>NC_069141.1:6107500-7497500 GCF_943734755.1 Anopheles moucheti | reverse complement strand
CTGAGTGCCGGAGAAATCGATATTTCCTTTACGCGCTGGCTAGGTTAGTTTTGTTTGCTTAACGAGCCAGTTTCATTACTTTCGCCCTCATCCGCGACCTCTCCGTTTCTCGAAGCTCCACAGACCGCAATCCATGACGTCATTTCTGTGCACCATATTCTACCTGTCCACAGAGGTTGGGAAAATACCGCAACGTCATGCTTTTGGGTCGTAAACATCAAACGATGAGGGGAAATTCGCACACAAATTCGTTTGCCATACGATTGTCGCACTTGCGCAACACGGTATCCGAATGCGGAAAACAGTACCCATTTCCTTCTCAATTGACCTTGAAAAGAGCTCGAATAGAGGGGAAATTTTACCGTGCTCGAAAATACTTTTAGTGGAGAGAGTTAATGAAGACATTACGTCGTACACTTTACTCCACAAAATAGTCCCACACATATTCGCTCTCTAACCGCTGGAACGAACTTCCAACACACCCACAGCTGTTTATTTCGGAAAACTCGTTTTCGGGAAACTCGTCATTGTTCCACTACACGTTTTTCGAAACATTTAATCAAATCAGAAATAATTCCCCATTTTGTTCTACCCATTAGACACGACTCCAGGTCCCATCCGGCATCGCATCTCGTGATATTCCACATACGGAGATACTTCTTTCCGGGTGTGACTTTCTCCCCCAATTGTTGGGAGTTGGGGGGTGTATTTTTTTATTCTCATTCAGTGAAAGCACTTCATCAATCATACTGCTCGCGCCCCGATCATGACCCGGTCTCGCGTTCACCTTTCACGTGCATTGATTTCTGTTTATTGTTTATTCTAGGCTCACTCTTCAAGCGTACGTAAAGGTTTGAAGTTTAAGCACAATACGCGTCGATGACCGCAAGCATATCCTACCGCATCCGAAAAGGCAAAAAAACCCACCAAATCAGTTTGGAATGGTACATCTTATTTCTGTTTTGATTTTATGTCGGAAATTCAAGGGCCCTTCGCGCTCGTGAATCGTGACACCGCTCACGTATCGATATCAGGCTGGATAATGATCTTGAAGCGGGGCGATGGAAAAAGAAACAAATAGCAGGGGAAGGGCACCAGCCGGCAGCTGGCCACCCCGAGTCACGAGTCACCCGCTAAGTGGTCACTTAAGAATCACGGTTCCACATTCACCCCCAGCGTTTCCTTGCCAGCAAACTGACGTCAAGTGCACTTGCGCACAAGCTTTGTTTATGGACGCGTGTGCGCACGTACGCAATTAGACAGACTGATCGCGCGTTGCATCTTGATGCTCACACCGCCCCGGCAAACGCAATCCAAAAACAATTGCATCCCACCGGGGGAGGGGTCCGGTTTTTTTCCGGTCACGAAAAGGAAGTCCCGAAAAAAAAATGCAGACAAAATTAAATGAGAAAATCTGGTACAATTTTAGATGTACGCACCATACGTACAAATAAAACCACAACAAAAAATGTCAGATTTATGTCCCGACCTAGTGGTAGTGTGTCAAAGGCGAATAAATTTTCCGCTTCGTTGCACTCGTTTTTCAGAGTTGCAGGTCGGTGCTAAACAAATAACTTATACCAATGGGTCATTAAAACCTTACGGGGTTTCCCAGTTCAGATAGTAAAGTTGGAATCATTTATGGAATTCCTTTTTTTAACTTAAAAATATTGAAGTAAATATTGAAAATGTGAACAGGCGGAAAATTTTTCTTGGCTGAAACATCTATCCTGCAGTCCATGCAAAATATTCTACCAGGTCTACAACTATTAAACCAATTTACATTTTCAGCTTTCAATTATCGTGGAAGCTTACCGTGTACGTGTCTTAAGTGAAACATAATGGCGCGAACAGTTTCAAACATTTTGAAGTGATTATTTTGATGCTAGAAACGAATATCGTGATTGGTCATCAAAAAAATCTTAAAGACGATGAACTTCTTGTATTGATTTGGTAGAATTCAGTACGAAGAGTTCAAATACATTGGAACAGCTGTACTTGTAGAGTTTATGATCAATAACGAAAGTGCCAAGGTATTCATCAATTGCCTGAAATATAGCTCAAAAGCAAGTCTAATGATCAATTAATCAATTAATTTTGATACTAAATGTTTCACAGTTTTTAAGTTTTTATTTGAGTTATTGAACACAGAGTCTTCATGTTTGTAGATCTCAACATCCTCAGTCCACTTCAACATCCAAAGATTGTCGGGAAAAAATTCAACTTTACCCGTATGTCCGAAGAACCCTGTAAAGCTTGACGAAGCAAAAAGCGAAAATAGGTAGGACATTATAAAACAATGCAACTCTCCAAACATGTGCAAACTATTTGTATGCGCAAAAATGAGCAATTCCAAATACAAGCATTCATATCACATTTGATAATGCTGCTGTATGTGGGGAGCACCACCCACATTTGCGATTTTGTGTTTAATTTTGTTTTTTTTTTCTTTTAAAAATTTACACTTTTATGCAAAAAAAAAAACTACAAACCCCAATTTTAAAATCCACCCCCTTTAAAACCCGTGCAACACAAACGGCCGCTAGTGTAGCGTCTGAACCATGACGGATTATTTTGGTTTCGGTTTTATTGACAGCGCGCACTCGAGAAGCAATTTTCTCGTTGTCCGTCGTTTGCGACCAGCGGCGACCGAACTTCCGTCACTGGCAGTGGTGTGTAAAGTGTTTTACGTGTTGTTGATTTATGATACACACACAAATCTTTCAGCTCCCATACCGGTAATGAGGTACTTTTCTATGGCAAATGGTTCAGTTTTAGTGTTGCAACAAGTATCACATGTGGCCACATTCAATAAAACATGACTCAATGGACAAATTATTTAGCTTAGCAATGGAGCGATGCACTAGTCAGCGATACATCATGTACAGGAAGTGTTTAGTTGACGGTTATATATTCTAACATAATTTATAGAATACAACGTAAGACTGTTCGCTGCAGTTTTCATCGAGTAATATAAATAATTTAACGATCTTGTGGAAAAACACGACATCAATTTTAGTTCCCTATTGTTGAAAAAGTGCATGAAGATAGCTTAAAGATAAAGTGTACCCTCCAGCAACATTCCGTTACGGAACATGCAACCTAACGCGTTGCCAATTACATTTCAGCGCTACAGTTTAATTACAATTTACTATTTGAAAATAAATCCTTGGCCAGGCAACGCAGAGAGACAATCGTGCATCGATCGGCGGCAAATAAAACTGGATCTTGTAGTCTACCTTGATTGGCTACTGGTTTTGATGTCGATTCGGAGCAGGTAGCCAACCGGTACAGTTGACGGGAAAAACGAATCCCTCACGAAAGCAAATGAAGATGCCCTGCGGAAAATGGATAGCAATACCACTAGCCGATGACAGCTAACATGCCACCACACGACCCGATACGATCTGGAGAACTAGCCAAGATGAAATCTTTTGGGTGATGCACCTACCATCTCGCTCTAGCCCAGGGTGGAAATCTCTTTTGACACTTCAACTACCGTATAGTGTGGTAGATCTAGCATTTTTTTTCTCTTCTGACGTTGAGAAACACTAGTGAACACGAACAGATGCGTCCGATCGATGGTCGATGATCGATGATAAGATCTACATGGGATCAACAACACGCCTCACTGCACGGGACTCCCAACCTTGATCTCGGACCTACGTCTTCCTCTTCCCAAAGTTCTTTCCGGCGGCCAAACGAGCTCGCTGGGTCAGTCGGTTTGATAGCGCGAAGGGAATGCAAATGTAACACACTGCTGCCACACATCATCTCTACCTAACTATCGGTAATTGACGGTAAGACTGGAAGCGTACCAAGATAGGTTCGCTCAGAGCCCTGCGGGACAACCTCGACCTAGACGGGATATCACACGGCAAACCTTGAAGAAGGGAAGTTCGCGGCAAAACACGACAATGCCCATTCGTCATGCCGCGTCATGCCGTCGGGTCACATAGAGCCTTTCTACATCAACGCACCCGCCTGACATTGATTTATAAATTGCACTTACGCGCAAAGGCCACCGGCAATCGCAGCGAGACGAGGCTAACTGGCTAAAAACAAGTGTGCTACTGCAGTTTTCCCTGGTGGACGACATACCGTGTTGCCCCAATCACTCTCCATAGAAAACACACGGCAGTGCTTTGCTTCGCTTAGACTCACTCTCACTCTTGTTGTGTGTGGGGTTTTTTTTTGTGTGTTGTGTGTTAAACAGGAAAAAGCCACTTTCTTCCGACGATGATACACAGCTTTACGTCAACCTGATGATCATCCGAAACGTGCCGATCATGGTCAAAAGCCCTTTTTTTACTGGTAAACCTTCAAAATCCATTCACCTGATGAACGGTTCGCGAAAGCAAAGTAAAGCAAGGTTTCGTTTTCAACCAGGAGTTCTCCATGTGATCCATACGCAACTGGTAACGAAATCCGATACGCGATGACACCCTGCTGCGATTGCGGTAGTAATTAACTGCGGTTAAATCAAAACTCACCCCGGGTCTCGCCCTCATCCTCTAGCACAACAAAATACCTCTTTTTTTTGTTAACAACAACAAAAACACCCTCCCCAACATACACAAATGGAAAACGGATGGGGAAAGTCAATTAAAAGCTGTCGTTACCTTCACCTTCGGCTTTCGGTAGCTGTCACAACAGAACTCGACCGGCTAATCTGCCGGGACGCGAACCGCTGCGAAATGACGCCCGTTATGGAGACGGACTATTTGAACGTGTGCGCCACAGGAACATGTCGATTGTTACACCAAGTGAGGGTTTCGGTTTCGAGTTACCACCTCCCCCTTCTGTGTGGCAGGTGGACATGTCAATAAGATCGTACGAGCTTGTCAAAACAGCCCGCGACTGGATCAACTTACGGCCACCACCGCTCCGTTCTCGAAAGGTTTAAATTATTCTTTAACCTACTTAAGCCTCATGAATCCATCATGCATCATGGTGCTTTTTTTATTGCGACCAAAACGTTAAGCTTCATTATTATGTTTCCTTCTATTTTTAATCGCGTCCGGCGATGAAAGTATGGACCACGGAAAAAAATTAAATAAAACAGAACAAAAACTATAAATCTTCTCGCGGTGCGCTGAGCTGATGTATGGTGCGCAAAAATGTGTAATTAGTATCCCTTGCATTGGCTGCACAGGTTTCGCGCTGTTTTGCTTTACTTTTTATTAACGCCAAACGAACGTTATTACTTTACTTTTGCCATAAATCAGTGCTTCCTGCCCTGCTTTTAATTTCACTTTCCAATTCATGCCGTAAATGAACTTTTTTTTTTATTTTTATTAAGTTGTTTTTGTTTTTAAAAAGTTTCCTAAACATAAATTGGGCAACCACCCAAAAGTCGAATGCGCACAAACCAAAGCGTTTGGCACACAAAAATGTCCGAACAAAAAGGTAACAAAGCCACCCACGGAATATTCACTTGCGTGCGCGCTCGCGCAAATGCGAAATTAAACGGGCAAAAACAGTGATTAGCAAATGGCCTCCATCCCGGAAGATGAACGTTCATTTTAGGCTTCCGTTTATGTTATATTTGGTTTCTTTGCTTTTACACCGTTGCTGATGCCGTCTGATGATGATGGATCTGCGGATTTTTGTTACCGAGCTTAGCGCGAATGCCGGTAGCATTTTCGCTGCACTTTTGACGATCATTTATTTAAAAAAAATGAAGAAAGCAAGTGCAGAACATGTAAAAAAAAACTGAATGCGGTGCAGGTATTTCCTCTTTCGCAACGCTAGTGGTACATCTTTGGAGGAAGGCAGCAATTTTTTCGTAACCATGCCTTTACCCATTGTTTTTCCTTCGTGCCTTGGAGACTGGCTCGTTAGTGTGGTTAGTGAGTTTTAACTAACTTGGGAAAGAAGAGGATGATGGCTTCAATCACCAATCAGATTCCAATTTTTAAAACTTAAAGGTCTATGAAAAACTATTTCAATTTGATTATCAAATACATTACCAAATAAAGAAACTTATATAAGTTCGAGTCACAAAAATGCCAACAAAGTCAAACAAATTGTTTATACCCTTTAAATTGGCAATCTAAACATCTCATTACTAGCTCTACGCTCCATCGACCTGTTACATGGTTCTTGAGATTAAGAGTAACTTAGAGCCAATTCTGGCATTCCTTTCAAGCTGAACAAGAATTTGATTGAAAAATCAATTGGATCAAAACCTTTCAAATATGACCTGCTCCAAGATTTTCTGCTCTATATTCACTCATTTCATTCATTCAAATCTTGGAATTTTAATAAAACCAAAGATCAATTAATGTTGTTTAATGAGATAACCAACCTTCAAATCTCTCGAAAATACATGTTTTACTCCTTCTCTTATAACATTGCATATACGCAGAGATCTCATGCACTTCCTTTATGCAATTCTTTTCCACACTCAATGGGAACATTCTTCTTGTGCTCTTTTTCCCCACTATTTACATCGATGCATTTCCGCACTTTAGCGTGTAGGTTTATCAGCAGGGTTGCGTACGGTATTTTCATATTTTCGTACTGATGTTTACGATTTTTTCCCTCCTTCTCTTTTCATAAAACCATGCAAAACACGTTACATGCGAGGAACTCGTTCTTGAGCCATTTCGTGCAGCCGGAATGTGCATCATCAATACCAGCATCATCTTTCCCCCGATTCTGCACAAGAGCAACATTCTGTGCATTCTTTCATCGGTGCTGGTGAAAGAACCGGTCCTTCCCTGAATGTTTCTGCCGGTGCAGCTTCCTGTTACAGGTGCTGGGAAGCTATCCGCAACATATGATAATATGCGTGTTTTACCATGCACCGTAAGCCTTCTCCACGTCACAGCGGTAACGTCAGCATGCAAAAGCGCATTGCGAATAAAAAAAAGGTTTATGCTTTCCGGCCGCTGCAAGTAATCAGTACAACTCGGCAACCCTCGGAAAGATACCGGCCAGAACCGTGCACTACCGCACTCACCCGAAGCGTTCCAGGAAATTAACGGTAGAAAACGTTGACAGCATTATCAACGGAAAATGAGCTGCACCAAATCGGGGGTAGGCTCTCACCCGATCGTCCTATTACAATTTAGCTACACATCAACCGTGACCCTTTAAATCTTTCACGCCAGCCTGCAGTGAATGGCTGGAGAGATCGAAGGATCGCAGCTCCTATCACAGCGCATAAGCATCGGATGATGGGGTGGATGGTTGCATGCACAACCAGCGGAACATACGTTTGGAAAGTCATGTTCACAGACAAATGTACCACACTCGCAGTAGATCAGAACGGTTTGCACTGAGAAGGCCAGAATTGGCCCCCATTAAGCGTTACGCTTTGGTGAGCGCTTAGGGCAACACCGGAAAAACAGCTGCCCTTTACGGCGAACAACCAAGCCAGCCAATGGAAAATGCACTCAAAGCATTCTAATAAAACGGTGGCAACAGGAACTATGGACAGCCGGTTATAGACGGACTCCGCGCCCGGGTAAAGGGCAATGCACCGGGGGTTTGATCGAAGCGATATCGTTCGCCTGAAAACAAGCACCGTACCTCACTAACAAGTTCGGTGAGTAAGACATAAACGCATCACTACGGGAATCAACACAACATTAATTTATCCATTTTATAGTCTTTAACATTTATTTTGTGGAAAATTCAATTTTATGTTACTTTCGAGAAGGTAATAAAAGTCATGTTTTTGAGAGGATTTTCGTGTTGATACTTCCATTGTGTGGACTTCCTGAGAAACAATATCACTTATTTCCGTAGCACCCACGTAACAGTATTTACTGATGCGACGTTCATAAAGCAAATCATAATATTAATTCCTTCTGTTTTGTGTTGATGTTTGACGCGCCGTAAATACGTTTACCGTCCCGTGTATTCTTTTCGACATTGTATGCAACACGGAGTCTGAACGATTCAATGCAGCTATTAAAAATGATATTCTTTACTTTCCAAAACTCATTCATCATCCCACTAGTCCCCAAAACGTCCACGAGTCTTGAACATCAGGCAACACGCACTGAATGCATCTTATGGTTGTTTTATGATGAGCACAACGAAAAGAATCAACAAGACACCCCCACAACTGTAGCAATTTAATTACAAATTTTCATCACCAGCAGCAGAAGAAGGGGAGGGCTGTCCAACAAAAGGGGGCAAGCAACGACATCCCACCAAATGTAGTTTCAATGTTTCCGAAACTGTCGCCGTAAAAACTAACGACCAGAAAACTAACTTCACTTAGGCTCGGAACGGCGGGCGGCGGGAAAATTCATTTCTGAAAAAAATGCTTTCGTACGCATTTGCGAAGAGATAAAACCTGTCCAACAAAACAGCGAACATCTACCACCGGCGCTTCTTGCCGACCTATCGCGCGGCAGGTCACTTTTCCATGCGCGGGAAAGCTGCGTGTGTTTCGGCGGGTGGCGAGAGAAAAACAACTTTCAACGAAAGTGAAACAAGTGCGCACGATCGTGAGGGCAGGAACCGACAAAAAAAAAACCAACTTGTGGCACCCACAGTGCCGCATTAGTCACAGAAGCCTCCGTCAACACGGCTTCCCCTCCACTCTTGAAAAACCCTCCGTGTAACATTGCCTCCTGCACGGAGAGTCTCCCACACGCACCAACTCCGCCGCACAGAGATCACAAAGGGAAAAACCGGCGCGCGGTGTGTATGTGTGTTGTTACGCTGGGCCGAAAGTAAAAAAAAAGGGCAACAAATAACAAACTGTGCGCATTGAGAAAAGTGATGGTGAAAAATTTGTAATTTGTAAAGAAAACGACAACGGCCAAAACAAAAAGGCGCCGCCGCCATCGAGGGCGGCCACTCCGCCAACCAACCCAAAAGGTCGCCCCTCCCGAATGCAGTGAAAATGCGAACCAGCCAAACCACCGGTCGAAGGAAAAACCTAAACAAACGTGCCTTTACCTCGTGCCCGCCCGAAAATATAAATGCCTTCAAACTTTCCATCGCTACCTTTAACAAATTTAACAAAGTTGGAGGAGAAAAAGAAGAAAAAAAAACAACCCCTGCGCACAAAGCACACCATTGCCTAATGACATTTCTAATTAATTCGAAAGCATAAAAAATCCTACTCCAACATGACAGTGACGACCAGAGGAAATGTGGTGCAGTGCCATCGACGCAACATACTTTTGCTTTAGTTTTATTCGGAGGAGTAAAAGTTCATGTTTAACAATTAATTTCCAACTACAGATCAAAGGTTCAAAAAAATTGACGTACTAAATCAATAGTATCTTAAAAATGTCCAATGAGCCATGTGATAAAAAAGGAAATTTCTGTCTCAAGTCAACATCATTTCGATTGATTCAAAGAGCTACCAATGGAAAAATTACGTCAATGAACTCCTTCTTCTTCTATCAATTCCATCGGCGCTATGAGAACACCACCACGGGCCGGCCACCCGCATGATCTCACTATGAACTCCTAATAATTAGAAAATTCTAAAACCTGTCCTAAATCTTTTGGACATCGTTGTCCTAGATGGAACACTCAAAGCTCTGTTCTCATGTACGTCTACAACGTAAACTGAATTCTACCTCTACTGGTGAGATTTTACGTACAGTTACAAAATTTTATCATTATTAGACGTAAGCCAATTCAGAATGCATCCTGTTAAAAGCTGCGTTGGCTTTATGATGTGAGACTTCCGAAGTTCCTTCAATTTCTCATCCGGTGGAGGAAGTTGCAGTGTCTAGATCATGTCATGAAAAAGACACATTTTCAAGTCCGACCTTCAAAGACTCCTAGGTTCGTTGAATATCTCATCAGTAATCTCACAAATACCCAAGCAGCTTCCAAGTTGAGAGCGAAAGTATGCTCGTGGGGAAATACAACGCTCCAAAAGTCTAAACCTCCAAAATATAGATCACCCCACCCGATCACCCGTAAACATGGTTGGCGAAACGAAAATGATTAGACAAAAGCGGATGACGCCGTGCGCCATGGGAAAAATCTTCCAATTTCTTCCCATATCACGCGGTGATGTGAAAGCCTTTCACTTGTAGCACGCACGCCCCCAAAAGCATGAAACCGTGCAAGGGCGACGAGTGACAACATGACTGCTTTCCTTGCTCGGATCATGACGATGATTGGGGATCATGTGCCAGCAGCATATGATACTATGCATCCACCCACCCAGCCTGATTATCATCGCCATACGAACACATACACACGATTTTCACATGCTTTCCCGATAGAAAGCAACTTCTTCTAGACCAACAACAGCAAAAAAAAACTCATCAACGTCAAGCCTGCATGTGAGCACCGCAGATAGGTGATGCATGTGTCTTTTAATCTTTATCTGTCAGTATACAAGACTGAAGGCAGGGAACAACACAAAAAAAACTAGTTCCCTCTCTAGTCGCCAACGCTGTGGCTCATCTTGCTGTTAATTAACGTACCACAAATCACGCCGAAAAGCAATCATGCCAACGGGCTGGGTAAGCATCGATGAGAAAAAACGTCATCGTACCACTGGCAGCAGTAGAAAGTACCTCGAGGGGAGGAAATTCTGGTTTGGGATGTTTTTTTCCCTCCCTCATTTGTCCCTCAATATGTGTCATCGGAATGCTGGAGGCCGTGGAATGCGTGTGCGACTTATGGGAAATAGTGTACGGAGTGCTTGGATTGATCACCAGAATAAACACACGTTTCTCGCGAAGATGACTTTTATTACCCGATTGCTTACCCAAAAAACGCCCCATTAGTACATACGCCTAATTGGATGACCAAGCATAGCATATCTAGGGCGGTTCTTCCTCACACAACACCCATAAAATTATACCTAAAACGGAACGAACTCCCTAGTACACTACTCCGGTTTCAAGCAGTTGAAACCCGTTTACTATTTCACGTGACAAACGGATGTGCTCAAATCTGGCGTTTGCTTTATGCTTTTTATTGCACAATATCACCCCCACGTGAAGCGGCAACACTTCGTGTCACTCTTCGTGAAGCAATCGCCATAACCATAAAACACATTCCCCCTTCGGTGTTTTACTTCATTTCGGCATTCATCACTTCAGAGTGTTTTAAGATTCCGCGGCAGAGTAAGTGCTCATGTATCATACATTTTGGTCAGCTCTCCACACAGTAATTTGTAGGTTTCCCGTTGCCCCCAACGTCGTTGGGCCCACCGCCTGCCTCTCTCATATATTAATTGATCCCATAAAAAGCAACAAAACTTTACAGACTACCAACCAGAAAATGTGGAATTCGAATTCATCATCGTCACGTGGCCGTCAATTGGGAGGCAGTTTGCTGGAAGTGGTAGATTATATTTATTTTGCACACGAGATCGCCAAACCCATCGCTCAACGGTGCAACATTGGTCCAAAAGTTCGACAAATTACAAAACTCCCATACGCCATGGAATGCTCCAGCGATTTTGGGCGCACTCTAGCCGAGGTCTGCAGTTTCTCACGCCAGGACACACACGAACCGTCTGATGGCCATCAGTGAAGCGTGCTGTAGTCTTCACCTGTAATACGTCTTACATGACGTAAATATGTCGGAAGAGACCTCTTAGCAATTTTGCACTCCACCAAAAATCACACACACACACAAACATTAGCCCATTCAACATCAACTCCCCAAAAACTCCGGCACCGCGAAGCATCCAACCGTCCCGGAAGCGATGAAATGAGAGCAATCACTCAACGTCGTAAAACTAACTACCCTTCCAAAGGAAACAAAAGCGCCATACCGACCAGGGCACGCAACCTGGCGAAAGGAAGAGCAGATCCGATCTACATTTGGCCACTCGGATGTTTGCGCAAAATAAATGCTCCGTCCTTCCCTACCCGACGCGCACAAAATCAAACACAAAATAAGAGTGCGACATAGCGGATTGTAAAATGCATCACACAACAAAAACGAGACCTCAAATTAAATAATACCAATAAAACAATGAAATTGCAGGTTGATCTACCTTTCCTTTGCCAGCATCGTGAGCGAATGATTTTAATGTGTGGGAAAAGTGTCCGGCGGAAAAGTTTGGCGTTACAGGAACGCTGGACTAACAACAGCCATGGCACCCGCTGGCATGGCCCACATTCCCTGTTTGAAGTGACACTTTGGAGCAGAAGTAGCTAAGATATATTCCGAAGTCGCTTTTCACTGTCAAGATCATCTTGGTGCTTCGGCGAGTACATTAAGCTCAGAAGTTGGAAGATCTTATCTAACATAGGTAGGGGGGTAAATTCGAAGATTTCACGCCGTTGAAAGCAATTATGGAGGAATGCACCATAAAACCAGCGCCCAAAGGAAAGAAAAGTCTAGAGCCCAGCAAGAACTACAGATTAACATCCACACAATACTTTAGTTGGTTTCCAAACATGTCCCTTAGAATAAAAGAAATTCACACACTACTCTGCTGATCTTGAACGTCTGATACGCAAACGTCACAGCGTCTAACCGTACACATTAAGCTGATTAGCTGACAGTTCATACTTAAGAAAAGGGGTGTCTAACGACGTTTCATGCCCATCTCAGATGTAATCGTTCTAGTGTAGCTCAAGTTCAAATTAAAAGCAAATGCCCTTCTCAAGGGTTAGAACTATTTGGTACACCGCCATCATCGTACAAAAAATCGCCCAAAAGTTCATTCTGCAACAATCGTTAGGTTTTCCTGCTATAACCACAACGTAAGCCATTCTAAGTCAATTCATCCGCCGGAAGAGGGCGATTCAGACTCACTCGGAGCTTGGTGAGCGCACATATACGCAACTCCCATTCCACGGCCCAATCGGTTGAGTGTGAAAGCTCTAATTAGCACATTGCCCATTGTTCTTGTCGATGTGTTTGCCCTTTTGCCCCCTTCTGCAACGAATCCCGATTCCCTGGACATCTGGTGCGGGGGTTAACGGTGTGGAGATGCGAAATTGTCTGAGCATAAATTATTCTTCACAATTTTGCTTACCAGCACCCCCATAACAACGGGGTGCGTTCTTATGTTCGTATCATCGGCGAAGTGGGGACCTGGTTGAGGCGCGATGCGCGCGGCCACAGTCATTCGCACACTGCCAATATTATTCAGGCCACTGACCTTGACCATGGATCGACCTGGAACATGTGCTACGATGCGGTTTTAATTTGTATGGCGATGGACAACTCATTTCCATTTCGCTGCAGGCAGGGTTTTTTTGTGTATACCCCAGCTCCCATTATTTAACGTGTGAGCGCTATCGACAAGAAATGAACAACCCTAGAGGGTGCGCTGAAACTTCATTACTTGTCGCGAATGTTGATGTGATAAATTTTAATAAACAAACTGGTAAGCATTGTACACTAGTTAAATCCAATATTTGATTTAGACGAAGCGATTTCAAAACAAACATGAATATTTTATAATGAGAGTTAATGTCATTTCCACACGCTTAATCGCAAGCGTACAAATTATTATTTATCGACGTTAAGTGCAAACACTCGGTGCTAAGAATAGACCATTTGAATCGTAAAAAAATAAATCGGCAGTATAAATCATCATTGAAACCATTGCAGCAATGCTAGAATGTTCTATAACCAGCTTTACAGAGCTGGACGTAAAGGCCCTTATATACAAATAAAAACGGATTTAAAATAAATTATACTAAAGTATCACCCAACTAACTGGATTATCCATATGTGTGGTGATATTATGAAATCTCTCTTTCTAATCTCTATTTTTGTAGCTGAGTGACTTCACCATGCGATCTGATACAATTCTTATGCAAAACCGATTGTATAATTGCATTTTGCATCATTGCCCCCAGAGAGTACACCTGTCCTTTTATTCTTATCCTCCGTTCAATCTCCAGTCAGCTTGTAACAATATAGACCCCGGGCAGATGCACCGATCCGGATTTCCATCAACATTTCCAGCCGTCACATTGCATTGTTTCTTCACAGCAGAGATTTTGTGTAGCTACTAAAAGATAGCAAAAACAAATTCGCCACACTTCGACTACTGCCGAGGTTTAAATACGTCCGAACTGCGGAAGCTACAGAAAATAAAGCACCAACAAAACAATCACAACTCCCGTAACCAGGTCTTCGCTGGGACGCAAAAAAAACCCTTTTTCAAACCAACCGACAGTAGGTTTTGCTTAAGTGAAACAATTTGTTTGTTTTCCACGTTACCGTCGGATGGGTTTTGCATTCACCCGCACTCCACTCCGAACACCATTACCGAGCGTACGATCTTCGCCACACAAAAAAAAGTGCGCACCGAGCCAACGACGATGCGCAACTAAACTGATCGTTTACCGGTGCAAGAAGGTGGAAAATTGCATAACGCTTGTCCCTAGCGCAGGCTCTAAGCGTGGGCTTCGCGGTAGATTCGCACAAGAAAATCTCTGACTGCAGTGTGTGTACGACCTAGGCGGTTCCGGCGAGGTCTCGTGCACGAATGCTCGAGGTCGTCTTTCCTGCAGTGGGACAGGTTGCGGAGTATGATCGGCTTCCACCCCGGGGTAGACGTAGAGTCGCCACACAAGAGCGTTCATCTGCCGACAGAGGACAAAGACTTAGACGACCTGGAGCATGACGTGGAGCGCAGTCTAGCATGGGAATCCGCAAAACCCCTACTTTGACCTCTTGCTTGGGGAAGGTTAAAATAAATACAGTTAAAATTACTTCAACTGGGTAATTACCGGTTGGGCATAAGAACGATTCTAATGGTGCTTTAATTTCTTTTTCTTAAAAAAAAACGCTGCTGATGATTGAGACGTCTCCACGCTACAAGTTGTCCATCCATGTCCCAACGGGAATTTAATTTTTGCTTGCAAGGTAATGAATGCCATTGATTAATTGATGAGGTCAGTAGGAGGTAACATTTTTATCAGATTCAAACGTATCCAAGCGCACCGGATCTATAGACCAATCAGTAAGTACCTTTATCAGTACACCGCACGACAGGTACGCTTTTCTCTCTAGAACTCGAGCGAACGACACAATTGAGATTAGGTTTTACTTTACACTGCATGCAGCAGGGTAAAGCATTTGATTCCACTAGGATCACCTATACTTTCAGGTATTCAAATTCGTATAAACTATTAAAAGTGTTTAGCAAAAACCTCCGATCAACCGAATAATTGATGGTCTAATTTACACCCAACTTTCCAGCTATTAAAATCCTACTCGTAAAGCAAGCGCAATTGCATGTCTACATTTTTCTGCTTGAATGACTTAGTGATGTTTTTCTTTTTTTATTATAAATGTACCACAATTTCCATTACGACTTTATCGTTACGATCGCGAGAGTTAATCGTATGCGTCTGTGTGATTGGTCAACATTTCAACGCTATTCTACATCGAAGCTAAAACGCAACACCGAAACCGCTTAAGTAAAGTAGATCAATTTCCCGAAAAATCCACCGTTTGGTGTACTGTTTTTTTGCGGTTACCCTTACAACAGCTGCAAACCGTGCGCACCAGCGCTGGCAGCAAATCGTCAACCCGTACGACGAATTAGATCGATTTAGGGGGCGATTTGCTTTGATGTCCACAGTCTTCTTTACACCGGCACCAAGCCTAAAGCGTTTACTTCCTAAAGAGTTTTACAGTAATTTTGTTCACTCCCGGTTTTGTTGGGTCCGATCTTCTATCTTACGCTATGCTTCTCATCCAACACCTTAAGTGACCAAAAACAAAACCATTTACACGCGCACCATGCGCTTCCCTCGCTTGCGACCACCGTCTCCAGAAGTTTCCCCCACGCCTAATAAGGTTTCCTTGGGGTTTGCGCTTTGGGCAGGAAATTTAGTTGCGGAAAAGACGCATTTAACTTCGTCTTTCATCATTACGCTCTACCATGGTCCCGGCCGCGACCGCTCCCCAAAAATAGCGACCAAATACAGACGCGATCGGAAAAATTGGAGCAAACTTCTGTTGCCGTTCTGAAAAGGCGAATCTGAGCGAATGCCCCATCGAGCGGTGTTTTGTTTCTCGCGATACGCACCCCGGTCGGTTCGCTTTATGTAAGCCTCATCCAGCCTCATCATCTGGTGTTACCGACACCCTGCCCATCCGCCTTCTTCCCGGGCTGCGATAGATTCCGCCGCCCTGTCTGCCCGGACGTCATCGCTTGGCTTCCATTAATTCACTTACTTTCGGGAATTGGGTCAAACGCTTGCGGGATCGTCACTTGCGGCAAAGGAGCACATCAAGAGCAATTCCGCTAGCTTGTAATAGCCGCATACAAGAAAAAAGAGCAAAACTGCTGATTCCATTCCACACCTGCACGCATATTTATTTGCCCATTAGGTGTTTGTCTAGGGAGGGCCTTAAATGCGGCTAATCCTACGATACGTGACATGTTCTGTTTGTCCGACCGAAGGGGCGCTCGCTTAGTTTTCTCTCTAAATTAAAGAAGTCATCTAGCGTCTATCCTACTCGTATCTAGCCCAACAACTCCCATTCCTGAAGCATGTGTGATAGAACTCAACCCTCCGGACCTCCGGTCGAGTGAATCAAGCTCTGTTCATTCGGAATGTGCCCCGTCAGATGTCAGCGAAAAGAAACGAGGCCGCATGTAGGGGGACGACAAAAACAAATCAAACATCGAATGCCCCTGTCGCTAGGGTTGCAATAACTGTTGTTTTTTTTCGTTAAGCAAGACATACGCTCCGCACTCGCCTTATCTGTTTCGCGAGGTACAAGGAGCTTGCGCGTTTCGCTCATGACAAAAATATGAAACACCTTTCGACCGATTTCATTCATAATCGTCGACATAAAGGCAGCTGGAAAGGACCGGACGATAACATCAAGCTGAATTTCGGACAAAACCCTCGTCGAGGATACGGAACAGAAAGGAAACGGATAATAATTGGGAGTTTTTTTGTGTGCAGAATACCTGTGCCTCGGCTACCCCATCTCAAGAGGCTGTGGAATTTGATCTCCTGGCTCCAATATATGGTTCGGGATTTTTTTTTGCACCTCCTTTTTTCGTGCTCTACACAAAGAACGTAACATATCACAACACGCATCGCACAAATAGTTTGCGCACGCCCAGAGCTTATGTGAAGCGAAACTGAGCCAAATAAGCAACTTTATATGCCACGACGCCCCTTTATTCTGCTCCCCGAGTCATCGACGGTTCGATTTCTGGACCTGCTAAGCTCATCAAACCGATTAAACGATCGTGGCGATAAAAAAAATGATACAACTAAGCATAAAACTGTTCCGTGGGGTGTCCAGTGACACTTTTATGCCCGCTGCTCAGCACAGAAAACCGGTCAATTGGCATAATGCTGAGAAAGGGGCGATCATTGGCGAATGAGGAACTCTCGTCTAAAATGGTAGTGTTTGCAAATTATTACCATAATATCTGAAGATGGCCACCGTTCTATTTATGTCATTTGCTAAGAATTGGAAGATTGTTGGCCATTGAGGAATACTCGTCTAAAATTGTGGAAAAACCAAATTATTATCATAAAACACGAAGAATTCCACAGATCTCTGCATGTTTTTTGAAGCATAAATATGTCATCGAGTGTGAAGAATTTATTGTATAATAAAAATACTGTATTATCATTTGACATTACCATGTTCTAGTCATTCGTTTTCCCAAATCATTATAACATAATCTCAATTGTTCGCTAACGGATACATTTTTAATCACATACTATCACGTCATGAAGCGAGTGACGAAACACTAGGCACAAAAAAGTTACAATTTCGCTGCATAGGAGTGAAGAAGTCCAAATCAAAGCGTATGCCGCGATCAAAATTCCCTCTTTCTTCTAGCACGTTTCCCCTTCACGTAATTGGTCCCGGCACAGGGATTAGCGAAAGAAGGCCACCGAGATGAGATCAGCCACCAATTTTTGCCAAGCAAGCGATCAGAAACCAAAGCGGAAAAACGAAAACACACAGCTGAGCAAGCAGTGTTTTGCGGCTTCACTCCCAGCTTTGACCGATATTTATATATATTTTAATACGATAACGGCGAAATCTGGATGAGTCAAACATGCCGGCACAACGTACGGTCGGGGGCTTCTCATCGTACATGTATGGTAAAATCCAATCAACATGAAAGCAGTTATAAACCTACGGGTGGAATAGTTTGCTAGTCAATAATGTGCCATCAACCTTTATTGACCACAACGCCCGTTGAAGATTCGTTGGAAATGCACGAAGATCAACAAAAACTATCTTCAATATCTTCGACCGGCGACAAACAAGATGCAGCCCATTATGGGTTGCAAGGGACTCATACCAATTATGGAATGTGTGAAGAAGGCGTTGCTAGAACTCGATAGGTATAACCGAAAAAAGGGATTTCGTATTAAACAATTGTACTAGAAACATCGCCCAGCTAAAAAAAAATCGATTCACGTACAACAACAAGAAAACAAAAACCTCCCCTGCCAAACAGTTCTTCACTGTTTACGGCTATTCACGCAAGAAACATCTTTTAAGGAACCTGTTGAAAGATGTTCTACCCTATCCGAGAACGCAGAGGAATTTCGAAAGCATCCCGAGAAAAAAAAGTCTTCTTAACTCGCGTCAAGGCATCTCTCCGAAACCGAAAACAAAACCGAATCGAACGACTCACGATAGAAGGAGGTCAAAAATTGCATCATTGATGGGAACTGCAGTTGACTGCAGTTTGACGCACGGCATGACTTGAAGTATCTCAGAACTTCACACTCCACACATCAACGATGTTTTGAGTAGGAGAAATTATATTTTTAGTCCGTGTTTGTTTGGCGATGACCGATCAGTTGGACCACCAAGGAAGTCTTCTGGGAAAGTTCTTGAAGGGTGTTTAAAAGTTGACAGGTTGATTTAAAATATTGCTCTCTATATTTTACCCCTTTAGTAATTATGGTTTTACGTGTCCTCACAACACTACTAGTGAGCTATACCCAAGACCGCGACTCAAGCGACTAGTCACCAACAGCAGATGTGGCTTGTAACCGTGTCAAGGATGTTGTATGCTGTTTAGCTAACACTTTTAAAACATTAACCCAAAAGCACAACACAGATAACGAACAACATATTGCGCCGGTAACGAACCGTACCAAATGCATTAGGACGCAGTGACAGAAAAATCAATTTAGCTTTACCCATCCACGCAGCGCACACAACCGCAACACATCGAGAAATGGTGAAATTTTTTAAATCATGCACAACCCGCGAAGGGCAATGTTAAGAAGGAGGAAATCTGTAAAACAGCACCAAATGTGACAAACGCACCATCGTCGGTTGAACCCATCGTTGGAAGTGTGGGGAAACATCGCCTCACCGGGGCAGGAAACTTCATGCTCATCATCTCGTCATCAACGTTCACAACCAGCGTGATGATGCTGGTGTAGCGCAGGAATGCGTAACTATTTCATAATCGCACATTTTTCTCCTTTTCTCCGATGGCCAGGAGAGGCATTCGAGGTGGGAGAGGGTGGCTTTATTGGGGGAGGGGAAGGTGTGAGAAAGAAACAAAAACGGCACGCATTCGATACGTGCCAACTGCACTTCTATACGCAATCGAACGTCTTCCATCCCCGGCAAAGAAACAACAATAAAAACCGGCCCGGCCCCGTCTGCAACCCCCTCCCCCAATGGTACACACGCGATGGGGTTGCTCTGAAATGAGAAATAAATCTTCGGAATTGCAACAAAGCATACCAAAGTGCCAACACTTCGGTGGGCATCGACGGCTGACTCATTTCGCAGTTTCCGTACCACTACGCCTACAACGCCCATCCACACATCCGGCGGGAAACGCATCTCACGCTGCGGTGCGCTGGCGGGGTTTTTTTTTTCACGCACGATGCGAACGTGTGAAATACTAATCAATCATGTTTTGGCGTGCAGTGTGCAACAACTGCGGTACGCAGGTTATGTTGGGATGCACTTTTCACAATTTCCGTTGAAAATACAATTTAAAAAACCATTAATGCAATGCTAGTTTTTCACTGAAAATGATCAGAAAATCACACTATTCAATCATTTTTTTTTTTTTTTCGAAATGCCAAACATTGTTGGATGCACCTCAATCCACTGTTTGATTTACACAGCTATTGCGAAGTTTCATATGTTGCACACAGCGAAAAGCCATTTTTGGCCGCACTGCCACCGAACGTTACCATCATACTCGTGCGATCGTTAAGTTTATGTTCGATGAATAATCAAAAGCAGACGCGAGAAAATAGCTAAATTATAGTGCTACCCCCCTCTCACGGGCTGATGACCCAATGTACGCATCCCCAGATTGAAGCGCAATCGGGAAAATTTCTTCCACGTTCACCTACTACTCCACACACGACACGTGCGCACTGGTTTCAGCTTGAAATCGAAACATTTCATAACACTTAATCGGCCTCCAGGGTGGCGGATCTTCGCATCAAACGTGTGGTGTGTTGCTCAAATGAATCCAAGCATTAAGTGCCGCAAATGACATAAAGCAGAGAAGCAAAAGGAGCATTTTTAAATATGTATTTATAACGAGATATGTCGCTCTTCCTTGCTTGTATATGCCAAGTTTTGCTTTTCATGCGAAAACAATTATTATTCACGCAGTATGATCTATGATCTTTGCTCCATATAACACATCGAGGCGTATCAAACATCACGCTACACACCTTTATGTTAAAAAAAAAGGTAAATCGCACGAGTGCCTTCAGGTGCACCAACGGCTAATAAATCATTCTTGTTTTCGGGTGGTGATTACAACACGACACTTAACGTCTTCCGCCAGGCGAACAGTGCACGGTGAATATAAAAGCACTACCCGAAACCCGCACGTACTTGAGCATCAAGATGAAGACGAAAGCAAATCAAACCACCATTACCATAAAAAAAACGATTCCCTTAACAATTAACAATTAAGGGCACTCCACGGGTAAATGGTGAGCGAGAGGCGTGTGGTACTTATAGGCACCCGTACAGATTTTACATTTTTGTTCCCCTTGTACCCAGCGATCTCACCGACTTTAAAGCTCAGCGAGATTTTAATGCGCTTTCACGCACCGTTGCTTGATATTTTGAAAGTCACACACACACACATACTACATCGCAGCATCTCGCACGTTCACCGGAAGGTGCGGTAGATTCTTGAGATGATGGTTTTATTTTTTTCCACTCCACCACGGTATTTCCATATATTCAAATGAGAACTTTTCCGATGCAATCACCACCTCAATGAAGGTAGCATAAATTTAATGTTTCTCCGGCAAGCACCCACGAGGTGTCGAAGAGGTACTTGCCACGATAAAGTAAACATCAAGCCTGGAACGTACAAGGCATTGCCCGGTGCGTGAGATGACCGCGTCTTATGGATTCCTGGAATCAACACCGTTTAAACCCAATAGCCCAAAGCTCCAAGAAGCTGGTAAACCTGCACCGTACACACCTGTTTTGTCCGGCCTGTCGTCACGATGGGAGGAAGATTTAATGCCAGTGGGAAATATTCTACCACATCCCAAAGAAACAACCACCAAGTACCAAAGTGTCATCAAAGTGGTGATGTTTCCTTGAATTTCCTCACTCTCCAGAGAAAGGTTTGAACGTTGGGCAATGCAGTTTGATAGACAAGTAGCAGGTGCTAGTTACATCGGGGACCCGTGCGTATAATGCGTTGTGTCTAGAGTGTTTCTCCAAGGGTAGGATCCCTACCGTTCTCCAGGGTATTCCTAGCACCGTACATTCACCTTGAGATTTTTATAGTTTTGCTTCCCACCAACGGGTACACCAAAAGGGAGGCTGAATAATTTCACACCAAAAACCACATCCACGTTACGGCTCATAAAGCAAACCGCAAGATCCAAAACCATTCAATCCAGAGTACGACAAACAAGAACCATACCTGTAGCCGTCCCTCGGGTTTTTAAAGAGATTTGGGAAAGCAACACCAGAGAACCGCGCTATGCGGCACAGTGTGAAGATGAAGAATTTCTGTCAAGGTTGCTGCTGATGAAACCTGATTATTGAGCAATCAAACAAGGTTCTAAATTATCTAAAAACGATAAAAAAACATCCATTTTCTTAATATTCCTCCAACATTACTAAAGAATGGCACAATCTAGAAGAAAAGGAAACGGCCAACAAAAGCGTGAACGAATGATTCACTCTTTATAAAGCAAAGTCGCAAACAAGCTAAGCAAACAACAACACAAAATTCGGAAAGATCATTACCAAACTTCGCGAACGTACTCCGCTCTGTTTGACTTTCTCCTTCTCAAGAAACTTACGCCGGCTGCCGGAAATGAGCAGCGCGTGGAAAATCGAAATCTAAGAACGATTGACCCTGGGCGCATCGTTTTGTGAGGTTACCCCCGAATGACGTAAAACTCATATCCCTCCTACTTGTTCTCCATTGCCACCTTCATCCCCCACACGCACGCGTCATACTAATGGACGAAAGTAAAAGAAAGACACCGTCGAGAGCGTTTCGGTTTGGTTTGGAAATTGGGAAGTCACTTCCTTCCAATTAGGGCCCAAACCGAAAGTCCACACCGCGCTATGTCCATCAATTCTTAAACGAAAGATATGATTCAAATGTGGACCGGGAACGTGGTGAAAGGAATGGAACGGGCTAGATCGATCGCTCATTATTAAAAACCGTGACCATGAGAGACTTCAGATCAAAAGCATCGACTCCAGCGTACGAACCATCGACGCAAAGCTGGGGAACACTGATCATGACCCGTTCAAGGCGGATTCGCTTCTTTTTGGGGGGTTTGGTCGACCAATTGAAAGTACCTGATCGCATGATCTGACCCCGGACGGTACTCATCCCCGGTAGTTGTAGAGCAAACCCTGAAGATGAAGCTGATGCCACACTAAACCAGCCCTTGATTGATGTTTTCCATTCCACTCTCTCACGAGGTGCTTCTTCATCGACCAACAAGGCGTACTTGAAGTTGGCAAGTGCAGCACGACCCTCTCTTCTAGCACTACCCTTGATTTGCTGGCCTTCATCATGCAGGAAAGGAAATACGTATAATTGATCCGTGAAAGGCTAAGTACATTTTCCATCCAAATTAGATTGTCTCTTTGGATTAGTAAGTTTACAACCTCTTGCCTCGCAAAGTGGCCACCAGGAAACGATGAGCCTCATTTAAGCAACCACGGGATATTAAACACGATTTGCGTTGCCCCACACGTGGTACCAAACAAACGTACACCGCGGACTACTATGGCGTTCCCCCATTTTCCGTAGCAACTCCGTGTTCCGTTACCGTTGTTGCGGAAAATAGTGCCTCCTGTATACAACAAACAACACCTGCTTGGCGTCCACTATAATAAACACCCCACAGTTTGTCCAAACCGGAAATGTGCTGTTTGTGTGTTTCTCTCTGCTCTCCACCGGTAGTTATTTGCTAAGGGATTTTTACATCGCTCGTACATGACGTACCTTGTGGTAGCGGTTTATTCTAACGGATAGAGATATTTCTAACCTTCTTGTAGAAATCGTTGAAAAATAGCAAAAAAAAACACAAAACAATTACGTTACTTTAACTCCATCTGACTTCCAGAAATCGTTTCTGCTCTTATTCTATCTTAATCATCATCATCATCAGGGCATCTCGTCTTTGGTACGTGATGTTCCTGCTGAAAGTTAACCACTTTCTCCGGCTACGAAACCGAACATCAACAGACAGGAAATAGGGTTTCAGCATTAACTCCACACACGTTCTGCGTTTGGGTTAAATTATATAATTGAATGAAGCGCAAGAACGCGCCAGCTGCACCACGAGATTGCCACCAATTTTCTAAATCATGCAACACAAAAAAAAATCGATGGCTTTATTTGCTTCCAAAAAAGCAACCAACAAGAGTATGGGGAGGTTTTTTTTCCAACAACCCCAAAACTATTCAAAAAACGACATACATATCTACCGCGCCTTCCGAAAAGGTGTCGAAATAAACGGATCCAATCAACCCGAACACACGATTCAAATTATTTAAAAAAAAAAAAAAAAATCCCTTAAAAAAAGCGGAAATTCACACTTATCGCATTAAGCACCAAACGCAACCGAACCCGAAAGTACCTCCAAATAGAACAACGCTTCCACCAAAATCCATTCCAAACAATTCTTTCAATCTATCTGTTCTTTACGCGGCGTACACCCAGCACAAAACAGCTCCAGTGCACCGAAAATGTCGCATTTTCGAAACGTCCTCATCTCCTGAAGTCCGGAACCTGGGACCACCATTGTTCAATTTCCAATTCTCGAAGGTTTTTGTGTGGAGGCGTTATAAAATGTGTCCCAAATATGTATGGTACGCTCCGACGGCATCGAATTAAGGGGGTCCCGTGTGTGTGTGAAGGTGTTTCATGAAGAGTTATATCGATTGCCACACATAACCTACGAGAATGTACATTGTTTGTGCTCCCTTGAGTCCCATTGCGGGAGTGGCCGAAACACACGGAGCTGATTTATGCGCAACCACACAGTCCATCCTTGTAGAACATCTTAGAATCAGAACGCTACAAAACCAGAGGTCTCGCTTTGGAAACAAGCGAAAATATCACTATAAATGAACCAAGGTGTCTTAATCCACCGGGAATTCCACCACTCAAGAGCGTGTACTGGAAGCAATGCCCGAGCCCCGTTGCCAACCGGAGCAATCGCATCAATTATTTCTTGAGACATATTTTTCCTTCTATGTCACTGCCAAAGACACGCGGTCGATTAGGTCATACTCATAAGAAGAAAAAGGTCCTTGAACATAGCGCAACAAAGCTGACATCATATTTACCACCAGTGCTAAAATCAATTCGTTTTTTTTACAACAAAAAATACAATTTGTCACAAATGCCATACTGAAAGTCGTTCGAAATTTGCTCAAACAAATTATTCACGATTCGTGCCAGTAATCGCGCCGCCACATAAATGATGGTGTCATGCAGTGGTGATAAAATGAGCAGTTGTAAAAAAAAATCTTGAACGATTCCATCGTTGCAGAAGAATGACCTCATTGAAAGTAGAAAAGTAACAAAGAAAAAAAATCTTTAATGAAAAAATGGTTGAAGTATCAGAAACATCAAGTAGAATAATCTCTAATCCCTATTTTCCAAAAGCCCTGATTAGTGCCCTACTACTTAAAATCCTTGTCCCATTGCCGAACCTCTTACATGATGCATCATGCAGAAAGACATTACATCAATCCGACACATCCAATTCAACGACGCACTTCTTGGTGATATGCCATTGAAACACGTAGTCCTCTGCTAACTGTAGGAAGAAATACCTCCAACAGAAGGCTTAGGTCCTACACCATATCTTGTTGAACGTGATGACTAGCCGAATAGAGGGGGAAAACAGGGACACTTGAGAATAACCCCACAGAACAAAGACTTCTGCCATAAGTAAAAGAAATCCGTCCTACAAATTTGTTTACATACACCCGACCGTCCCCGGGTTCGTGTTTCTATCTATATTGAGTGACATGATTGTCCACAGCTAATTCCAAGGTAATTCCCACCGAGGGCCCCAAGATCAAACGACCCTGTTTATCGCACCTAAAAAGTACTTCTTTAGTATAGAGCAGCAAACATTTGATCAATTCGTAATCAGACTTCCTTGAAACTTACCCGCTCTTGCCGTCACGATGCAGCTGCCATCCTTCTGGACGTGCAGCTGGTGTGGATGTAAGGGTAACCGTAGGTCACGCAATCGACTGCCCGTCTCCTGTAGGCGAGCCTTATACATCCGGGACGTCTGATAGATCAGCGCCCAAGCTTGATCCTCCGAGATGGGTGCATTGAACGTTTTGAGGATCTCTTCGAGCGTTACCGAAACACTACCGGTCACTGCGACTGCCACCGTTCCCACCCCATTACACTCCCCGGCCAACGGTGCCGTTGGACCAGTTACGTTATACCTCGCGAACTTCAAACCTTCCGGTGCACCCTCAACTGGGCCCGTTTCCGTCCGGCACTGCACACGCGGGTCACCGGTAAGCTCACCACCGTCGATTTCACGCCCTTTCGACACCTCCCGGTATGCCGTGCGATTACCCGGGGCCGTTTCCGCCGGTAGCGGAGGGCACGCCGGGATGGGATTTTCCGTTTCGGACGCCATCTCACATTCGCTGTCTGCCACGGATCGGTGAGTCTAAGGAGAAGGATGTACTATAGTTATCGAACAGCATGGGAATAGAAAGGATGTTTCAAATTTCGTTTATCATTAAACAGAACACAAACATTAATATACACCAGACGTCACCGGTAAATCACTCGGGCTCGCGGGTGCTACCGATGCCCGGACCTTGGCCAACACTTTTGCGATAGTAGCCTGGCGCGCGATTGCCATCAGTAAAATGTAACACTCCGTCAACCATCATCTTAATTGCAATATCTAGCAATCTTATTCTTTCCAAAGCTTGGGCCCAACTGTAACGGGGCTACGTTGACATCCTTTCTGCAGCTTTCGTCACGGTACGCACTACTACATAGGATCACACACAAAACACGCCACACTACGCCACCAAAAACACACAATAAGGACGTAAAGGTATACACTACCGAAATAGAACACTCCTTTCCTTTTCCTCCCTTGTAGCACCAATCTTTTTCGACGACCCTTTCTGCTCCGCTCGCTAACTTCTTCACTTCTTGACCGTTTAATGGATTATGACGACATGAGGAGCAAAAGATTCCCAGACTGCTAAGATTCGCAACACACCGTTTCACACTGCAGCAGACTGGCTGGAATCACTTTGGCGGTGCACTTGTCACCAAGGAGATGAAAGCATGACAGCTAAAATAGAACCACGTAAATCTTCCGCACACACGCACACACGCTCTCACGCACTGCGACAATGATGCATCCACAAAATCAGACAATTTGACTATCAGTTAGCAAACATTGATCTCCACGGATGCTGATATACCCGACCATCATCAGTAATACACCCGATTCGAACCATAATCACTAGCTTCTCTCCACACACACGTGGTCGCGGTGCCACATCTATCGTCAAGAAAGCGCAAGAAAGGGGCAGGTGAACAGGGACATACCCTTTTTACACTGCGGTTCTCTGTCACGGATTGCTTAGTTGAAGCTACACAGAATGAAAAACAAAAAAAAATAATCATAAACACTTCACGGACACATTGACCACATGCGGGATCATGGACATCGTGGTGGGAGCATAAACCAGCTGGAACGAACTACATATTCATAAAGCTTATTTAAACGCTTGCCCTTTTTCTTAAACAACACCACGTGAAATCCATGCAATCCACTCGCAAATGCACCTCGATGGATTGAATTCCGGGCGCTTAAATCCGGCACCAAATGTCACCGCTATCGATTCGGACACTTCCTGCAAAATTTCAACCACTAACGAACGATTTTCCCACGGTCACGCATACTTTTCCAAATGCACTGCTACACGGGCGTAAGGATTCCGGGAGTGGAACGCATACCAGCAGCACCCAGGTATCGATTGTACACCAGCTGAAAGTGAAGGTTTGGCGTGCTCCTTGATGTGTGTATGACTCTTTTGTTTAACCACGCCACAATCATAATTGAATGCTGCCTTTTCTTCACAAATGCTGCCAATGCTCACCGTCCCCGCGTAAACCGATGGATACGATCACATTTTCGAAGCGGAATCAAATACCCGGCGGATTATACGCGCAATCGTCGCGAAACAAACAGTGCGTGGGTTTAAAAAAAATAATTTCACGTTGCTGCACCGTGCACA
Source organism: Anopheles moucheti (assembly GCF_943734755.1). NCBI lineage: Eukaryota > Metazoa > Arthropoda > Insecta > Diptera > Culicidae > Anopheles > Anopheles moucheti. The sequence continues at coordinate 7,469,837 of NC_069141.1, read as the reverse complement.
ACCTCACTCGAGCAGCGTCAAACGCGATGTGTGTGCCGGTGTTCCGCCACTGTCCCAGAGAGCAGGTTTTACCCCGCAACTCTCAATTTCATTGCGTTTCACACAGTCAGAGCACACAAACTGAGTCGTTCTCTCTCTCCGAGATTTTGCTCTCACCCCTGTCGTACCAATGCGTTTGTTGCCTTCTCGCTCTGCATGAACATCCCAGTGAGCATTTTTACCTCACCGCCTTTCACACCGGTTGAGTCCATACGCCGAACGGCTCTCGATAAGGTATCATTCCATCACTTTCGTTCATATGTACGATAGTGCAATAGTGCACTATTTCTTGTGCCTTCCTGCTCACCTGAGACTTAGGCTGTTGTGGATACACGCGCAGTTGTCAGAGCCGGCGTCGAAGAGAAGTGCGTGTGAGGATTATTCTATAATATTATATTCTTTTTAATTTAAATATTCGCAATGAAGTTCTGTTTCGGAGCATTGTCAAACAAAAATTATACTCTTCTTTTGTATTCTGTGTTTTCCCATCTATTAGTTTTTGTAATAAAATCCGTACAAGAACAACATACAAAGGCTATTCAAGTTAACATTTAGCTACCCTAGCTTACCTTAAAAGCTTACCAGTTGCTTTGAAACATCAAATGGTGTAAGATTTCGTACCCGAACTTATACTACGTGTGTTGGGCGAGCAACGAAGCGCTTCTAACACTTCTACCCTTCACTTTGACGCTAAGGATCAGTTGGGAACACCTCCTTCAGGCCTTGGTGCCAAAATCTTCTAATCTGCTGCAGCTGGCTGCATGTGAGTTCAACTTTTTGTAGCAACTCGTCGGACTGAAAAGAGCAAACACATTTCATTATTAATTGTTAACGAGACATTTCTTGCCTATAAGCGTACCTCGTTGCAGTTAGGATCGCTGGTCGAACGGACCAATTTGAACGCATCCGGTGGGTAAAACGTTTGATGAAGAGGTGTCAGATTATAACTTCTACATAAAAGACAAAACAAGACACAAACGAACCTCTTAGTAACAAAGTTACAATGAAACAAGGAAAAAAGCAATGCCACAATCTGTTAACAAAACCCTTGCAAACCAGGAATAACATTCCAAAATCCCTGCGGGGTTAAAGCTTTTATTCCAAATGGTTCCAAATGCAAGCGTACCCAACGGGTTGTTAGTCTCCAAAACAAAACTCACTCAAAAATTAAACCAATAGGAAAAACGCTTCACCTCCTAGTTTCGTCGTATGGCGAATGTTGTCGTGATGGAGGTTGTTGTTGTTGCGGTTGTGGGTGTTGTGATTGTTGCATACACCGTGCGAGAATCGTATTGTCCCGATGGTACGCATTCAGCTTGCCGATCAGCTTCGATCGGTCCTGTTCCAGCAATTCGGTGCGCTTCTTCAATCGACCTATCTCCTGACAGTATTGCGTCTCCCGTTCCTTCCATTCAGTAACGCTCTTGCGCGTTAGTTCCTTCGTCGACAGTGTTTGCTGTTTAAATTCTAGCAATTTCTTCGAACACTCTCGTAACTGCTCCAGTTCGTGCTGGGTGTGCCGATACTGTTTACTCAGGTCCTCATGGAAGTCTTTCAATTGTTCATAGTTCTGCGATAGTTTGCGATTTGTTTCCTCCAGTTCCTTTGAGTTGATACCGTGAATGGATCATTAAGAGCAAAGAAAATAATTTGATAACACTGTTTCTTACCAACACTCGCGACGCTTTGATGGCCAGCTCATCTTGATTCGATTTAACCACCTCACACAGGGCGCTCTCCTTTCCTTCGTATTTTGCCAACCGCTCTCGCAGTCCCTGACATTCATCACGTAACACATCACGCTAAAATTAAACACAAATTAACAATCAAATGTCAAGAAAATACCCTTTTCCAACTCATAAAGCCAACCTCACTAGAAATTTGTTCACACTTTTCCCGCAATGCATCCACTTCCAGTCGCAGACGATTAAGCTGACGCTCGTACTGTTGCAACTGGTTCTTTTGATCCATCGAACAACGTCGTGCATTGCTCAGCTCTTCAGTGCATCGTTTCTCACACAGCAGAGCTTCCTGGCGGGCACGTTCCAGCGCTTCCGACAGATTTCCGTTCTTTGCTTCCAGCTCTGTGAACTGCTCCTGCCTGATCGTGTACTTCCGGTTGATGTCACGCAAACTTTGCTGTAAACGATCGATCAGCTCATCCTTCATGTGGGCCACCTGCTCTACATTGCCGAATCGGCCCTTCAGCTCACTGAGCTGTTCGATCAGCTCTGTCGCATGCTCGGTCGCACGGACCCGATGGTTAACGTAATCCGTTTCACGCCGCTTCCACTCCTCGGTGCGTTGGGTTAGCTCCTCCTGAATGCGCGTTGCTTCGAGTGTTTTTTGGGCCAGCTGCTTTTGCAGCGAATGAGAGAGTGGTACCTTGGCCTGCAATATTACACAAAAAGTGATTCATTTACAGAGTTTAAATTGGATAAACTGTTATTCTTACGCGTTCACGCGATCCGCTCGCATTGTTGGTGTTAAAGCCACACTTGCACATCCTCCGCTGCATTAGCAACTCGCCAGCAATACGCTCCTTATCGGTCTTCAAACTTTCGATTTTACTCTCCTGCTCATCGCTGCGTGCCCGCAACTCCTCGAGCTCCTGCCGGACCGTTGCCAGCTGGTGCTGCGATCCGCCCAACTGTTGCTCGAGCTGAACGCTGTTGTCCTGATAGGACTGGATAGTCTTCTGCAAAAGTCGATTGTGCTCGTCCAGTTTTAGAATTGTGGTCTGAAGCGTTGCTAACGATTCCACCAGTTGCTCATGCTGTTTGGTCTAGAGATAAAAATGAGATAACACATTACAACATTGCATTACAATCACATCATTCCTTACTAACTAGTGTTAGAAACTGCTCTAAGGATTCGATGCCTTATTTGAATGACGCCTCACTAACGATATATTAAGCACAACACTATTACTCACCGTATCAGCGGCACTAGCCAGTTGATTGCTTAACGATTCGATCTCCCGCCGCAGTTGCTTCAGCTCATTGGAATGTTTGCTACGCTGCTGACTCATCTCCAGTTCATGCAGTCGCTCCATCTCGGCACACTTCTCCCGGAAGTAGCTCAGATGACCCAAATCCTGCTGGCGCGATACAATTTCACCCCGGACACCGTTCAGCTGATCCTGCAGTAACTTCACGTCATCTTTCAACAACGCAAACAAACGATGCTTTTGTTCATTGAGCTGAAATAGAGGTGGAACGTTAATTAATGCTCAACGGTGCAAAATACTTTCAATATTCCTGGAGTGAGTGGCAAGGAGCTCACAGTTTCTAATTCTACAATAAATCGATGAACCACATAGGAGTCAAAAGGCGGAAGCGTATTGCAGGAAACAGCCCGCTCACGCACGCCACAAAAGTCGAAAACGTGTAAATGACCTGGAAAAATAACCATCCCGAAAGCAATCCGGAGTACTGGGGCACGATGTTATGCTGCTCTGCTACTATAATTTTCCGACCATCGGTACACACGGCGCTCCCCGTAGCCTATTAATTGCAATCGCAAGGACGACCCGTTGGAACCCGGTGGAATTCATGATCACACACTACACACAGAGAGTTGCAAATCGTTTTTACGGTGTTTCTTCTATTTTCCGGTTACTTTTTTGTCCTTCTACCGTCTACCGAACAGCGGAAGAACGAAACGAGGAGTGGCAAAACATATTAAACTTAAACGGAACTAAAACCTTACTGTTGGTCGTACGGTTCAGGCACTAGGTAACGATGGCATGCCGATGGTAATCGGTTGTCTGTATCTATTTTAACCACCCGCACCAGAAAACCCCGAAGGACCAAGCACACCGTTTATATGCAAACGTACAGTCCATTTGGATTCTTTATGTAAATCGTGTCCTGATGACTTGACTGATGAACTTTTACAACAAGAACGATATATAAAACACACACAAAAACTAAACTTCTGCAAGTTTTAGTATACACTAATGTTAAAATTTCGGAAAACATTTCCCGCACCGAATGGAAATACTTTAAAGCGTACAATAGTAATCCTACTCACTGCACGGGACACAAACTCTATGCCAAGTGGGCTCCACTCCCGATGAACGTCAAACTCGAACTAAAATTCGCAATTCCCTACATACGATCGTCAACCTCGGTGGGCCTGTCGTCTGCGTCGTGTGCGTCGACAAAGTTGTTGATGTTTGGCGCGATTTACCAACATTCCTACACAACGGCTCTCGTACGTCCTGGAAACTGGCGTGCACTGCATTCCCGCCACACGTACACAGGGGGCGGCCATGTAATGGAATCGGTTACAATGTTTTCATTGCCTCGCGGTTCCTCCATTCAAAAGGGGGGAAGGAAAGAAATTCTTGCTGGAGAAATTGCAACACCATCCCTCCCGGTCTGACACAGGCAGGACGACACACCAGCATGCTGTTGCTGTTGTACCAATAAATCTGATTTCAATCGCAAGCATGCAACGCCGAGCCCTCGAGGACATTGCACCCACCCTGGAGTAGAGAAGCCCGATACCCAATTTCTTCTTGCCAGCGTACAGATCTAGCAAATGAATGAAGTGCATGGAATGCGCGGGCCATGGTTTTACGTTTCACTACACACAACCCAAGCTGTATACGAACATGGAACAGCGCAAAAAAGAATCCAAGGTGCACCATGCGGCACAAGAACTCACAGTGCAATGTGCAAAAACAAACAAAAAAAACCAGCCCGCCGAACTTATTAAAAACTCATCTTCATATGGGGGAAAGTTTTTCCATTAATATTTGTACCTCCTGTTTTTTGTTTCGCGATCTAAAACTTCCTCGCTTTAATTGAATCGAATACCATTTCACTGCCAGTGGGATGAACTTTTATCGCTTATCGAGATGCAAAAAGTTTCAAGGCTCTGAGTTGCTCATTTGGACGTTTTGGAATGTAATCCACATTGTTATTCCAATCAACTTTTTCTTGACATTATATGTCAACCACAAGACACAATACGAATCTGATAGGTTTCTTTTAAATAAGCTCAATATGTTGATATATTATTCTAGTAAATGCCTTGGAAGTAGGTCAACCAGAGCTCTGGACCTCTCGTCTAAGTCTAAGCCATGAAGTAATGAGGTGAACGTTGCAATCAAAAGTGTAAAAATTGCCACCAACAGATATGGATTTCGATTCCGATATCATGCAACTAACCGAGACATACAAATAACTTAGCATGGCGTTCTTCATTACACTGCCTCAAGTCATCGTATCGAAGTTAACAAATCTATCCCAAGCTTCTTCTCTTTCCGTCCCGTTTGCTACGGCGCGTTTGCTTTGCGTGCTGTCACTAGTTCTCCGCAAAAACCTTCCAAAACAAAACCAGGACAGCAGTGCCGAGTAGTAGCTGACTCCCCTTCCCCCGGGAAGCTCCATTCGATTTTCCAAAGAAATTATAATTCATTTACCACCTGCTTGCACCTAGCGACCCACGCGGGCTGGTGCTTCAGTAGTGCCGTAGTATTTACTAAGCAACGCGAAAGGTAACTCCAACTACCTACTAGACAACCACTGCACAGTGTGGAACAGGGTGAGAGTGGATTGTTGTGACACGCAACCCAAGGGTGCAAGACAAAAACCGGGGAAAGATCTTTCTTTGAGTGTTTTTCCCTGTACCAGACGACTTTCACATACTGCTCTGTCCTTCACGAGTGTACAAGGGGACGATTAAAATCTGATTATCCTTTAGCATGAACGGCTGCTCCACCGAGGGGGTATACACAGCACTCCGCAGTAAAGTATTGGTGTTGATAGCTTCTTTAGCACCGTTAAGGACATTCCTCGTACATGGTTAACGACCGAACGCGACGAAAACAAAAAGAAAGTTTCTGCAGCAACTTTCCAACAATCTAGAGCTATTCCACATTCCTTTCCTTCTCTTAGCGCAACAAGCGACCAACACCGCTTTCGTTTGTAAAATTTCCCCAACAGGATATAAAACACCCCGAACACCGCTCTATTCCAACGCAAAAGCATTTCTGGTTTGTAAATGGCAGAAGCTCTGCCGAAGCGGACCAAAATGTGGTAATCGATTAAATTTCACGCTCAACACCGCAACAACGGACAGCTTTTATAGCTCAACATCAATATCGTCAACGAAATGTGTTGCACCAAATGGAAAACACCAAGCAACCGGAAAGCCCGTATTTTCTGTCCGAACCGAATCGGTCGTAAAATATGATTTCTCAATCAAACTACCACCACTGGGCCTGCGGGAAAGGGTGTCAACCGTTGACACCTTTGACGATTGGTGCTATTGCACCGCGACCTGGCGTGCTGTTGGTGCAGTAATTTTTCGGCAAAACCCCAACTCCCGATCTGATGGATGACTTTTACCGCAACGGGATATTGTTTTTTTCCGGGACGTGTTAAAGTGTTTCCGTTACTGATACAGGACACGCTCACCTCCTGCCGGATGTCTACCGCATTGGAGATGTCCTTCATATTGCCAAACTCACGGCTCAGCTCGGCTAGCTGACATCGGAGCTGTAGATTGGAGTCACGGTATTGGTCCAACTCGTTGTCCTTTGATATGTTCTGGGTAAAGTGGTCATTACAAAAAAAAAGAATTAATAAATAAAAACAGCGTCAGCTTCATATCGAAAATCTAAACCATTACAGACCTCTTTAAATGCGTCGTTCAACTGCTCGCTCAAAAGGATCACCTCTAGCTGCAAATTTTCCACCAGCTCATGAAGAACGCTAACCTAACATTGAAGCAAACAACGTGTTACAAACAGAGTCCTTTCTTTTAATGCAACACAAAATCGCGATCAAGTAAATCGATAGAAGATTAACTTACCAAAGCGCTTTAAAGTCAAATCAAGGAGCATGCTAAGAAAAGGTTAAGTAGAGTGTTAAAAGGAAACAACACGCTGAAACCTAAGCGAATTAGTCTGCGGCAAAATACTGGGAGGGAAAAAACAATAATTTATTGTGAAAATCAAACAATCAACCCAATGGTCAGCATGGTGTAGAAAACCATGGTTATAGATTAACTTACTAAAAAATAATTTGCATTAAATACTATTCTATAGTATTCGCTAATGAAACGAACAGTATACAATACTTATCGCACGAGTTTAACTTGATTGCATTTAACTAATGTAAGCTAGGAAAATTGGAAAACGTTCAACGCTAGCATGCTAACATGTTCACGAACTGGATGGTTAGTTGCACTATCTCTATTCGTGTGTTAAATCAGAAGATCAACGTTTACTCTAGCAAACCGAAGGAACACTTCACAGCATCGTCGGTAATAGTAGGAGAAAGTCTCTAAGAAGGCATATCTGGCGTATTGAATTGTTTGGCACATTGCCGTTTAGCAGATCAAGCGATAACGTCCCGTTTTGTGAAGGACTTCTACACATTCTGCCTACGGGTCAAACCCACTGAACAGTGCACGACCGATGGCGGACCAATAATCACCGCCCGGTGCTGGATCGGGACCAGCACTCGGTACCGGACTGTTACGACTGTCACTCGTTACAGTGCTGGGTGCTGCATTGGTTAAGGTTGGAGCGGGTGTGACCACGGTATCATCCTTGCCGTTAGCATGCAAATAACTGACACGGTACGACTGTGGTGGTTGTGGTTGGGGACTGAGACGAAGGCCGGAAAAGAAACTCACGGATGAGCTGCCATTACGCTTCGTTTCCTCGAGGGCAACACGCAGATTAGAGATGGTGACGAGCAGGTTTTTGCACTGGGATTTGTTAACCAAAAAAAAGAAAAGAAGAGAGAAAAAATGCCAAATAATCAAAATGCAGTTATTTGAACGATCATAAAAGACGAGTTATTATAAATAGTCTTTTGTAGTGATGGGAAAGTTCCATGTTTTTTTTCGTAATCAGTTCTTTCACTAAAAGAACAAAACGAACCTGGTAGGTTCGATGAACCTACATTCGCGAACATTGAACATATTTGTATCATTCATTTGCAGTTTTTGAGTTACAAAAAGTTTTGAATGCAAATTTGTTGCTTTGAATTCTTCGCTACTATCGGTGACCATTTTTTATCGGAGTTCTGAAAACATCATTAAACAGAAGATGCAATTGAATCAAGCAAAATAAGCTTTAAATAAATAAATCGAGTGATCTTTTTAAAAAAATAAAACTTCCATTAAACGATCGCACGAATCGATCGCAAATACAACCATTAACGACCGTGGTTATGTATCATAAACATATTTTGTTAAAGTTACTTGTGTTATCATCTATTTCGTCGTTTCAGTAGCTATCTGTTCAGGTTTAGAGAAAAGCCATTTCGTCCATAAAATAACCTTCTAAGCCGACAATATCGTGGCACATGAATAACTGTCACCCATGAGAATGCAAAGAAAGTGTATCAATCTTGCAGTTGAACAAACGTGGACACATTCTCGTTACTTTGAGCTTTGCTTATTTTCCACTAAAGCTTTGAGTAATAGAACAGTAGCTCAACAGAAAAGTAACAGAAGCAACTTATAATCTTCGCAAGGCAAACAAAACATGTAGGTGCAAAAACCCTACTTTCGATCGTTAGGTTCAGACCTAACGGAACGAACTAGGCAGTTTCGGAACGAAATTCTCATCACTAGTCCTTCGATAAAACATCAAATCATTAAAATTCTAAGGCGTAGTGAAAATAAATATTTCAATGGATATTAACTTTAAAAATGGTCTCAAGAATACAGCGTAAATTTTAATGATTCTCCGAAGATCCTCCGAATAACAAAAATATTAAACAAACAGATCCCAAATTTACGTAGAGAAAATAATTTGGCACAAAAAATGAAAATATAAACAAAATGGAACGACACCGCAGCGTATCATGCGTGAAACGCCGCCCAGCAATCAACGCCGAAAATCCCCCCGTACCCCACATCCCAACACTTACCTCGTCCTCTATGGCAACCTTTTCCTCACTAGTCTGTTGCAGATTTTCCCGGTACTGGTGCAGCTGTTTTTTTCACCCCAGAGTAGTAGGAAATGGTTGGAGAGGCCAGAAATAAAGTACACCAATATGTATAAACGTTAACGGAACGGATATGACCAACACGCTCGCACACATACCGTTTCCTTGAGATCGTCCACTTGACGCAAGAGTTTCACCTTTTCCATGTTTAGCATCGCAATCGTACGGCTGTGGTCGTCGACATTTTCTTCCAGGTCGGCTATCTGGCAATGAACGAACGAGAAGCATTTAGCGAAGATTCACAACAGTTTGAAGTAGCGTACCGTACACGTACCTTTTGAAGTAGTGCTGTTTTTTCACCGTCAAACAATTCTTGGCGTACCCGGCACTGGTTCAGCAGCCGGTCCCGGTTGGTAAGTTCCTGTTGCAAACGCTCCATTTCGAAGTGCCGATCACGCAACACAAGATCTTTCGATTCGATCTCCTTTTTTAGATCATCGATCAGTCCTTGCAGGGTGCAACCTTCGTCCAGGCCGAGCGAAAGCGAGCTGAAGGACTCACTGGCACTGTTGTTGCTGTGCTCCTTTCCGCCTAGCTGGAAAACGGTCATGGTATGGATGTTGGATATTACACACACACACACACACACTCTCTCACAAACTATTAAAATTATAGCACAAAAATCACTCTAAACTGTAAATCACAAAGCGATACAATATATCTTCTATATTTTGTTAACCAAGCACTATCCAAACGATTCAATTAGAATATAATTTCCCGTTCTAGTAATATATTAGCATATGCGCTACTAGCACGATCGAACTTTTCATCTCGAGATCTACGCACAAACTGATCCGTCTGTCGAATCGCGGCTTTCAAAAGACCAACCCAACCCATTCTTCTGTGTGAAAACCACGAGGAAAATACTGATGCGATGCGCTAGACCAGCCGGAGTGGGATCTCTTCTAGCTGGTGGGCGAAACGTAAAGTAACCCACGCGAAAGATGATTCTTAATAAACAAAGAACTGAACAACATTAATTGAGTATTTTAAATCTCAAATTCAGTAATCTAGTTAAATTTTCAATTACCACACTTCATCATCATCGGCTTTCCCAATAATTCAAAAGCAAATGTTCAACCATCAGTCACCACGGCGTGGTTAGCAAATTTCGGGTGGAAAGTATATTCTAGCCCCGTTCTAGTCGCGTGCTAAGAGGAAGTTATTTTAGGACGGCACATGCTCTTGACTACTCTACCCCGAGGGTCCGTACCTTGGGGAACCCCTGTCGGATCTGCTTGTGCAGTTGCACTCGCGTGAAGATCGCCGCTTTGCTGTGATGTGATGTAGGCGTTTTGATGCCGGTATGACATCCCACGGAACATTCGCTTTCGTTTCGTTTACAAACAACCGTCCCGGTACCGTGGTGGCGCACCCAAGTGCAGTAAAATTAATTGGTTCTAAACTGGGTTCGACTACAGCTCTCTGACGGAGCGCGTGGTTTTGGGGCGGTACGAAATTCGTGCGTAGTCTACTCCCTGGAAAGTGTAAAGGGGAAGTTTTTCAAAGATTGTACATGCTTAAAATAGTTATTTATCCCGAAGATCCTAAGGGGAATAGAAAAGAGCTTGCCTGGTGCTCGTTGGAGTAGCGCGTCGGATGCATTTTATATAATTGACCAATAGTTCCTGTGATCTTGGGATAACAGGCATCAATTATAATGCTATTTTTTGTTATTATTTTTATGGAGGTGGATTTGCGTTGGTGTAGTAGATTAACGAATTACTGAAGAATTTTAGAATTCATTCTTGATCTCTAATTAGACTTTAAATTTTTAGTTCTCACAAATAGCAGTCAGCCAGCAACGGCAAGGCAACACACAAACGAAACAACAATTAAAGTGCTAAATGAAAAATAAAAACAATTCAACTACCTTTTCCGCGCCCACAACCACAAGCCGCCCGTCCTCAAGTATAAATTGTCGTTAACATGCAAAACACGTTTACCAGCTACACGCGCTATACCAACCATAAATGGCACTAATGGCTGCGTATACAAATATCGCTCGATGCTATTGCTTGTAAATTAACGCCTTTTAGACGCAAATGTTAAACACAGTGGTGTAAAAATAAACCTTCTTCACCCACCCCGTTTTCCCCGTTTTCACTCTTTTCGCCGATGAAAGAGCTCCAACTTCAGCTCGCTCCGATGTGTCGCTTATTTAGCCGCATTCCAACCAACCCCGAAGGAAAATGCACACATGGAACGACAAACGGGCCACCCGAAATGGCAAGCAAAACTTCATCGTTAGCAGGCACATGTCGATTCCAAAATAGATACTGTCACTCTCCGTCACAGCCGCAAGGTGTGAGAACGCATTAGAATCGTAGAATGTGTTCCCTAACCACTGTATGCGCACTCGAAATGTCCATGCAAGAATGGGGAAACGTAGTTGTAGGCCAGCGATTAACTGGGTTACAACGCAATGAGTCTGCGGGCGGCAGTGATTCAGACAAGCTGAAGCCGTCTCCAGCTCGATTGCTCGATTTGTAGCTCGTTAATGAGTTGATTGTAGGATCCGCAAGTGGGATCCCCAAAAATAGGAATACTTCCCTTACCGTATCCGAAGGAATTGGAAGATTGAAAGATTAATTGCTGACGGGGAAACCGGACTGTTTACAATGGTGGGCGACGAACATAGGAGTTGTTTATTGAAACTAAGGCACCGGGTCAGCCGGTTCCAACTAAACAGAGCGCATGTACTTAGGTGGGAATTGAATATGCTCATTTGCCTGCGGTTTGGTGTTCCACTTCACACTTGCCATCGCCTTGTTTAAAGCTACATGTTTCCCAGTGCTTAGATGCCCATTACTTACCAATCGCTTCAATTGCTGCTCGATGCACATCATCACCTGCTGCTGTTCGCGTTGACCAAGCGGGTCAGAATGTTCCAGCCGGGATGTGCTAGCACTCCCGATGCCTTCATCCTGCTCGAACGTACAATTTGTCTTATGGGTCGCGGCTAGCTGACGGCACAGCGCTTCACAGCGATCACGCATCGCCTCGATCAGGTCATCGTCGTCTTCGAACCGGAGTAAACATCCAGCCGTACCGTTCTCGTTACCATCCTCCCCCCTGCAACCGTCACCGCATCCCGACAGCTTACCGGTGCTCTGAAGAAGTTCCTCACAGGCACCCCTTAATCGCAGCAAGGCCTTTTCCACGTCACCCAGCGTCGATTCTTTTCGGTGCGATTTCTCATGCAGCTGTTCACGCAACTCAATCAGTTCACGCTTTAACCGCTGCACGTATGCGGATTCTGTTTGACTGTCCTGCTGCATAGTACCGAGCTGATCGAACAACTTTCTACTGCTGACGATAGAGTAGCTTTGCATTGATTGCTCCATCATGGACGAACCATCTCCGGGTTCTACCGAATGGAATGGGACAATTGACGCTTGAGGTTGCTACACGGGATCCACAACCGAACATGAAACAAAAGAAAAAGGGAACCAATTGTTATAAATCAATAAAATACAAATGAACAAATGTTTATTAATATATATTAAGCGACTGGTTAGCTATAAAACTAAATTTAAAAAATATGTATAATTTCGCAGTTTTTGTTCGATCCTAACCACCAAAGAATCCAAACCCAAAATGTTTATCGTTTAAATTATTCGTTTCGCAACACGTCTACCACCACCGGACCAGGCCTTTGTACTCCGGAAGCTTCCACTCAGCGAGCTAGGGAAACTTTCTACGCTGTCCCGTTCGCTATCATACAGATCCGAAAACATCGAAGCATTCTCAAGCGACTAAATACAGGCACGGAGGCGTCAAAGATAATTAGCAAAAGCCCATCACCACCGGTTAGCAGAAGCAGCAGCACAACACAGCAAGCCGTACAAGATGTACGTAGCAGAGCAAATACCTCGTTTAACAATTTAATTTCCTGTCGTTGTTGCGCGATCACCTCATCCCGGAATTGGATGGCGGTGTTTGCCTGTCGCAGTTTATCCTCCTGCTCCTTCAGCTTCTTTCGCAGCTGCGTGATCTTATCGTGGTGATCGGTAATCTCCGATATTAAGCTCCGGTTATCGATCGAGGCCGTCGTCGACTGTCGATAGATGGTTTTAATATAGTATGCCAATCATACAATGGAAAATGATGAAACTGGCCTAAAATTGTCCCAAAGTTTCACATTTTGTCCTAACAATATACGTTACCAGTTTGACTTTCTGCAGCTGCTCGTTCAGTGCGACAATCTGTTGCTGTAGTATAGCGATTTCTTTACATTTATCCTCCAACTGTTTCTCTCGTTCCTGAGTCATGTTGCGCAACTGCTCCCGTATGGATCCGGTATCATTTACCTGCTGCCGTAGGTCAACCAATTCATTTCGTTGCTTATCAATTATGCTTTAATAAATCCAACAGGCAAAAATGATAACAACTTGGTTTTTCCACATACAACAGGTGCAATTTACCATGTTTTTGCGTCCAAGTCCCGAAGCAGCATCTCATCCGTGGCTGGTACAATGGGATAGTTGGAACTAAGCTCAAGCGATATAAGTTGCTCTCCAGAAGGGGATTCCGCATTTGGGTCCGTGGTATTTGCCACCCGTTTAAGACGTACATCCGGTCCGAAACGGGTCAAATTCTTTAGATAGGCCGCACGCATCAGCTGCATCCGCTCCATACAGGTGTCCTGCACCTCGCGCAACGACTGCACCAGCTCGGTGTTGACCGTACGCAAACTGTGTACCCATTCGGAATACACGCCAAGCTAGTCGTACAATATGAAATGTAATACCGAGGATGGAACAGAACAAAATGCTGAAACATTACACTAACGCTCTGCTGCCCTCCGTTGGGCTATCCCGAGAAGGGGCCACGTGTTGGTCGCCACCGTAGTAAGCGCACATAATAATAGGCACAGTTGAAAAAAACACGCAGCACAACCTTGACCGGAGGCGAAAAGCGCGACAGTGCATGGATTGACCACTGCAGCAAACGATTCTAATTCATCTCAGCCATAAGGGTGACCTTCGTGGCGCGTCCACGATATATGTGCGTATGTGCGCTGCACCCGACTACTCACCTTGAAGTCTAACCGATCACTCTCGACCAGCTGGATCTGCTTTTCGAACTGCTCGTTCAGCTTGTCCAGCAACCGGGCATTCAGGGACGTATCATCGTACTGCTCGACGGAAACCTTCCCAACGTCCGCCATCGCACCTGTGGGCTTTATCTCCTGCGCGACCATTTTAACCGGAACGTCAGATAGTAGCGGTCCGCCACCCTCCGCGTGTGATTCTTTTCCATCTCCGATGGTCTCCATCACAGATACCGATTCTACGGCACATCCACAGTAGATCGGGGTTAACAAGCACACCACTTCTTTAGGAAACAATGCGTACCACAAGCGTACCAGAGTTCACAAACCACCAATGGTTCAGGCTCGTTCGGAAGATTCTACGACGACAAGAACAAATATTTTCAACAACTGCCTTACGCCTGCTGTGTTTTTTCCTCACCAACTGCAACGGTTTTGTCAGCACAGTGGCGGACGACTTTTTTTCTGTACGGACACACTCGATCCCATTCACGGAATTGCTTGCTTTGTTTACGTTTGCGTCAGCAGCTTTAAATTGCGTTTATACTACTCCTGGGTTGACTGTATATTTAAAGGGATTGCAGGTGGAATGTACAGGGTTACCAACATACAAATACGTTAGTAATCATTAGGACCTAACTAAATTATATAAATCGTACAATTAAATGTGTTAAAGCATTATACAGAGTTTCGATGGAGTAAATAATGTATTGGATCAATGCAAACCGAATGATTCTCTCAAATCATTCAATTTACGCACATGCGAGAAAATTTCCATCTCAAATGCGAAAAGTCGAATCCCCATTAATACTTTCTCAATGCGTGCAAAAAACCAGGAGAAAATTTTGCATGATTCAATTAGATAATTTTATTAACACATGTCCAGACACGGTTGTTTAAAGGAATTTCAAATTTACACAATTCTTTGCCTCCAAAATCAAATTAACCCATCGGTGAATCTTTCCTTTCAGCCGTTATTTTGCCTTATTTTTTATTATCTTTTTCGTTTTTTATCTCCATTTTTCGGTTTAACGCCTGCGCATGATTGCTACTGTTATTGGAGAAGACTAACTGGAGCCACAGTTTTTTTTTCCAGTATGTGAGTGCGTTTCTCCATTTCCATGAAACATTTCGTTCTCGGTTCGCCTGCCCTGCCTGCTGCTGCTGCCACTGCAGTTTACTACGTGTATCTTAAGTATAAGTTATTTAATTTATTCCTTTCCAATTACATTACATAGCGTTTTAGTTAGTTTAGCAGTGTTCACACTAATCAGCTCGAGCATGTAACCATTTGAACAGTGTTTGAAGGGACTTTTCCTCTGCCAACAGCTACACTTTGCAATCAATCTTTGTTCAAATAGATATTCTAGTCTTTTATGTCCACTGAGCAAACAATATCCATTGTCCTGCGGAGGAAAACAGTGTACGTGTACCATTCCCTACAGCTGACTGCCTCTATTATCTATACTTATCCACAGAAGGCGGAGCTTACCGGAGAGTAAACGGTTGAAAGGATTAAGGTCGATGGAGAAGTATGGTTCAAAAATTAATGGAAAATATCAACACGTAAAAGATCATTCCTTAAAAAACATTTCTATCTTCAGCTCTTAACTCTATGCTCTTTACACATGCAGAGACGCCTCCAGTTCCTTTTCATCGGTGATGAAATGTGCGCGCCTTGCTCGTAGAACGACAGTGCTTATCTTTTTTGATGCGATTTAATGTGTGTGTTTTGTTTTTAACCTTGCCAATCATCTCAGAATGGATACAAAAAAAATTATAATTCAATACAATTTCTCTCTAAGTTCTAATCTATATAAACGATCATGCTCTCATTACGTCACATCTTAAAACAAACAAAACCAAAAGCACGGAACGCAATTCATGGTGGTTTCGTTTGACAATTTTCTAAATCATAAACCATATGCTTTCGACATATCAACAAATGGAGCGCATTTCCAGCCCGTATCTTGCTGCATCTGTGTGATTTTATTTGCATCACCGACATTTCTATTCCTATCGTTGACTCTTGCACTGAGTGAAGGTAGAAATAATAACGCTTTAGCAATCAGAAATAGAGGGCAATAACAAAATTCACTACTTATTGAAAAAAATAAAAAGAAATATAGATGCACTCAAACTATTGGACGCACAATAACCGTCTGCACGGTGCACGGTCTCGTAAAATGACATTGTTGTTCATAAATAGATATCTGCAGGTGTAAGTATAAAACTATCACGATCGTGTACGCATCTTTTCATACGCATTCAAACCCTGCAATGAACAGGAACAGGAGGTAAAATTGAAAATAATGTGTAATATTTGCAACCACAAGGCCGGCGCAAAAAGCCTTTCCAATAATGATATTTTACGTAGCAATCTACAAGATCACACACGTTTACCTGTCTTGCTAGAGACTTATCCGTTACCTCGGTAACCAGTCAGATAGTCAAGTCCTCACTACAGAGGGCGTAGGGCAGGATCGATCCATTACATAATTTAGTGTATTCTGTATAAGAAACACTTTTACAGATAGCAATCAGTGTTTCACGAACGAGTCCTATTCATCAAGAAGATCTTACATTCAAAAATACAAACAATAAAGAATCATAGCAACCGAACGAACAAATTGTGTGCTGGTACACGGATTTACTGCACACGAAAGCAATATAATCCTCCTCTTCTCGCAACACAGATGCCATCTGAACGATCATCCCTACTGCATTACTTCCAAGGCTGCATCCTTCATCCTGCATTCAACCTCGCTCAAACACTCCTCTTGAATTAATCATTAACAAAGATAAAATGAGAGTGTTCGTCATTTCAATCTCTTTCTATCCTATGCTCACTTGACAATTAATGATTGGTTTTAACTTGCGTAAAATTGCAGTACGCTTCACAGGCGGAAAACAAATTAATTAATTGTTCAATTTTCCTGCTAGTAGAAAAAGCGCACGGTTGTGCACTTGAGCGATCTCGTCTCCCGTGTAGTAG
Source organism: Anopheles moucheti (assembly GCF_943734755.1). Taxonomy (NCBI): domain Eukaryota; kingdom Metazoa; phylum Arthropoda; class Insecta; order Diptera; family Culicidae; genus Anopheles; species Anopheles moucheti. The sequence continues at coordinate 7,452,766 of NC_069141.1, read as the reverse complement.
ATAGTAGTCCGATTGCTAGACGCAGGTTATTTTGCGTATGAGCACGTAGAGAGCTGTAGCATCGATTCTATTATTTTTCTTTTTCACGGTTTCTATCATTTCGTTGGCAAATCTCCACCGATTTGGCGTGAGATAGAACGTACCTGGCTGTTGCGTGCTTATTAGTACTGTTGTTTGCAGTTCACTGACGCTGTTGCCACTGTCGTGCACTGTCGATACATCTTTGTATATATATACTCGTTCTCTCTCTATTTGAAGATTTAATTTGCTTTCTGTTTAAGCTAAATACGCATAGATTTTCCTATCCTCGGGCGTACGAGCAAGATATTCACGTTCAATTAAACCTTCTATTCTTTTCTTAATTATCACCGGAGACGGCAGGAAACGGCTCTTTAGCTGCGTTGTCACATCGGATACGAGAAGATTGTGCTATGGAGAGAGAAGTGGAGACAAAATTAGCCTCTGTATAGAAGACTTTCCAATTTCCATCACTCATATACATACAGGCATCCTCTTTCGTGCCTTCATGATGCGCACGATAGCAGCTTCGATTTCATGCTTCCGATCTTCGTCAACCTTGCTCCGGGTTTCCTTACGTTCCGGTTCCGATTCGCCCTTGGCTGCGACAGTTTGAATTTTAACTCTGCGAAATGTAACAACAAAAATTAAAACACAAATCACCACTCTTCCAACGAAGGTAATTCTTCCAATGTAACGCACTTGTGAAATTTCGACACAAACGCATCGTTAACGTAGAATTCGTCCGTCGAAACGATATCCTTAGACGTTTTCGGTGTTCGAACCAGAAGTCGCTGCTGTTGTTTGCCCATCGAAAGAGACTGCAATGCGCGAATCAGATCTTTGCTAGGGATGTCTGTTTCCTGCTGAATGTCTTCATACGTCATTCGTTCACGATTGTTAAACAACATCAACACACACATCTGAAAATGATTAGTTGCAAAAGGAAGTCGATTACAGTTGAGCTTTCGCGGGACAATATTTATAAAGTTCAAACCTGATACGTCGATAATTGAAGCACATGTCGTTTGGGAGCATCCTGCGACGCAGCACCGACAGCCGGCGCACTGCTGCTTCCGGAAGATGGTGCCGTGCTGCTACAGTTGCCTTCCGTTTTCTCCTTTTCTGCCTTAACACCGTAAAATTCGGCATTCATGTACACCGTTCCTACAATAGTAAGAAAAAGTGGAAGCTGATTATAGCGGCTGTATCGAAATGCCCTGACAAAACTTACCTAACTGTGGCTGCAATGTCAACTGGCGCCCTGAATGTTTGGCCAGATAGAATCGTTTAAACGTTTCAAAGGCCTTCCGTGGTGCTGGTGGTATGTTGCAGTTTGGCGTTACAGACTAACGTGTGAAAAAGAACGTGTCAAAATCCCCAATAACGATCGACAAGTTGATCTACCACTAACTTACCTGTGTTGGCCAAAATCCTGTGGTTAGAATTCGAACCGTGAGTTCTACGCCTTCCAGTGCCGAATTGTCGTTGTTGATGTGATTTTTGAACTCCTCCATTACCGTGTTTGAAACGGACATATCCTTGAACATTCCTTCCAATTTTGAGGTAAATTGACAACCACATTCAGTCTGAATAAAACAAAAAAAAATGCATAATGAGTGTCGCCACCAAAGTCAGCTAGCTATCCGTACTGGAATTGAAGTTAACTTACCTTTAATTTTGATATCATGTTCTTCTCTGAATCATCGCTCACGGATTTGTTTAGCAGCAGCCTCTTCGCCAAATGAGCCTTGTAGTACCGCTCGAACACATCCTTCTCTTGCAAATATCTGAATAATACCATCGTTTTATCAAGTATGGTCTCAATTTCTTGCTCAGACATCTGAAATGATTCGATATTACATTTAAAATGTTCGTTCCACTCATCCCTATCCCGGCAGCATTAACACTTACCCCTTTGCAACCCTTTTTCAGCTTGTCGTCGATAAACAGTGACAGATACTCGGGCGATTTGCTGTTGAGATTAAGGAAGTGTTCGAAATCGGATGATATCATATTCTTGAATGTCTTATCGTTATTAAACGAATGATAAAGGAAGTGATCGGACCGATCCTTCAAATCTAGCAAGTTTTGCACGAAAGTGATTGGATTCGTGCTACCGTTCTCTTCCTCCTTCACCAAATCGCGACCCAGCGAGCGCAGGTTCTGTGACACACAGTCGGCGATCGTCTTAAGGCCACCGCTAACGCGCGAAAACAGCTTGTGCATACAGGCCAAATCTTCGGTCTTTGTGTTTTGCAGCATATACACAACGCCCGAGTTTTCCATCTCGACGATCGTACGCATATGCTTTTTAATAAGTTCGTCCTCCACTACCTCCACGATACGGCTTTCGGTGCTCTCGTCCAGGTACAGCTTGGCCCGTTCGGCCTCCTCCGTGATGCGTGCCTCCACTCGCCGAATGTAAACGCTCGCACTGTTTTCGGCGAGAAACTTTTGCGACTCGAGCTTGTAGAATGCGGCGGACTGTGTGAGGAACGGTCGCTCAAAGTCTTCCTCGTATACCCAGCGCTGGTTGATACCGAGCACCATCAGCATCTGACATGCATTCTTGATCGCGATATGATCGATCGCTTCACCTTTCCGTTCGCACATCACCATATTCAACAGCGTCTCTCGCATGTGATCTCTAATGCGCGGATAACGAACAACCTGCAACGTGTTATGATATAGTTAAAGTTTCATTCTCAAAAAAACGAATATACGGACGGGATATCGCATACCTGATCGCGGAAGATGTTCAACCCAAGGTTATACACATTATCGACATCGTTCTGTTGCACATAAACGCGATCCATGTACATCAAAATGTCCCGGATCATCACCATCGATGTCTGGTGATCATTCCAGCACTGGTTCAACGTTTGTAGGAAGCTGCAGTTGAAGCTGCGCAACACCTCCTCGCGTACCTTGGACTCCAAATGATGTGTCACTACCTCTTTCAATCCGCTGTACAACCGCTCACCATGCTTGTGCAGTACCATCGTGTACGCGTTTCTGTACAGCTCCTCAAATGAAAGGCCCGAGTTGTTTTTCTTCTGAATTTCCTGTATGGCGCTTTTCAACAGCGACCAAATCGACTCCACATACTTCTCATCCATTGTCATCTGGAAAAGCGAAAAGATGCGGAAAAAGTTTAAGTATGATCACAACCACAACTAGCTACAAAACTAGAGCGCTATTCGGTCACTAGCAGACACATTGCCTTACGATCCCTTTAACGAAGTTCATTGCGATCTGCGCCGTCCCGCGGCTCATCTTCCGCTTCCATTGGATTCGAAACATTGCGCCTTCGATCTCCCACCAGAAGGAGCAGACAGAACTTCACACTGCCTTCACCCCGAAGGGCACACATGCGTGCAATTTTCAGACCAACGCGACTGTTCGGACACGTACGAAACGTTTCCCCTTTTGCTGCTCCTTTCTTTTTTACACACAAACGAACAAAGAAAAACACACACGTGACAGGCGAAGGACCTCTCTTAGCTTCTGTGAAAATAAGAACGCATTAAGTAACGATGCGTTTCTAAAACTGTTCCAAAAGTAGACAAAATACTCCAAAAACTGTACGAACGAAAAGTTGGACTCAAGATCTTGCTATTACAGCAATCTCAAGAAGAAGAAAGAGAAATAACAAGTGCAAAACTAACGACGAAAGTAGCACTCTATTGTTTTGAAGTAAAGGAAAATTACTTTCTGATCTGTCGAAGTAACCAGTATAGCTTTGCAATGACTGCTGCGATGTTAGGGATATTGTTTTATTCGGATTTATCCGCTTCAACACGATAGTCGAGAAAAGAATGTTTAAAATTATGTGCAAACGTGAAATAGCGAGATTGATGACAAATAAGTTAACTACAAGTGGCCTATCCACTTCAATAAGGTAAACCCAATCTGATATCATCTGCAGAGCGATGCACACCATATTACATTGTGAAGATACATGGTTGTAAATCAGTACGATATTGTATTACTCACCGGAAAGGCACGGATCCTCATTTTGCCTTCCTTTTTCTGTGTTGATACACGACTCATCTTGGCGTTATTGTTGGCGTGTAACACCTACTCCAGAATGCTAAAAAAATTATACTATTTATCGGTATTGATCGTGAGTTGTGGTGTTTATTTCCTAGTTCATTAACTCGCTATTTATGTGCAACAGTAGATTCACAGTTTGACCGATCTATCCACCAAAGTTTGTCGATTTACTTTGGTGATCCTTTGTGGATGGTTTTACTGCACACACCGATCGTGACACAACACACACGCACACAACACAAAACAAAATTATCACTGTTACACGCACCTATGCAAATAAACTTTACGCCTACGCTAAGTTGCACTGATAAGGGAGCCTCCTTTCTAGTGGAAACGGAATATGCACATAGTCGCAAGGATTTCACGAGCTTTTTAAGTAAGACGTTGCCTCATTATCAGAACGATCGTTACCTTGGATGATCGCGAAGTATGCTTGGATTCAATTTATTTCCCTGTTTGTTTAATCTTCAATTACATACCACGTGCATTTACCTTATGCATTTATAATTTGCATGTATGTTAAAAAAATACGTATCGATTGACTGTAACAGATTGATTGACGAGGAGAAAACAATTCACCAGGTCCTCTTAATATACAGATAGTGTCAATGAAACTTCACCACGGGCCGAAATATCATCTCAGGATGCCCTTCGCAACATATGATCATGTCGGATTGTGTGTCTAATCATAAACCGATACATGTTATACGCGTCATTCGATAGCAATCACCAGCAACATTTGTTCCGAGGCCTTCCGCCTTCTCACAAGGGTTCTTCCTCACGAGCAAGCGCACTCTCAAGATAAGAACGCACGCAATAAACAAGATATCCTTCAAATTAAAAAAAGATCCAAAATCCACCAATCCAAGAGCTGCGGCAGTCGTAACTGTGATGCCTAAAACGAAAAATTAAAACATTTCGTTAGTAAGTTCATAATAACAATCACTGCGTAAATTGCATTCCGTACGACACAGTTGCGTTGCTCAGAGCGGTAACTAGATGAGCTGCATACGTTTTTCTTTGTGAAAAATGCCGGTCGCGGAAAGCAAGGCCAATGACACGGGGTGGAGGATTTTTCCCAAGGAGTGTGTTATTTATTATTGTGTGCTGGAATTGCTACAGCACATGCAAGACCGGAACGGGACGTGCTGAGGAGGATGGGGTATGTGTAGTTCGTAGCTTTGTGTATGTGTGCTTATGTATGTTGAAGTTTGTCCTCTTTCTTCCTTTCTTTGCATCGCAAATCAACCAAGGAGGAAAACGGTCCCCATTAGCACAGAATTCCTCATGAATCAGATACAGATGATGATGAAAATTGCGTGTACTCTCCATAGTATTCTAGTTGTCGAACTGAACACCTCTTCTCGCACACACATCCTGAGGTACACATTGTCAATGTTTTAGGAAACCCGTATTGGTTACTATCGAGTTTGAGAAAGAAAAAATCCCGTAGGCAGAAAAAAAACATTACCAGCCGTATCGGGGGACACTCGGTGTCTTTTGCATTAATTCGCCCATCGGATGTGGCTTACAGGGAACATCAACCTCGATCGAAAATAGCAACAAAAAACAATCATTTTCATCGTCATCTAAATGCCCCTTCATTTCCTTGCACTGCTGCATTTTCCTACCCGCGCCCGTTTCGTTCCTACACTCAACATTGTCGGAAAAGTCTTCTCTTCTAGCTTCTAACCCACCACCTTCTTTGTCTCCCTTGGCATCAGTTGTTCCGCTGTGCATTTGATCGGCCACCAGATTTCGATTCCACCTTTGCGTTTTGCTAATTTGCAACCATGCGCTTAATTGCTGTATCACTTTTGGGGAATTGTAGAACGATTGTTGGCTTTGACTGTGCCACACAACCACAACCATACGCACGACGATGTTGATGGTGAACAATCAATTCCATTTTCGATTCCTTCACCTGCATCGCCTCCAAAAAAACACATTCATTACACGTCGTTTTCTGTGGGTTGCTGGAGGGGTGATGATGGTCAACTTCTTCCGATACGCGTCTAGTAAAGTCCCCTCGCACTGATTCACCTGTTTTCCCACCCGCTAGATGCCATATCCAGTTACATATACCTTTTTCCACGGCGCTCGGCAGGCAAACAGGGTCGGGAAAAGGCTTACGGGCCCTTTTGTCGTCGATCCCTTTTACTTGTACGGAGCAAACAGCGAACCAAGTACACCAGGAAAGGAAAAAGGTGGGCAATGGGCACACACGGTCACACACTCGGTGCTGTCTCCGCTTTTCACTTCACTTCATATGCTGCCTTGTTCAGCGAGAACCTTTTCCCATCCAAACCGTACAACCGTGCACTCTGTATCCGTGTCTGGGCTCATGTCCCTCGCGGTAGAAAGGATAGGATCACTTCCTTTACGGCACTCGTAGCACAAGATCGCCGTCTGATGCTGCTTGAATTGGGTGCGAATTCATGAGCCGATCTTAGTTTTCATTTATAAAAAACGTTTTTGACAGACCCACGGCGACCATGTTTTCTTTCGCAAAGTTTGCCCAAGTGTGCGTGTTTGGTGTGTGCAAGTGTGCGTGAGAGATGGAAAAAGAAAGCGGATTATCTGTCATTCCACCGTCGATTGCTCGATCCGTACTGAGCTACTTTGCGTGGACACAATTGTTTCTTTGTAATTAATACTTCTTTCGTAGCTATGAAAGTAGGAACTGTCCATGTATCGTAGAGATTAAATTTATATTAAATGATTCATCATTACTAAATATTAGCCACACCACCTTTCTCCACCTGATCCAACAACGCTTGCAGGTTCGTATCGAACAGCTCACAACGGATCGGCATTTCGAGCGAGTAGAACGGATTCTTCAACACGTAATCCGCGTATAGCTCGTAGATTCGCCTCAGCAACACATCGATACCAGGCTGCATATTTTCCGCAAATATCATAAACTTCACACCGGTCAGCGTCTGGAAACAGTGTAGTCGGAATGTATCCGCTTCCAGCACCTCAATGCCGCTGCTCTTCGGTTCCGGACTTAGCTGGCTGGCAATGGCAAACAGTGGGTAAAACATGCTGGCCAGAAAGATCTTTTCATTTGTTGTCATTTTCGGTCGGCTGAATTTTAGCGACAGCGGATAGCTGTCCTTACTTTCGATAATTTGCTTCACCTCCCGACCATCCTCGAGGGCCGCCCCGTTTACCTGCATCCCATTCACGGCTATCAAATGATGACCCACTGCAAAAGGAGAAAGTTCAATTACTGTTGATTACAGCATAGTAATAAGCGACCATTACCATTAATTCCATCCCGCTGGCCGAAGGCAACGGAAATCCTTTTCGGTTCATACTCCAAATTAATATCCAATGGGTAGCTGAACGTTTTCTCTGTTTCTATCTTGGGCAGGTTGTGGTCCAGGTTGAATATTAACCCACCGGACTTGTTCACGATGTATACGCCGAAAATTACCATTCTAGTGGCCGTATAAATTAAACCGCAGATAAACACGTTCGCCTCCCACAAAAGACTTCTTTTCACAGCATTTTCTGGGCAGCAGTATGTAAACACAACTTCGCATCGACGACTCCTTGTTGACAGATGTCAGCTGCTGCAATTTTGAGCAAAGTTTTGTTCCTTTTTTCTTCACCTTCCTTTTGAGCAACTCGCTCTTTCTCTTTCTGTTCGAGTACGCGCACACACACTACCAACATTGCTCGAAATAAGAACACGTCGATTTAACAGATGATTTGTATCATTCCCAGTGGTTCCTCAGGTGAAATCCCAGCTCACCCTGGAAATTTCTATTCCCTTTCCGTAAGCTGTTTGCTCTGTTTCTGGTGACTAAACGATAGACTAACCAAATGTTCATCTACGTGTTCCGTTTTCGCACCGTTGGCACTATTATTTCGCCTAGCGCGAGCATTGTTGACACTTCCGACGCAATTTCATCGCTTCCGCGCTGGCTGTAAACAAAAGCTGTCAAAGTTGCATCCATCTCGGTCGCACACGTTTCGGGTCGGGAGGGGTTTCCCGTCTCCGTTGCACTCACACTCGCAAAGGTGTTCCGTTGTCCTGTTGTCGTCCGTTATTACTATCGTTTCGTATGATTTCCATCTTCAACGACGTATTTTTATTTATAAACTCGCCCAGTTCCTCAAATACGCAAAATACAGTATACCGTGTATGTGTGGTTAACTTGTGCCTACTTTGATTGTTGATCGTCAGCTTAACAACAACATTGCTACACATTGCAGCTGTCGTGTTCTGCTTGTTTTTGTACATTGGTTTGCCGTTTTCGTCATCCTAAGTTACACGCAATTACAATCCCCGCAGGGCAATAGTCTTCGTTACTGTCTGTTGTCCCTTCAGCATTCTGTAACCACATGCAAGCAGTACAATCTTGGACGATACGATGGAGACGTTATGTGTAAGTTGGTTCTTTCCTCGAGCGTTTCCTTCCATGTGGACGAAATTTCACCTTCCCCTTCTTTATGCTGCTTTATAGAGAATAGGCACCACTGTGCTGCATGGGATCCTGGACAGCATCAAGGGTATCACGGTAGTGTTCTATCTGGACAAAGAAGCCAACCGAAAGCTGTCCCAGCCTACCACAAAACCGCTACTCTCCGGATCGGCACCCCGAACGAAGGAAAGCTTATCGTCGCAGCCCCGTACACCATCGTCGAATTCGCTAGCTTCGAAGCGCATAGAGTAAGCAGTAGTGTTGAACGTAATGAATCTTTTGTGCAGAGTCATTTATATGAATCTTCAGTGAGGATACATTTAACTCAGCAGTCGTCTCTCAAAAGATTAATGAATCTGCGAAGATTTACGAACCCATAAAGATTCGTAAATAGGCAAAGATTTACGAATCCTCAAAGATTTGCGAATCCTTATAGAATCAGTATTCAGTAAATTGGTTGATTCATGATTCCTGTTCATATATATTCCATACGAAACACTGAACAGCTCTTCTCTCCCTTCCCGACAGAGAATCCAAGGTGCTAAAGCGTGTCCTTCAGTGCTCGATGCTGAACGGTGGAATATTTATGCTCAGCATCCTCTTTTTCGAGTATGCTGTCCTGCCCGGATTACATCTCTTCCTGTGGTATCTGTTCCGTAACTCGACCACTATGACAACAGTTTGGGGCTGGATGCAACCGTCGCTGTCGCTGCTGTTCAACTCGTTCTGGGTAGCTCCCCTGTTTCTGCTAAGCAAGATCGTGAATAGCCTCTGGTTTCAAGACATTGCCGATTCGGCGTACAAGTTCCGCAAGGGTCGTCCGCAGCTAATACCGAGCATCAGCAAACTTATTGCCGATACACTGATCAGTCTGCTGATTCAGATACTATTCTTGCTGCAAAGCACTCTGGTAAAGTATCTGCCCGTACCGGTTCCGTTTGCCTGTAGTGCGATCTATATGATGCACATGAGTCTGCTCTGCTCGCTATATGCGTTCGAGTACAAGTGGTTCAACATGGGCTGGGAGTTGCACAAACGACTGACGTACATCGAACAGAACTGGCCATACTTTCTGGGCTTTGGATTACCCCTCGCCGTGCTGTCCGAGCTGCCCAACTCGATCGTGATCAGTGGATGCGTGTTTTCGGTCCTATTTCCACTGTTTATTATCAGCGCTAACGAGGCCACACCAAAGGTGGACGTATGGTAAGTCAAAGCGGCCAACACGCAACAATGCCTATTATGTATCCTATTTCCTCCCCTTTTTCCAGCGAAACACCGTTAAAACTTTTCTCCATTGTGGTTGCCCTTACCAATGCACTCTTCCGGGGCCGAACGAAACCCGGGAAAGCGGCCCTATCGCAACCTCTTACTCCTGGGGGTGGGACGAATGTGCGTGGATTAACACCACCACTATCGTCCTCAACGTCCGCGTTTATGTTTCAGCAACAACAACAGCAGCAGCAGCAACAACAATTTCGACATCACAATTCTCAAAAGCACCATCATCATCGATCGCATCATCGACAGCCGTCGCCATCGCCATCGGCTGCATCGTCCACGTTTGCCTCCGTACAAACTGCCGCCCAGCTGCATCAACACCAAACTGTACTGAATCGCCCGCTTAGGCGATAGGGGTGTGTAAGTTAGTTAGGAGCTTTCGCTCCTCAATCCCTGAAAACGGCAACAGTGTCCTGCAAAACACAACGACATCAAGGGGACAAATGCTCAAATGATGGAGGAAAACATGGTGCAGTAAAGGGGAAATGAAAACGAACCGTACACTATGACACAAATGGACAAAACTCTACGCTAGGAAGCCGCAGAGATATTGTTCTATAGCTTGTTTTATATCGGGAATGTCTGCAATGTTTTTTTTTGTTTATATTATTGACTTGGCGCGATAGGTAAAATTTCTAAACGGTCCAATGGTTCACTCAACGCCTCGTTTGCAAGGGAAATGCGCATCGTATAGGAACCTTACGCGGTATAAAATGATAATATTTTCAAACGTTAACTACTAACATAACTAATAATCTTAACTATCGCTCGTACTACTACCAACCAACAAACAAACAGATAAAACAAATGGACTGCGCTTTTCATGTTGAATTGAAACCGATATAACAAACGTAGACAGTAAAGATTTCCGTGAGATTATGTATAAACGAAACAAACAAGTAGATCAACTGTATAGTGATGTACTTATAGCATAATGTGTGTGTGTGTGGAGGGATATTTTGGTGATATAAAAAGGGCTGAAGCGGAAGCCAGAGTTGATCAAAATAGTCGGTTTGGCAGGCAAAGTGGGAATGATATAGTTCGGTGGGATTTTCTTTCTAAGGAAAATTGCCTATATTCCGCTTGCTTTTGGATCTAGGGCACGGTTCAAAAAGGATTTCCATTCAGCACACCTTACTTTCCGGGGGGAAATGATGGTTAGCAGGGATGAGGTAACATAGTGAGGGATTTCGTAAATTGTTTTTTTTTATCTAACGCTCCGAAGGTACGATACATAAAAGACTGCCCTTTTAGGCTGCGCAAAGTAATCTGTGAACTGTGAAACAGAACATGAAAATAAACTTACTCAAACATCAAACTGGTCACAACGAAATAGTTTTACAAAAGAAAGTTTCGCATTAATGACCCCGCTTTATTCCTTGGTATATTGAAGTGGAAGGAAGGGATTGTTCCGTCCGTGATTTTTGTCTTCCTTTGTATGTGTGAACATTTAAAATACGCCCGGGAAATGAGCATTCTTATCGAAAGTCCCTGCGAAAGGAGGTACCGATTATTATTACACCCATCATTCACAACATCCCAGTTCCATTCTCAAACTACGATTCGGTCTATGTACACATGAACAGACACACACCTAGCCTACACCGACAAACTAAACGAATTGCCATCCGAATGGTCAAACAGTTCGTCCGGCGGTTCTTCCTTAATTTCCGGCACGGTACGATACGTCGAAATCGTTATGTGGCGTAACAGCGCATCGTAGCTAATTGCCGGATCATCGTTCTCTTTATCCATATCAGCCAAGCTATCCTTCTTAGTGCCCCGGTAATTAGTGCAACCCTTCGCGGCCGGAAAGCTCTGTATTAGGCTCGAAATGGTCGGATGTGATAAACCGAAGAACCAATCACCCAACGGACGGGAATCGATAGAGCGTATGTTAAGCGCCGTATTGATCCTCTGCAGTAGTTCCGCATGACACACGTCCGTCGTTGGGCCACTGATCGTGTCCTCTGCGACGCACGTGACTTTCGTGTCATCGGATTCGGACGACCCGCCGGTGGGATCCGTGCATTCGGGCACGATTTCAAACCGAGGTCTTTCGCCATCGTCCAGTATGCGGCAGGTATAGTTGCACCGTTTTTCCGGATCCTTATAGTGGCCATAAGGTCGCGTGATTGTATACCCGATTGGATAAATCGTACATTCCGTATGATAAGCCGCTCGATCTGGGACGATTTCGCCCATACTCTGCACTATGAAGCCTCCGACCGTGATCGGGTACGTTGGATGTCCCGATTGGTCCACCGTAATGTTAGACATGCGCTTCTTTCCCGTACCAGCACCAAGTCGTGGCTTTTTTCTCGGTTTACCATCTGCCGCACCATCACCTTTGGCCGATGGTCCCCGCTTTTTCCCTACTCGGTGCCCATTTTTCGCACCATTTAGTTCAGCGGAACTGGATTTATCATTACCTTCTCCGTCCTTTCCATTTTGCACCACACCATCCGGCGCAGTTCCCTGAGTATCTTGTGTGTCCGGTCCACCTTCACCGGAAGTGCCTGCGTTGGGCGTTCCATTAACGGTCGCATTTTTATCCCGCTTCTTGTACTGTCGCTTCGGTGGTAAACTGTTCGCAATCAATTCGTTCAACTTGCTGCAAGGTCGTCCCAGTTGCGTTTCGAGCTCGTTTTCATAATCCAGCAACTTTTTCAACAAAAACCGACGCTCCTCACAAACCTGACTGGTTTTCTCCTGCACCTGTGTTATGTGATCGCTTAATGCAGCATTTTCCTGTAACGAATCAGTGCGTAAGTGCCACTTTTCAAGCACCCCAAAAAAAGAACAGCCTCTCGATCTCTAGGGCGGTTTTACTTACAAACACCATATCGGTCATGTATCGTTTTAATCGACGGTACTTTTGCCGATACTTAGCATTTACTTCGTCCTCCACGCCTGTGGTTGCTGCTTCCGATGGTTCGCAGCTCGTGGTTTGCATTTCTTTCGCAATTTCCGCTGCATCGACACCGGCACACCAAGCGGATTGGCTGACGATAGAGCCACTGGTCCGGCAAAATAGCGCGCGTAAAAGTACTGGCTCTTCGCACTGTTCGCACTGATTCCGAAATGATCACGACCCGAACCGATGAAGGGATGTAATTTAACGCAACTATATGCTAAATGTTTTGATTTTTCATTAATCCCTGTATGATACAAAGGGGGAACATAAACGAGACTTTAGGAAATAAACATAATTTTGCTTGCGAAGCCGCGTTTGTAAAATCGTAAACAATACGAATTTTTGACAGTGGCAGCACAAGGTTATTAGCGTACAGGTGTGTTGTCAAATGATGCTAGTCAACCGATCAAAGCGGCGCACAATGGGCGAAAGGGAAGAGATTTATTTTCACTGGTCACAATCCTTGGATCCTTTCCGTGGATCCTTATTGTCCAGGGTTCCACTTAATTTAGGATCTTCGAGCGTGCTGTGGTAGCGCCTAGCCAAGAATGTTGAGATTAATACGATAGCGGAACCCAAAAATAGGGACCGAAGTGAATGTTTCAACATCTGAATAGGGTAAGTCCTTGCGCAACATGTTTAGGGAATAGTAAAACACCATCAAGATCCTTTCCACAAATTACCTACCTTACCAGCGCAGGATCACCATACTGTGGTTCGCTGCTCGCTTTTATCATCATGTACCAGAGTTAATGGACGTGTTTAATCAAATGTAAAAACACGCAAATTAACTCCTCAACATGACGGAAAAAGAGGATGTCGCTTTGTCCGATTATATTTTTACTTGCCGCTAACTGTTGCTGTAATTGATAAAACCACGCGAATGCCAAAGAAATTCTTGCAAAACTCTAGTACAACAAAGCATGACACGACTGTTTAGCGCTCGTATCGTAGATCGTTACATTTAATAATCATTGTCCTTACGGTGGGTGTGGGGACGTACAGGGGCAAATGATTGAAGCAAAAGACAAGGATTACGGTCTGGTAATGGTAGAATAAATTAAATTAACATAGTACATGGGACCCAACTTCGGTTCACCATGCGGCCGTAGGTTGCACCGGTTCGCCAGCGTTACAGAGCCCCGGGTAGTCGGTGCTGCAACCCGTCACGCACAGCTCGCACGGATTACCCTTGACGTACACCGGATGTCCACGGGCGATCGAGTTCGAATAGTTGCAGACGTAGTTCTGGTGTACCCAGTCGTGACCCTGCTCGTTCTGGGTGTACTGTATCATGGCGCACCCGACCGCTGTTGCCTTATCCATCACAATCTGTGTGAAGTGTCCAATGTCTTTCCTGCAAATGGGAAAATCGAGGAAAAAAGACAGTGCAATTAAGAATACATATCCAATGGTGGAGTGGATCAGTCGAGGGTTTGCGTACGGTGGATCTTGGCCGAGTAGCGGGTAGGAATCGATGTAATCCTGATTGGCATTCTCGTTCTCGGCATACCAACTATACAGGAGCTCGGTCATCGTATCGAGTGGAGTTACTTCCATGCCGTAGAACGAGTTAGCAGCAATGTTTTGCCCCACCAGCGGGAACAGCTTCGTGTTGCGACAGTAATCGTGTCCGTAGATGCAGGTTTTAACATTATATTCGGCTAACTTCTGTAGTTCCTCATCCCAGATCTACAGAATGTAAGATAGAAGACAACTCGCATTGAACCAATTCGTACCGATCGTTTCGTTGTCGATCACCTACCAGCGTTGGCATACGGGAGGCTGATGCATAGTTGGTCACCTCACCACGTGCAACATTGGCACGGAACACATTGTGGAGGTCCAGAATGTAAGTCTTTACCTCCTCCGTGATGGGCACCAGCTGTCGATCGACCGGACAGTATGGACCGTAGTTATCGTTCTTGCCACATCCCACGTGCACTAGATTGTTTTCTGTAATCACAAGGACGTACACCGTACGCTTTATATTAGCCAAGACACATCAAGATAGATCGTACCCGAATGTACAGTAGAGACACTTACTACATAGCGTAGGATCACAGTAATCCGTTTGGCCACTAATTTGACTAATAAGTCCCACCAACAACACTGCACACGCCGTTATCCCTGTAATTGGAAGCAAGCTTTATCAGCACCGATCATTTGAACTACACCTTGAATAGTAGAGGAATTACTATTGTTCTTGATTCCACATACTTCGCACTGGCACAGAAGACATTTTTTGTTGTAGAATTAAATCACCCCTTCGCAACGCATTGGAAACACTAGCACTAAAATGTGGACACTATTGCCACACGGTTGGGAAGTTTACTGGAGCAGCTTTAGAATAGATATGAACGTATCCGGTTGTAAAGCTACCCTATTTATACTACGCATCTGGGCGTAGTAAGAACATTAATGCCGCTGATCGATCTGACGTAGTCTAGGCAAGTTGGTACCTTAAAGGAGATGAAGTCGAGCGGGGTGGGTGCGTTAACTAGAACCTACTAACACGTTTCCACCCGTTTACAGACCCTGGGAGCACTCCGTATTGATTAGTTTTCCGGAATCGTGAGATGAATTGGCGAGCGTGAACGAGGTGGTGATCATGATGCACTGATAAGCATTACGCATCATGAACGCATCGATGCAGGTTCGTATGATTGTTGTGTGCGTGAAATGGAAAATTGTCGCACTTTGTTCAAGTGTGATGAAAATTGAAAAGGATTCCCTTATTGATGCTTCTTCCAATGTTCCTAACAAATCATTCGGAAGGATATCAGAAGATGGAACATTTACTCCTAATATGATCTTTGTGTAGATCATATACAACATGGTATTAGTAAGCTTGTAACAAAACGCGATCTTCTTCTGCTGGCGGATGCACACTTTCCCATCGTTAAACAATGATGGGAAGCGCTGGGCGCAATCGCCCAATCCCTACCGTTTGAAATTCGTGTTCTCGTGAGCTCGTTAGTACGTATGTAATTGATTTACTAAATGTGCTCTACTACACCAATGTAGCGTCGGCGTCCATTTCCATGCCCGGAGAATTGGGACTTCTGTGTTGCTCATTTCTTTTATTCTCCATACTACCTAATTATCCGTAGCACGCTCTTATCGTTCGAAGCAATCAAAAACGGACATTCAATTCATCACGTCATAAGTTGTTGGAGGTTGGTAACGTTTGTAAAAGTGCTGTTAGTCACACTGTTTGTTTTTTTTTGTTGTTTTCTTTCTAGAAAGATACACACGTTTGGCTATGAGGCTGTTCTAGGCTTATTTAACCTACGGTTCCGCTCTTTTAGCATGCAAGTGAAATCATGAGTCTTGTTCCGGTCTCAGCTGAGATGAACAGTGAATATAGTAGGAACGGATTTAGAAGTTCATTAAGTGTTTATTAAGCAGTCAAATTTTCTAATAATTGCTTCATCATCACTAGAGTACTTTGATTCAGAAGCAAAACATGAAATGATCTGTATATTGGTGAATTAGATCATTATTCACAATTCGTTCAAAACGATGTTTGATTTAAAAAAATCATAATGATCGCTTTATTCAATAATGCATGCTTAAAAAAGAACTTAGGTCGTTAAAAATCTTGACAATCGTGTAGCTTTAGACCGTTGTCTGACCGGAACCCTAGCAAAGTTCAATAAAATAGCGAATTTCAACACTTGGTTAAGCTTTATGGGGCGGTTCGATTGTGTATTGGTAGCGTCGCCGGTCTTCACATGACAGGACCGGTCGAAAATCCTATCCGGATCCATAGGCAAGACTGACTGATCCGACTACAAGTATATAAAATCAAAGAAAACTAGAAGAAAGTCAGAATTTTGCAGTTGGAATTTAATATCAGAACCTTCAGCTAATCCTTCTGAAGAATTGTCTATTGGTCAGATGAGATTGGTATCGATTGATATTTCCGCATACTGAAGTATTTCTTGTCCAGATACCTCTTATCTGTTTGTTCGATTAATTCGATTTCCAATAGACAGGTTGAGATCCATTTGCTCGCGATCTTCATCTAATTCTGCTGCACTTGACAATGCTGTCTGATGTCAAGTCCTTCAAGTCCAAAGGGCTTCTTCTTCTGTATCTCGCGGTATCTTCTGTATTCCATGTTTCAAATTAACTAATAACAACACTAATGTTATAAAATTGTAGAGGCTAAGTACACAATAAAATAGCTACAGAAAGCTAGACAGTTGTAGATCCTTCCACTGCGTGTGGCATGGGAAAAATTGAATCTAATCGAATGTGATCGAAAAATTCAGTCATACGTTACATGTTCTGGTATCTCAAAAGTGGTGGATTAAACCGTATCACGCCGTTCACATTTATGATCGTCGAAAAGTTTAAGCCCAAAGTGATACGTTAAGAAGAGTTAGCATTTTTTCGTCCAACAACAGTGCGTTCGTGTTCCCGTCAACAAATCGTCCTTCAGTCGTGGGAAACTGTACGCACATTATGTAGTACTACCGCAATTAAATGGTGAATCGCAATCAAACACAACAGCAAACTGCACAGTACATCCGCTAAATGGCTAATTTATGCACCACGTGAATGCAAACAACACAGCCACAATCGTTGCACTCGTTTCGCTGTCGATCGATGTTCGATCAGACGAGGGGAGAAGGAAATAGCGCAAGAAAGCACTTCGGTTTGGTATTTTTTGTATGAATGCTACGTAAAACTTTTAACAGCAAATGGATTGATTAATTAAATTCGTTGGATGGAAACGCTTCCTTGCTACAAAACGCTTCACGCACGCAGAAGCACACGCATACACACACGCAACCTCCATTGCGTTGTTGGTAAACAAATCTTTCGTTCGGTGTCTTGCTGACCGTGGTGTAAAGTTATTCGTAACCCATGAAAAGCGGGATGGGCACAGACTCTAAGGTAGTTTATTGATGAGTTTTGCTGAGAACGTTAGAGGTTAATAACTCGATATTTATTTGCAGGTAGCACAAGATGCGAATTGCCCAGCAGTCACTACTTCATCGCTGGTGCACGAATCCGACATCTTCGACCACATAACAAACGATCCGCGGGTATTTTATAAAAATCAACAAATCGACGATCCCGAGCTGACCGTGGGCGAGAAGAAAACGATTCTTCGTGGTGTGCTTAATGAAAGCCACGGCACCTTCCTGTATCGGTTTGGATTTTTTATGCGTGATGAACATCTGCGATACTTTGAGCAGGCGGACCAAACGCTAACGTACAGTCCGGATGAAAAGTACGAGATCGCGTATCACTTGGCTCGTATTCGCCGACTTCGCAATGGAGGCCGTGCAATCGAGGTGCGGAATCGTCGTTACGCGGCACTGCAACAGATGTGCGACGAAGGAACGTATTTCACCGAGACGGAAATGATGCAACGTGATCCGTTGCTGTACGAGCAGCTCGTGGGTCAGTTTATGACGGAGCGCGAAAAGCAGGAGCGGGATGCGCGTGTACCAACCCCACAGAGTGTGGTTGGCATTCTGCTGAAGCAAATTGATAAAGATCAGGCAGACAAAACGTTGCAGGAGCAGAAATCCGAAGAAAGACAGCACCAGTCAGAAGTGGATGATTTGCGGGAACAGTTGGACCGATCGCGTCCAAACTCGCCCAATTGTCTCAGCTCGCAGTGGGGGAACTTCGACGAAGAGGAGCAAGTACGGGTAGCGGCATTACGGCAGGCACGACACAAGCGTGCCCTACAGAAAAGCACGCCAGCATATCTGATGACGGCTGGCGAACGGGAGCTACTGCGGGACGAGTTTATTGGGATTATGCACGCTCGGTTTATAGCGGGTGAAGAGGAAGACTTCGACTACACGCAGGTGGACGATTCGGAGAAGTACGATGATCTGGTTAAGATGAATCAGGATGCGGAGGAAAAATATTTCGATAAGGAGGACGAAACGGAGTCGAATGGTGATGAGGAGGATGGTTTGAAGATGAACGTGGAACAGGCGGTAGAAAGTGAAGACGAGCTGGACATCTATATGCGGCACTTGAACCGACATCTGGAACAGCAACAAAGGACAGCCAACAACGTGCCGGTGTCGGTTCGCGATCCAAACTGCGAGTACGATAGCGATGAATAATGGAATCATCCTTTCCTTTTTTGAAAATGTGTTGTTTTTATTTGTTATTTTGCTTTTTTTTCTTGCTTGTGGCTGTTGAAATGAAATGGAGAAAAGAAAAACATTATGGAAGGAATTTTTCGTCACCGTGTCTCCTCCCTTTTCCCACCATCATTGCTCCGGCGGATCGGGCAGGCGGGTGGGTGGGTAGATGTGTGGTAATTCTACACACGCGATCTCCCCCGAATACGGGGAAAACCGCGGCCACGGCCTCTTAACACTTTCCCGTTTGCTGGCGGACTTTTTGGTCGCAACGCTTCGATACGTTCGGTACAGCCGGTGGTTGGACTTTCCTCGAACGAATTGGCGTACAGTTCGCTGTTAAAGTTCGAATTGGTCAGTTCCGGTCCGATCGTTACCCAGCCGGGTCGTATCGTCGAATCGCGCCCAAATATGTGCAACCTGCGGCGCCCAAGACAGAAGTGTTCGATGATGTGAAAAATTTCGATCGGTTTCTCTAAACTTCCGAAATCGGCCTCCTCCGAGATGATCAGATCGATGTCCACATTCGCATGGATGAAATCACCATCCGTTGATCGGCGCACCGTACCCTTGATACCCATCAGGCAGTGTTCCTTCGTCCGCTGGAATACCGCCTTCGGTTCGAGAATTTTCGAATGTCCAGGTGAATCAATGTTTGTCCGTATCCAGCAGATGTCTTCACATCTTCGGAAGCCCCACTTGCGCAAACAGTTGCGTCCCATGTCCAGACCCTCGGAACTTCCACACCACAAAAACACGAAGCTCCTGTGCGCAGCTACCTCACCAATGTCTAGTGCTAGAATTTCATCCCACGACCAAAAGTTACGCGGAGCACCGGCAGCCACGGCCGCACCACCCCGTGCGTATTCCTCCAGCGGTGGCTCAATCAGAATCACGTCGAATTTGGTGCCGAGCGTTTTTAGATCGAATGTTTTCAGATCCGCTCGAAGATACATCGGTGGAGTGGCAGTTTCCGATATCAGTTCATCCTTCAGCCGGATCAGTTCGCGCAACTTCGGGTATTCCTCAAACCGGTCCGCTAAGCCAACGTCTCGAATGAAGTTCTGCGGTCGCTGTCCCGTATCTACGAAGTGCTGGCAGTAATCATTGTGCGGATTGGACGATTGCGTACCCTGAAAGAAGTGCAAGCGGCACATTTACATTAGTTTACCCCACGCCGGCGAAGCGAACGGCGATGTACAACGCACCTTCAGAAAGGTAGACGAATCCCGATACACTAATCCTTCTGCTGTTTGGGACGTTTTCGAAGACGTCGCTTCCTCGTCCTCGTACCGTTGCGATTTGTTGATTGGTGAGTCTTCCGCAGTGCCGAGAACGTGCTTCAGGTCTTCCACACAGGACACACCGAACTGCAAATGAAACGAAACGGTTAATATCGGTTGTTTCACCGTGGAGGTGTTCCTCACGGGTACTTACGGTTTGAGCAAGTAGCATCTTTCGCTTCTGTGATTGCTCACGCCGAGACTTGATAACGTCGCTCATTGTATTTGCTAGGTTAACTCTTTCTTATGTCTTCACTCCTAACTTATTGCTAAAAACCGATCGATTCCTTACAGGTTTGGGAATCTTGGGAATTCCTTCCGGATTCAGGAACAAATCAACTACGAGGCGGTGCCTTACGATGCGGCATCATATTAGTTGAGATTTCGCTTCTTTATTGCTTATGCTTCTTCTTCTTCGGGGAGAAAGTTTTGTATTTTGTCTCCGGTGTTAATGTTGTGTTGAACTGCGTGCGGGATGTGACCGTACCGCACCGTTAAAAACGGTGCCCTTCCGTGGCAAAAGAGCAGTTGATGGTTGCTTTGTCCCAATTATGTTTCGAACGGGTTGTCTCTGGTTTGCCACAGAGTATTTTGTCTATTACTTCACTGTTTTCTTACTGTATTTATTTAGCCATCCGCATCCCAAACGATGCTGTACGTGTAGTTGTGCCCTGTCAGATTTGTTCCGTTGCACGTGCGCGTTTATGGCATGGAGTTGTGGTATCGTAACATCGCACGATTAGCCGACTTACAAACGATAAAAACGTAATCGTAGTACGATAAATACCTTTTTGCTCACTTGAATCTTCTGCACATACTATTAATTGTTACACATTTGTCTAATTATTAAGTCCATTATTTCGTTACAATTTTGTTTAATTGATTTTTGCTCAAATCAACATTACTGTGCAGTGTTGCCAAATGCTTCAAAGTTTTGCATCACAGAAATATTTCCAACTTGTGCTGTTCCACCAAAATACTTCCACAGCAACCATGTTACCATAGCAACGCCAGTAGACTGGGAAGCCAAGATTTAACGATGCTGGGATTTTACTGGCCAGTTTAGTCTTGTGGATTGTTCTTAGTGCGTCGGTCAAGTGCAAACTGCTCTAGGGAATTAAAACTTCCGTGCGTTCCGAGTGTACTGTTTGAAAATGAATGGCAACTTTGTAGCTTCCAAAAATGCTCGTAAGTATTGCCTCTTGAACAAATTGAAATGCAGTTTCGATGCTCCCACCTAATACGCCCATGCCTTGCAGGTTCTAGCAATGGTCAGGAGCAGCAGTACCAAATGCAATTGTATCCTGTTCCACCACCTGCAATTCCACCCCCCCAGTGTTCAACGGTCCCTCTGTTAATGATTCGGCCTCCGGTACCACCCGTATGGTTGTACGGCTATCCTAGGACGTATGAACAGATGCAGTAAGTACATGAAGATAGGTTTGCAGTGCGGTTCAATAAGATCATTTTATCGTTCCGGTGTGTAGATTCAATTTCAGCTGCTCTTCCGGTAACGCCATTTCGTTTCCAAGCAACCATGAATCTGCTGTCGGGCGAGGGCCTTCGGTTGTTTCATCATTCGAATTCAAGATGTCGAGCATTATCAAAAACAATCCGCCCAACATGCCGATTTTGGAAACGGAAACTGTTAGGTATGCCAACTAGTAGTTTCGTTGATGTATCGATATTTAGTGTTTAATATTGATAACTTGTTTTGTAGTGGCAACGAACCATCGCCACCGTCGGCATGCAGCGAAACGAAAAGCGCATCTGGTGTAGACTACCTTCTAGAACAGTTTCCCGAACTGGTGAAGATGGCCCTGGATGGATGCAAAAAAGCGGAAGCACTCGCCACATGTCATCAGAAGCGACCGTGTTTTAAGAAAATCGATAGCCTCTGCGCTCGGCTGAAGCAGGACCTGGTAAAGCCGGACAACGTAATGTCCAACATCAATTCGCAGGGCATTGCATGGGCGGTGAAAGATTTCATCTTCGTATTCACCAGAATCATGAATGCTTGGATCATCATCAAGGGTTACGTACCCAGCAAACCGGAAGGCTTGACGATGATCCAGCGCGAACTGTGTCCGAACTTTTTGGTGGCCTTTGAACGCTGGCACGAAACCACTCACGATCTAGTGGAATCGCTTATCAAATCGTTCATCAACTTGAATAAGCTGGCAAAGCAACAGCGCAGTGGAGGCAATATTTTCTCAAAGCCCGAAGAACAATCATCATCCCACGTTGATGGCGCTAGCGCAGGACAAAACACGCGCGATCTACTCGATGACATCGGAGAAAAGGAATCGCTCAACTTGAATGATGGAGCTTACATCCGGGCGGGAGTTTACCCCAACGTAACGTGTCCGCCTCATGGGTTCCAGGAAAAACCACCACAGAAGGAACAACCGACTGCAGCAGTTTCTTCGACAGGTTCGGCCATAAGTTCGGCACCTTCAAAAGATTCCGGTAACACACCCAATAGCCAAACGGACGAATGTTTCCCCAGTTCCAGTGATGATCGTCAATTTATGGGAAATTTGCTTCGCAAAACGTCGATGGAATGTATGAAATGGGTGCTGGATGAAGTACGCATGATAGAGGAAGGACAGTATTTATACTGCATTAACTTCGCCAAAAACTATGTAAGCATC
This sequence comes from Anopheles moucheti, assembly GCF_943734755.1. Classification (NCBI taxonomy): domain Eukaryota; kingdom Metazoa; phylum Arthropoda; class Insecta; order Diptera; family Culicidae; genus Anopheles; species Anopheles moucheti. Next base: position 7,429,993 of record NC_069141.1, on the reverse strand, counting down.
ATCATATCACCATTTCCAACATATTTTTTTACAGCACAAATTGTTAGCTATGATCAGATGATCAGATCGCATAAAAGATAGCACAGTCCGAGAGTAAAAGAACAAAAACTGGAGAAAAATTCTCACCAAATTATCTCATCCCTTTTCGGGAGGGCGTATGCGCCAAAACGGGGAAAAGTACACAATTCAGCGCATGTCCGAGGCCTCCGGGACTTCCGGATTCTCACCAGTGCAACGCTAAGGCTCATTTTCGCTCATCTCTTCCTTATATTTCAGTTTCCCGATTTCGACCTGATTGCATCGAACATGGTAGAGCTACGCTATGTCTACAAAAAGCATGCAGCGGGTCAATATTCAATGGTGGTTGAATTGCTCGATGATTTGCAGCAGATTGTCGATACCTGCAAGCGGTACGTGGAAGTTTCTACCCAGTTTAAGCTTTGGAATCCGAACGGTTCGCTGCCGGCCAATACCACCGACAAGCAACGCAAGGAATTGGAAAATTTTCCGAAGCTGCAAAATTTCATCGCCAAAATGGAACGTCTGTTGTTGAACATACGGAAAGAATCATCCACCTTGTCGATCTGAAAATTATTCCTTAGAAACTTAGCTTTAAGAATTCTTATTTCTGATGCAAAACAAGACTGAATGCCATTTTCATCATCCATAAAGGCATACAAATTCAAATGCATAATTTTATATTAATATCAGAGATCGATTAAATATATTGGTACCCTAAGGGAGATATGTTAGGCCGGAGATGTGCCATCAACAGTAATCCCTCAGGAGTTTAGAAACGAAAACGGCAAAACACACGTACCGCGAGAGTTAGTAATTTCAAACTGAAACGTCAGTAGATGTATACACGGCTTTAGCAGTATTGTATCATTATTACTCTTTGAACGTAAAATATAAACCAAAAATCAATTAGTTATCCCTGTCCAAATTCGCTAGCTGCTGTACAAACAAGCTGTAATTCTAAGTTCTCGTCCTGGTCTACCGTGAATAGATAGCAGAAACACAGCCGCATTCATTTCTAAAGCAACACGGTCGTGAAACGTGTTAATAGATAGGAAACTATCGGTATAGCGGCCGTTGTTTCAAAACGTGTTAGCTTCGGTTCGATTATCACCACCGATTCGCTAACAAGCGGATTGGCAAAAACATATATATCTCGTAGCAATTGTTAGGAACGAAGCATTTTATTAACATCGCGTTCTGCTAATCTGTCGTACGGGGTATAACAGTGAGCCACAAAACAATAACAGCACTGTGGTGAGATCCATATTTGAGATTATATTTTAAAAGAGTTCAATTGGTCACTTTGCTTTAGATCATAGATCTCTAAACATTTCTATTATACGCTATAGCTAAACTGTTTCAAATCTAAAATCACGTGTAACGTTACAGTGATAAGGAATGGTTGCTTTCCAACCTGTCACACTTGCAACCGGAACAAATCCCGCGGAACAAGATCGGGCGCGAGAGAACCAAAGGAAACCTTTAGCGGAGAGAGCATAAACTGTTAAACCGTCTCCAAAACGGGTGGGGAAAAACTATTAGCTCGCTCGGCAACCCCTTGGAACAGCCACATTTGCACAGTTCGTCGTTACTCGTGACAGTGTACGGTTTGTTGTCCTCCGACGTCTCGGCAGTGGGCTCGTTACTTTTCAAGGTTCGTGAACAACCCCCTTACACAACTATGGGGCGAGGTACGGGAAGATACCGGTGGGTGACTTCCAGTTGCATCTGTAGTACCATTTAACGCGTTTATTGGGACTTTTCCCGATAATGCAGCCAGTGCTGCGACTTCCGCCAGGACTGCATAAATCTGGAGACGTGAAGTCTTTTGAAGGACGAGAGAGTTTCCTGTATGGGTTTTGTTAGGTCCGAAGGGTGCTAAATTCTTCATGGTTGTGTAATCGCACAAGCTTTTTCCCTACATGGTGGCAGTGTTTTGGAGTTAGGAGTTTTCCTCAAAGTCGAAGGACAATTTTTTAGCAAATAGGAGTGCGGATGTCTCTGTGTGTGTATGTGAGTGTCATATTACGAAATCAAACATATTACGAAATCAGCAGGATACAGTGAGCTAGTGTGCGGTGACCTAGTACAAACTGGGACTTGGAATGTCTTACGCAATGGACAAAGAATAGTGTACGTACCAGTATAAGCATTTTGATAATGTTTTGTACTGACCAACAGAAATAAAAAAACAATAGTAGTTGTGCAACAGTAGCAGGCCCCCTATATGGCGGTGTTTTCCATTTGCAACTACCCTAGTGCTTATGCGCATGGTTGGGAATGGTGAAGAAAAAATATTAATCGATGTCTATATATCCTCCCCGCCGTGTGTTCCTTGTGTGTGTGTGTGTGTGTGTGTGTGCCATGTGGTTGTGTGTGTTTATGTGTGCTGTATTCTTTCTTTTTTAGGCAGGTTAACGTGAGGTAGTTACGCAAGGAAGCGGACAAGGAGGATTGAGAGGGTAGTGGCGCCAAAAAAAAAGGGTCAACTTTAAACAGTGCTCAGTACTAACCTAGCATTCGAACCAACCGACCACGATGATGTCCTCGCTGCAGTCCATGTTTGTCGTTAGTTTATTGGTGATTGCGGTATTCATCAACCAGGGTAAGTAATCATCCTAAACGTAACGCCAATGCAGTGTGAAAATGTGTCCGGTTGGCGGTAAAAAAATGAATTCTTCAGAGTTTAACTCAAGTTACATTGGCGGTTTTGGCGAAGTTGAGCAAATCTGGTTCTTACACAGCTGCAGTTAGCCATGAAGTTAGTGAGGTAGATGATCAGTGTAAGGGTGGTCTTGTTTCCCACTGCTGTTGCTACTGTCCGGAGGTCAATCTCGTAGGTGTGTGTCTCTCCCGTGCTTGCAAGCGACGCCCGACCACAGACGTCGGTGACGATATTATCCAATTCATGCCTTAATTGAATATTACGAGAAGAAAACGGGGGACCAACGATCGGCCGAGTTCCGTGATTCACACGAGGTCAGTTCCATATCGTTCAGAGGTTCCTTGTTCTCGGGTGTTACCAACAGCGCACAGAAGAGCGCTGAAATAGAGCGTCTAAAGGAAACATGGTTAGCGTAAGGTTAAAATGCGACAAAAGCGCGGAATCCCGGACGACACATCAGGAATACTCCGAACGATGCGGGATTTTCTTTGCAATGCAGATATCTCTGGCAGGAGAAAATCTGAACCGATTATGTAAGCAGGCTGCAGACGGCGACAAACGACGGTGTGGGACAGGTTGGGTGAACTGAAGCAGCGCAGAGACCCTGGATCGATATTCTGCAAACGTCAAACATATGACGGGGTTCGGGCGGTGTGTCTGCGCGCAAAAATATACCTTCGGCTGTGGTAACTAGATCGATGCAAAGTTATAAAATGCTAGTCACACCTTGCGAGAACAGTTCTGTATTCTTGGATTATTTTTATGTGTAAATACTTTTGTGTGAACTCAAGGTCAAGGATTTACAATTATTCATGCGTTACAGTTGAAGAACAGCATCTTTCATATTGAGCCAATTACTTTCAGATTAGTCAAACGGAGACGCATCCCCCCTTTATACCATTAAACAACAAGAAGCGAGTTGATTAGATTAACGCTGACTGCGATTGAACGCAAGGAACCAATTAAAAAATGTGTGCTCCATTAAGATTAACGTTCCTGGTTGGCTGTGTCCGAGTTGTGTGAGTAAATACTGTGTTCTGGGACACCGTTTATTTCGTCTTTTTAGTTCCTGCGCGTGTTTAACCTACCATTATGTAATGCTGTAATAAGAGAAGGAACAGAAACCAAGTGCTTTCTTCTTCAGCTTGACACGTGAAATTGGCAAACAGTTCACCAACAGTTTGAAGTGTTGTAAATGCCGGAATAATGTTAACACAGCCGCAATTGCGAAATTGTACACCTTTATCTGTTGAAGTACAGTTGAGTGACAGCAACTAAACCTGTACATTACGATCATTACGAGCGAACTGCCCGGTACATTTGGTGAGCGACCTAGAACGGTAGGATGAATGATTTTGAAACACGTGCAAAGTTTAACAATCTTTCGAATCGGGGGGATCCCACGAGAAATGTTGCTGCAAGGTGCTAAATTTATGCACCGACATGCATGACATTCATTGTTAATTATATTCATTCAACAAAACACTGGCAGGATTGAAAATGTGATGTACCCCCCGAACTCGGAACAGATCAGAATGACCTCACCCGCGAATCAGTAGCGAGATGAGCTTAAGCATCGATGTCGATTACATGCGCCTGCCCATTAGAGGAGGGGGGGGACAGTTAATCTTATGTCGCCGTGATTTTTAAACGATCCGTGACAACAGCGTAACATTGCGAGTTGAGATTACAATTCCATTGCCTACTAGAATGTCCAAGATGTTCCGCGCCCTAGCGTCATTGCTATGCGATCAATATAGCCTACTTCGATTGAAAGTTGTTGTGATTAATGTAAATGTTATGCCTCTCTAGCACTGATAAGACCGAGGCCGATTTGTTTGAACTGTGTCTTAGCGAGCGTAAAATGACAAACATGACAAAAAATCCCCCTCAATTGTACATTGTTTGCCAATTGGTTCCTTCTTTTTTTTTCTTTTTACACTTGCAGGAGATGCCATCCGTTGCTTCGAGTGCAACAGTGCGGAGGACTCGACCTGCTCGCACGACAACCCACCGGACACGATGTCGATCGACTGTAACGATCACAAGGACGGCAACAAGTACACCTTCTGCCGGAAGATCGTCCAGATCATCGAGTTCCCAGTGAACAACCGTAAGTAGTGTGGCTTTCGCACCAGGTCGCATTTTAAAACATAACTCTCTCCCATTTTTCTCTCCAACACAGTTCCAGCGGATAACCGAGTGATCCGCGGTTGTGGCTGGGATGAAACGTCCTACAAGGTACGTGTTATTGGCACCGATTCCTATACGGTCACCACTAACCTCATCGTTCTTTTCGCAGGGCAAATGCTACCAGCGTTCCGGATTCGGTGGACGTCAGGAGGTGTGCGCTTGCTACGATGACAACTGCAACGGTGCATCCACACTGTCCGTCACGTTCGGTGTCCTGCTGTTCGGTGCGGTTGCTTTCCTGATTCGTGCTTAATCCAATCAACGGTACCATCCGGCACATATCCACCGATGCTAGTGGAGATTCTAGTTTGTTTATCTAATTTGCCATCTTCGGTGACTTTGGCGAACACCGAACGTTAAACCGGGGGCGATGGGAGCGGTTCGCTATTTCTATCGAGATTGGACAAAGCAACTGGAGCAAAATGGATTGCGATTGTTCATCCATTCCTTGTGCCAGGAGTGTGAATATACGTTACATTAGTTTTAGGTTGAGAATGTTAATTTTTTTCTACGAGACATTCCAATGTCTTCAAGTTCTCTTCCCCTTTGGAACGCGGGGAGTCGAGATATCACGCGTCCACTGGGGGGAAATTTGGATTGCAAATGAAAGGGCAATGAAAGCACGCTTTCAGATAGTTGTTTTTGTGACAGTATCTAACGTCCTTGCAATACTTTTTTTTCATTGGTACTCTTTCACAGAACCATTCCTTTCCAAGCCAGCCGAAGCTCTTTCGGGTTTTGTTAGACACCTCGATCGATTGATGTACCGTTTAGCACGATCGAGTACATTTTTAATACAACCTGCACCGTGAGAAGGGGGGTATGAGTTTTGTAAAGAAAACATTTCTACGTTACGCTATTTTAAGAAGTATAGACACAAACCAAATACTACGTTTAGCAGCTTCTCGAACCAGGCTGTTAAAAGAAGGGGTGAAGTAAAACAACAAAAGAATTGTGCAGAACGTGATTGCCGTGTTCAATAAATCAGAATTAGATTAGTGACTATTTCGTTACGACATCCCAGGACAAGCTTAAACGAAACATGCACCTATGTTTCATCTTTAAACTCATTAAAGAATCAGATTAAAGTAAATCAAACAAACAAACAAACAAGAAACAGATACATTAACGTACAGCAATAGAAGAGCGGACGCGCCGTGTCCTTAGGGCCTAGGGAATCGGTAAATAGCAGTAAATTTGAAGACACAGAAAACAAAACTAAGCTGCCAGCATCGCTTCGTCGCCACGGCTCACGGCGCTTGTGCGCGTAGTAAGGGGAACCGGCTTTAGGAAGTCTTCGTTTCGGCGGACCATCTTAGCGCATCCCGGCAAACGAGAAGCAGGAGCGAATCCCCCATCTATTCATTCTACCCGTTCAACAACGTTTCGCGTGATGATTGGTACTGTATTTGGGGGAATGCCGGTTACACAGCGACGTTTTTAACTTACCAAAACATACAATCGCACGAAACGGAAGGGGACGTGTGTCATCGATGCGCATAAATTTCTGCAAAACGGTCGGAATAAATGAAGTTCAATAAAATAGAAGAAAAACACAGAAACCCTTTGTTATCGCTCGCTATTTTCGCTTCTTTGTCGTTTTTGTTGTAGACGTAGAGGAAATGTAGAGGAACACCCATGCGGGAACGAAGAGCTACAAACAGTGTTTAGTAGGTGAATGTTATGCAATAAAACACTACATTAGCGAAATTCTAAACTGTAGTTTATACATCAAATATTACGTTATAGTCGGGTTGCAAACCTAGCGTAACAACACATCACACCACCAGGTATGGTAAATATCCCTAAGCTCAAACTTTAATAAGATATCTTACTCTAGTATATGTACTTCTCCAGACAATTTCTTTTTATCTTATAAACTTCAAGAAAAATTAACAGATCAGACAACAACGCACCATTTCTTGTTAGCGCTAGCCATGTATAAAGTCTTATCTATCCGGCAGGATGCAACGGTTAAGATGGATAACACAATAATTTATTCGAATGACTTGTGATTAATATACGATTGTTAAAACGTAACATTATTGCTTTGCTGAAAAATTGTGACTTATCTGCGACAAAACGGTTTTATCTTCATTTCAGCGATTATTTTGAATATAACCCAAACGATAACCGCCAGGCAGCGAACGATAAGTTCAATTTTTGGCCTACTCTATACACCTTGGGCATTGTCAAACGTCTGTCAGTGTGTGATTGAATTAACCGCGCTACGAAACAATCAGCCGACGATGCCCGTGCTGCGTGTGTAGCGGATTTCCTGATAAATGTGTTCCATGTAGCGGTATGATCTTCCCAATATGAGATTCAAAAAGTGTAGAACATTTGAACTCAAGCTAATAGCTGCAGTGAAACGCAGACCGGAGCTGTTCTCGTTCAATAAAATCGTACCGACGACACGTTGGAAACTAATAGCAGCATGGAATGAAGTAAGCCGCCTATTGGGTGTGCGTGGTAAGTGCGTATTGTAAATCATATCTTTAATCCGCTGTAGTCAGAAAAACATACATTATTTTCTCCTGCATTACGCTAACAGCGCACTTGTGCAAGAAACGTTGGGATTCTTTAATGCTTACCTTTCTACAACGTTGCGCCAAACGTGAATCACAGAAGGCAAACTGGCCGTACTACGAGCGAATGAGTTTTCTGTTGGAATACCACGATGTCTTCCGGTAAGTCTGTGTTCTGTTTATCACTGCTTCCTGCTTTGATATGTTTGATATGAAACGTTGATTGTGGTTAATGCAAAAACCCAAGCTGTAGGAAAAAGCGCATTAGAAAGTACATCAAAATTTCGAAACCTGCTGGTTCGGTTAGAGCCACTGCAGATAAAAGTAGAATCGGTATTACCTCGGCAAACAGGAGAGAGACAGTTGCCAGCAGCATGTGACCACGATGCAGTAACACACGATTCAACAACGCACCAGGAACGTCCATGGTTTCGCATCGCAAAAGTACGCAGTATGCATGCTGATAGTGAAATGACACGACCGTCCACAAATGCAAACCATCATCCACCGGGTGAACTGTCCGCCAAATCTTCAACGGTCGATAGACGTTGGACGCCGGGTACATACGATGGTGATCCGCATGTGTCGTACAAAACCATTGATTCGGACGAACAATTTCTTAAAAGTTGTTACACCACCATGAAACGTCTATCGACAAGTCAAAACGCTTTCGTACGGGTGAGAATACAACAGCTCTTGTATGAAGCAGAGTTTCCGGATAAAAATGACACATCAAATGGTTTCAAACGATTATTGGGAAATAATATTTTCCAGTAAAAGGTCATCAAGTAAAGCGCTATATACGTCCAGACAAATGGGTCACCACAATGATCAAAAAGTGTAGAAAACATCGCAAAATAAAAAGGTGTCATACATTTTTGAAACCCCTTTCTGTTTCTGTATATGATTTCCGTAAGTGGTGCAATATACGAACCAGTGGTGGTGTTGGCGTCTATACGCACCAAATGCGCTAATTGCACTAATTTGTATCAACAGCATGATCACGTCATGTACTTATTTATTCTGACCTCTCTCTCACACACACACACACACACCGATTTATGTTTATTTTGTTAACATGTATGCCACTTTCACCCATATCCTACGCGACAGGGAAAATTTACTTCAAATTTTATATTAAAGTGCGCTTTTAGTTTCTCTCCCACACTTCAAATCATTGCACAACGGACGTTTAATGAGAAATTCAAATTCGAAAAAGAATTTAAATTCTTATTAAAGTTATTTCAGATTAGCTGTCTCTTGAAACAGATGATACATTATACTTGAGATACTAGGCGCCCCCATATTGTCCCGGTATTGTTTTTGATGTAGCATCTATTCAATCTGGTTTGTGATGTACCATAACTACCCGTTTTTAATAACCGATCAAGAATGTATAATCTAAGATGAATATTCTCTTGTGGCAAACTCAAGAAGTGTAAAATGGTCACTTCTCTAGCTCTTCGAAGAGCAGTAGTAACAAGTCATAAGCGTTTTAAGGATCCTTTTAATAAAGCGATATATCAATAATTAGAGTAGACCTGAAAGGGCCCAAAATACCCTGCATTCTTACATGGTTACGAGCTATTGCTATTGCTCATAATTTTTTGCACGTTAGGGATGTTACACATGTTTGCTAGCTTCCCAACTATTATACTGCTTTTCCACGTATCTCAATTGAGTTTAACACGTGTAGACTAACTGCAATTAGGAAGAATTGTTTATAGTGTGTTTGGAAACATTTATAATCTTTAATAAAACAAGCGCGAAATTGAACGCGTTGAATTCAGGCCAGAAACAACCGTTTGTCTGGTTGCTCTGGTTGACCGGTTAGTGGCAAGAGCTTAGACCCGTTTGTAGCTATTTTCACGAAACAAACCCTGCCAACCACACTGACCTATGGTGCGAATGCCATGTGATCGTGTTGTGGCGGGGCGTAATATGTTGATAATTAATTGTACGTTAATTGCGATGTCATTGATGACGACAGGTATGTTTAGCGCCATGTGACGTCCACCGAGCCAATTTTGACTGAATTAGGAAAAGAGTTGTGAAGAGAAGATGTGACAAAATTGAGCACCTTTGTTCAAACCAGCTTCTTCATGATGCTAAGAATGCAACTGTTCCTATTCAATAAAGGACGACATATTCAAGAAGTGTATAAACTAAATATAAGATAATTTAAACTTAAAAGTCATAGAAATCAATAAGATGATTCAGATATTTTATTAGAACAGCAAAATTGTTGTATATTGATGAGAAATTGTCTAATCTAAAGCAAGCAAGGTGTAGAGTTGTTAAAAAAAGAATTCCCCAAAACATACGGGAAGTGATCAATAGTGCTCCAAAACGATGTCTGGAACTCACGTGCATGCGAATTAGCAACCGGTTTGATCCATCACACGCCGTTTGGTAAGACCATCTGATCTAATTTCTATATAAGATCACCGATCGTTCAACGTGCTTCGTTCAGTTGTCCGGTGCGAGCTGTTCGAATTTGTGCAAGTAGACATTTCGCGGGACTGTGAAAATGGCTATTTCCGATCGGTTCAGCTTAGCTCTTCTGGTGGTATTTGTTTTTGCGGCAAGCTCCGGTAAGTGTGCTGTAAAGTTTAATGTGCTATGTGATGTAATCTCAGTAGAGCAAATTTAAATCTGTGATCAAAAACACCCACTCTAAAAATCTAACAGGCAACCTCATCAGGCTAAGATGTGTGTTAAAGAAATGTGAAATTGAAAACTGAAGATTGCCTGAGGCCTCTAACTGGCATGGATAATCTTACATATTCAAATGTGGTGTGATAAACGAGCTAGTGCCAGCAGTGACTTGCATTAGCGTTCGGCCTTGCATAAGGCCGCCAGTGTGGCAAGGTCGTTCGATCAATCGTAATCAGTTGGCACGATCCGGACATTCCAACGTCCGAAGTCTTCACCCACCCAACAATGGCGCACCTTTACCCCAGGGTTGGGGATAATTAATAGAATACTTTTACCTCATTTACCAGGAACGGTGACCATTTTGTCATGCCGTGCCGTGTCATCCACTCACATACTCCACGGTCCAGGTGATTGATGAACATTCGCTTTAAGGGCGCAGAGACAAACCCGGGACCCCATTTACTGAGTTCCAACAGGGTCTCCGCAAGCTGTTTGCCATCGGTATCCAGCGGTATGACATGCTGTCAACATTTCTCAAAACTTGTTTTTTTTTTCTTTCCTGTTCCACTTCCCGGTGGACAGAGGTTGCTGCTAGTGCCCGAGTGAAGATTTGTTGTGGTCTGATAAGAACGACATTGCATTAACAGCGTGTACACAACGCTCGTTAAAATGAGATTGTGAGTGAATGTATAAGGCTAGTTGTGTGTGTTTTTTTATCTATCGGGAGGATCTTCGGCACCGACAACACCTGCCAGCAGCAAATGGTTGTTTATTCATGCCACTGTCACCATCGGAATCCCACCCGCTATATACGGGCGATGAATTTTATGATTGAAAAACTGTTAGCACATTCAGCGTTTGACCGGTATGGATGTAAAGAAAATAAAGCCACTTCGTTAGATGGTAGTCCAGTGGACAGTTGGCTGCACCGTGGGTCGATTATCCTCACATTAATAATTCATGCTTTCCGGTTAGCACTCATCATGCACTTCGTTCAGAACAGCCTGGATAAACAACCGCGCAGTGGTTATTGAGTAATTCGGTTCTTCCCCATGTATAGGATGACGGTCAATTGTTTATTCTCCCAGGAATTCTCCCGGAAAATGTTTTGTTTATGTGCCGTAGCTGTTCGCTCGTCAATATATTCAATTATTTTATTAAAGGAATTGAACATCATGAAGTTGGACGAAATGGGAAAAGTCGAATTACTGAATAACCTACCACAGCTATATATCACAGTATGAACTAAAGCTTCCTATAGAATGTTCCACAGAATGGTTTAAAATAGAATGTGCGATAATATATTGATTAGCAAAATCTTATTTCTCACAACAATTTCCATTCTTTTTCTGTGTTGCAAAATAAAATTCGACCTTTTTGCATGTACAGGGTGTTCAATAAGTTTGAATGTACATTTGGCATATCAAAGTTTTTTTCCCCCTTGTTTATTTTCTGTTCTGAAATTGTTGTCAGCTTTAAATACATATATTCCATTAAAAATGTGCATAATGTTGACTTCCTGTCAGTCTGTCAGTCAGCTCTTTCGGAGGGATCAGCACAAAGAGGATGAATCGTGTATAGATGTTCCTCTTTTGGGTTAAGAATTCTTTTTTTCGACGAGACACTACACGTGCTGCAGCGATTTGGAGCAGTTCAAGACGGTAATTCTCAAATATCGGTACTCTCAAAGTGTATTCGACCTTATTGAACATTGAACACCCTGTACACTTTTACATTCCATCACAGCACATTCGAGAATTCGATTACACTTGTAACGGTGCGATCGACTCTATGGATTTCCACTCAAATGTCGACCCAAAACGTTCACCTCACCGCAAACAGTAATGAAAATTTCACTGCTCCATCACGCATTAATGATCAAATCGCAACATATTTTGTCCGCGAGTTAGTTCCATGAGGTCGATTTGGGCTCGGTACGGGTCACGGTTCACGCAATGGTGGAATCGAAACCAATGGGAGACCTCGCACAGGGGAGTGCAGTGTTGTTGTACTGACTGATGCGTGATTTAGCTACACAAGCACAATGAATTGGAATTTATGTATCACTCTCCGCAGCCACGGTTTGCCATAAAACGGTTTTACACCAAAATACCAACGTGCCCTACCTTCGCAGAACTCCGGTGGGAATAACGTTACAACTCCCTCCCCGACCCTGACGGAGTAGAACAATAAAAGTATACCGTGACATTGGGACTAATTGCTGAGTATGTGCGTCACTCATTTATGAGACGCACTGGGGAGTGATTAATTTGCACGTTACAATTATGGGTTCAATTTTTGTTTGGTATAATAATTGGTGAATTATTCACGACCTACCTGGGACCTATTGAGTCCTTTGGGAAACGTACTAATTTTTCCTTACTCTACGTACTTACGTATCGGGAGCAATAACCACTATCTTGGCCTGTTGCAGGAGTCCTCCAAACCGCTCACGGTCGAGCGCCGTCGTCTGCCAATCCATTATCCCGGCCTTTCTGGTGAACGCAACAACGCCATCATTCCATCGCAATTTGGACTCCAGCTCCTCTTTCCATGAGGATGACCTAAAAGGATTGGGTCGTCCTGTGTCATTCTTATGACATGCCCAACCCACCAAAGCCTGGTGGGCCAAATCCGCTGTACGACGTACAGCACGTAGAACTCGTCATTATAGCGGCTCCTCCAAGCAGATGTCTCTCTCTAGAACTCAACTTTTCATTAGTTTTAGATCTGTAAATTGTACGACCTGGTAGCAATAGAATGAACAATTTCAAGAGAACTTAAATATAAAATTCTGATGATTACTAAGTGCCTGTACATGTGCCTGCTCTTTCCAGTAAGTGCACTTCGTTGCTACACCTGCAACTCCAACGATAACTCAGAATGCTTGGCACCACCGACAACCTTTACTGAGGAGGAGTACCGGGACAATCGGTCCGTACCGGCCCGACTGCTGGTCGAGTGTCCACTTGATGAGCAGGGCCGTGAACCATTCTGCAGAAAGTTCGACCTGTACGGTGAGTTGGTTGAGGTCGCGTTGGTACGTTCGTATAAATGAGTGATCTTGTATTCTCCCTCTGATTCTAGTGGACGGTGGAAACTTACCGGATCACACGCGGATATTACGTGAGTGTGGTTACGAACGGGGCCACCGACCCTGCTATTTGTTCGAAAACGGTGGCCACACAGAACACGTGTGCCAGTGCTTCACCGATGGTTGCAACGGAGGCTCGCAGCTCACCGTTGCTGGAGTGCTGCTTGCGTTCATTTACACCATACTGTTGCTAGGATTCAGGCAACGCACACTGTGATCGCTGCTAGATGTATAACCACCCCCACACCACGCCCGGAAAGAAAACAATGCGCCGAACCGTTTAGACTGTCAGTCCGCTTGCTTGGATGGGAATAAATTTGCACCACACCGACCTGGTGCCAGATTGGCTCGATCGAGACGGAATCTAATTTGACTTTTGCGCGTTTCGCAGGATAATTTCACAGTTTTCACACACGCGTACGAACGAAGCGGACAAAACTATGTATAGCAACCGAACGAAGACGGCATGAGGGTGGAACAAGAGCGTCTCATCAGCAATTCAAATCGGTTTTCACTGGCACGCCATACCGAAGTGGATGGCTGCTTGGTTCTCATTTCGCGATTTTCACTTTGTTTGTGCAGAGTAATGGATCGATCGACCCCCGGTACACAAAACCTGTCCCTGTGATGCGTACTACAGCCACCGTTACGGTAAGTAAATTTTAATGGAGCCAAGTCCTCGAAGCTATCGGAAGCTAATACGGGCTGCGTTCTTCACACCGAGATGCCTAGGGATATTTTGAACAGACGAAGACGACGAACAAAATAAAAATGAATAAAAAAAGGAAAAACAAATACCCCCAGTCTCCAGTAGTGCTCCTCGTACCGAGTAGCATCGCTCCTGTGGGTACGATTTATTTATTTTCTAGTGAACAGTTTTTTAAAACTTCCACGTTCCGGCGGGGTAATGGGTGCCGCTACCACCAAACACAAATTACACCTCACGATGATTGAAATTGAAAAATGTTTGAACATATATTTTTCCCCTAATGCCCTAATGTTTCACCATGAAGGATGAGAGTTCCATTATTGCTAAAGCCATAATCTTTGTGGTTGACGAACCGATGTTGCTTCGGGTTGCAAAGAAACGCTGGATGCCAATAAGAGAAGACACCTTTATGGTTCGCGGTTATCAAATTTTCTATAAGAATGGTAAGATCAACTGAGCAATATACAGGTTTTAATGCAAGACAAACAAACCCGATAAACAAAACGGAATTTCGGCAAGATAAACCGTTTGTAACGTCAGCCGGGTGCGATTAGTGCTTGGTGACGAATTTTCACAACCGTGTGCCAATGGAGTCGAATTAGAAGTCGTCCGCTTGACCGTGCTGCCACTTACCCTGCCCGATGGACAAACTCATTATCACGTCTTTCAAGTTTTACCTTGCCGGAGCGTGTTAACTTTACACGAGTTGTAGTTTGTCGGGGAAAATAATTTTCGGCCCCGGCGTCCCGAAAATTAACATTTTTCCTCTACCCTGCCGGAAAAGTTTTCTCTTGGCCAAAACGAAAAGAACGACCCCCCGAACGATGGTTTCGGGCAAGCATTTCGCTGGGTTGAAATAATTTCCGGTTGTTATGCAAATTACTTTATTTCCGCGTTGGGTGAGAGTGTTTTGGGTGGCAGGCGGGAAGAAATTAAACTTTCCACCACTGGTGAGCAACGAAGGTGGGAAAGGCAGGCGTGCTCACCGTCAAGCAGTTATAAGCATTGATTGTGCCCTGGTTGGACTTGTTGCAACGTGAGCGCACGCTGTTAGTTCATCACCCTGTGCAGGAATGCGTTACAGCTGTAAGCGGTTTTCATGACCTAGAAGGGATGAAGAAATGTGCAGTTAGTTGGGAAAATGAACATCACTGCACGGGGGTGGGGGGAAAACCGCATTACCGCGGTGAAGGTGGCAAAGGATAGAAACCCGAACCCGCCCACACTGAAGCCATAGTTGCGTTGAGCATTCTGTAGCATAAACAGCATATCCTGAAGATCGCGGCGATTCCACAGCTGGTACCACTGGTTCGTGTACACACCGGTACTAAAATCGGCCGCCTTGCTTACGACCAGCTCGCCACAGTAGCAGAACAGCCATACCTTGTTGACGTTGGTCAGTAGCATACCGTAGGAACCGTTTATAAACTTTATCTGAATGTGAAACAATGACACACAGATGTGCACGATCGAGCAGAGAATTTGTATCAGGTATACCTCCCGGTATATGCTGGAACATCTGGCAAGGAATCTATCAAAACGCAGCTATTAACTTGAAGATCCACTTCACATTCCACCTCGAATAAAGACTTACTTCGAAAGGTCGGTGTGCAATTCAAACACCTTCCGTATTAATCGTCTTTGTTCCTCTGCATCATCGGGACTGAAGAAGACAAAGGAGTAATAAAAGTAAATATAGAGCGCTAAAAGAAAAGGCTTTAACACTGTTACAATACACTAAATGCTGTGCTTTTGCCTTTCGAATTGCATACATTCACATCGTCTAGCTTTGTTGCTACAGCTCATACAGGCATCTGTTATTTACCATTCGCCTATGCGACGCACATATTCGATAAGTATCTCCAGTTGTGAGGCCGAGTAACACACAAACAAATAAAATGGTCCATCTAGTCCAATAAACACCAGCGCGACCCAGCTTCCTTGCACAATCTGGATCAGATAGTTGATAAGGTACCAAGGATGTTTATGGTAGTCCACCAGCGGTATTGAAAAGCCTACTGGAAGAATACGCTCTTGGATGCCACCAACCAGCACTGGATAGGATAGCAACATTATGCATGTGGTAAGATACGACAGGATCGTGATGAACAGAAGCTTTCTGTGTGTGCCGGAAGTAAAAAAAACCCTCTAGATTATGTAATGATACTTACAAACCACTTGTTATTGTATTACCTTGCCAAACGCTGATACTTCTCGCAGATTCTGGCCTCCATCGGACCATTGAGGTGACTACGATCGTTTAGCACCGTGCGGATCATCTGAGCGATCTGCTTCCGCCGGTACGCCATACCGTTGAGTTTGATGAACATCTCAAAGACACTCACAAATGCCGACACGCTCAGTATGACCGCGTCGAGATCGTTCCGGTAGGACACTGCATGCATTACGATGATAACCAGACAAAGCGCAACTTCCGACTGGTAAAAGCGAAATATGGCGGTTGGGATGGGTGCCACCAGGAAGTCATCGTCAAATATGCGGAGCAGGATAACGCTGAGGCACCAGTGAAACACGTCGTAGATTCGTTTATAGTTAAACTCCAGATATTGTTGAGACTTTCGAAAAAAGAACATCATCTGCACGGGGTTAATAGAACTTGCTGATCGAATAACGTCCAACACTAGACTACAGTGCAGTGTATTGCCAATACACGTGATGGAGTGCGTCATTCCATCTTTCAGTTAAAAAAAAAAACAAACGTTGAATTGCATAAGCATTCTTCCGCTCATCATTTTCTGTGGAATTATTTTAAATGGGCTGCCACGGTGTCAGTATTGCATACCAGTAGGGGTGTGCATCCTAGAGAAAAACCCAGAACGGAAGGTGTTCGATTGGTATACTAATGGCTCAATTACTATGATAATAATGAACGCAATTGAAGCCTGTTCTATATTTACTTTGGAACACCATCATTCAATTTAATGGTTGGAAAATAATCAATTTGATGTAAATATTGATATGCAAATGGCACAAGAAACATTGAATTTAGGCGCGGATTTATTCTATTGATCGGTAACAATTCATCTCAATGCAAAACTTTTTAAAACAAAATAATGATTTTACTACCATCCTTAATAAATTTCTTTGCAAGTAGTTAAACACTTTCAAATACTTTCCCCACACCAGCCAAATTTCTTATCAGCGTAAGTTAATTTGCGCCCCATTCCGTTCTGACGGCCGTCTGTGCTGATGAGAATTAGTATTTATGGGAAAACTACCCCATTTTATGACTTCATTAAAACTGGCGACATTGGCTGGTAGTTGGCATTTTTCACCATCCCACTTCTATCATTTGGCCGACAGTGTCGTTCACGCGAATGGACATAAATTTTCGCCTGAAGAAAGTTGGTAACAGAACGAAAAGCCTAACGGACTGACTGGTGCTGGTTGCAAATTTAGGGCAGTAGCAAACGCTTCACATACTACGGTACCCAGTCATGTGCAGGAACCGGGCCCTTTGGGCGATAAATTTTCATCGTTCACCCTCGTGTTCGTCAGTCCGGATGAGATTTTCGTACCGGCTGCTGCAAGCTAACTAGAACGCACGGCCTTCGCACACTTGCTCCACTACGCTATGTGGATGGTGGATGAGCAGGAACTAATTTTCTTCATTTGGGAAACTAGCTACAAGTGCGGCTTAATCCTACACTGCACTGGGAATAAGGCGCAACCAATATGGTGAATGGGCAATGCGATATGGGGCAGTGAACCAGCAAATGTTTAATCAAACATATCTGGCTCTGGATTTATGATGGTGCAGCTGGAGCATAATTGAATTGCGACTTTGGTGTTCTAGCATCTGTAAAAGGGATGTGTTGGCTGTTGATGCAGAAGGAAAAAAACTAGCCAGGGCACTGTGCAACATAGAAACACACCTACAGGGCACCGGAAAATTAAAGCCTCCATTAAAAGCACCCGTTGCTAGGTGTTCCGGCGTTTATTAAAGTAGATAAAATGCAGAAGAAACACACCGCCAGTTTGTTTTGCTGAGAAAAACCAGTCTTACATGAAATACACTTTTAATTAAAGTTAATTAATAGAGTCACTTTACCATCGAGCGATTCGTTTGCTCGTTTACACAGACAACCATTCCACCCATTGAACTTTCATTAAACTAAACCAAAAACTTTAGTCGAAATTTATTCCTTCGTGTTGGAAAATGAAATTACAAAATTGTATTTGCAGGTCCAACTTTTCACCAACTTGTTTCGGTGGCTTCGCCAAAGAACAGCACCCATACCCGCTCTGACTTATTGCAAGCACCACCAGTGTAAAGATCAGTGCAGAAGCAGAGTGCAAAAGTTCATTACAGAGTTGCATAATTAAATGGAAGCAAATATGCAACCCAAATGAAACCGAATGGGGCTACCACTTCCTCCTTCAAACTACTATTTGAAGTTGATACGTACGGGGTACGTGAAAGGGAAACATTTCACTGCTGGCTGAGGTCAGTTCTAAACTACCCGTACTCAACCGGAACTCTCTCGAATTGAGTGAGGTCAGCAAACGCACAACCCACTTGATTACGCACCGTAATGCACTTTTTGAACTGTGGCCAATTTTCTTTCTTTTGTCCACCGCGGTCCTGTAGTGAGCACCGCGCCCGATCGTATGGGTTAAGCCAAATGGCGTTCCACTTTCACATTGGTCGACGTTGCACAGTGAGAAGGCGAACGATAAAATGAAATGAAGCATAACGATTAGTTTAAAATCTCGTCGCAAAACAATCCTTCAGCATCCTTTTTTCCCGTTGAATAGGTTCGCATTTTAACGCGCGCATCAACACGACTCGTCACTTTGGCCACATAAACCTCGCCGAGAACTGCTCACTCAACCGTGGCTGGCAACGCTGGCCAGTGCATTTCACACAATCGATGAAAAATGGAAAGTTTTATCTTCGTTCAGTTTTTAGTCCACCGACGGTTGTTACGATTCGGTACGCGCGAGTAACACAGAAGGTGGTTATTCTTCTAAACATTGCATCCATTGCATCGTGTCTCACATCCCTGCCGAGGGATGGGCTCCCGTTCCTGGGGAGCACACCGTCAGCATGTTGCTCGCTGTCGTCGCATCGCGAAATAAATCCATCCGACCGTTCTCTGCCCTCCGAAAACAGAAAGGACAATAATAAAAACCGTGATGTTGTCGACTAGCCGCCCGGAGCGGAATGGTGGGATGAAAATAAAAGTTTTGTGGGCGCCATCGTGACGCATCAAATCTGCCATTTTCGCCAGCGTGGCGCCTAAAACCAACCCCACCTAACTGTCTCCTTACAGACCACGGTTTTTGCCTACCCGTATGGGATTTTGTTGTTGTTTGTTGTCGTCGTCGACCACTGTCGAGAGCGTATCCGGGTGGTTTGCTGACGTTTTGATTGGTGCCGTGACCAGGATAGGATAGTGAGATCCCACCAAACATGGCCGGTACCACCGCACGGAGTACAATTTATTTAATCTCGATATTGAAGCAAACGCTTTCATCCCTGAGCAACGGCATGAATTCTAATTCCCATTGGAGAACCTTCGGACCCATTGTGTGATGTTGGTGGTTTGCCAGTGTAATGCACACTATTGACGGGTTCCCGTTTCTCCGCAAGCAGAACCAATATCCGGTGAAGATATCCATATCAAAGCGAAAATAAAATTATCAAATTAAGCTAACTTTTGCCTAGCGCTCCATTCCGGCTCACTCTAACAGTTCCTAGTTCAAAAATTCATATTCCATTCAGCGTACATCTGTATATATTAAACATTAGCTACTCCGTTTCTTATTATCTTCCAAAGCACGGACCAGACTTGAGAGAGTGCTAGTAAGGGAACTTTTTGCCTCGCGCTGTAGCGTTGCATTCTTTTTATTCCGCTTTTTTTTTGTTTTTGGTTACAGAATAAGCAGAAAACAAACCCGGAAATAATGCTTTCGCTTGCTGTAACACTGTGAGTAGCTACTTCCGGGGACGTGGGAAAAAGTTTTGATTTCGATAAGGTTCCGAAGCGTTTGACCCCTTTTTGTGTGGTGTGTGCAATACACAACTGACAACCGGAAGACGTCCCGATTCGTACGTACCGGCGGTATTCCACTTCTAACGCGGAGGTGCGCATCAAGAAACAGGAACGAGAAAAACACACTACCTTAAAAATAGTTTTCTTCAAACGGAAGCTTCAATATTGAAACGAAACAAACAAGTTGTTCGGTTTTTTTCTGCAGTCGAGGAGAAAGATCTTAGCTCTGCGCTATGTACTTGGACATGAAGTCACAAATAGTCACCGAAGCGCAGAGTTCACATCCTTCCTGTCTTTTGTCTGGATGTTTGGATGTGCCAAACAACCAGTTGATTAGCACCGGGAAGCAACGGGCGCAAAATTCCAATCATCATGGACCTTTCCCAAGCTGAATGGGAAGCCACGAGGAAATCAATGAGAATGAGACACACTTAACAGTAAAGCAGGAAATCATCACCCAACAATACAACAGGATTAAATGTTCCAATTCGGCAACGCCATCCAATCAGCCACCGACGGACAACTCTTCATGGCCGTTGGAGTTATTGGTGGGAATTGATACCGCACAATACAGCAATTGTAATTTGTGTTCCAAAGCGCCATCTTCCACAAACAAGCTGTTGTCAGCAGTTTTTCATTGCCAACTGCGTGCTATTTTCTCATTCGTTGGTAAATGATGCCGTCGCGTTTGAGAAAGCGATCTGACACCTACCACATTCTGGCTGACCGCTTGACAAAGCTTTCCACTGAAAGCAAGGGCGGCGCTGGGCGCACATATCGCGATATCCCTACCCAAACACTTCCTCTGTGCAACAACCTCAAGAACACGACGAGAAGGACACTGCCAGTTTTGTTTTCTTTCTAACGATTTGTGTCTCGTCCCGAAATCGATTCTGTTTCGGATTACAGAGCTTCCTTTCATCTCCTGTTCACCCGTACCGTTCCAGTGTGATAGAAAAGAAAACTCGTTTCCGAAGGAGTCCGAATAAGAAGGCAACAACACAAAAAAGGAAGCTAAATGAAAAGCAGCATGGTAAGTTTTAATTGGATTGAAAGAAAATGCCGTAGCTTCTTGGTGGTTATGTGTGTGTTGTTTTTTTTCTCTGTGTCTGTTTTTCCCAATTTGCCCACAAGTTTTCACAACACAAAAAAACAACACCAAACACGGATTGTGTTGAATTTTTCGGTGCTCAAGTCGTTCGATCGATTGTTTTACGTGCATTGGGATAAATAAAGGTGAAAATACAACACAAATGTATACACGCTCAGTATTACAATGCTTGCTGACCGGTAAGTTCCACACTGAAGGAGCTCTGACGTGCTACTGCAAATAAAATAGGCGATGGGATGGTACGAGGGAGGGTGTTGAGTGAGTGAAGGTTTCTAATTTCGCGGACACGGCAAAGAAATTGCTTTGGTTCGTAAATTTGGTCCGGGTCTAGCATCGAGTACTTGGAAACATGCAATGAAATATTTCGTTCCGTTGTAATTGGTTACATAAATTCATAGAGGATGTGGAATAATGTGTAGAGTTGTGTTGTAGTGATGTTAAAGTATAGTCACACAAATAGACGTGCTCAATTAGATGAATAACCTGGGTATTGAGGCCCTAGAAGTGAGACAAAGCGAAAAGCGCAGTAAGAAGGGGCCCCTGAACTCACTTTGAATCATCCCCAGGGTAGTTCTTGCACATATTCAAAATATATATTCAAAAGTCGCATCCGGGCCAAGAATAACAGGCCCCTAGACCAAATCCTGAGGTTGAGGTTCTTTATCGTGCTGATAAGGAAGAAAAGAGGAAAGCCTTAAAATACGCAAAATTCATGAAGAGGACAGATGTATCCAGATTAAAACATTGAATTCTGTAGCATAATATACAGTTTCGCTGTAATGATAAGTGTTATGAACGATGCAAAAAAGATCACACCGTGCAGTGAATTAGTTCGAAGATTAGCCTGTTAAGTCTAAGTAGACTGTCCACATCGAGAGAGCACCCGAAAGAATTAGACTAGGATACAGTTGTACTTGGTACTGCTTGGTAGACGATGGTATTTCGTCCGAGGTCGGTGGTCGAGGTACTGTGACAGCAAGTCAAAGTCCTGCAAATAATTTTTAAATATTCATAAAACTTCGGCACTAGATTAGATCTCAGATCCAGCATCCCAGCTTGATGGTCAGCTTTTACGATCCTATCAAACGAGCAACAGCACTTAACGAATTATTCATCTCAAACTGTAAGGTTAGGGCGCACCAGCGGCGGATCAAACGGTAGGCGGAGTAGGCGGTCGCCTAGGGCCTCGCCGTGTTGGGGGCCCCAAACAATTTGTGCCGTTTGTGCGAGTTTTGGAAATTTAGCAGCAGAGTTAATTTATAGCACAAAATCTAATTAAAAAGGAAACAATTTGATCGAAAATATCCTTGGATTTATGTATCCTTGGTTATATAAAACATTTGTTTCTATTTGACTAGCTATATCGGCCCGGTTACACGGCTACGCAAGAGAAGTATGCAGTGTACTCAAACTCCTTCTTCTTTATCGGCACGACATCCTCAGGATATTGAAGTCTACCATTTCTGGCTTTTTTTAGACGATTTTATGAGATACCAAACGAGCCAAACAACGTCACGCTGAACATGTCAATATAGTCCCCAAAAACCCTGCAATAATAGCCAACGTATTAGAAACTCTTCTATCACGCGCAATGATAACACGTGAGAGCGGCTCAGCAATATGCATACTGGAGGGGAATTGATGTCAGCTCCTGTTTTGGATGCTCTCTTGGTATCGGAAATCTGAAAACAGCCGGTTTTGTATGGAATTTCGTATCAGCCGACGGTATGCAGCTGATTATCTCAGCTGTGCATACACACGCAACACAAAACCACACAAGGCGATCATACCGAATAGCAAACAGTTCCCCTCGCCTGAGAGAAATGTGGATACAGATCACACACGCTACACATAGCCACACACGGCGATCGTATCGCTCGCTCTCCACGAATGGTGAGAGCGAGCATCGATCCCGCATCGGATGCGAGCACCGCATGATAAGACTCTCGCGTGATAAGCCAGGTATGCGAATGAGAGAGGGGATTCTTCATCTTGAAGAGAGCGATGGTGTGCGTTGCAGGGTTGGCGTCGTATGTATTGACAAGTCCAGTTCGGTGTTGCTTTGTTCGGGAAAGGCTATATGCGTTGACAAATTCGGTAGGGCTATCGAATGACCGTCAAATGTTGTTGCTGGCAACGATAACTTGCCAATGATATATTATATTATATGAGATATATGAGACAATTATATGAGATACCAACCGAGTCAAACATCGTCACGCTGTACATGTCAATATAGTTCCCAAGAACCCTGCAAAAATATCCAACGCAGGGGAAACTCCTCTCTCACGCGCAATGATAACACGCGAGAGCGGCTCAGCTATATGCACGCTGGAGGGGAATAAATGTTACCTCCTGTTTTGGATGCTCTCTTGGTGTAGGAAATCTGAAAACAGCCGGTTTTGTATGGAATTTCGTAGCAGCCGATGAAAAGTTTGGGCGAGGATGCCGTTTCATCCACCTTCCTTACCCTAGCGATCGCTCTCACGGGTTTGATGGTATGCGATGCAATACGGATGGGGAAATTTATTCCACGCCTTGTTTACACTAGCGATCGCTTCACGGGTTTGATAGTATGCGATGCAATAGTGATGGGCAAATTTATTCCACACTGCAGGTGTCACCGCTTGAAAAACATGCTTTCACTCAAAATTAACCACGTTAATTAAATAATACACCCAAATAATTATACTTACATATTGTTTTATCAATAAAAATACTTTCGGATGCTGCTTGTTGCGAAACGAAAATCGCGAATTTAAGAGTCGAAAGACAATAATTAATTTGCATTGCTGTTAGTATTTTCAGTTTTGCATCATTTATTTGTTAGTTCGTTTTTTTATTACACTCTTGCTTTTCCAACAAAGTAATTTTGCTTTGTGTTTCGTTCGTATGCTTAATGAATATGGTAGTTTTTCACATTACTTTCGATTTGTGTTGTAGTGGTCAGGGTGTGTTTCGGCATTTATGCCTCAATTTCGACAAAATATATCTCATTTATCCAACTTGTGATGCTAATTGTGATGCTTTTAAATATTTGCATGACCGTGCAGGAAAACTTCTACTAACGCAGGCGATTTATTTGTTCGGGAGTTGTATTTTGTTCCTTCTTATGTCAGCGCTTCTTCTTATCTTATGTTACATAAAAAACGTTATTTTTCACAAACTTTGTAATAATTTTATCGCAACAATTTTTGCTCAAACTAGAACCAAAACAAAGCCGCTGTTGATTATCTCAGATCTCCATACACACACACAGGGGGAACGTACCGTACAGCAAACAGCAAACTAATTGTGTGAGCAAAACGTGGGTGTTGCCCACACACACGCAACACAAAACCACACAAGACGCTTCTTCTTATCTTATGTTACATAAAAACAACGTTATTTTTCACAAACCTTGTAATAATTTCATCGCAACAATTCGTGCTCAAACTAGAACCAAACAAACCCGCTGTTGATTATCTCAGTTGTCCACACACACACATACACAGGGGGAACGTACCGTACAGCAAACAGCACTACTCGCGTGAGCACAATGTGGCTGTTGCCCACACACGCAACACAAAACCACACAAGACGATCGTACCGAGGACCACACAGTTCCACTCGCCTGAGTATAATGTGGATACAGATCTCATACACGTTACCCAAAGCCAAACATGGCGATCGAATCGCTCGAATGGTGTGAGCAGGATCAGCTGTCGATGCTAAAGCCGAGCTCACTACCGCGCGAATGAGAGAGAGGATTTTCCCCTTAAAGCGATGCAGGGTTGGCGTCGTCTGTATTCACAAGCCGTACTCGGTGTTGTTATGGTCGGGAACAGCTAAGCTAAGCTATAATATGCGTTGACAAGTTCGGTAGAGCTTTCGGCTGACCGTTAAATGTTTTTGCTGCCAAAGATAACTTGCTGAACGAGTCAATTATACGAGATACCAAACGAGCCAAACAACATCACGCTGAACATGTCAAAAAAGTCCCCAAGAACCCTGCAAAAATATCCAACGTAGGGGAAACTCCTCTCTCACGCGCAATGATAACACGCGAGAGCGGCTCAGCTATAGGCACGCTGCTGGGACAACATGTTACCTCCTGTTTTGGATGCTCTCTTGGTGTCGCAAATCTGAAAACGGCCGGTTTTGTATGGAATTTCGTAGCAGCCGATGAAAAGTTTGGGCGAGGATGCCGTTTCATCCACCTTCCTTACCCTAGCGATCGCTCTCACGGGTTTGATGGTATGCGATGCAATACGGATGGGGAAATTTATTCCACGCCTTGTTTACACTAGCGATCGCTTCACGGGTTTGATAGTGTGCGATGCAATAGTGATGGGCAATTTTATTCCACACTGCAGGTGTCACCGCTTGAAAAACATGCTTTCACTCAAAATTAACCACGTTAATTAAATAATACACCCAAATAATTATACTTACATATTGTTTTATCAATAAAAATACTTTCGGATGCTGCTTGTTGCGAAACGAAAATCGCGAATTTAAGAGTCGAAAGACAATAATTAATTTGCATTGCTGTTAGTATTTTCAGTTTTGCATCATTTATTTGTTAGTTCGTTTTTTTATTACACTCTTGCTTTTCCAACAAAGTAATTTTGCTTTGTGTTTCGTTCGTATGCTTAATGAATATGGTAGTTTTTCACATTACTTTCGATTTGTGTTGTAGTGGTCAGGGTGTGTTTCGGCATTTATGCCTCAATTTCGACAAAATATATCTCATTTATCCAACTTGTGATGCTAATTGTGATGCTTTTAAATATTTGCATGACCGTGCAGGAAAACTTCTACTAACGCAGGCGATTTATTTGTTCGGGAGTTGTATTTTGTTCCTTCTTATGTCAGCGCTTCTTCTTATCTTATGTTACATAAAAAACGTTATTTTTCACAAACTTTGTAATAATTTTATCGCAACAATTTTTGCTCAAACTAGAACCAAAACAAAGCCGCTGTTGATTATCTCAGATCTCCATACACACACACAGGGGGAACGTACCGTACAGCAAACAGCAAACTAATTGTGTGAGCAAAACGTGGGTGTTGCCCACACACACGCAACACAAAACCACACAAGACGCTTCTTCTTATCTTATGTTACATAAAAACAACGTTATTTTTCACAAACCTTGTAATAATTTCATCGCAACAATTCGTGCTCAAACTAGAACCAAACAAACCCGCTGTTGATTATCTCAGTTGTCCACACACACACATACACAGGGGGAACGTACCGTACAGCAAACAGTACTACTCGCGTGAGCACAATGTGGCTGTTGCCCACACACGCAACACAAAACCACACAAGACGATCGTACCGAGGACCACACAGTTCCACTCGCCTGAGTATAATGTGGATACAGATCTCATACACGTTACCCAAAGCCAAACATGGCGATCGAATCGCTCGAATGGTGTGAGCAAGATCAGCTGTCGATGCTAAAGCCGAGCTCACTACCGCGCGAATGAGAGAGGGGATTTTCCCCTTAAAGCGATGCAGGGTTGGCGTCGTCTGTATTCACAAGTCGTACTCGGTGTTGTTTTGGTCGGGAACAGCTAAGCTAAGCTATAATATGCGTTGACAAGTTCGGTAGAGCTTTCGGCTGACCGTTAAATGTTTTTGCTGCCAAAGATAACTTGCTGAACGAGTCAATTATACGAGATACCAAACGAGCCAAACAACATCACGCTGTACATGTCAATATAGTTCCCAAGAACCCTGTAATAATATCCAACGTAGGGGAAACTCCTCTCTCACGCGCAATGATAACACGCGAGAGCGGCTCAGCTATAGGCACGCTGCTGGGACAACATGTTACCTCCTGTTTTGGATGCTCTCTTGGTGTAGGAAATCTGAAAACAGTCCGTTTTGTATGGAATTTCGTAGCAGCCGATGAAAAGTTTGGGCGAGGATGCCGTTTCATCCACCTTCCTTACCCTAGCGATCGCTCTCACGGGTTTGATGGTATGCGATGCAATACGGATGGGGAAATTTATTCCACGCCTTGTTTACACTAGCGATCGCTTCACGGGTTTGATAGTGTGCGATGCAATAGTGATGGGCAATTTTATTCCACACTGCAGGTGTCACCGCTTGAAAAACATGCTTTCACTCAAAATTAACCACGTTAATTAAATAATACACCCAAATAATTATACTTACATATTGTTTTATCAATAAAAATACTTTCGGATGCTGCTTGTTGCGAAACGAAAATCGCGAATTTAAGAGTCGAAAGACAATAATTAATTTGCATTGCTGTTAGTATTTTCAGTTTTGCATCATTTATTTGTTTGTTCGTTTTTTTATTACACTCTTGCTTTTCCAACAAAGTAATTTTGCTTTGTGTTTCGTTCGTATGTTTAATGAATATGGTAGTTTTTCACATTACTTTCGATTTGTGTTGTAGTGGTCAGGGTGTGTTTCGGCATTTATGCCTCAATTTCGACAAAATATATCTCATTTATCCAACTTGTGATGCTAATTGTGATGCTTTTAAATATTTGTATGACCGTGCAGGAAAACTTCTACTAACGCAGGCGATTTATTTGTTCGGGAGTTGTATTTTGTTCCTTCTTATGTCAGCGCTTCTTCTTATCTTATGTTACATAAAAAAACGTTATTTTTCACAAACTTTGTAATAATTTTATCGCAACAATTTTTGCTCAAACTGGAACCAAAACAAAGCCGCTGTTGATTATCTCAGATCTCCATACACACACAGGGGGAACGTACCGTACAGCAAACAGCAAACTACTTGTGTGAGCAAAACGTGGGTGTTGCCCACACACACGCAACACAAAACCACACAAGACGCTTCTTCTTATCTTATGTTATATAAAAACAACGTTATTTTTCACAAACTTTGTAATCATTTTATCGCAACAATTCGTGCTCAAACTAGAACCAAACAAACCCGCTGTTGATTATCTCAGTTGTCCACACACACACATACACAGGGGGAACGTACCGTACAGCAAACAGTACTACTCGCGTGAGCACAATGTGGCTGTTGCCCACACACGCAACACAAAACCACACAAGACGATCGTACCGAGGACCACACAGTTCCACTCGCCTGAGTATAATGTGGATACAGATCTCATACACGTTACCCAAAGCCAAACATGGCGATCGAATCGCTCGAATGGTGTGAGCAGGATCAGCTGTCGATGCTAAAGCCGAGCTCACTACCGCGCGAATGAGAGAGGGGATTTTCCCCTTAAAGCGATGCAGGGTTGGCGTCGTCTGTATTCACAAGTCGTACTCGGTGTTGTTTTGGTCGGGAACAGCTAAGCTAAGCTATAATATGCGTTGACAAGTTCGGTAGAGCTTTCGGCTGACCGTTAAATGTTTTTGCTGCCAAAGATAACTTGCTGAACGAGTCAATTATACGAGATACCAAACGAGCCAAACAACATCACGCTGAACATGTCAAAAAAGACCCCAAGAACCCTGCAAAAATATCCAACGTAGGGGAAGCTGTTCTATCACGCGCAATGATAACACGCGAGAGCGGCTCAGCTATAGGCACGCTGCTGGGACAACATGTTACCTCCTGTTTTGGATGCTCTCTTGGTGTCGCAAATCTGAAAACGGCCGGTTTTGTATGGAATTTCGTAGCAGCCGATGAAAAGTTTGGGCGAGGATGCCGTTTCATCCACCTTCCTTACCCTAGCGATCGCTCTCACGGGTTTGATGGTATGCGATGCAATACGGATGGGGAAATTTATTCCACGCCTTGTTTACACTAGCGATCGCTTCACGGGTTTGATAGTGTGCGATGCAATAGTGATGGGCAATTTTATTCCACACTGCAGGTGTCACCGCTTGAAAAACATGCTTTCACTCAAAATTAACCACGTTAATTAAATAATACACCCAAATAATTATACTTACATATTGTTTTATCAATAAAAATACTTTCGGATGCTGCTTGTTGCGAAACGAAAATCGCGAATTTAAGAGTCTAAAGACAATAATTAATTTGCATTGCTGTTAGTATTTTCAGTTTTGCATCATTTATTTGTTAGTTCGTTTTTTTATTACACTCTTGCTTTTCCAACAAAGTAATTTTGCTTTGTGTTTCGTTCGTATGCTTAATGAATATGGTAGTTTTTCACATTACTTTCGATTTGTGTTGTAGTGGTCAGGGTGTGTTTCGGCATTTATGCCTCAATTTCGACAAAATATATCTCATTTATCCAACTTGTGATGCTAATTGTGATGCTTTTAAATATTTGTATGACCGTGCAGGAAAACTTCTACTAACGCAGGCGATTTATTTGTTCGGGAGTTGTATTTTGTTCCTTCTTATGTCAGCGCTTCTTCTTATCTTATGTTACATAAAAAAACGTTATTTTTCACAAACTTTGTAATAATTTTATCGCAACAATTTTTGCTCAAACTGGAACCAAAACAAAGCCGCTGTTGATTATCTCAGATCTCCATACACACACAGGGGGAACGTACCGTACAGCAAACAGCAAACTAATTGTGTGAGCAAAACGTGGGTGTTGCCCACACACACGCAACACAAAACCACACAAGACGCTTCTTCTTATCTTATGTTATATAAAAACAACGTTATTTTTCACAAACTTTGTAATCATTTTATCGCAACAATTCGTGCTCAAACTAGAACCAAACAAACCCGCTGTTGATTATCTCAGTTGTCCACACACACACATACACAGGGGGAACGTACCGTACAGCAAACAGTACTACTCGCGTGAGCACAATGTGGCTGTTGCCCACACACGCAACACAAAACCACACAAGACGATCGTACCGAGGACCACACAGTTCCACTCGCCTGAGTATAATGTGGATACAGATCTCATACACGTTACCCAAAGCCAAACATGGCGATCGAATCGCTCGAATGGTGTGAGCAAGATCAGCTGTCGATGCTAAAGCCGAGCTCACTACCGCGCGAATGAGAGAGGGGATTTTCCCCTTAAAGCGATGCAGGGTTGGCGTCGTCTGTATTCACAAGTCGTACTCGGTGTTGTTTTGGTCGGGAACAGCTAAGCTAAGCTATAATATGCGTTGACAAGTTCGGTAGAGCTTTCGGCTGACCGTTAAATGTTTTTGCTGCCAAAGATAACTTGCTGAACGAGTCAATTATACGAGATACCAAACGAGCCAAACAACATCACGCTGAACATGTCAAAAAAGTCCCCAAGAACCCTGCAAAAATATCCAACGTAGGGGAAACTCCTCTCTCACGCGCAATGATAACACGCGAGAGCGGCTCAGCTATAGGCACGCTGCTGGGACAACATGTTACCTCCTGTTTTGGATGCTCTCTTGGTGTCGCAAATCTGAAAACGGCCGGTTTTGTATGGAATTTCGTAGCAGCCGATGAAAAGTTTGGGCGAGGATGCCGTTTCATCCACCTTCCTTACCCTAGCGATCGCTCTCACGGGTTTGATGGTATGCGATGCAATACGGATGGGGAAATTTATTCCACGCCTTGTTTACACTAGCGATCGCTTCACGGGTTTGATAGTGTGCGATGCAATAGTGATGGGCAATTTTATTCCACACTGCAGGTGTCACCGCTTGAAAAACATGCTTTCACTCAAAATTAATCACGTTAATTAAATAATACACCCAAATAATTATACTTACATATTGTTTTATCAATAAAAATACTTTCGGATGCTGCTTGTTGCGAAACGAAAATCGCGAATTTAAGAGTCGAAAGACAATAATTAATTTGCATTGCTGGTAGTATTTTCAGTTTTGTATCATTTATTTGTTGGTTCGTTTTTTTATTACACTCTTGCTTTTCCAACAAAGTAATTTTGCTTTGTGTTTCGTTCGTATGTTTAATGAATATGGTAGTTTTTCACATTACTTTCGATTTGTGTTGTAGTGGTCAGGGTGTGTTTCGGCATTTATGCCTCAATTTCGACAAAATATATCTCATTTATCCAACTTGTGATGCTAATTGTGATGCTTTTAAATATTTGCATGACCGTGCAGGAAAACTTCTACTAACGCAGGCGATTTATTTGTTCGGGAGTTGTATTTTGTTCCTTCTTATGTCAGCGCTTCTTCTTATCTTATGTTACATAAAAAAACGTTATTTTTCACAAACTTTGTAATAATTTTATCGTAACAATTTTTGCTCAAACTAGAACCAAAACAAAGCCGCTGTTGATTATCTCAGATCTCCATACACACACACAGGGGGAACGTACCGTACAGCAAACAGCAAACTAATTGTGTGAGCAAAACGTGGGTGTTGCCCACACACACGCAACACAAAACCACACAAGACGCTTCTTCTTATCTTATGTTATATAAAAACAACGTTATTTTTCACAAACTTTGTAATCATTTTATCGCAACAATTCGTGCACAAACTAGAACCAAACAAACCCGCTGTTGATTATCTCAGTTGTCCACACACACACACATACACAGGGGGAACGTACCGTACAGCACACAGCACTACTCGTGTAAGCTAAACGTGGGTGTTGCCCACACACACGCAACACAAAACCACACAAGACGATCGTACCGAGGACCACACAGTTCCACTCGCCTGAGTATAATGTGGATACAGATCTCATACACGTTACCCAAAGCCAAACATGGCGATCGAATCGCTCGAATGGTGTGAGCAAGATCAGCTGTCGATGCTAAAGCCGAGCTCACTACCGCGCGAATGAGAGAGGGGATTTTCCCCTTAAAGCGATGCAGGGTTGGCGTCGTCTGTATTCACAAGCCGTACTCGGTGTTGTTTTGGTCGGGAACAGCTAAGCTAAGCTATAATATGCGTTGACAAGTTCGGTAGAGCTTTCGGCTGACCGTTAAATGTTTTTGCTGCCAAAGATAACTTGCTGAACGAGTCAATTATACGAGATACCAAACGAGCCAAACAACATCACGCTGAACATGTCAAAAAAGTCCCCAAGAACCCTGCAAAAATATCCAACGTAGGGGAAACTCCTCTCTCACGCGCAATGATAACACGCGAGAGCGGCTCAGCTATAGGCACGCTGGAGGGGAATAAATGTTACCTCTTGTTTTGGATGCTCTCTTGGTGTAGGAAATCTGAAAACAGCCCGTTTTGTATGGAATTTCGTATCAACCGGCCACAAGAGGCCCCTGGCGAAATTTGACCGCGAATTACCCGTAGGATGATTCAAAGTGAGTTCATGAGCCCCTTCTTACTGCGCCTTTAGCTTTTCCTAATTTCAAGGGTCTCAACGCCCCCCAATTCATCTTTTTTAAAATAAGAGGCCCCATTTATAATTCCGCCCTGGGCCTCCAAGGGGATTGATCCTCCACTCCGCGCACAGAGTGCAGAGCGCGGAATATATTGCTTGCATATTGCTATAACATTTTATGAACACTAAAGTAACCGATTTCAAGCTAGGATAACGTAAAAATCCTAATACTAGAGCACACAGAGTATAAAAAAGACTTGTTCATGCAAATATGTTCAAAGTATTATTTGGCCTTATATACTTAAATTGGGTGCTTTTTAGCTGAATTAATTTATAAGAGTTCTATGGCTTGTACACGTCATGTAACTGATACCGAGCAATCAATTTCATGGAACGCTTTCGCTAGACATACCTGTCTTGATTGAAGAGTAAAGTAACTGGATGTAATGTCACTAAATAATGAAGGATCTCTAAAGACTTGCTATCGTGATAATTTGTTTAAAGCAAAAATAATATTCATGTTAGTCTTGCGTTAAACATTGAGACCAGTCTAACCAAGAGCTGATCTCATGGAAAGTCTTAAACTTGACATCTTAAGTCTTATTGTTCAATGCACTTCCTAGCTTCCCCCTTATTTTTAAGAAGTATTTGCCAAGCATTATTATTATGCCAGATAAATATGATTGGTCCTCTTAAAACGAGGCAATATTACAAACGGAGACATATAATTCCCTTCACAAATCTTACCATGAATCACAAGTGCGGGCGGATAAGGCAATGATGAATGACCCTTTAATGTCCAGACGCTGAGACGCTTATCTTGGTTGGGCTGTTCTGCGAATCCAGCTTTTCCTTCTACCATGCGATATTCCACTTTTGTAGCCAAACAAAACCATTTAACCATGAACGCTAACGTCCCAGCGATGTAATCATTCCGCGTACAAAAGCTGCTGCATAAAGCGAAGAGGATGCAATTTTGTTGCTTCGCTTGATGTTCTCTTGTTGTTGCGTTGTCTCTTCTTTTTTTTGTTTGTAGTTATTTCTGTTTTGCTGCTTCCCCTAAAGCTAAGCCGCTATTTTGTGTCGTAAAATTACAACCAACCCCATTCGGTAATATGGAACGACAGAACGTAGAATGGTGCTTGGCAATTGTTGGCCAGGGCGGGGAGTGGATAATTTGGTCGCTCCCGTTAGCGGACATCGTTTTGCGTCTGGGGGAAAAATTGTTAACTTCGTTGGCTAGCTGCCAAAACGATGTAACGAACGTTGTAAGCGACGGAATCGAAGCTATTCTTTTCCTTCGCTTTATGTCCTCTTCGCGCAGCACTGCCTTCGACCAGGACGAAAATGTCCTCGACATCGACCACCAGGGTGGCCGTTCGTGTTCGTTCACTACCTGCATCGAAAGCAAATACGATGAAAGTCTTGGCACGGGGAGTATACTTTTACCGATTTTCCATCATCTACGCGATGGGTACGAGTGATGTGAGTGTACTGCGGGGGAATTGGAAAATGCACTCCATCGCGGCAAGAAAAAGCCCACTAATGGGATAGATGCAGTGAAGCAAAATGATGTACCTAGCGATGTGGGAATGTTCCCGAATGTGCGCTCCAAAATTCTCATCACTTGGTGAAACTTTCGCACTGAAGACGGGATTTCGAGTGATCGGGTCGATTTTGGTGCCCGTACCGACACAAGGCAAACTGATTGATGCTGTCTGATTGAAAATCGTTTGCGATAGAGGAGAAAGAAAACTCGCACAAAATAACGCCGCCCCCCAAAACCACACCAAACAAATTCCTTTGCCTTGTGAGATTGTTTGCTGCCTGCGGTTACACAGCACGGGGAAATGGAATTTCAGTGCGAGTAAGAACCAAGACGAGTGGAACAAAAAAATGTTTTCCAAAACGTTCGCCCGTACAACGATGAATGCGTCGCATGCTGAATGCCCGCAAAAGGAAGAGAAGCTGTAGCGGTTAAACTCCAGCAACCAAACATAGCATATAAACGCAAACGTAACATAACTGTCAGTCAAGCTAAAATTTGACAGTTCAGTGACAGGTGGAAATAAAACCAGAGTGGACGCACAGCGACATCAACGACAGGCAAAATCACGTGTTCTTTTATTTAATGCGCAAGAAATCATAGAGCATCGCATTATTGGTGACCCCGACGTGATCGCCTGCCTGCGGAAGGAAAGTTCTAATTCATCGGACCTTTTTCCGAGAAGCTATTCGCTATTCATCGCTGTCGCATCGTGATTCACACATTATTCTGAGTCCGCCATTTTGTTAGCAAAAGCTAACCCACGTGGCAACGGCGTCATCCTCTCACCGATTGTGATTTCGATCCTGCTGTGATCCTATTGGATCCTATTACCAGCCTAGTGATGCCAGTGATGCCCAGCGACGAGAACCTGCCACCACCAGCAGCGGGTGCAGCACCTCCGCAGCACATTCAATTGCTAACACCACCGTATATTCCGCCACCACAGAATGCTCCGACGATGCAGTCGTATCCGGAAGTATGTTCGCTCAAACTCCCTGGATTCTGGATGAACGCACCCGACAGTTGGTTCATCCAGGCGGAGGCGCAGTTCGACCTTACGTACATTCGGTCGGAAAACACCAAGTACGCCCATCTTCTTGCGTCCTTAACTCCCGACGCGTTGGATAAAGTTATAGATGTCATCCGCTCGCCACCGGAGGAAAATCGGTACACCAGTTTAAAACATGCACTGATGACCAGACTCTCGGCCAGCGAAGAACAACGCATAGGGAAGCTGCTGTACAACGCAGAAATAGGGGACTCTAGCCCATCAGAGTTCCATCGCCGAATGACGCAACTAGCAGGATCGTCGACCGATGTATCGGAAAGGTTGGTAAAGCGTTTGTGGTTAGGTCGATTGCCGAAGGCAATCGAAATTGCGGTAATATCTTTAGGCGAGCGTCCAATGCGTGAAATAGTAGAAATAGCAGATAGGATTTGGGAAGCTTCAAAAGGAACCACGGTGAACGAGTGTGCTGGGTTTTCGGGAAATTCTTCGAGCCATGAAGTAGCATCTCTCCGTGATGAAATAATGGAGCTCAAGAATCAGATTCAGAAATTAGCTCTATCGCGCGATCGCGGACGTTCTCGTGGTCGATCGAGTTGTCGTGATCGTAATGTTTCTCGTGGTCGAAATTGATCAAAGACTCCTAACCTCAAATGTTGGTACCATACACGGTTCGGTAACGCAGCTACAAAGTGTGTTCCACCATGCAATTTTAAACCAAAAGTGCCAAAAAACGAGTAGGGTTACCAGATATGGCAGGGTCTGAGTGTGGCTCCCTAGAAACTTGCCGTCTTTTTGTTTTCGACAACATGTCCAAGTTAACTTTTCTGATTGACAGTGGTGCAGAAGTATCTGTCATCCCTAACAACATTTTCGGAAAAATGACGAAATCCAGTGATAGCCTTATCGCCGCCAACGGATCATCCATTGCTGTTTACGGTGTTAAGTTGCTTCAGGTCTCATTAGGTCTTCGTCGCGTATATCCTCATACTTTTATTCTTGCAGCTGTTAACCACCCAATCATAGGCGCCGATTTTTTGAAAAAATACGGATTGCTAGTGGATATAAAAAACAAAAAGTTAATCGACTCATTAACAAACTTGGAAGTTACGGCACGCATTGCCACAGTCGAAACACCCAGTCCCAAACTATTTGTCATTAATAGTAGTTTCTCAAACCTTTTGGATAATTTTCCATCTTTGACAGAGTCTCCTAATTACAACAAACCTGTAAGGCACAACATAGTTCACCATATTCATACCAAAGGTCAGCTACCAGTTTCCAAGCCTAGAAGATTAGATCCAGTTCGACATAATGCAGCCCTTTCCGAATTTCAACATATGATAGAACTAGGGATTTGTCAACAATCTTCATCACCTGTGTCCTCACCGTTACACATGGTTGCAAAGAATGATACCGATTGGCGCCCTTGTGGCGATTATCGCAGATTGAACGCTGCAACAATTCCTGACCGATATCCTATTCCCCACGTTCAAAATTTTTCGATGCACTTAGAAAACTGTAACATTTTTTCTAAGTTGGATATTGTCCGAGCTTATCACATTATACCAGTAGCTCCAGGAGACGTGCACAAAACGGCAATAACAACACCGTTTGGGTTATACGAGTTTTTAAGAATGCCTTTTGGGCTTAGAAATGCTGGTGCCACTTTCCAAAGATTTATGGATTCAATTTTCCAGGATTTAACATTTGTCTACGTCTACATAGACGATATCCTCATAGGAAGCAGTTCTCCCGAACAGCATAGAGAACATCTCTCCCAAGTGTTAAGGCGCTTAGATGAATTTGACATCAAACTAAAACCATCGAAATGTGTTTTAGGAGTGCCTGAGATAGAATTCTTGGGACACATCATTTCTAAAGATGGCATAGCTCCAGCCCCGGAAAGAGTTGAAGTTATCAGCAATTTTCCACAGCCCACAAGCCTAAAACAACTTCAGCGATTCGTAGGAATGGTAAACTTCTACCACCGTTTCATCCCACGCATTGCCGAAATTACAAAACCATTATATCAGCTAATGGCTAACTGTTCAAAAAATCAAACAGAACAGTGGTTTTGGTCACCCGAATGTGACGCTGCTTTTGAAAAGCTTAAGTCAGAGATAGCTGAAACCGTGTTGCTGCATCATCCGAGAAGCAACACTCTGTACAATATTACTACTGACGCTTCGAACGTTGCAGTAGGAGCAGTATTGCAACAATGGCACAATAATGCATGGGAACCATTAGCATTCTTTTCAAAGCAACTTTCAGAAGCCGAACGTAAATATTCCACATTCGACAAGGAGCTCTTAGCAATTTTCTTATCTATAAAACACTTCCGGTACTTCGTCGAAGGGAGAGAATTCTCTGTCCTAACAGACCATAAGCCCCTTACAACTGCTTTTACCACAAAATCTGAAAAGTCTCCACGCCAATCCAGACACATGGATTATATAGCTCAATTCACTACTGACATTAGGTACCTGAAGGGACAAAGCAACATCGTCGCGGACACGATGTCAAGAATTGGAGACACCAACAGTGCGGAAGCATTCGATTATGACACTCTGGCCACATCCCAAGGAACGGATAAGGAACTAAAATACCTAATTCAAAACCAACCATCTAACTCAAAGTATAGATTAGAAAAAGTTTTCATTAATAATCGAGAATTATATTTTGAAGGTTCAACTGGTACTAATCGCCTATACATACCAGAAGAATTAAGGTTCAATCTTTTCTGTAAATTACATGGTTTTTCCCATCCTGGAAATAGAGCTTCGAGGAAGTTAATTTCTTCTAAATATTTTTGGCCCGCAATGAACAAAAACATTAACTCATGGTGTAAAGCCTGTGAAAGGT
Organism: Anopheles moucheti; assembly: GCF_943734755.1. Lineage (NCBI taxonomy): Eukaryota > Metazoa > Arthropoda > Insecta > Diptera > Culicidae > Anopheles > Anopheles moucheti. The sequence goes on along the minus strand of NC_069141.1, from coordinate 7,392,378 downwards.
GCCAAATCGCGAAAGTAACCAGACACACCCGTTCTCCGTTCCAAGAAATCGATATACCGAAAGGAAGATTTGATCATGTACACTTAGACATAGTAGGACCTCTTCCTCCATCAGATAACTTCACTTACCTGTTAACAATAATAGATCGGTATACCAGATGGCCAGAAGCAATTCCTCTAACAGATATAACTGCCGAAACAGTCGCAAAAACATTTGTAACACAATATATAGCTAGATTCGGATGCCCTCTTATCATTACTACAGATAGAGGAACACAGTTTCAATCTAAACTATTTACAGAACTAGCAAAGCTATTAGGCAGCAATCATTGTAAAACAACAGCATACCATCCTCAAGCGAATGGCATGGTGGAGAGGTTTCACCGCCATTTAAAAAGTGCGCTTATGGCAAACGATATGTCTGATAAATGGACCGAAAAACTACCGTTAGTGATGCTAGGCATACGATCATGCGTTAAAGAAGACTCAGGATTTTCTCCAGCAGAGTTAGTCTACGGTCAAAGTCTTAGGTTGCCAGCTGATTTTTTCGCTCCACCAGGAAAAGAACCAACAGACATAAGCGATTTTGTGAGCCGTCTTAGAAACGCTTTTAAATCCATATCCCCTTCTGTACCAAGACAATCCACTGCAAACAGTTACGTGCATAATGATTTAAGCTCATGCAAGCAAGTTTATGTTAGAATTGATAGGGTAAAAACAGGACTACAACCTCCTTATGAAGGACCTTATACAGTCCTCAAAAGGCTTAGAAAATATTTCATATTGGATATGAAAGGAAAGAATACGTCGGTAAGCATTGATCGACTAAAGCCAGCATACAAAATGGAGTTGATAACATCAAATCCTTCGAAAAAGGTAACATTCAATCTCCGATCCCCCAGGGGGGAGTAGATGTAGCGGTTAAACTCCAGCAACCAAACATAGCATATAAACGCAAACGTAACATAACTGTCAGTCAAGCTAAAATTTGACAGTTCAGTGACAGGTGGAAATAAAACCAGAGTGGACGCACAGCGACATCAACGACAGGCAAAATCACGTGTTCTTTTATTTAATGCGCAAGAAATCATAGAGCATCGCATTAAAGCCATACTGGGTGGACAATTTGCATCTGAGGAAAATTCAATTTTCGACTTTACGGTTCGCTGCAAAAATTGTGGGACTGTGTGCATGCAAATAAACAATCAAAAAATGGAATAAGAGACCATGCAGAGCTATGCATTCACACGCTTTGGCATTGCATCTATGGGTTCGCTTGTTGCGGGAAGGTGGGCTAGAAAATGGAACTTTTCCTTTGATTCCTGTTTTCTATCATTTGTTTTGTGCGCTTGAAATGTATTTTGTTGATGGTTTTGTGAAGTAAATAGTTTGCTTATCAGAAGCAATGGTGCTGAGCATTTTACTTAAGTGGTCCTATCATCATGGGCAGCACCGTCCGCTAATAGTCTAGTGGGAATTATCAATATCATTTACAAAATAATAGAGCAAGGAGTATAAAGTCCCTTATATAAACTGACTCCATTTAAACTTATTATTGAATACTCATCTTCTGAACCTTTAAACTTATCATCCAATATAACTTAATTTACACATCACATCATTTCAAGAACAATTTACGAATGGGATTATACATCCACTTTCACGTATTCCAGTTTAACTTGAAAAGAATCTGGAATTAGTCGAGACTCTGTCCAGCCAACCAAAATTAGTTAATTTAACGGGTAATTTTCGGGTTTTGACATGTAAGCATTGGCTTTTTAAAGGCCAAGTTGAACGATCAATTGCCGGATATACTATTTCATCGACTGCAGAAGGCAAGTCATTATAGACCAACCTACAGGCAAGGCATTATAAACGTAGGTAGGATCCTTTTTGTCTTCTCTGGGGAAAAGAGTTCCTTTAGTTTCCTGATAATGTATTTTCAAGTGTTTTAAATGTCCTAGATAAAAGTTCGTCCCTCTCAAGCCATTGTCGGGGTAAGATGTGGAACTCATCCTCATCTTTTCTTAACGTAATCACAAAGCCTAATGTTACGAGGTAACAATTAAATTCAATCATTTTTACTACGTACCATAACCGATAACCGAGCACTGGTTACGAATCACTGTTCGAGATGCTATTCAATTCAGGATCGTCCGCGTATTCAACCGCTCAACTGAAATACGAGCCTCGCACGAGAAGAAATACATAATTTTAATAAAATTGGAGAGAAGAAAATGATGGGTTTCTGCTGCACATTTCCAACACTTCCCAGTGCCCTTTCGCCATCCTTAGATACGCACTGTGTGTAAGAGTAATGCTAATGGTTATCGCTATTGTTTCGCAGCCCGCGGTTTTGTGCGAATTTTCTCGCTATATTTATTGCATGGCCGTACGCTTGCTTTCGGCAAAGGATATCAATTTTCGCTCGTCGATATTTATGCGTCCAGTTTATTGTACTTCCTAACAGCGTTACTACCAGAATAACCGCGCCAGTGCAAGTTGCGAAAGGAAAATGGAAGAAAAACAAAATAAACAAACAAAGCGGTTCGTTAGCGAATTGCGATCGATTGTGTTTGATGTTAGAAGGTGGAAAGGTGATTATAATAAACGAAATGCGAAAGTGGGCAAAGATATGTGTGCTGCCATTGGTATTTCGTTACCTCGAACGCTTTAGGCTGTTTTATTATAACCGCAAGCAATAAATCGCCGATCGCCGAGCCAATCATTTCCTTCTTTGTGTTGGGGTTCAGTTTTGCAAGCGAGTAACGCTGCTTTACTGGTGAATAAGTTTAGCATAATCTAATCGCATAAGATAAAAGCAGTCTGGAGAAAGCTTGCGAACAGAACGGTTCGCTTGCAACAGCGCTTTGGATGCTCATTCATGACGTTTGCGTGGTAAATCATGGCGTACTTCCGTAAACACGCCCCACCAATCTTTCTGCGCCCGTTGGTTTCATTATTCATGAGCCTTGTTCATCCTCGCCTCGCGGAAAATGGACTAATGCTGCCCAGCACGAACATGTGATGGTGATTATTCAATTTGGTAAACAATCTCATCGTTCAGTCACATAAATCACTTCATTTTGAGTGCCGTTTGCGCTTTTCAAAATGCTTCATCGTTATCTGCTTCTGTAGTGTGCGTTTGGAAGGAAATCAATCGAAAACTCACCAGCTTTTCCTTTGCCATTACATAGTGTCCCCTTGAGGTCTGTAATGGGTCTTACACCTTTCGCCGGGTTTTTGTTGTGTTCGAGAGGCGCAAATCCCTCAGGATTTTTATCGCCAAAGCGTCTTTAATGTGTTAGCTGACGCGTACAAAAAATAGGTCAATTCCCCACCATTAACATGATTACGCGTACGGAAAGTTGCTCTGTTCCTCTTTTCTGTGGTTGGAAGTTACGGTCAAACTTTATGCGTTCTTACCTCGGGTCGAGTGCTTTCGATGTCGCTCCCGTGCCGGTTTGCTAAAGAGATGACAGAAATGGAACACTATCGAATGCCAAGGTACAGGCCACTACGAGTCGGACGGTCTGTTGACCTCGTGACTCTCGTGGTTGGGGCGGCACTCGGCAAATTCTTCCTGGTCACGCGAACCCAACTCGATACCATACCAACCGAATCCATCCGATTACGACGGAGTGCGGTTACTCCTTCCTGAGGTTCTCACTGCATCCATTCTCGCCTCACGTTCCCACACGCGTTGATAGTAAAACCGCGTGGAAATGTTAACGGTGGTATTAGCACAGTTCGTATAGATGTCAAGGGGAACTCGGTTCTATTTATAGGGTGGGTTCGCACAAACTCACCACAACACAACACTTCTCGCCACTTTTCATTATCGTCGACGGGGAAAAGCTTGCTTGGAACGAGCCACTTCTGACCCATGCTGGACGGACTTTAAGGTACCTGCAGGCAACTGCTTGAACTGTGCACAAATCAATGCGGCTAGAGTGAGAGTTGGAAAGTTTTCACCAAGTTTTCATTCGCGTCCGGCATGTAGCGGGCGCGTTGTTATAAAATTGCAGTATCGAGCACAAAGGTCGATGACGGTATGATTAGCAAACGGATACCAGCAAGGGTATGTGTATGCATTACGCAATCATTTCCAAGGGTGAGTAAGCGGGAACTGAACTGAGTACAAGCCGCTGTAGCTGAATCGATCAATGTTATTCACTGAAAGTGATTTCTTTGCCAAACTACATTGTGTTCGATTAGTCAGAGCCAAACGAAGTATGATTAATACTGGCTAGCAAAGAAGTCCCATCGGGTGCTTAGATGCAATGTGTCATAAAATATCAAGATATGAAATAGACAAACTTCAAATTCTTCAAGCTCAATCAAGGTCGCATAAATGTCTGTTTAAATTATTAAATAACTGCATTTTAGAAGGTTTTAAAACGCAAGCTGTTGAACGTAATGTTATACTATAGATCAGCTTTCATTGGGAAAATATTTAAAGATCGTAAAATACACGTTCTTCTTTTTTCACGTTTAGCATGTTTTTCCATGTTTCCCGTTTAACGTTGTTTTTCCATGTTTTGCCGTGCTTTAACTGCATCAGTTAACAATAAAAATGACACAAGTTATTGAAAACATACAAAACATTGCTTCAATCAGGGAACAAGCTAAGCGCCGATCGGTGGTGCATGGAAAGTGTGGTAGTAAGTAGATTTATAATTTGGCCTTTATTATAGTAATGTGAGAATTATACGGTTATTATGCGGTTATTTCATTGTACATCGTAATAATTCACTCATAACAATACGACCGAGCCGGCCTTAATGTATAAAGAAGAATTATTATTCACACATGACATACAAACAATAAACCACAAAAGCTATGAGTGAATTATTTTTGGGCCTTTCAAACTACGCCGAACGTCCATGTCAATCAGTTCATTGTGCATAGCGAATGCTAATCGTGTCTTAACACAATAGTCGGTATAACATGAATTTAGACTGTACGAAAGTCGTTGTAAGGTGTGTTGGAACGCTGTTCTGTTGTGACATTTTTCATAGAACTAACTCGTTGCAGTGTTTTCCTGTGGTCAACACTTTTCCAAACATGCACGGCACTAAGTTTTAGTTGTGACGCTGACTTTGCATGTACAATACGGAACTGGAACCCAAGTGAGGAAGGAACGTTTGTCTTAAATCACATCCCGAACACTCACAGCACATTGGAGATGCACAATCTCTTGGTATCGTCGACTACCAGCAAGCTGTTCGACATCTTTGAATCATCGCGGAAAGACATGGACACTTCACTCATCATGAAAAAGTCCGCTATACGCAATTTCGTGTTGGAAAATGGTGGAACTCTCCATTCAGTGGAGTTTGAAAAAACACACCTCAGCTCGATACTGTTCGGGAAAAATTGTACTCTAGCGCATCTAAGGATCAAACACAGCAAACTGTCCCATCTGCCCAATTCCATACAAGAACTCAAAAATTTGAACACGCTTACAATCAGGCACTCGCTAATTCAAGCGATCAATTTGAACGTTATTGCCAAGTTACCAAAGTTGTCGATGCTAGATCTGACCAGAAACAGAATACACTCGCTGTACTTTACGGCAGAGAATGCTTCGTTTCCGACGCTGGCTTATGTGTTCTTACGGGAAAACAAACTAAGAAGCATCAACATGGACATATTTAATGCAATGAACTCTCTAGGATATATTGAACTGTCGCACAACCGCATAAGTGCTGTGTCGGGATCATTAGTGTCTAGTGCATTGGAAAATATCGATCTGTCGTTTAACAGAATACTTAAGATAGACAATTGTAAGTGGAATGTTCCAAATTTGCGTCATCTACACGCCAATGATAATCTCTTTCTCTCACTGCCAAGGTGTATAGAACAGACATTAGCGAATGTTTCTCACTTAGATTTTTCCAACAATCAACTCGATCCAGATGAGCTATTCGTATTTGGAAGATTTAAGAATTTACAAACTCTGATACTAAAAAACAACAAACTAACGCACTTCGTGCTGAACGAGACTACTATCCCAATGAAAATGAAAGTGTTGAATTTGAGTAAAAACAAATTAACATGGTTGGAAATACCGTATGTTCCCAACAAGAACACTTTCATAGACGTCTCCTTGAACTGCATCAGCAATATAGATTGGGACAAAATGTCCAAAAATCTCACGAAGTTGGATATGGGAGGAAATCCATTGGATTGCAGTTTTGGTGACACATATGGCTATGAAATTAGAGCAAATCTCTCTTGCATAGAAAATAAAAACCAGCTTTGTGCTTGAAGTTAACTGTACAAAATATTATTTGAAAGTATGAACTGCTATCGTAACATAATGCAGTATTTGTTTTCTAGCAAAGGTTTCCGAGACAGAGTTCGTAGTATTAATAGTTGTTGTTATCACGAATGTCTGTATATTATTTGCTCTATTGAAATATAGACCATTTGTACTTACACAACAATCATGTGACTTTACAAATAAATTGTTAACTCATGAAATCCTCTGTTTTGTAGGTTGCTTCCTAAAAGCGTAGTTAATTATTAGCTTGAATGCGAAAAGTTTATGAGTAACTACCAGACGGTATATACTATTTTTTATCACATTTGGGACGTTTCTAGACGGACTATAAAAATTCATGACTAACGAATGGAGGTTTTGTACACCTAGGGTTGTTGCTGGTTGACACGTTCATATGTGGTTTGCAAATGGAATGAATATCGCATTTAAAAAATCATTATATTTTGGCTCTCTATAGAACTATAGCAAGCTGACGAGTATATTGTTGGGCAATCCGATGGGGCAAGCTGAGTGATGATGGATTTCATAACTCAATCCGGATAACACAAACTAGAGATCAAGTCGCAATCGATGACCTCAGTATCAACGTCAACCTTCGTGGTCATGCAACCTATTAAAGTGTAGTTGAGACAGGAGAAGGAACACAGGACAAAGGAGTGATAAAAAGAACCCACTGTGTATAGTGAAAAACAATTATAAATGCAAAGGATGTCAAATATAATGTATTATGGAAATAAAATGCTAGTAATATGCAAGACATACATCGAAAGCATGTAGGCGAGGCAAAATCTTCGCAATACCTGAAAAGAACTGTGTAGAAACTGTAACTACTTCATTTTACTCTAATTGCAAACATCGTATGAGTTAGGGTAGGATTCCCTATGCGTTACACAATTTCAGTCACAACGCATCCAATACATTGTCCGCGATGCGACGCTACAATGAGTTCTTCAACTTCTCAATACAGTTGGACGTGTAATGGAGCTGCTTTCATCTAGCAAAAGAGGTTTACTTCGAGTGAAGTGAGTGTATTTGATATATAATTTATACCATAAAGCTTAACTTTTCTAACCGATGGTCTGCATGGGGCACCTATAAACGATTTTTGCCGATACGAGACGGTTCAATTCTCGATTTTGATAATTGTAGTGACAACTTAAGTATCGTGTGCGTTAACACTAGTTGGCACACATTTACATCCCAACTAATGAAGATTGACTGTATAATGTAACATTCTTCCACCCTGCGGTCGGTGTAGACAATCGGTAAGCAACATTCGCTCTCTGATACGCCACGAACACTGCCTAGCACACATGCAGGTTGGTAAATGGATATATAATTTGACCTTAATCATATCAGTTGTTTTAATGTAGATTAAAACAATGATTGCGCATGGCAATCTTTTTATATACTCTTCTAGTTGTTAGTGCATTATTATCCTAAGCAACCGTATGGTTATAAAACTTTGTCGAACGTCCTTGTCAATCAGTTCATTGTGCATAGCGAATGCTAATCGTGTCAATAGTCAATGCTAACAATAGTCGGTATAACATGAATTTAGACTGTACGAAAGTCGTTGTAAGGTGTGTTGGAACGCTGTTCTGTTGTGACATTTTTCATAGAACTAACTCGTTGCAGTGTTTTCCTGTGGTCAACACTTTTCCAAACATGCACGGCACTAAGTTTTAGTTGTGACGCTGACTTTGCATGTACAATACGGAATTGGAACCCGAGTGAGGAAGGAACGTTTGTCTTAGATCACATCCCGAACGAACATGGAGCATTGGAGATTCATAATCTTTTGATATCGTCAACTACCAGCAAGCTGTTCGACATCTTTGAATCATCGCGGAAAGACATGTACACTTCACTCATCATGAAAAAGTCCCCTATACGCAATTTCGTGTTGGAGAATGGTGGAACTTTCTATTCAGTGGAGTTTGAAAACACACACCTTAGCTCGATACGGTATATACTATTTTTTATCACATTTGGGACGTTTCTAGACGGACTATAAAAATTCATGACTAACGAATGGAGGTTTTGTACACCTAGGGTTGTTGCTGGTTGACACGTTCATATGTGGTTTGCAAATGGAATGAATATCGCATTTAAAAAATCATTATATTTTGGCTCTCTATAGAACTATAGCAAGCTGACGAGTATATTGTTGGGCAATCCGATGGGGCAAGCTGAGTGATGATGGATTTCATAACTCAATCCGGATAACACAAACTAGAGATCAAGTCGCAATCGATGACCTCAGTATCAACGTCAACCTTCGTGGTCATGCAACCTATTAAAGTGTAGTTGAGACAGGAGAAGGAACACAGGACAAAGGAGTGATAAAAAGAACCCACTGTGTATAGTGAAAAACAATTATAAATGCAAAGGATGTCAAATATAATGTATTATGGAAATAAAATGCTAGTAATATGCAAGACATACATCGAAAGCATGTAGGCGAGGCAAAATCTTCGCAATACCTGAAAAGAACTGTGTAGAAACTGTAACTACTTCATTTTACTCTAATTGCAAACATCGTATGAGTTAGGGTAGGATTCCCTATGCGTTACACAATTTCAGTCACAACGCATCCAATACATTGTCCGCGATGCGACGCTACAATGAGTTCTTCAACTTCTCAATACAGTTGGACGTGTAATGGAGCTGCTTTCATCTAGCAAAAGAGGTTTACTTCGAGTGAAGTGAGTGTATTTGATATATAATTTATACCATAAAGCTTAACTTTTCTAACCGATGGTCTGCATGGGGCACCTATAAACGATTTTTGCCGATACGAGACGGTTCAATTCTCGATTTTGATAATTGTAGTGACAACTTAAGTATCGTGTGCGTTAACACTAGTTGGCACACATTTACATCCCAACTAATGAAGATTGACTGTATAATGTAACATTCTTCCACCCTGCGGTCGGTGTAGACAATCGGTAAGCAACATTCGCTCTCTGATACGCCACGAACACTGCCTAGCACACATGCAGGTTGGTAAATGGATATATAATTTGACCTTAATCATATCAGTTGTTTTAATGTAGATTAAAACAATGATTGCGCATGGCAATCTTTTTATATACTCTTCTAGTTGTTAGTGCATTATTATCCTAAGCAACCGTATGGTTATAAAACTTTGTCGAACGTCCTTGTCAATCAGTTCATTGTGCATAGCGAATGCTAATCGTGTCAATAGTCAATGCTAACAATAGTCGGTATAACATGAATTTAGACTGTACGAAAGTCGTTGTAAGGTGTGTTGGAACGCTGTTCTGTTGTGACATTTTTCATAGAACTAACTCGTTGCAGTGTTTTCCTGTGGTCAACACTTTTCCAAACATGCACGGCACTAAGTTTTAGTTGTGACGCTGACTTTGCATGTACAATACGGAATTGGAACCCGAGTGAGGAAGGAACGTTTGTCTTAGATCACATCCCGAACGAACATGGAGCATTGGAGATTCATAATCTTTTGATATCGTCAACTACCAGCAAGCTGTTCGACATCTTTGAATCATCGCGGAAAGACATGTACACTTCACTCATCATGAAAAAGTCCCCTATACGCAATTTCGTGTTGGAGAATGGTGGAACTTTCTATTCAGTGGAGTTTGAAAACACACACCTTAGCTCGATACTGTTCGGGAAAAATTGTACTCTAGCGCAACTAAGGATCAAACACAGCAAACTGTCCCATTTGCCCAACTCCATACAAGAACTCAAAGATCTGAACTGGCTCACAATAAGTCACTCGCTAATTCAAGCGATCAATTTGAACGTTATTGCCAAGTTACCAAAGTTGACGATGCTAGATCTGACCAGAAACAGAATACACTCCTTGTACTGTACGGTGGAGAGTGCTTCGTTTCCGACGCTGGCTGAAGTGTTCTTACGGGAAAACAAACTGAGAAGCATCAACATGGACATATTCAACGCGATGAAGTATCTCGAAAATATCGATCTATCACACAATCTCATGAGTGTAATGACGGGATCATTAGTGTCCAGCAGTATGAAATTACTCGATCTGTCGTTTAACAGACTACTCAAGATAGACTGTTGCAAGTGGAACGTTCCAAATTTATATAATCTTATAGCACACGATAATCTCTTTCTCTCACTGCCAAGGTGTATAGAACAGACATTAGTGAATGTTTCTCACTTAGATTTTGACAACAATCAATTCGGCTTGGATGTGTTATTCGTATTCGGACATTTTAAGAACTTACAGACTCTGTCCTTAAAAAACAACAAACTAACGCACTTCGTGCTGAACGAGACTACTATCCCAATGAAAATGACTGTTTTAAATTTAGGTATCAACAAATTAAGACGCTTGGAAATACCGTATGTTCCCAACAAGAACATCTACATAGACGTCTCCTTGAACTGCATCAGCAATGTAGATTGGGAACAAATTTCCAAAAATCTCACGAAGCTGGATATGGCGGGAAATCCATTGGATTGCAGTTTTGGTGACACATATGGCTATGAAATTAGAGCAAATCTGTCTTGCATAGTAAATAAAAACCAGCTTTGCGCTAGAAGTTAACTCCACACTATCAAAACTTAATATAATATTATATGTGCTTCTAGCAAAGATTCCTTACGAAATAAAAAAAGTCGCATAATATCCGCTTTGTTGCAAAATAGTTTTTGTTTTATAAGATTAAAGAGTCTAAAGATATGTTGTTTTAATTAGCTTGGTAACAGTTGATAATTTGTGACTTATGCGCCAGTGTCACATCATGTTTCAATTTTGTTTGGTTGTGTTGTTTTTGTTAGTTTCCAAACTAACGTTTTCAAACGCATGTACCACTGCTAATGCTATAAAGCATAAAACTGATTTAATCGAAAAAAATTATCATCATCACAGGTAATCGACATCGACGATCAGTATCTGAAGACCTGAAAAGGTAATCGACATCGACGATCAGTATATGAGTAGGGTGTTTAATATCAAACGCTGTATCACAGTTGTTACCATTAAGACTATAATTCTTTAAATATGTCAATGCGCGATGGATTTGTTTCATTTTCCAGGAAATCATCATTGAAAGCCAAGAACTAACGAGCTTCGAGTTTACGAATTAAATTATACATACACCGGTGTCACTATTATACAATTTCGTCCATGAAGTTAAACGTTTCTAAGAATCCTTTTGTATACAGATACAAAACGGTCGCTACCTTGCATACTTAAAGGTACTATAAAACTATATCGAAGGCACTCAACAATCAGTTCACTATTCGAAACCGTGTCTTGTTTCATTAATCTGGACAGAATGATCTTTGCAAGAACGACAATCATCGTAAGGTGTGTACGTTTGTGAGGATATTCTTGTGTGACATTTTTCATCCAAATTACTCGTTGCAGTGTTTTCTTGTTGTCAACACTATACCGAACATGCGTGGGACTAAATTTAAAATGTGACCCAGACTATATATGTGAAATTTGGAACTGGAAACCACGTGAGGAAAAAACGTTTATTTTGCGCCATATTCCAAATACGCACGGATCGTTGGAGATTCATAATCTTTTGGTATCGTCGACTACCAGCAGGCTGTTCGACATCTTTGAATCATCGCGGAAAGACATGTACACTTCACTCACCGTGTTAACGTCCCCTATACACAATTTCGTGTTGGAAAATGGTTCAACGCTTCATACAGTAGAGTTCAGAAACACACATCTCAGCTCGATACTGTTCGGGAGAAATTGTACTCTAGCGCATCTAAGGATCAAACACAGCAAACTGTCCCATCTGCCCAAGTCCATACAAGAACTCAAAAATTTGAACACGCTCACAATCAGTCACTCGCATATTCAAGCGATCAATTTGCACGTTATTGCCAAGTTACCAAGGTTGATAATTTTAGATCTGACCAGAAACAGAATACACTCGCTGTACTTTACGGCAGAGAATGCTTCGTTTCCGACGTTGGCTTATGTGTTCTTACGGGAAAACAAACTAAGAAGCATCAACATGGACATATTCAACGAGATGAAGTATCTCGAAAATATCGATCTATCACACAATCTCATGAGTGTAATGACGGGATCATTAGTGTCCAGCAGTATGAAATTACTCGATCTGTCGTTTAACAGACTACTCAAGATAGACTGTTGCAAGTGGAACGTTCCAAATTTATATAATCTTATAGCACACGATAATCTCTTTCTCTCACTGCCAAGGTGTATAGAACAGACATTAGTGAATGTTTCTCACTTAGATTTTGACAACAATCAATTCGGCTTGGATGTGCTATTCGTATTCGGACATTTTAAGAACTTACAGACTCTGTCCTTAAAAAACAACAAACTAACGCACTTCGTGCTGAACGAGACTACTATCCCAATGAAAATGACTGTTTTAAATTTAAGTATCAACAAATTAAGACGCTTGGAAATACCGTATGTTCCCAACAAGAACATCTACATAGACGTCTCCTTGAACTGCATCAGCAATGTAGATTGGGAACAAATTTCCAAAAATCTCACGAAGCTGGATATGGCGGGAAATCCATTGGATTGCAGTTTTGGTGACACATATGGCTATGAAATTAGAGCAAATCTGTCTTGCATAGTAAATAAAAACCAGCTTTGCGCTAGAAGTTAACTCCACACTACCAAAACTTAATATAATATTATATGTGCTTCTAGCGAAGATTCCTTACGAAATAAAAAAAGTCGCATAATATCCGCTTTGTGGCAAAATAGTTTTTGTTTTATAAGTTTAAAGAGTCTAAAGATATGTTGTTTTAATTAGCTTGGTAACAGTTGATAATTTGTGACTTATGCGCCAGTGTCACATCATGTTTCAATTTTGTTTGGTTGTGTTGTTTTTGTTAATTTCCGAAGTGTATGTTCTACAGATAGGAGTATGATCGAGTTGATTGCTCCTAGCATGAAAGATTTCGCTTTCCGGTGAATCGAACAGTAACTTTATTAGAGCAGACTGAGAACCATGAACAAGCATAAATTGTCTGCAAGAAATCTGCATGGCTCGAGGTCGAACGTGAAAATGTTTATCTTCTACAGGTGTACAGTTTTCAAATGGTCACTTAGTTTGTTGTTAGTAGTTAGTTTGTAGAATTGTTTTGTCTATTTGAAAGCCCTACAAATTTAACTGTTGAAAACTGGGGTGACATGTTGGATGCTAACATTTTCAAACGCATGTACCACTGCTAATGCTATAAAGCATAAAACTGATTTAATCGAAAAAAATTATCATCATCACAGGTAATCGACATCGACGATCAGTATCTGAAGACCTAAAAAGGTAATCGACATCGACGATCAGTATATGAGCAGGGTGTTTAATATCAAACGCTGTATCACAGTTGTTACCATTAAGACTATAATTCTTTAAATATGTCAATGCGCGATGGATTTGTTTCATTTTCCAGGAAATCATCATTGAAAGCCAAGAACTAACGAGCTTCGAGTTTACGAATTAAATTATACATACTCGGGTGTCGCTATTATACAATTTCGTCCATGAAGTTAAACGTTTCTAAGAATCCTTTAGTATACAGATACAAAACGATCGCTACCTTGCACACTTGCAGGTTGCACTCGATGGATATATAATTTGACCTCAATTATACTAATGTGCCACTTTTTTTATTGCTCAGTGTGATGTTTCATGCGTGACGTCTTTTTTAATATTTTATTTAAGTTATTGGTAAATAGCTACGGCCTATAAAACTGCATCGAAGGCACTCAACAATCAGTTCACTATTCGAAACCGTGTCTTGCTTCATTACTCTGGACAGAATGATCTTTGCCAGAACGACAATCATCGTAAGGTGTGTACGTTTGTGAGGATATTCTTGTGTGACATTTTTCATCCAAATTACTCGTTGCAGTGTTTTCTTGTTGTCAACACTATACCGAACATGCGTGGGACTAAATTTAAAATGTGACCCAGACTATATATGTGAAATTTGGAACTGGAAACCACGTGAGGAAAAAACGTTTATTCTGCGCCATATTCCAAATACGCACGGATCGTTGGAGATTCATAATCTTTTGGTATCGTCGACTACCAGCAGGCTGTTCGACATCTTTGAATCATCGCGGAAAGACATGTACACTTCACTCACCGTGTTAACGTCCCCTATACACAATTTCGTGTTGGAAAATGGTTCAACGCTTCATACAGTAGAGTTCAGAAACACACATCTCAGCTCGATACTGTTCGGGAAAAATTGTACTCTAGCGCATCTAAGGATCAAACACAGCAAACTGTCCCATCTGCCCAAGTCCATACAAGAACTCAAAAATTTGAACACGCTCACAATCAGTCACTCGCATATTCAAGCGATCAATTTGCACGTTATTGCCAAGTTACCAAGGTTGATAATTTTAGATCTGACCAGAAACAGAATACACTCGCTGTACTTTACGGCAGAGAATGCTTCGTTTCCGACGCTGGCTTATGTGTTCTTACGGGAAAACAAACTAAGAAGCATCAACATGGACATATTCAACGAGATGAAGTATCTCGAAAATATCGATCTATCACACAATCTCATGAGTGTAATGACGGGGTCATTAGTGTCCAGCAGTATGAAATTACTCGATCTGTCGTTTAACAGACTACTCAAGATAGACTGTTGCAAGTGGAACGTTCCAAATTTATATAATCTTATAGCACACGATAATCTCTTTCTCTCACTGCCAAGGTGTATAGAACAGACATTAGCGAATGTTTCTCACGTAGATTTTTCCAACAATCAACTCGATCCAGATGAGCTATTCGTATTTGGAAGATTTAAGAATTTACACTATTTGACACTAAAAAACAACAAACTAACGTACGTCGTGCTGAACGAGACTACCATCCCAATGAAAATGAATGTATTGAATTTGGGTATGAACAAATTAAGACGTTTGGAAGTATCGTATGTTCCCAACAAGAACACCTACATAGACGTCTCCTTGAACTGCATCAGCCATGTAGATTGGGACAACATTTCTACAAATCTTACGATGCTGGAAATGGCGGGAAATCCATTGGATTGCAGTTTTGATAATACACCTAGCTTTCATGTCAGAGCAAATCATTCGTGCAGGGAAAACAAAAACGTCACTTGTGATTGAAGTCAATCGTGAAGGACATCATTTGAAAATATTAAATCCAAAACCTAACGTAACCTGCATCTGTTTCATCTTAAGTTAGACCTAACCTAGCTTTACTGCAATATTTACTTACATATATTGTATAAAATTTGTGTGTTTAGTCAAGTTTGTCCTATCGAGCGTTTGTCACATAAAAAGACGTGCTGGTGTAGTTGCACATACCTAAAAGTACGTTCGTTGTCGAACCGTTTTGTAAAATCTTTTGCCGAATATCAGCTTTGTCAGTAAGGTTATTGTAACAAAGCTATCTTGTCTTGCATCAATATAATATGAGAATATAATTTGGATATTATTGCATTGAGAGAAAGAGAGAGAAAAAGAGAAAGAGAGGGCAATTGAACTCACACATGACTCATGTGACATCGAAAGCCACTAATTTGTGAAATGGCTTTTTAATTTCTTCATGCCCAGTTTAGTGATTGAATCCGTAATACGGGCCATTTAGCAATAGAATGGTAGGAATAGACCGACTAAACGTATTACCATTTTTACACCGAACTCTACGTGGTTCGGTGGTTGTTAACTCAGTTTACCCTGTTTTTAGCATGCGTACAGCATTGTGAGTCTCTATGAAATGGAATCGTATATCACTAGATAAATGAAATACGCATTGTTTCTTTTAGATTTCTATTTGTGTTTCTTCAAACGGTTTCCTATGTTGTTACCGTGCATCTTGAATGTAGAGATTGCATCTGCACTATTACGAATTGGAATCCGGGCGTGGATGGCCCATTGGCGGTTGATTGGATTCTGCGCTGTGAAATGGATTTGTATTTCGTTAACCTAACAACCCCAACAATAGCCTTAGATCATATTGATCGAATGGATCTGGTTAGCAAATTCTACATCAACATTGCGAAATCTCCAATACAAAACGTATACATGTCTTCTCGTGCCAAAATATTTAGATTGACGCTAACGGAAACGAATCTTACTGATATAAGATTCGAATGTCAGAACAACAAGTTAGAATTCTTCACCATTATAGAAAGTCGAATCAGTGTTCTACCTGACAGCATAAAATTGCTCTCAAATGTAAAGGCTATTCATGTACTGAAATCTTTTTTAAAGTTTATCGACTTCAGCCTTTTTAGTAAACTGTCTCACTTAGAACACATCAGCCTAAGCTACAATGAAATAGAGTCCCTTCAATTTCCCGACGGTCAGAGCGAAGATTTCGGTAAGCTCAAGGACATATTGTTGTCCAACAACTTTCTGACAACGGTCAGCATGAACAACTTCAACAACATGAGGGCTCTGGAGACGCTGGATCTGTCGAACAATCGTATCGTGTCCTTCGAAGGCCATCTCGAGTCAAATAGCTTAAGAAATCTCGATCTGTCTCACAATCGTTTTGATGCTTTAAGCTTCTGCGGCTGGAACTTAACGGGCCTAACCAAATTCGACGCGAACAATAACATTTTGATGCAATTACCAGCGTGTATGGAGACGACAATGTCCAGTGTGAGTTACCTAATGCTTTCATCGAACGTGCTATCCGGTGGTGAAATCTGGCCCCAACTAGCCACTATGACCAACCTGCAAATGCTTGACGTCAGCCACAATCGTCTAACCAGTTTGGTATGGTGCAGCACTGTCCTGTCGTTGCGATTCGTAACCGCACGAAACAATCAGATAAAAGAACTCAGGGTACCGTTTGCGAAGGAAGGTTTTAATGTCGATGCGGGATGTAATGCGATTGAACAGTTTGATCCCAGCAGTATGTCGCCTAACGTCACTTTCTTGCAAATGCAATGCAATCCGCTCGATTGTAGTTGGAATAGGGACTTAATGAACTATACAGGCGATGCGAAATGTGTTAAGAATGTTACAAATTGCAAATCATGTCAGGTAGAATCTGAAATAGGGATTTCTTGAACAAATTGACAATAAAAACTGAGTTGAATTATATTGCACGAAGGTGGATGTGCAGCACAATTACTTTGGGCATCGTGCATACCTCAAAGCATATAACATACTTATCTCAATGGAACTAATTTATTGATGACTGCAATAAACTTTATCCAAAAGTGCTTATTTGAATTACATATTAATTCGATTCCTGCTACTCAACTTGGCCTCTATCCATCAACTGCGAATCATCTACAGACAGGTTAATAAAGGAACCCAAAGACGCGGAAGCAAAAAGATCGACGTTTGGAAAGTTTGAAACCATTTTACATCAATTAATCTGTGACATTTTTCATAGAACTAACTCGTTGCAGTGTTTTCCTGTGGTCAACACTTTTCCGAACATACACGGCACTAAGTTTTAATTGTGACGCTGACTTTGCATGTACAATACGGAACTGGAACCCGAGTGAGGAAGGAACGTTTGTCTTAAATCACATCCCGAACGAACATGGAGCATTGGAGATTCATAATCTTTTGATATCGTCAACTACCAGCAAGCTGTTCGACATCTTTGAATCATCGCGGAAAGACATGTACACTTCACTCATCATGAAAAAATCAATCCCCTAAAAATCATGAAAATGAGTCCCCTATACGCAATTTCGTGTTGGAGAATGGTGGAACTTTCCATTCAGTGGAGTTTGAAAACACACACCTTAGCTTGATACTGTTCGGGAAAAATTGTACTCTAGCGCAACTAAGGATCAAACACAGCAAACTGTCCCATTTGCCCAACTCCATACAAGAACTCAAAGATCTGAACTGGCTCACAATAAGTCACTCGCTAATTCAAGCGATCAATTTGAATGTTATTGCCAAGTTACCAAAGTTGACGATGCTAGATCTGACCAGAAACAGAATACACTCGCTGTACTTTACGGCAGAGAATGCTTCGTTTCCGACGCTGGCTTATGTGTTCTTACGGGAAAACAAACTAAGAAGCATCAACATGGACATATTCAACGAGATGAAGTATCTCGAAAATATCGATCTATCACACAATCTCATGAGTGTAATGACGGGATCATTAGTGTCTAGTGCATTGGAAAATCTCGATCTGTCGTTTAACAGAATACTTAAGATGGACAATTGTAAGTGGAATGTTCCAAATTTGCGTCATCTACACGCCAATGATAATCTCTTTACCTCACTGCCAAGGTGTATAGAACAGACATTAGTGAATGTTTCTCACGTAGATTTTTCCAACAATCAACTCGATCCAGATGAGCTATTCGTATTTGGAAGATTTAAGAATTTACACTATTTGACACTAAAAAACAACAAACTAACGTACTTCGTGCTGAACGACACTACTATCCCAAAGGAAATAAAAGTGTTGAATTTGAGTAAAAACAAATTAACAAAGTTGGAAATACCGTATGTTCCCAATACGAATACCTACATAGACGTCTCTTTGAACTGCATCAGCAATGTTGGTTGGGACAAAATTTCCAAAAACCTCACGATGCTAGAAATGGCGGGAAATCCATTAGATTGCATATTTTATAATAACCCTAACACTCATATCAGAATACATCACTCTTGCAAAGAGCACAGAATTAAGGATTGTGATGGAAGCAATACGTAATGTTATGGAATAATTTCGATAGAAAGTATTTGTTTCAACAAATAATTTAAGCGTAATCTAACTTAACGCTATATTTGTATGTAGTGAGGTTTTTCTTGTTGAGTGTTCGTAACCCAATTACCTTTAGTTAAAGAGTGATTCATTCACATATATCCTCAAATAGAACCATTTCATCAATTCATTTACGTGTGCCATTAGAATTGGAGTATCGACTAATTACACTATTTTTCAGTAAGTCGTGTGATGAAAGTCGAACTCACCATCGCAGAACATTGTCGTTACATTACTTCCCATCCAATCCAATGATATTTTCCATGAAAACGAAGTTAGTTCAAAATATCCTTCTTAAGAGCTTTTAATTGTATAACTCCCCCCATACCATTAAAGCACTTACTCTTAATGTTCATAATCATTATTTTAGAATGAGCCAGATATTTCTTCACATAATTTCACAACACAAAGCATTTTCATGTGTACAATATACCGAAAATTGGCATAACAAATGTGGCCGTATAGTTCCCCCAATTAATCGTTACAATTTATTGCCCTAATTGAATATGCTCGCACACAACAAAATGGAACCCATTTCTATTCACTTTACCCACCACCGAGTATGTGTGTGTGTGTGTGTGGATTTGTTTGTGTAATGATACGAATAACCTTAACCTTTCCTAGTTGCCTCGCGCGGTTCACCGATATGATGGTCGTACGCGCAATCAGGTGATTAAAATCATAAATCTCTCACCGAGTCAACCCCATTGACTTTGATTGAGCGTGAGGCCACTCACGTCACCCTGATCTCCGTTCCACGGCAGGGCCATTTTCCTCACCTCGGTCCCCCGAACAGACAGCATATGAATTGGCATGGCTTAAGGTTGACTGAACAGCTGGACTTAGGTGTTGGCAATATTATTCTAAGCATTATGGGTTGTGTATTATGTGGCGCTACTTTCTGTTCATCCCTTTTGCGCTCTGGCGGGAGAATGAGAACAAAACAAACGGGTGTGTCAAAATGTGTCCACGTATCTGACTGATTTCTGGTACTAGGCTCGACCATTTTGCTTCCTATTCTGAAAACAAACGTCAGTCTTGTTTGTTGCTGCTCGCTTATCACACCGCAGTTTCTGCACTATGAGAGTTCAATTTAATAGAATAATATATACTGGCATTGTAATAATTTCTAACTTTGGCGAAGGAAAATAGGGGAATTGATTACTAACACGCTGAAGCATTGCCGTTTGTTAATCCACTGCATGAGAGCGTGTCTGAGGGAATTAAATTAATCCAAAAAGGTGCTTGTGAATTGTTTGCTAGCGCCTACATGTAGGCAATATTTTCTACATTTCAAAAATAAAACGTTGAAAGCTCGCATAACTGTAAAGACTATCGTTCTGTTTTCAAAAGCAGTTAAAAGGACATCATCATCTATTTCAAAACATGCATGCCATAACAGCAAGGGGTTTCAGACAGATAGCAAGGATATGTGCGGCAAAAATAAAACACGAGGGCCACAAACATCAACCACTAGAGTTCCACCTACTTAAGCTGTTGATTGTACAGGCCAAATGGGACCACTTCAGCATAATCCTTCCACAGGGCCTGTAATCTGATAAACATCACACGAACCAAAGTCCTTCCCCTCCAGGGCGGTGTTCCAGAAACTAACATCCAACAACACAAGCACACATCGCATTTTACCCGCGATGAAGGCTCCGTTTTCCACCCAGGCTCGTAAATCAGCCCCATCGTCCTCCGATTCCATCGTCATCAACATCATCACCATTGCACCCGTGGCTTCCCGGGGTTTGCAACACGCACGCGGTGAATTTACCCCCCAAAACTAAAAACTTTCCAGCCGTCGGACGCGTTTTCCTTTGCTTCGGCCGGTTCTCCCCGGTGCACTGTTCGGGAAGTAATATCGCTAACGATACACGATACGTTACGTAACAGCGGTGGCCATCGCCAGCAAACCCCGGACGTTACTTCGTGTAGCGCAGTCCCGGGACCTAGCGTAGCGCTTTCAAATTAAAAAGCAATCCATTTGCTATAAATTTGGCAGCGAAACAAGCCGGCGAAGTTGTAGTAAAGGACGAGACGAATCCGTCCTGTTGCAAGTAGACTTTTGAGAAGCCGAAGCTGTTTTGTTCCTTTGGTCAGCTTCCATCTCCATCCATCATCCCATGATTGTCAAACCGTTCCCGATATAGTTATGCTTCAAAAGCAATCCGATTATAAAACAATTTCAAAGCAATGAAAAGCTTCGGATGATGGGAATAACTCGCAAAACTAGAAGGACTGCTTCATCCTTTCATCGCCCATTGTCGGTCTTTGGGGGACACTGATTGAAATGGGTTTACTGTGGGAGTTGGAAAATTATAGCCAAACAAACCCCAAAACTCTTTCGACGTATCGTGCTGTATTTACATTTATGATTCTGTCGTTTTTTAATTTTATTACCCACATTATACCATCGAAAATGAGATGTTTAATGGAGAGCAGCGTATACAAAAACTGCCCATTTAACATCAGCGGCGATGTGGGAGTTGTGAACCCGTGAACAAATTTTCAGCTTCAAACCCAAATTGTCCCATTACAAATGATATTAATTTTTACAATTCCCTCAACTGCTGCTGTGTAGATCTTTGCGCCAAGAGTTCCATTAGCTCAACATCATTCTACAGATCGCCTTACCCTCGTCGCTCGTCTTCGGCCCCCTTATCCACTTCTTCCCAGACCGGGAAAAACTATCATTGGGATTGTTCCTGTTTTGCTTCGCAAGAGAGAAACGTCTTCGTGCTATTTTACTCTCCCAATGAAGGTTCGGCACACGATCGTCTCAAACACGAACGGGCCACGACGACGACCGGGTGCGATGTTCGGGAAAATTTTTCTAGCTTCGCTGTCTCGTGTTTTAGGATGCTTTTCCCTGCTGGTGGGAAATGTGTGATCCAGTCTGTAACGGTCACTCGACGTTGTCGGAAACGTACCCCCGGAACGCAGTTGGATCGCACTGAACGCACTTAACGGATTTCTTTTCCTCTTCTCTTCTCTTCTACGTCCATCCTTCTTCGTTTCCTGTAACTCTAGTCTAGTGTTTTTCCTGTGCCCCACGTCCAAATCGGGCACCCTGATTTCGTGCTTTTCGGGAAACCGGGGTTACAGTTAACTAACCTTTTTCTAACCAACCTTCGGTCAGCCAAAGGTAAAATAAAAATATTGCCACAGTTAAATAATAACGATACGGATTTATAAGTGTACGGTTTCGGTTAAGTCATTCGAATTGCGGTTTGTGTCGGTGTGTTACGTGTCCAGAGCATACCCGGATAACGTTTTCTACAAAATTTCTAGTTTCTAGTTAGAAAAGTTTCTACAAAATTTCTATTCAAAATCGAGAAACAGTGCAATAACTATAAAGTTAATATATTAAGCGAGTGATTTAAGAAATAGTGTCAGTGAACTTTTTCTTTTCTTAATCCTATTACACAAAGGTTTAAGATTAGGTTATATTCCCTATAACCTTTACATTTAAATTGTATTATTTTTTTTCTTTCCCCCCACCTTATTGTGTGTTGTATATCAATCAGTGGAAGAAACACCCCGCAATACGAAAAATAAAACACAAAAAAAAACCCACGCAGGCAAACGACAACGAGATCGGTTTCCGGGATTTGGACCCGGTTCCGATAAGCAACATTTACTCCCGTTCCGGACAACCCGGGAATAGGCAGGAACAAAATAACACCGACGCCAACCCGTGTCTTTCCGCAAGCAAGTGAACCGGAAATAGCCGGAGCCAACGATATTTGCAGCGCTACAAACACGAGTCAGTCCCAGCGACCTGAGCAAAAAAAAAACCGACACCGACAAAATGAGCAAATTCTATTCGATTTTTATGCAAATTTGTGTGATCGCCGCATCGATGCGGACCGGTAAGTAAATCGAGAGCGAAAGGGGGAAGCGAGAAAAGCTAGAAAGAACAAAAGAGGATTGTAAGATGTTAAATTTTGAAAGACTTTTGTTACGATAAGAGTATGGCTGGGAGCGATATTGAATAACTTTCAATACTAATATCTATATTATACTTTATGGCTACAGTCCAAAACCCATTAAGATATCTACTTAAAAGTCGGCGCTAGTCTCTGCTCCATAACTGCATCCACATGCGATAGACGTTCGTCTAACGAGCGTCTCGATTCGTACCACACTGCACATTAAGCGCTCGAAGCGCTGGCTTCGAAACGTTTTAAATTAGCTACGCTGCGTGCTACAAAGCCGGCCACCGACTATTAGCGCGAAAAACTGTCAAGATATTTTTGGCTCAGCACACGGTACGGTTGGTTTTGTCACAGGAAAGCAACAAAAAACAAAACGAAGAATTGTTTGTTTGTTCGTTGAGATCTGGAGATGATTCACGCTGTTCGGTCACCACCGCCAGTGCAAGCTGTCGATCCACTCCAAATCAGAACGGTAGAAAGCGGCAACCCCTACCCCGCTCTGTAAGCAAGATCGAGTGACACCTGTCACAATTCATTCGAACGTACCGATCACGCATGCATCTTCTACATCATGCCGCTTGAAGCGCATAATAATGGAATGAAAAATGGTTCCTCGCAGCGACTCACTTTTCATCGGGTGTCTTATATCCGGCCCATAAGCTAACCGCACGGTTTCAGTTGATCCTAAATAATGGTGCATCATAAAGACAGTCACGGAAACAAACGGAATGGGGACCACTGCTGGATTTTGCTCCCGCTTACCGGGTTTCCTTTTTTCTTGCTGTGAGCGATGAAAAATGACCACGACAATTTCAACCGGCGGTCCCCGTCGTTCCGGTACTGTGGGTCCAGTTTACGCACGGATTATCATTAGATGTGATGAAGTTTTTGGTGCTGCAACCATTGCCCGAAACCATCTTTGCAGCGCGTGGGCTGTGCTTAATGGGTGCCCTCTCTTTGATGTGGGCACGTACGTGTCTCTGCAGCACGAGCGAGATTGAGTGGTTTTTGTTTCTGGTGGAGCAATTACCGGAATTTCATTACTGCACTGCTAGCAGTAAGCTGATGGTTTTGGGAGTTTGCGAAGGCACAGTCTCGGAAAATTGAGACATTTGACGGAAACAAACTGAAATAGATGAATGGTAATTTGTTTTTAACTTGGTATGTGAATTAAAATTTATCATAAAACAATTATTATTTGAAGAATTATTACAAGAAACATGTTCATTGTATACCTTCAGACGTTAGCACCTAGCATAAAACTTAGCGGTTCCTAACAAAAATCCCAAATTTAGCCCTTTACGCTCGGCTGTCCCCTATGAAAAGCTTGCTGAGGAAAGCTGCTACAACTGTTACACAAATTTCCCCAGCGCAATAATATGCTTAATGCGAAATTACTTGAATGGCAAAAACTAACTGTAATGTATTTAAAAGTTTAACAAACGCAGCTTTGTGGTGGCTGCTGCTTTTTGTTCACACACACACACACAAGTCACATACCAAGTTTAAAACAAATTACCATGCATCTATCTCAGTTTGTTTCCGTTAAATGTCTCAATTTTCCGAGACTGTGCCTTGAACTATGACAGTTTCATGCAAAACTTTTCTGTTTTCTTCTCTATATTAACACAAAATAGTCAAATCAACTTTGCAAAAACGATTTCTAGAAACACAAAGCATAATGCAAAGCCAAATAAAGTGTATATATTGTAAGCAACTTAGGACCAGGTACAACAACTGTTCGCTCATACGAAGCCGCCCCTATTTGGCTTCGAGTAGGCGAACGATCACAACAGTCGAATCGTCGCAGTCGCAACAGTCGCTAGGGGGTTAAAACCTAAATTGTCCCTCAGTAAATGACCTAAACAAAACAAAGAGAAACAAAAGCAAACTATTGCACATTGCCGAGAACTAAAATTGTGGCTCAGAATGCACAATATTATAATAAGTTTAGCGACACGTTTATCTTTAGCTTCTTATTTATATATATAAAAACCGGGAACTTTTTGTATCGATATCGAATGTGTATAAAAACTGATTGCTGTTCTTGAATCTTTTTTGCCAAAATCTTAATGATCTTAAGTGTTTTTGTGATTAAATTTGACTAGTGGGATGCATTTTCTATTGATTTCGAATAGCAACATTAATGCGTTAATCAACCGAAAGACTATTACAAATTATGAAATACACAGGAATTTAACGGTCCTTTTCCTTAAAAATATCCCTTTAATAAGACACGAGTTCTGTCTTTCTAAGATGAAATGCATCATTGGCCTGCCACCTGCTTCTCTCCCCTGATATGATCACAAAATGCCATTCCATGAGCAATCCGTAAATTGCATTCTGCAGCTGCTTGCAAAATGCAAACAATTCCACGAATGCATCAACCATCCAGGCGACGAGTCTCGCTGTTGCTTTTGCAGAAATGTTCGCATCCCTTAACCAACCCTCTTACATCGTTTGCAATTGTGCAGTACACGATCGTGGAATTCCGTGCAGCCGCCTGGGAAAATGTTCGACCATACATAAAAGCATAACGCTTCACTGCGAATTCCAACCGATAGCCGCAACACGCTTCCCCCTAACTTTGATGCAATGGAAGCGCAAATGCAGTCGTTATTCCACTGGGGTATTTTTTTACTATGGGAACATCTCAGTACGTGCCTTTATTTGATTGGGCTGGATTAGGCCGGTACTTGCGGATGATGACGAAACGGGAGTCTGTAATGCAAGCGGGACCTGTCTGCATCAACCTTTATCGGTGTGCAGTGCAAAAAAAAACGAGGTAAAAAAGCATCGTTTGCTTGATCATATTGAAGGATACGGATGAAGGAGATGGAGATAGCGAAAACTAATTCCCCCCATACAGCGCTCCTGACCCGACCTGAGCACAGAACAAAACACTCACAAGAATGGAATGGAGCTTTCATCGCCGTCAACGGCGGACCATGGTGCAAGCTAATGAACCGGTTCCAAATCAACGATTAGGTAATCTGCTGATCGGGGTGAGTGTTTTCTTCTCAACATCATCTTTCTCTGGTCCGCAAGAACTCACGAAACCTTCTCAAGCGGGATGTAACGAGCACGTGCTACGGACGCGTGTTCACACGCGTGGAACAGAGAAACTTTCCCACTCTCCTACCATTTTACATCCCCAAACATCTTGTTCAAGATATCGTTACGGTTTAAACGTTACAGTACCGTCCGTGAGTGAATGCATGCACCTGCACCACACTAGCCACTGTACCGGGTCAGACTCAGGACAGGAGCAAGTGTGTGCAAAGGTGTGGAAAGGGAAAAACTAATTTGTATTTATGTGCCCCTTTCCAAACTGGTGGGATGGGGCAAATTGTGTTACGCTCTTTGCGCCACTCTTCAACAGTGCGCACCAGAGCGACCAGGCGTCTCCATCGGTTGGGCATCGTTGCATTACAAGCCACGTGTTGCGATAAGGAGCTCTGGAGCTGGGGATGAAAAGCAATGAAAAATGAGTGTATTTTTTATACTTTCATTTTCTTGCTGCTACTAGTAATGGTTGCTTCTTGCGGTGTATCCACGTGGTGTGCAGAGTTGAAATAAAAAATCACCAACCACTGATGAAACATACTAGAATTAAACATGTTTTAACATATTACAAAGGTAGAATACATTTTTGCATTTGTTTCCAATGTTCTAAAGAAATCGTTTATTGTATTTTTTTTTTATTTTGAACTGTTTGCGAACAAAATTGTGTCCGTTACTGTATGCATCACGCGCACATAACCACGTTACAGCGTGAAACAAGTGGTACACACCATTTCAGCTCATAAAAGGGACATTTCCTAAGACAACTTAATGGGTTTGTCTGTGGGTGTGTTTGGTTTTGTAACTACGTAAAGTGGTACGGTGCTTTTAAACTCCCACTGCCTGCCACTTAACACTCCCTCTTGCGAGCGGTAAACAATCAGATGGAAAACCAAAACCTCATGCAGCACCGAGTGTGTACGATCACGAACAGGTTGTCCTTTCTGTTGTGTCTGTTTTTTATGTGCAATGATGTAGCAAAATGTTTACATCGTCCTTTTGCTGTATCGTTTATGGTAATGAAGTATGCAGAAGACAGGTTTTAGCACGTAACATTATGCTCATTGCTTGTTCTAACAGTAGAAGGTCCTAATGAATCACCTACCTTACGAATCGGTTAGAAAACTGTCCAAGGAGTGTATCCAAACATTAGTTGAGCAGTCAAACTTATCTGTCGGTTTCTGGAACATTCATTTACATTTATGGTAGGACTAAATGTAGATTCTGTTTCTTGAAGTAATGATCTATTAATTGAATAATTTTAGACCTAAAACCCCCAGATCATAGATTGAATTAAAATCGGAGAGGGTTTAAGAACTTAAAGATTTGAACTTAATACGTGAGTTTTAAGATAAGTGATGGGGATGGTCTTAAGATACTGCTTTTGGGTTTTGCACTGAATCAGGTTTAGAAATGTAGTGGAGGCAATATCCACATACAAATACAAAACATCATATAATCTAAGGCTGCATATTGCTGTTATTTTCCCGTTACACGCCATTTCCTTCACCAAACGCAAATGGATAGCACTAAGCATCAAATGCTACAACTGTGACTCAACCAGCAATGAAGAGTGCATGGATCTGAAGCGAAACTCTGCCATCGTTGCCGAGGTAAGTACTTCGTACACGTACTCCAATATTAATCAACAATTAAGCCATCAGAAGGAAGGGAATGGATGGAGAGCAAGAAGTTGATATTTGAGGATGTGGACCACCACCAACAGCAATAATCACCTTGTCTATCTGTGAGACTGACGTGCTGTTGTAACCTCGCAATCTAGCCATTTATTTATTATTCCTCTGGTCGGTCTCCAATTGTAGGTAAAGATTCATTCGTTCCCTCTTCGAATGGCTATGGCAAGCCATATATTTTAGCTTACCCAACGCAGTGATATATGTGAGTCTCCTTCAGTTCATCATAGGCCAGTAATGTATCGTGTCACGCACGTGTACGGCGGCGCACAGTTGTTTCCGTACAGTGGGATTGTTTTGATTAAATTTTGCAGTCATTGCTTCTCGATCTGGTACCTTTTTGTGGCCCCATGTGGCGTCCTTGAGCAATCCAATGATTCACCACCCTCAGAATGAACGCACATCAACAGTATGCTAGCTGACGTGTGACATTTGTTTGCTTTTCTTTCCATTCAGACGTGTACGCCGAGTAAAATGGCTGCCACGACCGGGAACTGGTTGGCGGACTTGACACGCATCGAGTACTTTGGCGGTACGGAAATTACCGTGCCGATGGTGTGCCAGAAAATCGTCGCTTCTAATGGTAAGTAAGCAGGGAAAGGGCCTTAACATTACCGCAATTCCCTTACATTTTCTTACTTTGTCTCGGTGTTCCAAATAGAAAATGGCGACACGATGACGTACCGTGGCTGTCAGCTGGACGGCGGCAAAACCGATCCTTGCCAGATCGCGTACGGTAAGGCGAAGTTACAGCGTGGCGTCAAGATCGAGTTCTGTTCAACCTGCAAGGATGATGCCTGCAATGGAGCGCCACGGTTGGGCGAACGTCCGGCAGTTTGGCTGCTGGTCGGAAGCGTTCTAGCGCTGTTCTTCGGTTTCCCATCCCGGCGACACTTGCTGTAAAACGTACTGATCAAGCAACGAGTCAACACCATCATCATTCTGTGTGTGTTTGCGTAGAACCCTTCATCTAACCTGTACATAAGAGATTGATTGATTGCAAAAGAAAATCAATCCGGCATTGCGTGCACACGTGGAATCTGCTAACTTCAAAGCAAAGTGCGTCAACGAGACGATGAGACATCACGAAACCCCCTTTACACAGGATTCATCCCTACGGAGGGCAAGCATTTATCGTCTAATCCATGCCCGGCCCTAAAAATAGCTCGAGCGTATAATCGGTTACAGCAAATTAATAACTCTCCAGTAATCAGCCATGCCTTAGCTAATTCTGACTCACGCACCGAACAATATAATTACGGTTGCATTGTGATGGACGCTAGGGTAGAGCGAGGCGCAAAAATCGCTTATTATGATAACGGGCATGAGTCACGGTGGTGTGTTTGCAGTGTAATATGATCGATTTTTTATTTCTTTCTTCTTTTCGGGAGACACGCTAGTGATTGAGTAGATAAAAATTATGAACAACGCAGCTACTGGCAAACTATGGTCAGATGATAATTACAAACCGAGGTGTAAGAACAAGATACCATTAAACTTAAACTCGAATAGCGCACTTTGGCAGTAAAGTCTAACAGGCACTTAATATTAGCGATAAGAACTGCAAACTCACACTTCACTGCGACAGGGAAGTTAAGGGAACTAAGCTAAGCAACGGTCTAAAAACCGCTAGAGAGTAACATTAATCTTACTTTACTGATAGCTCAAATGAACAAACAAGAGCAAGCGGAAGCGTAGAAAAAAAACATTATTGGAACACAGCCCCAAGATCAAATTCACGCATATGCCTTCATTCGATTAAAAACAAAACTTGTTGGGAAGCATAAGTTAAGATTGTCTCGTTCATAAAGAATATCTATAAGTAAACCACCAATAAAACCCCACTGGATAAAACACTCATCCACGTCACGCTCGCAAAGCGCTACACAGCGCAAAGATTGATGATCGTAGAATTGTAGAATTGCGTAGAGAGAACAGGAACGTTTGTGGCGAATTGTAATGTTAGTACGCTTCAGGAATGTCGCTTGCTGCACGATGCAAAACCATCCTCCCCTTTGTGGCACCTCGAAGGTCTTTGGTCAGTCAAGAAACACTTAGAATCAATCTTTTAGGCATAATGCAAAATACCACCATAAGGTAACCCGGAAGTGATGGGAGTGGTCGGAAGAGTTTAGAACCATTTGCAGACATTCGCTGCAGTTTCGTTTGTTGTTTGGCACAATAAATATTATAGACATTTAGCCGTAAGTGAGAGTCTCCGAATGCGAATGCGTGTGAGAGGTTCTTGCCACACTAGAGGAAGTGGAAAAGGAAAAAAACAGCACGATAATAACGTTCTTCTAATAAGCAAGTAATAAGGTAACCGTTGTACTAATGATGGTAAGGCCACCACAGTAGTCAACACAATCAGCACATCACAGTAGGTGTGGCTCATTGCTTTCTCTTTTATAAACTACAAATGAGTGGAAAAATGAAACACAAGCAAAGAATTAGTGAAATATGTCTAAACAATTAGCTGCTGTTGATGGGCACAGAATATTGTTTCTTTTGAGCACTGAAAAACTAACACTTGACGATTCAGGAAAGTTTGTTTGGAAAGGTAATAATGGATAGTTTTTAGCAAATATTTCATTGAAAAGCGAATGCGAAACATCAACAAATCACGCAACGATGAAAAACCCCAATCGTTACTGTACATAAACGTGTTTTATCAAATTTTGTTGGCGCATAAATGTTTATCACCTTTTTTGTAACTAAAATTCATATATACTCGAACGAGCTACAGTATGTAGAACTAATCTGATCGATAAATTTTTTATTGTAATAAAATTTAGTCGCTATCAAACAACACGCAATAATAGAAAACATCAACAATACAGTAAGCAACACCCATCACGCGCATATAAGACGAATAACGCACCGATAAGGGATGGAAAGGAAACAATTAAACACAAACCACACAACACATTGATATTAAGAGAAAAATAAATGACACTACCAATAAAATACAACCCAAAACAAGAGTAAAGTTTCATTTTTATCACTACAGAAAACGAAAGTAAACGTGTCGGATGGGTAAACATGTAAATGAAGTTAACGTGTCCACCTTGCTGCTGTAGATTAATAAATAATTTGACGTTCTAAGTAGACGTTATTTCGGCAAAAACGCTTTCTAACGCCTTTGTTTGGTGATCTTCCTCATCGGCACTAGAAAGTCCAGGATTGGTAAAGTGTCACTTCGACTGGTCAAAATGGCTTGACAAGAGGCTGGTTTCAACCCTGTCCGGTCCACATGAGTTCGGTTCCAATAACGTATTTACATTAATAGAATTACTCACCCTAAGTATGTCACCGTAAGACTTTATTTCATTTTTAAAGTGCTAAACAGTCATAGTTACTTGCAGGTATTTCTAGTGTTCATGGGTTTAACTTGTTGTTGTTAAGGCGTTACCATTTTAAGTAACAAATGTCAACAGGTTCGCCGCAGACTAAGTACAGCATTACTCAGACAGCACCTGTTGGGCTATAAACGGCCACACACAATAATGGAAGCGTATGTCACACCGCCCAGGCCACCCAGGAACTCATTGATGGAAAACTAATTGCGCGTGATAGAGATAGGGTGGTGGTCACATACAAGCACGCAAACTATCAGCTAGTTCGACGGTCCATTAGGGACAGGGCAAAGACATACGGTGGACGCTAACCTTGTACCCGTTGTTTTCAAACGCGGTGAATATGGGTTGATTAAACGGCGTGGTCGCATGTTTTTTTGGTAAGTGTCTGCAACGAAAACACATTTTCCCTCCGTGGGCTTGATAATAAAACCAGTAAATGTAATTGGATGTAAATGAGTGTAGAAATGGGAAAGGACGCGTATTGCTACATACGCTGCAGACGACCATTCACGTCATAACGTCCCCGAGTACTCCCCAGTAGTCACCTTCATTATTGAAGAAGATGACACATCGCCAGCGCTGGTTATTGCCGTAGTTCCAACAACCTCTCTGTCGCATCCCCAATGCTGCGCAGAGTTTAGGCGAATGGTAAACAAATGACAAAGTTATAGGATCGATATACACACGAATCGTCTTAATCGGTATGACGTTAACGCAAATGAAGGTTACAACCTGGACTGCGACGATGTTCCAAAGTACTGATGCACTTCGGCCGATAATTGAGCCTATCGTTAGCCACCCAAGCGGCACGGTATTTTGGAGAGTTTTGGATACCATTTCTCCCATCCACTCGATAAGTGGCTGATAAGAGAACGCGAGCGAGCTATCACTGTTTCGTTCTGGCTTGCTGGATGACCACCAACGCTACAGTTGAACAAATTTGCTACGCATTCGTGGGAAGTTGAACGCAACATGTGGCCATCAATGGGGCAAGTAACTGTTGGTTGGGGTAAGTGGTGTACCGTGCTGATTAGTTTGGCGTTCTAATATAAAAACCCATCCACCGGCAGGTGAACGGTTTCAGTTGCGCGCTCGAATTCAACGGAACTCGAACGGGGAGAACTTGCCAAACTGGCTACCAGTTACCGGTTTTGGTGTAAGAGTTTTTCAGGCGATTGTGCGTGTAGATAGTGTCCCGTGTATCAATCCTCACCTGTGATAAGGTAAAACCGTGAAGATTTGCATAAAATTGCTCAACAAAGCGATGTCCAAAATGAATGTGAAATGGACCACAGCGTGGCTTCTTCTGGTGGTGTTTACAGTGAATGAAGGTAATGCGAATGCGTTGAATTGTTACCAAGTGAGAATGGGACTCGTTTGCGTGGGACACTTCAAGTTCGCTAAAGCTCAGAAGCTTTCGAAACAGTGCATTAATTGTGAACGTTTCCCTTATGTTCTTCTCCACTCCAGCACACGGTCAACTACAGTGCTATGTGTGTGACAACTGTCCCGACCCGTTCGAGGGTACCGCATCCCAGCTGCAGGCCTGTCCACTGTCCGATTCGGTGACCACCACACAGATACCGCCCGGTGGTGATACCACGGTCCTAACGCCACCACCACTTCCCACCGGTGAGGGTCCTGGCGAAATAACAACCATACCCGACACTCCACCAACTCCAAGCACACCGGAAATGACACCACCCCCACTGCCTGGTGGTCGCCGAAAACGTCAGGTAGCGACGGGATATCGTTGCTTCTTGATTGAACACTGTAAGTCGTGAGAGAGGTCTTCTAATATATCCAAGGCTCGTCAGGCACTCAGTACTTTATATCATTTCTATACCTTCCTCTCGACAGCTAACACCGTTCGTCGTGGCTGCGCTGCGTATCTGGGCAATCAGGCCGATACGTGCACCTCCGTCAACGGTGGAACCGTGCCAGGCGAGTGTAAGCTCTGCGACTGGGATGGTTGCAATAGTGCGGCCGGACTTCGTGTGTCGCTGGTCGCTTTACTGCTAACCGTATTACTTTCCGTTATGTTGAAGCAGTAATTCCCTTCAATGGCATCGGGACATAAAACTTAGCCGAAGCAGAACAGCCAGAGCTAGGTAACTACTCAGAAGGGACGATAAGCCGACAGCGTCAACCGCATGTTAAACATAGTGAAACAAGCGCATAGACCTCTGGCTGGAAGCAAAACTAGCTTATATCACTAGGCTTAGGAAGTAAGAATGAATGGTATAATGAGAAAATAAATGGTGAAATAATCACAAACAAGACTGCAAACATGAGCTCACAACCATTATGATCCACCCCCTATGGGCGGGATTGTGTTTATTACAATAGGGAAGGATTTAGCTTTATCTTAAAACACATCTTATCGTATCTGCTAATCTGTTAAAGGTATTCACAAAACAACAAAATCACCGCGCGCACACTTTTGATCCATTCAAATAAGATAAGTTTGTCCGTTTCTGTTCCTATGCTACTGAATTGGAACCCATTTGGGACCCGTTCCTGTCATCATCCGCCTCGGAAGCGTAATTTAGTTTCCCCATTATCCCTTTTACACGTAACATGTGGCCACTAATGCTTCGCTGCTGGTCGTACTTGCTCATTTTTCGCAATGTCTGTCGTAACACGTGTATATGACAAATTTGCTCCCTCCGATAAAAAAAAACCATTCCCAAGGGAGTAATTATGTACAACCGCAGGGGCTAGTTTGTACCATTTGTGCCTGTAACAGTTGTGTACCTGTCAGAGCGGGTTGCGTTGATAGATCGGCCAAGATAACGCGTATGGTAAACGGGTTTTCGAGCACCATTAGATTAATCACACCGATTGTCGCGAGCGTGCGACGTATCCGATCCGAGTGTGGAAATTGATGAATTTGGATGGTTATTGGGTAATTAGCCGCACGGTTACGCATCGTCTACCCCCTGTCCATTGGTAGGTGTGAAATGTGAAGCTGATAATGGGCTTTTAAGTAAGGTGTTGTGGTTCTTTTGGTAATGATATTCATCGTGCCTCAGCAGTGTTTTATTTAGAACAACAACATCAAATTTCCCTTCTTATTCTTGTTTTGTTGCATGAATTGCTGAAAAACTTAAAACGTTATTTTAAAGTATTAACAGTCTTTTTTAATGGAATGGTATGCTGTGAGTTCACCACTCTTAGCGCCTAAATGTAGGCAATGCGCAATGCGTTTTCGAACAATCAGCTTTCGAATAGCTTTTTCACACTTGCTGCTCGTTTCCCGTGAAGACTTCGATAGTGGCCTAAGCTGGGAAACTGTGATTGTACTACAATTACTACAAACAAAATTGTCTTTTTCACAAATACTTCACCAATCGTTGTAAACTGCTGCACGTTGTGTGACGTGCGCAAATGTTGTGTATTAGGTTGGATAAAAATATTATTTTTGAATGTTAATTATGAACTTATTTTACATTTTGTGTAAAATTGTGCAATTTGTTCTATAATTTGTTGACATTTTATAGGGACATTTCAGAAGTCTTGGTCCTTATTGGTGAAAAACTCGTTTAATCGTTTTTCACAAACTTCTCTTGATCGAAAATTCACATCACGCAGTAAGTTTTAAAAAGCGGTAATAGGGCGTCGATCTCTTAATGCAAGGCTATATGGAGCATACATTAAAACTTCCCAACCAACCAGCTAGAGTTGCAGAGCCTTGAATTAGTTCCAATGAAACACAACCTGTAGGTCTGTAGGTAAATGCTGATCGTTGCTTGCCAATCGGTAGCTTCAAACGGTCTGTTTCAAACTTCAAACTTCAAACGGTAGATCAAAATGTAGTGTTTGGCTATTTGGAAGCAATTTATAATAATTAATTTCCTTTCCAATCTCTACAAATCCACTGATAGAACCTTGCTGGCTGTTAGGCTGAAGTTCTGGTTTGGTAACCATTTGAGTAGCTATGTTTGTTGTTTTTATGGTCTTAATTCGTGGTATTACACCCAAACATTGTGCTTTTTTGTTGAATCCAACTATGCGAACATAATTTTAACAATTTCAATCTTCACCGTCAATCTTTAGCTCCTAAACAATGCTTCGACTACAAGCAAGCCGGTCAAATTCGGTAATTTCGTCGACTTTATCGACATTAACAACAAAAAACAATAATGTGATTCTTTTTACCCAACCTAATGTTTCAGTAAGTTTTATTAAACTAGCACAAACTAGCCAACCTAACTCTGTATAAAATTCATCTAGCTATTTATTTTCCCCCATATCCCAGCTATCATACCTATCGTATTCCACAAAGCGGATGTACTGATCACTATTTTCTAAACAGTTTCATTTATTTCAATGACCAACGCGCGCATAGAGTTGCGGCTCACATCAAGCAGTTAAAACAAATCACAGCATGCTAGCACGAGCCCACTCCGACGGCCCCTATCACGTTCACCCCCACCTATTCATTACACAGGGAATGTCCACAAACGCGGCAACTCGAAATACCACCCTCAGGTACCGGAATCTGGGTCTGGTCACAAACTCCCACAGCGTACCCTTCTATCTCGGCACATCCGCGCCGGTGGACCGTATCTACTTCTTGATCCTTTCCTAAAATAAAAGTTCAATTAGTATCATAATTCCTGTGCCTCTTAATGCTCACTTCCTGTAGACACTTACCCTTACTTCGAATCGTTGCACATACGAAACGTTTCTTATTGCCCTTGTTGGGTCCATTCGCTTTTCCCCACGGATAGTAGATGGGCGGTGGTGTTAGCAGTGGATCCCACGGATTCCCGCCACCGTTCAATGGTGGCAGTGTGTAAACGGGATATCCCGGATACCAGGCGCCTCCATTATTACCACCCACGAGTGGTGGTGGCGTTAGCAGTGGATCCCACGGATAAAACTGATTCCCGCCACCGTTCAATGGTGGCAGTGTGTAAACGGGATATCCCTGGTACCAGATGCCTCCATTATTACCTCCCACGAGTGGCGGTGGCGTTAGCAGTGGATCCCACGGATAAAACTGATTCCCGCCACCGTTCAATGGTGGCAGTGTGTAGACGGGATATCCCGGGTACCAGGCGCCTCCATTATTATCGCCCACGAGTGGCGGTGGCGTTAGCAGTGGAT
The DNA here is from genome assembly GCF_943734755.1 of Anopheles moucheti. Classification (NCBI taxonomy): domain Eukaryota; kingdom Metazoa; phylum Arthropoda; class Insecta; order Diptera; family Culicidae; genus Anopheles; species Anopheles moucheti. The sequence goes on along the minus strand of NC_069141.1, from coordinate 7,356,199 downwards.
CCCACGGATAAAATTGATTGCCACCACCGTTCAATGGCGGTGGGGTTATGATTGGATTCCACGGGTTTGCATTCCACTGCGGAGTGGACGGTGTCAGTATGGGGTAGGTCGGATTGTAGCTCAGCGCGTTTAGATCGAGTCCATTCTTTGCATCACACTTCACGATCGTTGGTTCTTGTATCGTGCAGTCATCGCACGAATAGCAGCGGATATCGTTTTCTTCAGCTGTCGATAAAAAAGGGTACCAGATGAATGGATTGCTCCACCGGTTGAGAATTGAAAGAGGTTAAATACTTACCGTTCGTAGAAACAAACGCAAGAAGGATCACAAAACACTGAATAATGGTAAACTTCATCACTGAAGGAATAAAATCACGTCGAAACACCGCTAGCAATAAACCGATCCGATGCAACTAGTCGAAACAATCGCGTTGCTTTATATACACCCCGCGCAGAGTATGCCAATATTGGAAAGATGAGTACGTCCATCCAATCACCGGGCGCACAGATTACAACACCATTCAATATCTTATCGCGCCAAGACGCACGGCAAGAAGTCACTCCAGAGCGCTCTCCGTTTTCGCCAATCACCCCGGTGACAGTGTATGCAAATGCTCGGTGCCCTCCCGCGTAACTTCGCCTGAGTTGATCGAACGATCAAACATTCCTTGATACTGGGTGGGAAATTCCAATCTGTTTTAGATTCTTCTGCTAAGCAGCATTACGCGGCAGAAAATATCGCGCGTGAACCGCGCATTGACGCACCGGCGATAATAATTTCACCTAGTTTCTGAATCGACCGTAATGTACAACAAGTAATGCAATGGAATGTGTTGACGTTTTGCTTAAAGTGAACTGTATTAAAACGTTATGTAAATTGTTTTACATCGTCTAGCGAGCCGACGGAATGTCTGCTCGAGAAAAAAAAACTCCAGATAACATACATTTGCATCAGCTTTGGCATAATAAAGGGCCTTTATCACTCTTTCATACTCTATGTGTTCTACAGTGGGCGATTTATTGATAAACATCGCACAAATATGACCGCAACCGGTACAATCCGTCTCGAGATAAAGTGCCACACGCATTCCATTCGCTTGCGGTCAGGCAGTTTGAACTGGTCCTTTGCTGTTATTGCTATCTGCTTTGGTAGTTACGCTTATTGATAGCTTGGAAAATCGAGAATTAAAAAAGATTCCTATCGAAGATGAATTACCTTACTTACTCATTGGGTACTATGATCACTTTGCGATTAGAGTGGATACTGTAAAGGAATGTTTGAATGTCCCGACTTTTCTGTTTAAGGAATACATGCCATCGATGACTTCTATATCCCTTCGGATGACGTTTGTGAGTTATTGTTATTCTATTGTTTTAACATAACCGCTTAAAACGTGATGCCTCAAGAGTTAAACTCAGGATCTAAGCTGGGCATTTATTAAAATGCAAGAACGACTTGCCAGATTTTGGTCTAAAATGCAACTGTCTTGAATAAAATTCGGGCTAGCCTAATCTGGCGCTGTTTTTTTGTGGCGGTTGTTGGCGGTGTCGTATAACCTCCGAAGATCGAGTTGCCTGACAGTATCCGGTAGCGCATTTTCTAGTACCGTTAGGCGATGGAACGTGATGGTCTCCAATAAAATGTTCGCCTTCCGCGCGCGATAGACGTGTTTAGGTTATTAGAGATGTTGTGTCTCTTCTAATGAACCTGATATGCCATGTTTATCTGCACATTCAATAGCGCATATCAGGACATACCATTCTATACTGTTTTCGGCAGGATTGCATTAGATAGTAATAAGACACACCTCATGACACCTTATCCGGTTTAATGCAATCAACCTATACTGATAACATCAGCTGCGCGATTGGCTTCCAATGCTCTGCGCGGTACGCGATGCACATATCCTGTTCGGAATGTGTGTTTATGGTCTGTCCAATCGTAAATACTTTCGGAGCCCCCATTGTCCGCAAATAGTAGACTGATCATCCATCACTAATCCAACACGAACGAAAACATACCCATTCACAATCACGGCACGGAGCATCCGGGTTCCGATACTTCCAGGTGTCGTAATCTTTCTAAACTCTGCCCGCCGTCTTCAGCGTAATAATAACGTGACCGTCACGCGGCATGTTATACTACAACTGACGAAATCATTCACAAAATCGGCCCGGCTTAATCTTTATGATCGTTCATTCTATCGTCGGCTATCAACAGAATTTTCGTATCACGATCACCCAATAGATGAGCCCGCCCGAGCGTATATAAGCCGGTGTGAAACGCGTTACAACGCGTGTTTGTTCGCAGCGGTGGAACAGTTGAAGTGATCCTAGAACTAGATTAAAGTGAAACATCCTTAAAAGTGATAGTGAAAATGAGTCCCAGTTCAGTGCGGCTTGCAAAGGTTCCGGTTGCGGTAATCAGTGTGGTGATTCTAGTGGTGCTCATGCCAACAGGGAGCGCTCAGCTGACGTGCTATTCGTGTAAAGAGTGTGACACATATGATCCAAATCAAATGGTGGAATGCGTATCCGACTGTAGCATTTGGTATTCAAGTGAGTTTGAGGGAGAATAACTGGTGGTGAATGTTCTAGTGCACCTGTCCAGCTCATCGCACTTGAATTGCGTTTCATCTAATCCCCAGCAAGTGACGAAGAGACCACAGTTCACCGAGGTTGCCTCGAAGAAGCGGAAATTGATGCGATAATCTACGATCAATGTGGAACCGATCGGTGTAATACTGTCCAAGTTGCAAGGTGTGCACGGTGTGCATCAACTGCAACGGCACAATGTGCGAACGTGATCTGTCCAACGTCAGCGGACCAGTGTTATCTTAATCCAACAGGTAATTATCACTTTCTCAGCTGACTTGAGCGTTATCCGTATTGCAATCAATGTACCCCAAAAATAGAAACCCCAATTCGAACACAACGGCTCCGTTGCAAACACACACAATATAAAAATGCCAATAGCTTGCAAAAATTATGCCACATCAACAATGGTGGGCAATAAAATTGTCTGTTGTTCGTTTTTGCCCTGTACGATAACCTCCGTGATAAAAAGGTTTGATGCGCCCACTGAATTCAACTGCTGCAAACCTATCGATGGATCGGCTATTATTTACCTTGGGGACCATAAATCCTTCACTTTTGGACAACAACCAGCCAAACAATCGATATCATGGGGGGGTGGACAAACCGACCAATTCGGAAGTGTGACAACAGCACAAAAGAGTGGTCATATCTCATTCTAGATAGATAGCGGAACAGGTTATAAACTTCGCTCCCCTAGTACTGCTTCGTGTGAAGTTTTACCGCCACTCAATCAAACGGCGCTCGGAGGCGACATTGGAGATATTACATACTATAAATAATGTTGGATGTTTTGCAAAAGTGTGATTATTGGGTTATGTACTACTATTGGAAGGAAATGTTGTTCTTCTGATGCCTAATAGAGATCGACTTCTAATTGATGTTTTTTGCCATCATTCTTGCAGATGGTCATCGAGGATGTACATCTGATCAGAATTATGAAGTGGATTGTACAGCAGGAAGTAATTCCTGTACCACATGCACCTCAGAACCCGACCAGCCTTGTAACGACATTCGGATGTGTGTGGTGTGTGATGTAAGCAAAAACCCTGAATGTCTAGAAGACGATGCGCTTTTCGTACAACAATGTTCCGAAACGACCGATCGGTGCTACCGGTACATGGACACAGAGCTGACCCTACATTTAGGTTGCACCAGCGATGAAGATTACTCGATCAACTGTCGCGACGCAGGAAACTGCCGAGTCTGCTCCAGTGATGAATGTAATCGAGAGGGTAAGATCATCATCCTTTCACGGATCGTTCAAGATATCAATGATCGCTATTCGTTCTAGATAAGTTTGAGTGTTATATTTGTGACGATTGTACATCCGTTAAGGTTGGGCTGGATAGCAAGATTGAATGTAACATCGTCGAAGACAGTCGATGCTATACGGGTTATGATGGTAAGTGGTCGCTTTTATCTATATATATATATATATATATATATATATATATATAAATCTATATTTTTTTAAAAAGAAAGATGTGTAATTGATTACTCACCATTCGCGTACAGCGATCACCAAACAGACACATCGCGGATGCTTTAGCGAGAGTGTCCCACCGTACGATGTATTTGATTTGTGTGAAGATAGTGCCTGCAACGATCGGATCTTTCCCGATCATCTCCAGTGCTATCAGTGCGTCGGTTGTGATGATGTAAATGGCGCCGATTTGAGCTACTGCAGCAATAGTAAGGCTTCCAGCTGCTATATGATGTTGGCTGATACCGTGGGTACCAAAACACTCATCCGTGGCTGCAACACAGACGAGCAGTACGCTGACTGTCAGATCGATCGTAACTGCGTCACCTGTGAGAGAGATCAGTGCAATGGGGAATCTTCACAGATGACAAGGTTTTGCGACCGGTGTGATGGTGTGGAGGAATGTGAAAAGCAAATCCTTACCTACAACTGTGGAGACCGTTCCTTCACCAACCAGTGCTACCTCTACTCGGACGGTTTAGGTGTGCTCAAGAAGGGATGCATACTTGAGCTAGACCCTGCAATGGCGGAAGCATGCTACGATCCTTCCGATACAAGATGTACCATCTGCAAAGATATTCAGTGCAACCGGAAGCACTGTGTTCGATGTGATACCCGAACGGATGGGCTTGTTTGTGTGCTGGGGGACAAAACCGTTCCAGCACTTCGTTATGCGCTTTGCGATGGGGATGTCTGTCGGGTGGAGATCGACTCCGAAGGTCATACAGTTCGGGGTTGTTTGGAAGACTTCCTGAAACCCTGTGCAGCGGGTAGTTGTCGGGAAACGCTATTGGCCGGATCGAATGGAGGCCTATTCCCGGCAAACCGTCGGCAATGTTTCCAGTGTGAGGGTGATGATTGCTGGATGGGACAGCAAGCCGAAGATGGGCAATACTGTCAGCTGTATCGTGGATCCGAGGATGGTTGTTACATCTACAATGGTAAGTAAGTACACCTGTTGCAGCCTACGTTCGACCTCGCGTGCCATCTTGTTCGAATGCGTGCCATTACGTTTGAATAGTGTGTCGCTACCATTGCCATCTCAATTGCACGCGATTCGAAGCCAGCAGCACGAGATTCGAACGTAGGTGGGAAGAGGAGTAAATGTTAAAGTATTCTTTAGATTTGATTAATGTGATTTTTTTACCTCTGACAGACGGCACTACTATTGTGCGCGGTTGTACCACCGATCTCGGTGCGAAATGTGTCACAGGAAGCGATGATCCGCACTGTGTAGTATCGTTCGAAGATCTTAAAAACGATATTGCTCAGCAACAGGCACCAATCACCTGTTATCAAGACTGTTCCGAGAATGTGTTGTCGTGTGTTCCGGTCACCTGTCCGGCGCCGAGCGATCGTTGCTTCTTGAGCGTATCCTACAGTGGGGTAGTCACGCGTGGCTGTACATCTTCCAATTGTCCGTCCGATTCCAAAGATTGTTTCACGTGCAAGGAACCGAATTGCAATGGCGTCTACAGTGTGTGTTCCAGCTGCGACACAATGGCTGATATCGAGTGTACCGTAGGCGAAGAGCATGGAGAGATTTGCGAACAGTCGATTGGTTGCTTTCAGTATCAGAGCGTCGATCGTGCATTGTATGGTTGTGCCGAAAAGGCACCAGAGTTTTGTCTAAACGAAGAGGAACATTGCAAGTTTTGCGATCAATCATTTTGTAACAGCAAAGGTAAGGATCCATAGGAGCATAGAGCAGTGGCCCTGTTGTAATACTTGCCTTTATCTCGCTTAGCTTTAAGCTTGTGCTACTCCTGCACAGACTGTCGGAACGTTTTGACACCCATCGCACAGAAGACGCAGCTGTGCGCTACTGAGAGCGATCATTGCATCACCGGCCTCGTCGGGGATCGAATCGATCGTGGCTGTCGATCCGATATGCCGCAACCGATCGAGGACTACATCGTAATTGAGGACTGTACCGATCCGACCTGCAATCGTGCGCCGATTACGGATTGGGCCAGCTGTTACGCATGTACCGACTGTGCCGAAGTAACGACCGAAACCGCAGTGCTCTGTCTAAATCCTGCAACAAACCAATGTTACACGCTGCGGTCTGCGAACGGTGTGATCAGTAGAGGATGCGCTACCGAGACGGCACTGTTCGACTGTGACGACGGGATAAACTGTGCCGTGTGTGATTATGACAACTGCAACAATCTTGTCGTGCCGCGTGAATTTAGCTGCGTGCAGTGTGGTCGCATTGAAAGCTGTGCCGATTACAACGTACTGAGCAATTGTCCAAACCAACTGGGATTGGTTGTCGATGCGTGCGTCACACACAAGGCGGATACGGGCATCATGAAGGGATGCATGAGCAGTATAGAGTTGTTTGTACTGTGTTACGGCACTACGAACAACGGCCGTTGCAACGTGACGCTGGAATCGCAAAGCAATGCACGACCTGTCCAGTGTGTCGACTGTAAGGCAGATGCCGAATGTGTTCGTGGAGATTTAAACGAGCTGCAAACCGCGACCTATTTCCATGGGTCTTGTGTGTCGTTTCTCGACGAGAGTGGTGATGTAGTGCGCGGGAATGTGGTGGAGTACCCCGAATGTCGAGATTCATCGCATTGTGTAGAGTGTTTCCACGATGGCTGCAATGTGGGTCTCTTCCCCCAGGATCGTCTGTTGTGTTACCAGTGCAGTGGCGTGGAGTGTGCTCAGCTAGCGAACTCTGCGCTAACGCCCGAACCATGTTTGCGGTACGATGCGGCTAATGCCAAGTGTTACACGTGGTACGGATCGGCTTCCAGTGCCCAACGTGGTTGCTTGCTGGATGATGATTCCATCTGCCAAATGGAAGGTGTATCGTGTCAGAGCTGTACCGAGAGTGGCTGTAACGATGTCCAGTACGATAGCTTCAGCGATACGAAGATGTGTGTAAAGTGTAGCACGAACCGGGTATGTGATGAAAATCCTACAGAAGAAAGTTGCTCCACTGGCGGTGGATGCTATACGTTTTACAGTGAGCTATTGGTTACCGCCAAAGGATGCGTGTCGGAACTCCGCGAGAGTATGGCATGGTACGATGAATGTACTGCCGGTACCGCAAGCGAACGGTGTGAACGGTGCTTTGGTGATTTGTGTAATCGCAACAAGTGTTATGTGTGTAACTCGAGGGATGGACCAGCGTCCAACTGTATCCAACCCAACCTGGAAAACACCGTCTCCTCTACTTGTATCGAAAGTGAGGAGTGTGTGGCGTTCATAGATGGTAAGGATAGCTTAAGTTAAAGATGTATTTTAAAGGTACGATAGACTTTCTAAATACCCTACTGTGCTTGCCAAACTCGCCAAACTGGGTGTCGGTGCGGACACTTTGCGATGCATTGGGTCATATCTCTTCTGTCACAGTTAGCGTCTTAGGTCCAAGTCGTGTCTGTCTAAAGAGTTCTTCAGCATGTCCGGAATTCCCCTCTCTCCCAGTGCGGGTCTTCTTCAATCCGTCCTAGATTCCTAGCTTTTCTGGCCCCTATTGTCGTTTAGTCTCCACATGGGGATCTGTTTGTCTTAAATTAGTAATTATGTATTTAATCTATGCTCGGACACTGTAAATAAAAAAAAATCCAACAAATGTATCCTTACCTAGATAATGGTCACACGGTACGGGGATGTAGTGACTCTTTCGAACAGGACCAGATTGCCAAATGTTCAGGATCGAGCGGTACGTGCCTGCGGTGTATGGGTGATCACTGTAACGGTGGCGCTTTGCCGAAGGATCGCATCAAATGTTATCAATGCTCTGGAACGATCGAATGCCTTAATCCGTCAAAGAACAGTGAACGGTATTGCGATGTCTACCTGGAAGGAGAAAACAGTTGTTACACATATTTCCAAGGTATTGGGCGAAGTTTATCTTACCAGGATGTGCATGATCGTACTCACGCTTTCTTTGCTATTGTCAACAGATGAGACGACTGTAGAACGTGGATGTACTCTGCAGCGTGCAGAACCATGTGATCAACACTGTCAGAAGTGCAACATAACTGGATGCAACGATCAGCCCGCTTTCGTCCAGAATTCCCTCACCTGTGCCCAATGTTTGGGTGATGATTGTCCAGCAATTGATGCTAGCGAAGCGGCTATTGCAAAACCATGTCCGGCAGAGATTTTGTTTGGTCGTACCGAACAATGCTATTCCTACTTCCATCCGAACGGAACACTCGAAAGAGGATGTCTTAGTGAGCTAACGAAAAATAGACCTCCTATTGCAGCGCAGTGTTTGGACGAGTCAGATGTCAGATGTAAATTCTGCTCAGACAGTGGTTGTAATGTGCGCAACGTTAAATGTTTCGTTTGCAATACGAACACGTACGCGGGTTGTGCCGATAACCTGGAGGAGGCGAAACATAATGCATTGCTTCAGACATGCGGCACAGGACAGTGCGTTTCTTTGGTGGAAGAAACAACGACACGGAAAGGTTGTGCTGAAGACTTCAAAGTGAAGTGTGATTCGGGCAATATCTGTCATACATTCGAGGGTCCCAAGTCAAACAGTGCCGTTTATCCAACAAGTAGACTACAGTGCTTTAAATGCCAAGGAAGCACCTGTGATGAGGTTCAAAGTTCTGCACGAACAGCCGCGTGCCAGCAGTACAATCTAAACGATGAGTGTTACACGTATGTTTCTGGTGAGTAGTGCGACTCTTCCCACTCTTTGAGCATATCTTATCTCTTCAAACGGATCTTTCAGACGGTGGGGAAACCTTCCGGGGATGCGTGTCGGACCCATTGGAGACTAACCCGTGTATTGTACACCCAGATCATTGCGTCCGATGCGATTCCAAATCTGGCTGCAATACGGAACCTAGTAGACGGTCCAATGGGCTCATATGCGCCCAATGTTCCCGTGCGATCGACTGTGAGCAGTCGACGCGGTTCGCACAATGCACCCAGCCACTACTGCTTGGGCGACAGGATTCCTGCTACGTGCATTCCTTTGCCGGTGAAATCCTTGCACGTGGGTGCCTTAGCGATGCTGCTGTGTCCTTACGTGACAAGTGTGCTAATGCTGGGAACAGTGAATGTTCACTCTGCCGTTGTGATCGTTGCAATGGACCACCGGTCCGGTGCGTTGCCTGCGAGGGTGAGACGGGATGTGGTGATACGCTTAAAACTTCCGAGAACGAACTCGTACCATGTCAGACAGCGAGCTGTGTGTCGTTTGTTGAACATTTCGCCAACGGTTCGTCACTTATCGTTAAAGGATGCTCGGAACTGTATGAGAGCGACACTTGTAGCAAGGGACATGCAACTGATGGAACCTATCAACTTTGTCATTCGTCCGGCTGTAACGATGTGCTGTTCCCAGTGTCACGTTTGAAGTGTTATCAATGTGAAGGAGAATCTTGTTCCGATCTATCGCTCGAGCCAACCATCTGTGAGCCTTACAGAGAGGGTGAGATGTGCTACAGCTATATGAATCGTCCAAAGAAGGGATGTGTTGGACAGTTGCGGGATGGTGACGAATGTGAGCAGGATGCAGGACGGTGTGGTGTTTGTGATTCTACCGATGGGTGTAATGTGGAACCTCGAGCCCTGGAGTGTATCTCCTGCTCCTCAAAGACTAATCCAAGCTGCGTAGATCCAATGACGAGAGTGCTCGACAAGAAGATATGCCCCATTGGTGGATGTGCTACAATAATCGACGGTAAGTCGTTAGAGTGATGCGAAGGGAGTATTATTTTTGTCTACATTTGACTTCGTTTCCCAGATGACGGTTATACCGTGAGAGACTGTGCGGCCGAGTTCGATGCTTCTTCAGAATTATGCAGCGGACCAGATGGTACCTGTGAGGTGTGCACCGAAGGGGATTCCTGCAACGGCGCTCTGTTCCCTTCCAATCGGTTGCAGTGTTATCAGTGTTCCGGTGCCAACTGTTTGGATGTGACGCAACAAACACCGTCTGTCTGTCAGCTATACAACAGTACGAACGATGCGTGCTATACGTACGCCGTCAGCCCAACTAATATTCGACGTGGATGTCTATCAGATGCCATTTCCGAATGTCCCGATAAGTGCGTTACGTGTGCCAGTGGAGACGGTTGTAATGATCTTCCACCGATCGTTGCAAACACACTCACCTGCCTTCATTGCGAAGGATCGGATTGTGCGAAGCTACAACACACAGACCAAGGCACTGTGTGTCCGGATATTCTGCTGGGACATATCGATGCTTGTTACACTTTTGTAGAGCAGTATACCGTCCGCAGAGGTTGCCTTTCGGAGGACACTGCCTGCAATCCAGCAGATGCCAACTGTCACGTCTGTGCCGATGAAAACGATTGCAATGTGGACGAATACGCCGTAACACTGCATGAATGTGTCCTTTGTGATGAGAGTGTTCTTGGTGAACGATGCAAATGGGGCTACGAACAATCCACTGCACAACGATGCCATCCATCGGATGCGTCTTTTGTTCAAGTTGGTTGCTACACTTGCTATGCCACGCTTGAGCAGACCATCGGTAACAATACGCTGCTTACATCCGTTTTCCATCGTGGTTGTGTCGGAGAAGAACGGCAAGTAGAATGCCAACCGGACACAGTCCAGGTGTGTCTTGGGGCCGGCTGTAATCAGCGAAATGAGCAGTTACAGATATGTGCTAAGTGTATGGAAAATGGCTGTGATGGCGATCAGTGGTCAGTGGAAGAGTGTCGTGGTATTGTACCGTACGATCGACGTGGTTGCTACGTCATGCGTGATGTGCGGAACCGCATTTACGCACGAGGCTGTTTGGCGGAATTGAGCGCAGACACTAGGAAACTTTGTTCCAGCGCGAAAGACGCGTCCTGTCGCACGTGCTTCGGAAACGAATGCAACCATGCTGCTGTTGGATTGGAAAGAGTGCCTTTCCTGTGGACACTACTGCTAGCGTTACTATTGGCCCTCTGTAGTACACGATAGTGGTTTGAAAAAGATAATTTCTCAAATGGATGAGGCTTATCAATAACGATAGCAGCTATTTACCATAACAATTTCCTTCTTTATTTAATAAACTGTAGTAGAAAAGATTCTTGCAGATAGAGATAGTAAGGTGCATAATTTCAATTAAGGTAAAATGGTAAATGTGAAGAAGCTAAATCGTACAAGTGTACTACTGCTCCTCTCTGTTTAGATGCTTTCACATATTCGGCAGCAGTCACGGATGAGCCTTCGAGGGGAGTAGATACACTAATATCGAAAAATAAAGATACTTCGTTATTTGTATATTGGAACAGAATAGCATTTAAGCATTGATTAATTAACAGTTAAACCATCAATATAGTATCCTTCATTTCCCAGGATTCCAAGACAGCACAATCAGTAACGTAGAAAGTAAAACAAAATTAAACACAAATAGAGCGCAAAACAAATGGATTAATAAAAGAAAATCCAGTGAATAGCTTGTACTAGTCAAACCAGTCCGTAAGGGGAAAAAACTTCTTTAACCCTGAATCTTGACCCCAATAGTAAGGTTCCACAGCACAATTAAAGGTTCAACTGTGTTGCGCACATCGACCCTGTGTCTTGCTGTTTAGTGATGAGGATGCACTATTCATCAAGTTCCTAATTCCCAACGTACTCCCTCCCTCTCCTCTCTCTTTTCCCTCTTCTATTTAGCACCTGTCTTTATCGAGAACACTCGTGTGGTTTTTTATGCATAAACCTTTCCTGTGTAACTATTTGTTTCGTCTTCATTTACTTTTCATAATTCTTGATTTGCTGTTTGCAAAATTTGTGCTCTGTAGCTTTGTTCCGTAATTTTGTGCCCGCCCGTCTAGCTGGGTGTACCTTAGTAAAGGTTTAGTGAATTGATGCCAACTTGTTTTTGCTACTTATTTCGTGTGTAAAAACTGGAAGGAAGCTCTAGGAGATATAAAAATTTACCAATTATTTTCAACACGATCAGGATGCGCAAGGAATGAAATTGATCTTCCCTGCTTTTTTCTGTGTTTGGAGTCGTGTAAAATAAGAAGTATAAAAAGGCGATACTTTTTGTATGCGTATATATGCACTACGATACACCGTGCCGCTGCTACTCTCTTTCGCTGTCATGTAACGTGAAATACTATTTAACATCTTAACGATCCGTAAGAGGGCCCATAATTTGATTAGTTGATGAGCCAAAATCTTACATTAGTAAGAGAGGCTATACACAACATGATGTTTTCCTCCCCCGCCGATCGGTTGTTTCATCTGGTCTCTCCTTACGTAAATAATATCCCACTTTCTTTCCAAATCTACGACGTTTGGCACAAACGCAGGAGGACGCTATATATTCGTGCGCTCACAGAGCGTATCTTTTAAAGTATTTTGAACACTTTTGTTCGAACGCGGCAATTCCACAAATTCTGTGCGAGATTCTTTCGCAAGTATAATACAACAATTAAAAACAACTTTCTTCAAGAAATTTTAACGATAAAGTACCATACCACGGCGTTGCTCGCCCCTTCTGCTAATTAATTTACATAACGCAAGCAAAATTCCAGCCACGAGGAGATTTCTTCAAAAAATACGTTCCTTTTAAGGCACAGAGTTGGTCGCGATCGCAATCGGCCAGGTGACCGGTCCCTTCATCACGATATCCGCCAAGCTTTGCTTTATCTTGATGAACCGTCGTTTGAACTCTAACCCGCAGCCCTTCGACAGCCGGAAATCGCACAAAATTTTGCCATCCATTTCCACGATGTTGGCTTTAAAGATGAGTTGCAGCTTCCGTCGATCAATCGTCGATATCGTGATGACGCCCTCGTCGTTAGACTTCCAGTTGTAGCCGAGCTTTTCCAACGCGGACGACAGACGCTTCAGTGTTTCATCACACCGCGTCGATACGAAAAAACGCGTCATACGCCGCACCAGCCGCTGGAAGGGATTTTGCTGTTGCTGCTGTGTGCCGACGCTCTGCGTTGGATTAAGCTGTGTGCACAGGATTAGGTCGTCCAGCATGGTCGGCTGCGAGAAGCAGAAACCGTTCCGGGCCTCAATTGCTTCCTCGACGCCATTTACCTCGGTATGTACGATGACCGGTACCGGTTGTGATTGGCACATGCGAGAGGTGGAATCATCGAGCGGGCTCGAAATGTCCTGATTCGAACAGAGCCGTTTCGCACGAGGTGATGGCCGTCCATCAATCACATCGCAACCTCCAGCACCGATACCACCACCGCCTAGACCACCGCCATTGTTCACTCCAATATCGGCAATGCCTGGAATGGGAAATAAAATTATACCACGATCAAGTACTGTCCGGTTGTGCATGGTGTATCATAAAATGTAAGTGAAAGTGTTGCATTGTAATTAATTGTAACTTTAATTAAAGTAGATCCACAAATTACCGATCCACAGTCGAATGATCCACAATCCGTATTTGGATGAACCCCGTATCTTATTACACTTAGAAATTATGTTTAATACAACGAAGTTGAAAAACTTATTATAAACACAGGTAAAATCAAACGATAGAAAACGAACTTATCATAACAATAGTGCTTGAGGGTGCTGTTTAATCGGCTAATATAAAATAATAAAATCATAACAAACTCAAAACGTACACACACATTAGGTTTTTGGTGATAAAGCTGTATGTGGTTAGATTGCATTCAAACATACAGCTAAATCACCAAAGTCCCAATAAGTGGCAACAAACGATAGCAGCAGGTGTGAGAAAAAAAAACAGAGCGGCGGCATGGCGAGATTAAAGGATTAATTTAAATAATGCAAAACAGAGGTGCTGAGAAGGAAGAGCGGCAGGCAAAATACGTTTAGAACAAAATAATATAACAAACAGAAGACAATATTAAAAAAAAAAAAACAGAATAATAAATTCACTGAATACATGCACAGAAAATATTGCAATTATTTAGTAATTGATTAGGAGAAATTTTTTTTTTGGCCTTATTTCTTGATTAATATTAAATATACTATTTTTATGTTTTATTTTGCATTTCAACGCGACACAAACATCGAACGATTACAACCGATACACACAATAATGTAGCAATGCCACATGTCGTCCATGCTTTGGTAATCTAGCTTTATGAAATAGCTTAAATTCTATCATACAGCTAAAGCGCCAAAGCGCAGAAAACAGGGCGCGAAAAATGTCGATTACTGCTTCGTATTGAATGATCTTCTCCGCTCACCGCCCAATACATACGACGACATAACACATAACACTACTTCACAGTACTTATAGTCATTAGTTAAGCAGGTAATGCACTTACAATAATCATCAAGTCTCTTCAAAAATCTTCCCCATTTCACTAGTTGACTCCCAGTTACCTTTTTGGATACTCTTTTTGTAGTCTGCCTGTTAAGTTAGTACTCCATTTTGGTTACTCTTCTTATAGTCTGTCTGTTACCTAATCTTGGGGACAATCTGATTCATGCTACCTATCATCAAGAGATTCTATCATCACACGCCCATACATAAGATGAATGGCGTACACACTGGGGTAGGCACTGAATGCTCCTCAGAATTTTTACACTACTGAGAGTCATCCAGTACCTGACCATGTGCAATGAACGCTGAATGTATGTTTACGTAGCTACGTTAAATCTATGTACCTTACCCTCAACCCCGTTCTTTTTGGTGCAATATAGGTTTAATTTATAAAAGCTCAAACTTTTCTTCTATTGCAGACACACCTACGTACGGATATAGCTAAATTAGGAAATAGACATTTCGCCAACCGAGAGCCTTTTTCTTGGACCACTGCCAAAAGCAAACAGAATTTTGCTGTGACTCGACGAAATGAGACAAAACACGACCCAAAACCCCAATTCTTGCTGAAAACCTAAGATAAATAGATATAGGTCTTTGCTTCCTTGTGATACGGTATTCTCGTATCATAGCGGCTAGTTTTGCGGTTAGGCAATGCGATAGGATTCCCCATTTTTAAACCCCCTTTAAATTCCCACCCAAAGCATGCTCCGTGCTTCACGATGTACGGTCTGGCTGTCTTTCCCCGCTAATAAAAAAAATAGTATGATCGTTTGAAATTCTTCTGCCTCACAAAACATTCCGAATGGCCATTTCAGGCTTAACATGAAATGTTATTTCAGTTACGGTAACACGATTGTTTGAACGGTAACACGGGTTTGAAATGACAATTTGAACGACGATTTCGTAGAAAATTATTTTTGAGATAAATGAAGGTACGAGGAGATGGAGGATTTTTCCTAAATATGTGTTTGCTTAAGCAGCACACAACGACCTGCTAATTATTTCGAATTTTATGTCACTATTCTTTTCATGATTCAACTTCGATAACATTTTCGCCCCGTATTTTTTATTTCTTCTAGAATATCCACTAAAAAATGCAACACCTAAAATGTTAGACCTATGAAAAACACGATCAACCACAAACAATTATACGTACCTTGAAGATGGAACTGGGTCTGACACCACTTGTGGTCTTGCAGCTTGTCCAGCGTTAACCTTTGGGCTGGATTTGCAACCAGAATCTTTCGTAACAGCGAAAGGGTGAGTGTATCCAGCTTGCACCAAGGCGTAGAGGTAGTGTATTTGTTCTCCTTCCAGCAGAGATACTCCGCACATCCGGACGACGGTTGATCCCAGGGCAGCTCTTTTAGTACAAGAAATTGACATTTTTCAACAGGAGAGCAAAAAGAGAGCAAGAAAACACATATATTATACATTTGCAACATGCTGTTAACCATGAATTGCCATATGACATAAGATTTTGTTTATTGATTTCATTTACTCGGCCTTTAATTCTAGCACCGTTTCAATTAGCTCAATCAAAGGCAGTAATAGTCATCAAAATCACACCGTTTAGAATGAACGAATATTAAATTGTGCATTAAAAAAAACCATTGCCACGTTAAATGTAATATTTGTTCCTTTTCTTATGAATCAAAATGGAGTATTGGTTTATGGTATAGCTGTTTGCTGTCGTGTGCATTTTGTGTATTCATCCTCGATGGGAAATATTCAATTGCAATAATAAACCGTGCAATACAACACAAATGGAATCACATTAATGCAGGATAGTGCAGCACACTAAATATAAATATACAACACTCGCGAATAAGTAGTGCCAAAACAAAGCCATACACAGAGAAATAGAGCGGGGGCAATGGATAAGAGACGTGCGAAGAAGAACGAAACAGGCATATCCAAAAGATCACTTTTCTTTATTTGATTTTCATATATACACTCTGGTTTACACACACGCACACTTGTCACACAGAAAGCTTAACGCGACATATCGGTAGCTGATAGCTGATACGCGGCAAATAAACACACGCGGATTCTTGATGGCGACGATATAATAGTGAAACATGAACATATCTTTATAGCATACCCACAAAACACAAGGTAATCAAACATTCACGCATATGTGTACTTTCTTTTTTATCGATGAAGCCTTTCATCACATTCGCAGCATTAATTATTAACAGAATGAATGATAAATATATAATGGAGCAATTAGGAATATAAGGATTCATAAAGAATTTCATCGGCATTATCATTTTATAGACGAAAACATTAATTGAATTAAAACAGACCAAATGCAATCTAATTACGAGAAGAGATTGTTGAAATTGATTGACGGAATAAAATTTGCAAGCATTTGCAATAAGGCTGAAGGGAGCAGCTCGCATTCATAGATAATGGATATTTTCTTTGATAACAGCAATGTTAAAGGAACATTTAATAAAGGCACACAAGATAACAAAAGAAAGTAGCGTGAGATAGAAACAAAATAACGAAACAAAAACAAGGATTTATGTAATATATACTTTCACATCAGCACACTGAGAAACATAAACGCACAACACGCACAACATCTTGGCCGCGGCCAGCAGCAATCGCAAATATAAATAGACAACTCCAGAAGAAACGGAAAATAACATTGTACCGAAATGATAACTTAAAAAATAAACACAACAGTGCAGTGCAGCAGCAAGCAATTCCCAGTTGGACCTCTGGTACTAAAGCTTTAGAGATATTACAATCAAAACAACAGTCTACAGCTAGAATACCAAAGATACAGCCGGAAATTAAAAAATGGGAATTAGAAAAAAAGACAGTTATACGTTTGATCATTATTGTTTTGAGGGTGGCTTGGTGGCGTATTCATTCGGGGAGGCATTTGTTTGGCGAACGAACGAAATGGAAAACTAAATCAATAAGGAAGTAGAATGGAAACCAACAGAAAAGAAAAAGGATAAAACACTCACACAACACAACACATGACCGATAAAACTGTTAAAATTATAAAGAATTCAATAAATGACAAACGGAAAGTGCTTATTGGTGGCTGAACTGAACATTTATATTTCGTAGGATTATGCTTGTCTAATTTTATATTGTAGTTATGCATTTCATGAAACTAACATAATCCAACATTTTAATACAGGGAAAACAATGTACATAGAAAACAAAACATCGAGCAATAATAGAATTATCACAATTAGGGCACACGGAAAATGCTTCAAACATATTCTCTGTTATAAACAGCAGTACAATGTGCACAATAATCTTAGACAATGAACAGAAAAAGAAAAAGACGTGAATGAGATGATGTTGTGTAAAGCGAATACTCGAATTGGTAGTAAAAGTGTCACTTTAGGTAAAGTGTTAGCTTCGAAGGAACACGCGGACACAATCACAGGTTATGTCACGGGAGCAAATTGCAAGAATAAATATTTTATATATGCATTCTTATTTGAGAGAAGCAGCAAAAGCATATTATTTTAGCACGAAATATACGTAAAGACAAACTTACCTCCGGCAAGCATTGTAACTAGGATGATCCCGCATGACCACAGATCGGCCGGTGTAGCACGGTATGGTTTTACCAACACTTCCGGAGCGACGTATGGAAGTGTTCCGCATTTTTTATCCAACAACCGTTCGCGGCCTTTCATTCTGCTCTTGACAATTACACCCAGAAAGGATAGATGGGACACAAATATGGAAATAAAGAAACATTTTTAGTAAATGGTCTTAACACCACTCTCAATAGCTTCAAAAACAAGGGTCCGAACCAATAAGTCCGGGGCATCGTTTTGTACCTAATACCTAAACATGGTGGCCATCCCGAAGTCCGATATTTTTACGTTGTCATGCTCGTCCAAGAGCAAGTTTTCTGGTTTCAGGTCACGGTGTGCTACACCCCGTGTGTGCAGATAATCGACACCGGCCAGCAGTTGATTGAAGTACCGCTGCGCTTCCGGCAGAGGCATCCCAACGTCGGGTTCTGCAAACAGAGACATGATTATCAATAGAGAGTATATGAGCATGGGCTCTCAATTATCTTACCTATCCGATCGAACAATTCACCGCCGGCAGCATACTCGAGGAATATGTACTCAATGTCACCCTGCGTTCGTTTACCGAAAAACTTAAGGATGTTTTGGTGCTGAAGAATTTTCTGTATACACACTTCCTTCTTGACCGAGCTCTCGGCATCCGGATGCTTCTTCAGGTCAACCATCTTCATCGCTACAGCCTCACCCGATTGCCGATTTATGAGCAATTTTACCCTTTTAGAATTCAAACACAATTGATAGAAAAAGCGTAATTAGTACTGGAGAGGTACTTAAAGAAAGAAAACAAACAAAATAATAGATAAACTTACTCTCCATAGGCTCCTTCTCCGAGCGTTTGTGCCAATGTCCATCCTTCGACAAACTCTCGCATCAATCCAGTCTGTGTTCCTGTCTGTGATGATGCCATTTTCGTCTTTTACTCGTCTCTGCTGCTACCACCACTACTACACTTCTACTATCCACCAATTTCCGGCGGTTGGACAGTTAAAGATCGATGCTGTACTTTCACACTTTCCCCAACCGTCACTTCTCCTTTCGTTGGCTTTTCCATACACCGTGTGGTTTTGTTGGTTGGTCTGCAATGGTTTTGTTCTGGCAACGATTCTTATATTATCGTCACCCAGCTGGCCAAAAATAAAACTGACGGTGTGGTGGTTCGGTTATACCACCCTTTCTTATCGTCTGTAGCCAAACGGATTCGATTTGCCAAAGCTGGCTGCTAATTTAGGACATCACCAATCAGCAGCTCCTGGGTTGAACTATCCACTACTGGAGAAAGCCAGCTTTTAATTGGGTTCCGATGTTCAATTCGCAGGGAATGTTTTTGATAGTCGTTTGGCATCGAGCCATGAATGATAATGGTGGTAAGAATCGTTTCACCAGATCCTGAATCAAATTTCATCGAATGCTGGACAACACTATCATACGATAATAAAAAAGACTCATTCTACACTTATGCACTTTTTTGTTTCTGGATAAATCCAATGTTCTATCGTTACCGTAGTATTTGTGCGTCATATCAAATGGGGAACCGGACAAGTATATCCCTTCTGCGCGGTTGATAGTGAATTTTAATATTAATTTTCGCTGTTTCCTGCGCCTACAACGCCCGCTTTGCGATGATAAATCACTTCATTTCACACGTACCATTTATTTTAGATTTTTCACGTGTTCTCGTGCCTTTCATGACAGGAGAGCGTCACACACAGACTCTTTGACCTTCGGTAGGCAAACTGATGCGATAGAACATTCAAATCCAGACTCTTTTAGTGCGGGTGCGCATATACCTCCTCGCACAGCCACAATCCTTTCCTTCGTCGATTTGCTAGAACAATCTGTTCGTGTCGGATTCGAATCGTAGCACTGTGGACACGCACGTTGAATGTGTCCTTTAACCAACTCTAAATAGCTACTCCGGGGATTAATTAAATTCAGACGACATACCTATGATAAGGAAGCCAATGGTGACTGTACAACCGCGTCTGGGGTTTTTGCAACCTTGCTACACAATCGAAACGCGATTCTTTTATCTCTCCGATTTCTGTCCACTCTCCTTCTCTCGCGATTTTAGTGGGCGTGTGAATAATTTGCTGTCAAACGCAGGATATCCCGCTGGGTCCTCGATGTTCGCAGAGAAGACTGGAAGCGTATCGAGGCACCAGAGAAGCTCGATCGCTCTCTCACTGACACAGCAGCGCCAGCCTATCTTGGGTTTAATGGACGGGAGATGGTGGTTCCGCTCGTAACCAGCATCTGCTTGTTCTCGACACACGCTTTTATGCTGATTTATGGTACATGCTTACGAAAAGTCAAATTTACTGCGAACAATTTCGCATCGACAGAAATCGTTGCCCTTACCAGCCAACACGACACTTTTCTCTCCTTATTTAGTTGTCCAGAAACAGATGTTGTTTGCCAGAAGCCAGCTAGTGTGCAGTAATATAGAATTGCCAATTCTCGCTCTCGCTCTCTACAATTTAACTCCCACGTACACGCGAATGTTTAGTCCAGCAGCTTTCTTGCGTACGAATTCTCTTCCAGATTACACGACGTTTGGTGAAAATTTCTCGACACAATGACACAAAGAGATGGTTGGGGGTTAGTTGCGACAGATGGGAGGTCCTCTTCCGCTATTTGGTATCCTCCTCCTCGTGCGTCGTTGAACAATTCTATCCGGGTTGGCAAGGGTAATGATCTGCAGAAAAATCGACCGATAAGGACACCGTCTTCCCTTCTCGTTACATTGACTAGCGGAGTAGGCAAGTCTCGTTTTCTTATCGTGCGTAATACATCATTTCAATGAGCTGATGATGTTCTGTAAAAAAAATACAAAAAAAAACTTTATTGCATCGTATATTTAATATAAAATTTCACTAGCCAAGGTCATAAGAAAACGTTTGATATTCTTTTCTTCACAATTGGAGACAAACACCATTTCACCTGATTTTCTGATTCCTGCTAATACGAATTCATACTGTTTTCTGTAACTTCGACAGTTGGATACCCATCTGTGATATGGAGTGGTAACCTAATCGTCGACTCTCCGGGTTTTGTGAAATTTGCTTCGACTGGCGCTTTTCTTCCGATCATAAATCAGCGAATAGTCCGGGAATGACACAACGGAGGGACGCGTGGCAAACAAAAAAACAGGAGCACACACATGTCACATACTAAAGTTTGCTTATATAGCATGTAATAAGATATGGAACACACCAAGAGTTTTACACAGCAATAGACCCCGAATGCATACATGAAGGCGGGAAGAATTGGGTTTGAAATTTTTTGCAACGTTCACGAAAAACATTCTTGATGGCTGGAGGTGTTTGAAGATTTGTGCCGCGAAGCATTTTTGCCCTATTCCCGGTAAGTCTACCTGGAATCAGGGTTAAGGCCAAGAGAGAGGGATAACACCATTTTTATAACACTTCTCGTTTTCTAAACGTTCTCACAACGTGACAAGAGGTGAGAAATAAAATCAGAAACATGCAATTTTTTATGACAAGAAAAGACCGTCCATGTTAAGGCAACCAAATCACTTAAACCCCTATTCACGGACAAAACGTCGTATCAATTTTCACACCTTCACCGGCACCGGTACACCCAAAACTACACCCGACAACACCAAACTGATATGTTTGTCCGGGGGGCCCTACACCAACTCCGGAACACATGGCCGACTGCGGTGAAAAGCAGTGTGTGTTTTGTCATGCGGATAAATTTGCTCACCAATGCGATGCAGATATTCCACACATAGCAGGCGTTTTTTTATCGCTAACATACGCACCTGAAGCTGAGGGTGTCTGTTCTTCTGCTTTCCGATTTTTTGGCTTCCCCGTTTCCGTATCACAAACAAGATCTTGCAGCATCCGCCATTACGTTTTTAGTAATCGCCTTCAATTTTTTCACATTCCCGCATTTGCATTGGTGTAGACGCAACTACTACGAAAAAATCCCATCAAAACCATCACAGGACACTCCATAGCAGGAATAAAACGGTGTACAAACGTCCAGATAACACACAGAACATGCAACTGGCGGTTTTCTCTCCCCTGCCAGACACGAATTTGCAGGCCATCAAATACAGAAAGGACGCAACACGAGGTATGCCAACACCATTACCATCACACGCAACACAGTGCAGCAGTTGTTGTCTAGTAATCATATCGAATCTTTTTTCCTATACCTAGCAACCCGCCATTTGTTGCCGGACAGTGTTGTTCAGCCATAAAAAAGCAAAGGCGCGCACACCACTGTGTTTGGTATGAAACGCGCGTGCACAACACGCAGTAGTAGTTGGACTTGCAAAAATGTGCGAACGCGTCATGGAAACAGCTCTTCTGCACAGACATACACACGCGCAAATGCGACAGGGAACGACATTTTCCCCTGTTCTAGACGATGAAAACAGCAGCCAAGCAAGTGAGTGCAACTGTTAGCTCAAAAAAGCTTGTTAATGTACGCTGCTGGCTGTTGTGGAATATCCTATGCATGTGAATCCTTTTGATACAGCGCGCACAAGCTTCATTCAACCATTACCAAGAGCGAGACACGGAAGTGCAATAATCAAGGTCTTGCTCTACCTATGAAATTGCGCCTATGTCTTTACATCATACGTCGCTTATCTTTGGATAGAGACAACTGGTTGTGTGTGTTTTGCTGAAAATTAAACAATGCATCAAAAATCAAGAAAAACCCTGCCAATTGTTATCTATTTCTTCCAGCAAGAATGAAAAACGAATACGGCAGTTGGTGTCCTATATACGTGCTTCCCGCAGCACATTCCTGAACCAGAGATTAGTATCGAAAGAACCGTCAGTATCGTTCTTCACACAAACACGCTTGGTGCATTCCTGGTTTATGAATCATTCTTCCGTGTATTTGTAATGATGCACTCGTTTTAAGTGTGATATTAATTCACATTTAACTAAGCGATTCCTTTTTAACGAACATACTTTGCAAGCTCAAGTTCAAGGCCTTGAAGTGCTCAACCGCTTATGTTACCCTTGCACATATCCCACCCGGATCAGATCACCAGTCAGTCAATCACCACCAGTTTTTTTATGATTTAAACAAAAACTGCATTTCAATATAAAATATCGTAGTCCAAAATTCTATACTAAGAATTCCTTACTTACAGTATTGGACAAAACATGTGCAACCATTCAATCCCTATCATGAAATACTACATTGAAGGTTGTTAATAAGTCGATTGTGAGAAACATGTTTGTTTAGTTTATAGAAACAGCACTTTTCGTGTTTATTATAACAAAAAACACATTATTCATACATAACAATTCATGAAAAAATAGTCAACGTTTTCCTTTTGGACAAAACAAGTGCACCTTCCTGTGTTGTTAACCAAATTTTATTCGGCTTTAATATTTTGTTGCAAATCCTTTGTTTTCAATTACGGTCTTGCATCTGCGAGGCATAGACTCGATCAGATAGTCAATCAAGTTTTGTGGAATCGCTGACACCTTCATGATCAATTCGCTGATTCACGATCTCCCATTGGTTTTCTATAGGGTTCAGATCCGGAGATTGGGGCAGCAAGTCCATCACCATTACTTCGTTTCCCTTAAACCACTGTTTGACCACTTTGGCGATGTGCTTGGGGTCGTAATCTTGTTAGAACATCCATTTTAATGGCATATTCCATTCTGCATAAGGCAGCATAACATATTTAAGGATGTTATTGTACATGAAACGGTCCATTATTCCATCGATTTGATGAATTGGACCAAGACCGTTCGCAGAAAAACATCCCCAGACCATATCATTGCCTCCGCCATGCTTGACCGTCTTCTGACAATAACGTGAATCTAAACGTTTTCCAGTCGGTCGCCGTACACGGCAAATACCATCGCTTCCGAAAATGTTGAACTTCGACTCATCACTGAGTAGAACCGTCCGCCATTTCTGCACATTCCAGCCAATATGAGATTGAGCAAACATTAGGCTTTTCTTTCGGTTCCTAAGTGAAATCAGAGGTTTCTTTGCAGGACGTCTCGAGAGCAACCCGGCTTCAACGGCACGTCGTCTGATTGTCCGGTCCGAAATAGATGAAAATAGATAGAAATAGAAATAGAAATTTTGAGCACAATCCCGAAACGGTCCATTTTTTCACTTGGTATTCATCACAAATCGTGTTTAGTGACATTCCACTCTGGTAATCATCGATAATTTTTTGTCGTAGTTCCAATCCAAGGCTGTCCGCAGCCATTTTAGTGTCTAGTAACATAATAATAAAGAAAACATCAGTACTGACCTTTCGCAATTTTTATCAATGAGTTTTTACCTTATTATGCGACAATAATGCAATTAAGAACACTTTTGTCAGCAAATTACCTCATTACTTTATTTACCTTATAACAAGCTTCTTAAACAATGTTTCTAAAGGTAACAGCGAGAAAAAGTAAGAAGTTGCACTTGTTTTGACCAGTACAAAATGGTTCTTGCCAACTAAACACTGGCGTTGATCTGTAATCTGACAGCTGACAGGTGCAATAAACATTTAGTAAACATCTAGACTCGTAAACTGTCAACTGCAGTAAGTGGTTCGATTTCGATTTAGAAAAATTGAAATTTGCTGATGTTTTTTTTATGATTGCTCTATTTGAGTTGCACATGTTTTGTCCAATACTGTATGTCTACATCGGGATTTTGACTAACTGCATTTATGTAATTAATACATTGTTTGAAAATCGCTCTTTTCTTGGTGGTATCAGGGAAAACTAGTTCTTCCCAGCTTTGAGTTTTTGTGAAAATGGATTGATTGGTTAATTTTAGAAAAAAATTTCATTTTTGTTTCATCATTTGACAGGTTGCGTACTTGTGTTATAGCGATTCTATTTCATTGCATTTTTCACATAATAAACATATCCCACCCATATCCCATAAAATGTATTACGCTATGGTGAGACTAAATGTTGGACGATATCCTTTTATCAAATAGCCGCATCACCACCGCTATATAGGAGATAAAGTGCAGGTCCAAGTACAGGTACAGAATAAAGTAATGATCCTCGAAATACACGGGACTAGATAAATGAGGATTAACGAGCCGATACGCGACTTTAACGCAGAAATTAGAGAAACGCGAACCGGAGTGTCAGTACTTCCAATTTTGAAGATGCCAAAGATGCCTGCCTTAGAGACGACCAAAACAACCATAACTTAACTCTCGCAACTATGTAATTAACACACACAACTATGAGATTAAGTGTATGTTGCGCTGTTTTCTTTTGAAGGATTTGCCAATTAAAATTCACACAACCACAACGATTCTCTCATCCGCGAGACGCTTTCTCTCTTAACTCATTTGCATTCAACCCAGTTTTGAGGAACGCGTATGACAATGCAAACTTTCTTTTCTGTGTGCGTACAGCCACATCATCCTCATCCAACTACCATTTCCGCAAGGATGGTGGACGACTTCATCACGAACGATGAAAACCCCGAACTATTGGATCATTTTCATCCTACAGAAGGTCCCCCTATCGTCTCACTCTTATGCTGCCCAAAACGACAGCAGCAGTTGGTTGGATTTTTCGTCCGCATGCGCCGTGACATCGTACCTAACCGTGGCAGCACAGGAGGACACACCACAACCGTATATCCTGTTAGGTCCGGTCGGGAGTCCACCATTCGGAATTCGGCTTACCCATCAGCTTTCGCAATTATTTCTGTCGTGTATGCATTACGACACAAGTATGTGCTGATCGCGTTCTTATGCGTTTTCCCCTCATCCATTATGAACGCGGACGCGCTTTTTTATCGGCACAGCAACCTCAAGAAACCCGAGACCTGTCATTTGTTCTTTTCTTTGAAAGTTAGATAGCCCGAAGTTAGATAGTCAGTCCTGCGAACGGGGATTTGGTCCGGATGGGATTTTGTAACAGTTCTGTCGTATGAAGAACGGCGCCGCTAGCAATACATACATTACCGGGACCGTCCAACTGTCGTAACGTTCTGTTTTAAATTGTGAAACCGTCATGTACGCCTACGTTCGAATAAGTAAATTCTAGGAATAATTATTCTAATTTATTCGTTTATTCAAATATGACCAATAGGAATAATTAGTTGATAATTCTTTGACAAAACTGCATCAAATTTGTGGTGTGTATAAAAATTCAAGGTTATTCAACCGGGGCCTCCTTCGATCGGTGCGTGAATGTAGAGTCATCTCTTTCGCTCGCTTGATCTCACCACCGCTCATCATCATCTTCATTGTTTCTTATTTTCAGTGCTATGTAATAAAACATTTTACTCGATTATTACAGCGGAAAATTCATGTCGAATATATTAAAACTTGATCATAGCTCATGGAAAACGTTGGCCCAACATAAATGATTTTCAATACTTGAAACAGAATCCCACCACAGCATCCAATCGTTCCCATTTGTGTACTCGTCGCCAAAGCTATTGTACATCCCTCCCCCCACTGTTGCTTCTATTCGTTCTCTCCATTCGTCGTTCTCGCTCTCTCGTATAAAGCATACACACAGAAACATTCACCAATTTCAAAACTTCTTTCGCCATCAGAGCACCCTCTTCTTACTTGGCGTTGAAAAAAGAAACCTGTTTCCGAGTTTTTCTTTCTGCCACTTTCTTCCAACACGTTCTTCAATTAATCTCCCCCACGAAATGGTGACCGAAGGGGATCGGTGCGTGGTTTCAGGAGGAGCTGGGAGGTTTGGTTTAACGCGTATGTTAAAAAAGGGTCACAAAATAATCGCTTGTTCGCTATGCCATCGCATTTCGCAGTCAACTTCATCATCTCCCACTAGCGAGCGCGACTTCACCAACAAGGGAGAGACATTTTCTGCATTCAGTGCAGGCACTAGAGCTTTAGCAACAAAATTGTTCATGTGAAACATGAATATGCTAACAATACATTTTTAAATTTTAAAATAAAATTTAATATATCACCCTACGGTAGGGAGCTATCGGTAGAACAATCCTTCTTCCTCTTTTTCGCCACCCACGGGGGCCATGTTTGGGTGGAAAGATCATGGGATGTTGCAAGCGAACCAAACTCGTTTTCGCGGATTCTAGCGTCAAAATCGCGTTTTGCGTTCATTGCTCCGTTTTGTTATGTTCCCTCGTTTTTTGCTTAGCGAACACGCGAGTGATGTCTATTGCCCTTGTTATTTCACTCTTTTTTCATAACAATGTTCGTACCAAAGCAAGGGGAGGAGGTACACATTTCTCAATATAGACGAACATTTATTGGACATTGCTTTCATGCAGAAGGAGAATAACGAGACACATTTAACGTTATTAACTATCGAAGAAATGCTTACAGTACCGGCGAAATGCAAAGCCAAAACAACAAATCAACTAATATACCAATAATGCGCTTATACTTCTAAAATTTAACTAAAGTTACCACTTAGCATAGGGTGTGGACACCATGTTTTGATCAGCTGATCATTTTCTTACAGTATACAAAAGAAATCAATAAATTTGCAGTATAAATATAAATTGAAGATGAAATGACCATACTCTGCGAACAACTCCTTTAGACAACCTCAAACCTTTCTCCTACGTTGTGATGCACCGAAGAACGCATTTGGAGACTCCCCTGACATGCAGAAGAAGTCTGTTGACGTTACTAACTAGAATGCATAACACCACCCAAGCCCAACAACATTTTCGTAACCTTAAAGTCCAAATGCGAAGTCTAACTCCATTGAAGAAAAGTCTGTCCAGAAGGGCAATTTAGAGATGAAAAAGAAAGGCCTTAACACTCCAAATCACATGATTTCTTCATGCGCTCCTGTATAGCTTTCGTTCGAAAATCTCGGATTGCTTTGCTTAGCAACACACACACACGCGGGGTTGAGTGTGAACGAAAAACTCCAAAATGGATTCACGCGGATGTGGAGGAAACCCCATTCTTCTCCATTACTGTGCGCTTAAATACACGGTTAGAAGAAAATGAGTGAAAGGGGGAAAAATAAGAACGTGCGAGTGTCCAGCGGAGATAGCGTGAGAGACAGAGAGCGAACGGATAACTGAGAATGAGCCAGGAAGCCTAAAAGAACAAGAGAACGGGGATGGTTCTCACACGCACTATTTCTGCCGGGATGGAGATGATGATGGCGAAATGATGGTGAACGACACACACATACACAGCTATACTGCTTTGTTCTGCAGAAGGATAATTAAAATTGCGATTTTAAAAACGAATGTGCTGTTGCGCAGAGCAAGAATGTCCAATATTCCTGGCGAAATATTCAAAGGTGCCTTCCAATATAGTGGACGATCTACAGTACAGTGTAATCGTTAACAAGGAAGAGGAGGGGTTTTGATGGGACTCACGCGATCTATGTTGCATTGAAAAGGACGAACACACGCCAAAAGCAGCTGACTTGCATTTCTTTTCATGTACTAACAAAATATTTGGAAAGATAACTTATAGAACATAACATCCAAAGATAGGATAGTTTCTCGATAATAGCTTGCAAAAACCTTTTGAAAATGATGCAGGCACGCAGAATACTCACCTGGAGAATTGAAGCCTCAAACATTCATGATGAAAATCTCATGGCAAACAAATTCGTCGCAGATTGATGGTGCAATCGCAACAGACGCCATTATTGAAAATTCTCGCAGTGGAGAGCATGTGAAACCCAGTATGAACTCCACACTGTTGCTCCTATATAGGCACGCGCTCCTTTCGTCGATGGATGAATTGCCCGGCGATTATCTAGATGAAAACTGCATCACAACCACAAAAGTCTCTTCAGAAATTCAAACGATTCCCCCAAAGTTTTTTGGAACTTGCAAACAACTCTATTCCCACTCACGCACGCATCTCATAATAAGATGGGAAAAGGTCCAAAGAATTCGCTAAAAATCATCAGCTGAAGAAACCTTTTCACGCGGTTGATGTGTGTTCTTGAGCGTACGACTCCATATTCCGTTTTTCCACACAACACGCTCTTAATACGCATTCACATTAGCAGGCTTTGAGATTTAAGCACTACCGGCTTCCATCATCACACCACTCTCGCACGCCATTATGTTTTTTTACTGGAGTTTCTTCTTCCTTGCCCAACCTGAGTCCGGCCTGCATGCGGGGCTTAGCAAGATTAATCGACCCATCAGAGAATTCTAATCAGAGGCAGATAGCTGACGAGAGTTAACTCTATTTAATGTCGGGAAGCATCCATTTTCCGTGGCAACAATGTCTTGCATAGAACCATCTGCAGCCACCATCACTGTGGACAACTACACACTCGCGATTTTTACACGCTGCCATCTTAGCGAAATAGTTCATCGGAAGTTTGCTAACGCACAGCTTCGATTTTGGAGGTGAAAAACTGTTCAGATGTTGCCTTATTTTTCTTTTTTACACAGAAGCACACCGAGAATCAAAGGGCGAGCAGACGCACGCGCGCGCTCACACTGGACCGTCGACTACACTGCACGGGAGAAGAATGAAAAGTAAACCGAGGCCAACGGGCGTTTTTTGACAAATGGCTGGTCCGATGAAATCAAGAGAGAACGCGCGTTTGTCATTATCTCCTGAAGTCTGAACCACAATGTTGCTAGGGAGTGTGCGTGCGTGCGTTTGAGAGAGATAACATCATCTTTCTTTCTCCACACACACACACACGCGGAAAATTTCAAAGAAAGCGATACGAACAAAAGAGTGCGCACACAGTTGAACAAACCAACAAGAGAGCAAAAAGAAGTTTTCGACCTTTCAATGTAGGGTGCGTGCACACATCCTTTTGTCTTACCGAAACGTTTGGTAGATAAAAGCCTTCTTCTTCAGAAAAGGAATAAGAACAAGACCCAAGCACACACACATACAACGATTATTTCGACCGGCCGTAACAACAATCTCACACTCTCTCATCACTCTCACAGCACGGAACAAATTGTTGCTCAGAAGGTTCGTTCCCTTTCGCTCTTCCAAGCGTGTTATCTCGCACTCACACCTTTAGTATGGCGCTGATTCTTCTTCGCCTTTTGCCGGTGTTTCTTGGATGCGTTTCGTTTTGCTACCGGTCATTTTTTTTGGGATCTGATTTTGCGTCGTCGACGAAAAACTGGATTGTCGTCGACGAGAGTGTGTGTGTTTCGCTAATGAGTGAACGAGATAGCTTCATGGATGAAAGAATTGTACTATGTGCGGGGGATATACGAGAATGCGCGCGCGCGCATTCGTGCCCGGCAAATAATATGTATGTGTGCGAACAATGGCTACTTCGGAGTTACCATGGCGCGCACACACAAGAAGGAAGCAACGAAAAGGCACAGCACACACATCAAGAAAATGCAGTACAACTGATTTCAACGATGCGAAACAATGATTGATTTTCTAGCGAGTTCTGCATCCAAATGCGGTTGAATTTAGGGAAATTTTTGAGGGAAATGTCTCCTTTGGGGCCCGTCCGTTCCGACCGCCCCCGCAGGCACGTGAGATTCTTCTGCTGGACACATGGAACAGAATCCCTAAATTGATGCTTTTCAGCCGTTCTTTTGTCGCTTTCCGTAAGGGCGAGGGAAAATTCCAGGAGCATTTTGTCCAATGTGCGCGCGCGCGCTCTTTTGGCTGCTCAGCAACAATGTCAACTAAAAAGGCTTGCTTTATCTCTATGCAACTGTGGGTTCCAGAAGGCCGAACTCTCCTACCCTATCTAGAGAATGACGACTTAATTCCTCCTCTAAATATATCCGGTTTCAACAAATCTCCAGGCGTCTGGGACTATACCGAGTCCCACACAAGAAGATCTAAATTCATGGTTAATTTATTTTGCTTACCTTTGTTCCACGACGTGAGTTTATGCTAACAAGCAGAAACGAAGTACAACTTCATCAAAGTACTTATCGTTCGGAGGTTCCGCTACGCCGCCGTTGTCTTCAACGTCATCTAGCACTTTGTTCAGAGCAGTAACAATAATAACAATGCACACAAAGGATATAACTTTGTCGCCAATTTGAACACTAATTATGCGCACGGTACATACACACCCGAGTTAGAAACGTTCCATGTGCCTAGACTCGACCTCCAGTTAGCTAAGTTTCTGTACAAAGCATAATACGAACAGATTCTCCGCGCGCAGACCGTGTGCGTCTTGTGCCGGTGAAAAATCAATTTTCTTCTTCTTGCGATACTCTTTTGAATTTGATCAATTCAGAACTGTCAAACGAAGCACCGCGCGTGACAGTTGTGTATTGACGGTTGTCGGGTTGTTTGTGCCTAGTGAGTGAGGGACAACGAAATTATTTTTATAGTAAAAGTTGTAGATACGGGGTATTATTTTGCTTAAATAATTTCGAAACTACTCCTAAGAATACTGTTCGATTTACTACTATAGAAATAGCAAACGGATAATACAACGATATAATCGTTACATCGCTAGGCACCCTTTTTAGGGACAATACTCTGACAGCTGCTGTCACCTAACCCCAACCGGGCAAACAATACAGAAACCGCTCATCGCGTACGCCTGTTGTAAACAAATTCAACGACTCGTTGCATCTTTAGTGCTTCTCGGCATCGCAGTGCTTTATTTTCCTTTGGAATCATGTCGGAAAAGAAGGTAAGCTAGATTCAACGTAGGCTTCAATGTACTTACATAAAGCTTCAATGTACTTACACTTTATCATTGTAGTCAGCGGCATCCGGCAACTCTGCCGGTGGCGGCGGTGGTGGTAGCGGTGGCGGTGATAATAAGGAAAAGCGACGAAAGGAATCCATTCTCGATCTTAGCAAATATTTGGAGAAAACGATACGCGTAAAGTTCTCCGGTGGACGGGAAGCGGCCGGTGTGCTAAAAGGATATGATCCGCTGCTAAACTTGGTGCTGGACAATACAATCGAATTTCTACGCGATCCGGATGATTATAAGCTGGCGGACGATACTCGGCATTTGGGGCTGGTCGTGTGCCGTGGTACATCGGTAGTCCTAATCTGCCCACAGGATGGCATGGAATCGATACAGAATCCTTTCGTCGCACAGGAAGGCTAGCGAGACAAGATCAGTTACTACACGGGGTGTTGTTTCGCTATACGGAGCGTTCTATCTGTCTGATAGAACTTCCGTTGTATGCCAAACGACACACTACTATTTTGTGATCGTATTAACTCTCTCCCGGTGGTAAAAATGAAGCATCATCGGAATTGTTTTCATCCATCAGTTTGCTTCAGTTTCCAAATTTTACGACCTTCTTTTTGTGTTTTGGTTCTATACGCTGTTTCCGGCTAATAATTCAATGCTTCATTCAATTCCAGCTTCATTCTTCTTAATTATTCCTTGTTTCGTTAAGTTTTTTTTCTTTTATTATCGTTCTCTTACCATTCATTCTCATGTTGTGTATCAACGTATATCGGTTAACCATAGCCACACACCCAGTGCTGGGAAGAACAGTCGTTGGAAATGTGGTAAAAAAGTGGAAAAGACAGGAACGAATCGAATTATATTTACGGAAGATCGGTAAATCGATCAATTTATTAACTGTTCTTAAGTAATCTACTTATACCAATTTTGCTAGAATCTGCCTGAACACACCTCTTTCTGTCATCTTTGATTCTGTTCCTGTTCTACACCGATAGCACAAATTCCACGGTGGCCTTTTCCACGCTGGGCTTACAAACAAATAGTTGTTAAATTGTAATGCAAATGAAATAGGACAGGTTAAGAGAGGCAGATATTCAACAAAACTTACAACAACCAAGACGTGTAGGAACAAACGTTGCGGACCGGCGTTGAGCTGGGCTCGTGATCGTAGCAAATCATTCGCGTCTACCTAAATTTTAGTCGGTGTTGAGTTAGTCTTGTAAATAAATTCCAACCATCTCAAAACGAAGCCCCCTCCAGTCCCGGTTAGTCCAATCCGAACTCGTTCCGTATCCAAGGGTACTGAGCCGGACACTCGTTGCAGGTGGAAAGATAGCGGTCCTGTTGTAGGACGCGACTGTGCAGCTTGCAGGTACGCGGGAGATTGCAGGCATGTTCCTGTGGATCGAGTTGTTTCGGCCGGCACTGCCATGGTTCGAAGTGACCGAGCTGATTCGAGGTGGTCGGATTGCGCATCCACTCGATTGCCTGATAGTTGGTGACGAAATATACATCCGGATACTTGGCCATGTCGTCGAGGAATCTCTGTACAAAGGGGAAACATACGTTAGTTTAATATCCTGCTAAAACCCAACCCGTTAACCGAGTGGGCGCTACTCACCAGGAAAGCATCCAGGTATTCCTGTTTGCGGAACCACGTGGAGTGAAAGTACAGCCCTAACGGTGCTCGGTTCGAGTGATAGTGGCGCTTAAAGTTGTGAACAAACATCCGATACACGTCCTCCCCGTTCATGTGCGGCGGGCAGGTGTCCACCATGCCGCACGTATACTCGCCCGCCTCTAGTTGATTCATCACCAGCTCCCAAATCCCCGGATAACTTCGAGATGGGCAGTACTGATTATTGCCGTTGCACGCGTGCGGCATCTTGTAGTCGAGCGTGTACGGCCAAAGTGGTGGGTTCGAGAATGGTGCCACCATCGACGAATCGTACACAAAGCCAAACTCCTTCATCATGAGAAACTGTCGATTCCAGCCGACGCGCAAAAATGGTACGCGCATCCCACGCAACTCCTCCATGCGCACGTTCGAGAAGCGATTGATAATGTTCGCCTGTCCGACCATCTCGTCGAACCAGTCCTCGATCGTGGCATTGCGCGACCACCACTCTTCTGGTCCACGGTGTGTGATCGAGTGTACCGCAATCTCGTGCCCATCGTTCCACATCCGTTGCACCTGGGCATAATTCGTGTACTGGTGCGATATGAAAAACGTCGCCCGAACCGGACATCCGTTCGGGTTTTTGCGAGCGGGGGTGAAAATTTTCTCCGTGTACAATTCCCAGTTTTCAAAGTTGATCGCATCGTCGAACGTGAGCAGTATCATCTGGGGTGTGTGGTAACGTTCCAACCGTCCTGGGATAATGGTGCCATCCTTCGAGCAGAAACAGTCCGGTAGCTCACACACCGACAGATCACACGGGTCGGCCGCGTTGGGGTCGTTCTCCACATCGCACCAACCCTCATCCGAACCGTCCTCACAGTCGACCGATCCGTCACAGAAATATTCGTTCGGCAGGCAGGTTCCGTCACCACATCCGAGCTGCGACCTTTCTTCACATTTTGCATTTTCCAGCAATGGTTTCGGGACACGAGCCTCTGAAAAAAAGGAACGACGCAGGTTAAGTACACGAAACTAACTACCATTGTGCAATTGGCTATGTTTACATCAAGTTACCAATCGAAGCAAGCTTTGAAAACGATTCTCCATTTGAAGTATTCGTCTACTGCTCCGCTATTATAAATTCCAAATCCTTACAACCAACTGTTGGATCAGAGAACAACATACCTGCGGTGACGTCACAGTTATCAACGTTTTGCTTAAAGTCGCATATCTGCCGGGAAACATCGAACAGCAGTCCAACGGAACATTTGAACTCGAACACTTCCCCGTCAAGGCAGAGATAGTATTTGGCACATTCCGCATTGGTCCACATTTTCTGCTCGGGTCGGTCGGGATTTCTGCGCATCAAACAGGGGGAAAAAATTCACGTAAAATTTAGAGCCCACGGTTACCTTTTTTACAAAATGCTATCAAGAAGCTATTTGCTGCACGCTGGCGTAGCCTCAAATGGACAACGCACGTTAAATCGTCCAAAAGATGGAGATAATCGCGTTTTGAAAGGCATCAAAGCCACTTGCCCAGCGAAACTTGCTGAAATTCGATATAAAGAGGAAAAGGGTCTGACTATGCACCGACACTGACCTGTAAAACCGTCCATCCTCAAAGCAGGGAACTGTGTTTTTGAGACTCCGTTTCACCAAATTGCCTCCGTACGCTGAAAGTAAAGAAGATGAGTTAAACCTCCGTAAATACCTCCAGTGCCAACAGACAATAGTAAACAAATATCAAAAACGTGCCACATAATTCGAAATCTTCATGCCGGAATAGAGACGCGAACCAAATACACCACACTGATGAGCCAGTCAGTCGTTGCCAAGCATTTGATAAGGAAATTCGTACAATAACCCAAACACGTACTTTATGGCGACGAAGCTCTTTTGCCAGCGCGTGTGGAAATGAACAATATACAATCAACAGCTTCTCAAAAAAACAGGTTAACGTGCTGCTGGTCTCGGAGGAAAATAAAGATTTTCCCTCCCGGGCGGGTTTGCACAACTCGCGATTAACGCGCTGAATAGTAATGAAGGAAAGGGTGAAAATGGCGTTTAACGAGCCATTTATGCTCGAAATCCTTCTGCTTTATTGAGGACCAATAAAGGGTAGCGCATTTGTTATCTTCACTATTGTTTTCGCAATTCGTTTACTGCTTTTCGTGTGTGTGTGTGCGCTTGCAAAAGAATACATTTCGTTCGGTTCACTTTCATTTTTATAAGCCACAACAAAACTCTCCGCGTCCGGCAATGCTAATTAGATGTACGGTAATAATCTCTTTTTCCGGCGATGTGGTTACAAGTGCAGGGTTTGTTGTTGCAGGTTTGTTTAAAAAAACGCATGCATGGTGGTAATTTAATCATTTCAACATCCCGCGCGTTTGCATGCGTGCGATGTGTGTCGTTAGTGGGGATGTTGCGTGAATCTTGCCAACCGTGAACTGTTGCCGTTAAAGCCGAGAAGGGAACCGTCCCATCGTGATGCACCAGCTGACTGACGTTCTGTGTCACATCCGGCCCAATATTCGTACATTTCCAGCCACGTTCCAACTGTGTAGGTTTGACAAGGGTGTTTTGTAACATTCTTTGTTATGAAACAATTCATTATAATAATAAAAACTACTATTCCAGGTACCTTATTCTAGGCAAGATGTACTGAACAAATGCATTCCCTTAGCTTTCCATCATCGAATGAGAATAAAGGTACCGTATTTAGTGATTAGTGAAATTGTGCATTGTACGGAGTCTTAATCTTCTCCCATTTACTATTCCAGCCTCACAACGCATCCAGGTGTTCGGGAGATGTTTGTATCATCGCGATTAGATAACCACATCCATAGATGGCGGTCAACGAGTCTTCAATCATCGGTGCGATGTTCAAGTATCTGTGCGGTGTAATTACGACAGGTCAGTAAGGTGTGTTCCCCCTCCGATATAGCCATCCAACACTTGTGCTCAAAACCTTTGTCTGTATATTATCCCCACCAAGGTAGCTACCAAGCAGTAATTTAACTATAAACATGGTAGTATTTAAACATCAATTTTCACATTTCATGTAACATTAGTAAACGTGCCTTGGAAATCCATTCAATTTCAGGTAGGTTGCAGTTATCACAGATTCCAGGGCATTGTTATTCCAATGTAGTAGCTTACAGCAATAATGTCCCGGTCACCAAAGCTACTCTTACGAGGAGGACTCTTCAAGCTGCCATCTTCAAACCCCAACCCGCATATGAAGTGGCTTGATCTTGGTGCATAAGCCCGTGGGAAAAAAAAGATTCATACGACTGGCTCTGGTTCGCGAACTTCAAGACGTGACGCGGCATACGAGGCTCTGGACCCTTCACCAAAACGGTGGATGATGTCGGGCTGCCAACAATCATACGGGAGGAAAATCGCAAAACATCAAACAACAAAACCGGTGGACCTTTACTATCACTTTGCTTGATCTTGTACCAACCACAAAACTGCATCCACTCCCGGAGACAAATGGAGAGTGAGCGTGCTGTTTTTGTTTCGCGCTGTATATGATTAAAACAGGAAATGGATAGTGTCACAGTAAGAGTTTCCGCCCACGGTTGGAAAATTGAACCTGACTTCTTTCCTTCCATACCAACATGCACCCTGCAACGACAGTGTAACAGTTGTTGGACTACGTACCCTCCAGGGGTTCACCATTGAGACACATTTTGTTGTCAAGGAACGACAATTTTTTCCAGATCCACTTTTAAAAAGCTAACAGTGAGGCTGAAAGATTATGACAGTGGGGTGACCGGGGGGCGGCAACCGGTCGTATTGGGGCAGGGAAATGCATTTGTAATTCAATTTTCCATGTCACCATTTGCTGGTTTCAGGTTCGTTTTCCTCTCTGCTTTACCGTCTCTTCTTCGTTACACCGGCTGAGTCGATTCGAACGCATCGGTTGGTTGGTTTGGAACCGTTGGAACCCGGTCATAAATACCGTTGATCGGGAAAAAGCACTGTGCTAGAGATGAAGAAAAACAAAGTGCGGAACGGGCGCTGGTTCCAGTCTGATTTACATTCATATTCCCTTCTCCTGCTTTCCCTGCCCGTGGTACCGTTTCCCTGGCTTATTTTCTCTTTTTCTCGCAAAATTGCGATACTCTTGGGCAAAATTTTCCTCACCAGTGTCATTTTCCAACTTCTTCTATATGTATGTGTGTGCGCTCTTTTTTGTTGTTTTACATTTCTCGTCTGCTTTTTTTCGTTGGAGCACGCTGCGCGATCGTTTACTTTAACGATTCATTAATTAATTATGGTCACGACCAGCAACGGTGGCCGGTTCTTGTGTTGTGCTATGCCTTCTCCGTCCCCGCTCCAGGCTGCTAAACCTATCACAGGGTTTAGCTGCCACCAATGATTTTCCAAGTTTGTTTTTCTCGTTCGTTTTAACACTTTAAGCGGTGGCACAAGCCGAACAGCAGCAACAGAAGGTTGTTTTTCCTTTTTGATGTATCAGCCAGTTTTTTCTTCATCAACCGGTGTGTAATATGACGAGTGGAGTGGATGTTTCATACGGCTACAAGGGCATGCAATGCTGCTGAAAGATGTAGAACTATCCATTTGGGGCGGTTTAAGGAATGAAATTGATCCATAAGGCAAAGAAAAGCACCTTCCCTATGCAATCCTCGTGTTTATTTGATGTGATAGAAATGCTTGTACCGAGGTTGATCCCACCAAGAACATAGAATTAATTAATAACAAATTAAAATAAAAGAACTTATGAAGACCTGGTTGATTTAGGCCTGATTTGTAATCCCGGCTCATCCCACAACAGTGCACAACGAATTATATTTATTATTGAACAATGAACTTTCGAAAACCTGGCCTATCTATTGTATAACTGACTCACATCAATTTTCAATTAAATTTAATTTTAATTTAATTTTCAATTAAAAGAAAACTTGCGACCTGATATGTGGCCTATTTAGTGTAAGCCTGAAGATGTGCTTGGCTGTTCCTCTCATTTCAACCAGTGCTTCCAAAAGCATGTTCTGCTTATACAATTGCGACGTGTATAAACAAATATCTAACCAGCTTCCTGTTGCTTGGGACCTGTTGTTTATCATCCCCATAATACGGAAATGTATAAACAAACCTATCCATGTGGCCTACAAAGTAAGTGCACTCGAGGAGTGTTGCCTACATTCACTCCTTTCCCTTTCTCCTCTAGTCAACACTTTTCCTATCGTCTACGTTCGACGTTTTTTTGTTGCTTTAAATGCAATGCATTGCATTACAGAAGACGCATTTTCTCACCCCAAGTTTCCTGGCTACAGTGCAGCAAAATGGGGAGGTTAAATTTCTCTTCCTGCAGCACCGGTACAGGTGTATTTATTTCTTTTCTGCTGCTCCGGTTCCCATCCAGTGCCGGTGCTGAAATCGAAATCCCACGATGCTTCTGTTCGGCGAGGGATCCGCAGCGAACTGCAGTCGTTGTCGTTGCACTTTTTACCCCGGTAACATTAACCAAGCGGGGGTTTCAGGGTGAGTTTTCTAAATTCCTTCCCCAACGCATAGAGCATCCAATCATCCCGGATGCGGGGGGACAAGTAGGTTTAAATGCTGTCCCGTGTGCACTGAATATTACGCGTACGAGGATGAAAAATGCAACCCCCACTCACTTCGAGTGTAGCAAATTGACACAGATTAACCTCTCGGTTCGGTTACGGTTCCAACATCATTACTTCGAAGTAATTTTTGACGGTTGATGCAGTTTTCTGCCGCATCGAATCTCTGCTACCTGTATACGGTTTATGCAAAGATAATCCGATGCAACCCAACCACCGCGCACTCCCTCCCCAGAGTCGTTTTCAGACGTACCGTTTCCAGTGAAAGTGACCGCGAGCGTCAGCAGCGTGTAGCATAAAAATAGACCCATTCCGGTTGACTTTTTTTCGTGTGTACGTTGTGTGTCTCGCGACGTCCGAACGGCTAACTTCCTTTGGGGTGTATCCAGGCACTGACTGTGTGATGGTTGAGGTGGTTTGCTTCAGGATGAATGCTGTAACCGCTAATAAATTATGTACGATTCAAACTGTAACCGTATCATGGCCACTTTGCTGGCGGCTATTCAGCACGTTTTGTGTGGGTTTCTTGTTTGAACTCCTACTCAGTTACATCGCGTGCGAAACCGTCGCAAAACCGTTCTGGAAGCTTTCAAAATTCACTTTTCATTTGCAATCCAGCACTTCTGGAATAAACCGCCTCGCAGATGCTAACCGGACGGATCTCTCGTAAACAACGGCTAAAACCGTAGGCACAAACACGCGTATCACTCACGCCGAATCAGTTTCGCAGTGCGCGACTTTTCCACTTTTACTTTCACCAGCCACACGCCAAGAAGAGCACGTTTCGGTGGTTCGATAGATATTGCGGGAGTGTGTGCACGGTTGTATCACTTCTGCTGAGCCTACCCTCTGCCAGGGCTTCGTGTAATCGCCTCGCTGCTACTAATCCTGCTGCCACTCCTTTCACTTAGCGTTTGACAGCGATGCACGCACCAGCCAAGAACTGGTTTCAAGTTTAAACTTATGTCCAGGACAGGACCTTCGACTTTCTTTTCTGTCTCCGCTAAGAATTGGTAACTCGCTGTAGCACTTAGTTTCATCGCACGTTCACTTCATGCGAATATTGTTTCCGTTCCGACTGTTACCTAAAACACAGCCCACAAAACCGCGCAAACACAAACCACAGCACGCGTATACTGAGACGATCGCGCACGATCGCGGAGCTCTGTGTAGCACGTGCGCACACTCCGATCTCTCGCCGGTAACTGGGGGAGCATTTCAATTAAACCGTTAGCTTTATAACATCATTCACCGTGACGCATGCTGGGACGCTCCGGGAGCATAAAGCGCGAAGAAAGTCGATCGATGCGATGCTGCGAGAGCGTAGAGTTGGCGAGCTACTACTTTCTTTCTATTGGAGCGCGCATTGGTTCCGGTGCCGCGTGTGTTCCGTACAGTAGTTGTGTGCGTGCGTGTTTTCTTTGTTGCTGTTTTTTGGGTTTTGTTGTGTAGCATTTTCTGGTTAGCATTACCTGTAAGAGTATGATAAATAAAACTGTTTCATAGATTTGAACAGAATCAATTTTAAACAAAAGTCAATACACTTCATACCTTGTTCACTTCACTCTTTCATCCCACGGCCCAATTTAAATTTATCTCTTTAGATTGCTTCTGATGCTCGCGAATGCATTGGTAGCTCTAATCCGCGGGAAAGAAACGCATTGCGGATTCGGGTTGTCGTAGGTCAGGAAATGACTTTGGTTGCGTCGTGACGCGTCAGAAAGTGGTTTAATTGCTTGATGCGTTTTCCTCCATGTTTCTGATCTCAACCGTATCATTTCACTTTTCATTTCGTTCCAAAAAAATAAACAGACCAGGTGGTGTGGGGATTTGTGGATGCTGTCTAGAGCACTTTGCCAGAGGTTTAGTTTTATACCTACGGTTTCAATCGAGTCTTACCTTTGAATAGAAGGGATTACTTTATTTGAACAGCATTCTCCAATGCTGATTTGTACTAGATCTTAAATGATGGATTTCTTCCCGGACTCGGATTGGTTTAATATCTTCTAGAACATCTGCTACAGTAGTTGCTTGAAAAACTAGGGCTGCAATTTCTAAGTTCTTGTCCAATGGTCCCGA
The DNA here is from genome assembly GCF_943734755.1 of Anopheles moucheti. Lineage (NCBI taxonomy): Eukaryota > Metazoa > Arthropoda > Insecta > Diptera > Culicidae > Anopheles > Anopheles moucheti. Next base: position 7,315,436 of record NC_069141.1, on the reverse strand, counting down.
TGGAATTGGGATAGACGACATTTTGTGTTCATAAGATTGCAACTCCTTTTTAGAGCGATTCTTGGACCAGGAGATTTCCGTTATTGTAGGCAAATCAAATGACAGCTGGTGCTCAAATTCCGCCCTAATATTCAGCACAATAAAGATTTGTCAAATTGATATTTACAATATGTTGTGTCCACTATATGCTACTGCATTTGTCAACAGTTTATTCAGTATTTAGTATTTTCAGTATTCAGTATTTCAACACAAAAATGTCCCAGCGATTTTGTTTTGTCAAACGGAGGAACCACCGTGCAATAAACAGATGTCACTTTGACAGTTTATTTACAAACAAACAGTTGCCCAGGTCGCCCGGCACGTACAAAAATGGAAGGGAAATTAATAAAATCAATGCTCTGAATAAGTATTCTTCCGCAGTCAGTAAATCGCTGAAGATTTTTCTGCGTCGTTCTGCCAAAAGTGTGCTAATTATCAGCATTGTTTGTGGAAAATTACAACGTGTCTCTGTGCTTCATGCTGGTGTGGATTTGAGACAAAAACTGGGTAGAAAATTCCGTCCGAATCGTTCTGTTTGTTGCTATTTTTCTTATCAAATATTGGTGCATTAAACATGCTACTCCAAAAATCAGTGCAGTTCATTTTCATTATCGTGCTGATACACCGCGAGGCCTTCGGTACCCTTTCTCCGTCCGATAAGAACAAAAACAAGAAAGTAAAGGAACTGAAAGTAAAGGTTGGCCCACAACCGACAAATGTGTACGACAGAGACCTGGTACAGGGGGAACCGTCTGCAAAGGACATTATTGTGGAAAATGCGGCATACTTTCAGGATACTTCGCTGAAACTTTTCGAGGGCAAGGTGCTCGGGTTTGTTACGCCGGTATGTGAGCGAACGAGGCCCACCACGCGTTGCGACGCTCTTATCTAGAATGCTTTGTTCACTGACATCCGTTGTTTCTTTAATTGTAGTGGAACAACCATGGGTACGACGTGGCTAAAACTTGGGGACCAAAGTTTGATTACGTGTCTCCGGTGTGGCTTCAAATCTTACGGAAGGGCCCTAAAAAGTACGAAGTGGCCGGTGTGCACGATATCGACGATGGGTGGGTGAAGGATGTGAAGAAAGCGGGTTCATCCATCAACAACCGAGGTATGATAAAATTGCAACTGCCATCCAAATACAATAATTAATGTGTATCTTATCGCTTGTCACTAGTTGTGCCACGTGTCCTTTTTGACAAATTCACCGATCGGGATTTTTCTCAGCTGCTGACTTATCCGGAGGAGCGTACCATTGTCGCTAAGCTACTGTTAGCAACTGCCCGCAAACATAAGTTTGATGGCATCGTGCTCGAAGTCTGGTCACAGTTGTCCGCCCGTGTTGAGGATAACTATCTAATCGGACTGGTAGAAGAAATTTGTAACACACTGACTACCGCATCATATGACTGCATTCTTGTGATACCACCGGCACGCAAAGAAACGTATGATCTCTTCTCGCGCAAGCATTTTGAAACACTCGTTCCATCGGTAACGGCCTTCTCGCTGATGACGTACGACTATTCGAGCGTACAGCGACCGGGAGCGAATGCACCACTTTACTGGGTGCGAAATGCGGTCCAGCATATCTGTCCGGATGGTACGGATGGTATGAGGGAGAAGCGAGCCAAAATTCTGGTTGGTCTGAACATGTACGGTAGCGATTTTACACCGAACGGTGGTCAACCGATAGTGGCGCACGAGTATTTGGCCCTGTTGAAACACCTGAAGGGTCATTTGACGTACGATGAGCATGATGTGGAGAACTTTTTTGAAGTGAAGTAGGTTACAAAAGCGGGATTACATTTCCCCATTTTTTCAAGCAAATATGTTCTCATACTGTATTTTTCTATTTCAGGACCTCCAATGGGCGCCATATGGTATTCTATCCCACACTATTCTCCATTGACGAAAGGCTCAAGCTGGCCCGAGAGCTTGGGACCGGCATTTCCATATGGGAGCTTGGACAAGGATTGGATTATTTCTATGACCTTTTCTAAATACATACAGACACAATTTACAATTTAGCTAATTACAAATGCTTCATGCTGCCCCATCACTTGAAAACACGATGTGTGCCTCTGCATTTCGGATATTAATCAGCCTTAAAAAGCACACAGTCTCTGGTGAGCGGCTAGATTGGACGAAACAATTTCGTTATTCTCTCTTACCACTAGTAGTGTACGGCCTAAAGTAATGTTCGGTTCGTTTCTGTTTTTATGATACATTATTCAATCGATATCTTAAACGAAATAAGAAGAATAATGTCGAAAGACTTCGCCGGTTCTTATTTTGGTGTTCTTATGTGATACGCTTATTAAAAAAACAGATGACGATTAGAAATGAGGGAATTAGGTTAAAATGATGAAAAACACACCGACATTTGAAGCCCGTCGTACTCTATCCAGCCGTCGCCTTGCCCCGTCCACGGAAGCCCATCATCGTTTCCGGACCCTTCATCACGCGGTACATCAGCTCCCAGCATGTTTTCGCTGGCAGCAAACACTTGAGTGGCAGGAACATGCGCACGTGGTCCGGTAGCGTACAGTTTACTTCGTTCTTCAGTATCGACCGTACCATGCTGTCGGCGACGTGCTTCGGTTCAAGCATGGGCAACAGGCGTGGTTTGCATCCAGCAAACATGCCCGTGTTGATGTAGTACGGACACACCAGCGTCATATAGATGTTATCATAACCGTGCGTCTACAATGGGATAAAGGACAACATTTTAGAACTGTATATGTAGAGCGGTTTGTTATTACGTACCTTCAATTCCGTAAAGAGTGCCTCGTGAAAACCAACGCAAGCAAACTTCGTCGCACTATAATCGGTACAACCGTACGTACCGAGCAGACCGGCCACCGATCCAACCGTTACGATGTGGCCACTGTTCGCATTCATCATTTCTGGTAGAAAGGCGCGCGTAGTCTGAGAAGAATCAAGAACAATTAGTGGTTAAGTTCGGTAGTTTTTAAGTTACAAGCATCCTCAATATAGCTCCTCAAAAACATACCCAGTAGTGCGACAGAATGTTGACGGCGTACGTACTCTCGATAGCTTTATCGGTCAGATCCCACAGTGTTCGGCAGGCGACGATACCAGCGTTATTGATCAACACCTCCACATTGCCAACTTCCTGCTTCACCTTCTTTGCCGCTTCATACACCCGTTCACGCTCGGAGATGTCCACCAGGTAGGCCCGGCAGCGGTAGCCTTCCGCTTCCAGTGCGTCCACCGTGCCCTGCAGTGCTATTGGTGGTGAGAAAGATCCGGTTAAACATTGGCATCATTGAACAAACAGCCACGCAGTTTTTTTACGCTTGTCGCGTGATAAATGGATGATCCGCGGTGGCGATCAATCAACCGGTAGGGAATTTACGGGTGTAGGTATTTTGCACACATAAACGATCATGTTCCAATCACTGTTGGGAGGGGTAGGACATGAAAAATTATATCATCCGCATCGTTGAACATTTATGATGCGCTAGAGAAATAGCGCCCATTTAATGCTGAAGGTCACAGTGAGCAAAACCGATCTTGCGGGCACTCACTAAATGATCGATAAAGAGAGGTACATATTATGCTTTACTCCATGCTGTCTGCTTTTTTGCTATTTGGTTAACGAAGTCACCGGCAACCCCATCGACGTGAGGTTAACTGTCTCATTCGCCCCGATTCGCGCCGTACCTGGAATGGAGTCATCGGTCTAATGGAGCATTGTTGGCTGTAATTATTTGCCTCGCGTCATAACCAATATCCATTAAAGCCCGGCTTGATCTCTTCATCTACATCGGCCAAGCGTTGCCATTTCGAACTCTGCGGGGCGAGTGTATGCAAATTTTTATGCGTCCTCTCCCCTTTCCGAGACACGCAACGTGAGACACTAGACAAACAAAACCGCGCCTCGTGTCCCCGCGAGACGAGAGCATACATTTGGTGTGTGCGTTGTTTACCCAATCGACCCGAGTGTTCGGAGTGGTCTAGACTTTATTGCATCCTGCCTCTGGTGATGGTTGCCTTCCGCAAACCGTTGACCTGTTTGATTAGGTGAGAGCAATGGTTTTGCGCCCGCACATGTACACCCTTCTCTGCGGCCGCCCTTTCTTCGAGGGCACCGTCTCCGTTGCATCCGGGCCGTGATTGGCGTAACCGGCAGAACCGTTTTCGGTTCAGTAGGTCCCATGCATATTATCAGCGGCCGAGTTGCGAAGGCCTTATGGTTGGATTTTGTTTTAAATTGATTAATTTTACGATTTGTATTGATTTCGATTGCTATCGGGTTGCTAAATCGGATGTCTTTCCGACAACAACATGGGTTGTCCAAAGGAAGATTGAATGTTGTGCCTTTTACGTCATTGAAACGTTTCCAAATCAGCGTCTGGTTGATATTATTCAGATTCACGAATATGAAATTTGAATTTAAGGCATACCCTGAAACTTTATTATGAAAATTCATGACTTTCTGAAGAATCTCTTTAGACTCTTGAATCTTTGGAGATTCTATTTCTGAACAATAGCTAAACAATCAAAAATCTCTGGAGATTCAATTTCTGAAAAATCTCCAAAGATTCAAGGATCGCTGGAGATTCAATATCAGGAAAATTACTAAAGAGTAAAAGAGAAATGCATTATTCCTCATAGATTTACAAATTTTCATAAGCATACTAATGGAAGCATAAAAGATTCACGAACTTCCAATAATTCATGAATTTTCAAAATTAATGAATCTGGAAACATGATTGTAAGACTTTTTTTTTAAATGTTTATTCTTTTTACGTTGAAAATAGCATTCTTTATATAGATGAAAAAATGAATTCTCGCTAGTACTTGGAATGCTTCATGTGATGTGTGTGCTTTATAATTAAAGTTTTGTAAATTCATTATTCTTTTTAAGTACATGAATCTTTCCTGATAGTCGACTCATAGTTCGAATGATTCTTCACTAAAGTTTCATAGAAATCGCATCGATCAAACACACCAATGTTGAAAACAACCCGCACTAGGGAAAGAGTTTCATATCACTCCTCGTTCATTTCAACGTTGTTTAGCATCGTTAATTTAATAACAAATCGCATCATTCAACAGTCGCATCAAATGATCCATTGAGCGATCTTCTCTATTTTTTTATTTCAATTTCTAACCATTTCTATGCCCTCCCCTCATATAAATGGGTGGTAACGATCGTTAAAAACGTATTAAAAGTCACCTGTGGCTCCGTTTCGGTGATCAGATGGTGTAGTAGAATATTTATAGACCATCAGCTGACGGTCAATGTGAGCGGTGTAAGAGGTGCGAAAAAAAAGGACCCGTTTTGAACAAAAAAAGGCGAAGAAAACAGAAGAAATTGTCATTGATCTAGTAATAAAAGATTGGAGGCGAAAAAACACGCCGTTGAATGCGATGTTTTGCTATCGGTTTAGACAAGTTTGAGATCCTCACCCTGGTTTTTGTCCGTTTTTTGTGAATCTTTTCTGTTCATGCATTGCAAATGGCGTGTGAAAATCGGGCCTCATATCTGTTGCTGCGCGATAAGCCAATATGCGCTTCAAGCGTGTGCTTTTTACGTATATTCAAAGGACGTGGCAAGATACGCGATAGTTTAACGAAAGACGTAGGTGTATCACTCAGTATCTTTCATCTTGGAAAATATTAACAATGGGAATAGTAAATTACGATCTGCTCTTTAAAGATAAATGTGTAAGCTAGATTCCAAATATCGATGATCCAGTTGTGTATTTAATCTAACATTTCGCCGAGGCCATGAAGAATCTAATAATTTAAACCAATGGTCCTAATCTGACTGTTTTATACCACGGGGAGAGGTTGGTTTTTTGACACAGTTTCACAAAACTCACACGATCTGATTAGCATAAGTTTGTCGATTATATTATCCTTCCCCGGCGACTGGAGGCCACCCAACAAATCTTCCGTTTCCGTACATTTTTTGGATGCGTGTGCTTACCAAAACCAATTTCATCAAATAGAAAGCTTTGCAGCTTTTTGGTTTCTTTCTTTTTGTAACGCGTGAAACCTACCGCGCATTGGTATGACATGGGTTCGGTGCGCTATCATGGACCGGGTTTGCAACAGGTGTCCTGCCGAAACACGCAGTAAATGTTGCGTAAAGCAGTCGGTCACCATCAGACGAACATCTCCACTAGTACGACAGTTGCTGTAGGACGAATAGTTTTGCCGCGTTGAGGGTGACATTTTAGTTCGTTCGATGTTTTTGGCAGGCAATAAAGTGGTTGTATGTATTTGACTGTGCTGTCTGTGCCTTTTTTAACAATCAATAACATACGAGATAATGACAGTCATTCTTTTGAACATTTCTGCTATTTCGCTAATAGAACGGCCACCAGGAAGTGTCTGCTTCTCGATTGCTCGCTAAACAATAGCTTGCGGTGAGGGTTGTAAGATCCCAAGTCTATTATACCGATCATAAAATACTACCCTGTCGGTAAATGCTGCGGAACTTCCCAAATGCACGACGCCCATTATCGCAAAACTCGCTCTTCCGTGCAAATTATGCTTCGTGTTCCGTTTTGCCACCTTCACGCATGCCGTCACATTTGTCACCTTCTAGCGCTTTAATCGGAGGTATGATGATTACCATTAATCAACCCAAAACCCAACTGTCATAAGCTTCCGTCCATTGCAATCGATCAAAGAAGCGCGCGAAGGTACCAAAACAAAAAAAACGGCTCATCGAACGCACCCGACAGGTTGAATACAAGCTTATGCTCATCGATCCCCACAGCTATTTATGCGACACCGTTTTATGGACCCACATACACACATAGGCTTACCATCCTTATTAATGTCCCAGATGACTACACGGGCTCGTAGGCGCGCAAAGTTCAGTGCCAGCTGTCGTCCGACACCACCGCCACCGCCCGTAATCAACACCACCTGTCCGGAGACGTCCTGTCGAGTAAGAGAGAAAGAGAGAGAGAGAGAGAGAGAGAGAGAGAGAGAGAAAAAAAACCCATATTAACAAACGAACATAAATAATCATACATCAATAAGATGAGAAAGTGAACGAGAGGAGGGAACGGAAATCAATCAACGATCACCGAGTGATGGGATCGATCGATGCGATCGGCTTAGCTGTGTTTGTTGATCGGTTTTTGTGAGCTTGGAGTTTCCCATGTGTTATGTGGCTATGTGTTTTTCACTGCAGTAAGGGTGTGGTGATTCGGAGAGAAACTGTTGCCGAACACTGTACAACCCTTTTTATCTGTTATTTGTTTGTCTCCTTCAGCAAAGCGGACAATGTGCGAGGGGGCGGGGGCTTTAAAGTAAACGACCTTAAAAAGAATAACAAATAGACATGTGTCAACATAGCGCACTTCAGGAAAAAAGGGTGGATGGGCTTAGGGTGAATCTTCGGACAAAGATCTCCTGTGTTTCGGTTGACCTTTTTGCAACAGTATTGATTGAATCGGTGAAATCATTTGCTTAACATTATTTAATAGTCGTTTTTTCGTTCGTAAAACTATAGATAGCAATTTTTGCCACTAGCAATGAAGTTTGTAAGGTATAGTAAAGGAAAACCATTTAAAGAAGAGAAACTTTTGCTTTAATTTTAATTTCCTTCAGGTTGGCTGTGTTGTTGCTGCAGAATTAGAAAGGTTTTTGGACCTTATGAGTCTCTTTCGCCTCTCACCGTGTTGGTGCTTTACAAATATACTAAAATAGACTCTCTCTATCGATGACTTGCGACTATCTTTTGGCTGCATTTTAAGCAATGTAGTTTGCTCATGTGAAATCATGTCTTATGTGACATGAAATGGATTGATCAACCATTGAATGACCTTTTTGTTAGGTTCAAGTGTTTGGTAACGGAGTATATGAGTGATTTGAAAGTCTCTGAGCCGATGCTTATACGGAACGATCGTCATTGGGACTTCACCAGTAAGTCACCGTGTTTTGATAGAGTGCTCAAGATAAACCTTCTTTGGAAAAGAACCCTCAATTGTTCTATGAACGTGTCACTATCATCGTGCTCGGTGTACAATAGAGCTCATTACCACCGAACGCTAAAAGCGAGGAACCCTGTTCCACCTCAAGCTCTTTTATGACTTCTTTCCTTACCGCATCTTAATAGCCTGTCAAACAAACCCCTTTCGGTTGAAACGAACGACGGTGGTTCACGGTGCAGAAGTGACTAGCTTCTTTAGCGCCCATTCGTGGTCGGTGCGAGGATAAACATTGACACGTTGCGACAGGGCCCGAAGGATAAACAGAAATGGTAAAATAGTTGAGGGGCGCGTACTGGTACTGTTTGCGAATTTGTCAACCCTCTCTGTGTGTCCGTCCGTCAAGGGAGATGACGTGATGCGTGATGCGACACGAGTGGCTTCAGAGTGTCGTTTGTTTTGTTTGCATAGTGCAGCGGCTACGTATGTGGGCAGCCGTGGAACAGAGAAGAATCAATTGCACTGTACCGGTTGTCATTTGTTTTTGGCGAAGAGAAAATTTTGCCAAATTTACAACTTTGCTGCGAAAAAAAGTATCTCCCAGCGCATAGCCTTTGACTACGACGTAAGCAAAATACGAACGCAATAGATAATTCGATTTTAATGAGTGCCTCCCGGACTGGCCGGCTGCCGGTAAACTGTCAACGGCCACACGGCCCGGGATTGTATGTCGTGGCGTCGCGCGTAATTGCCTATTAGCGGTGGCACGGCAGGAGAAAGCAGCGTTACCTTGCATTTAAGCGCGGAACGGAAACTGTGCGACGTAATTTTAGAGGGTCCCCAGATCATTCACCGATCATTCGGTCGACGTGTTTCGCTGGTGGATTTTTCGGGTGGGTTCGTCGCTTGAAATCACCCATCCACTCGTTGAAGTCTTTCGTTCATTTGTGCGAGCGTATTTGGGCGGAACATAAGTAAAACGTTTTTTGGGGTTTTTTTGAGCACAAGTTGGATCAGCTCAAGATGTGGGTTACCTTCGTAAAGGCACTTTCTTGCACTGTTGAATACTTTCGCCTACCCGTGTGCAATTGACATTTGGTGGGCAAACAATAACCCGTGGCAATGGAGCAGCAAGTACAACCGGTTCCATTTACGGTGCGTTTCACCGGTTTCCTCCTGGTGATGTCATTCTGAGTGGAAGGAAAGGGAATTTGCCTGGAATTAAACCCTAGGGCGCTGAAGTAATTGTCTTCGGCAGGCGATCTTGTTGCGATCTTCAAGGTGATCGGTTGAAAAAAGCTGGAAGCAGCGAAACTACGAAACAACCGGAGCACCAGCATGTAAGCACCTGCGTATGGCTGAAATGGTTTTTTTGTTTTTGTTTGTGGGGTTTTCACACACTCTCGCCGATGATAGTATTGTTGATTCGGCATTCGGTGTCGCAGCATGTCTTCCAGGCATTTATGTAAGACATGGAAACGTTGTTGTAATGATGGAGCGTTTAATGCTGCCAAACTTTTCGAAAGGGGCTTTTAATCCTTGCTATGGTTCTCTTTTTGCTTTAGTTACCTACGATTGCATAAATTATACATTAGAGTGAGTTAAATTTGAATGAAAAACTTTTGCATGCTCCAACAACTCTATTAAAGCGTAGTACTTAAGCGTCACCATTTTGTTTACTGTTAAGTAACACACACCTTACAAGACAGCCAGCCAGGTATTTACTAAAAATATCATCCGCTCCATTTCCCGTCATCATGGCGCCATAACTGCTTTCCCGACCGTGTTATCACTCGAATCGCAAAGGATCTTGATCTAATCAACGCAAATCAACGATCACTTAATAATTGCTCACCGTTTAGTGTCGCCCATGCTGGAGTGTCACATAAGGCGAAAGGGTTGTTTTTTTTTTATAAGACCAAGCCCCCCGAAGTTGGCAAGAAAAGGAAAGCATTTCTCGCTCGATCTGTCAAACCGTCGATGGTGGCGGTACAAGTGTTTGCGATTTTTAAAACCTCGCAAGGTCCGATGAACTATGTTGACGTTTTATGCAACATCTAAAAATGGGAATCACATCGGCAGACCATGACGACAATGAAAATGTTAGTTAAACTCGCCCAAGCGCAAACGATGCGGTAATGGAACAAAACTTTTAAATTGCAAAACTATACCAGTCAGTAAGTTTATTTTAAATGCAGTTTTCTTACATTAAAACCAACTCCAACTTTCTCCGAACCGTTTGATGCTATTTCACCACCTGGCACAATGTCAAATGCGGGGAACGGCAAGTTAGTTTCACCAAAATATTCAATTTAAAACAACAAAGTTTGCATCATAACGACCATCAAAAACAAAAAGATGAGAGTTTTCTTTTTTGTAGCCCCAACCGGTTCGTTAGCGAATCAAAGATACAAAACAGTTAATTACGTGCAGTTAATGTGCTACTGCTAGACTATAACCTTCATGGTAATTATTTTATGATGGATGCGGATGTTGTTATTTAGCTCAACAAAAAGTTACAGAGTTCTTGCACTAAGTTTAGCAAAAACATTCATTTCTTCTTGCTGTTGCAATATTTCCGAGAAGAAAGGATCACATACATACAGCCGGTGCCATTAGTAATTATGGTGATGAGTTAGGCAAATGTGTGACGAATTCGCTAATTTGTTACCCCGTTTGTTCGTTGACCCTTGTCGCACTTGGTTCGGAGAAAATCTGGCCCGGTGCTGCCCCCCGGCATGCTGGGGGAGCAATGACACGACCCAAATTTGTTTTCGGCAAGTGAAAAGCAGAAACGTCAACAGTTGGGTGAAGTGCGATGTACTGTGGAAACGAGCAGTTCATTTTTGTTCACACCTTTCATCTTATTTCCTTTGCTTGACATCCATTAGTACATCAGGTTAGCAGCTGTTGTATAACAACTTTTTAATCATCCTCAAGCAAAGGGTGTGAACTACTGATGAGAATTTCGTTCCGAACCTGCTAGGTTCGTTCCGTTCCTGCTGTGGAACATACGATCCTTTTTGCACATTAACGTTTACTGTTGTTGCTCTTGCTCAAAACTCTTGTGGAATGTAAGTAACCCTCAAAGTAACGATGTTGTATTTCAGTGTTGTATTTCAATCTCATGGATGATAGGTGTCCGTGTGTCATGAAACGACGGAATAGATTATGTCACATGGGATTATTTTAAATTTTCTTGTGAAAGTTGGTTCAAAAGAGCCTGGTTCCGTTCCGAAAAACTGGAACTTTCCCATCACTAGTAACCCATAGGAAATGCATTACACGGTGAAATAAACTAAAAGCAAAGAGTTTTAATGCTCAATTGTTACAAAAAATTATAGCATAAATTATGCTGCACAGCCTTCGGTTTAGATACCACAATCCAAAATGCAAAATTTTAAAGATGAAGAAAAGCAGCTCCTTCACGCACGGATGAATTTTGGGAAAGGGAAGAGATTGAAACAAAAGGAAAAATCAGACCAAAAGGTGGGACAGTTTGTAACCGCAACGCAAGTCTTCCATTATTCATGCCGAACCGGTCCACGATGGTGGTGGTCGCGTAAAAAAAAAGATAACTAAACAAGAAAGACAGTCGTCGAAAGAAAAAAAAAACAGATACAGATCGATGAATGAAGACTTCGGAGGTGGGGGATAGGAAAGCATCTCTGGTATGGTTCCTAGGTGTGCCGATCACTCGACTGAAGTAAGAATACATTTTCACTTTCTACTGACCCGCATTCGGACCCGGTTCACTGTCATGCGCCACTGATGATGATGATTACAACCCTTCAGAATAATGATCGGTCAACGAATGACGTGGCAGCAAAATTCAGCCAGCTTTATGCGTGAACCCATTTATTTATTTCAAGGATGGTCGGTATGTTGTGTCGCTGTTTCTGTCCTTAATGTAATGCTAATGGTATCCAAAAGCATACCTCGACTTTAAGCTACTTATTAGCGCATTGCTGTGCAACAGCGAGATGCCAACGAAAATGCCTCAATAAAACGATCTTTTGGCTCCGAAAGCTCTCCACCATTTTCGACGATCGCATCGAATCGCAACGAGACTAAATTCACGACTGGAGAAAGCTGCAACTTGCGTTGCAACGTTGCATTTTCAATTGTGCAGCATAACACTCACTGAAAGGGATTGGTAATGGAGAATTATTTTATATCAAATCATAAAATATTTTACAGTGAAATTCATGATCGTTCGTAAGGCATGGCAATAAACTGACAGTATGTGCTTTGAATATGAAGGCCTACACCTCTCAATCGTCAAGTTATGAATGCAAATCTACACATTACAACGTTCGCTAAGGAATAAATTATCGCGTCTGGAGTGTGAAGCGTAAAATAATTGTTCTGGCGTGAGGTGTCTTGTAATCCTCTGGCAAGGTCGTTGAATTACGCACAAGTGTGAAAAGCCTTTTGAGTAATATATTTTCGAAAAGTTTATATTTTGGGGAGCTCTAACGAACTGACGGCAGCCTTACACGTCTCGATGCTTCCCAAAAGTACCTCTTAATGGACGGTTCCTTTCAAGTGCTGCATAAAAGCAACCTTAATTGCACATGGAACAGGCGGTACATGTTTATGTTTGAGATTCACACGAAATAAGCACACGTTCTTGAGCACAATGTTGTCCATACAGGAACGCACCGCCGTGTAGTTGATGCGCCCCCTCTTCGAACAAGGTCAGTCCAGTGATGCATGATTAATGATGCCCGTCGCTTCAATTGCACCCCCAACGAGGCTCGCACACATTTCTTTACACTTATTTCAAATCGAATTCGCGATACGCGATACGCGCGAGTGTGGAAGGCACCTACCTTTAGCTTCCGAAATTGGTACGGTGTGAGCGTAAGCACGATCGTTTCGAGCGTGTAGTAGATGGATTTCACGAAGAAGATCAGCAGATCGATCAGCAGCGAAAGAAAGTGATCGAGCGGATTCTCGTACAGCATGTCGCGCATTCGTAGCACCATCATGGATTGTTTTGGGAAAACTATTTTGCTTGAGAGATGAAAACTGCTCGGTGTTCAAGGCGGGTTTAGCAGTGCACTATTTGGATGCGTCGTAAATCATGCCCATTAAAGGCGTACGGGGAGCGTACATTCACTTCACTGTGTATGTTGTACACAAAGTGCGTTGCTTTCTTCTCACCACAATTCACTGTCACTAAACAAACGAAGAAGAAAAAATAAAACGTTGTTAAACTTTTGCTCGGAGAAGTACTTTAAGATATTCAAGTAACTAAAACTTGACACAACCCCCCTTAACAAAAGAGCCAGAAATCTTCGTTCCCGGTTCTTGCACGGTCTACTTCGAATCGGGTCAAACTCCCCGCGAGAAAGCACCAACAATGCCGGAGCTTTCTTTTTTTCCTTCCTTCACCGATTCCACTTTTGAAACACGTTTACCCGTGGTTGCCAATGCGGTGCGGTCCGAACCGATCCGAACGATCGCAAGTACCGAACGTGAATGCGCGGTTGAAGTGTTCGCGGACGCGGGTTAGGCTTGTTCCAACGCCAAGTCTCACGCTCGCACCGATCTGCTCATCTTCGGCGATTGTCTGGTGAAGATTATGTTTGCACCGGTGAGCAGTGAGATGGGTGAGATGAGATGCATAGAAACGAGGCATTTCACCGTGTGGAGGCTCAGTAACAATAACTTTTCTTCGCGATCGCGATGAATTGGGTTGCCTTATTGGGGAAGGCGATGAAAGATGTGCGTCGGAGAAAAGCCACTACCACACGCAACTTTACATGGCGTTTTGGTGTGCGTTGCTACGAAAGACCGTTACTCTGCATGCTATCAATGCAAGGTGATCGTGTGTTTTTGTTTTGTTTTGAAATGAATATTGATCGGTTTGTGAAGAGATGAGCATAGACATTCATTTGTTAAATTTAGAACAAATAATGTATTTTTTTTCTGTACCATGGAATTGTTCTGATCCAGATGATGTACGTATCAAATCGTTTTTACGTTCAGTGCCAACACACTCAAGGTTATTTCATACTTGAAAAGAAAAGAAAAACCGCTTCATAATTTACATTTTTTTAAACGCATACCATCACACTACAATGGAAGAAGCTTGGAAGTGTGAAGATGCTGTGCAGAAACTACAAACTGGCTCATTATGACAGCAAAAACACCGATGCCACCGATCACTACCAAACTGACGCGCTTTGTAACCCCAGCATGGTTCACCAACACGTTGGTTTTATGGCATTACACCAAAGACGGTAGCGAACGCCCCGATGGTGGAAGATGATTCCACCGTCAGGGCAAGGGGATGGGCACACATTTTTATTCCAATGGCGTCTCCCTTGAGATGTGGTCGGGATGGCGTTATGCAAGCTGCGATCAGGTCCGGTGGTGTCCTACGAATGGCTCTACCGCATTGTATTGCATACCGAAAACGGAATCTCGACCCATCCCGAAACCGCGTACCTAAAAGTGGACCGGTTTTATGCTGGTGGAAGCTATGCTAATGAAGACGCACTGTTGAAAGCTATATTACGACTACAACGTTACAAATATTAGATAGTATGTGATAACTAATGATGTACTTTTTGGTTTGGTTGATGAATGAGCTCCGTTTTCAAACCGTTTACCTTCTTTGCAACTGAGCTACAAATCATATTACAAGTCCGGTGCCACCCAGACATCGCACACATGCAGTTTGTTTGCGTTTCGTAATGTCTCATTGCGCCAACCCACAAAGGTTATGCAGCTGTGGGGCGCCATTGTGGTGTGAAAATCCTTCACATTTAGTTCCCGGCCAGATGACCACGCTAGTTCACGTAGGTCAGGCGCACCTAATGAAACGTAGGCAGCAAAGCAGCCGAAACATACAGACGACGAGATTCACATTAGACTATTAATTTATTATTAGTTGACTTGCACATCCTCTTAACACGTACCATTGTGGATTGTTGGAGGTGTTGTGGTTACGGTTTGCTGATAAAGTTGTCACGTAAGATTTTCAATTCCTACGATGGGTTAAGTGTTATTATTTGATTATTATTTCAAATTGGAAGTCGTCCGAAAAATTTGTATGACGTTGAGTGAATAGTTGGTAATGCTTAGAATAGTTTTAATAATGCATTACTATTTGTGTTAGAAGTTGAGTTAGACATTGCATGGACTATCCTAACAACATGCAGACCATGTTAAATCTCTCAAATTTCGATCATCTCCGGTCTTGTTCTCGTTAAAAATTATAATAAAAAATAACCCGACACCGTAATGCCGAAACTCTATTTTCCCGAAAGTGAATCATCATTATTATGACGATTGCGTACCTTCAGGCGTTGCAAGTTAAGGTGGTAGTTGTGAGTTGTAAAAATATTTGCATACATTAAGGTGTTTACAATTTTCACATTAAATATACTTACCCACGTAACATGTTCTTAAATATACTTTCTTTCTTTATTGCTTCGGAAAATTCTCGAATAAAGGAAAATTAAAATCAACCTCAAGTGTCCTCTATCGTTAGGAAAAAGAGAAACATAAGAACAAACAAATGTTTATATTTTGAATCTCATTCTGAGCTTAAGAGTGTTTGGGTACGGCAGTAAACAGAACGAGAAAGCTATAACACAATCCTTACATTATTTGACATTAGATTGGTATGTTGCATACCCTTTTGTGCGATGTTTTTTTAACAACATAAAATCTAGAAATTATCTATTTAAAGAGTGATTTTGCATTGCAACTATTCATTTAACATACCCTGTTATTTTTAATTAAATGGTCACACAAGAATTTAACTTCGCATTACATCGTACCGTTGATTGACTTTAGTTTCATCATTGCATTGCAACAATTGTTGTAATTTGTTGTAATGTTTACAGGAAAGAAAACATACACCACATACACGTAACACATTCATACAGCTAGCGCATTGATGTTTCACCAGTCAGCACGAAAGCATACGGCGCTTTGTAAAGATAGTTCAATAAGTTGCCCCTACTGTTATGCCTATTATTCCGGCAGTTCTTCACTTTTGCTTCACGTTGCCCACCAGAATTATGTTTCTCACCATAAGTTTCACCTGAAAGATCGTTAAACTTCCTGTCCATAGCTACATCTAGGCTGAAGTTGATATTTGATTCGTGAAATGTGAACTAACCTTAGCCGTAGATCGTAGAACGTGATTGTTTTGCATAAAATTTCCCATTTACATAATCAAAGTTGTTTTGTTTTTAAACAATTTCCCACCATACATGCAAGCGTTAACGTCCTTAATATGCAACAATAAACATAGACATACTCGGGGAAAATAACATGCAGTTTCCTTTACGTAAGTACAACCCAACAACACCGTTCCTTTCTGGTTTACTCATCAGACAAAACAAGACAAAACGACAGTAAATAGTTGACAGCGCTTTGGTTTTGATGCTCTTGCAAATAAACATACGTTATTTATTCTTCACTATGCAATTGATGGTGTGTATGAGTATGTGTTTGTGTTTGCATTATAAGTGTCTTTGTGTGAGCGTGTGTGTGTTTATTTTTATTTCAAAGTGTTTTCCATCGGTTCTGCTTTGCAATTTTTTGAAATGTACGTAATGGGGACTTTTGGACATTTAGTTGTTACATAAAGATAAATATGAATATGCATCTCTCGTCTGCGTTTGCTGCTGCTAAATTGTGTGCCATTTTTCCAGCCACCGTTTCGTCTCTTATCCTTTTTTGGAAAGATATCTTGCAGGATTGGTTTATCGCGTTTGTAGCCGTGCACGTGCACGCTATCCCTCGCTCGCTACATATAGTTTGACTGGAAACTTTGGTATCAAGTATGGTGGTAATAAATATATTTGTATGTATAACAATCAATTCAATACTAAGTTTAGCAGTTTTAAATGCTCCTGTTCTAGCTGCCAGCGCAGGTCACTCTTTTTTTTTTATTCAGGCCCGAATCATAATTGCCCTATATTCCAACGGTCCCATCCCGCCAAAAAGGAGAAGGAGGAGAAGCATGGTAAACAAACTTCTCGTTGTATCCTGGTTAACCTACATAATCGCTGTTGTTGTTCCATCCGGTTTAAAAATGTTTACATTTACACACCGTTATTAGCAACACACACAACCACACATAAAGTTTTCCTTAGCGTATGTTTGTATGCTAAACAGATATTGTTCATTTTGTATTGCGTTTTGCATACCTGCACTGCATTATGCCCACAAGGTATGCAATACGCACGACAAAAAGGTTGGTACTAAATTCTGCTCACCAAACACCGTATTCGCTCACCATGGTTACCCTGGTGAGAAAACGGCCACGAACCGCTGTACAAAGCGTTCTCACCACCGTACCGCTGTAACGGTTGCCTCAAAGTAGGTGCCGGTTTCAGTGTCCCGGTCCCGGTATCGGTTGCTGCTGTTTAACGTGCACGCCCGTAGTCGCTACACGGCAAGAAAACACGACAAGCCACAAAACTTTAAGTTTAATCGTGTGTCGAAGATTGCGTTTCTGTGGTGGGTGGCACATAGAAGGGTGTGCAGGCTGGTGATTATCATTAAGATTGTATATTAAACGTGTGGTTTTTATTCTTTGGGAAGAAGGAGGGATGCTATTGACATTTGTATATGTATATAATGTATATAATGCATGTATATATATCTATATAGTATATCTCTATAGTGGGATGCATCCTTAGCCGACGGTTTTCCATTGCATAATGTTATTCCCGCTTGATCCTTTCGCAAATCCCAGTTAAAAGTCGTGCGAGTCCTACACTGTTCATATGTGGTTTGTTTGTTTGGTTTTTCGCTTCTCGTGTGTCTAATTTGCCCCTTTTAAATGTATATGTCTATATAATTTATGTGAAATAGCTCAAAAAGTATCATATATATATATATTAATCCATTACAGATTTAGTTGTTGTGTGAGCTTCTCCTCTTTTGTGTATGTATGTATGTATGTGTTTTTTTCTTTATTTTATGTTTATATTCTCGTTTGTCCGTTTAATCGTTGGCCATTATCCTTGCGGTGTATTTGTCGGGTTCCGTTTTGTTCCGCTCGATTCGTTTAGTGTTTTACATAGATATAGGAAAAGTATTTGTTTGTGTGTGTGTGTGTGTGTGTGTGTGTGTGTGTGTGTGTGTGTGTGTGTGTGTGTGTGTGTGTGTGTGTGTGTGTGGGTGTCTGTGTACAAAATTATCAACTTTCTTGTTTTTATTCAAAAAGTAAGTTTCAAAAGCTAAAGGAAACAGCAAAAAAAATGGCTACCACCGATATTAAAAAACGTTTCGGTTAGAAACGTCGAAAGGTCGAGCGTTACTCAACTACTAGCAACTACGTGTGAAAAATATACTAAGAAACAAAGCGCTGCAAAGTTGGGTTTGAAGTAGAGTTTGTATGAAACATAATCCGGTTTATTATTCATCTTTACTTACTTAGATAAAGCGCGTGTTTCGCGTTTTGCTTCAACAAGGTTAGGTAACAGTATTCAAAATAAGTTCTCGAAACGTGCAGTTCCTTGTTCTGGGTAGTGTGTAATTGTAGTTTGTTTTGTTTTACTTTTGTTTTACTCAGTCTCTGATTAATTCGTTTTTGTTTTAAATCTCCCACGCCTTCCTCACATGCCCCGTTTTTTGCTTGTTGTTGCAAGTTTCTTGTTATGATTCATATATGTTATGTCCATTGTTTCCGATTTGCCCGTTTTCGTTCTTGTAAAGTGTAAACAAATCACCACCACCATCTTGCGCCCAATTAATTCGTAGAGTTTTGTTTTTTTTTCCTTGTTCTGTTGTCGCTTTTTAGTACATTGGGTTTGGGTTTTATTTATTGGTTAACATAGTTATATTTCTCGCTCTTAAAACGCAACATGGCGCCGCCACATCGTTGTCATAGGTTCGTTTTCCCGAGATGGCCCGTTTGGTGGTGCGGTGTAATATGTATTTGCTTTTCATTTTCCCCTCTAAATACATCTATATAAAGTGTGCGAGAAAAAGATGCTCGTGAACAGTGAAAGATTTAGCGTTTTGTTTGCTAAAGGAATTGACGCGCGCAGAGGAATATCGCTACACATCGAGTTTTACGATGCGTACGATTCTTCTGTTACACGTGTGTTCCCTTATCGAAAATTTTCACCCATCCAGTCCCAGTCAGTCAGTATCCGTATCAGTTAGCATTAGTTGATTAGAATTGTTCTTTGCCCTTTTGCCATTCATTTTGTATGTATGTTTTAGTTTCTTTTTTTGGCGATGTGGATTGGAAATTGAATGCCCCCAAAACCAAAAAGCAGCCGAAAGGTAGTGTGTACGGCCGAAATATAGCTTCATCTGTGTAGGTTTACTCATCTAAACACTCTCCATACCGATCCAAACGAAGTCAAACGAGCCCACCGAAAACGGTCACCCTTATCGAACGTGTGCGCCATGTTGGTTTTGTTGATCGGCTGGCTCCAAGGCGTCCCATGATGTCCTCACACAATTCGCCCCGAACAGCCGCAAAACCCTCAACAGGCTGGAGTTCAGGGTTTCAAGCTGTCCTGTGCACGATCTTGGATGGCAAAGGGTGTGTGCGTATGTGTGAGTGACGGGAAACGCTTGGCCGAGCCCTGGTTATCCTTCGCTGCGAGCACGAAAGATCGCTTGTTGTAGCGCTGTTGAGCTGTACGGTAAGGTTAACACTTAACCTGGTGCGGCTAAAGTACAATATCTGCTCATCTGCACGCCTGTCGAGGCGCGTAAGTGAACCACGCACACTCCCGGATAGTTGCCGCTTAAGATAGATTTGAGGGTGTGTGTCTGTTTATGATTTGTTTGTTTGTTTGTTTGGGTTAGCTTTAGTAACATGCATACGTTGAATCACACATTAAATCACTAATTTGGGTAAAATTGGAATAAGCAGTAACGGGTTTTGTTTCGTTTACTTTCATAAAGTACACATTTTCATCGAACAATTACAATCGCCCAGTTGCTTTCTCGCTTAGTTTTTTGGGGAAAGGAGTGATGGGATTTTAAACACTAAAATGCATTTTTTTTCACGTGTAGTGTAGGTGTTGTTTTCTTCCTCACTGTGTCAGGGTTTGCTGCTTTCTATATATGCGTGAGTATGTATACTAAATGGTTGACAGCGCGCACACACGCGTGTCTACTACTGTAAACGGAGACGCGCGCGACACTACACAATTGCTCCATCAACGAGAATAAGTGACATCTGTCAAACGTCACCAACGAACGTACCGCTGTAAACGTTTTCTTCGCGTACCGCTCTCTAACTGTCCCGGATTTGTTCGCAGACGCAACGCTTCTGACGGTTGCAGTAGTGGCACCGTGGGCGGTTGTTTCCTACAATAAGGAATCAAAAAATATATATTTTCTTTCCTTCCTTGTTGGCCTTTCCAAGTCACCCTTCTTGATTTACCCTTTTCCGATAGTATCCTTTGTTGTTTTTCCCCCTGTAAAATGCGGTTCATTCGCTTTGCGGTGAGTTACTTTCCCTCCGGAAATCTTCTCACTACTGTGAGATGTGTGGCTGTGGTGTGAATTTGTCTGTCCCTTTTCTATGCTGTCTGTAGATGATGGTTGTTCTGTCTGCTATCAATGCACATTAGATGTGCTGAGCCCGTATCTATCCTAGGTATTGATAAATTTACTCCTACCTAATAGCTGCACTGGTAAAGACTGCTTGCTGATCGCTGTGTGCCGTTCTGTATTTTTTTGTGCTATGAATTCCGCGTTGGGATATGTGGTGATGTTATATCGCCACCTTTGTACGAAACGAACTCCTCTATCCTCACTTCAACTAGCCACCTGCAGTAACTAGCCACCACACCAAAATATATACTTTTCAATTCGCTAATTTGGTTCACCCATATAATCATAATCATCATTATCAGCTCCAGTGGTTTAGAAGCTTAAAATAGTTACTGGGGAGATATCTCTTCGACTCTCCCACATATGCTCTCTATCTCTTGTTTTTGTTTTTAATATAATGTAATGTATATAATATATGTATATATTAATATATAATAATGTGTATGTATAGATATATGTATGACGTTTGTATCTCCATTTGTTTGTATGCGTTTTGTAATGGGGTAGAAGTGGTAGGATAAATATCCATTCTGGCCATGCCGTCAACGATACCCGTCCGCAGCTACGCGCAGACACGCTAAGCTTAGTAAGGAGGGGGAATGATTCAGTTTGGTTTTGCTGTACGTTTTTCCATGCTACTATAGGAGGTACATAGGTGATTTGTTTCTTGGGCCGTGGGGTTACGCATGGGGTCACCCCGCGCAGTAAGTAACATGATTGATGTGATTAGGTGAATGATAAGTATTCCATTTGCTTTCACAAGGTATTCCTAGAGGTTGCCCTGTTGTCTCCTTGCCGTTTTGTGCCGTTCCGCTCGCCGAGCGTTTTACCCGGGCAAGTGGAGCACTGCCATTGTGCAAGGACGATATTCAAAAGAAGGTGTTGATTTCGGTTTACTGCCGGTTTAGCGTTTTAAGTGCAACGGTACAGCGTGCGTTCCACCCTTCTCACTTCCGGATCGGTCCCCTTTGCAGGCTGGTGGGCAAAGTGGATCGATCGGGAAAACGGGACCGATTACTGTACGTGTCGTCTGATTGGGTATCCAAATTGACAGTACACCGTTACCCCGGTACAGGTGGTCGCAGAACGGGTTCGCTTGTTTTCCACTACCGTGCGTTTGTGTTGTGCCGGATTGTTGTGTTTGTGTGGTTTTTTTTTTCTTACATTAATCTTTTGTTTTGTAGAGTAGAGTTGCCTTGTTCGGTTCATTTTGTTGCCGTCTTCCGTTTGAGTGCGTGCATCCGGTATCGCTTCACGTAGGTTTAGTTAATCGAATCTTCCGTAAACGCCGATAGCTTGTTTCGTCGCCATATGATCAATGTTTCGCTTGTAGCTATCAATATTCCCTAACAGGGGAGAATTTCTAAGCTTGGAAACTGGTTATAAATTCGTCTATTAAAAACAAAAACACTCTTCATCAAAGTTGATTAGATAAAATACGACATCACAACGGAACCTGGATGATCTTGTCAATAGCTTTGGATCAGACAAAGATGTGCAAATAAAATTAAGTCCTGAGGCTGTCTCCAATCACTAGTCATCTTAAAACTTGATTTAAAATCAGATCTGAACTATAAGAAAGGGATCACTTTCACTGAAATGAATCTCTCCTGTCTCCAACTCCAACTTCAACTTGAATGAAACGTATCGTTCCTTTCCTCAACGAACAGATTTACTTGTCCACTGGCTTGTCGCCGGTCTTTGCCGATTCCGGTGCCGCTGCATTGCCATCCTTTTCCTGATCCTGCGAACCCTTGTTACTGCCGGTGGATTGTGGCAGCGCCTTCAGGATGGCGTGAACCTCTTCCGCAACGGCCATCAGCACGAACTCGAACTGTTGCCTGGTGGCGACCAGCCCGGCACGCTGATCGCGCAAATGTTCCAGCGTCGCCGCAATGTCGATCTCACGGGCGCCCTTGTTCATGCGACCCAGCACCAGATCGAGCAGGATGTACGCACCGGTACGGCCGGATCCATTGCTACAAATGGAGCGACAATAATAACATTAAAAATAACCATATAGCCAATTAACTCGAGAATGTATTGAACATTGCCTATATTTAGGCGCACTCTCCACTCACCTGCTGTGGACCACGATCGGGCACGATCGGCCGCGGTACGATTTGTTCACCTTGCGCCTAAAGTCAAGCAGCGCCTTGGCGGACGTCGGTACACCACCCTGCGGCCAGGACAGGAAGTGGAACTGCGTTACGGTGCGCGTTTCTCCGGTGCGCAGGTTCTTCAGGTAGAACGAACGCACGAGATAGTCATCGCACCAGATGTGTTCGCTCACCAGATGTACCTCATAAATGTGGTACACTTCGGCACCTTCCTCGGGCCAGTAGCGAGCACACGCCGGTTCACCGTTCTCCTGCAGTCGGCACAAGGCAACCAGCACGACCGCACCCTGTTCCCACACCATCTGCCAGAAGTGGGCCAATGTCGACTGCATCGGACCCTGGGCGGCCACATATGCGGGCGCACGTGGATCGTGGTCGGTGATGGTGGATGCGTTGATGTAGTCCATGCCCTCCGCGTTCGCCAGATGATTCAGCACGACACGCGAATGATCGTACGGTAAAGGTGCACCGGGGCGGTTCAGTGGTGCACACTGCGACTGCAGTGCCGCATCCCGTGCGCTAGGTTCCGCCTCGTACCGGCAGAGGGCTTCCCATTCGCGCTGCAAACGTCCCTTGTTGCGCAGATGGTCCTCCATGTACGACAGCACCATGTGTCCGGTTGAGATGTCCATGTTCGTTAGTGCCGGTTCTTCGCTCCAGGAAGAAGTACTCGACCGGGACGACGGGGGTCTAGCTTCGGCCTCCTTCGTCAGCGCTGTGATGCGCCCTCCAGGAGAATCGGAACCGGTCGGTCCGGTCTTTCCACCGGCCATACGCGCCCGACAAAGATCCTGATAGTCCTTGCTCGAACTATCGCCGCCACCAAGCCCCGACTGCAGTCCACCCAGTTTGTCCTTTTTCTTATCGTGCTTACGGATGAGGAACAGTGTCATCGCAACGACGATGACTGCTGCTGCGCCCGCCCCCGCAAACATATACGCCATCACGTGCGTTACATTCGGGCCGTCTTCGACACGCTTCAAACGCTGCGATGAAACGGCATCCATTTCCTTCGTCTTGTCACCAACACCGGCCTGAATGACGAGCACTCCCAACCGGCGGGACAGATTGTTCTTGAAGCGACTGTCATTAATCTGCTTGGCAACATCGGCGGCCGTTTTGCGGTCCGGGTTCGCCTCGACACGGAACGATACCTCGTGCCGGTCGACTCGTGGATGCGTGAAATAGCCCTGCATGTTAAGCAACTCCGCTAGAGCGGCCACGATACGCGATCCATCCTTCCAGTTGTCGATGCTATCGAAAATGAAATAGGTCAAGTTAAATGAAGAATTTCTACACGATACCCTTAAAGGTAGGCAATGCGAGTTAAAAAAAGACTATCAACAGCACTTACGGGTTCTTCAGGATAACGTGCGCGTACTCCGTGTCGACCGAGTGCGGTGCGTGATCATCGTCCGTGTGGGCAAACAATTCCTTTTTCGACTTTGGCCGCTTGTCTTCACCGCCTTCGGCAGCATGAGGCTTTTCCTCCGCCGGTGCCTTCTCCTTCGGTGGTTCATTCGGGCTCTGGCCAGATGGTGGTGGTGCTGCCGGAGGTCCCGGTTTCTTCACGTCTAGCCGTTCACGTCTCGTAAAGCCAAGAATGTTATCCAGCAGGGTGCGTGCTTCGTCCTTGCCCGGTCTACCACCCGACTTCGGTACATACACGAATCCTCCCTCGGTGTACAGACCGCCCGCTTCCGGACCCGGTGCATACGCGGCCACAGCCGACTCGCGGAAGTTTCCCGTCGCCGGTATCTCATTGCGGGCATGGGAGACCGCCTTGTGCGGGTGCGTATAGAACTTGTCCACGTTCGGGTCGTTCGCTTTAGCCGCTCCGGCTTCCTGCTGCAGTCGATTTACGTTCTCCGGTGCAAAATTGGAAATCTTCGGAATGTGATGCTCCTTCGCATACTCCCGGAAGGATGACGTCTTCGGATAGATGTACTCAAACTCCGGATCGACATCGGCCGGTGTTAAGCGCTCAACCAGCTCCTTGAGGGCACGCTCCTCATCGTTCCCGGTGTGCTGATCGCGAAAGATGCCCGATCCACGCTTGCTCGTACCGTACGCCCACTCACGCTCGCCTTCCGGTGCCTTGAACGGTAACAGCTGGCTGTCTTCAATCTCGTTCAGATCCACCCCCGTATCCAGATAGTCCGTCACGTCCGGCGGATGCTGCTGTTGGTCGGCATCGTACTGCTTCAGCATGCGTCCAAGCGCAATTCGTCGCTGCAGCTCCTGCAGACGCGCACGCTCGAAATCCATCGGTGGACCGCGTGGATCCAACGGAATCACTTCCGGCAGGATGTCCAACTCTACCGGGGACTCCAGCTGCTGTTTCGCGAATGCCTTCTTCGGCGGTGGATAGTACACCTCGTCGGCGTACTCCTCGTTCGGCGGTGTGAACCGTACGAAGGCAAGCGGACTCTGAGGGCCCAGGATCTCCGGGTCCGGTGCTAGATTAGCGCACAGCGTCTGCGGGATCTCCGAGTTGGTGCGGATGGCAAACAGTGCGCCCTGGATGCGGCACTGGGTGAACGGGTGCTCCCAGCCAAGGCCGGCCCCCTGGAGCTCCTCGAGCATACGCGCCAGGATGCGGCTCTGGTCCTCCTCCAGCGGCTTCCGGAAGAGTTCCTCCGGTTCCAGCCCATACTGCGGTAGACACTTTCCAAAGGCGAAGTCTGGGGGAAACGATTAAAGCGTGGATCAATTAAGGACATCGAAATGGGAGATCAATTACAGGACGGCTGAAGATCGTTAGGGGAGTAAAACTAATTAGAAAACTTATACTCGGTTGAATATCCTGTCGGAAGTAGTCATTTCGAAAAGGGAGAACGAAGCTTAATTGGATTCGCGTTATTCCGATCGACGACTGGCGATTTCCCCCCCCCCCCCCATTGAGGGTTTTGATTGATAGCAATCAAGAAACTGCGTTCGGAACGGAATGTACGAATGGTGCAAAAAAAACCTCCCCAACCGATGGATGAAATATTCATCCGTAATAAGAGCACTGGCGGAAGGTCTGGTGTTGTGATACTTACCATCGTAGCACCATTCCAGGTGTTCCAGGCAGAGTGTTTCCGCAAAGAGGCAACCTGAAAGTGAACAGAAAGAGCAAACACCGTTAATACGTTAGTGTGAGTGAGTGAGTGATTAGTCGAGAGCGTACTCCAACGTAATCAGGCATTCGGTTGAAGTATAACGTTCGCCCCCGTGAATAATTATCCTACGCCAAGTTGAGTTGCTCTACAAAGCCCTCGCACTTGCACTCAAACCGCTACAGAAACAGATAAATCATCGTGATAACTTTAATAGCGTATTGAAGGAAGAACTTTTCCGGTACAACGAGATCGGTTTGAAGTAGGCTCACCGGTGCTTATCCACCACTTTAAGATGCCTTTTATCCCTGGATCGGGACGGGTGTATTTCGCCTTTGCTGGGCGTAAAGAGCAACCCACTCGCACCGTCTTACGATCAGCACCATTTTGCCAATGTGAAAAACCGCAGGAGTATTATCAAAAGTATCTCTGTAACACGCTGTGGGAGTTATGTCTATCTCGGTATCTCTTCTAATCTTTGAAGCGCTTGACAGGGCTAAGACTTAGACATGAAGATGAAAGCCTTTGATGAATCTCACTGCGTTAATAAATAAAGTCAAGCGACAAAAGCAGCCAAGAAGCGTAGAAGAAACAGCTAGCTGATCTCTTTTCAATCGTGAAAATAGATTACCAAAGAGAATGGGAATGATAAGCGCGCTAAACACAATGACTGACTCAATCTTAATCATTTGCCAGTGTAAGAGATGGGTTAGAAGAGCGATGAGGATCCTGGGATATGGTCGATTCAAACACCCACGGCTGATGAGTGCGCTCTCGGGATTGCCATGGTACACAACAATTCCCATCGGTTGCATCACAGATGATGACTTCAAGGACATACGGAGGCTGAAAAACAGAACGAAAGATAACTCATCATGGGGCATCTTGGGAGATACGGACAATTTTTTTTTCTTCATTGCCCACAATACACAGCGAGCAGACATCAACAAGCAAACGTTGCCCATTGTGCCACCTACAATCCTCATGTGGTCTATCTTTACCCCGATATTGTGCCATGGAAGCATTATTTTCGCAGAATCTTGCAAACCGAATCGCGCCGGTGTGGTTATTTGCTGCAAGCTCATCTCCCCCTGTCCAACCTCATTAGCGAACCCGACGGAACATCCTTCGCATATCATTCCATTCGTCCTTCGCGTCTGTTCGGGACCAGGCCAACCGGCCTGGCGAAGGATGTGACAGGATTATCTGACATTTAGGTGAGTGGTTTATTTCTTTCGTTGGCGACATGAAAAGTGCTTCAGCGTAGTGGCGTTGGTTAGCACTCCTAGGCGGAGAGTTTCATTCGCTCTGTTCTGTTTTGTTGCTTTTGCGTGAAATATTGATTTGGCTGATGTGCTGTTCTACTAGAAAATACGTCCCAGACCCAGAGGGACGAATTGCGTAAAGGGTCCGAGGAAACATTCAATGATTAATGGTGATTATTTGGTGATTATGTTTAGCTTAGATCATGTCATCTGTCAGTTAAAAAAGTGGATTCCGGAAAAAATGAGACGGGAGCGTCCAGAGTATGGACCATAACGTAATGAAATTTATACCGAAAGTTATTTTCAAAGATGAATGATCAAATTTATTGAATTTGTTGGCTTTAAGGTTGTATAAACAATTACGGGTGTGTTTAGCATCGCCTAAAAGTATGCACTACGTAGCGACAAATTAGTGTGTAACACGTTTTGCATATCTTTAGGCGCACATTTTATTTTTCGAGCGCAGAGATGTCTATTTGAAACTTATACTTAGAGTGATAACGTATCACGGTACCGAAAGAAGCAACTTTCAAAATACTTTTCACGATAACAACCATTCATTTTCCCTTCCGAATTCCGAACAGTCGCACAGAAGTTCTAGCAAAACGATACTTACATACCAGATCGATATCGGTCCGTCGATTGACTCGTGACGTTTCAATTTGATTCAGAGCTTCAGGGTGTCTATAAATAGATTGACCGCTTGTTGACGGCTTACCACCGGCACTCGACCTACTCGGGAAGACCTTCCCCCGGGTTTTTGGTAAACATATGCTCCTCTTCCGGAAAGACTCAAAGAAGTGAAGGTTGGGTTGGTTGCGATGGAATACATTCCTGGTTCGCTTTCTAGAGGGTTCGTCAGGAAAAATGGTGGGGGGTAAACATACCATTCCTCTGACGCTAGATGTCCTGGGTTAGATACTCGGCCGTATGTGTCTTTGCTAGCGTCCCTCAATCGAACTGGTGTAAAACTGTCGCCATTGGTTGGCCTCTTCTGTGTTCCTTCCCAGCTGTGAATCTGTGCCTATACCGCGTACGTAAACCCTTGGAAGGGACGCATACTCGCACACACACACACCCATACACACACATGCCATTCCACATCCTCCTGCTGGGAGGAATATTAAACAACATTTCAATAAAATAAAAACCTGTTAACCAGCAGGCACCAGCAGATGGTACGGTGGTGGGTACTAAAAATAAACTTCGGAACCGTTTTCGGAATACCCGAGAGCGATGAAATTATACCGCACCGTTGCTCTGGCTTCTTCCACCAAGCGACCGTTTTCCGGCAAAACGGTTCGTCCTCCATCAGTGCAATTCATGTGCATCTCTCGTAGGACGGCTTTTTTATGTTATTACTTGCGTTCGAAGCTTCCGAACCGTCGCAAAAGCTCGCCTGTTACCATCCCACCATAAGAGAAGTACGGGTTATAAGGTGATAAGGGAGCAAAAAAAACCGTGTAAGAACATGTTGAACATCTTCTGGCGCGCATACTGTATAGCGTTCGCTACTGTTCGTGACACATGCTTACCGACGTTAGTGCAAGAATTTTGCCTCTTTGTCGCTTGTCTGGTTGGTTCGCAACGGTTTTTTATGCTCTCCTTCCTTTGCGTGGGAAAAAGTAATTAGGAGCACAACATTTTGACGCAAAATGACGTCAAACGAATGTTGGTTTTGTTTAACTTACATTTAATAGTGGACCATATATTGTATTAGAAAGAGCCGAAAATACCACGATGCCATTCGAGCGAAATTAAAGCAAAATCCATTTAATTGATGTCCGGAGGGTTCACGCTCATTCCAACACACTCGCCGTAGTTGTATGTGTGTCCGCCTGGTAAAATGGCGTATCATAGCCGGGTGGCTATTATTGGAACAGGAATCGTCTGGAAACGCCAACAGAACAATGTGCACCTGTCCGTTCTGTGATTTACATTGTTGAAATTTAATCCTGCATTCCAATAAAAGCTTTTGCATTCCCGCCATTTCCAACCCCTCACAGGGGGTAGGAGGGAGGGGAGGCGTGAGTTTTCTGGGTGGCCCTTGGAATGGCATCGTACTCCCACACAAGCTCAGTCGCTCGGTAGATAAGCATCATGCTGCTATGGAAGCAACACAATGAATTAGTAGCATAGCGAAACGCTGTTTCCGCCAGCGTTTTCCACCAAGCGCCATTTCATACCATTTCTTGTTTTGCGCATTTCGTTGGCGACGACTAACAAACAAACAAAAAAACACAACAACACTAACTAAATCGAGTGATAAGCTGTCAAATTGACGCAGTCAACCGATGATGGTGAGCACCGTTTTCAGCCGGATCGCTCAGTGTGAGTGAGAGCTTTTCCTTCACGCTTCACCACAGCACAAAAAAACGCGCGAGAGCAGAAAGGAGAAGTATAAACGCTCTCACATTTCTCACCGAAAAACCGCTAAAGGGCGAATGACGTCAAACCGACTGGAAAAGCGATGGTGAAGCGGAAGGGGCATTAGGGGTGAGGAAACTTTCTATAGAACCGGTGTTTCCACTGGCCCGCACCGTACCAGTACGATGGTATAATTTCCATCAAGTTTGTTTTGCTTTAGCACGACAATATTTTATGGCCAACAGTTTTTTTCTTCTTTTTCGTTACCCTCTTTCGGACCCATTTTCCTCGACCGGAGATAGAATCGTGCGTGGGTTGTTTTAGAGTTGCGGCACTGTTGTTTTTTTTTTTTGCTTTTATTCGACCCACATCGGTTTAACCTTTGCCATTCGAAAGAGGGCGAGAGGCATACGCACGCAACGGCACTGAATGTTGCCAAAGTTGCAACGTCAATGGTAGGCCGGTTTTAATGTGTGGTGCTTCCGGTTTTGACTTTATCTGTGTGTGTGTGTTTTGACATCCATTTTTCCAAACCCAATTCAATGGTGAGGGCTTCTTCGCGAATTCTGTTGAGCCTATTGTACTGTAAGCAGGTGTTGTAAGTACGCGAAATGATAAGCTTGAATTGAACTGTTACCACGGAATGAATGAATAAATGAATGGTTTATTTTTGTCATACCAATCGCATAAGTGCTACGCACCTGCGTACCGATTGATACGACTGAGGCGCAAAATTTAAATGTAGATCACGTGGTGTTATATACCAGGAAATCCTTGGCGGGTCAATTATCAACAAGCGCGAATAATCGAAGGTTGAATGTTACACTACTTATTTCCAAATTGAAGATATTTCGACAAGAAATCGCCTAAATGCACGATGAAAGCATCCCGTTACGCTTATTTTGTCGTCCGGATTGCATACTTTTGGGCGCCATTTTTAAATTTCTTAATGTGAAGTAAATGCATTCTAGGAAATTGGTTTTTCACATCTATGCCATCAATTCCAGTGTGAATTAAGGTGCCTTTCAAGCATTGAGATTAATAGCTAGCATTCCCCGTTGGTAACAAGCGCATAAACACGAAAGCGTCACGCTGTGTCGCTCCAACGCACAACAGGTAATTTTGGCCACATCTTGGCGGGTTTTATTTACAACCTTAATCACGTACGCTCCACTTTATCGCACCCGTGAGGGGTGATTATGGAGGCGAGTTATCTGGTACTTCAAATGTGCCGGAGCATAGGTTTGGAATAAATTATCATTTGCTACACCTGTACGGAGCATAATGTAACTACGAAGTGGCGGCTGTGGAGTCTCCTGGGTGTCACTCAGGTATGTCATGTCGGGCAAGATCTTAGCTGCAAAATTGAACCATTGAGCTAGAGGATATTTTGTATAACGTCATAATATTGTACAATAATGTATAAATATTCCATAGCTTGTATCAAAATAGTATACCACAAGTCAGAAGATAGTGAAACTGATTAAAAGTTTACATTAAGGCGAACTATACATGAAGAGGAATCTTACTTAAGCAGCTTACGTACGAATTACACTTGACCTTTTTCTGTGTACCCCGTGCAAAGCTGTAAATAATCGTGAGAGTTAGAAAATTCAACAAGTTTTCCGCCGTCATTGCTTGAGTTTTTATGCTCCCCAGGAACGAGCATTAAGTGGACGGTACTCAAGCACAAAATTGAACAGACCGTATGGTTTCCGGTACACGCTACTTTGAATTTTATCCTGATTGTAGTGTGATTGTTGTGTAACAAAAAAATCATTATCCTTGTCTTTTCTCGACGAAGATTCACAGCAAACGGTTTATAGACTGTCAATGTCATTCCGACATTTTCCAACATCCTGCTTTGGGATGGGTAAGTTGTCCAATGTTAGTGCTCCCTCTCCATAATCTCTGTCAAATACAAAATAAAGGATCACTAAATATGGTCAACTCATCCCCGGTAGATGGGTATCGATAGCCCCTTATCCACCTTTCAATAAACAGCTTCTCGTTACTGCATCAAAATCATTATGCTCGAACAAAAGCAACGATCCCGGAATCAACCCTCACTGCACCTGGTCCTCGTGAACCCAGGATTCGCCATTCGCATGCCCTTGCCTAGTATCATCTTCCCTTAACGATGGATAGAAAATGGATACCAACAAAAAAAAGATGGCGCTATCTTGCATCTTCTAGTTACCAAGCAAGGCGCTTGGTACCTTGATGGTGTGTAGATTATGTTACAAATTAATACTGCCTTCCATTTTGTGTACCGTTTAGGTAGGTAGATTCCGCCCGACTGGTCACACCTTGCTGCAGTGACGCAGCAGTGATGGAGGAAAATGTATATTTATCTCTGTCCACGCTCACAACAGGTGGAAAATACATTTATTTAATTATCACCATCGTCAGCCTTGCACACGGCGGAGGAAGGAATAGGTTACAAGGTCAAACAAGGACAGGTTCATCAATTATTCAGTGCTGCTTTTTTTTCTATTGTAGTCGTACGAAGGCCATCGGATGGTAGTCGTTGTGCAGCAAAAGGCCCATTAGTTGACATAATCGTCGAAGGATGCTTTATGCGAACGAATTGTCACCGATATCATAATGCGAAAGAATTAATCTCTATTTGGGAAATATTTAACGAAACTTCATCCGCTGGTCACCAACAAATCCTCTCACAGGCTCGACAATCCTGCCTGTAGTCAACGTAGTGCCGTGCTAAAGCGAAATGTGTACCAGTGAGGGTATTATTTCTAAAAATCCCTTCGCACTTAATCCGCTTTCCGAATGGGACGACCCGAGGTCCTTTTTTTCATTTTCCCTCAGTAGCATAATAACCCACCTGCAGCATTAATCCAATCTTCAACGCAACCGAGCACGAGACGGCCTTCCATCACGGCCCGAACGCTGATGGAAAGGGAAGAAAACGTTCGCTTCGTCCACATTGATTATGATTTTAATCCTGTCAAGCCACCGAGCCACAACCCTTTGCCTGTCGCAAACCGTCCATAACCGGATGGAGCTAGAAGACTCATTTTTCCACCTCATCAAGGCCAGTTTCTCCACCAACGATCCCCCAACATGCGATGGGATGTTGCGGTGCAGAAGCAATAAAAATGTTCATAGACATATTTATACAGCAAGCGCCGTCACTTGCGTTCATCCCGCTTCGGGGACAAAGATGCTGCCCGGCACGTTTTTCTCACTGCCCCGGGCGCAGGCACGATCAGACAGTCTGCCGACTGGAATGTGAATGCGAAATGAATGTAACCGGGGTGCAAAAGCGTGTCTGCTTCAGCTGACAGAGTCCGGTAACGAGAATGTTTGTGCCTGACTTGCCTGACTTGAAAAGCAACTTGTGTGCAGCAATGATGCAATGATGCAATTCCATTCGCCCATCCCATTCCGTCCGGGACCGGGTCCGTTTGTGTGCGTTGCAAAACGAAGCTAATGCACACCGGCGTTGCGCGTATCCTGCTCGGTGGAATATTATTGCATTGACCGAAATTGAATCATACTGCAAGAATGATCTCATTAGCAGGAACTATCTCGATCGTCGGTTGGCTTCCGCTACGCTTTCTTCATAAGTGTATGTGTGTGTGTGAAACGTATTAGCATAAACTGCTGCAAATATTAATAGAAACTTTTACCATGAGAGAAACCCAATCACGTGCTGCACACAAATGAACTTATTCCCTTCCGCAGTTACAGGACGAAAATGTGGGTAAGAAACAAAAAATCCAATTAACTCTTTAATTCCCGCAATCCGGAGTGCTCACCGAGCAGCAAAACTAGCCCCATTTGCTACGCAAATAAGCTACGGAGCGTCAAGGAATCCCGTGCATCCCGTGCCCGTTCCCGGTGGTCGGCAATTCAAGGTCATTCGGGAAAGCTGGGGCATCGTTGCACTTGCACGGCTGGCTAGGCTTGCCGTACGTGAGTGGGAGTATATTAATGCGCCGGCAGTTGCATTGCGCATCACCACGTACACCGGGCCAGGTGTTTGGCAAAAACCTCCCACACTCATCATACACACACACTTCACGTCGAGCAATCTCGGCGCAACACGTACATCAATAGTGCACAGAAAAGGGGAATCTTTATGCAACAGTCAGTAAATCATAGCACGAGGGGTGCGTTTTTTGTTCTGCATGTTCGTCTATCGACGTGACGTAATTTTGCATGTCTGATAAGGGTTGGTAGAAGGTTCCTTACTCGACCGAACCATGGTGGTAATGTTTTATGTTGTTCAAGGAAAATATATTGCCCGTCGTACGTCATGAGCAAAGTTTTTGAAGGAAGCAATGGTAATTTACTTTTCGATCTGTTTTAGCTTTTCTTCGAGCAAGCAAGTCATAAGGAACAACAGTGCCGGTCGAATATTCGTTAGAGTTAGTTTTCAAAAATGTTATGTTTGGCAAATTGCATACTTATTGAAATTACATAAATATCGCTTATTAGTAAATTTCATATATCAAATATGTCCATAAAAATACCATCTGTTCCCAAATTCTGACATGTGGGAATACAAATGTTTCATTAAATGAAATAATTAAAAAGTATAAAATAAACATCCGTCACATTGAATTACGTAAACAACTCAACCATTGGCTGATAAAAAACGTCCCCTCTGAAGCCTGGCATAGTTTCACACATCGTACGTGAGTATGTGTTTTTTTTCCATTATGCCAAGCACCGAAACGGGAACAGATAAGAAACGCACAAACATCTTACAAAACCCTCTCATTACAGCTTAATCGAGGCACAAGCACGCTTTCAACGGCGTATCGACGATGATACGCAACGGGACGTAAAAGGACATCTAAAATTCAGCTCACATTCCGGTACGGTTTCATCGCTTCCCTGGAAGCCGAACCAGATTGAGTGACATGAAAATGTACGAGGGGCCGAGATAAATGCCGAGCTTTGCAGAGCTTTATCGATCGAGAAAAACCTTTCTCTCTTTTATCCATTTCCTGCTTGTTTTGTTCATTTTTTATTGGGGGGAGTCAATGCGATGTTTAAAACCTTGACAGCCTCCGGAGAAGCGAAACGGAACCTTCAAAAACCAATCGCCACTTACCAATGTTGCCCTCGGCCGAGACGAGGATGTTAGTGCCACCGCCGGACAGTAGCAGCGCCAGCAGACCGGCGGCCAGCATCAAGTGTTGCCAAGTGTTTGTCCATGCTGCCACTGTCGTCGATGTGTCAGTATTTGACATATTTGCGCTCTAGATCATCACTTTAAAGTGTTCCGGTGATTGCGCGTATTCCCGGTTGTTGTTGATGTAGCCTTTTTCTAGTCTCCTTTGCAGCTGCTCGCCTATTTATCGTTCTGTTACACGTGCGTGTTCGGCCCGTGCGTGCAGCAGTATTTCTGTGGAGTAAATGTGACAAAACGAATTATTTGATTAGATCCGTCGAAGTCGATCGAATAATTTCACTCATTTAATTCGGCCGCCTCGGGCATACATCCTAACGCCAGACACGCCATCACAACTGCGGTCGGAAAACTAAGTGGAAAACGATAGGAAAATTAGCCCAGCGCATGTGCCCTACAGCTCGAGCCAGGTGTGGATATGAAACGGTCATCAGTTATTCCATCCATAGCACCATTTGGCCGATGGCAAGCCAAACCGTTGAAAGTGTGTAGGCTTTATTGGATCGGAAAAGTCGGCCGCCCTTAATAGTCCATCAAACAGCTCTCTGTACCGCTCTGCCAAGATCTCTGGGCGCTGCCGGTCGATTCCATTTCGCACACGAACAACATACAACAGGCTTCCGGGGGTTGATCGAACGTGACTTTCATTTCTGCTTCGTGCTCGGCGATGTCTTTCCAGCGGGTGATGTCTTTTTGCTCGATGATGTTCACTTGAACATGCGCTGCTCTCGTGTCGATAGAAACGTTCGTTTTAGCAACCTCCTGGTACCGTGCACCGTTCATCCTTTTCGATGGACTGTCTAATTCCCTAGCGATCTGTCAAACTCTTCCACAAGATGTCGTCCGGAGCAGCGCCACGTTTATGGCTGTAAAATGGCTTCCCCACATCTTCGGCATCTGTTTGAGTTTGGGACCGATACCATCCGCTGAAGATGAATACCCCGAAGTTAGCCCACACTCAAACAACCTTCGGGGCGTTTCGTGGGCGTACGGTCTGTATCTAATCTTCAATATTGCAACACGATAGTAGCATATCGGAAGGCCTCGAAAGATAATCTCAATACAAGGAAGTATATTGGAAAACTTTTCAAATGCCACTTTGTGCCTCGAGTGCGCCAAGATAAATGAACACTTTCCACCGTTGCCGTTGCGTAAATAGATAAAAATGTAATTAGGAACAACTGAAAACCGCGCTCTACACCGCGCACCAGGCGCCTCCATCGTCATCTCTGAACAAACGCAACGGTTTTTGTTCACAACGTTCTGGAACTGTTACGTTACGCGCCAGTCACTAATGAATGGTGCGTAGCGCTAAATTTTCACCGTGACAAATTTCGTTGAACCTTTCGCTTCAATGTGTCAGCTAGTGTCAGTTACGGTCTGGGCGCATAATGGCCTGCACATGTAAATAAGGCAGTTCAGAGCGACGTTCATTGCAACCCGCTTTTAACGCAAACTAATACAGCAAAACAGAACAATAAATAGGTACACAAACGTTTGGTGAAATAGTTGAAGGTCAAACTCGTTACCAGCTGTTAGTTCCGTTCCCAGGGCGACTCTCGCCGCGGAAAAACCAAGGAGGGATACAATACCAAGGAGGGACTTCATAATTGCTAGCCAATTCATCAAAGCGTAAGGATAATGGTACACTACGGGTTGCAGTACCACGCTACACCACCGTGGACATACCATTCCCAAAGGTTAAACTTGTCAACCATTAAAATAAAGTAAAAGTTTGTCTGTATTGGCAGTGTTACCTTTTTCCATTGTGTCGATATACCGTCCCACGAAACCTCCATTTAATGGGTACAATGATTGTGTTACTGTCAGCGTACCGAACCACACCGGATGCTTGCTAGTGTAAAGTTTCGCATGCTACAAAGTAGGTAAATTAACTTAAGCGCCAGTCCCGGGACTCTTCAGCACCAATCAAAGTTTTGACAAGCGTGCAGGCGTACATTGATTGCATTAACAATAATTTCAAGGAGGAAAACATTACTACGGTAGTGATTTAAGACTGATAATAATTGTTTTTGTAAGTGTCGCAAACTTTCAAATAATGAATATTAGCATTAGGGTAAATAACAACAACGAAGATTAGTATAATTTTTTTTGTATATTAAACATTTACATTCGTCGTATTTCAAGCACAAAGTCCTATTTACAAAGCTTAATTTTGTTGTTTAATTTTTTGTCCTAAAAATAAGCACCAAATTGCATAACTTTAGGCGTTTACGTTCAAGTATAATCCGAATAATTTGCCTAAAAGTGTGCAATTTGCAGCGCATATAATTAACAACGTATCTACCATAGCCCCTTAAAGGACACCTTAAAACGGAAAATTGTTTTACCACCCAGCATAAAGGACATTGAAGGTATTCATTTGCTGGGGGAATAAAAAATAAATAACAGCCGTGATTTTATCTTTGTGCTCCAATGGGGATGTTTAAATAAAAGCTTTTGTTTCGTTTTATGCTTGCCCTAACGATGTGCTGTGCGACCACACAAACCCCTGGCAAAACACACTGTCCACGTAAGGTCAACAAGCGCTTTCCTGTTGTTGACAATAAAGAAGCTCCCCTGGAGCATTGATGGAAAATGGAAACAAAACGCAAGTCGTTAAAACTGTTTTTTGTGTTTGTTTTAATTCACAGCACAGTTCATACTTTGCACTAACTATTGCAGTAAAATGAAAAGAAACTAAAAAGTAACTTTAAAAACTACCTACACTAAAGGGGTTTTGTTTGTTCAATCAAAAGACATCACTACCTATACCATTCCGACAATGGCGATTGTTTTGTTGCGTTCGTTTGCGCACTATGGCTGTTCCTCGTTACGTACTTGGAATGCCACGCAAAATAATCATCAAGCAACGTGTAACAACAAATCACCTGTATGATGCGACAGGAAGAGCACATAAACACAAAAAACCTCGTCCGAACCGCTACAGGAACTGCTCTGAATCGTTATGGAATATTTGCACGCACCGTTACGCTACATTTTCCATTTATACACACGCGAAAAGCTCCGTTGGCTTTGCGGTTGGATTTCGAACTGGCACCATTTACCGGATTGCCGCTTACGATAAGCCACCCGTCTCTTGGCCAGTTTAGGGCGACTCATAGCGCTTTTGCATATTTTCAGCAAGGCTTACAGAGGCAAGTCAACAGGTACCGGAGGATCGAGCGTGGCGAAGGGAAAACGGTTACGGGGAAAGGTTTTCTGTTTGGTGGTATTTGTGATAGCACATTCCGAAGCATAAATCTACCAACACGAAGCCTTACGAAGAAGAGAGTCAGCCGTGTTGGTGGGTATTTCTCCCTTGCCGTATTATTTGCTATCTGTTTAGTGAGTGTAGCAGGAGCTTCTTCCGCTTTTTTTAATCTTTTTGTTGCGATTCGTTAAGCTCACACAAAAAGCCGTTAGCAAATGGGTTCGACGTGAGTGCCACGAGGGTGCTCGAACAAGGATCTCTTTTTTGCAAAAAAAAACCCTTACACACAACAGCTCAATGTACGTGCTGCTTTCGACGGACACAACACCCACACAAACATACAAACACAAACGCTCGGTTCGATCTGGTGGTAGCATCGTTTATTTTGTGATGAGACACCAGGCGTCTCCACCTTTACGACGCTGTAAGTGCTTTTGGTAGTGCTAGGCAAGAAAAGCTTTTACACCCGCACGAACGCACGGAATGCTTGGATGTATCTTTATCTATGTAAATGTAGCAGTTTTTGGTGTGCTATCTATTTTCTTTTCGCTCTACTCCCTAATAGGTACGTTTGCAGTAGAAAAAAAACCAATAGAGATATTTCGCAACTATTACCAAATGAAATAATATTTCTCAATTGGTAGAAAATCAATTTTGTATGATTAAATAGTTCCTTTTTTAGGTAGTAGAACTGGTTTTTAAAATGAAATTTTGTAGAATCTTTAAATAAACCTTGTTTGCATATGAAAATGTTATTAATTTATTTAATTAAACTCCAATGTCGATCATTTACCTCTCTGTGTTGTCAATCTTCACAGGTATTGCTCTGTTTTCCTTAACAGTGATTCAATATGGAACCACCGCTGCAGCTTAGGAGAACTTTCCTCACCACAACGGGAAAATGGATCGCTCAGCGCACACAAAATATTACCAAACAAATGGTAGAGATAAAGGATGGCATTGAACTCACACAAATTAAACAGAACTAACAGAGTTTAACAACGCAACCAGATGAACACAACTCAGATCGAACGAAACGAAAAAAAAATGAAACTAAAAATACAGCAATCACTATCAGTTGGGTGGTTTTTTTTCGCTCCTGTCCGTTTGCTGGTGACTGCTACTGCGTGACCCGAAAACCGGGAACTGCTCGCAACAGCACACGAGCGCCCGTAGATACGATGGTTCTAAACGGTCCCGTCCACCACGGACACGACCTTCACGGCACGGGTCGTTACAAAACACACGAAAAATTCCACTGGATGCACCCCCCCACAGCGGTGGGGCCACTGCGGTTTAGGCTGCACTGCCCCGTAGCAAAGCACTAGAAACGCCTTGCACGCAGCAGTGCCTACTTGCCGAGCGCAAAACAAACGCAACCGTTCGCCAGGCGAACACACGGCACAATATGGTAGCGTATCGTGGCGACCGTTTGCCCGAGGGCAACCCCCGGCTACTGAGCGAATCGGGTGACCTGGGCCACTCCGTGGCACTCCGCACTCAAACGTTGCCAAAACACACACACACGCACACCCACAAAGTGCACTTCCTTACGCAGGCAGACTGGTTTTCGCCACCTGTTTTGTGTGGTTCTGGCCCGGGAACGTTACATTGATTGCGCGTGTGTGTGTGTGTGTGTGCGTGCTACGAAGCTTTCCGTGGCAAACGAACTCAAAAGCTTCGGCTCATCCGGAACACAGAAGGATGGTGGAGAAACGGAAAAATAAAACGAAGAGAGCGCAGTACGCTATCCGATAGTGAGTGCATTTCCTTTTTCATTATTGGAGATACATTTAATTTTCATTAACTAGTTATTGGTTGTTTGAAAGTCTCCAACTTCACGATAGCTTGAAGCGGAGTTTTTAATCCCAGATATGAATGACTCTTTGGTGGGTATCTTACATCCACATCAGCTGTCCATGTCGCAGAGTTAATTTGGTTTACGAGCAATTAATTCGACTGCCTATGAAGATGACGAACATAACAAAACATACCAACGAATATGGTTACAACCCGGTCAAAACTTCCGAAACTTTACCAACATAAATACCTAATGCCCATACGTGTAAAGCACATGAAATGTTTCTTGGCGAGCGTCCGCATTATTTGACGCCTAGTTCACGACAAACCTCCGCACCAGCCCAAATGTATGCACATCAGCTAAAAAAACACCGAAAGCGATTGGAACCCACAATATCAATCATAGTAATCGATGTACAAACATCATAATATTTAAATGTATCAAACCATCATATAGTGATTGGGGAGACCCAAAAAAACCCCACATCCACACACAAAGATACATGAAAGATACACGAGATACGGTTATCATTTTGTCCTTCGCATCAAACATACCATTAATCTTGTTGTTCCGTTTCTGTTGCCTTGTCTGCTTTTTTTCCTCGGCCCAGCTATCCCTGTGTGTTTTTTTTTCTTTTCCACCCAATCGCAGCAATCGTTCGTTTCCGCGTTGTCGTCACTCACTAGCGACAGGGGGGAGGGGTTGTTGTTTTTGGCTGCTGTTTTTCTTGCTCGCCTTGCTGATGATAGTATTTCTAGGCGCTTTGGAGCAAAACAAAGTTAAAGGAAAAAACCGCCCCCAAAATAGCTGTCACTTCTTTTCCACGGCACTACTGTTATCTGATATGACACTCGGCTTTGCTGCGTACAGGTTTCTCACGGCCCCCCACACCAGAAAAATGGGATTTTGTGGGTCCGTTTCGTAATGGTGCTGTTCTTATGTTTTCGAAAACACAAACACGCTAGGCACTTTATTTAGCACGATGTTGATAACAGTGTAAAATTCACCCAGTGTTGGCTGCATCGCTTTGGAAGCGGTATTGTTTATTTACCACAAAAGGGATGTGTGCGCCTGTGTGTTGGGAAGAAAACAAGTACCATTGACGAAGATTGGAATAAATCAATACATTTATCCAACGTTTTGCTGCCGTTTGTTAAACGCCTTCTTCCTTTTGGACGTTTTGTAGAAAGTTGCACCTTTATAGCCAAGCGCTCTGCAGAACCGTTTTCGGATCCCGGAGAGCAGCAGTGTCCTTTACTACGCGGCCCGTACCGTCCTTCGTCGGTGCGTATTTTGTTGGCAAATGACACTTTGCGACTGTCCGTTGAAGGCAAAGCTGACGGAACGCGCTCGACTCGGAGTGCCGAACCAGTGGTGGGTTCCGGATCGGTCGGTCACACACCAGCGTCACCACATGCTGGGAGCCAAACACACTGTTGCGCTTTTCGCACGTACGCGAGTGCTTCACAAACGCATACTCATAAACGTGCGCTTCATATGCGATCGATAGTGTGTAATGTGTTCGGTTTGGAAAAATTGCGCAAGGCGCAGACTCCGCCAACAAGATACGGCCTGCTGTGTTTCGTACCACACCGGTGTATGTGTGGGTGGGTGAG
Source organism: Anopheles moucheti (assembly GCF_943734755.1). Lineage (NCBI taxonomy): Eukaryota > Metazoa > Arthropoda > Insecta > Diptera > Culicidae > Anopheles > Anopheles moucheti. Next base: position 7,274,263 of record NC_069141.1, on the reverse strand, counting down.
TGTATTGTTAATATTTTCTCTCTGTTTTCCTTTTTTCTTACCCCGCCTGCACACCATATTAACCATATTTCAAACTGTTGACGTAGATGCGCTCTTGGCGCTGCTCATTGATAAAATTCATACTTCACGCGCGAAAGGTGACCATTCCCACGCGTTGCTGACCATACTGCACAACCCCTGATGGTTGAGGGATCCAGATGGACGAAGATTTGTGATAAAAAGCATCATAGGCAAAGCGTTTATGTTTTGCCTTATTTCTTTAATCGTGCTTTGAAGTTTACATTAACTTGATTTGAACCACTCCGATGGTATCTTCTTAAAAGTGGAAGATTTCTCGTCCTTTGTAGAAATAGATTGACCTAATACTTTGAAGAACTAATGTTTAATGTTGCTTAAAGACCCACACATCCTTAGGGACGATACAAGGTTGTCAGGTGTAATTGTCCGGACATGCCTGAAGCATCGGAGTCAACCAGAGAGTGCTTATTTGGAAGTCAAACTGTAATTGTTTAAATTCTCTACCTATACCAAAACAAAACTCTTCTTCTTCTTCCTTATAAGGTACAACAACCTCTAGAGGTCTAGAAAGTCCTTCCATTTCTGGCGATCTTTAACTTTATTTACCCGTAGTAGCTAGATAGTCAGTCCTGCGTAGGGAGGATTAACCTGGATAGAATTTTCGACCGGTCCTGCCATGTGAAAACCGAAGCCACGGTTAGCAATATACCACGGTACCACTCAAAAAAGCTCTAATATTAACAAATTACTAACCGAGCATGCCCAGAATAAGGCCAAGACAAGGACGAATTTCTGATTATTTATAACTAAGTAAACTATAAGAAGAAGTTTCTAAAATAGTACACTATAAGAGCAGTCGCCTGAAGGGATTCAGTTAAAATATGTTATCCATGTTACACATGTAAGATCTCCCACAGCGCTATTTACACTACACATACACACACATTCACCTAGGAAATGGATTCCCGAAGGACGTTCGGTGATGCTGTAATCTCCATCCTCAATTTTGTTCACATTAACACGCTTCCGTCCTTGCTTCCTGACGCATTACTAAAAGAAAGCGTAAAAAAACCTTCCACGATGATAAAGCATCAAAGCATAGTGTGAACATCCTTGAAACAAGTGTTGCGCAGTATCAATCGGAAACTCATTCCAGTCAACCGTATATGGGGATTTCTGCCGATGGATTTGCTCTCCGTCCTGGTGTGCTGCCTGGGCCTGGGTATGGCCTTGATTGCATGCTTCGTCGGGTGCGTGTGTGCCCTTCATCCGTGCAATTCATTAGATGTAGTGCGTGAGAAAGCAAATTCCAAGAGCCGATGCCATTAACCCAACACATGTTGCGGGAGGGTATGTAATACGGAACGCAGGATGTAACTGCTAAACTAGCTGGATGTAAACTTAATGTAATAGTTTGATGTACAGTTAAATAACGATTCTAGATTGCGAATTACCGACAGTGGCGATCGTATTCATTATCTTCTTCTCGGTTGCTATTTTTGGGGTTGCCTATTAAGTCTAATGTAAGATCGATTTCAAAACATTCTCTTCATGATGTTTTCTCAACGTACTCTAAAATAAAGTATATCACAAAAAAGTAAAGTAAAAGAAATGTTTCGTTCGTCTTTATTACATTGTCCCGAGATTGTTCGTTTGCTTCCTATCAAGGCTCATCGCGAGCACCAACCTCAAATGGTCAGTAATAGTATAAGGTGTACCGCGGAGCGGCTCTGTTGTTCTGCGACTTTCTTACGCGCTAATTGCTTACCGATAGAGGGATCCCGGTTTAGTGTGGGAAATGCTAACGGGCTAAAACGGAGATGATATCGTTCCGCGGCTACGAATGTATAAAACTACATTACTTCTCATCTTTTGTCACACTCGTTTCATCTCGTGATCATTTCACCGTTGTGTTTCCGTTACAGTATGGTTGAGATACTACGCCGAACATTCGTTCAATTAAGATAGCTAAAGCACATATGTAAAATCCTTATCCACAGTCTTACCCCGTTGACTGGGGAGCCTTGTTCGAGACGATTTTGTTAGTAGAACGTTGTTGATATTAGAGTTTTGTTTTCGTACTGAGCAAAATGTGTTTTAAAATAGGAATCATCCAGCGTTCTGATATGGTAGATCACGTGTATTGAGCTTTGAATGACTTCCTACCGTAAGAAAGCCCGGAAAAGAAAGTTACGGAACATTAGTGTAATCTATCGTTACGGGAGAGATACACTCCTTCGTCTAACATCTAACAACGTGAGAGAAAAAAACTATTTAAGAGAGCATAGTCTTTAACGGTAGTAATGTATATAAATATATGTATAGATATATAAAGATAGACCGATCGCCGCGAATTACCCAACTTCATTTGTTATTCACCAATATTTAGCGTCGAAAGATTAACATACCGTCTCGCGAGATAAATTCTACTCTTTTCTCCAATAGTAACTATCTGTAAATACGCTTCAAACGAGTGCACAGGTAATAAATGTTGTAAAGGAATCGTTATTTCATTGGATGTGTTCATCATCCTTCTTTTGCCTCTCCAAACTTTCCAAACGAAAAAGAGATATTCAAATTGTAGCTAGGACGCATTGTAGAAAAGTGTTTAAAATTTTATAACGTATTTAACGCGTTTGCACCTACTACCTTACACTAAACGGTATCTCTATATTTTACGGTACTCGATTAAGTAGGACAGAAATGTATCGGTATTGCTTTCCTTTCACGATTCAAAGATGTTTTCCCCATATAAAAACTTTCCCATTCTTACACATCAAAATAGATTACTATCTCACTTCAATTTGCCGTTATTCTAATTTTACAGGAAATGGTAAATAATTAATTCGGGAAATGATTTAAAAAAATGCTTGAAATGATAAAAAATTCTTCAACAGCAATCCGGGACGACCGGAAAACGATTTCATTGTAAGTTAAATGCATGTTTTCATCCGTCCACTTTCCCCCTCTACCCCCGGCTACTGAGCGAATCGGGTGACCTGGGCCACTCCGTGGCACTCCGCACTCAAACGTTGCCAAAACACACACACACGCACACCCACAAAGTGCACTTCCTTACGCAGGCAGACTGGTTTTCGCCACCTGTTTTGTGTGGTTCTGGCCCGGGAACGTTACATTGATTGCGCGTGTGTGTGTGTGTGTGTGCGTGCTACGAAGCTTTCCGTGGCAAACGAACTCAAAAGCTTCGGCTCATCCGGAACACAGAAGGATGGTGGAGAAACGGAAAAATAAAACGAAGAGAGCGCAGTACGCTATCCGATAGTGAGTGCATTTCCTTTTTCATTATTGGAGATACATTTAATTTTCATTAACTAGTTATTGGTTGTTTGAAAGTCTCCAACTTCACGATAGCTTGAAGCGGAGTTTTTAATCCCAGATATGAATGACTCTTTGGTGGGTATCTTACATCCACATCAGCTGTCCATGTCGCAGAGTTAATTTGGTTTACGAGCAATTAATTCGACTGCCTATGAAGATGACGAACATAACAAAACATACCAACGAATATGGTTACAACCCGGTCAAAACTTCCGAAACTTTACCAACATAAATACCTAATGCCCATACGTGTAAAGCACATGAAATGTTTCTTGGCGAGCGTCCGCATTATTTGACGCCTAGTTCACGACAAACCTCCGCACCAGCCCAAATGTATGCACATCAGCTAAAAAAACACCGAAAGCGATTGGAACCCACAATATCAATCATAGTAATCGATGTACAAACATCATAATATTTAAATGTATCAAACCATCATATAGTGATTGGGGAGACCCAAAAAAACCCCACATCCACACACAAAGATACATGAAAGATACACGAGATACGGTTATCATTTTGTCCTTCGCATCAAACATACCATTAATCTTGTTGTTCCGTTTCTGTTGCCTTGTCTGCTTTTTTTCCTCGGCCCAGCTATCCCTGTGTGTTTTTTTTTCTTTTCCACCCAATCGCAGCAATCGTTCGTTTCCGCGTTGTCGTCACTCACTAGCGACAGGGGGGAGGGGTTGTTGTTTTTGGCTGCTGTTTTTCTTGCTCGCCTTGCTGATGATAGTATTTCTAGGCGCTTTGGAGCAAAACAAAGTTAAAGGAAAAAACCGCCCCCAAAATAGCTGTCACTTCTTTTCCACGGCACTACTGTTATCTGATATGACACTCGGCTTTGCTGCGTACAGGTTTCTCACGGCCCCCCACACCAGAAAAATGGGATTTTGTGGGTCCGTTTCGTAATGGTGCTGTTCTTATGTTTTCGAAAACACAAACACGCTAGGCACTTTATTTAGCACGATGTTGATAACAGTGTAAAATTCACCCAGTGTTGGCTGCATCGCTTTGGAAGCGGTATTGTTTATTTACCACAAAAGGGATGTGTGCGCCTGTGTGTTGGGAAGAAAACAAGTACCATTGACGAAGATTGGAATAAATCAATACATTTATCCAACGTTTTGCTGCCGTTTGTTAAACGCCTTCTTCCTTTTGGACGTTTTGTAGAAAGTTGCACCTTTATAGCCAAGCGCTCTGCAGAACCGTTTTCGGATCCCGGAGAGCAGCAGTGTCCTTTACTACGCGGCCCGTACCGTCCTTCGTCGGTGCGTATTTTGTTGGCAAATGACACTTTGCGACTGTCCGTTGAAGGCAAAGCTGACGGAACGCGCTCGACTCGGAGTGCCGAACCAGTGGTGGGTTCCGGATCGGTCGGTCACACACCAGCGTCACCACATGCTGGGAGCCAAACACACTGTTGCGCTTTTCGCACGTACGCGAGTGCTTCACAAACGCATACTCATAAACGTGCGCTTCATATGCGATCGATAGTGTGTAATGTGTTCGGTTTGGAAAAATTGCGCAAGGCGCAGACTCCGCCAACAAGATACGGCCTGCTGTGTTTCGTACCACACCGGTGTATGTGTGGGTGGGTGAGTGTATTGTTAATATTTTCTCTCTGTTTTCCTTTTTTCTTACCCCGCCTGCACACCATATTAACCATATTTCAAACTGTTGACGTAGATGCGCTCTTGGCGCTGCTCATTGATAAAATTCATACTTCACGCGCGAAAGGTGACCATTCCCACGCGTTGCTGACCATACTGCACAACCCCTGATGGTTGAGGGATCCAGATGGACGAAGATTTGTGATAAAAAGCATCATAGGCAAAGCGTTTATGTTTTGCCTTATTTCTTTAATCGTGCTTTGAAGTTTACATTAACTTGATTTGAACCACTCCGATGGTATCTTCTTAAAAGTGGAAGATTTCTCGTCCTTTGTAGAAATAGATTGACCTAATACTTTGAAGAACTAATGTTTAATGTTGCTTAAAGACCCACACATCCTTAGGGACGATACAAGGTTGTCAGGTGTAATTGTCCGGACATGCCTGAAGCATCGGAGTCAACCAGAGAGTGCTTATTTGGAAGTCAAACTGTAATTGTTTAAATTCTCTACCTATACCAAAACAAAACTCTTCTTCTTCTTCCTTATAAGGTACAACAACCTCTAGAGGTCTAGAAAGTCCTTCCATTTCTGGCGATCTTTAACTTTATTTACCCGTAGTAGCTAGATAGTCAGTCCTGCGTAGGGAGGATTAACCTGGATAGAATTTTCGACCGGTCCTGCCATGTGAAAACCGAAGCCACGGTTAGCAATATACCACGGTACCACTCAAAAAAGCTCTAATATTAACAAATTACTAACCGAGCATGCCCAGAATAAGGCCAAGACAAGGACGAATTTCTGATTATTTATAACTAAGTAAACTATAAGAAGAAGTTTCTAAAATAGTACACTATAAGAGCAGTCGCCTGAAGGGATTCAGTTAAAATATGTTATCCATGTTACACATGTAAGATCTCCCACAGCGCTATTTACACTACACATACACACACATTCACCTAGGAAATGGATTCCCGAAGGACGTTCGGTGATGCTGTAATCTCCATCCTCAATTTTGTTCACATTAACACGCTTCCGTCCTTGCTTCCTGACGCATTACTAAAAGAAAGCGTAAAAAAACCTTCCACGATGATAAAGCATCAAAGCATAGTGTGAACATCCTTGAAACAAGTGTTGCGCAGTATCAATCGGAAACTCATTCCAGTCAACCGTATATGGGGATTTCTGCCGATGGATTTGCTCTCCGTCCTGGTGTGCTGCCTGGGCCTGGGTATGGCCTTGATTGCATGCTTCGTCGGGTGCGTGTGTGCCCTTCATCCGTGCAATTCATTAGATGTAGTGCGTGAGAAAGCAAATTCCAAGAGCCGATGCCATTAACCCAACACATGTTGCGGGAGGGTATGTAATACGGAACGCAGGATGTAACTGCTAAACTAGCTGGATGTAAACTTAATGTAATAGTTTGATGTACAGTTAAATAACGATTCTAGATTGCGAATTACCGACAGTGGCGATCGTATTCATTATCTTCTTCTCGGTTGCTATTTTTGGGGTTGCCTATTAAGTCTAATGTAAGATCGATTTCAAAACATTCTCTTCATGATGTTTTCTCAACGTACTCTAAAATAAAGTATATCACAAAAAAGTAAAGTAAAAGAAATGTTTCGTTCGTCTTTATTACATTGTCCCGAGATTGTTCGTTTGCTTCCTATCAAGGCTCATCGCGAGCACCAACCTCAAATGGTCAGTAATAGTATAAGGTGTACCGCGGAGCGGCTCTGTTGTTCTGCGACTTTCTTACGCGCTAATTGCTTACCGATAGAGGGATCCCGGTTTAGTGTGGGAAATGCTAACGGGCTAAAACGGAGATGATATCGTTCCGCGGCTACGAATGTATAAAACTACATTACTTCTCATCTTTTGTCACACTCGTTTCATCTCGTGATCATTTCACCGTTGTGTTTCCGTTACAGTATGGTTGAGATACTACGCCGAACATTCGTTCAATTAAGATAGCTAAAGCACATATGTAAAATCCTTATCCACAGTCTTACCCCGTTGACTGGGGAGCCTTGTTCGAGACGATTTTGTTAGTAGAACGTTGTTGATATTAGAGTTTTGTTTTCGTACTGAGCAAAATGTGTTTTAAAATAGGAATCATCCAGCGTTCTGATATGGTAGATCACGTGTATTGAGCTTTGAATGACTTCCTACCGTAAGAAAGCCCGGAAAAGAAAGTTACGGAACATTAGTGTAATCTATCGTTACGGGAGAGATACACTCCTTCGTCTAACATCTAACAACGTGAGAGAAAAAAACTATTTAAGAGAGCATAGTCTTTAACGGTAGTAATGTATATAAATATATGTATAGATATATAAAGATAGACCGATCGCCGCGAATTACCCAACTTCATTTGTTATTCACCAATATTTAGCGTCGAAAGATTAACATACCGTCTCGCGAGATAAATTCTACTCTTTTCTCCAATAGTAACTATCTGTAAATACGCTTCAAACGAGTGCACAGGTAATAAATGTTGTAAAGGAATCGTTATTTCATTGGATGTGTTCATCATCCTTCTTTTGCCTCTCCAAACTTTCCAAACGAAAAAGAGATATTCAAATTGTAGCTAGGACGCATTGTAGAAAAGTGTTTAAAATTTTATAACGTATTTAACGCGTTTGCACCTACTACCTTACACTAAACGGTATCTCTATATTTTACGGTACTCGATTAAGTAGGACAGAAATGTATCGGTATTGCTTTCCTTTCACGATTCAAAGATGTTTTCCCCATATAAAAACTTTCCCATTCTTACACATCAAAATAGATTACTATCTCACTTCAATTTGCCGTTATTCTAATTTTACAGGAAATGGTAAATAATTAATTCGGGAAATGATTTAAAAAAATGCTTGAAATGATAAAAAATTCTTCAACAGCAATCCGGGACGACCGGAAAACGATTTCATTGTAAGTTAAATGCATGTTTTCATCCGTCCACTTTCCCCCTCTAGTTCACTGCCTTTGGAGTGTTGTATTGGTACTGTTTATGAAAGTTCCTTCTACCATCAACAGCCGGAACAATATGCGCACATATCGTACACATCCAGGGTACTGGTTAGGTGAAAACTACAAGTGGAGGAAAAATTGTAATGCTAGAACATATTAAGGCAATTTTTATCATATCACCGTCTGGATAATGGGCGATTGAAGTGTATGATGTACACAAAAAACGTACACACACATCATCACCATCATCGTCCAGGGCCATTTAGCCAGCTAAGGTGTAAACAATAAAAATGTGGAATGCTGGACTGGTAGCTTTAAGTTGATAAAATTCGTTTCAAGCGTACTGGCTCTCTCTCTCTCTCTCTTTCTCTCTATCTTTTGCTTGCTCTTGTCGAGCTCGTATCTCATATGTCCTTCTCTCATTTCAACGATGTTACCATCGGAGTGATTGATGAACCAGCGACAAGCACCGAACCATCTTCGATATCGGCCAGCGGTTGTGTCATTGCCGGTTGCTCCAAATCAACATCCAGTTCCTTGTCTTGAGGTTGTTGATCCTGCTCCTGTTGGGTTGCATCGTCACTATCGGAGGATTCGGTATCATCGAGTACACTCGAATCGGCTGAACTGACACTGAACTCTGCATTACCGGCATCGAATGTTTCGGAATCTCCACCGCGCAGCAACATTAGTTTGTCAAATCGTTCCGAGCTAAACGCCAAATTAACACCTCCGGTTGAGCCGATCGTGGACGATACTGGCGTCGTAGAGGTGGTAGTTGATGGTGCTGTAGTAGTTGATGTCGAGGATGGCAATGCTAGTGAGACGGGTACCTTTCCGTTGCTACCTCCATTATTACCGCTCACTTCCTGACCCTTGCGGAAGGCCATTGTAGCGTCGGGCTTTTCAACGGAGTTGATAGCATTGCCACGGGGTAATATGACGGGTTGTTGCTGCGACAGAAGCATATGATCGGCCACGGAAAACGATTGCTGCTGTTGCTGTTGACGTTGGCGTTGTTTCGCTGCCGAAAGCACCGACAGATGCTGATAGATAAAGTTGCGATCCATGCTACGTACCAGTTTGTACGATTTGCTCATCAGGAAGCGTCCGATGCTCTGCACGTACTCATCAACGTCGATAATCATTTCGTCCTCTTCGTAGTAATGTACCAGATGAATTGAGATCACTTTAATGTTTACACGGTCGAAGGGGATGGTTTGAAGAATCTAAAATAGGGTTTATAAGGCATTAATAAATGTAATTTATGATTTATCCTCGTTCTGGTAGTTCATAGAAATAAAAATGAAAAGTGACGACGCGTGACCGTCGTCATGGAAGCATATGAAGTTGTTTTGTTCGATCCTGTGTGTTCTAATTATTCCCCACAAGCCAAAAACTTTCCATTAAACTTTCCGTCAAAAGAATCAACAGAAAAACACCCATAGCTCACCGAACTATCGGAAAGGTAAGCGAACAAAGCGTGACAATGCTTCTTTCATCAATCCACGGCCGGCATGCTCTCACTCACCTGCAATTCCTGTCCGTGACAGCCAAGGCTGAGCAAATCGATCGATGTTCGATTGACGGCGAGCATTAGCGTGTACACCGGGAAGCACTTGACACGCGGGTGAAACCATTCCGTCTCTTCGTCCAGCACGCTGTTTATCTGCACCTCACTGTCGTCGTCGTGGTGCAGCGTCACCTACGGATCGATAAAATGACATCCGATTAGTATAGAACGGGGGATCAACATGAACAAAAACCGCCCCACCCCTCTCTAGCACCTACCTCCTTCGGGTACGTGTTCGGTGAAAGGCACGCATGAATGACTTGCACGTTCGAGCGGAAGGCGTTCTGTTTGCGCAGCGAAAAATATTTGCGCGGATCCGGTTCCACCAGGTAGCCGCCCCAGTTCATCGTCTCCGCTAGCCACGGGGCCGTCATCATCGCATCACTGTTACCGGTCAACGACTGGAAGAACGTCCCGAAACGCTTCCGGCCAAGCAGGTCCGATATCAGGTGTGCCATCTCCGGTGTCAGCTCGTGCCGGTTGGTAAAGTTCAAATGCTCCACCGGCGCGTTCGCGTTGCGCATGAACGTCATCGGGTACTTTTTCATGTGTATATCCCGTACGTACTTGACGAGTGCCGGATTGTCCTGCGGTACCCCCATCAGATCGTAGTCACGCGACATATTCAGCCGGAACTGTTGGTGGCGTATTTCTGTGGATGGGAAAAGAATACCAGAAGCCAGAAGAGAATTAAATTGTGAACATGAGTTTTCGACGCGTAAGGGGGTGCAAAAGATAAAACGAATGAAAGCTGCTAGCTCAACCAAAATCGGTGGCCTTAACGACTCGGTTTACGATCATAGCACGCGGTAAATTCTTACGGACCGGAATACCGTCTGCAATGAACGATATTATAACGAGCAACATGTGAACCACAAAAACCGCATCCGTAAAGTAGCTGTACGAACTCTGCGCCTGTATCTTTAGGAGGGATAACCAAATAAAAAAAAAAACACCACCCTATCGAATGCCGAACCGTGTCGAATGGCACAGAGATGCGAATGTTTGAAAGGATTAACGTTTGGGGCACTTTCGGCATGTTTGCTTTGTGTCTTAAAATCACTCACACAAACACATCAGCAGCAGGAGGACGGACTTGTGAATTTTGATACCGACCAAAGAGCCCCCGCGCGTCTAAATGAAGCCAACATAAAAGTATTTTCACATTCAAAACTCGGTGTCCCTCTCTCTCTCACTCTCTCGCTCTTTGCTGGGGTGAGGCACGTTACCAAAGAAAATCGTAACATTAAACTCTACCCCATTGAACGGGGTAAAGAGACACGAGAGTGCATGGCACAGGGATGAGCCACCCGAAACGGATTGTGGTGACGAGATACGATCGTGATATGTGGGAAGAAGGTTAAATTCTGTCAAGTAATCCTCCGCCGGTGAGCGTCACCACGGCCAACTAACCGGTGACGGCAACAAGTGCTTCCGTTGAGCCGGGGTGTGCCACCCTGCCCTGGTAACGATGATATGCGGTTGACAATGATATAAAAAAAGAAACCAGAGGGAACTTAATTGCATCTGCGTTTCAAAGGCTTCGGTAGGTGAATTCTGGAAGCTTTTGGGCGATTGAAAGCAATTGAAAGACCTGTGCAAAAAACCCCAAATACCTAAACGAAGAAGTCTTACTGAGTGCAACCATCCCATTTGTATCTTATTTCTGATTAGAACATTGGCGATCACTTCATGCCTTCTTGAGAAATGCTCGAGACTCCAGTTTTAGCGTAATATTTTACATCTTCTCCCATTGCACTGTTCGGAACTGTTCCCAGTTTTGCTTCTCGTTGGTCAGAGCTGCCTTTCGCTCCGGTGGAAAGTGAAGTCAAGTGAATTTCGTACCATGAGTCAGCGAGAATCATACCCTGATTGTTTAATGATAGACTATGTTCGATTTCCTACGCGTGCAACGGCCACGCGTTGTGTAAATCGAATCGAACTTTTACCATCGGCCTACCCGAATTGACCACTGATTAGCATCGCTTCGCCCGTAGCACGTGCTGCTTTCGGCCGAATTGAACGCCTTTCGACCGTAAATAATGCGCGTCTCGCACACTGGGGAGAACCCAATTTCCACCCCCGGTTGGGAGGGAACCAGCACGCGCCACAATTTGCGTACCCTTGGGGCCTTTAGCGAACCAAACGATTGGATTCACCTTTCACGCGTTTTTTTTTTATTTTGCTCCCGACTGTGGCTCACCCTTTCGTTCTGCACTGACTCGACAATCTGCGGCACCGATCGCCGCGAAGAGCAAGCGCATCCAGGTCGCTTTTCCTATTCCCTTTGCACGGTGTATCTTGCCTTTAAACGCTAATGTAGCCAAGAAAACTCAACGCGGGAATCGGACACACCGGGCGCAAACAGGCAGAGAATTCTCCTTTTACAATCTACACGGTATCTCCCAGCAGCGAGATAGTGGGGCTACAATTGCTGTGAAATTAAATGCATCAATCTGAGCAATTTGCTTCACTCCTTTCATTTGGGTTCTCGTGGTGCAAAAGGCAATTTTATCTTCGCTCACAATCGGTCTCATTAAAAGCGTTTAGCAGCAAATTGTTGTTTTTTTTCTAATTGAAATAGTAAAAGCACGGAGAGTTCGTATTTACCGGTGCTTTTAAAGGGATGTTTTATCCACTGCCCTGCCATAAGGTGGAATGCTCCGAATAGTCATTCAATCATTGCGGTGAATTCATCATGTTTGAAGAATTCATTCTTTTTCCTTTATTTTTTTTTTGGCTCATTCAACATCAATAACATTTCGTGCATCCAGCGACAAAAGGCATGTGAGTTGTGGTTCACTTTTTTGTATGAATTTTGCACCAAATTTCCGGTCTGTTAAGTGTCACTTCCGTCTCCGACGCCGATGTTGGACGGTTTTTTTTTTGTTGTTATTTCGGTACGAAACCATGCCTGCCTCCTATAGTGCAGTTTCGTTAGAAACTAGAGCACTGAGGCACCAAGTCACTGAGGCTCTACCAACTGCCGCTGTTTGTCCACAATGCATAGAAGGGGCAAAAAATGTTTGCATAAATCAGCAAAAACTGACAAAACCCCGAAATGCAGTAGCAGTAGGGCTTACACGCCAAAGCAATGGCGAAAAAGTGGGCGACCAGCCGGAAGTGATTGGCTGGACGTGTACATGCACCAAAACCTGAAGAAGCAAAAAAAAGGTGACGTTTTCTATGTCTGGGAACTTTGGTCAGGTAAAGAAGGATTGTATGTGAAAAAGTTTCACGTTGGAAGTTATGAACTCGCTTTTGGGGGAGGCATAGCATTGGTACTATCTGAGATGTTCTAGGGTATACGTCTATGCATGAAGCATATATATTTCCGATTCATCATCAGAAATTCATTTCATGACAATTTCTATTTTCAATCCTCAAAGCCATGAAGCCCTCAAAGTCATGGATCCTGATGGATTTTTGATTCATCATGCATATTTGAATCTTTAGAGAATTGACTTCTGATTTGAATGATTCCTTACTTAATACTCATATAAATGACGCTTACATTTTTCTTCAAAAGTTTCATTAAACACAACACTGATTACAATGAATATCTTCAATTTATAAAATGGACTTCGTGATCAATAGACAACAAGTCACTCTTTAAGAAGGTACATCGAGGTGGTAACATTGAAATATTATTAATATATTAACTTTAACCAATAAACCAATACACTCACTACACGGATAATCGTTAATTAGCGATCACCTTTGATCGTCGGCAAAGAGTCAAAAGCTATACGCTCGATCGATTTTGCATGATTCTCAAAAGCAAACAAAACAAATGAGTAAGCATAAATCTTCAACAAAGCTTAGAAACAGCTATCACCATCCACCAAACCATCATTGTGGCAGCATAATTCTTCGTCATTAGTAACACCCGTCATTATAACCCGGGACGGTCGAAGACGGCACGTCCGGGAGAGCAAACGAATAACGAAAACAGAGTGATAATCAAAGGGCAAAAGGGGCTGTTATTACTGAGGGATTCTTTTGGATGTGCATCTTCAAAATGGGACCCCAGCAGAGATCAAATTGAAGTCAAGCTATTATACTGGATAAACATTGTCCTTTAAAAAAATAGCGAAGTTATAAGACTCATTCAGTCAACACATTTTAATGAAATAATTGCAATGACACTAAAACACGCTTAATATTCCCGACGCGCCTTAACGGCAACGTGACACAAACAACTCATGCGAAGGGGGAAAGGAACAATTATTTGTCTCGGTGACAAATCCACACAAACATGGACTCGGTTTAATTAACGACTCGTATCAAGATTCGCCTCGCGCACCAGTCGGCCGTTTGTAACACTACACCGAACCAAAAGCGGAGCGCCATGTTTCGCTAATTGATTAGCAAGCCGATCGTCATTCGCGATGACGATGATGATCATCATTATCCGACGATTCTACTCTGTCAGCTGCTACGTGCGCTACGAAACAACCTAACGCTGCCGGTTTTGGACCGCTTTTCGCTATCCGCTACTGGGTATTTCCTTCACTGGGTGGGGATATATCTTGAGGGTCAGTGTTAATACCGCAGCAGTCCGATTATTATCCTGGTCCCAGTTTTGTGTTTTCAAGTTGGAGGTCTCTTCCTCTTTGCATTCTGCTCCAAATGCAACCAGACGGCGAACCACACTCCACACCCTATGTTGGGCTGTGCCGCAAACTGCCTATCTTTAAATCGACCTATCTCGGGTGGTTCAAACTGACAAATAAAAAACTGCACGGCTGCGTGTCGACAACACATAATTTCGCACCAACATATGATTGGCGTAGCTGTGTTTGCTGTGGTCACTATTCGTTCACCAACGGCACAAAAGGAGCTGGTGGAGGCAAAACCGTTCCTATTGGAGTTCGGTGCCGTCTCCACACAAACACACACACACTGCAATAATACCCAAACTGCCCTGCCAATGTGTGGTATTATGATGATAATAATATATTTCCCACCGAAAGGGCATTCGGTCTAAAAACAGCTGCAGGCAACACTGTTTAATATGGGGCTAAATTGAGCTAATTTGCCACAGCAGCGACTGTTAGAGCTGTAGATGCTGGTAAACGAGGAACTCCTTTTTCTCGAGTTTGAGCTTAAACTTAGCTTAAAGTAAGACATAAAATTAACATATGGCCGGAGCGGTACAATTCTTGCACAAACTCACATTGTACTGGTATGCGGAGGAATTCGAATCGTTTTGGAAGCATTATTGGGAGATAATTGTGAGAACTTTTGTCTCGATCATTATGCGAAAGGAAACAGTGCTTTCAAACGCCAACAAAGCGAAGGCATAGGATAGTAAATAACGTTTAAACAGTTTTAAAACGTTCAAGATGTTCCGGACGATGCATTACAAATTCTATTCATCGCCTCAACAGAGCGGCCACTTAAGCGGAACACTTCACCGCACAACAAAAGGCTCTGCAGCTAATCGGAATACTTCGTGCGTACCCGGTTACAAACGAGCACCGGATGAGGATATTATTTAAATAAATTTTCTCGCTCATCAGTAAATGAATCTGCCGCCGGTGCAATAATCTCGTTGCCCGACCCATAAAGCAGCGAACCGGGCGGGAATTTAACCGTCCGAACGGAACCGACCATCTAACAAGTTTCCACCGCGCGCGTACCCCAGAAGGAACCGAAAGCGACACCTGAAACCGATAAAAGAAGCAATAACGACTCACGGGATGCGTTTGCTTTATCTCGGCGGAACGTTAAATCGGCTTATAGGCTTCTTTTCTTCCTGTTCGTCGCCATCGTTACTCACTGCCGCCGACCAGCACCAGAGATGGAGATGTCCAGCGTGTGCGTACCACAAACACCACTCCATAAGCCACCACATTGCCTTGTCTGAGCGGTCCATAGGAGATTAGCCATTCAAAACTGAAGTGACCCAAACACGCTTCGGAATGTCGTTTAAGGTGCTCCTGCTACCTTTAACTAAAAGGGCCGGAAATCGATTTCATCTTCAACAATGGGCCGCCTTGGTTGTTAAATGTTTTTATCTTATACTTTCCATTTTGTTGTGTATTTATTGTGAAATACTTGATTTCAACAACAACGCTGAGCTGCTATGGAGGTTTACAAGTTTAGCTTGAACTCCCAATTAGTTTAAACTTTGGTTTAGATGATATGAATCCTAAAAATGTAACGTAAATCTATAGTAAAATTATAGTTATTGCTTTTTATTATTGTGTTTTGATCAAACAGATTCTAATTTTATACAAATGCTCATCACCGGCTGTTACATGTGAATGCGTAAAAGCTCAAATTCTTTTTGATAAAAACAAATTGACCATCATCTAAACCGATAGCATGACTTCACAATATTACGGTTCATGACACGATCCATGAACGATTCATGAACTTCAACAGAAATTTTTATGCTTTATAAAACAGTGATAGTCGTAACACCCCAGCGAATATTTTTATTCTTAATGAAAACTATTAAGTTTACCTGTACCTCCGCTTATTCCGCGTAGAACATCAATCTTTCCAAAACCCCACACCACATGAAGTATGGATCAGAAACTACGAAACCAAAAACACACTGATTGGAACACCCCAGCCCCAAAATGTCCAACCAGTCCAACCCAAAAGGGGGTCTCCGCATAGCGAACGGATAAAACCAAACAAACAACCGTTGGCCGGAAGTTGAGTGACCTTCTTTTGCGTGGTCCACCCAACTATCCCCAAAATCCAAAACCACCTCTCCATTCGCCTTCGCATGCTAACGTAAACGCACCACCAGCCGCCATTAAAATGTGAAGAATCTAACGTAGGAAAAGAAAGCACCATTTGTTTCGTCAACGTGCGCGAGCTTAGCATATAGAGAGAACGCACAGTCCGCGGTCGTCTAGTGACGGCTTGCGTACCATTAATGCCGAGAGCGGGTGCGCGCGCGCGCGCGAGCCTTAGCCTCTCCTAAACGAGCCGGGGGTCTTTCCGTTTGGTGTGCGTTTTATTGGATTCCGGTGGGGCTGTTTTTCGACGCGGGCTTCTAGCGACCGTTTATTCATTTATATATCTGAATCTTGCCACAAAAATTTGCCCACAGCGGCAGCACGGGACCAAGGCGTATGGGCGGTTTCGGTAAGCGGACAAAGGAGCAAGGTGAACATCTTTTTACGCAATCGCCTAACTATGCTGCGTTTCCTGCGTGAGCTTCTTCTATAATGACGCACTCTTGCGACAGAAAACCGCTTGAAGATTTATACGAAAGCACCTACTCGAGATGGCTTTTTGGGGGTACTCTACCCAACGATTCGAAATGTGGCGATCCAGGCTTCGTTCGGGATGCCTTAAAACACACCTAAATGACCAAACGAAACCAAGAGCAACCTGACCACCAGGTCCTCTTCCCATCGGAGAAACAAATTATTTTCCTTCGTGTTTGAGATGCCCGGGCCGTTTTGTGCGAACGGGTTAATGATTAAACTTTATAGCAAACACGTGCTTGCACACTCTCATGCAAATGACGCCTTTTTAACCCCCTGTTTTAGTTTGAACACTGTAAGAAGAAAAGGCAATCGCTTCGAAAGGAAACCACCGCCGAATGGGAAATCCGAAGCTAACCGCCCAGAAGATGGCAGTTTCGATTTTTAACCCTGCGCCGTTAATTAACATCGGCACAAGCTGGAAACGCAAAATGGTGTATAACAAAACAACAACCCCCCACCCTTATCGCTTCATCATAACGACGGCGCGCTTTTTAAACCCGGCCGGAAGCTACCGCCATTCAGTCGTGCGGAGTATGGAAAGAAATATTTCACTTCCTTTCGAATTCGTTACGTTTTCTACCCCCATTTGGGCCAGCAGCTACAATGCTGAAGGTTGCCGAAAAAACATATCGTTCGTTTTTGGCGGTGGTTAAGATATGCATGATTGCTTGGGTGACAAACTTGTTGCCCACCACGGATCCGATTATTGATTGATTGCGTGTCGCGAGGTCACACGACCGGGTTTATTACGGCTGGAAGGACCGCACCACCATAGTTGACCTAATAAAGCCAATCACTGCTAGAGAGAGCCAATGAATTATTTGGGTCTAATGCTACCCTAATTTTTCTGATCAGAGTACTGTTCGGAGTACTTCAGCACCTAAAAAGGACCAGGTTTATTATTCTTTTTCCTTCGCCAAACCCACCGCCACTTACCCGTGGTGTCCATGTAGATAATCAGTATGCTGAGCACGGTCGCAAACGATATGATGCAAAGCGTCACTGGGAGCAGCTGCCGGAAGGGGGACGGTCCGAGTGGTGAGCTTTTCGAGGGCAGTTTCGAAGCGCCGGTGCCACCGGTTAGGCTGGCCGGGTTTGAGCTGGTCATCGTGCTGAACTGATGCAGATGAGGTAGGATATGGGCGTAGCTGTGCAGATGATGCTGCTGCTGCAGGTGCTGATGGTGCTGATTGTGCTGTGATTGTGCCTGCTTCTGCGGGCCACCATCTAGGCCACCGATACCACCGATTAGGATCGTTCCGGCAATGTTGGGAATTTGGTTCTGCTGCTGGTGCTGCTGCTGCTGTTCATCCGATGACATTTTTCCTTTCTTCTCCTGGACT
The DNA here is from genome assembly GCF_943734755.1 of Anopheles moucheti. NCBI lineage: Eukaryota > Metazoa > Arthropoda > Insecta > Diptera > Culicidae > Anopheles > Anopheles moucheti. The sequence goes on along the minus strand of NC_069141.1, from coordinate 7,256,164 downwards.
TTCGTCCTCATTCCATAACTGAAACGGTAACGGTAATGGAGAAAGAAAAATTAGAACAATTGCACAACTGGATCGGTTCTCTCGGTGTACCGTACGATGCAACGTAACATAAGAACCCATTCCAATACGAAAGGATGCACCCTTTACAATTCAAGTCCAGTTATGCAGCATTGTTATCCTTAAAACGGAACTATTCAATAGAATAACGTTTCTTTTTCTGTTACAAACTTCCCCGGCAACAGAACCTTATCACTTCTAGCAACATATTTACGTTGGTGCAACGAAATGAACCCTTTCGAAGAGCGTTTAACCCATCTCGCCCAACAGACCGGATGAAATCGATGGCTGAACAACACCCCCGGGCGAACTTCTTTCACGCATGATCAAATATCAACTAAGCAGACGGAGAACCTTTTTGCGGATCAATTTTTGTACCGAACAAGCACAAGCATTGACTATTTCGAGACGGTGTGCACCGAACCCAAGGAAATCGATTGTTATTACACTCAACGTTACATGGGTTACAGCGCAAGTAGTGATATGAACGCTGAAGAAGTGAACGGAACAAAAAAAAGTCTGGCACCGCACCCATCCGGTCTTGGGATATTCCCGCGCCTTCGATATCTATTCTTTTTCTGCTATTAACCCTCACAATTCAATAAGACTGATGGCAATACCTCGATGCCGTGACGTGTGTTGATGCAACCCAACCCTTTCCCTGCGTGTTGGGTTCGCAGGTGGATTCATGTTTCAAACAAAAACGTCTCTAACCAGGCCCTCCAGAACTGCCTAAGAGCCCGTATTTAATATTTTAAAACGTTTCATGGTAGACGGTTCATACATTGTGTGTTAAAATGATATCCCTGTAGCAGCAATTGCTTCAAATGTTTTCGTCCTTCACCTAGTCGTTACGTATACAGCTTTGCCTAAAATTTTTATTATTAACAGTAGAAATTCCGGAAGAATCATTTTCACGTTTGTAAATGTTTGTAAAGTGGCCGTATCAATGAAAAACGCTTGGTAGTTCTGGAGTGGATTAGGAAGAGCACGATCACCAAGAAAATATTATTCTACAATACATAAGTTCAGCTAAAAACCTTTTGTAAGTTCCTACAAACCTCTCCGATCGAATATCAATTCCCGGCATTATGGCGCGTCCTTGCAAATAAAAGCGGATCTCTCAAGTGAGTCACTTGAATGCGTATCGTTGCAGGTCTCACTATTCATTTCTATGCGGGTGTATAAACAAAAGCGAAACAATCTCTCCAGAGCACGTAGTACACGTGCAAGGATGCTTCTACTCTTCGAACAACTCCATCCATTGCATCCCATCTATCCCAAGACTCATTCAGCAGATTTATTATTATTTGCACTCCTGCAACTGCTGCGCATTCGCGTTTGTTGCGCAAAATTACACATAGGGGCAAACAAAATCCAGCAGCAACAACAACAGACGATCTCCACTCGAGCGAAGATCCATTCTTATTGGGACACAGCAGGAATAAAAGAAAATCCCCTAACCGTTCGTATGGGGCAGGCAGCAGTACGCGCGGTGCGTGATGAATGAGTGGATGCACTGGAACTGTCATTTGATGGACAAAGAGCAGCTCGGCGTGTATGTTTGCCGTGTGTGTGCTCTCTAAGTTGTATTTTAATGATTCGGTTGGTTTTTTTTCGTTTTTACGCAATCTTCCTCCTTTACAGCACACAGCGACAGCGTCGTTCACTGTCTGGTTACTCGGTGATCGGATCGGACACGAGCAATAGGTCCCCCCCGGCGCTCCTATCGTACCGTCTCAGACCAGTGTCCATGGTCCGAAGAGAAAGGTCGCAGCATATTTATGAGCACGGCGAGGTCATTCAACCGAATTATTGCCCTTTGTTACGATCATGCACATGTGTGGGTGTATGTGTGTGTGTTTGCGCGTGCATACGATGTCGTTCTTTGTTGTAATAATTTGCCCAAAGAGCGTGAGATGCAGAGAGAGACGGAAATCACGAATGCATTAGAATAAATTGAAGCGAGGATGGATTTTGTACAGCACCAACCTCGACTTAAATTAAGTCATCGAGCTTCACATTTGTCAATCTAAGTGACATAAATAATCCACATAAATCGTTTCCCATTCCCAGCGACAATACAATACACAGTTCAATTAACCCGATGATGAGGAAAGATCATGCATTCTTCTTTCTTATCCAGAGCAGTATCTAATACACAACCTTGGTTGGGTTAGGGATGTCGATCAAAATTGTTTGTCTCTTCTGCCCAAACTAACAATAACTGGATATCAGTAACTCGTGCTTTTCTGCCTAAATTTAACGAGTCAATTATAACACTACTGTTGCTGCTAATGGGAAAGATCCTGTCGAGATTTGAACCCAAATCGGGCCTGTTAGTGGATTATTCCTTACCAAAGACACTAAGCTGACCGACTCGCACTAATGAAGCATACGATCAGGAATAAAGACTCAATAGTATATTAGTTCTGATGATGATCATAGAGTAACTAATGTTTAGTCATTACCGACAATCAGCTATTATGAAAATTCATAGCATAAAATAATGAATAATTTATAATAAACTACTTTCCATCTTACCAATAATCACACCTGTTTCTTCATTTTCTCTCCATCCGTTTCGTCCACAGGATGTAGACCATCATCAAAGCTACAAATTCTATCGCGTATTCCGCTCATAAAACAACTAGGCCAAGGAATGGCCTGCGTCTATATCAACCAAACCACACTCAACCATCGATCCATCCCTCGCAGCAGTTGTAAAACGAGTATCAGAAATTTGTGGTGCTTTACTTTCGGCTCGTTCGTTATCCTTCGACACTTTTCAAACCGTTCTTAACGGGTGCTTGCTCTGTTTATATCCTCCCTTTTCCTCCATTCCTCGATGTCCACCGTGAGCCATATTTGTGTGTGTGTACGTATTTACGATATGAGGAAAAAAGGACGAACGCATAAAAGAACCTCCACGCCATGGTTAGCACATGGGCAAAGCAGAAAAAAGGATCGACAAAGAACCTTTCCTTTTGCTGCTGCTGCACATGCTGCGCTTCATTATCCTGATTCTACACCCGGTGCACATCTGTGAGGTACACAAGGGACACATTGCTGGAGGTCTTAACATATCCAAAAGCGAGAAGCTACGATACGTATTTCGACACGAAAAATACCAAACAACTGTTCCTCAGCTCAAAAGGAAAGAACGACATGTGAGGTGAAAGGCAAGCTTCACCAGGCTAGGATGAAATCGATATCGACCAACGCCAGACAAGAAGGACCATCGGAAAGAAAGTACACACAACATTTCTGACGCCTAGCCATTGCCGGTCTTGCTGATCGATAGATACATACGTTTGAAAAATGAAATAAAAATCACAAAGCCATATTTTTTATGAAAAAAAAAATCTACAGGAGAAAAAACCACTCTAAAGACACCACATTATTGTATAGAATAAGTCTCTTCACTGAAGTGTCTTTATATCTTCATATAGCGTATCTAATCGCGTCAAAGTATTCTACACAACAAACGTTTTCAAAGTCTAGAGTGTTACAAAAAGATGAACCTTTATCCGCATCTAGACCATTATAATAAATTATTAAATCTGACAGCAATGCACAGAAAAATTCACTGATAAGTGAGTGAAACGCATTGTTCATTCCCCCACTCTACGTTACATATGTTGGATGATCTTCGATGTGGCGATGTAACCATAAAACATCCAAGCCCCGACAAACGACGGTGCATGATAATGTGTCATGCTTTCGAACACAACATCTGCTTTGCTTAGGCTTTTAGTGAACAGCTGTTAGGTTGTGCGGTGCTTTGGAAAAATGCATTCCATTCCCACGGAAGAAGCCATTTTGTGACTGTTTTATGTCTTATCGAGTACTATGCATTAATGGATCGTTACTTTGGGCATGCATTTAAACACTGTTGAAGGGATATATATATCTTTGTAAACAGTTTTTGTGTTACAACTACAACATATGAATCAGCTAAACAATAAAAACTGTCAGTGGAAAAATAAACGCTGCAAATATGGAATGCAAATTTTAACACCCAACACCTAAACGCAACAATCTGTCTTTCTAACGCTTCTTCCACACTAGGAAGGTGAAGGGAAACACGGAAAGGAAACAAATTTTAAAGAATACATCAACAAAAGCAATTCCGGAAACGTAAAGCCAACGTGATGTCACGCGAGACCCGGCACTGAGGTTACGCAGCGGGAGCATGAGAAACCGGATACTGTAACGGCTGGTACCGGATCTGGCAACGCGAACCATTCGCATAAAGATGATACTTTCTGGTCGTACACAAGACCCAACGCGAGGGGCCGCAGCAGAACTTCATCATCGTGCCCGAGACTTTATGATGCATGGTTTGGGGAATGGAATAACACCACGTGCAGGCACGAGATTTACCCACTAATTGAGGGCAAACCCGACAACATCACGAGATAGAACCGCTGTAAGTTGGTGTTGTGGAAGAACTTTTACTGGCCAGGCTCCGGTTGGCTGCTCACGTCATGAGAATAACACCAGACGACTCAGACGACCCGTTAAATCATTTTAGGACGTCCATATGGACACAAGAGGTGTAGTAGACTCAATTTAAGGCGGAATGATGGTGTTGATGCGTCCGTCAAAAAGGCCGGGGGATTATGGTCTGGCTAACGACGGCGCTCGACCGGTTTAGAGGGGTTTAAACTAAACAATTTAGAGCAAACTCCTGCAACAGGCCAGGACCACGAAGCAATTGTTGCGCCTGATAAGTAGTCCTGAGGTTTAAACTGCTGTTCAGCATAGGAAAGCTAGCCATCTTATCCAAAAGCAGAGATAGGCCTTGCTCCAATTTTCTGTCCATGAACCACTTTACCTTCCCTGAAAGCCCTTGTCCCCGAGATGATAGCTTTCAGCGCAGTTTCGTAAATATTCGACCCCACTTAAAATATTATAATAAAGCAAAAAAAAAAATAACAATCCCATCCCATTACATCGTTTAAACACTGCTCATCATTCTGCTGCTGCTGCTTGCTCCGTACGGAACCGTTCCCACCCTGTTCGTTTAACGGGACGTGTGTACAATCAGACAGGAACTCTCCGATTATCATTTTATATCGCAGTGCAAAACAGGAGCCCGCACACCGACCATCCTTTTGTCCTTCCGTTGGCGTTCCTTCCGCCGGCAGCAATTAGCATAAATTTTGCCCACTTTTCCCAGAACATCGTGCCTCCGTGATATGCGCGGATAGTAATTTTGTTAGCACAGGACTCGCACCTTCGGGCGCTTTTTTTTGTTCGTTTGTGTGTTATCTTTAGGCTTTCATACAAACGCACGGACATTGATGAATGAATAGTTCGATATCGCTTACATCCGTATGTTAAATATCGTTAAATAACCATCTCCAAGTTTGCTGCTATTCATCGCAGTTTCGATTACGGGTCATCAGGACGACGGCAATCATGAAGGAAAACCGTTATAAATTATCCATCGTACATTTTCTCACTACTGAAATCAAATCAAGTCAATGAAATCGAGGAGTAACATGCGAAGGACAATGGAGACAATCGAGAAGGAGAGAGAGAGAGAGAGAACGACAGAAAAAAGGGTCGGGAAAAGGGTCTTTCGGGCAAGTGTTAGCGCAATGGACATATCCACCATTGCCCGGACCGCTACAAGGAATCCTCTCCGTGCCCGAGGACTGATTGCGCACTTCCGGCAACTCTGGGAAGACCCACTAGAGTGAAGAAAAAAAAACGATGTACATGATGCATGATGCACCTGGCACCTGGCCATTCAACGACGACTTGTTCTGGTTGATTACAGGTTGACTTTGGAATTGCTCACAGGTAGGGTTGGATACTCTACTTCTCCCCACCGTCACCATCGAGACAGGGCACACGTATCATGATAAGTTCGCCCGGTTCTGTTCGCATTACATTATCGCTTTCTGGTGGTTTCCGTTCGTTTCCTTCGCACCATCGGCTTCGCTGCTTCTGGAGTTTCGTCAAACTACCCTTCGGGCAAAACAAAATAAAACGCACGCACTTGATGAGGATGAAAATCTGTACTCCATTCACTGGGTGTTATACTCCGTGGACACACGGGTTCATTCTTAGGTTGGGCTCAAATTAGGAATCGTGCGATCGATCGGCGGAAGTCTGCCCTTCGGACCGGGAAAACGATTGCCCGGTCCCAAGAGCCACACGTGTCTTCTAGCCAATGGGCATAACCTTCCAGAACTTGTTCGGCAGATGATTGGGCAAGAAGATAATCGTTCGGATGTCGGTAATTATAGAACTTTCATCGCCCAGTTCCCAGAAACGTGAACAGTGTCAACTTTGTAGTCGAAATGCTTAGGTTTTAAAAACGGAATCAGCTCAAGTAGAGCATTTTGTACTTTGTCGTCTCTTTTTGTCTAGAGAACGTATTGATGAAAAAAAAAACCCAATAAGTTAACTTTTGGCGATGAATTGATGAAATGCTTGTTTAGATTGCAATCTCAAAACAACTCTCAAAGTTTCGACGATCGTGCTAGAAGTGCTTTCAATTTATCTATTTTGGCAATCGTCTACTTTAAACTACTGTCAACCTCCTTTAATTCTACAACTAATTTATATTTTTATTCTATATGAACCACCAATCTTCCGGAAGTATCAAATACCCGCTTGATGTGTATGCCCCTTTGCGCAACCCTTTTCACATGATTGAGCAAATTGCGAAATTTTCTCCTAACCTTCGAACATACTGCCAGGTGATCTCATTTCAGTCGAACAAATTACCTGCCGCGATAATAAATTGTTGAAAGCTTCTCAATTTCAATGCTCGTATCCCGCTATGTGTGCCGTTGGTTACACAGAGGAAGACAAAAATCTACCACAAAAGAGACCAGCAACACTTGATGACCAAACAAGAAGTCCAGCATCTAGCTAATGGTGGTGGGTTTGTCTACCTTTCTAAACTCGGACCGGAAGCGAGACACGCACTAGGGTTTCCGTACCGGCCGGGCAGATACCGGGTCGGGGAAATGGTTGTAGATACGGCATAGGAGACCAAGACATCCCCCACATTCTTCCCTGTGGAGCACGCACCTAATTACAGACAACTTGGTAACGATCACGCAGCCCGCTGGGCGTGGTAGCGCTTAGTATGGCGACACAACCTATCGCCATCGCAATGTCCGGTCTATTAAAAAACCCAGAGAATATCTTCTGTTGTGTGCTTGCGTCGCTGATACCTGGTACACTTTTTACAGGATACGCGATGCGGCCATCGAAAGATTTATTCGAAAACACCTTCTGAAGATCTTCTCACAAGTTGGTTGTTTGCTGCAAGATATTGTAAATATTATAAGAATTTTATCGTTCTAAAGAAGCCTCATAAAAACGAAAACTATAAACATAAAAAAAAGATGATTTTTTCTATCGAAGCTGGTAGCACACACAAAAAACACCCATTTTTCCAAAGAAAGATGCTGTAAAACCCGTTCGCTGATTAATGTAAACCAACGAAACTCATCGTCATTACGTCTTCCGGACACTTTTTGTCTTCTTCTTCCACCCATCCCCCAAAACTCCTCCTTCTCGTCATCTCTGTTTCCTTTTTTCCCCTATCGATTTAACCTCTTCCTCACGAGCATCCCGAGCCCTGCGTACACTGGCGACCGGAAATAAGTGCTTCCGGAAAATGCGTGTTTTTTTGTTGTTGTTGTTCATCCATTTTTTTCTTTCTTTTACGCTTTCTTTACCTTCTCGAAGTTACTTCCGTGCTTGACATTCGTTGGCCAAGACTCTTTGCAGTGCGTATTACAGCATCACACCAACTGTTCAGCTGCTGCTGCTCGGGGATTTGCCGTAATGATCTGTGGTCGTTGAATCGGTTTCCTTCCTTCCGTTCTTCCGGTTTTTAGTTTTTTTAGCTGTCTCTAACTTCCGCAATCGCTTCGTCTTAAAATTACTACCCACCCTGTCACTCTCTCTCTCTCTCTCTTTCTGTACTTCGCCCGATGCCAAACCACCAACCAACGGTTCAGTTTGATTTATTCAGTCATTTCGTCATTTGCCCACGCGTTAACGATCGGGTGGTGATCGGGCGAATTCGAAAGGAAACAAAAATCAGCCACATTCTTTACGGTTCTTCATTCTTTCGCCAGTTGGTGTGTGTCTGTTTTTTTATGCTTAATGTATTTTTGGTCGGACATCACCTTTCCGGTAGATTCTTCCGGATTTATAATGAAAAGCAAATTTGTTTTGTAGGTAGCAAATTAATACTACAATGTTATTCACATACAATTTCCCACGGTACTCGACAATATGAAAAAGAAAATCCACATACAGTCGACCATTTTACAACGAGTTGAAACCGGCCCAGTGTTTTAATTGTTATGGGGGAGGTTTTTTTTCTATCTAATTTGTATAAAAACACCAACGCAGTGTCATTCAAAGCGCATATTCAAAATTTATCACCCTGGGAAAACTAGAAAAGTAGTTACTGTTTATTCAAAATTGGCCACTGGATGGTCCGCATTATGTTCACTAACATATTAAGAAATAACCCATCCCTTATACTAATTCCGGAGCTCCGGATTTAACTCCGGATTTTTTCTGGAGTTGAATCCGGGTTTTTGATGTCGGAGTCGGAATGGATTAATATATCAACTCCGAAATTCCTACTACATAAATGCTTTAAAAATTAAAAGGACTAATAGCTTCTTCATCGTAATCAATGACGGCCAGCCCAAATACGTTCTCCACTATGCATTCAGAGCTCAAAAAACACTTTCGATCGGTGAGAAATGATGATGAAACATAACGCAAACAGATAGAATATAAACAACCAAACAAAACAAATCTCGTAAATGCCAAACACCTTTACATCGTTCCGCTACTGTGTGCGGGGCAATGGGTAACAAAAAGGCAACGGGCCCCCGGAGCAACCGGGGGGAAAAAGGAAGGAAAAACCCTTTGGCCCCAAAAATTTTCAACAATAAAAAAAACCCCTTGGTTTGGTTCATTAATTATGAATCCAGCCTCGGCACGGTGGTAGGCACGCGGAGCGGAAGCAATAGATTTCCATCGTCATCAATCGGCCAGGGCAGGAAAAGGCATGTTTGAAATAAATTAGACCAGAAGTTGCTACCCTTCTAAGCTGCCCGTCACGGGTTTTCACCAACCCCGACAGCTCTTTCACCAATCTGAGAGCGATGATTTCTTCAGCCCGGTTCGTCGATCGATCCCTCAGCGCGGGTCTCTCAGCATCCGATCGAACCTCGGATACGGATGTGTTTCCACAGTTTTCACCGATCGAGCAGCGTACCAGCAACCCCTAACCACCAGAATTTCTATGCGACAGGTGGCTTTCTTCAGCTTTGCCATCGTGTTTTGGTGCTTCCCGCCTAAACCTCACAATCCACTTTTGCTAACCAAACAAATAAATCACAAGTAAACATTCCGACCGACGGAAAGTGCTTTTCGTGGTGCGATGCGCCTAGGTTCTGTTTCGAAACTACTTTGTTTTAATTACAAGAAGAAGAAAAGGGGCACTATATTTTGACCACGCTAGTAATTGCCGTGTGTGTGCAGAGCGCGAGAGAGTGAGAAATGTTTTCAAAACATTTCCAAACATGGTCAGGCAATGATGCAACACACAGGGGTTGAAACAATACAGGCAGTTTTGTGCTTTCTTGTGCAGGAACCCTTAAAAGTTACGATCATGTTTAAATTTATGTTTATTGCATACAAGAACACACAAAGGGAAAAAGGAATGCATCACAATAAAGTGTTCCATTTATGAAGTTCCCCTCTGAAGGATGCTTTGAACACGATCGTGTTCCTTTAGTTGTGACATTAAAATGCAAATCTTTCGCCATCATAATGGTTTCACGTAAATCCGTAGCCGGAAGAAGCTGAAATTCTCAAACATTAACTTAACAATAACCTTAAGAATAGAGACACTTACGAGCTAAAGATCGTCATCGTTGCTCACTGCTTCGGGCGTATCAAACAGTGTGAATAAGATTTTTGCTGTACCGCTATAGGGCATCAACCAATGCTGTGCACACTTTGGACAAACGTTCGAGACGTTTCCTTGCGATTGTTGTACAAGCTTTCTTCCTTGATCGTTTCCTAACTGCCTTCACCGGGCCGCTAAACCAGGCGACCGCTTCTTCCACTATTGCGCTGATGTGATTTATGGCTTTCGTTCTTCTCGTATTACTTGTTGTATCTACCGCCACTAGCAAAGAACCACGAAGTTACCGGCCTTGGGGAACCGCGGCCAAGCAGTCAACACACGTCAGTCAGTGGCAGTCAGCAAATGCAGCTGAGCACATCCAACCGATCCTCGTATGCAGTTAGAATAGGTCAAAACAGCGCACGAATCACTCAAACTCTATGACGCACACTTTACACACTTCACGTACTAATATATCGGTTATTAAGAAGCTTTTAAAACACTTATTTTACAAAACATTCTAAAGAACCAACAGAAACAACGAGTTGTCGTTAATTTAATTTACCCATAAGACTTTGGATAATATTTCATCGGTATGGAATTCTTTAAGCTGCACAATAAATTTTATTCACTTCGATCAACACTGGATCGCGTCTCGTTGTCTTTCGCTTCCCTTAGCCTTTCAGCATGATCACGATGTGATGACATTCACGGCGATTGAAGAGAATACGATTTTAAGGTCGTTTCTTGTGTTATTTTTGTTGCTATCTAACATAAGGAACCTGCAAGCGGTTTGGTGGTGTATTGGTAGCAGCGCCGATCTTTACACGATTAGAATCCAGGCAAAATCTTATCCAGATCCCGGTAGCTTTAAAGCTGACTACATCCGGGCTAAAATAAGTCACGCTCGTTACGGTCTGGCCGTTCTTTCGAAGAGGATAAAAGAAACATCTTTATCAGCTCCATAGCTGATGCATTAAATTGAAATCTTTCTAGAAACACCACAAACATTGCAACAAATTACATCTTAGTGCACCTTCCGAACAAACTCATGGCATAATTGGTCCGGTAGAGTCGTTTGTTAGCTGAGATGAGTGCCACAAAAACGTATGCGTGGGAAAAATGCTTTTCAGAAGCAAGGGATTGGAATTTTACCGCATGGAGAAGAAACAACATTAAAAAAACAACCTCTCTCCCGCCATCTACATCAACCTAAACGTAAACCACCAGCATCACTATTAATTGGAACAACTGCTGCTGGTCAATTAATATCCTATGTTCCGGTAGTTTGCTAAGCGTAAACGGTTTTTACGGGCCCTGGCAGCACACGGGAAGCAAAGAGACAAACGAGACGGCGATCATCGACGATCGCGCACACAACTAATTGACAACACTCGATGACGACAATGGAGCGGCACGGCCTAGACCTGCAATCAGCAACAGCACTAACGGGTCGCATTTGATACATTGGCGCGATCGCACGAAGTCACACACCATACACATGGTAAGTAAGCGTACGCTGACGTAACGCATTCGGATTACTGCAGCGCTTATTCGCTTGGCTTTATGCACTTCTTGCGGCAAAGCAAACCTCACACAACACAACAGGCATCATGGTAAATGCCCACACAACGCTTTAAAAACTTTCTGCAAAAATAATACCACCATTCCCAAAAAATTCTTACACCACTAGACTGACCGCACCACGAACGAAAGACTCAGATAGGGCACAAGCGGGCGGCCCAGACACCGCAGGTTACACAACGCAACGACCGATCCTCACCGCAGCTCGAGCGTAAATGAGCGAACACGGTGCGGCGGCGTACAGCGAAGTTGCTAGCGCTTCCACAACACAACGACACAAACAGCGCGGGCCCGTACGGGGTGAAGCGAACTGGTTTTTAGCCAAGTGGTGCGCGCGTGCTGGGCAAAACGGGACGGCAACGCGGGCCGGTGGTGGTGGGATAAAAAAGGGCCGGCAAAAAAGAAGGTCCCGCACCAAGGCGCCCAGGGCCGGTTCGGTTTTGTTACCAGCCCGAGTGACATATGGCTCGGCTGCTCGGAAGCCGCACAACAGCGCAAGCCGGAGCATGAGTAGGGGGCCCTTTGCTTGGGGACACGAGTGCAAGAGCAAACGATGGATAGAACACACTGGTTGGTGGTATTTGTTGGCCGGTCGGTCGATGTTGGCTGCTGGTCAGCTGGTCAACTTAATCGTAACGGAATTGATTCGTATTGTACAAACTTATTAATGTATCGGCAGTACAAGATGTAGTGCATGCCTACAGATAGTACATTGACATAATTACATCTAACTGTTGTAATGATAAAATTAATATCAAACATGAATAAAACAATCATCTTTTCATATTTCCTGGAACAACCTATTTCATGATAATTTGTTTTTGAACTGGATAGCCATTCCTTAGTATATGGATATTGATTTGAAATGAAGAAGTCAGAATGAAATAGTTCAGAATCACATAAATAACAGTAGCCAGCTGTAATATTAATATTAACAGCCTTTCTATACTGAATTTAATCCTCTAACTTTGATCGAGTACATCCGGAATAAGGTGACATTTCAATGTTTGTAGAAGGAAATGTCTTCAAACGAATGTGAATTCTATATTAGATTAGACCACTAGTTATAACCGTTTCTCTCGAATAAAAAAAAATCCTAAGGCTACACAAATTTCATTTTGATTTACAACTGCAGCAATATACATCACATAATTACTGTACTTCTGACCATGAAAAAATTGATTTACAAACGAACGGTAACATCCCCGTCCGTAATGTTCTGCCATTAACCGAAATAACACTAACTTCATGCAGAACCGACATTACGATCGTACACAGAGATAAACAGATAAAGGCCCACCTCCCCGTAGTAGGGGTGTTTGTAATCTTAACTTACTCTGACTGCATTTTATGCCCATTTGCAATTGTAGAAGAAAAACCAAACCCCTATTGCCCACTTCTAAAACAATAATCGCCACTGGCACGCCATTCGAAACGTAGCAATTTTAAATTTCTCGCTATCACAAACGTAATACAACACACACACGTGTGTTCGCCAACAAAATGCGGTTGGATGGAGCAAACGGGGAGGTCGGTTAAAATACGTCTTCCGGTTTCGGCAGTACCGATGCCGTGCACGAGAAATGGCACGTGGCCAGCGAAACACACAATCCAAAGCAGCCTAAGGTGGGTTGCGACGATTTGCGATGGAATGTGGTGCTGATCGGTTGTGTTTTTTTTTTCTTTCTCTCTCGCTCTCTCTGTCTCGATCGGTGGTGTTGCAGTGAAAAACTGTGTGGGTGTGTAGCATTTTCCCAATGTTTACAACCCATGCTGCGAACGTCCGTATGATTGTCGATCAGAAAAAGCATGATGGGGGGAGCGTGTTGTACATCAACCATTCAAATGGGGAAGGTTGTTGGAGCATGTTGACATGTTATTTTCGATACTGAACCTAAAACAAAAAGGGAAATTTAATAATGAAACAGGAAGCCTGTTACAGTTACTAATTGATCTATTCCCTCTGTTGAAGAAGCAACAGTGAACACCGTTCAGAATGTTTGGCCATTTGACAAAGGTGAAGTCCTAAAACAGAAAACTACCCCAAAAGTGCACCTGACAGATAGCTGAAGCCAGTGAAGCATGTGTAAGCCACATAGGGGCTCATTTTACGATATAAACGGATAAACGCTTTGGTGCTGGTGTGAGCATTAACGCATAAAAAATAAATATGCCTAATGCCTAATTGTAAGTTGGAAGAGTTCGTTTTACTTGCAATGTTTCATGAAAGTAAAAAACGCTGATGGGTTAAAATGATGGATATTTTCAAGATTCTTTTCATAGACTAAGGCAACTTTGTACCAGAAATAAAATAGAAAAGCTTATTCTGCTATTTTATGGCTACAAAATTCTGGAATAACTGACTAACTAGTGCATGGTAACCCGCAGAAATTTAAATCAAAACCAGGAAGGTCGTATTCTTGTGACGGTGACCTCCGTGCGATCTTCCACATCAACATGTTCAGATCAGGCATGGTCATGCTTTCATGATTTCAATGATGGTGCCGGTGCCGTACAGGTCGTGTATGTTTGTACTTTGTGTAATATTATTTGTTCTGAGCATCGGCTGTAATGATTTGCGGTCCAAGCAGACCAGGAGAGATCATCAAAAAACGGGATAAAAATATGAAACGTACAAACACACAAAGAGTTTCAGAGATGCATGAATCATCGTTCATTGCTTTGTTCCTAATCTTGCCGCTTACTCATGGGGATTTTTCCATCATTTACCAGCTATCACCCAAATCCACCAGTATCGCGGCAACAAACAAAACAATCTCTTAATCTCGCAGCATCGCTACAGTTGTGCAATAGTAAAACTGATGCGTTGGGTTAATTAAAAATCTACTTTTTTCGTCTTAAACCACACAAAATATCGAAGATCGAATTAAAAACCTCCCCTCCTGGGGTCGCTCCATGCTTGCATTTGGCACGGGAGTACTCGATGCAGGGGTCGTCTTCGAAACTAAACCCAACCTGGATTCCCACGACAGGACGCGCCAAGAGATAAACGGATGCTGCGGCGGGTTTTATTTCTCATCTTCTGCCGTACGCTGGCCGCCGTAATGCCATAAGCGAAGGTTCGTTGTTCTACCATTTGTTCATGGTACACCTGCACGTACACAAGCGCAAACGGAGTGGTGAAGCGCACCTATACCTACCTGGAGAGAAGAATTTCAGCGTCGTCGACCGTATTCGAAGCAAGCCTCCTCCTACAGTCGCTGCTTTTCTTTTTCGGCCGTTTTCTGCACTGTTTCTTTTTGGGTTGATCTGCGCCCCGGAACTTTGAGAAACTCGTCTTCTTGTGCACGGATCACGACTACAGAGCACTGGGCACTGCAAGGCACTGAACTGGTTCTTTTTATGGTTAGCGAAAAGCGTACGGGTCTTAGCCTTGAGTCGGTTTAAATGACCTTTTTTAGTTGGTTGCGGGCTAATCCTCGCTTCTCGCGCACTTTTGTAAAAAAATAAAAAAACATTCAGGTCACCACCGAGCAGTTTATGCCGCGATCACCATTATGAAATATTTGACTTCAAATCACATCGATGCATCGATAATCATACACTATCGGCACGGTACGTTGGAAAATAGGAAAGTAAAGTATAGCCAAACGTTGGCCACGCAACACAGAAAACCAACCCAAATTTGGCACCTTTGAACACAATTTCACCGCGAAACTTCAGCACAAAATGCAGCTAACTTCAGGTGTAGCTGCTTTCTCAACACGAATGCATCTCACCCAGGGGCACGAGGAGTTCCTTTTTGGGAAGTGTCTTATTCAAGCCGAGGACAACTGGATATCAAACAGAGAGCAAGGATAACCGACAATGCTACACAATGCTGGACATTTCACGGTCCATATTGTGCTGGAAATTGACCCGGGAAGGGACTTAGAGATACGGATTTCGTACTCCGGAAAGTGAGGAAACAAAAAAGGTTAATGTAATGCACGCGTACGCTCCTCATGTGCGACGGTGTGCGTGTGCACGGCTTGGATGTGTAAACGGACAGTTTTTCGAACAAACAAACTCGTTTACAAGCCATGGTTCAGTTCAGCTGGGCAGTAAATTACGCCAGCACTCATTGGGGTTTTGATTAGTTTTCATTCAAAATTTTTCTTGTGGAGTATTTTCATGCTTCTTGTTATGTAATGCAATAGTATTTGCTTCATTTATTTATTCTTACCGACAAAGAAACGGTAAATTAGTCTCGCCAGCAGCATACACATTTGAAACCAACTTGAAATTTCGAAATTCGAATGTTTTTCTGCTCCTACTTTTCCACTAATCCATTAACGATCTCTGTTTTTTCATCGATATCGCCAACATAATATTTATTTTTAATTTATTCTAATCTACTATTTCAACATCATCATCATCCGGTTTGCCCCACACTTCTATGTGACGTTTACGAGCGAATAAAATATCGCTTCCTGTCGGATGTGGTGCCAACGAATGCACAACTTCGCTTCCTATTCTCAACCTCCGCACTTCTGCACCCTCCAGAAGATCCCAAATGATCGCTGCACCTTCTGCTGAACCGGAAATGATTTTTGTATCGGACGAAATAATCCCACATTCGATTGTGTAGTCGTCTACCCGATGTCCTTTGTACTCGGACAGAAGTTCACCGGAATCGTTATCGATCAGTCGAATCGTTCCATCGGAGCAAGCCGCCAACAGACACTGACCATCGCGCGTTTGCACCAGATAAGTTATCGGTACTCCGATTGTATCACAAACGAGCTCCCCGGCTCGTACATCGTACTGCCTGATTGATCCATCGAGGGAGCTGGAGATGATCTTGTGTTCGCTCACCACAAGCGCGGTAATGCAGTCCTTGGCTTCTCGCATTGTTTGTACAGCATCCAGCTTCCGGGTACGTATATCCCAACATGCCACCGTGTTATCTTTCGATCCCGAAACGGCAATCGATGACTCCTCGTTGAAACGTATGCAAGTAACGCCTCCAGCATGACCTCGCAATCGTCGCACTGGTAATCCCGTTGATACATCCCAGTAAATGACGCTTTTATCAAGAGAAGCAGATACGATGTAGCTACTTTCGCAACTACCTGCAGCGTCCATTACTTCGTCTGCATGACCACCGTATGTCTTCAGTAGTAATCCTGTCCGAGGGTTCCATAGTTTGATTTTTTTGTCTGAGCCACACGACAAGCAGTACGATCCATCAACTGAAAGGCGAACGGTGAAGAAGCTTTACTATAAACGAAACTGATAGCAAACACACTTACCATTATAACGCACAGCTCGCACTGCGCCCTGTTCACAATTAATGCTCCTTTTAGCCACTAAATCCATGACGATAGCACACTCGTGTTCCGTGTAGTGGATTTTTTATTCTAGCGCTGCGCAAGGTTGTTTGTAAACAAAGCACCCGTTTGCCGGTTGCCAAACTTATCGTTTTGCAGGGTTGATCTCGACCCTGCCGAAAACTGGCTCTCCGCTGCGTTTGACTGCACGTGTGTGTGTATGAGTGTGTATTGCATAAATTTTCGGAAAAAATACAGAAAACATTTTTTCGCTAGCTGTCGAGAACGCGCGCGTCACAGAGAAGCCCACTTTATACAGCTGAAAAAACATAGTGATAACCCAGAATTTGGTATGTTTGCACAGTTGCAAATCGTATCATAACGTTGTCGCAATACGATAGCCCGTTATCGAATAGTGTTACTTTGCGAATCTATGCTGTCGTGTCTGTTTTGCCAGCCTGTGGCTGTGGCGCATATCAGCACATTCCATCGATAGCGGTCCGTGTGTTGTTGTTGGTTCAGCAGCTGTCAGCACGCACTTTTCATCGGATTTGGTTTTTAGGGGAGATCTACGCTGTAACGAAAATGGAATTAATGCTGTACGTGTGTGACACGGTGACGGTACCGAGCGAGTTTTCGGACACAATCTGCTTGCGCGCGCTTTCACCCTGTAATCGCTAAGGACCTCCACTTCATTTCCACTCGGGTGGTGGTGGGTTGTGGAGGGAGGTGAAGCATTTTCCGCGGGAACAAGGAATGGAGCGTGATGCTCCCCGAGACGCCAAATGGCGAATGACGTCGCAGAGGGCTGAACAAAAAACGGAAAGTTCCAGTATAATTGTTATTGTCAACAGTCGTTGTAACAGTGTCATATAAACCTGTGGTGTATGTTATAATCGGAGCCGAAAAAAGGGGGGTTCCGTTTCTGGCCCAGAGAGACCGCACACGAATGAAGCTCCCTGTCTGGTGCTGCTAAAGTTGAGCTAAAAAGTAAACAAAGTAAAACAAGCAGCACACCGCCGCCTCCTGGGATATTTAATTCAATCAATTCGGTGGTGCCACAACAGATGAACGAACGATGACGGAGTTTTGTGACGACGTTATCAAGCTGTTTCCGCTGCGTGCGATTCCGGATGTGATAAAATTGTTCCGCCAACAGCTGAACAATCGCGAGGAAGAACCTGACCTAACGCTGCTGTCGATCGTGACCGGCTTGATTGAGCATTCGCTCACGACAAAGGTGCTGGAATCGAGCTCTTCGTCGGCGTCCTCGCACACCAACAATAACAACAACAATGTCGAGGGAGGAAAGAACGCCTCGTCCGACCCGGCAGGAAACTTTCCCATCATTCGGTACGACACCGTGGAAGGGTTGTACAAGCGCTTCAAATCCGTGCTGGCCCCGATCGAAAAGTTGCTGGTGAAAACGACGACCGATTCCAAGTTTGCCAGTCGGGAAATTATCAAGAAAGTGTCCGACATTATATGGAACTCTCTACTTCGCAGTTCGTACAAGGATCGGGCCCATTTGCAGAGCCTTTATAGCTATCTGTGCGGTAACAAGCTGGACTGCTTCGGTGTTGCATTTGCTGTTGTAGCCGGATGTCAGATGCTGGGCTACCGAGATGTTCATTTGGCCATCTCCGAGGACCACGTGTGGGTCGTGTTTGGCAAGACGGGTGACGAAACAATCGAGGTAACGTGGCACGGCAAGGGAGCGGAGGATAAACGCGGCCAGTCCGTTGCTCCGGGCATTGAATCGCAAACGTGGCTGTACGTGGCGGGCCATCCAGTCGTCTGCAATCGATACATGGAGGTGGCAGCGATTGTGTCCGCGATTAATCCCTCTTTGACGGCTACCAGCGCATGTTTGGAGGTGGCCGATTTGCAGCAACAGCTGCTCTGGTTGCTGCACGATATGGGGCATTTGAAGAAGTACCCGATGGCACTTGGCTGTCTAGGTGAGCTGGAAGAGGTCGAGCCAACATCGGGCAGGAAAAGCTGCGAGGAACTGTACAATGAGTCGGTGCGATCGGCACAAACGTTCTACCGGAACCATCATGTGTATCCGTACACGTACCAGGGAGGGTACTACTACCGGAAGAATATGTATCGAGAAGCGTTCGCTTCCTGGGCGGATAGTAGCGATGTTATTCGGCTGTAAGTATTCATCGTTTATCACAGCAATT
The DNA here is from genome assembly GCF_943734755.1 of Anopheles moucheti. Classification (NCBI taxonomy): domain Eukaryota; kingdom Metazoa; phylum Arthropoda; class Insecta; order Diptera; family Culicidae; genus Anopheles; species Anopheles moucheti. The sequence goes on along the minus strand of NC_069141.1, from coordinate 7,237,145 downwards.
AAGCTGCCTAGTTTAATTTATTTATTTTTAACCGGTCGTATTGTTGAGTTGCGCATTGTCGACGGGATAAAGAAAATTAATTATTAATTTATTATATACAGGTACAATTACTCGCGAGATGATGAAGAAATATATAAAGAATTCCTCGATATTGCCAACGAGCTGATCCCGCAGGTGATGAAGCTAGAAAGCTCTGGCCATTCGGCCAAAAGCATCCTTCGCGATTCATTCTGCTTTGCCAACCTGTTGCGTTTCTACGACGGCATATGCAAGTGGGAGGAAGGCAGCCAAACGCCTATCCTACACATCGGTTGGGCTAAACCGCTAGTGGCTACAATCGCAAAGTTCGATCACGACATACGATCGCAGGTGGTCATTAAATGTGCCGACCAGGAACCACAAGCACAAACCGGGCAACAGCATGGACAGGAGAATGGTGGTGGCAAAAACGGAGCAGACGATACGGTCCATCATCATCACAACAATAACAACATCGCGAAAGCTGACGCCAACGTCACGAATGGTGGTCGTACAAATGGTAGTTCCTCCGTAAAAGGTAGTTCGCTACCGAAATCACTTGAGGCACTCGTTGGCAAATGTGGCGAAAAGCTGCTGAATCCCGAATTTCTACTGCAAGGTGGCGGACAACCGTTCACGACGGAAGAAAGTGCTGAACCTTCGTCTGATGGGGAGGGTATTGCTACGACTGTAGACCCCGACACACTCACAAGCAACGGAAAGCGTGAAGAGGGTGTTATAAAGGGAGAGCTAGATGCGGAAGCTGAAAAATGTGCACAGATCGATAAGCGAAACACGAATGTGGATGACACGGAGCCGAAACGACCCATCATTGTGTTGTACAGTCAAAAGATGAAAGGTTTGAAGGATCTGTTGCTGACGGAGAAGTTGAACACAAATGCGATCTCGCTTCAAATTACGGCTCAGAGCCAAGTGCAGGTAGGTGGCAAGAAGCTGCGGGGATGTCAGATATCGCTCGGTGGCGGCGGTTCGATAGGGAACACTGGTGGAGCAATAACCATCAACGAGGGTATCGATGGCAATACCCGACCGAAACGGGCGCGCAGAGAATAGAAGCCTGTACGGCAACCGGGAAGATATACTTTGGAGAGGGAGATTTGTAGTGGCGTAAGTTTTAAGTCAATCTAATTTATTATCCTTTTTTTATCTGTAGGGCGCCAATCAAAATGGTTCACTTTACGCGTATTTTAATTAAATGAGCACTGCTTTCTTCCTACAGTCTCCAGTGTTTTGGGGAAAGGAGAAAATTCCTTATATTGTCGAGAAACTATACAGCCATTCCATTCACTCAAAACGATCGATTCTAGTCGGAACACGTTAGTTTTGATCTATTTATAAACCCTGTTTGTTTGGTTACTTTAATATTATCTGTTATCTGATTGGGAATGACACTTTTTATTTCTTTCCTTTTGATCGGTGCTAGAAGAATAATCAGCAGCACCGTTTTGCGTGCGCCACCTTTTTCTCCAATCGTTTCTTGTAGCATTAAATGCACATAAAAGGGTGTAAAAGCTTTTTACACTCAATAAGCGACTTCTTCATCTTATGTCCTGTACATGTAACGTGTTTATTTAAATTATTTAACCCTATTTGCACCTGATATGTATGTATAACGTCTGGCTAGTATTGCTTTTTTATGTGATTATTTCCAATCTGTTTGTTGTTAAAAATTATAATCTTTCTCCCGTTCGCTGGTGTCGTGATATAAGTGTATGATAGTGTCCGCCAGGCTCTATTCAATCGAAAATTTTATTTTAATAATACGTTTTTGCATTGTTGTGGTTGATGGATATGTTGCATAAGAGGGAACATTTTATGTTGTGTTTTTTGTGCCGCTAGTATGTAAATGATGGAAAATTTAGAAGCATGTCGTTTTCTGCCACGTTTTTAATTGCTCCGGGTTGGAATGCCTATGAGGCAATAGCACGAAAGCATAAGAAGATGGATCTTGTAAGGCGGGAGTTTGTAGTGTGTAAGAGATAGAGCATCAACAATCAAACAATTTTTGCCACTCGCTATGCAATAGTACGTAATCAAAATATGTTTTGTAAATATTTCGTATAGTTTATCTGAAGCTAGACAACGTAACTTATTATCCATCATATCGACTTGCATTCTTCCCGCGTAACATCCGTGCTTAACGAGGGGGATCGAAGCATTTAAGTTTTTAGCCGCGCCTGTTATACGTTTCGCTTTGTTTTGGGGCTTGTTAGTTGGAAAAATTTTATACAAAATCAGTCAAATGAAGAAAAAAGAAACGAAGAAGAAAGAAAGAAATTTTCACTTCCCTAGGAAGTTGACAAAACGTCCTGTTAGACGTTTTTCTTTTTGCTGTGTCGTTTGAATCCACCTCTAAATGGTGTGAGAGATAATATTGGCAAAGCCAATTAAGTAAAAAAAGAAACTTATGAAGTACGGTGCATTAACGAATGAAATTATGAGATCTATTATTTTTTCTTGGGATATGGATAAAGTTGCGGTGAGGTGGCTTAAATTCGCTGCATAAAGGATTATAGTTATGTTACAATATAAGATGAGCTAATGGGTCTTATTATAAGCGTAGGAGACGATATGAAAGTATGTAATAGTTTTAAATAGGCACAAGCTTACAAAATGATACACATAACTTGTGGTTATTTTTGTTGCTATCGATTATGCTTATCAACATGAATCGTGCTACGTGGCACGATGGGTGGCAGAAAGCTGAAAGAGCAATACCTTCGAGAAGATATAACACGTAGCTCAAAAGATTCCTTTGTCACGGAAAAGTAAACCAATCTTCTAAAGTTGTGTTTTTCTGGGATAAAAAGTCTGCTGGAAATTAGGAATGCCAGCGTCGTACAGAACTAAAATCGGTAATAGAAGGAAGATCTGTGAAACCGATAACAATTAAGGAGCGAAATTGAGAGGAAACACGGTTGATGCTGCTGCTAGCAACAAAACAAAAAATCGAAAATTGAAAGTACAAACATCACTATAACAACAACAAACACCCATATTAGAGAATAATACTGCGCTCACGCATTAATTCCCTTTTCCTAGCCGGTAGTTCGAATCAATACAACACACGATTGAAACAATTCCATTTATTGTTCCGTAAGTAACGTAACAAATCTTTAAAAGAGGAAACAAACAAATCAGTAGCAAAATTTTCTTCATTGATCATAGAAAACAAAACGCTCTCCAGTACCTTTTGCGATGTGGCGCGGGTATATTATAGGCAAAAAATTAATTTGATCTTTACTAAATTAAGACAACTATTGAAAAAAAACATACAAAATTAAACAAATCAGGAATCTAACCACAAAAGGTACAACAAAATTTCTATACCAAGCAGCGGCCATGTGTGTTGCTGCCCCACCTTTGGGATGCCTTTTCTTCGTTTTTCGATGGCTTAGGTTTTTTATAGGACTGCCAGTTTTGAGTGGTCAAACTGCATCACAGCGCAGCAGCGTACATGTATTCTCCTTATAAAGTCAAATAAGAATACCAAAAAAAAAATATTGTAACCTTACTATCATCATTACCCCTTTAATCGAAATCGATCGCACTGAACGAACGAGAGTGAGTGAGCAAAACAAAAAAAAAAAGGTGTTGTCAGAACGGACTGAGCTACATTGTTTTTGATAAGGTGTATTTATTACATTACCGTTACAAAAAAACGGACGAATGGTGAAGAAGCAAAATAGGGACGCGTGGATCTATCAAACATGACTGATGCGAACCTGAGCGTGATGGAAAGTGAACAGTTTGTGGTAGAAACGAGTAGGGCACGTTGGGCAAGGTATAATCATGTCTAGTGCGTGCTATTGTAGAACGCAAAACAGAAACCAATAGCTGCTAGTTTAACGATATCAAAATCCGATTCGTACGGGATCGGTCCCAAAACAGTAAAAAAGCGCCAATCTAATAGAGCGAACGGAAAATACTTTTAAATGAAGAGAGGCTTACCACTTCCTTCGGTGCTGTTGGGACACTCATAGTTGTTTGCGTTCATTTTCCTATCTAATCGTTGTTGATTGTTTTGTATTCATCGTAATCATGGCCAAATGGTACAATGTTGAAATAGCTAGACAAAAAAAATATTAATAAGAATTTCCATTGAAAAATGGCATTGGGAAGCTGAAAAATTCATAACATTATTATATGAACGCCATATTTTAGTTCCGAACGAGCATGTAGGTTCCTTAGCATGAGATGATCCATTATTGTCTTACGTATAAATGGTTGGTTATCAGAAGCATTACAAACGCTAATAGAAGGCAAGTACCGAACAAGACACGTAGTAAACAATATTGCATTAAACATCATATATTTTAGTTGCTGCAATCGTGTAAAAATAGAGTCCAGCGCAATTGAATACAATATTCCGTAAATGAATACAATGATACTAGCAAATGCATTAATCTTTACAATCCCCGGCACCATTATGGAATAGAATATCGTAGATGTACAACTTGCATGGAGCTAGTTTTGTATTAATTCCGTTTCCTGTTTACTTTTTACATTCCTTTGCACAAATACAATGCACTAACGGCAATACAACGGATAACACAAGAACGCACAGAATAGAAAATCGAGAGAGATGCAGAGAAGAACATTGCTAATTGCTAGATTGTTGCTGTGCCATTTGTTTATAATTATTCCCATTAGTATCGTTTTTTGTAAGATCAACTCTGGAACGTATACCGCAAACATAAAACTCAGTTAAACATTGTTTACCGGGCAATTAATATGTATCCTGTCACTCAAGTGGTAAATGGGTGCAGATCACACATAACTAAACTGCACTAGAAAAGCGTAATGTTTATCGGTAAAGTTGTCCTTTATTTGATGCTCTTACCCACGGGTTCAGAGCATAAATTCATTGTCAGATATAAATCACAATTCAATGTTGTTAGTTTTCTCGTTCCCGCGGTGGAATATAACCGCTGTATGTAATGCAGCCAGATCCTCAGCTTCAGCACACATATGGGTCCTTTTGATCGTGCATCACATACATGGGATTCGTGAATACACATCACATATAAATGAACGATCACGTAGCGTTACCATACTAAGTGCATGGTAAGACAGGATGTGGCTGTTCGAGACAGCCAAAACACAAGAAGAAAGAAGCAACAAAAGGACTCTCTAGGGTCTAGATGTGTGTGGCATAGGTGAAGATGTAACATTAGTAGGATAAATAGAGGCTCTAGTTCTTGATTGTTTCATGTTGTGTAGAGTGTACACTGATTAGCGAAGCATTACAATGTGCGTAGTGTGGAGAACATTAGTAACAGGGAAGGGGAGAGAAAAAAGCTTGTTTTTTAGGTTAAAATTTGGTTTTCATTGTGTTTTGATCTAAATTATTCTGTTGTTTCTCCAAAGCGAATGCGATTAAAATTATGCGGGAAAGTGGGTTTAGTCAACTTCGCCAGTTATGGTTATTGGTATTTGCACATTTCGTTAACGTGTTCCTTAAAAAAAAGGGTATATATGCCCAATTTATGTATGCTATCAACTGACGATTCATGCGTCCCTTATTATTGGTATCGAAACAAATGGGGAAGCTGAGAAAAAATGCTATTCGTATTCGCTTGTTAATATTGCAAAGATTGCAGTTTGCCGAAGCGTTTTAACGCTCGTTTTTTGCCTGTAGAAGGTCTGTGATTGGTGATGATAATGAAAAGCATTATATAGGAAGTAATCGGTGTTTCGCCACATCTGTGTGTGGAGTAGCGTTGTGCTGCTTGAAATTTACGATCGGAACTGATGTTGCAAACAGTGCAGTTCATTATAAAAGTCAAACCATTCTACACGATTGACACAATATGAAACTGAGGAGATGGAACAAAACAAAAGCAAAAACCCCACAATCGGCCACAGGAGTACATATTAAACACATTTTCAACCTATATGGTAAATTAATTCCAAAAAAAGGGAAACTTTAAACATAAGCAACAACAAAAGGTGTCATACAATGTAATTGGCATACAACACGGATAAACAATAATATGCAAAATCATGTATAAAACATTTATATATTTTTGAGAAAATATTCATATACTTATACATAAAGACATGGAAACGAAAAAGGAAAAAAGATAAAAAAGCATCTAAATCAGAACCATGAAACATAAGAAAAAGCGCGTTAATGCGAGGGACAAATTGAAGTTACATTGGCATAATTCAACCTTTTCAGCTTTTCCGTAAAACTTGTTCCCATACTTCTTCAATAAACAGATCAAATAATGGTATGAATGTTACAACACTTAAACGAGGTAAGGGGTATTTTTGTTTCTGTTGTGAGTATGCTACAAGCACCAAATGCAATGAAATAGTATGAATAATACCAACTACATTAGAAATACATTGTTACACACTGTGCTCCAGTTTCTTTTATCCAAACTAATGCAAAAGTATATAACAACCACACCGGCACTATCTTTGATTAATCAGCAAGCATATATAAGGCAGAAAAAACAGAAGAAAACATGCAAGAAAAACACAAAAATGAAACATTTGGTGTCGAGAAGTGAAAGTTCTCCATCCTTTATATTGTAGCTGTAGCTGAAACATGTAAAGAACACAACAAAATAGAGAACTGTGAAAGTGGAGAAAAAACACGTACACAATAAACCTATATATACCTTGTAAGCGAAGAGAAACACTCCGCAAACGAATCGTTGAACATCAGTTCTTTTATCAATGAAAGAAACCGGGTAGGAATTCGATAAGGAAATTAATGTTTTATTTTTCAAAATTGTTAACAAATATTAACCCTCAAGTCTTTAACTTTTTACACAATTGCACCGAAGTGTGAGTTTTTAATTCGTGTTTTTACTTAAAGAAACTTTGGTGTCCTTCTTTCGAGTTAATCGTATGGGGAGGAAGATTGGAAATCCATTTTCAGTTCGTATCGTAAAAGTAATGCGCCAGTGGATATCGTATCATGAACGCAAACACAGCACAGGTAAGCTGAAACACCACCAGCAACCGATTCAGTCGATCTTCCCGTATGGGTCCAGTCAGCAGGATACAGAAGTTGATGATGGTAAAGTTGTTACAGGTTACAGTTTTACCATCACGATCAATCTCACACTGAATAAGCCGTAGATGACGAAACACCTGGTAACAGAACCGGCCTAGTACGTTCAGCTCATCCACCCGAAACTGTGTGCGGCTTATGTGGAGCAGGTCCGTCTCAGGATCGTGCTTTGGCATCCGATGGCGCGGACAGGGAATAAACCGGAACAGTTGCGGCACGGAGTAGAGGAAGTTTAGCACCTGCGGTATAAAGAACAACAGCACGGTTTTGCTAAAGTGGCCCAAAATCCCGACAACGGCGAACGTCATGCCGGACAGATAGTTGAACGTATCGCCAACGAACACCTGCGACGGATATCTAAAACGACAGCAGAACGGAAGAAAACGAACAATTCAAAAAAACGTGTGAGTAAACATTGAGACAACAAATCTTTACACCAATACATGCGCAGTTTGGAGATCCCACGAATGACAGCTGATTGAAAAGGATAACAAGCCCTGTTGCCAACTTTGTTCGGTGTTTTATCATGCATTACAAAATATTTGTTTTAAGACAAAAATTATATAACTACACATTTAGCTTAGTTTTAACCGATGGTGCTAATATTTTGATTATCAATGTGAAAATATGACCCCACTATTGATGTAGAAATTATTCCATCACTTCTGGCAACACTTCTGTCAATTGTCTAGGCTCTCCCTGCTGCTCTACTCTCACCCCACACGCGCGTATGACTCATTTTTTGTTGCATTTTTGCGATGCAAAACGGGGTGGGTTGGTTGCTCGTTTGACCGATTGCTGCTTCCATTCACAAAACCGTACGCTCACGCACCGTATCGCAGACGCATTACGTTGTGCCCTGTCTCGACAATTATCAGTGATATATGAAAGTAGAACTCCCAAGTGTACATTATGAGTGCAAAGAGAACACAGATTGTACCGTCTTCGTTTTTCAGCTGTTGGAAAATGTGAATAGGCAACAGTAACAGCCTGTTTCGTGACGCAAGGACGTATTCCTGTGTACGCCCAGACAGATAGAAGAAAGGAAGCATTTGCTCTGCTCAAATCAAATGTGAAATCCAACGAAACGTAGCATCTGTGGCAAGGCACAGCCTACTAAATACGAAGTTTGTGGTTTCGCACTTGAGAAAACTTAAACCCATCTGTGTGTCCCAACTCGTCCGTCGGTCAACTCGAACGCCCACGCAGTACGGTTGTACCCTTCCGGGAACAACAATCGGATCACAACCGGGTGCACCCACCGGGTGGGGGCAGTGCGGGTACGGCAATCTCGAATGTCTCCCGGTGGTGCCAAACGGAAGCTCGACGTACGGCTCTTTCTATGGGGTTTGTTTCTACTGCAAATCTCACTGATCTGTCTGTTTCTGCTGTTCGGTTCACTGCTCGTGTCGACCGCAATCGATACGGAGGATGCTACCGATGGTCGCGCACAAACAGCTGAGTTGCGACAGCAGGAACAGCAGCAGCCTTTCGAAGGTAATGTACACCACCGAATCGCTACATCGTCGCTTGGCACCGTCTGGTCCCCGTTTGGTGTCCGGTTCATCGCTAATCGAACGGTGGGATTGGCAACGGATGGCCCACGCCATGCTGCCGGGGTCGCACTCACCAATGACGTTGTACTTGGTGCAGAAAACGATAGTGAAAATCAGCTGTTGAAGAACAAACTGCAACACCCGCGACATCCCAAATATCATCCATGGATTCAGCGCAACATACCAAAGGCGGAAAGTGCAGAGAAATATTTTAGGTATGTACTGTGGTGGTGATGAAGATTATTGTCCTCCTCTAAACTCAAGGATACTGCGAAGGAGAAAATTATGAGATGTGGGTTGGGTTTTTTGCAGTGACAGTTGAATGTTTTTTTAGTCCAACTCTATTCTAGCCCACAATTGTGAACGAACACCTACATTTATATCAATTTATCCAATATTCAACCCAACAGAGCATGAGATTCGCTGCTATGCTAAATCTCGGACACGGTGCAAATTGAATTGTTGTTGTCTCCTTCTTGTTAGAGCCGGTTACAGTTTGTTCGTCAAGGTTTAAAATCAATTCTTAAATTGGTGCAATTTAATGTGTAGCTGCACACCCGGCACACTCGGTTCCCCCAGTTGTCCTTAATCAGCACAAGATTAGTGCACGTCGCATCAGGTCAATGGCCAGACACTAATTGGCTTAGAATTGGGAATGACCCAGTGCCATGATAAGTGTGCTCAAAAATTACACAACTTCCGGAAAGTAGTAAGCATCCAATTGTGAAATGATTTGGATATCGATATAAAGGACAATTTATAAAATTATGTCCGTGTTAAATTTTCAACTGAATTTTTATGTTTCAACTCCTACTTCTTTTCTTTCCTTGCAGAACGATTTCCTACACCGACTGGCAGGGGATCCGAAAACGACGGTTGTGCTTCGTTGAAGGTACGCAAAGGAAGGCGTTGGTGACTTCTAAGGCTACTAGCAAGGCCGGCAACAATGAGACTGAACAGATAGATACAGGAATAAGAAGGCCGGAGTCAATGGCGAGTGGCACCGGTGCAGTAACCAAAGCACATGAGCTTAGCAAAAACAGCCCACCGGCAACGGATGATGTTTTGTCCGTCGATGATGATGATGGCAGCGCAGTAACGGTAGGAGACGACGGTACGGGGCGGTGTCGCTGCAATCCTCAATGGCACGGTACGGACTGTGGCCAGCCAGAGGTGATTTGGCGAGCATTTATCACGTCCAAAATTCCACCCCGTGATCAGATGGCAATACCACGCCGATACGCCCGAAATCTTTTCTACATCGTACAGAGTACCTTCATCAGTGTGGAGGTACTCGAAATTCAGCTGATGGAGCTAGCCGATCAAGTGGCACTCTTCGTGCTGTGTGATCGACCGACGGGTGTGCCGGGTTCGGCATCGTACGGTGCTTCCATCGCGCACCATGCTGATGGAACGGATTTCTTGCGTACGATACGGAACCGATTGCTGATTGTGTCGGATACGACATGCAGTGGGAGAAATATGTTCCGAAAACTGCTTAAATACACCACGAAAGATGCAATCCATGCAGATGATATTGTGCTGTTTAGTGGCACCGATGAAATTCTGAATCGGAAAGCAGTGACATACCTCCGCTGGTACGATAATTGGCCACAGCCGGTGCGGTTCCGTCTGAAGCACAATGTGTACGGATTCTTTTGGCAGCATCCCGGGAACAGTACCGTGATCGGGAGTGCGGCCGTGCAGGTGAGCACACTGCGTGAGGTGTACGGTTCCGATCCTGAACGGTTGCTCGCAATCGAAATGCCGACCATGCTGATTGGTGATCTTAATCACTTTGGTGGTTGGTACTGCCGGCGATGCTACCAACCGGGCTCGATCGTACAGTACTACGAGCATCGGGCTGCATCTACAGGCGGATCCACGAAGGATGCCCTATACCTACCGGACCCAAAGCGAACAACGGTCCTGAACGAGGAATACGTTCAGCAGCTAATAGCGACGGGTAAAGACCTAGAGGACGGTGAACGCTCCCTCGAGCGGCTTAGTCGCCGAACAGACAAGTACTACCAACCAGAGTATGTGCGCGAAAACAGCTGGAAGTTTGATAACATTGTACTGAATCTCTTTGCCCGCTGGGACGATAACCTTGCGGACGATGATTACTTTAGCTAGGTTACACAAGCTAGATCGATATTTGATCTGTTTCCTTCGTCTGTGCGGGAAGGAGATCGTACCTGAGAGAGAGAGAGAGAAAGAGAGCAAGGGTCCGTGTAATGCGCACGAGACGGTGAATAACACGAATTCTTCCATCCCCATTTGAAGGCCAATCACAAAACATCACACATAATCATAATATTCAACACGTGTATGCACTAAGGCAACATTGCATCATCAATCGCAACTAGTCAAAATATTCGCACCGCTTCAAACAAACCGCTCATAACTATAATAGGAAACATTTAAACACGGAAAGCCATCACGTCATGTGGGTTTCGGAAGCCGCCGGTATACGAAACGATACAACACTCCAATAGAAGCATTAATCAGTACGGCATCATCACTGAATCCTACACATGAATTAGCCACACAAGAAAATGGAGGAACCTAAACATGGTATAATCATACCATTACAACGTGCTGATATTATCAATATTTATATACACTCTAGAACGCAATTACTACGTCTTCTGTACTGTACTGTTCATGTTTGGATGGTGGAATCGAAACAAAAAAACGGGAACTAAGATATGGCATGGCTAGAAGAAGGAAACATTCGACTGCAATATGCACACCATACGAGCAATTGCCGTACTGATTATCATGGAAGGAAAAGGAGCTGTTCACAGACCTTTAGCTAGACACCAATTACGTAATAACGTTTTGATACTGTAACTTCAGAGTCTTGGGAAGATAGCGGGGGAAAAGGCAGTTCGCATTACAGTACCTATCCACACGAATAATTGGAATGAATAGGATGGAAATGCAAATCTGGAGGCGATGGAAGCCGTGCGTGAAAGAAAAATGTGATCGACTGAAATGAAAACCAGTTAGTAGTTCTTAGGAAAGATAGAGATAACGCAATTGGGGGGGAGGGTTCTAGTTGTACAAAACCCGTAAGGAGCAGCAAGCGACTTTGCAAACGGCGAAGTCCTGCAAAAAGGCATGTGTACTGAAGATAGACATAGACTGGAAGATGGACCCTAAACGAAGTGGACCGGGCACGCTCGAGTGATGATGTAATACGAATGCTAGTTATTTGTTTTGTAATTTAGGTAAAATTTGCTACAATAAACTAACTTCAAATTAACAGTCACCCGGTATTACCTACACCTAGCGCTTACCTGTTGTAACGCCACAATGCAAATGTAGCACCAATGTAAGGCAGCATAATGTAGAGTGAAAATTCGTGCGTATCGCTATGGTGTCCGCTCAGTATTTCCACCACATTAAACACCACGATCGAGCTGGCGATGATTAGCGATTGGCACACTTCGAGTCCATTAATCCCGGCAAGGATGTTGATAGCGTTCGTGCAGAATACGGCCAGCATACCCATGAAGAGGTAATATAGCATACCGATATCTAACGAATGGCCCAGTAACGGTCGGACAATCTTCGGTAGGATAACGGTGGTTGAATTGAAGTTAGTGTAGTACACCATCAGCAGTGGCAGTGAGGCAATCGTCGGTAGATACAGCTTATCACGCCACCGTAGATTAAGCACGTCGTCAGCGAACCCGAGCAGAATCATACAGCAGATGGACAACATTGCAGCGATAAACTCTACAAACTAAACGTGAAGTGTTTTTTAAATTTCAAACTCCAATAGCGAATCATCATTCGCTTACCTTATCGTGCGGAAAGTCTCCCTTGATGGTGGCAGAAAAATTCCTAAGAAAAGGCACCGGAATGAAAAGGAACAGTGACACTAAAAATATACATCCCGTGACTACGCCGAATGCTTCTGGGCTGCAAAAAAAAAGAAAATCAATTTTGAATAATCTAGATGAAAAAAAATGGTTTACCCGAGTTGAAATGAAACAAATACCTACATCTTTGGTTTCGACGCTTTGTTCATATCAATCCCGTACAGATTCGCATTGATAAACATCGGTTTCATTTTCGGTATCAGACTACGGCCGGCAAAGAACGCCCCGACGGATATCGCCACATTAACGATCAATGGCACTGGAAGGGACACCGGTTGTCCCAACAAATCAAACTCGAAACAGTGAAAGAAGGACATTGTACACGTTTAACTAATCGAAACTAATTACACACTCCAAAAACGATGAAATTTGCGGGCTTTAAAAGAAACTTTGCATGAACAAACTAAAGCAAAACAACGATCATGATTGAATTGTTATTATTTGCCATCGCCAAACAAATGCATTGTGCAATTTTGACGCGGCGTCGAACTGTCAAACCTGTCATCTGTTGCTTAGGTAGTGGTCTTTGCATGCTATTGTTTATTTTTACAATTTGTTTTTGTATTAAATTTATCAAACATTCTATTCACAAAAAAAGTTTTTATCTTCTCGACGTGGAAAAATTATTTTGGAAATCATCGTCAAAGTTTTGTGTAATCAAAAAATTCGACGAAATCTCAAACCACGTTGACACCTCTCTTTGGAGAGTCGTTTGACCCATCGCGAGAGAGACTCCAACGCGAGACCGGTCTCGCGGTTGGTTGCGGTAGCAAAGGGCTATGTGCCCACCTTTATTTTCTTTAGTGTCCGAGAAACATCCAAGCCGAATGGTAACGTGGGCTTGCACGTGTGTCTAGTGTTGCCTTCGGTCGAGCCAAAAAACCCATCTCCAAAGCGCATCGAAGCGTCGGTGGTGTGTTGCGTATACATCGACGTCGTACACGTACAGTCTGTTGACGTGAAGTTCGATTAGCGTTTGTGCAACCATCTTCCACTAATAAACGTACACGGGGTGGTAAAACATGTACGATCCCCGCGACATATGTGAGAAGTTTATGCTTTTGTGTGGATAAAAATATGAGTTAGAATTGTTATTGTAAGTTGTTGTAACCGGAAAGGTGTACCAAAAATGGAATAGAAGAGTGTTTTAATAATTGATATGTAAAAGGCATATGTGTTCTGATTACTTACGCACAGAGTCATTGTATTGCGTATTTTGTTTGCCGTTGTGTTGTGCCAACATCAGTATTGAATAAATAACGAATGGAAGATACAGTGAAAAACAACATTATAGAACCGGCATCTCGTTTCTATTGCGTTTACACCATACACTAATTGCTCAAATAGACGAAAAGCATTGAAAGCTTTCACGGTTAAATCCTGTAATAAATGTGACATTATTCTTCCAAGCTCGATTCTGCGAAGCACTACGGTAAATTGTTTTTTTTTTCGCCAGAGCAGCAGGTTATGAAAACAACGGCTGCTAGTGTGCACGTGTCTAGTGCTTAATGTAGTGGTTGGCGGGAAAAATATAGTGTGCGTTTCGCTTCCGTCCGTTGAAATCATCACTAAGCATCAGCAATCCGACTGTGCTGTGGCACGTTGCGCTTGCATGTGTTGCAGCGCTGGAAAGAAAAGCCAAACATCGGGGCTGGAAAAACGATTGCATAAACGTAACACCCTGCAGTCGACCGCCGCCTGCCAGGTAATTAGACAGCTTACAAATATTATCAACGATGTGTGCATGTTTTACAAGCGTAAAAATTGTCGTCCGCCCCCGTGGTGACTATATACGGGGAAAATGAAAAACTCGTCGCCGAGAAAACAATTCGTTGTTGGACGTTAGTAAAAGTTGCGTCGAGGCTTTATCTGTAAATTACTCACCACGAAATTTTATAACGCAAAAACAAACACAGCCCACAAGCGATGTGAATTTGAAGCTTTCGAAATAAAAAAAATGGAACATGCGGTTTAGTTCGCCGACAAATGACCGTGTGTGACATTTTTGAGTCAATTTCATGGTTGAACAAGCAGGTGAAAACAGACGAGAGGATTTATTTATTTTTTGGTTTGTCCACAACAGTATGTCGCATACAAGTACGTTGAGGTCATGAAAAAGTTTGCGCGATAAAGTATAAGTTTTTCGTATTATTTTTACTATTTTGTGTAGTAGTTGTGTTGACAGAAAATTTAGTAAATTAATATTATTGTTTCCTCCATGCATCATTTATAATGTGAGCTGCAGATGGTTTAGCGATGTATTTTAAATCTGGCATCTGATGTCAACGCACGATCGAAGAACGAAAAAGAATATCATAAAAAATTATAACATTGCTACAGTAACTTAAACATTTTATCTTGCATTAAAAAGAGTCACAAAACAGAGGAAAACTCTGACTTAACTTTGCACATTCACGGGATGAATGAAGTGAATGCACACGACGACCTCGACCTTCCCAGGGATATTGAAGAAGCAAAGTAAGACGACAATAAAGCCAAACAAGCAACGACACGATCAAACACGTCGCGATCGTTACAAACGCTTACATCGCTTGCGTCTGTCTTGCCGGTTCGTTCAATCCGTCCGCCCCGGGGGATGCTGCGGAGCCATTTTGACGGCACGGTCTTTGTGTTCCGGTGTGTGCGTGCATGACAATAATAAGCTTTCAGCTGTAGGAGAAGTCAAACAAACAAAAAATGGTGCGCATTGTGTTCGATCGTTTCACGCAACCGCACCACTACACGGGCAAGGCGTCGGCAGAACTCGTTTTCGGGGCTCGATTTCTAATTGGGAGGCAAGCTCAAATAATTGCGCCGGTATAAGGGAAGAAGTGGTTCTGGAAGGTGGTAAGAACGGCGAAGGCACGAAAACTTGAGGAAACTTCCACCCTTCGCACTCAACTTCAGACATCCGCCAACTTGCGATCGTTCCGATAGCGATTGAACATTGGCGAACCGATTGAGAACGCGATCACGCGTCTCCTTGGTGCTCTGGAACACCATTCGCATACCTGGACAGGACCTGCCCAGGGGTTTTTGTCATGGGACGAAGACGAAAAAAAATTGGAACCACCCCAAAAGCATTCTGGACAGCTTGCTGCTGCATTCTTCGCGCTTCGCTTCCAGCGTGTGTGCTTTCAATTTCACATTCGCGAATCTTCATGAATCCGATGTCCGGCCATTGCTGGTTGGTGTTGTTGTCCATTCTTGAAGTTCTCGAAGAATTTGGAAGGAACAGGTTTTCCCCCGGTACAGTAAGTTTTGGTGCCGCGATAAGCGATGTTAAAGTGTGCCGCCTTAACGAAGAATCACTATTTGTCCTATCGTGTGAGACAATTTATTAGCAACACCCATAACGAACTGCTCTGTTAATGTATCGAAAAATTAATGGACAGTTCGTTGGCCGTTCTAAAGTAAATTAAGAAATTAAACGATGTTGGAAACCACCCAAATAAAGCCTCAAATGTTGTACAATAGAACCAAACATGAATTCCTCTTGAGAAGCTTTAAAGGTTGCTCCGAGTGCCAACGAAACAACTCTTGAAACTGTTCCAAAAACAAAGGCCATACGACATTGATGTACTGGGACACAAATCGATCGGAAGCTGGCATACATCGGTAAGATTGTTGGCGCCCACGACTTGCTGCTTGGCTATGACCAGATATAGAGCACAGCAATATACATAACATACACCGGAATAGCTCATGATTTCTCCTACAAAAAAGCATTCAAACGCAGGGTTTTAGCCTGCATTCAGACGCCCACACGTGGCAGAGCATTCTTTTTTTCCTTCCGAATTCCATTTCCCCAAATGCTTACGAAGAAGTTGATGAACGCGTGCACATAAATTCTCGCTCAAATAATTTCTCCCCGGGTCGGAACCTGGACATGACATGCCCCCTTATTTCTTGTGTTTCTACCCGGTTAACATTATTTATAATATCACGCAGTTGCCGCATAAGATTGTCCTCCTTTGCTGCCCCTTTTCTACCCTACATACGTTGAATTGGGGGCATCAGGATGTTGAAAAAAGGAGATAGCAAAAGGCACGGCGCTCCCCAGGAGCATGAAACATTACATTGTCCCACCTTAAGTTGTCGATAACGAGAGAAATCTGCATATTTACCCTGCCGGGAGGGTCGTTGAAACTGGTAGGGTTTGCACAACAAGGGTATGCTTTAGTTAAAAAAGGGATAGACTTTAATTAGGACCAGCCACGCTGTGGTCATAATGAAAGGTGTCGAGTGTTTGTAATCTGGAGCAGCCATAATAAAACTCAACCCCCTTCCGGGATACCGGAGCATCTGGAGTAATGAGAATAATTAAGGGATGTACGTACGAGGTGGTAAAGGTTTACTTCCATGCTGTATAGTCTTTTCCATTGGACAACAAAACTCAAAGAATACTGTTTAAAAACAGCAATATGTACCTCGCGAAACATAATTTAAGACATCTTAATCTGGCAAGATTTCATCTTTGGAGTTTCTGCCAACAAAAAAATACAACACTCGTAATTACCTTTATTTAATCCACCAAGGTTATCTTTACCCTTGAGAGGTTTTTGGTCTAAGCTTCCGTGAGGTGTGGTACTGTTTTAATGCTCCCGTGTCTCCGCATTGTCCCTGGTAACGTAAAACCTTCCAACCTAGAGACTTTAAGAAAGAGGCGAATGTTTGTCAATAGGTTTGCCTCTATGAAACGAATAAAACAAATCTAGAGACCTTGACCGTCGCCTGCATAATGGCAAATTCCCACCAGTCGGGTCGTCGTCAGTCCGTAGCTTTGTTTATCTCTTCCCAGACCCAGAGCTTGACCCGAATGTCACACCACCGAATGGCTTCCGTTTGGTCACCATTTTGGTGGTTTAAAAATAATAGTTTTCCTCGCTTTGCATGGTATTGGATTGCGAACTTCACGATGAATGCTTCCATGATTTCATCGCTAAGAGTAAGATTTGTGAGGTTTCTATTTTGATCGTCGCAATTAATATCGCATCCATACGCGTTGGGTAAGCACTTGTGCAACATGCTCTACTGACCGGCTCAATCAACCGATGAAAACCGGTGGCAGTAACGTGTTACGCAATGTGCAATCTGATAAACAGCATGCTCCATTCCCCGTAAATAGATGATCGTTATTTCTATGCTTTGTACAGACGCACACAAACGGTGTTTGTTCATCTTGAGCAAATAAACGGTATGCAGTCGAGCTGTTGGTGGAATTCCGAAATACTAATCTCATCCAGCATTGAAATAATTGTGCTCACTTCAAGGTAATTCCACTGCAAAGCTGCGAATGCGCTAGAAATAAACCGCAAACCAGTATCTACCCATCCATGCATGACTCAAACGGGTGAATTAATCCAGAATTAAACTCCCAAGAAGCCAAAGAACTTCAATTGCACTGGCGTATTGAACCGAGCAGTTTGCGTACCAATGCGCTGGAGCTTCATTTGATACTCGTGTGAGAACCAGAATTCGGCCCACTGCCCACGAGAAGGCTCTTACGTAGCGATCATGCTGACTTGCGCCTTTCAGACATCATGCGATCGCACACTGTGGAGGTTTTGTTTGAAGAGTTTCGGCCGGTCCGAAACTGGAGAATTGAACGACGATCGATCGACGTGGAACTGATAAAGCTCGGCGCAATCGAATCGATTTGATCTGTTGCTTGTTCCGCATCGTGGGCCGTGAATCTCACGTTAGGTGTGTAATTACTTTCAGACTCTTGCAGCGTTCTTGCTGAGTGGTGGCCGTAGCGAGCTCGTTATCGTGTTACACCCAACTCCAAACCATCGGTTGAGGATCAATTAAGTTCATCTCGCAATTCCAGACAATGTTTCAAAAACACAACACGTACTGCTTCGTTTCTGAGTACTGTGCGAGGTATAGCGTGCTTTAGCTCAACAAAACTCCCCAACTCCAGATCTCAAACCGGGATTGTCTTCTTCCGTGTAACGACCTTGATCACGGTGAGGTTGCATTGGGTTCAGTTCATGGTACGCTCGGTACGCAAAGCGCTGAACCGTTCGTTGGCGTAGCAATATCCCTTCCCCTTCTGTGCTCATTAACTTGCCATTGCATTTGACATCTTGTTGGCAATCACAACAGCGACCACACACAGGACTAAAAAGCGCTGCCGTGAGTTGTAAGGTTTCATAGCGTAAACCACCGGCGACAAAGTAAACAACGCAACAGTGAACGATCAACCCGCCACAGTTGTGGTTGTCTAGAATTCTATCATGAAGAACCGCGTTGGATAGATGTCTAAATGCTTTCAAGCGTGTGTCACCTTGACGGTGCTTTAAGTTGGTGTACGGTACGGTTTCAGATGTTGATCGATTCAGAATTCTTCACCGCACCAGACACGATCTTTGCACTTGCACGAGTAAGCGAGGTCTCTGGGTTCTACTTTGTCATGGCCCACCGGATGCTC
The DNA here is from genome assembly GCF_943734755.1 of Anopheles moucheti. Classification (NCBI taxonomy): domain Eukaryota; kingdom Metazoa; phylum Arthropoda; class Insecta; order Diptera; family Culicidae; genus Anopheles; species Anopheles moucheti. The sequence goes on along the minus strand of NC_069141.1, from coordinate 7,218,191 downwards.
TTTGTTCCCGCCCTCGGGCGGGTAGCTCTCGGCATAAAGACCTTGGATGGGGAGGTGTCGAGTGTGTATGTGTCTGTGTGTTGTATCATTTTCCCAGGCGATCTAATTGACCCCATACACTACAGAAGCACAGTCCGTTGAGATGAATCATCATCATTACGTTCTCATGGCGTTCTGCCTCACCGCAATACCAGCCCGACCTTGGTTGGGTGATTCTCGGGTCGGGTAACGTGGGTCCGCTAATACTCGCAAACTTTAATTGGCATTGGAAGTGGTAAGTACTGAAACGAAACAATACTGGATCGGGTATAAGATGTTTCGCAATAAAATAACTGCCTCCGATCCGCGACATTGCTCAAAATATAGCCACCTTTATGATGCTGCAGTTGTAGCTAAATCCATTTATGGAGAGAAAAACAAGATTAGTACAAGATCCCACGATACTGCTACACCGATTGGTGAGCTGTACGCGTACTATCATTTTGCTGCAGCAATGTGAAAATTGAACCGTACTTGCTGTTAGGGGCTCGTTGTGTCCATGACCTGCATAAGTAGGTGTTTGATCGCTGCTTCCAGTGTTACCTTCTGGAGGTAATGCCGATCAGGAGAATGGCCTTTACAACCTATCACACTCGGCTCACAAATAGCCAGACTAGAGAGGATGCATCCTACGCAGTGGATCGATGTTGGAACCAACTAATGTACAGTTCCTGCAAGCATGCCATTCCGACCACGCGTATGTGTAGGCTTCTCGACCGGCCTAGCTTCAGATATCGTGCCAGCAACTCCGTAAAGCCAGTTTCTTGCTCCTTTCAATATTAACACCAGACATACGATGGGGCGATTTATAACGTGTCTGCCCGCGCGAACCGGCTCCAGACGGTGGCGCTCTGCTTTGCATATTGATTCGGTTCACTATCGAAATTCTTCGATCGTTGTAATTCACGCACTACAACTGGCACAAAGACGCAGAGCATCGTTCGAGTTCTATCGGTGTTGAGGCACAGTCTTTCACCAAGAAGTTCGCTACGCGATCGGTAGTTGCTGCTCCGTACGAGCAGAACGGGGTAGAATTCTAGCGTAACGATCTTGATTAGAACCAGGTGCAGGTGCACAAACAGGGTGACAAAGCCTTGTTACGCGACACCGTTTGGTTTTTTTTTTGCTCAATAATCGCCACGCACCGGAAAGCCGTTACAACCGTTTCGTGGTAGAACTTTACGAAACCGGTTACACCTTGTTGACAGGGTGGCACTTGGTGTGGTGATCACCAAAGGGGTGGCTAATCAGTGAGTGATAATTGATTGGCAGCCGGTTCAGCAGAGCAGTAGTAACATTACACTTCAAGGACGACATTTTTGCGCCGTCACACCGACGCCAACGACCAACGTTCGATGTTTATGAATATTCGCCCTAAAACAATGTTGAATATGAAAATTCCTCACATCTTTAAGCTCTTGTTCAATTATTTAACTGTTCTTTACTTTGCGGATTGTATACAGCAAGGCGGAAAATAACAAACTCGCCTGAAAGTATGCAATTTGCTTCACAAAAGATGCTTCACATGAAGATATTTTGCAATTTAGCCCTTCTAAAATAAGCAACATAGACGATTCTTTTATCATATACTGCAAAAGTTAAATCTATGTTAGCGTTTAGCTTACACCTTCCGGATAAATTCGTTATCACTCCAATCGGTACCCAGTACGGAGGTTGCTTAAAAGTTGGGTACAACTATTTCCCCCTACCAAACACTTGCCGATGACGATAACACAACAAAGTTCGTCTAAAAAATCACCGATATCTTCCAGGTGCAGCGTTACAGAGGAAAGATAAACATACAAATAGCCCTAGAGTTCACTTCCACCCCAGCGAACGGAACCTAATCTTATCAGTGTTGAGTTAGAAAGAAAAAAAATTACTCACTACAGGGAAAAAAGGGAAGAAAGTGCATGAAAACAGATCGGAAATAGATTTTGCAATCGATCGCACCCCGCAGAGAGTTAATGGATTGCTTTGCAAAGGCGGAGTTTACGATAACGCAAATGTTTTTTTATGTTGCACAATTGCACTATTTAATTGCGAAACATAAAACATTCCGCTCGACGGAAATGAAAGGCGAATAAATGTTTTTTTTTCTCGCTCTCTTTGACATATTGTACTGTTGTAGGTTTGTCCTAGCTGCGTGGTAAAACAAAAACAGGAATTAAGCGAAGGTGTAATGCAATTCAAAGAGAGAGAGAAAGAGAGAAAGAGAGAGTAACCTTGCATAACGTGCCTGCATTAAATGCACTTCCGCTTAAACGTTGGTGTGATTCTGTGTTGTGTTTTCTTTTTAAGGCGCAAACTAAACTTTCAAACAGATGGCACAAAACGTGCCCATTTTGCTTCCCAGTGTTTGTCTGATTGCTTCTCTCTTTTCTCTCGCCAGAAGTACTGTCCAGCCTAATGGCACGTAAAGCGATCGTGCGGGCTACACGGTTTCGCTACCATTAGGCAACAATTAATCGTCTGCTTTGTCCCAACCGTGTGTCTACCACGCATTGTGCTGTAGGCTAATGAGTTTCGTCACGGTGTCGCACTTTTGTAATGTCTTTGGAACGCGAAGAATTAAACGAAGGGACACTAACTTTGGGGCTAATCTTCTGAAACCGACCCATGCTTAAGCTTGATTTTTTTTATTGAGGTTTTTCGGTCACTCTGTTGTAGAAGGATAGGAACGATCGTTTGGATTTAAATTGGGAAACGTAATCGACCGTAACTATTAGCGCTGGTGATCGTTGGACATTCAACGGTGGGGGGATCCGGTTCGGTTCGTTACAGAATACAAAAGGGGGAGGGGGGGGGGGGCGGGGTCGAAAATGGTTAAATGACCCAATTTACCTTGCATAGAAAAGTGAAATTTGTTACCGTGGACGGGCAAGTTCCAAATAGAGGGCGTAGAATTGATGTTTATTTCCTGCTGCATCGAAGAAATCCATTTAGTGCTGCGTGTCACTAGTGTGATGCGAATGGTGGTGTGCCCAGTTGCTGTCAAATTTATCGTTCCCCAGTGCACATCATGCGGAACAGGTTGGGCTATGTGCCAAACCAGTGCTCGCACACACTCTCGAACCAGTGATAATCGACGAGTGCACCGAGTTTGTGATTTGTTTGAAGAAGAATTTATTGAGCCCGTTTTTTTATCTCAAACAAACAAACCATGTCCATTAGACCAATCGATGGAAGCTCTGGAACAAACTCTTCAAATCAACTCAAAGACCATTATAACTCTGACTTCTTCCTTTAAATCTTCAAAAGCCGGCAAATAATGACAGTAATTACGATGCATCGAATGCAGAAATAAAAATCCTCGCCTTTGGAAGTTACAGAAACATTCATGGGCCAATTATGGCCACCCAGCGGATTAGCGTTGACTGACTTTGAAACTGGAATGGGATGGACATACATCAAGAAAGGGCAGAATACACGTACGCACGTACTCCAGTGAATAGTAAAGTTTCACTGTTGTTCGCTTTTTGGATGGGAGACCACAAGGAAAAAAAAACGTCTCCCTACTCCATCCTAGACCTACACTCCGTACTCGGTTGCACTTGCGCTTTGGTGCTGGTGACAGAAGCGACGTTGGCTTTGGGTTGTTGTTTTCGCAGTGATTCATCCCACATCCAACCATGTCAACGAAGGCCAAAGTAAAAGCGTACGGCTAGACGAAATCGAAGCCACGAATGAGTCATACGGCATGATGCGCTTTCTTCTAGCCCGTGCCGTTACATTAATATGCAACTTAACAACTCCACGCGTAGAAACACCCCAATTTCCGCCCCATTCCGTCTCATTAAAAAACCATCCAAATGCAAAGCGATCTTCGTCGGCAGACGCAGGGGTGATAAAGATTGAATTGCAAAAGGCACAAGCACCCGTTGCATTATGAATCGGTCGAATGGAGCATATTTGGAAGGTTCATTTTCTCTGTCAAAACCTGACACGCTAAATGGCACCGCATTGGTGTGAAGGAAAACAGGCGTACCTCGCATCGCGGGGGAAATAATTTTATCTTCGCATTAGTACCGACACATGCTTGCCTGCCAGCCGCCGCGTATGCTGATGATCTCATTTGCCAGCCCGGCCCAATGCCAGGTTGTACAATGAGCGCATTCAGACGTGAGAAAAATAAAACGGATCGAAGGCATAAAAACACGGTGTGGCAAAAGAAAACCCGGCCTAATATGAATATGCCAAAGGTGTGTGTAAAATGATGGTGTAGGAGAAGAGATGTTTTAGTTTCCGTCAGTCTCCTACGCGCACGCTGATTGCGACGAGGGTGATATACGGATGCTTTTACTGGAAGTGCGATTTTACTGTCCCATAACGTTGGATGAAGCCTTTGAACGGCTTATAAATTGGTTGATTTATGTATAAGTGGATCTTTTGTATATGTGCATTCTAATACCATTGATTGTACGTGGGTTTGACTTGGATCTTACATATGTTTCATGCATTTCATTAAACACACTGTTGCAGTAAATAATGGAACCTTTTTTAATACTTTTCCCTCTTTGTGTATACAGTATGTACACGATACACGATTAATGCGTTCCAGAAAAAAGTTATTTCCACTCTGCGAAGGACATTCAAATTTGATACTTTTACATGTATTACGAGGATTGCAGTAGAATTTTGTTAAAAGTAATTGTTACAATAAACTATTGGGTTTTTAAGATTATTGAAAATATGTAAATACGTAATTTACAATTCAACAACCAATTCCAAAAAGTTTGACAATGGCACATTCCAACCGTATTGCAGCTGCTTTATAAGATCATCTGCACCAGCTTTACTTTTCGTGTTCGTACCCTTCCACGACTTTAAACTTGTTTCCCTCTATCGATCAAACTTTGTCTTCCGACTTGGTTGCATTTGTCAAGTAGACGCGACCTTCTGCAACTGTTTTTGCACTAACTGTTTGCGTTATCATTCAGCGCTACTGCTGTGCTTCTTGATGCACAAAATTAAAATAGATTACAGATGGTGCCGGCGTTCTCGTTTCTCCTACCAGTGCTGCATCCCACCTCCGCAGTGGCACCTTTAATCGGTGGAAGGAAAATCTTCGAATCAATTTAAACTTTTTTGACGGCTAGTTTTGTTTTATTTATATCTCTCTCGGGCTGTACCGTTCAGCGAACAATTTACACTGATTACGGTGGATGGAATTGATTTTTGCCGGCAACGCAAATCGTAATTCGTTTTATGCGCTTTTACGCCCGTGGGGATTGGATTCATTTGCACAACTGCCTCGCACCCGGCAAATGAACTTCAATTTGTTCGAGTTGGGTTTTTTTAATTCATTAATGTTTGATATATTTTTAATGCACTAGCACTACTGCTAGCAGGTGCTGAGAGAGTAGATATATTTTTCAACTCGATTTCACTCCATTTACCAGCCCGTTGCAATGCTTTGCTACCGGTGACCGGCGAGGGTCACAGTAAAGGAGCGCAAAACATGCCTACGTGGTTCGTACTTGTGGTGTGCTGTCATACAACGGTCGTGTCTGAGGGATGTTAAGTAAACAGGTAAAAACACAAACCACCGCTCTGCATTACATTATGTCATCGTGTGCAGTGCAATCTCGTCCAACGTGGAATGCGACAATCTTAGCGAAGGAAAATTTAAATTCACCTCAACCGGCATTATGTGTTTGAGGGTATTGTTTTATTTTCCATCCTGCTATGTGTGGTGCCCGTGCTAATGTACGTATTGATGAAGAAACAGCAATCATTCTGTTAATGGGTGGAACAAGCGAAAGTAACCGGCACTAGATTGCCCACGAGAAATAGCCTGTAATAGCCTCCACAGCACTGTTTCGTGTTACCCGCAGCAGCGTTTCGAACAAAGACATTACTTACGGATGACTAACATTGGTGGCCTTACATTACAGCATCCCTGCTTGTGTTGTGGCAATGTGTGGCTTCCTAACTCGGAATTAGTGGCGCTGACTTTATGATTCACTCCTCCAAGCATTTTCAGCTCCATGAGATTTAGATTGGCCACAATGTTATTCAAACTCATTAAATATTGTAGAATTATTGGAACAATGTTGGAAATTACTTTGCATTTAAAAGTTCCATAATTCCATAAAGTGGAACCAAATACTGTTGAAATTGTAGCAAACTTCCAGTAATCAATCATTTTATCGTATTAAGCTCTTCCCGATAACGTAGATAACGAATCCCAATTTGGCGCCGTCGCTTGGGCGTTCGCATGAAATTAATGTTCTCTCTATTTTTGTTCCATTTTCCAGAAATCCTTAAGCAGCGACTCACGATGGATTTGCACAAGCATTAGACTGGATTATTTGCTAATGTTGGCCATACAAGTAAACAAATAAAACAACGAATAAGACAACAAAAATGAGATAAACAACCCGGCAAGGTACGAAGGTGTTAATCTGATTCTGAAATCCCTGCCAATCTCCAAGAACCAAAACACCAGCCAGGGGGAGTGGTCTCGAGAACCCGGTTTGCACCAGTTATTCGGTACCCAAGGTCGGTATTTCCGTAAGCCGCGAGGTCGAGACCAAAAGCAAACAGTTCGTACCCGGCAGACAACGCGCTAAACCAAACCACACAATGTCGGACATTTGTGATTTCGAGTGGTCCAACAATCGGTACCGTCACAATCTGACCATATCGGAGCTTAAGCTGGGCTTCAACCGGAACGAACCGACCGATCGCAGTCGGGCGTTGATCGCGCTGAAGGAACTAATCGGTGCCAGCCGAGATTATGCGTTGAAGGATAAGTCCTGCTTTCAGGACGATGAGTTCCTGTTTCGGTTTCTGTACGCACGCAAATTCAACGTCAACGAAGCGTTCCAGCTGATCATAAACTATCACGCGTACCGGCAGCGAAACGCGGCCATCCTGCAGCGTTTGTCGGTGCTGGACGAGACGATACAGATTGCGCTACGGGATGGATTTCCCGGTGTGCTAACGAACCGGGATCGGCGCGGTCGTAAGGTGCTGGTGTTCTTTACCGCCAACTGGGACTATGCGTCCTACTCCCTAGTCACTGTGTACCGGGCAATGCTGCTCACGATCGAGAAGCTGCTGGAGGATAAGCAGAACCAGGCGAACGGATTCATCGCAATCGTCGACTGGACCAACTTCACGTTCCGTCAGTCTTCGAACTTGAACCCGAAGGTGTTGAAGCTGATGATCGAGGGACTACAGGTAGATTGATGAACCAACTTTGACTTTCAACACTAGCCACTACGCTAGTACGTTAATATGACATTTCATCGGTGACGCCCTCTGACGAAAAATCAATATCTCTTTACTATTATTCTTTTCCAAAACTCCTTTTCTCCTCGGTTCTAGGACTGCTTCCCGGTACGATTTAAGGCGATCCACTTTATCGGCCAACCGTGGTACGTCGAAGCGGCACTGGCCGTGATTCGACCGTTCCTGAAAGAGAAGACCCGCGATAGGATAAAACTGCACGGTAGTAATCTGTCCACCCTGCATGACTGCGTCGCCCGTGACATCCTTCCAACCGAGCTCGGCGGTGAAGGGCCCACGTTTAATCCGCTCAACTGGTACCACGAGCTGCTCGAATCGAGCCAAACCGTCACGAAACCGGCACCTTCGTACTGTCTCAGCCAGACGCAGATCTACACCAAAACGCCGGCCCAGTTCGTACCAACGGTCGGCGGCCATCGGAAAGGGGCCGACCTGTCACCGACGCAATCGCCCTCGCCATCACCACCCTCCTCGCTATCGTCCACGAACGGGGCCGAATTTCTGAAGGCGGCCACCAAGGCAGCCGCCGTCAAGATCGGTGTCCTGACGGCCAAAGCGAACGATCCGGCCACCAACACGCTGCTCGGTGTGACGACCGGTGCCGGCGGTGGTGATTTGTGACGCACGACACCTTGCAACGTGGTAACACTGGATGTGCATCCCGCTAAAGACTGGATCGTTTCGGTGGCCGATGGTGGCCAGCACTGCACTATGATGATCTCATACCAGGTACAGAAACGTTCGTGGTGGTAACGACTGCCGAACGGCGGGCTAGCGTTAAGGCAGGTGATAATGGGTCGGCAGATGTACTGACAGATGTTGTGGCTAGGAAGCGGCAAAGAGAACTCCTACAAATTATCTCTTCCATGTGGAAAAAATGCCGTTCACAGCAAGCTGATACATCCTCAAACAAAGAGAAAGAAACACATAACATCAAAAGTTGTCTATAATTCCAACAGATGGCGCCTTACACATAAGTATGATATCTACACTAGAACTAACAAGCTTTTTGATTGGAAGTGACTTGAATTATTTCCATATCACTATTCAATATTACAAAATTTTCCATTTTGAGCAACGACGGTCTCTCTATCGGTTACTCTCGCTCAGTGATAAATTTAGATCAGGTAGCTTCCGGCATATTTCTATGCTCGATCTAATTACGCCTGGTTGATTATTGAAAATGTAGAACCTGAATATATTCCATTCATGTTTTTAGTATCCCTTTTTACAATGATCTATAAGGAAGTACAGTCTTCAACCCTTGAAGAGTTTAAACTCAGTAAACGGGATCGCCAATACACGGTCATTCACAGGGTGAATTCAAATATCTTCAGTACTAGTATGCAGAAGAGACCTACATTATAATGTGAGCATATTAAAACAGGTCTAAAGCCTACTATCAACAAGCTCCGTTTGAATCGTGGTTACTCTAGCACCGTCGGAATAGCCATTCCTGCACGTATCTAATGCCATCCTCACGTGACGTAAAGACGTGAATGCCCTGCAAAGCATCTGTATTAACTAACACTTGATGTTGTACGCCTGGTTTCAGTTCATGATGCTATTGTCCAGCTCGGCTTTAGCAACGATGACTCACAAACAGTTGCCCATTCGGATGCGACCTTTTGCTCCACCTTCCTTCCAGCGTAAGGCCCACGTTTGGAACAACGATTTTTTTTTGTTCGAACCGTCTTGTGCTTCCGATGGTCAAGGTTATGCCATTGCTACCAATGCGCAAGGTGTGTACGTCGTATCTCTGCACCTTCAACACCTCGTACCTCGTTGGCCTTGCACGGGTGGACAGTGGTGGTCCAGCTAACCATTTGCAAACTATGAACCCCTTTTTTGGGAAGTGTACCTCTTTTACTCGACGTCCTTCCATCAAACCAAGCGAAACAGTCAACCAGGGGAGAGTTGAGGATAATTTCCGCTGTTGTACTTTATTCCTCCCTACTCGACGCTTGTCGAAGTCGCGGGCCGCACGATCGCAACCTGAACAGTGCTACAAAGCGTCCCGGTAGTCATGGCAAACGTATCGCATGGTCAAACAAAATGCGGTCAGTAATGTGAGACACTGTGACCGTACTGGGCTCGATGTCGGTTGAATCGCGCCTATGTTTAGGGGAGAAAGGTTTCTCGTCTTTCCTGGAGACATCAAGGGGAAGAGACAGTTTTACGCGTACGGTACACGTAGGACACCACGCGTGACTTACTTACCAGCGACTCTTTCAAGACGGTCCTAATGAGGGCGTACGGTGAAAAGCAAAACCTTAATTGAGTGAAGGAAAAATATCTTTTCTAACCCTGTAACGGGTATACGCTTTTACTCTTACCCCTCGGTGAGTTTAGCGATGAAATTGACGCTTTAGAACGTGCAGAAAATGGGTTTAAAATTTTGTTTCCACAACGAACTCTCAGGTGTAATGTGAGCCGTTCATGACCATATGGCCTTGTAGAATATTTTCCCAGTACCGCTTTACGGGCGCGTTCATTAAATGCACAACGTGCCGACCATCTTCCCTCTTCTCCACACGGTACATGCATATTTTAATGCTCAGCCACGCTTTACGGCTTGTCCCAACGCAGCAATCAACCGTTTGCGTGCCTTTTTGGTATCGTTCGATCCGCCCCTCCAATGTACTTGATGGCGCCATACGCAATGGCTCCACCGGTGGAAGCACTTTCGACGCGATATGCAGGTATCGATTGTCCTTTACGGCAAAGGAAAAAATAATTTGTCCCATCAAGCGTGTGCGGTGCATTTCGTTGCGCTTATCGATAGACTTATTGCAAAAAAACTAGTGCTAAACTTATGCTAAAATCGTTGCAAGACCTCCAGCTTTTTTCCATGTATGTGTGTTCGTCTTTCTCTGGAAGATAAAACTTTTATCGCAGCTTCTTGAAGATGCGCACTGAATGCACTTAATTGCATTCGCCGCGGAACGATAATGACGCCCATCCGCCGTGGGTTTGTGAAACGAACGGGACATTTTGCTGCGGTTCGGGTTGACACTTTTCCAATGGCGAGCTGAACTGTACTAGAACGAACGAGAAGGGACTGAAAGAGAGTGAACGAGAGCAAAAGATAAGAAAATATCCGTCGCAGTAATTAACTACATTGTATGGTTTATGCAGCGTAAAGGAAAGCTGTGAGAAGAAACAAACATTACAACAATTGTGTTTGAAAGTCATATAATTTAGTTTTTACCTGTTCAATAATTGTTTCCATACATTAAAACTATCTTCGGCAATGATGAGGTTGTACAGTGATTGCATTACACAACGCATTATCGATCGAGCTTGCAGAGCTTTTATGCTCTGCGCTATATTATCCGCCAAGTACAAGGCAGGTGTTTCTGTACGTTTGAAGTTTCATTCATCGCTCATCGGCAGCGTCGACGCGAGTCGGGTGGAAAAGGCACACTCGCACAAAACAGGTTTCCCTTTTATTTATGCTTATCCACTTAACTGTGGCGCATAAAGGTGGCAGCTAAACTACTCGAAACTATGCCAGTCGAATGAACTGAACGTGGACGCACAAGAACGTTTGGAAGTAAGAATGCGCGAACGGTGGATGCGCTGTCCTTAAAGTGTGATGAAGATGAGGATGTGGAAGAGAAGAAAGTAAAACTTGGAAAAAATACATAAATGGTGGCCTTACATGCTTAGGGCAACAAAATTGAGCTTCTATCAAAAGGAAAGCAACCTTAACCGCACTCGGTTGGTAAGTGAAATAAAGATTTCTAATAGTAAACTTTAGGACGGTAGCTTATAGGGTTAAGATGTATGATAATGATATTCATTAGTCCGTCCGTGAAGAATTAGTCACAAAGGGGAAGTGGATGTGCGTTTCCATCGTTAATCGCTTCATGCTACGGTCATCGAATTATTACTATGCAGCTCTAGCTTAGTACGCGTTCAATTCTAAACCCTTTTTGCATGTTACTACTTTACTTACCGATCGTGGGCGAATAAGTTATTGAGCTATCGGTAAGGTTAGCATTTTCCAATTATTCAATGTTAATATTTAAGGTTCGATTCCTACTGCGTGAAACAGCGGCATGTGGATGAGCGTTAAGGCAAGCGTAAATGGTATAAAAGGTTGTTCTAGATTTAAGAGAGTGGCAGAGTAGCTGCGTTTGGAGAAAAAAAAACACAAAACAATTATACTAAAATCTTTCCTTTTCTACGAGGAAAAAGTATTTCGAGCGTTAAAAGTGCATTTGTAAAATAATTATGTATTCAAAGAAGAAAACAAATATATACATTTCGACAGCTTCCGTTACGAGGACTTTACACAAGATGGAAATAATATTTGTGAATTGTGTCTGTGTTTAGTTTGTTAAATGGCATTAATTAAACGAACAAAACAAATCCGAACAACAATCTTCAATGGCGACCAATAAATGGTAAACTACTAGCAGGACGGTCAATTAAAGTCATGGTGATTCATCACCGTTCGCGTATACGATTACAATCTCGCGAAGATACATACGCCGGCCAACGCACTGCCAAACGCGGTAGGCGTTGGAACATTTTCCGCCCGCGTTCGTTGTGAGCCTTTTAATGGGACACATCCCCGGAGGTGATCTCGACGATCGATCGTTTCTGGAGTGCGCTTGCTTGCAATCCTTCCTAGTTGCAATATTTACAGACGAATGCACACATTGGTGTGCAAAACACAGAGGCATCTCCCACCTCTAAATGAATCACTGGTGGTGCTTCAGGGGCAATGTCCACCGCAATGTTCCGCCCAACGGTGCCACAAATGGGGTTTGAATGTTGGTACAGGTTTTTTTCCTTTCCCTCCCCCTGTGTAGCCGTGGGTTAATACCGTTGCAAATTTACGATCCACCAGTGGACTAAGCGCTAGTATCGGGTGGCCTCTTGCTTTCTTTGCATTTAATGTAGGAAGGAAGAATACAACCCGGCAACGGGTAAAGAAAGTGGTACCAGCAGCAGTAGTGTTTTCCACCTGCGTGAATCACAATTCAAAATGGTCGATCGCTAACGAGCCGTGAGGGTGAGTTTGTTTTATCATGGATTCTGCACGTCGGATGGTGAAATGAAATGAAAATTCAATAGACGCATTATTGACTCACTTTAAAGCAATTAATATGCATCAAAGTGGTGGGGGCTGAAATGGAGGGGAGGATTTGACGGAGCGGGGAAGGGGAGAGAGGGAAGATATGATAATTTTCAACGTGTGTGTGTGTGTGTGTGTGTTTATAGAAGAAAAACAACAGAAAGAAATACAAATCACATCAATTTCTAACCGGTGACTTCAACGCTGAAACAAAAGACTTCACCCCGCAGCAAGCGACGAACCTTGGGTTCGAATGAAACTGGATCACTGTTGATCTTTGACAGCGATTTTTTTTGCTGAATGTTAGCAACCAATAACGAACACACAAGCGTCATTCTAGCATTCTGTTCGCAAAATTTTCATCTCGTTCACCACCCGATCGTGAAGCTTTGTCCGACCTTCAAGATCACAACCCTGGTCCGATTAGCGGGGCTTTGCTATTCCTTTCACTTTATACCATTACCACTACCGCACTTTGGGTACTGTTTGCTGCTGATTCTGTCCAAATAAAGCAAAAAAATGTCGTGCCGTCCAGGGGGAGGGGAGGTGGGCCACTAAGAAGAGCAAGAATCTCTGAAACCTGATTCAGGGCTGGATCGAGATATAAGTCGCGAGAACCCAGACAACTGAACGCTTCATCGCGTCATGAAAGTACCGTGTTGACCTGTTTTTTTTTTGTCTCTCCTCAACCTTTCTTTGCCATTTTCCAACCTATACCAAATGGTTTTCCTTTTAGTTTTCTTCCGCCTCTTTTATCGCTCGCTTCCGTTCAGCACCGGGTTGGGTTGGGTTGTCTCAAATGAAGCGATCGACGCCACGTTCTTGGGCGTTCTTTTGCGCTACGTCCATTCCGTTTACCTCGATCTGACGGCGCGACCTCTTTAGGCCGATTTTATACATTTATGTTGCTGTTGTCTTTCCGTTTCGGTTCCCCGGTTATACACGGTACCATCTGTCGGCGGTGGTTCGGAGCGCGAGAAACCGCCAACCAGATCGAGCAAAAACAAAAAGCCCGATCGGCATCAAACATAATCAACAAGCTGCAAACGAAAGCCTGCCCGGGGAACAATAAGCGAAGAAAACAACTCACCACACCACTCGGTTGAGGAACAAAACGGTTCGGCACATACGATCGGTGCGGTTAAACTTTTCGCCCCACAAAAAAAGACGTGATGCCCGCTTATGAGGCCTAACTGAGGCGTATGAAATGCGCGAACTACGTAATGATATTACTACCAAGGCAGGGGATGCTTTTTTTGGTTTATTGTTTTGGAACAGTTTCAGAGTGGAACGCGTTTTTTGTGGATGGTATTTTTATGCTACCGCCGCCCTTTTTTTAAGTTTATCCTCACTTCGGCCCCCCCCCCTGGTCCAGCTTTATGACCCAACTGTACCTTATGATCGTCGTCGTTACGCGCACAATGTACGTGTAAAACATCAACAACGGACGTTAACGTCATCCGGGCGGTATTGCCGTGCGTCTTTTCAATCTGCTGCGGTGGCCCTGCGAGCAGTGGCCAGACCGAATTCTCTTATTTCGAGCGCTAAATAATGGGTAAGCGTAGTTATTACATTAATAGCAGCACACGCTTGAGATTGGCCAGACAAAGCAAGTCGTCCGCACATGATATGCAGCTATTTTTCGTTGTTTGGTTGTTGCTAAAAATAAAGATTCAGTGTCAATCCAGCGCACTGTACCAGTGCGGCCATAAACATCACAAATGATCTGCACGGGTTGAAATGGCAAATTACAGGGTTTCTCATTGGAGATGTGAAGAAGTAAAATTACTATCAACTCAACCATCTTTGGGGCTTGAAAGTTGACCGGTTACTTTACAGACAAGGTCCAGTGAGAGAAGAAACATGGAATGGGCAGAATAATTCCCGTGCGTCCCTAAAACTGCCGTGCTGCGGAAATTGTTTTTCATTCGATGGACACACGTGCGTTTAAGCGAGTACGAGACGGAGAGATGGTGGATTCGCGTAAAAAGAGAGTGGAAAAAAATCATACATATACGCTAATTGATGCTAATTAACACTCGACAACGAACGTCACGCTGCACCCGCGACCGGGTGGTTGGTTTGATGACAAACGTCAACGGAACCTGGCGGGGTTCCAATCTGTCTCGTTGCTGATGTGTTGCTAACGGGAGAAGCTGGCCAGCCTGCTCTGAACTATTTCGAAGTTATTTTAAGTTTTTTCAATGTAATTTTAAAAATTATTTTTCTACAATTAAAGATGGACCTTATTGTACTGCTCTAAACTTGGTCATTAATTTTAACGATGGCTTATTTAGTGTGGAATAGCTAGTACACTACCACCTTTCATCAGAACCCGCGTTTTGTATGCCGCGAGCATTCACCGGATGCTCCCCATATGGCACCAGTGGGACATTGTGTGTTTTTCATCCAACCGGAAGTGTTGGCTTGCCTGAAGCAATGAAATGAAGAGAAAAAGGAAGCGACAACACCATTCGAACTGTCGAAAAGCAAAAACCAGAACTAAGGGAAGAAAGCTGTATCTAAACATTGAAATTAATTCCAATGCTCTAATGTGGTACTCTGGTTCACCGGTACCGGTCTAATCATCTAATAATGCGCATGCCACGTAGGTTCACGGTCACACACTAGTGATGCGACATCAACCAACGGGTCAATAGACACACCGTAACGTAGCAATCCGACGACCGGACGACCCGGTGAACGAAGCTCATCTGCATGCGCGACACACTCATACACAGGGCTACACACATTCGGATCATTTCCGTCCGTGGCAGTGTGTTAAGTTCCGGTGGAGCGTTTGGAAGATGGTTAATTGTTTTGTGACTGATCGGCTAGCACGCGCATCCCGATGACTTCCACAATGCCCAATTAGCATGAGAATGGAGACCGGCAGATGATTTGCTTTCGGAACTCGCCGAACTTATATTTCCTTCAAGTGAACAGGCGGGTCAATGTGTTCCCGGGCTGATATTTCTAAAGTTTTGTTTAAAAATTTGAACAAAAAAGATAATGGTTCATTAACTACATTTGTTGTAACAGTAGTTTGTAGGGACTTCAATGCTACGCAATGAGAAGAACCATGACAAACATGATCCTGTGAGAACACGACACCAGTAAGTTCAATTGTTATACTCCTTTATCAACATTGCAACCTCAAGGGGTCTAAACCTGCCTTTTCTGACCAAAGAAATAATAAACAATAAAAAAAATCCTCTGGATCTGTCATCTGGAGGATCGAATAGGATATCCTATATAGCCTCTGAAAGAGAGTATCTTGATGACTTCATATTGGCATCACATTGAGCGGAAAGGATTCTCGTATCAGAGGGTCTTAGGGTTTTTTTTATAGATATCATTGTTATCCAAAGGTGTCTAACATAAAAGTACGCTTTTTTCCTTGTGTTATTTATCGCAAGAAGTTCATTGTACGGAACCACTAAGCACACACCCGAGCGCACTATTACAGTGGACAGTGAAAAGCCCATAATGCACGCTAACGGAACGGTTGGGGCAAAAGTTTTTCTTTCCTCCTACCGCTTCGGAAAAAAACACTCGCCGATCTCAGCCAACAGCTGCCGGTGCTGTTGTTATACCCAGCGAACCATTACGGGGCGGCACGGCTCCAGAGCCGTTCTTACCGTGTTCTTGCCCTCCTGCAGGCTACGGATGGCCGCCCGTTGGTCATTAGCAATTCGTGCTTTACTGCGCGCGATCGCGTACTGTACGCGGCCACACCGTGCTGAATAACTTCCAAACGAAATTGATAATAACTTCCGAAATGGGCAGAAGTACAACCGCCGTGCTGGCTCGGTGGATATCTGCTTGGGGTGGAGCAGAAGTGCAGAAGGTGGATTTCATTCTTTTATAAGGGGTTGTGTATATTTCTGCTTCCGGTCTGCGGCGGTTGCGTTTGCCGTGTTGTGCCGGTACCACGCACGCCCGATTGAAGTAGAAGAAATGCAAGACACCCCTACGGTATACGCGGTTGTGCGATACGGCGTGTGCCGTAGACACACAGGTAAACGTAACGTGAGCAACGTACGTAATGTACGTTGGCAAACCTTTCTGGAGTCGTAGTGGAAGCACCAAGCCGAAACATTACGGAACGTTCAGCTTGGTGGGTAACGCAAAAAGGGAACCTGGACACTTCGTTGTGCTTTGTTTGTCTTCACCATTCGGTGATGAGTTGCCTTTGAGCCAATGTGTTAAAACAAAGCTTTAAAATCGTTTTGTTATATCTACTAACTTAAGTGGTTGTTATTAATTGTGGTTGTTGAAGATTAATGTTCAAAGATGCCTAAATTGCCAAGATTCAAATTTCGAAATTATTTTTTCTCTAACATTCAGAAGCCAAAGGAAGAAACTCTTATAATCATGTCTTCGGAGAGATTTTTAAATCTTTTAGGATTCATGCATACTTGAGAAATCATGAATCTTTGATAATTCATTCATCTTTGAGGATTTATGAATCCTTGAGCATTCATTCATTTTCATTTTGACTCCTCACTAAAGACTTCTATCAATGGCTTGTCTCAAAAGATTCTTTAAGTACAACACTAGTTGTTATCGTCGATCGAGAACACGCTTAAAACAATCCCTAAACCATGCACAACAGCAAAAGAAAAGAAAGAAATACTTATATCTCGTTTCGTTCAAATACACTTACGCATTGGAAGTCTTTTTTAGCGCTCAGTGCATCAATATCGTTTCCTACCCACAGTTCATATTCAAACAATTTACGATATTAATTCAAACGACATTATTACTAGCATTCAAATGTAACGTGATTGATTCAATTTACAAAATTTCCGAATAATATTACCATACAGCAGCAATGTGGATGGTTCCCAGATTCATAATTTTGCTTTTTTCCTTCGCTATGTTTCCAAAATATATCCGAACGGGCATGATGAAGCGTAGTAATTAGCTGTACACATATTTTGGGAATCCTTTTCAACATCGTTGTTCAACGAATCCCTTTTTGCGCAGCTTATTTAACGTACACGCTAATCAATTGTTCGGCATAATTTATTGCTTAAAAATATTGCCCAGGCGGAAAAAACAGGATCCGATCGACTACGTAATAAGGTTCAATATTCGACTCCATCTTTCGCGTGCTGGCCTCATCGCATTTTTCCGACGGTCCGTAGCTCGTGATCGTTTTGATTGAATTGAGAAAACTTGAACGGTACCATCAAAGCGGGTTCGTCTGCTGCGTAATGATTGCTAGTTGATGGGACCGCCGTCGTCCGTTGTCGTTATTGGGAGTTGAATGATGTATTTCGAACAACGCAAATAATTACTGGTTTCGCGTTGTGTGCGTTGTTGCTTGAGGACTTTTAGCTGCTGTGGGCGAAGACCGTTCCATCACGAGCAGGAGCATGACTTCAACACGCTTGAGAAAATCTTGGTGAAATAATTGCTGGTAGGGGAACCAATTTTTGAACAGATGTCCTACGTAAAAGGAGTTACATTTTACCCGGTGTAATTCCAATGTTTGACACAGTTTATGTTTTGTTTAGGATTTGGTTGCACTTCACAGTGAACGCCAAATTTGGAGTGAACGATTCATAACTCCTAACTGCTCTTAGTGACCTTCAGCCCGGGAGAGTGAGTTTCCATTTTTGTACGGTGCCACAAAACACTCCTGTTGCAAAACGGCGCCAGTACGCGACACGACACATGGCTTGAAACCACAGAAGCTGCGAAAAAAATGTGCAAGATGCTCAACGCACTCTTCAGAAAACACACTGAACGAACCTGTTTCTTACTCATCGCACTTTGCCGGACATGTTTAGTCAGCGCGTTTTGGATCTCGATGACCATGATGGGGACATGATCGTAAACGATCGAACGAACCTGTTCGTTTGCATCGTCGCTTACACGGATGCGGATGGAAAGTGGCCCGGAGAAAAGGAAGATATTTGCTCGCCGGAGCAAATTGTCGCATTTCTAGTGCGAATGACCATGTTTCTAATGCAGCTTAATGCATATGCAAACTCATTACAGGACCATGAACGGAGTACTTAGCCTTCATCCGCCTGAATCGTCATTTAATTTCTTTCACCTTCTATCCAATGAATCGATACGGTTTCGATGTTTGGGTTTTAAAATTTACTAAAAGCGTTACTAAAGTTAAGCAACTTGCACCATCTTTTGTGCAACATATTGTACACGCAATAGAAAATTGGTGATAAAACCGATGTCTTTGTTGTTCGAAATAAAACTCGCACCTTCTCGACTGCTCGAAAGATAAAATTATTACTCTCAATCAAGCGAAGCATTTTAATTGTGGCTTAACTCTCTATTTAATAAACCATCCGGGTAATTTAAGCCATCCGGGAAAAAAAAATTAGTTTGGAAAAAAATAAAAGGAAAATATTACTAGTTGTTTAAACTACATGAAGATCGCCCGCTGTGCGAACGGCGTGTTCCATTGAGTACATACTATTTTTCACCGGGCTTTTGTTTACATCGTCAAACGTCAAACAGCATGTTTGGTGAACTACAAAATTACAAAATAAGTTTTTTATTCAATCTATTATACAGCAATTATTTATTGTAGTACCAAAGTTCTCGATGAAATTGTTTTACTGGGCTGCCCAGTTCCGAAACTCGCGTGTCGCTGAATAATCACATAACCCTGTGTGTAAGATTCATCCGAAACACATCGATAAAGTGACTAGTTTTGTGCGGATCGGGCAGGAGAGGGTTTCTTGGTGAAAGTGGCAATTTTTGTACCACAGCAGGATGGCATCGAATGAAACCGTTCGTTCTGCGGTTGAAATTGAACAGGACTATCAGGAGTCGGATAAAACGAGAGCCTCAAATCCGGAAGATTTTCCAAACTTTCGCGACTTTCAAATTGTTAAGATGGTACAACACTTCCGCGTCGTAACGGATGGTTCGCAAGAGCAGCTACGGCTCGGTTTCAAGTGCAAAACTTGCGGGGTAACATTTAATAAAACGATGCAACTGCTCGGCCACATACGGTTGCACTTCGAGGATGAACACACGTGTCGGGAATGTGGAAAGTACTTTTTCGACCCGAGCAAGCTGCAGATACACATCAAGTAAGTTGCTATCGATGTACGCTTTTGTGGTTTATTATCTTACTCCCGAGATCACTTTACAGGGCCAAACATACGATAAACTTGTTGAATTGTCAGTTCGGGTGTCCCAACTATACATCGCCCAGCTTCAAATGCCTTCAGCTACATTACGAGCGGTTCCATTTCGTTAAAATTCGCATGCGAGAGCTACGTAAAATGGACGAAGCTATAAAGAACGGTGGTACGGTAATGACGGAGATAATATCCAAAAAGCAACGCCGTAAACAGGTTCACGCAACCGATTTGTTGCGATCTGCATCGAGTGGTGAAGATTCGCAAGGTGCCGAAGGACCGTTACGGGAAGAGGCGGAAGAGCAACAGCAACAGGAAGAGCAACCAGTGCAGCAGGAACAGCGGCAACAAGAGGAACAAGAGCAACCTATACAACAACCTATGCAGCACACACTGCCGCAACAAATTCAGCTGCAGCAAATACAGATACAGGCACCACAGCTGATACAGCATCATCACCAGCTGGCTCAGTTGCCGCAGCACCAGCCGTACGTAATTCAAACGGTCGAAGCAGTCGAGGAGGAAGACGACGGTTTCGACGATGATGATGATGGTAGCGAAAAGGTAAGGTCCGAACCGGCGGAAGAGAATGCAATCTATGATGACCAAATGCAGTGCTGCGTGTGTGGTGCGATATTCGAGGATGAGCAGCAGTTGGAGATGCATGAAAATTCACACACCGCACCGTTAGAGTGTAGCTTCTGCAGCATGAACTTCATGCAGCTATCGGACATACGGCAGCATTATCAAAGCAGACATCAGGCAGTAAGCAGACCGTCTCCATACGTTATTGCGCACCCGAGCGGGCCTCTGGTACAGCAGCAAGGTTTACATCAAATCGTACATAATCCGCACCAGTTGCAGCAGCAAGAGCAACAGCAACCGCAACAGTTGCAGCAAACTACCCAGTTCATTCCGAGCGCATCGAATGGAGCGATGACGACGGTGTTGGTAATGCAAAACGGAATAGTCATACCGGTGCATGCAATCGATAGTGCACAGTTGACCGCAGTCAATCCTTACCAGCACCAAACGTCACCAACGGCTACACTCGCACCGATCGCACAAGGGTCCCAAATTGCATGGCCAATCACGGCAACACCGATAGCGGCCACCCATCAGCACCATCACCAGCAGCAAATCCTTCCACCGGTGCATAATCAGATCGAAATTATTCCTCTCCATACCAGCCCGACAGCTGGCGGATCGGCACCCCACCACAGCATCATCACGTCGATCGCACCGCAACAGATACAAGGGCAAGCGCCACAAACACTTACTCCAATACAGCTCAGCATTAAGGATGCGAGCGGGAATGTGATTGGTGGTTGTGGTGGAACAACAAACGGGTCAGGCGGATATGTTATTAATCAGATTGCATCGATTGATCCGAGCTATTTGAAGCAAATAGATCCAGTGTTACATCAGCAGCAGCAACAACAACAGCAACAGCAGCAACAGCAACAGCAGCAGCAGCAGCAGCAGCAGCAGTCACCGCAGCAGCAACAACAGCAACAACAACAGCAGCAGTCACCGCAGCAGCAGCAGCAACAACAACCACAGCAAATACATCAACAGTGGCACAGTGTTCAGCAGTTTAACTCGTAGTAATAGGAGGAAGCACGGTAAATACTAATTCTTTTATCGTTTTTAATGCCTCGTTGCATTAACTTCCAAATGTTTCCTTCCTTACAGGGTTTTGGGTGGAGTACACCTTTACATGGTGTTCAACTAGGCTAGCTAAAGAACTCTTTCGTTTATCCCTCTCTTACGCTGGATACATTCAACACAAAACAACCCTTTATGATGCAAATTTGGTAGGAAAACTTGAGATCGGCAAAAGTGGTGCAACAGGATCAAGATATGTGTACATTATATCAACCTTAATGCAAGTTTCCCGCAACAAAGGAGGTGTTTTCCAATAAACCGGGTATTTCATATATAAGTTTCATCCGCTTCACTTCGTACCACGCTATCAAGGTATCTCGCCTTTTGTATTTTTTAGTTAAATATTAGAACTCTATGTTAGGTATGAAATAAATGAGTCAGGTAAATTTTGTTGTCTCTTAAAATTCAGTATTTTGAGAGATTTTTACGCGATAAACTCGAACCCTCGTTCGAGTCTACCCTGCTTTGATTTTTATTTAAGAAGAACGACCAGGACGTATTGCTATCAACGTCCTTTATCATTAATTACATCATTGAAAATTAACGAGGGTGATCAAGAAATATCTTTCATGAGAATCTTCACTAGCTGATCATTTTCCTAAATGGATCTAGTGTGCACTGAAGTTTTCGTTACATTAGATCGAACTACTCCTCTACCTTACACTGGGTGTTTGTTTATAGATTATCCAATAAATTATTTACTTTATAATCAATTTTTTTTCCCGATTTCTTGATACTCCACAAACTTAGCAATTAACGCATCAATTCCTCAATAGTTTGATCAGGTTTCATGGGTTGATGAAGCAGGCCGATGTTGAAGTAACAGCTGCCGTAACAGCTTTGTCCGCTCGTGTTCCGGTTTTTCCGCTCGTATCCGGTACAATACTTCCGGGAATTGAGGATGAGCTATCTCGATGTGGTACGCATACTTCTGCACGTTCGGTAGTGTCTCTTCGCAGGAGAAACACTTTAGTGGCTCGTGCGAATGGGAAGACAAATGGCCGTTCAGTGCTGTTGCGCGGGTGAACGTTTTATAGCACACAATACACATAAATGGACGATTGCTTACGTGTACGCGCAGATGAATCAAAAGTGAGTTCTCTTTGGCGAACCGTTTCCTACACTCGGGACATTTGAACGGTTTGGTATCGGAGTGCATGATGCGCATATGCTGTCGAAGGCCAAATTTTTCGCCAAACGATTTACCGCACAGACCACAGGTCGTCGATGTGGCCGAATTGAAGCTGGGAAGCGATGCTGTTGGTAATGGTAGAGTTTCCGAATCGTCCGGGGCCATTTCTTCCAGCTCCGGTGTCCGTGTTTGCAGTTCCATTTGGGCGAGATTTTCGAGAAATTGTTGATCTACGGTAGCTACCGAACTGATGACGAATCCAACTCCTGCGGAGGTATTTTTGATCATGCTATCAGGTAGGTCAGATGGCACATCCCCTTGAGGCAGTTCGTTTGTCTCCATTTTTGCTTCGTCATGCTCCTGCAATTCCTCTTTAAGACATTTTTGTACAACACTCTCGGGCGTATCATCAGGCTGGGATGGATCTTGGTGATCTACTTCGATTGTGGTAACAGAGAGTGGAGGTTCTGGTGATTCCTTCATTAGCAGTCCCGATAGGATGGGATTTGATTCGATCTGTTTTTTAAAGTTAGAGCACGGATCTTGCTTGTTAATCGGCACCAGATCCACCTCCGATGTCACCTTTATAGAAGACGTTTGACAAGATTCCTGGTGTAACTGTAATGTTGAAACTTTAGGAAATGTTTCGCCGCAATGACTGCATTTGTGTGGTGGTTTTTGTGAGAAAATATTTTTCTCCTGTAGATGCTGCTTCATGTGCCGGTAAAGCGTGTCCTTCGGTAGTGTCTGCTCACACTCAATGCAACGGAATGTGGCTGGTTTCACAATACTTGGATTTTGATCCACATTTCCCACAATGCTGGTAGACGACACAGGTGGCGACACTGGAACACTCTTCGTAATTCTTGTCACCGTCAATCCTGGGTGCAATTTTTTGATGCAGTGCGTTTTCAGATGCAACTTAAGCCGCGTTGAGTTTGCGAACGATCGTTGGCAAAGGCTACATAAATACGGATTTTCACCCGTATGCACCACGATGTGCGCTATCAAGTGGCCCGTGTTGGGAAGAATTTTATCGCACTCGTTACACCGATACTGTGGGGTGTCGGAAGAGACCGGCTGCACGACGGCGTACATGTCCGACATGGATTCGGCGACCACATCGTTTAGGTAGTCGGACGTAATGTGTGTTCCGTTGGAATCGTACAGCTCCTCTTCCGCTTCTTCATCGCCATTCTTGGAAGGTTGCAGGTAGTAATAGGCTGGTAGTTTCCTTTTCGCATCGCTAGTTGTGTCCGACTCCATTATTGAGAACTGCTGTGAAATGAAACGGAGTTAAGGCAAGATATACGTGTACTTAACGTGTAAAAATACCTTTTACGTCGCTTGTAGCAGTGTTAAATTGTAGGAAAATCGATAAATTATGTACTGCTGTTGGTGATTTGGGGTTCCTTTTTTCTGCGCTGGAGAGCTTTGTTTTATTTACATTTTTTGACATTTCTGATTTTGACGTACAAAAGGGACGCCCGTCAATTTAGGCCGACAGAAGGTTTTTCTGTGTAATCGCGCGTTTTCTGCACTAATTATTAGTGATTGTAAACAAATGAGGTGGTAAAAAGTGGCTGATTAGGTTATTTCTACTCCAGCGAACACGGTAAGACGATTTGCAGCGTGCGTAGTGTAGATTAAAGACATTTCGCGCTTGTTTTAGGCCGGCTGCAGCGATGTCGGTTGTCATCGAAACTACGATAGGCGACATCACGGTGGATCTGTTCCTGAAGGAACGTCCCCTTGCCGCACTAAATTTTCTGAAGCTGTGCAAGCTGAAGTACTACAATTTCAACCTGTTCCACACGATCCAGTCGGATTTTATTGCACAAACCGGTGATCCGTCCGGTGTCGGCGATGGTGGCATGTCTATTTGGGGCATCTTGGAGGGAGAACACAAGCGCTACTTTGAGGGCGAAACTGTGCCAAAGATAAAACATTCCGATCCCGGACTGCTGTCGATGGTAAACGCAGGCGAGCATTTGATTGGGTCGCAGTTTTTCTTCACCCTCGGAGCTGATTTGACCTCGCTTGATGGTCGCCATACCGTGATTGGCGAAGTAACGGAGGGCCACGAAGTGCTGAGGAAGTTGAACGAAGTCATTTGCGATGAGCGACACCGACCGTACAAGGATGTGCGTATTACGCACACCGTTGTGCTGGACGATCCGTTCGACGATCCACGTGATTTCCGCGAGCCGAGCCGTTCTCCTTCCCCATCAACGGAACGTTTGCAAGGAGGCCGCATCGCGGCGGACGAAGAAATCGATGATTTGGGAGGAAAAACGGAGCAAGAGATCGCGGAAATGATTGCTGAGCGGGAGGCGAAAGCAAGGGCCACGATTCTAGAGATTGTGGGTGACATACCGGATGCGGACATTGCACCACCGGAGAATGTGCTGTTTGTGTGCAAGTTGAATCCGGTCACGACGGACGACGATTTGCAGATCATTTTTAGTCGGTTCGGAATGATCAAGGGATGTGAGGTGATCCGCGACAAGCTGACCGGAGACTCACTGCAGTACGCGTTCATCGAGTTCGAGAATCAAAAGTCTTGCGAGGATGCGTATTTTAAAATGGACAATGTGCTAATTGACGATCGACGCATTCACGTTGATTTTTCGCAGTCCGTCTCGAAGGTAAAGTGGCGCGGAAAGGGACGCGGCATAGAGTTTCAAGATGGAGCCGATAAGCGATCATTTAAAGATTTCGACCGGAAGAAGCAGCAATCAAATCGCAACGGAGGCTCTAGAATGGAGCGGCAGAATGTTTCACCGAGAAGAGTGCGCGAACAAGAAAAGCAAAGGAATCGCTCGGAATCTAGATCTCGCTCGAGATCCGCTTCTCGGTCCAGGCCCATCAAAACGGACCGTAGTCGACAACGCAGCCGTTCGCGCGATCGTGTGCAAAACCGAGATCGCGATAGAAACCGTCCTCCAGGGCGCAAAGTACAAGAGAGTGGTAATCGCGCACGAAAGCCTAAATTGACTGAACGTAACTCAGCCTATCTGGAGCAGCGAAATGGACGGGACATTCGCATTAATCAGGGCAAGGTGGATTATAAGAATCGTCCCTATCCCAACAGTTTCGTTCAACGGAAAGGTCCTCGCGAAAAAAGTTCAAAACGTGGTGGCAATTCGGGTTCCCGAGGCTCCAGTGGGAAGCGTCTCGAGCCACCACGACGTCGATCTAGATCTCGTTCGCGAGATCGTCGTATGAGACATTCACGTAGTGGATCCCGTTCGAGGGATCGCCGCCACAGTTCCGATCGCTATAGAAGTTACCGATCAAATTCACGGGATGCAAAAGCACGTCGACAAAATGATGCAGAGCGAGTTGTAAATCGTCAATCACCTAGCCAGCAGCGTACAAGTACCGATTTGCGCAGAACGACCGGTACCGGTACAAAATCTGTCACTCTCTCGTCCGATCGAGATCAGCAACGTGAACCGAAATCGTCCAAGCGGCGGTCGTCAAGCTCCGGTTCATCGAGTCCCCCACCCAGGGAGAAAAGGAAGAGAAGTTCTTCTCGTTCGTCCCGATCGGATAGTTCGTCCTCGTCAAGCTCGCACAGGGAGTCCGATGAACGATCGAAAAAGCGGAAGAAGAAATCTTCGAAAAAGAAATCGAAAAGCAGCAGCAAGTCGGAGCGGAAGCGGAAGGATTCCGTTTCCTCTGAAGATGGGAAGCATCGAAAGAAGTCAAAGGGAAAGAAAAAGAAACGGAAGCATTAGAATTGTAGCAGAAATGCAAAAGATGCGTTATAATTTACTATAAGCGGGAAGGGAAGTACCAATGAATGTAATATGAACTGGAAGACATTGCATGCAGAGCTAATTTTAAAATTGAATCATTAGAAGGAAAATGATTTTGATGTAATAAAGGCTAGGATGATAAAAATATAATGGTTATGCAAATAGCTTGGAATTCTTTTTAAAAAGTTGCATTTTAGGTATTGAAAGATTTCGACAACTGTTTTCCATTTTAGTTCCTTTTGTAAACCAATGGACCAAAATCATTTGTAATTGGTCAAAAATTGTCGGAACATCTACCACGGTGGGCAAGGATTGTTCTGATAACTCGTCAAAACAAGCTATGGGACACACAAACGAACAAAACGTCAATGTGGAACGTCAAACGAGCAGCGAGCAAACAGAAAAAAAGTTGTGCTCGTGCGAGGTGGGTGTGCGCGTACTTCGTTCACGGGCTTTTTGCAAAACAATTTTCACAATTCTGCTAGATCTTTGCACTGCCGTAGCTAAACGCTGTAGTAGAAAACGAAACTCCAGCCGGGAGAAAAGGTGAAAAATAATTTCCTAAGGTGTGGCGTATCTACTGTTCATTCCCATTCGGATGGTCGCCTGCAAATGGCGGAGCTACCGTACGACTGGTGTACCTTTGTGTAGAGCTAAGAAAATCTAGCGTCGAGATAAAAGTGGTGTGCTGCCACGGTGAAAACGTGAGAGATTGCTATTTTTTCCGCAGCGAAATCAATCGACAGTTTTGGGGTGTAAATTAATAGAGGGTAAAAGGGCTTAACAACCGCGGCCGGGCGCCTAACGCTCGATATCGATTGAGAAATCAATGTCGCTTTCGTTATCGTCGCCGTCACGGTAAAAAAAAAAACAGAAGAGTAGTGCAACCTCGATAAAGAAAAAATAACCTTTCCCCCTTCTGGAAACCGTAAACGGGAAAGCGCATCATATATTTGGAGAATTCCGTAAAGTGATTGTATGTCCTTCCTATCTTTTACTATCTCAATTTGTTTTACAGCGTATCTGTGTGTATGTGCGTAGTGTACCTATTTGTGTGTAGAGCAGTGTGAAGAGAAACAAAGAGAAGTAAAAGGGCACGGTAGCGCGGCGGTGCGTGGCACAGTCCTCACCGGGTGGAGAAGTGGAGAAAAAAATATCAGTGGCCACGATCACCACGTCGTATCTTCGATAGAAAGTGGCAATAGATGCAATCGTGCGGAAAGAAATGAAAATGAATAGCGACAGTACGCGAGCAGGAGGAGCGACAGCGGTCTCCAGCCGAAGGCGATCCGTCGCATTTTGGTTCTTTGTTCCTCTTTTTGTCCTTGGGTGCTTGTTGATTGATCAGGTGAGTTGAATCATTTGCGTAGAGAATAACATTATTCTTGAAATATTTTTAGGACTACTAGGTATAAGGAAAGGTTCAAACAACAGATCAAATTCTGAACGATACATTACTGATAGCAAAACGCATCAAAAGAGTTCAGTTCATGAATCTGCGTAATGTAGGACTCAACAATACGCCCGGTCTGCGGTTAAAAAGCTTAGGAAGGTTTATTCCTTTTCTACTACTCTCCCACTAATGGTCTAAATCTCATAATTGATGTTGCAAAAGTGCATGAATGCATCCCGCCTATCGTGATGATGTGATTGTTTGTAAACACCACTATTCCCTCTACTGTGTCTGGAGGGTTTGTGATACTGTTTTTTTTTTCACTTTTTATGCTGCACTCTGCCCGTATTCGCATGAGTAATGATGCAGTGTGCCAGTGTTGGTAGCAGATACGAAGCACACACCTGTAGTGAGTGGTTTACGAACACAATCATCATGCAAAACTATGCAACCATGGCTCCATGGTCCTCTGCACGTTTGACGTCACGATTTATAGCGCTTGGGGCGCGATGGATTGTTAGTTGCGAATTCAACATATTTGTTTGGTTTTGTTTCTTCTCGTGGTGCAATTTCCTTCTTTTATTTTCACGCTAGATAAAAATTGGCAGAGATGGATGAGCAGGTTGAGGTGCGCTCTTTGCGACACTAATTGGATTCCTCACGTCTCTTTAATCCCCCTTGTCGCTGTCCTCATCAACAGAGGGCATACTCTAACGACCAATGCTCAAGAGGGCAGCACATCGTACGATCGATGGTGCCTGCCGTTGGTAGTGGTGCATACGGACACGCACACGTACACAAATGCATCTGAAAAATGTTGGCCATAGCACCGCAGTGGGTGGTGGTGGACGCGGTGGTTTCTTTTTCGATAGCTGGCTTGGAATGCCAGCTGGGAAAACTGTATGTGGTGTGTGTTGTGAAGTTGTTGGCCCCCGGACCGGGTGAAAACAAACATACTTGAACCTCTTCCTTTTGCTTTGGGTAACGAAGCCATTTAATTTTGTGTCACTAAGGCACCTAAAGCTATACTCACACGGTCTATGCGTAAGGAAATTTAAAGTTAAACAAACATGTAAATTAACAAAATCATAAGGCTACTTTATTATAGTGGAAAAACACAATAATAAAAAGCGATTTTTATTCTGTCGACCTTCAGCTCTGCCAGACGTATATTGCCGCTTGTTGGAGGCTTGTCTCTTGGTGGAGTGAAGCACCATTAAAACTTGTAGAACTATCTGATTGCTCTGCTGTAATGCACTAAAAGAAGTGGAAGCGTAAAGTCCCTCGATGTAACTACGACATTAAACCCGTTCGTCACTTGACACGGATGAATAATCGACGCAAATTGGTGTAGAAATTTGCTAAAATCCTTCAAAAGTGTAGCACTTCCATCAGAGAGGCTCTAACCATACTTTGACCAAACCTCAATTTCACAATTCAATCGAGAGGGGAAGAAAATTGTGATTTTTACCGGTTGGGGTAGTGCAATAATTGTTATGGCAAACACGATTTTTCATCCCTCCCGGGACCGGTGTTAATGGGGCGAACCGTATCGTATATTGCTCGTTCGTAATGGAACGATAAACTCTAAGGTACACAAACAAAACCACTTGAGATCAGATGCGATATTGAAATACAAGGACACAATATATATAAGGACTTTTTGTCTATATATGTCTATATATGTCTAGCTGCGTAGCCTATTGTGTATGCATTGCTATCATCGATTGGGAAATGGAATTGTTTTGATAAGAGCATCCGGATATGATTTGCCACCGTTGAACAATGGTAATCGCAATGACAGGAATTGAACCTGCTTCCTGGCTGACTAACTCTTGAATAGCTCATCCAGTACCGCTAAAAAGGTAATTGAAAAATACTGATTCATTGCGAAAAAAGAGAACGAGTTTCTAAGTATACGCGTTATCAGAGTTTATATCAGAGTTTTATATCATCCTTGAACATTCTTATCAATGGTTGCGTACAGTAACGATGCATCACCGCGAAATGGTGTGCGGGAGTGATTTTGTGCGGAAGAAGATATTCAATGTAATAGAATTTTTGAAGGTCGTTTGGGGTTTTGGAGACCTAGACGGGAGAATGAATTGGCCCGTAACTTAAGTACTGCAAATCTCATGCCTTCAAAGCCTGCGTCAAAGATTGTTCAAATACTCTCAGCAACTTGTCAAGTTGCTCAAGCAAGTATAAAGCGAAATGTTTAGAACATACATCAAACAATTGCTATCATTTCATAAACAAAACTTCTCCAGACCTTGTCCCGTATTCAGGACAATTATTCTAAGCGAGGTTGTTTACATGGGATCGGTTGCCATCCTCCGGGACCATAGACGAAGGACTCATGGTTAGTTTGTGTGTTTCGCACCGGACCAGGCAATTGAAACCGGTGATGACATACTATCGACTTGGAATCAATGTAGGTCAGGGTAAAGCTTAAATGTCCTTAAGCCAACACCTACTCGAGGGTGTTTCTTTGTGGCTTGGCTTTTATCGGAACTATAAAGCACAGCTTGCGTGTATAACGCGGCCGGCCGGCCAAGTTTGCACCCATTTCGCGATGAGCAATGGAAAGATGTTTGTCGGATATCAATAACATATATTGGTTTAATATTAGCACACTGTCCACTTCTTTTGTTGCTATTTCTTGAGCAAACAAACAAAAATTTGAAAAAAAAAATGGGCAAATTAATGTTAAGTTTTAGCAGTTCGTTCCAAGCAAGTGTATAATACTAATTGTTTTAGGTTTTAATTTGATAAACGGACGGTGTAAGCATTCGATTCGATGATTAGCGAACCCAGCATTAGTGCTCAGAATTTGTAACGATCAAGCTCCGTCCAACAGCTAATCGTGATTAGCAGTTAGAACGTTCCCATGCTTTGAAATTCACTGTCCGTTTTTTAACACCATGCAATTTAAGCTGTCTGGTCGTAGGAGATCACGTGATCGGTTCCACAGACCGCAATATATGTCTGACTTCCTTTCGTCCTATAAGAGTTCGCTTTGCAACGGTAGTCAGACGAAGTTAATTTGCTAAAAATGGTTTCGTTTCGACGTCAGGAATGTTGAACGAACAAAAAAAACCACTAATTCAATTATTACCAATTTTCTTCCCCGTGTTGATGGTGGGATCGTTGGTTTGTGGTTTGCAAATTAGGTTTCAGCGTTAGGTGTAGTAGTTGTGAATCGGGAAATATGTTTTTCATTTAACTTTGATATATGTTCAATATATGTAGAATATGTTCAACTTGTGTATCAATTTAATGTCATTCTGTTCAATTAAAATCATCTGTTTTTCATAGGTAAATAATGAATGGAGCTCTGCATGTGAATATCTGTCGCAGGCACAGAATAATAGGAAGTGAAGTCGGTCGGGCTGTGATATATGTGAACACAGGTTAACGTGGAATGACAGGCGGCATGGTGCGCAGAACTGACGCAAGTAACACTCCACACGCCGTAGCTTTTCCGCATTTGGTCGCGCGACGGCATCAAGGGAAATGCCAATTGAAAAGGGTCAATTAGTATGGTCGCCTGGATGTACCTTATCGTGATTTTGCTACTTCTCGCACGCTCTGTCTAATAAGAAGGGCGGGCCATTGGGTAACTGGGTTGTTTGTTACGCTATACTAGTGATAATAGTGCGAAGGGAAATTGTTTCCTACTCTGGATGTTCATATAAATGTAACAACGTTATATTTCTTCTTCTCCTTTATCGGCCCAATAACCTGAAGAGTGGTCAGGGCCTGTAATTTCTGGCATTCTTTGACTATATTTACCTGTAGCACGAATAGTTAGTCAGTCTGGAGGATTGATGCGGATGGGATTTTGGACCGGTCCTGCCGTGTGAAGACCGGCGCCGCTACCATCACCGATCTGCCCCCAACGTTATATTTAGAACGTAGATAAACCGAACGAATTCTAGCGATGATAAGATAGTCTAGGCGAGTTGCTATCTTTAGATTTGTTTAAAAAAACCCAATACGAACGATAAAATTCATGTGTTATCAACATTTTGCAAACCTTCTTTTTTGTTTTCAAAAGCTGAATGCGTTGTCTAATCTATTCCAAGCTAAGCATAAATAATGCCGCACGGAATGTTTTAACGTCGCGTTTGTTTTGAATGGATTTTCTGACATTCAGGCTTGAAACAGTAGCTTCTCCGCAGGGTGCTGACATTGTGCTAGGTCCGATTGGATGACTCAAAGCTTAAATTCAATTCCCACCGAGATTTGGCTTACAAACAGCGGTAAAGAAGCCCTCGAAAAAATAAGTGATGATTCATTAGCTTGGGCAGTTTAGTGTTTATTCAGGTGCATGGGTAAGAAAAAGTGGTACACGTTCCCGGGTTAGGCCGATAATGTAATTATCGAAAAGTCGATAAGGTTATGTATCATTTATGCTCGTATGATGATGTTACATAACGTACTTGGACAGTTCGCCAATATGACTAGAGTGGAGCGCACATTTCAATTTACGGTTTATTCCATTTGTGTCTCTGTTCAAAATATTTCATCGCTTGAAGTAAATGGGTTCTTTACTGTAGTTGAAGATCAACTTATATTGGAATAATTTAAGATTAACTCGCATTGCTTTGTGTAATATAATTGTTTGTTAAATAATGATTCCATCTGCAAAATTTGGCGAGAGTCCTAATTAGAAAAAGCATTGTTGTATTCTTTATTAGGCAGGAAAAAGGAAAGCAACAGTAAAGTTATTATTCGACTCCAAAGCTTATCCCAAATAGAGAGCCTCACCAGTTAGGGGGGGATTTGTCTGACCCCCAACAGCAAAAGTGTGTTTGTGTGTTGGCCAACACTGGCTTAAGCTGATTTTGCAACACGAACATATTAGAAGCAAACAAGGCCCCACTCTGTACAGGCTTGTCGGTCACATGTTGCATTTTTTCATGGCTGCATGTCACAGTTAGTGGGCACGTGTTGACTGTGGTACTTACTTGCCTTTGTCGTATGGAGGACAAAATAGTAACAAACTACTCAGACAGTGAGAGTCAATGGGTGTAATAGCCGGACGAAAAAAATATATTTTCTATTGATCGGAACAGTCACGGTAGTTAACATGTGTAAGAGACATGGTTTTGAAGACGTCCGTAGGCTTTGCAACACCAGACACTGGTGTAATTGGATTTTGTACAGGGCAACGATTGAGATGTGCTGCGTGATGTCCCAAAAGCTATATTGAATTAGTAGGAAACGTGTCAAAAATTTGGTGACACTAAAATGACATTTTTAAGAGGCAGCTTTAACGACATCCTCTTAAGTGTAGAAAGTATTAGAGAAATTTTGGTTCTCTGTTCCACGTGGTGAAAATGACAC
Source organism: Anopheles moucheti (assembly GCF_943734755.1). Lineage (NCBI taxonomy): Eukaryota > Metazoa > Arthropoda > Insecta > Diptera > Culicidae > Anopheles > Anopheles moucheti. The sequence goes on along the minus strand of NC_069141.1, from coordinate 7,185,370 downwards.
CGGACAATCCATCGTCTTGAAGTGGCGTAGTATTAAACACCTTCAAGTGCATTAACTTAACCCTTGACGACAGAGTGTTTGACATTTTTCTGCTTTCCAGCGTCTAAGACACAATTTATTATGCCAACCATGAAGCGAACTCAACACCGACGGTGTCCCAAGGGGATGCCCTGACACGCTGATGGCAACCGACGATGGATGATTTCAACATCGTGTGCACGCTTTTTACAGCACCTCCTTGCTTACAGTAGAGGAGTATTCGATCATTCCCTGACCTCACATGTTGGTGGGACGTGATCGTTCTGCAACTGAGCTAAATGTTGGTCAGATTTCTTGGTGTTGGCTTTGTTTTTTTATATGATCTCATTGCCCGTTGTCCTAATACGCTTTGCGATGGTCTAATACAATATTTGAAGGTTACCTGGAGCGATACAACGAAAAGATGTTGAGTCACACTCGTTCGGCGGACATTGAAGAAAAGGAAGTGGAAGTCACCAAGAATCAAACAATTGATCGATTTCAACTATGGTTTGGTGGCCGCCATCGCCCTGGGTCGATAGCAATCGTGAATTCATTATGCGTTGTACCGAAGGTGCATAACCTTCGCCTCTCTCATGGCCGGGCGAGCAAATTAGCCGGTAGAAACCTCTGGAAAACCCAGCACGAAACTGTGCGGGAAACTTGCGTTGCGATCAAGCGTACACAACAGTACACGCACCACGTTCGGTGTGTTGTTGGGTGTTTGTACCAATTTCTTTCTTTCGCTATTTCTTTGGCAAAATCGATCGCGAAAAACAAACTGTAACGTTCCCTCTGTTTCGGCCTACTCGTTGTGATGCTGGCTACTTGGCGTTTCTTGCTTTAATGGTGGTGTGTTGCACTGTTGGGTGGTGGTTGAAATAGAAACTTCCCGCCAGGTTTAAACAGTGAAAGAAAACACAACAGAAGGTACGTTGTTTAGAAAGTGTTCGAGCACTTTCGAATAAATCGAACGATTTTTACTTCTACTTGCATACTTCTGATCGCCTAGTGTGTGTGTGTGTGTGTGTGTATTCATTTCAGTTGCATTCAGTCGAATAGAAGCGACTCCACACTGGAAGCACGTACTTCATCAAATGTACGTGTTGTCTGGCGAACTAGCGATCTGCTCAATCGAGCCCTTCAATTGGGAAAAATAATAGTCATTGAAATTATATCTTTTATTGTTCGGTAATAAATCATTAGCAGCATTTCAATATGGACTAAATGATGAAACAGTAGAAGTGGTTTAAAACTAGAGCGAATTCTTCAGTTTGTTGTTCGTTTGTTGTTTAGTTAGCAGAGTTTCATACCACCACGTTATGCATATCTTCATTGAGCTGAAACAAACATTTATGGCAAGGCTTTGCTGTGGATGAATCAACTGCTGCTCCTCCGTCAACGTTCTGATAATGAGCACGAAAATATCTCGTCTTTGTTCTTTGCAGCACTTGCGCGCAGAGTTAAGATAGTTTAGAATCATAGCAGTGGACGGTGCTATCTGTTCAGTGAATAGCTGCTAGAATTATAACGTTGCATTTTGAGTCGCTCTGTAAGCTGCTGCTGAAACACAATCAAAGAAAGGGATTTTTTCATCCAAATCGTACATGATTCATGTTTAATATTCAAATGTAATAATGAAATATAAAATGGGGCGGACCGGTGGTGTATTGGTAGTGACGCCGGTCTTTACACAACAGGACCGGTATACAATCCCATCCGGACCAATCCTCCGTATGCAGGATTGACTAACCGGGTGCGGGTAAATAAGGTGAAAGAGAGCCATAAAAGGCAGGTGTCGGGCAGGTGTACATGCACTAGAGATGAGATAGAGATTGCCACTTTGAGCTCAAACTCAAAGGTAATTTAACTAATTTGTGAGATATTTTAAGTTTTTTTTTTGGAAGCCTTATGAACAATATTTAAGTCCATTAAGATTTCTTGCATCAAAGTCTGTAATTTCAACTCAGTGAACCATAAACAGAATCTAAAAACCTATAGAAATGAGGTGGATATCTCTTGGCCTTTTGCATGGTTTCTACTCACGTGGATTATCCTAAACGATGGGGTAGTAACATTGACATTTAATTGTTTCCAACCGGATAAGGAGCACGTTGCATTGCCACAAGACCAAATTTTTGAAACGCATGTTTTAGTCGTAGGAGAATAAATCACATTTTTCCAGGTCCCTAGTGAAGTGAAGTGTCCCCTGCTTTATGCCGTCTGTTACGAACGCCTGTATGTGCCGGTCGTCTGCTAGTATTGCTGTGCAGTCATCAGCTGTTTAACGGTAGTGTGCGTGAGTTCACCCTCCTCGCCCCGGGTGGAAATGACCTGCCAGCGCACAACACTGGAAGCAAAACACCCCGGCCGTCCATTAAAATTTCCACAGGCTGAGGCACAACAACAACAAAAAACACGCACACATTATTCCGACTTCCAATGGCGTCTGCGCAGTTATCGCAGTCGAGCCGAAATGGTACTACGTTTCGGCTTTTTATCATATCCCTGCAACATGCCAGTCTTCCCGGTTTCAAGGATACGGAAAATATGCGCTTCAGCGGTTTTGTCCCATTTTTTGTTTTGCTGTTCATTGCAACTGGTGGCCACCATTGGGTATGGTGGTGTCCCGTACGTAAAGGACACAGGGGACTACACGTCCGGTTATCGATTTTACAAACCATGTTTCTATATATATATGATCCTGGAGGAGTGGTTTGACACTATCGGGATAATGTAAGCTTCCTTGTGTGCGAGATAGTACTTGTATACGCAAACAGCCCATCCCTGGAATGTCCTTCGTGAGGTCAATAGACATGGCTCGTCGATGACGTCATCGTTTTCCGTGGGTTTCCAATGGCTGAGTGAATTGTTCTTCTCTTTGTTTTACTGTTGATGGCGTGTTGGCGTTGCAGTTCCAGTGCAAAATGTTCTGACTCATCCGCGATTCTGGCGATACACACGGAAAAAGGCTTGCGAGAGATGTGCGCTAGTCATTGCCATTTCTGCAGAAAAGTTGTGCAAGTCGAGTATGGCGACACCTGCCAATCCGTTTGAATAGGAGTCTGTCATCGTTGTAGACAAAGTAAATAGGGGCTCTGGTAGGAAATGAGTCGGTTTGTTGTCCTACTTTCAATTTGGGTTCACATATATGTGCTCTTAGCGTGCGTAATTGGGATGATGATTATCTGTTTCTAATGCCACAGCACAATAGAAAGAAGTTACCATCTTATACAGTGATTGTGTTATAATTCTTTCACTATCTAGATGAGCTAGGTATTATTTATTGCATTTCCTGCGTTGCACTTGACCTTTGAATCGCACTGAAGGGAAGCCCCTCGATTTGGTGAACCAAAACACAACACAGCAATAGAAAACATCATGAATAGCACCGCAATTCTCTATCGCCGTCACCATATTTAGGCGCACGGAAATGCCTAAAAGTCCAGCCTTGCTCTTTATTCATTCATCATTTGCTGCTACTCCGTTGATGGGCGAAGCGCAGTGTTTTGAAGAGCGCAGCGAGCGCGATCGTGCATAAAAGAAAGCGCAATTGATGATTTATTTTTGGCACCGTTATGCAAAACATCGAGTAAAAACAAACATAAACCACGCAAGAAATGCCAATCACGCACCGACGCACCACAGTGTGAGAGAGCGACAGGGCTGGGACAACGTGGGTTTATGTTGGGTCAAGTTTTCGATTTGTTTTTTGGAGTTTTTTTTATTTGCTTAACAGTAGTTCGTGTTCTCTTGCATTCGAAGGTAAACTTAATCAACTTAACCTTCATATTTCTTGCAAATTGTTCGTTTTCCTTTTCGTTTGCTCTGTTACGTAGACAAATTACACGAAAAACAACGCAAAGCTTGCTAAATATTGGTGCACACATTGGTTGGTGAAAGTTTGTATCATTTAATATGAAGTTGACGAATAAAACAGGAGGTGCGAGGTGGGGTACACGAAACCGTTTTTGTTCGGTGAGAAAAAAAGAATTTTAATCGTAGAGATAAAGCGTCATCTTTGGCGTCAAAACGTTGTGTGAAATGTGACATAAATTATCTTGTATTTGTATAGCGATTTTGTAAGGAATCGTTTGCTTTCACGGTGCAAATATGGATATTAAAATTGCGCTGAGAACCGCACCATGCTTTGTGCGCTATTTGCAGGTTGAAGCTGTTCTGAATAAAGTGCGACACCTCAGACAAACGGTAATTATCATAAACGTGCGCACAAAATTAAGTCACCATTTTAGCATTGCTCCGTAAACTGAAGACATGATCGTTGGACTTAAGCACCTTAAAACGGGGAAAGATTTTGCAAACGTCATCGTACCACCCACCTCCATTGCTGGACGTTATCTTGCGGGTGTTACTGATGAGTGATGAGTACACGTTGAATTACATGCTTTACCTTGTGGTACAGTGTAAAGAGTGCGTCACAAGTTCGTGTACGGCACTCGGGTAACATCCAAAAGCAACGCCGTTTGGAACAAAGAAACTCAACCGGGCAAGACGGAATGGAAGTGTTGCTGAGCTGTCGTCTACCCATCGGTCATTTGCTGTCAGTGAAAAGCAAAGCGTGTCCCAATGCGGTGTGTACACGTGAGCAACGGCAGGTTGATAAGAATGGGCTGTTGGAAGAAACGATTTCTTATTTGTACATAACCAACGCAGGGAGCTGAAGATGTTTTGATATCGTATGGTAATTAAATTGTACCATGTTTTAAATGTGTTTAAATTTGTCGATCAAAAGCGAAGAAGTGATAAAGAAATGCAACACACGTTGCTGCACTATGGAAGGTTAAAAACTTCAGTAAACAGAGAATGTCCGATCAAAACATTGAAAACCCGTTGGGCATGAAAATAAGAGTGGTCCAAACCGGTTTCACGCAACTCAATTCCGAATGTAGCTGCATTCCTTTGGTCCCGGCCAATCCGTGAAAAAAAAAACGAATTGATCGGAATGCGCTGTTTGTTGTGAGGAATTCTAACGCACCGCTACTAATTCTTTGCAACTACGCGGTTACTGATTACTGTCTTCTAAGCGATGGAAGATGCGTCGCATGATTTCCGTTTCGCATTTGAAATCACGCATAGTAAGAAGGTGGTCATTGGCATTTCGATTGCAATCGTGTGATGTGCCGTAACTACAACAGCCTGATGAGTCAGCTTTCTCAACAGTGAAGCATGACGATGCTGTGCTGTTGTTGTAGTATTGCACTGATAAGAGTCTATGCCGGTGGCTGACGGTGGTTTTTATTACCGTCGTATAGCATTCCACTGATGAAGCATTTTTCTTCCTCGAATCTGATGTAGTGTTTACTGCGTATACTACAATTCCAGTCATTTGATAATCGATTGCTGTTAGTGATTAAAAAAAAGTTGTTCCATGTTATGTAAAACAAAAGATCATTTCAACGTGTAGAATGAAGCTCTTAAAAGTGTCCTCAATATATCATCAATTTGGATGGCAGGAATTTAATGAATTTGCTCACCGTAGAATTCAAAATATTCTTCAATCATAAATTATTACAGCGAGCATCAAAACGAGCTCCATAAGTTGAACACATTCACTGTACACAGTAATGCACCTTTATCGTGCCATATCACGATAGAAGTCATGTGTACCAGCCCAATGTCAGCTTCTTGGAGGCATTCGATCACGTGAGGCAATTTGCATGCACAATGCTTCAGTGTCCCGCAACTCGTCCGTACGCCCAAAGGCCTCGAAATCCAAAGGTCAACCGTCAGTGCTAGAGTTTGGTGAGGCTCTGGTTGGCTTTTTGAATAATACAAGAACTTGCCCAGTGGAACTTTTCAATGCCATAACGTGGTTCGTGTGTCGTCCTGGCTGGGTGGAAAGTTTGTTTCTTGCGTATACCAGAACACTGCCGGGGTGCTTTGGAAGGTGAAAAAGAAGTTGGTTTATTAGCGTATCTAATTTTCTGATGCACGCACTGGGAGTCGAGCGGTCGCGGCTGGACCATAAACTAGTTGCGCATGCACAGTGCTACGTTGTGGACTTTTGATCGTTGTGTATGGTTTACGTTTTTCAATGATTATAGTTGACCTTCAGCTTTTTATCACTAGCTCTCCTTGTCCGGTGACCGTTGTGAGAGTGGGCGATATTGGTTTCGGTTGTAAAAAAATAAATGCTTAAAGCAGAGGTGTTTCGGGAACGGTGATAAGAAGATGCAGGTGTGTGGTTTAGTTGTACAGGGTGAGTGTGTTCAAATTAGAAGATAATGATTTATGAAACAACTCAGTCGCGCGCGTAGGTGTTTTAACACCTGTTGAAGATAGTCAAAGAATGATACGCAGTAAGTGTGATTAAAAAAAACCATACAATTATATTTGAAAATGCTCAAAGTTTCAGAGACATCTATTTGTTAAACCAGGACAAAGCATGAAATTACAGTTCCGGGGAGTTGAGAGTATTATTTTGCTGATTTTTTCCAAAGACTTGAGTCCACCGAAAAATTCCCATCGAAAAGATTTGAATTTAGTCATCCTTGTACTATTTTTTGGGGGGAAGCTGTGATTTATATGCTGACCGACTTTAAACCGGAGCGAATCGTCGACCGAAACGACAATAGCTACAAATTTTAGGTTGAAATTTAATGTTGTTTTTCTCATTTTCTGTGATATTATTGTCCTCGACCCAGTTTATCCCTAGTAGAAGCGAATCACAATTGCTGGACCCACAGTTAAGCGGAACAGGAGCAGCTAGTCGTGAACTATGCGTGCCCTCCGTTTAATATTCTTCCATGAACGTGACCACGGCGGTGTGTGCTGAGGTGGGTTCTGAACCACTAGCCATCCCGCTGGATAGGTGCCAGCAGCCAGGAAGAGTGCAAAACTAGATCAAGGATCGGTTCGGTCGTTCCCGGGTAATTTAATTTTCAAGTATGGAAAATTATTTCACTTGCAACGCCATGACTCTGAGTGGAGTGACTTTTCCAGCGTGGTGTTTCCTCTGTGGCGCCCAGAACGCGAGCAACGTTCGCTGCCCATACGGATACGCGTTTACATTTTATGTAAATTGAGCATTAACCTAGTTTATGGTGTGATTTGCTTAACAAAAAAAAAATGCTTTCATCGTTAGAACTGACTCCATAGTCCACTGTCACCCGGACGGAGGCGTCTCTTGATGGTGCATAGTGCATATTTTCGTATGTATGGAAGGCACGCACATGCAAATCGCCACTGTCACGGTGCACTTCGTGGTGGGCTTTCCACATGCAATCGGGTCGCACTGTTGTCCGCCCTCCGTCGTATGGGCGCATGCCGCCCGGAAGGCGACAGGGCTTATGCAGGCAAGGGTTTTAAATCACTAAACATAGCGCACTATTGGACATTGACGGGCACTTTTAACGGTTTGCAGTAACGACCGAATAATGAATAATAATTCACATCGTTCATCTTCGGTGAGGTTGTGGTGGGTTCCACATCTTTAGAAACAAACTAAAGCACTACAATATTCCAATGTGGATTATGTTCGAAGCGAATCGTCCTTAATGCGGTGCAACAGGCTCTTACTTTTGTAGCTTCTTTTAAAAAGTCATAATTTTTATTTCTCGACAGAATTACTTCGCTTCCATGCATGTTTTGTTGTGGTACACGGTGGCAATGGCAGCAGCAGCATTTAACCATCCTTCCAGTTGTCCCTGAAGGTCGTATCGGTGAACCACCGAAGTTCTTCCAAAGTAATCTCCCAGCGGGGATTGGCTCAGCATGAATGTTTTCAATAATTTATGACGGAAACACTTAATGGGAAAGAAAGGGATCATCATAATATGAAAGCGTAGGAATGCTTCATGTTACCTTCGTTAGCGATTCCAAGATTCCGTTGTCGTCATGTCTGGAAGGGATTACTGCATACAGAAGCTTGTTCATAAGATGCTAATACGTTCTTCTTCAAAAGGAATGGACGATTCTTGGAAAAGGGGTCCCTTGTGATGCGTATTCCAAAATATTTGCTTCTGATAATAGCAACCCGAAGAGAGCATCTTAGAAATTCTCATTTTTGAAGAGTTTATAGTTTTATTTATAGAACATTTGTGGGATACCTTTTTCGAATACTTATGGGACATAATCAAGGTGTGTAAAAGCACACCGAAAAGACAAAGAAAGAAATCCGAATGAATGTACCTTACCTAAGTCAGTCTACGAATTCAATTCGATTAAGTGAGCAACCAGAAGCAAACTTCAACAACGTCTTTGAAAAGGCGACGCTAATGTAACGCTACTCCTACCTGATTTAAGATGCATCAACTGATCTGGAACGGAGCTACGGCTCTTTGGAAATAGCTGAAATTGCTCTGCATCGTTATGCTCCAAATCTTGCACCTTAATACTCGATCTTTGCAGGGTTTTCTTGAAGCGTAGAATGAATGCAATTTTAATCATGTACACATCAAATCGAGTACGAATTTTTCGGATTGTACTTTTACTTAAAATTTCGTTCGAGATAAAATATCTTCCTTTTTTATCTCCAATCATCTAATCGTTTTCCTCGTGATATGATGATCTTTCAACCTCCAGTGATTAGTTGTCGGTTCGCATTACGCACTGCGGCATCAAGGTTGTCTAGGTAGTTGATTCGCGAACGTGACGGAATCGTATCTCTTGTTCGAGTTCGTATCGAGTAAAAACAGCTCCGGGGAGAGCAAGGTGAGCCCGCTGGAAAAGGTCTTGCTACTAGTGCGTGCTACAACAGCAGCATTGCGCAATAGTAAAGGTATACAACCTTCCATAAATTAGCAAACGGTGGAAGTTGCAGTTTTCACTCATAGGCCATGTTAGCAGTATGCAGGAAACGTTTAGCGTACATCTTGCCATCGTCATTGTCTCGATGCAAATCGAGAAGAATCTGTCGTTCAAGGTCACCAAATCGGAATGGAAATGGTGTTCTATTAACTCTGCAATATTTGCATCTAGTATCGTTTTACTGTATTTCAGTAACATGAAATGGATGCGAACATAGTCTTGTGTTCAGTTGACACTCTTTGGAGGGACAGGCTGTAATAATACTTGTGTGTGACCTTACATGGAGCTTGCGTGGTATGGTTCGGTCGTGTACGCAACCGGTCAGCTTCGGCATGAGTAAGGCTCTCGTCAAGCTAATCTGCTACACCCCACTGAATGGGGTAAACACAAAGTTATGCCAGTGAAATAAAAAATAAAATAAAACCGGTGTGAACTTATCGCAGGTTAAGCAAAGCCACACGGTATCGATGACTTAACGCTTTGCGGAACGCGTAATAGCGTCATGCTCGTCGTACGATCGTTCCACGGTGCGAGGTTTGTTGTGAGTTGTCAATGAGAAAGTCACACAGGGGAGAAGAATTTTGTAACCATCTCCGTGTTGCAATATCTGATTTTGAAAAAGCCTTAAAAATATAAGTTATTCTAATGAAAGATTACGCTTGGGTCGGAACGCCTAAAAGTATGTACATTTTATATTAGGCTCTCTTTTAGGAGCCAACAGATGGATTATTGTTTGCGGTTCGGAAGTCGTAAAATTTATCTAAATTGTTTAAATAGTAATAATATTAAAAAGTCATTGTGTTCTGTCGCGCGTGCTGGCAAACGATAAGATTCCGTTCCTAGTATGTCTTCCATTTGACTTTGAAGAGTGATGCTACGCGCTCCGTGTGTAATTCCTAACCAATGATTATCATTTACGCATGTGCGAATCGTAAAGCACAAATAGCTGTAATAAAACGACACACCTGGCGTCATGAGGCGTAATCAAAGTGCATTTGTTTATCGTTTTCTGCCCCTATAAAGCGGCTATCATTCGTGAACAAAACACGACAATGCACGGCGGAAAATGAATCTGGCTTGAAATGAAGCTTCGTTTTGTCAGCGTCTGTAACACGTGCCCAATCAAACCGGCTGCAGCGTTTCAAAGCTACACAAACTGGTTCCTTTCGATACTTTGTTTTCGCCGCCGTGTAACGTACCTGTGTACTTTAAGATGATGTGTTTACAGCCGTTGAGTGATGTGCTCTTCTGTAGCACGATGGAAAACGATGAACACCCAAAATAGTTGCTACTGATTCGAATAATAAATGCACTGAGCGCGAGAGGAGTGTTCAACTCGGTCTCGAATTACTCAATGTAACCTTTCATTGTGCCACGAGTCACAAAAAGTAACGCATCATTTTACATCTGGCAAAACGTCGTCTCCTTTTGGGAGGAGCGTCCAGTTGAAAATGAAAAGAAGGGTCAGCGCCAACCGTACAGGCGAGTCACAACAGACTGGTGTATTTTTACCACCTCACCCAAACAATCAACGCTACGAGGGGGTTTTTTTTTCGACAGGTTAAAAATAATCTTCAAGAAGCACGCGAGTATGTGCGAATGTGAGGATCGGATGTGTGGTGTACGATCAGAACAATGGAAAACATGCACATCTTAACGAGGATCGGAATAAAATTTAATACAGTTATTACTTTGATCTTTTTTCCTGATAAGTGGTGCGTTGGAGTTGAGAATAAATCTTACTGAGGTCAAATGTATATAGAACTTTGAAAATGAGTAAATCTTGTCACAGTTCACCGACAGAGATTCTATTGGAAGTTGGATTACTTATAAGTAATAATTGTATAGCGAGCTACCCGCATAATATGCATCACTGCACGTCTCTCACCATCGTTTTCTGTCGGTCTCATGATCTAATAAACATGTTCCTGCAGACAAGGAAGAGATTGCATTGTAAAGCAACATCCGACATTTGTCCTGTCCCAGAGGGTGTGAGAACTCCCGAACGCATTTGATTCGGTAAAGTCTTGACCAATTGACTTTCACGACGTTGACGTTGATTCAATTAGGCGGCATGATCCGATCTCTGCTGTGAGCTTCTCATGGCCACGGGAATTTGCCCTCATTTTTTCCATATACCCGCATCACTCGAATCGCGGTTTGCTGAGAACCTTTCCGATTATGTCAGTCTCGTCGATGCAACTCTGGTGCAAGTGGGAACTGTAGCTGAGTAAAGGTGCAGGTATTTGAGCATCTCATTGATAGTATTCCAAACATTTGACAATCCCAATATAATTCTCCGCTTTGAGGTTAACTAGAATTCGTTCTAGAACGGCATTTCGAACCATTTCTGGATGTGTTTTTTAGTGGAATTTTGAACAACTCGGAACTCGGCTCCAGCCACTCCGCGTTACTACGGAGCGTTAATTGAGTTTGATGCTAATCATCCAGGCGGGTCGGTTGCTATACACTGACCGTAACTCTAAGGCCGGCGGGTCGTGTTTGTATGATGGGTGGTGGGTAAAGTATCGCTGAAAATCATGACATGAGTCATCAGTTTCCTCGTGGCCGGTCGGGGATGTGATTGAATTATGAATTGTGCGAAGCGGTAGATACAGTTTATTAGGTACTGCGCGGTTGCGAGAGGCAAGAACCTGAACCTGTTATAGGAAGTTTCCATTCCTTCGGACACGCGATGCATACCGCTACTAAGTTGGCAAGCAACTTATAGCACTATTGGGGGATTAGATTGTAGATTGAGCAACAGGACAAAGATATAAAAGCAATTGGCATTTCGTTGTGTTCATTCGCTATTTATTACATTGGACAAACATTGAACTTGTCGCAATGTAGTTGAGTATTGCTACTTATTAGATGTGAGCTGAACAGACCATTACTAGCATAATAGTCATCAATATTAGCAATAAAGTTTATGCGAAACAGTAAATATTGCAAAACTGCATTCTTACGTAATGATTTGCGTAATAAACCTCCTAACAACCTTCTGCCGTATGCGATCGAAATCTGGCAATTGCCATGGCCGGTGACGCGGTTCCATTCCGTGTTGATTATTTTTGGCAATATTCGTAACAACATTGGCAAAAAGGGCATACGAAGACTGGCTGAGAGGTGTTTTGTCGACGTGCAGCAGAAAAATGTCCGCCTGATTTTAGCAAACCGCGCCACGTCCTTGCAGCAGAAAGGGAAACAAATGTCTTACCTGGCGCTGTGTGTGAAGTGTTCTCAACCATGTCTAGTGTCTGGGTACAGGCGGATGACACGAAGTGCAACGAGTTGAAGGCAACCGAAAGGAAGGAAAAAAGCATCATTAAAACGCGTTTCGGTTTGTTTGAGCTGAGCTTGAACTTGATCGTTTATCTTGCGAAACGTCATCGAATGTGCTCACTATGCGCGGAATATGTACCACACAACAAATTTCAGTTACAACTTTAGTCGTATATTTCACAACTGCATGTTCCTTTGTATGATGTTATTTATAAACGAAAACTTATTTTTTATTTTATTTCATTCTCTACAGACTCAGTCTCAAGCGGTTGGTGGAGATGAAGGCGGCAATCAGTGTGTGTGGTATGGTATCTGCAATGTCGATTCACTTAATCGCGCCCAGTACTGTCCGTACAACGGGACGGCCAAACCGATCGACACGAAGGCAAGAGATCTGATCAAGATGTGGTGTAAACATCTGCTAGTCGAAGATGCCACGGGCAACATAAACACGTGCTGTGATGCGGCACAGGTAAGTATCTAGAACATGGTTTCACGATCAGGAACGCGCTTAAAGGTCTTACACACGCCAAATATAGTTTGGTACAGTGAATCTCCCTATTTCCATAACTCGTCCAATGTAATGGGAACCATAGAAAAAGCTGTTTAACTGTCACAAACTTAGCGCAGATTCTACGTCGTACTTCTCTCTCTCTCTCTCTCTCTGTGTGGAAACAGCTTTGTGATCTCATCCGCTAGCTGTGAAGTTGGAGGTAGCGTAGCAGCTGGCACGGTACGCTAGTGGCCGGTTGACCTTGACAGTGACGAAACGAGTAGCATCACCTTCCACAGTTAGAATTGCGTATTTCCGCATCTCCCACCTACCCGAGCGTGTCGATTTTCGTTGATGCGTAGCATAATGTTGGTCGCTTGCGCCTCTGTCTGTCGCTCGACGACATTGGCTCATTAGTAAACGAAATTCTACGCATTCCTCAGCCTTTTGACTCCACTCGGATGTCTTTACGGTTGTTTAAGCTCGTCGGGTCTATGGGAATTGAGCACATTCAAGATCCTAAGCACGTTGCAAATTATTTTAGTGATGCGTATGATGTGGCGATCGTATCGGCTAGTGCGCACCATTGTTTCAGTGAGCGAGAAGTGCATCGTACTATCTAAAAGTAGCGCAACTCGTGTAACGAGTTTGAAAATCTTGAAGCAATCGACCTAGGGCGACACCATGGGTAAAGATATAGGCGTTCTACTTGTTTCCGTTGGTATTAGGTTTAAAGGCCAACCGGGGACGATGCACCCATCGGACACGATAGCAAAACAGAGAACATAATATTTGCAGGTTTTAGTGTGGAGGAGGGCACCGACACGCGTCAAGGTTGTGGCGTTGCCAGTTGCCTAAAGCACATCCTAGCATAGCTCCTAGCATAGCGGTTGACCCAGAGAGTTACCGCAGAACCGGTCTGCAGTAGATAATGGTAGTAGCTCATCGGTGTATTTTGCATTTTGTGCGAATGGAGGTCATAGCTTGATGCGCAGGAAGTGTCAAGAAATATATTGTGATATCGATCGTACTAGAATCTCCGGGGCGAATGTCGGTCAGAGTTTGGGGGATTCTGTATACGTTTGTCGATGTAAAATAAATGTTAACATTTGTACTTACGCGCCTATCAACCGGCGGCGCGTTTTTGTTTAGAAGGGTGTGTGCTTGGTCGGGTCTTTCCTTTTGGAAGCTCTTTCCCTAGCGCTTGGTTTTCGGGAATAAACTATTTTTACCGACATCCATTACGCAGCTAGCGTGCGCCGTGTCTATCTTATATTGCGCTGACGCACTGATGGATGGACGCTCTTCAATTATATTTCTTTTCCCCATCGAATCAGTTTACTGGAAGTGTAAAACCATCGATTGATGATTTAACGCACACATTGCCTGGTGCGCAAATGTACACAAAATGAACTATATTGTTATTATTTTACCGTCAGTACTGCTTCTGGAAGTTTCCGGGGTCTGTTTCGAATGGGAAACTGTTTTTTTTTGTTGCCAGTGAAAAATGGCCGTTTTGAAAGTCAGTATGTCCTTGATAGACGTCAAGCGCTCAAAAGTCGATTATCTATCTTGAAAAATCAGTTTGTGTCCTCGAAATTAATTTAATTCTCTTATTTATTATTTTTTCTCTCTCTAATTATTAGTCCATTATTTGGATTCGACGTAAAATTTGTGCTATAAAATTAACTAGACATAATATCTTAACTAGATTGATGATTATTCTCTTTCTTTGTTTTCCGTAGATGCAAGTGCTAAACAAAAATGTGGCACTAGCGGCCAATTTTCTTGCTCGTTGCCCATCCTGCATGGCCAATCTGGTGCGACACATGTGTGATTTCACCTGCAGTCCACAGCAGTCCAGCTTCATGAAGGTGGTATCGACGGAGGAGGTCGAACCCAAGGAAGAGAATGAAAAGTCCGACCAACCGGGCACCACGGTGGCTCCCACACCCAAAGAGTATATCACCAAAATCGATATCCACATTACGCAGGAGTACCTGAACGGTACGTTCCAATCGTGCAACCAGGTTTCGGTTCCATCGACCGGGCAGCTCGCGCTAGATCTGATGTGCGGTGACTGGGGTGCATCCCGATGCAGTGCCAAGAAGTGGTTCCACTACATGGGCGACTCCGAGAACAATCTGTACGTTCCGTTCCAAATCGATTACGTTGCGCACAGTTCGCCCAATGAAACCATCGACGGCTATATACCGTGGAATCCTCGCATCGTTCCATGCAATGAAAAGCTGGATGTAAGTCATTCACGCTCACGCATGTAATTCGTCTCGATTTGCTAATAATTTAATCTTTTTTCTTCTTCCAGGCAAACACACCGGCATGCTCGTGTGTCGATTGTGAAGCATCCTGTCCAAAGCCACCGCCGCCTCCCAGTCCACCCCAACCTTTCGTTATTTATGGTATGGATGGATACGCGGTCGTCATGTTCGTGGTGTTTGTCGTGTGTAGCGGCCTATTTTTGATTGGTGCCTGTTTTTGTCATTCGAGCACCGGTACCGGCGGTGGAGGCAGCAGTGGAGCAAGTGAGTTTTCTGTCAATGGATTTCTATATTCATTTTTCTATAACACTAGTTTAATTTTTTTAAAAGAAAATGTAACTGGAAAACTGATCACCGAATGTGGAACTGGGCACCGAGTGTTTTTGTGATATTTTCTTCTGGCTGAGCAGATCACTTTCTATGCAAGCTTCTTGTCAGGATATTTTTTTTGTATTGACGGAATTGATCATCTGTTGAATGCAGTGCAAGTGAAATAATATGGTCTTGTTCTGTTTTGTAAACTACATTATGCACTGAAATACTGTTTTTTTAAAGTTACATACGATTTGCATATTTGCGCATTTTCATTTAGAGATTCTGGCATGATTTGCTTGTTCTAGTAGGGTTAGGCGATATATATTTTGATTGCTTATAAACTGAATACCATAAGTTACCAGAATGGCTAGTAGAGATGCTTGTATGAATTATGCAATTCAGTACAAATCAAGGTACAGGATACAGTTACACTCATATGTATGTGAATTGATTATCAACGTATTTGTTCAGTAATTTTAAAGAAACGACCCAAAGGTTTGTACGTTTACATTATTGCATTGCAAAACAGATGCAAGGATGAAAGGATGGTAACGGTTAGAAATGAATCGAAAGGGATATTCCTTCAACCGCCTACGTGTCCTGTGCTGAAATTTTCGATGGTTGAATTTGATAGTCTGCCTGTGAATTCACTTACATATGGTAACATTTTGCAACGGCATCACACATATATTTACGCTCCCACTGCTCAATATTTAAATTGATTTAACAAGGAGTTCAAGAGCGACGGTTAAACCAAATCTGTCTACCATCGTATGTTTAACACTTATGAATGAAACATTCGCGAAGTGGAATCGTACGGAAACACTGTACGATTGTTCTTACTCTTTTGTGGCAACGAAACCAATGTTCTGTTTTTTGGCTTCACAACGAGCAAGGGATTGATTATTATCATCTTCGGGAGGTGACATTGGTTGACCTCGATCGATTGTGTCGCATGACTGATTACGCGGATGAGACTCAAATTTGTCTCGTTTAATTCCGCTGGTATGAAACGTTTTTGTGTGATACGCTTGGTTTGGATCGATTAAAAGGGGATAGGAGCGTTTAATCAAGAATATTCTAGCAATAGTATGTTCTAGAGAAGGAAACGAATTACCAAGGTATATGCTTATTCCCTACGATTAGTTCAAATAATAAAAACGAATATGTTATAGTGGCTGTTTCCTCATTCACCATTACCACCTTTAACGAATGAGTATCGTTTAGCAGGTTGCGTGTCTACTATTCAAATAGCAGTAATTTGGTTCTATTGCGACAAAAAGGATGCGCCAGTGAATATTTTTCCCCCTATCCTTTCTTCCATTTAATTTTTTTTACAATTGCTAACACCGGCAAACAACACCTAAAACATTGCAAAGAAAATAGCCGCAGACGAATAAAATGTGGATAACGATTAGTTTGAATCACCCAGTTTTCGCTCTAGTGCCGGCATCAAAACGGAATTAAGTTTTGTTTCCTCACAATTGCCAGACAAACTTGGCGAACAAACGGGCGGATAATTATGAGGGTTATTTTTATCACTATTTTGATCGAGTTTTCGGTTGCGTTTGCCTCCATGAAAGGAGTGGAAGAACGATTCTTGCATGGAATTATCCGCGGCTCATTAACGTTGATCTAATGAAGTCGTGGATATTGTATCTAAATGGAGCTCATTTAAAGCATGGTGATAAAGGCAGATGAAGAAAAAAGGACACCTTACAGTGTGTATGTGTGTGTGTCTAGCATTTCCTTAACAATTTAGGAAGTTTGAATATTTTATACCGGTTCGAGAGAAGGTTCTAACACTATTTTAAATTGTAACTAACAGGCATAAGATGTATCGATCATTGTTCAGGTTTCGGTTTCGGATTAAACCCATTTTCTTCTGGTTTTCCACGTACGAGCCATAAAACAAAGACTGGAGATTGGATAACAAAAGAAAAGAATTAACAAGCTGACTGATCGCACCGTGTTTTCGTTTTCTTTTTTCTTCCTTTTTCCTTCGGTTATGCTATAACATAAACAAAACACATGTAACGCGGAATGGCAATCAACAAAACCAATACTCAAATATCAAACTCATCATCTCTTCATCAACGTATCGGATTATCATGCTAAAATTTTTCATTTTATATGAACCCTTGGAACAACGCAATACTCCTCTGCCACGTACTGAACTGAACCGAACAAACAACAACAACACACATACAAACAAACACTGCTGCTGGTGGGGTTCGCATACTACCCTTAGAACTGTTGGTAAATAGTGGTGACGCGCAGCCATCGGACCTGCGGTCCTCGGTGGGCCGTAGGTTGGCCGGTGGTCTCTCTTCTAACAGTGGCGATCTGGGCACGGACCGGGAAGACTCACCCCTACAGTCGAAGCGATCGAGTAGGTTTTCGTTCTGGTTTGTTGGAATCAATTTTCGTTGCCATTGTTTTATCATTTAACCGTGTTTTCATCCATCCTCATCTCACACATGTGTGCACCCCTTTAAAAAAATACTTGTTTATCTAATGCTTCAATAATGTTGAATGTTTTAAATTGGAACATGAACCATATTTCATAATCACCATAATATCATCATCTTGAAACACACCGAACACCTCATGCTCATTATGCGAGACTATTCATTCAGTCCTTTTAAAACTTTTACCATATAACAGAGGGGTCGGCAAAGCTAAGGAATATGCTTTATGTGTTATTTTTTCGTTACGGCATTATCTTTGAAATTTCGTAGACAACCTTTAATCTTCTCAACCATTGTTAGTCAATCACGCTTACACAAACTGTTTCACTTTCTGTGATTTTAATAAATTGTAAAAGCTGCAACGCGACATTATGTGTGTATGTTCTTTATACATCAGCTCTCAATTTAGGAAAAAAATATTGCAACATAAGTTCAAAAACACATAGCGAAACATACATTTGTCCTGTTGATGCTGTTTGTCTATTTCTCTGCACCTTTACCATCTTCTAACTGTAATTCAACGTGTCACTATGTGTGCAAAATGTACGAGCATGTATATATCACGCCATCTAACAATTAAAAACTTCTAACTGATCGAATTCGTATGATTCCAATTTTATTTAGGTGCCACTTGGGACGGTGAACAGGAACTTCGTCCTCACCCGTCCGGTGTGGGAGCCGAGGAAGATGACGATGAGTCCGGTTATTTCGAACGACTCGGAGCTAAGACGGAAACCGCCTTGGAACACTTCTTCACTGCGTGGGGAACAACCTGTGCTAAACATCCTTGGCTTGTGCTGCTTGGAGGTAATATAAATGTTTTTTCACTAGTTACTCTTCGGGTCTAACTAAAAACACCATCCGTTCTTTATGTATTTGCAGGACTTATCTTCATTGTTGCAATGGGTATGGGCATTAATTTCCTCCGTGTCACGACAAACCCAGTTGAACTGTGGGCTTCCCCACATTCACGTTCCCGTGTTGAACGAGAGTATTTCGATTCCAACTTTGAGCCATTCTACCGTATCGAGCAGATTATCATCAAGGCAGAAAATCTTACCAACGTGATGCACAACACCTCCAACGGCGTGATTGAATTCGGGCCGGTATTTAACCGACAATTTCTGCTCGACGTGTTCAAACTGCAGGAGAAAATAAAGAAGATTAAGGCCGTGCGTAACGATGGCAGCAATCAGACGGTTGGATTGAAAGACATTTGCTTTGCACCGCTTAGCACGAATAATGGGGAGACGCGTACGGAAGAATGTGTGGTCCAATCGTTGTGGGGCTATTTCTCGGACGACATGGATGACTTTAATGACGAAGAAGAGGACGCACAGGGCTTTGTGATCAATTACCTGGACAAGCTGATACAGTGCTTTGGAAATTATTACAATCCATCATGCCTGGCGCCCTACGGTGGGCCCATCGATCCGGCCATCGCACTCGGTGGTATACCGCAACCAAAGTCACCGGAAGAGAAGCCCAGTTACAGTGAAGCGAACGCTGTCATCTTGACGTTCTTGGTGCGAAACTACCATGACAAGAACAAACTCCAATCGGCACTGGCTTGGGAAACGGAGTACGTAGCATTCATGAAGAACTGGACACGGGAAAACATGAGCATCGCCTTTACGTCCGAGCGTTCAATCGAAGATGAATTGGCACGCGAATCACAGTCAGATGTGTCTACGATTTTGGTGTCATACATCATCATGTTCGCCTACATCGCCATTTCACTGGGGCACGTAAACCAGCTGAAACGGGCCTTGATTGATTCAAAGGTGACGCTTGGCTTGGGAGGTGTTGCGATCGTACTGGCTTCGGTCGTTGCATCGGTCGGTATTTTCGGATATATTGGCGTTCCTGCTACATTGATAATTGTGGAGGTAATACCATTTTTGGTGTTAGCGGTCGGTGTCGACAATATCTTCATTCTGGTTCAGACGCATCAGCGCGATACGAAAAAACCGACGGAAACGCATGCTGAACACATCGGACGCATTCTAGGACGCGTTGGACCATCAATCCTATTGACCTCTGTCAGTGAAAGCTGTTGCTTTTTCCTCGGCGGGTTGTCCGACATGCCGGCCGTGCGCGCATTCGCTCTGTATGCCGGTATGGCGCTGTTAATCGATTTTTTCCTACAAATCACTTGCTTCGTTAGTCTGCTGGCGCTCGATACCATCCGCCAGACGGACAATCGGTTGGACGTGCTATGTTTCTTGCGCGGCTCCAAAAAGGATATGCCAGGCAGCATCGGTGAGGGATTGTTGTACAAATTCTTCAAAAGTATCTACGTACCATTCGTGATGCGCAAACCGGTCCGTGTGGCGGTGATGATCGTATTCTTCGGATGGCTCTGCTCGAGCATTGCTGTCGCACCGCACATTGATATTGGACTTGACCAGGAGCTCTCAATGCCCGGCGATAGCTTCGTGCTGAAATATTTCCGCTATTTGCAGCAGTACTTGAGCATCGGCCCGCCGGTATACTTTGTGGTGAAGAACGGATTGAACTATTCAACCATGCATGATCAGAATTTGATATGCGGTGGACAGTACTGTAATCTCGACAGCCTTTCGACGCAGGTTTATATCGCAAGCAAGCAGCCACAGTCATCTTATTTGGCACGACCGGCGTCTTCGTGGTTGGATGATTACATCGATTGGTCGACTGCACCAGGCTGCTGCAAGCAATGGACCAATGGAAGCTTTTGTCCTCATCAAAGTAAGTAAATAAAACAATGAGGATTCAATTAAATCGCATGAAATTCATTTCTTTTATTTGACTTTCGACAGAGAGTGCCTGTGGAGCGTGTAACATTTCACTGACACCTCAAAAGCGACCCGTGGAGGACAGTTTCCGGCAATATGTTTCCTTCTTCTTGGAAGATAACCCAGATGAGGCTTGTGCCAAAGCGGGTCACGCGGCATACGGTAGCGGCGTAAAGTATCAACCGGATGCATTGTCCCCACAGTACAGCGATGTGGGAGCGACCTACTTCATGGCGTATCACACGATTCTTAAATCGTCCTCCGACTACTACGAAGCGTTGCGTTCGGCACGTAAAATTTCGGCAAACATTACCAGTACGATACAAGCGAATCTTCGCCTCCAGGGTCGCAGCGAAGCAGATATCCAACAAATCGAGGTGTTCCCCTACTCGGTGTTTTACGTGTTCTACGAACAGTACCTTACGATGTGGCCTGATACGCTCAAGAGCATGGGTATATCAGTGCTAGCCATCTTTATCGTAACGTTCCTACTGATGGGCTTCGATATTCATTCATCGCTGGTAGTAGTGATCACGATTACCATGATCGTGATCAACATAGGTGGACTGATGTATCATTGGAACATCTCACTCAATGCCGTGTCGCTCGTGAATCTCGTAATGGCGGTCGGCATCAGCGTAGAGTTTTGTTCGCATTTGGTACACAGTTTCTCCATGTCGGTGGAAGAAACGCGCGAAAAGCGGGCAGCGGATGCGCTCACCAAAATGGGCAGCTCTGTGTTCTCCGGTATTACGCTGACAAAGTTCGGCGGTATATTGGTGCTCGGTTTCGCCCACAGTCAAATCTTCCAGGTTTTCTACTTCCGTATGTACCTGGGCATTGTGCTGTACGGTGCGGCTCACGGACTCGTGTTCCTGCCGGTGCTTCTAAGCTATATCGGTGAGTATCGGTAATATAGAGGATATCGAAATGAGAACCTGTTACCTATGGAAGAGGGGACGCGTGGGTGGTATTTGTGTGATAGTTTCGATTTTGATTCTCGTTTTTTGTACTTTTTATGCATTTTTAGTTGCATCAGACTAAATCAGTCATTAGTAATGTGAGCAATTGTGAGCGCTTTAATGCATTGCTTATCTAGCATTCAGCAGGATGTTAATCAATTTTGGTCTATTCCTCTGTATTCGCTGACAAAATCCATACACATTAAGCTCTACTTTATCTTCTTATTTCTTGACAATTTCCTCTCACTGACAGTAGCTAACGGCAATGCTTTAACAATTTTTTTTCACATGCGGTTTTGTACAGACGATAGTCAGTATCAATAACGGTATGAACCCAGGCTGTCGTTACAAAACCACACGTTTTTGTATGTTTCATACGTGTTGTGCATGTTTTTCTCTTTTTCGTGCAAGAGCTTGTATTTTGTATATTGCAAATATTATTGTACGAAACTTTTCGAAGTATTGTGTCGTGCTTCATTACTTCATATCTAGCTTTCCATTGCTTGTTTCCACTCAACAGATCATTTCAATTGTTCACTAAACAACTACACCGATTTTCAGTTTTATATTTTTTTGTAATTTCATGCATAGGATATATGCGATTCGATTCGGGGTTGAGATTAGTTACAGAGCATTTCAGTAAGAATTAGTGTCCTGTTTCGCAGTCCTCCTCATCTCCATGTGTAGATTATATTGTTTAAGTTATAACTGCTAACACACTATTACTATAGTGATACTGTAGTATCAAGCGTGTTGAAACGTAGTGCATGGATCTAAGCTAGATTGTGTTGTTGTTGCGTCTTGTACAGACGCCTCATAATCTGTAGTTAATAAATAAAAACACTCAAGAAACATAGACATTTGATCCTAAAATACCGCCCTCAAAAACCCACCACTATCTGTATAACCGTCATATGCATCAGCACGTTTAGAAGCAAAATTTATTAATCCTGAAACGTATTTTTTCTCTTCGTTTTTCTTCTCTTCCCATCAAATCGCATAACAATACTCGTTTACTTTCAACTGGGCCATAACACGCACTCGCCACTACATGTGTCCGGTGTGTGTGTGTATGAATTTGTCTTGCGTCCCATCCATCCGTTGTATCGTTGCGCTGTAATATGGCCTCATGTTTCGCAAACTATGCAAACACGTGTGGGGTTTATCATGCGGGAAATCGAAATGCAACCTCTCTCGTGTCGGAAAATCATTCACAAAACGAAAAAAATACATGATACAAATACAGGCGCCCCTATCAACAAAGTTAAACTGGCCAATCACCGGCGGCAAGCGATGCAGGAAACCCAGGAAACGTCCCTCTCTACAACCGTAAGCAAACCTAATCCAACCAGTGTTGCTCACCATCATCAACAGTCTAGCGCCCGTCTGGCGGACGGCTCTTGCTGCCGTGTGGATAGTAGTAGTGGTCGTCGCGATGGTTGTGGTTGTCGTTGTTGTTGTGTAGTGCCACCTGCATCGTTCAACGCATCCTCATCTAGCATCACCAATCCACCGCCATCATCACCACCGACACCAACCTCACCCATTCCAACGTCGCCCTTGCACTGCTTTCGCACAATATTTAGTATAAGCACTGGGAGAAGGCATTCGGCATCATGCCACTATGCGCGGGATTGCTGCTGCTCACAGCACACGGCATGGTGTAAATCAAGAAGCTTTAAGCTGGTCGCCTCTCCCCCGGGTATCGGGGCGGCAGGTGGAGCAGCAGCAGTCGGAGCGCCGCATGCATCTTCGTCATTCGCCACTAATGTGTCGTCCTCAGATCGGGAAACTAATCGGTCGACGACGTTCAACAGCACTTCTGCTAGTACGGAGCGGGCAGCGTTTTGTGGTTGCATTCAACATCGGTGGCAACGTTGGCGTAAGAAGCATCGGACAAACAAACAGTCGAAGCCAACCGGGGAAAATACGTACTATTCTAATGCAGATTACTGTCTCAACGTAACGTTACCGATGAACGATGTTACCACGAATGCTACCCATTGTACGGTCAAGCATGATGTTGTTTGTAAAAAGATGTAGTTGCCTTAAGTTACCACATTCCCCATAACACTGCCGATTGCGTTTACGGGTTAATTCTGCAAGTGCTTCTTCATTTTGTATGTAAAGTATGTATAATTTCTTATGCATTTTTGCATGTGACAACATACTTTTTTTCGTACGTATGCATACTGACGATTGTTTTCATTCAATGTTGTTGACTGAAATTTTGTTGTATTTCGTTATTACGAGATTGTGAGCATGCATATGTACGATCACAATTTATGTTTGTTTTGTTTTATTTTCATGATTTGTCTTTTTAAACGTTTTAATCATTTCTAGATGGTGTGGTTACCCTTAGTATCGTTTTTTTTTATGTTTCTTTTGTTGTTTGCTTTTGTTAAACGTTTGATAATGATGTGTTTGAGTATTCTATCTTTTTTTTTGTTTCGTTAGAACGGACCTGGGGCCGTATCGACTTATTTTACCACGTAGCCGTATAGTCAGTCCTTGCTACGGGGGATTGGTCCGGATGGGATTTTGGTCCGTGTCGTTCGTGTGAAGACCGGCTCCGCTACCATCATGCCACCGGGCCGCCCCTTATTCTATCTTTTATATATATATACATATATTGTTGGCACCTGGCATCATCACACACTAAATGAAGTTACAAAGTCATAAAGAAGTTATTGAAGAAATTTCAACCCTTCAACTGAGCCACAAAATTTACTCGGTTTCCGACAGAATCATTCTGACAGCTGGCTAATTTCATCGGCATACGGCAGCGTGCTATCTGCAAACAGTTGTTTTATATGTTAACATGTTATATGTTAGAATGAAATTGTTGGGAGTAGAAGTACATTTTGGCGGCTGCTACTGAGATTGTAAACGAGTGTTGTTAGACAGAAGTGTTACGATTGTACAGTATCGCTGTTGTCCATTGCATTACCTGCACTGACTGTGTGATGTTGCTGTGTAGGTAGTTAATTTACTTCTACGTGGCCTCATTTTGTTGCGCCTTTCTACAGCACTACCTTTGCACTACCATAGCGTGATATGCACTACCGTGTTGTAATTGAATAACTAATCTCTTTTTCCCTACCGTTTGCCATTTCGTTTCGTTTTTTCTCCTTTCTATCTTTGTTCTGGATTTCTTTGCCACGTTCTTCTCCTGCCGTTCCTTCTGCCGTACCCCAACGTGCGTGCGGACGTGCGGGCGCGTGTGCCACAGCTGCACCGGGATGAAAGAATATTTATGTTTGAGCGAATCGAGGCCGATATACACGGTTACTAAGTATTCCTTTTTATCGGTTGTGTTTCTTTCGGTTTCGGTTTATTCACATTTTTTGTTCTCTTGTGTGTACTAATAGAGTGCCCCAATTCTTCATGTTGCATTCATGTTTAGTTTTAATTTTTTTGAGAAGCTTTTTCCTTCGGTGTGGAATGGTAAAGTATACGCTTGCCGTAATGGGGAGTCACTTCCATTCCATGCAAAAAAAACTCTAAATGTACCTTTTTGTTCGATTACGTTTGTTGTCGAATGTATACCATTTGTTTTGCTAACGTTTCTTTTTATATCAATGTTTAGGTTGCACAATAAAACTGCAATACATTCACGATTACAGACTAAATGATTCTTCATTGTTTTCCTCATGTTTTATGTTTTGTTATATTTTTTATCTTTTCGTTATGCCCCTTCGTTGTATGGAAGGATAACGCTTAGCGTCTTTAGCTGCCATGGGATACATTTCTACCGCTCGAGCCACATTTTTCTTTGGTTGTTATACTTGAAACACGTTCTATCTGTTTACCTATCTGAAACCTAACGAACGATTATTGGACTATCGGGGGCGCCATTGTGCCTTTTAGATTAAGTCGCAAAAGTGTTTGAGTGTGAGTGAAAAGGTTTGTACCTTTCAAGTATTGCTACTCTACTGGAATAGTAACGATAGAGTAGTTTCACTAGTTTTACATGCTACGCTTAAATGAGTTTTCTTGTAGCGAAAACCACCCAAAAGAGCCACCACTGCTAGAGAACCGTCCAATGCACTGATCGTCACTTGACATACAGTGACGCCACAACTGCAAACTAATGTGTAAATATGAACATCATACAGCAAACTAGCAGGAAAACAAAACCATGCACCAAAAGCAACTGATTATTCAACTGATTGCCGATGGTGTCGAAGTACAACTAAAGAACTGTACAAAACACTTCAACCATACGATGGTGACAGTTCGCATCATAGTATAAAGCTTATGCCTGGCGCTATTTTAGAGTAGAAGTATTGTTTCTCATTTATGTTATGTAATAATGAGTTATACAAATGGGAAAAGAAGTACTGATTATTGCAGAATGCCTTTTAGCTTGCCTTGGCACAGAAATATAACATTTTGTGTTTATACATTCGAACTTCCATTTCAATCTTTCGCTTATTAATGTTTGTTTGGGCTAGATTTAGGTCTGTTTCAATTGCTATATGTAATTATTTTTTCCTTGCTCTTCTAATTTACTGTATCCCTTTTCTTGTAGATCGACCTCATCGTAGAGCGCTTTACTTAGTTTTAAGTTGTGTATAGTGATCTTTGTGGCGTGATCTTTTCCTTCCTACACTATGTACTTCATACATTTTTTAATTGAGATTTAGTTCCTATCACGTATTTACAATTTGTTTTCGCTTCCTCCTTTTCTCACCATTTCTCTCTACATCAACTTAGGCGTGATGCACCGCCGAAGACGCTCCCACAACGATGTTTCCAACGGCACACACCACCCCAGTGCTAATGAGATCGATGAGGAGCCGAATATGGAACAGGATGCAGCGTACTATGACGACCGACAATCTCCCGACTACAACAGCTACCACCACAACGACGATGACGACCAGGCAAATATTCAGCGAACGGAGCAATCGAATTATCCTGCGCTTCGCCAGGAAGAAGAAACCCAAAGAGGAAGAGGATACCGGGCAACAGGAGCATCTGGCGCACCCGGGTACTCCGGAGCACGGCAACAATCACGACACGAGATGCAATCCCAGCAACAGCAGCAACCAACCAATCAGCACCGAACCACCCTTGAGGTCCACGCCCAGCACGATATTCCTCCGGGTGAGGATACGGAGGAGCTTACCGAACCTCTTCTGCAACAAGCATCCCCCGGCATGCAGTGCGCCCCGCACGGATCTCTAAAAGAGGACGCGAAGCATCATGCGGGAACAGTGCCGGCAGTAGTAGCAGTGGAAGAACACATTTCAGCGAAACCATCAATCAACACATCCGCGGCACCAGCATCGAAGCTGTCCCCATCGTCATCCATTTCATCCTCCTCGTTGTCGTCGAAAACTTCCAAAACATCCAAAACGTCCAACAGGCACCGATTGCGCAAGAGCAGATCCAAGGACGCGCAAACGGAGATAGAGCACCCGAAGGCACCACTAGTCGTGGCTGAAGATTCAGAAGATTTAGATGGGGAGGAGGAAGAGGAAGAGGTTGAGTATGGTGGGCGAGAGAGGGTGATAGAAACGTCAAATAATAGCAACCACAACAATGATGCCATCTTTGATAATGAGGTCGATACGTACCGGGGGGAAGATCGAAGGACGCTTAAGTCCTCTACGTCATCGTCCCGTTCAACGATTGTTCCACGTGGACGATAAGGAAGCGAGGAACGTTTGTGATTATTCCAAGCGATATGGGTTTAATGCGATGACAAATCATTGCAGAAGGAAGTGGAAAGGAAGGATTACGAAGATGGGAAAAGCAATCTTTTCTTTATCACACTTGTGCTTGTGGGGTTTTCAAGATTTGGAGTATGTTAGGAAGAGATGTACTATAACAGTAAGCCTATCGCAAAGCAAAAGATCAGATAGGAGGATAAAGTAGATATTATGCACATAAATACGCCCATACATGATGGTTGAAAAG
Source organism: Anopheles moucheti (assembly GCF_943734755.1). Lineage (NCBI taxonomy): Eukaryota > Metazoa > Arthropoda > Insecta > Diptera > Culicidae > Anopheles > Anopheles moucheti. The sequence continues at coordinate 7,158,073 of NC_069141.1, read as the reverse complement.
ATTTTCTACCTATTCGTATCTCGCGCTGTACGAAGTGTCGGATGATTGAAAGTTAAATGAGGAGTAATATCCTAGAGGTATTATGCGCGCGCATGACCTTATGCTTTGTCCCTACCCAACTCTGTGAGATCTGGGGGATTGGATAACACGAAGCATGCAATTACGAGGAAAAGAATTATATTGCAGACCAAAAGTTTCCCTCGGCAGAAAGGTCATTCTGAATGAAGTCAAATTCATTTCCCAGGTTACAAAACAAAACATAAAAATGTTGGTGCTCTGCCATTCGTGACGTTTCTAATAGTAACTATACAACAATAGATATTTTTCTACATTTGTGCAATAATTAACAACGAAACTGGACATGCATCAGTGAAACAAAGGCAGACACTAATCACCGAATCGAAAGGAAAAGGGAATGAAACGACATCAACACAGTTTGTATACATTTGTGTGATGACCCAGATGGATATTCCTATTGCAAACTCTGATATATCTTCTTGTCCTAGGATACAGACGCGTAAAAGTTAATTACAGTTCGTTGATGGAAGGAACAAGGGACGCAGTTTCCGAGGCACAGTAAATGGAATCTACTCTCCACTTATAGATGGCTATAGTGTGCGCGAGACGTGCAGTGGTGCGAAGTTTTAATGTTGTTCGTACTGCCGAAAGGTATATGTAAAAGTGTCGAAAAACGATAAGAATAGCAAAATGGCAGAAGATGGATACATTGGTTGCATAATTGTTGGTTGTTATCGAACTGCAAGGTGCGGCTAATATTTTAGTGCTGTTGGTTGTTTGCATGCTTGGTGGATATGCTGGATGAAAAAAGAAGAAATGCTAGCAAATGAAGAACGTTGATTGAGTTCAGCGCTTAAGAGGAAGAAATGAATGAGTTGTACAGTAAGAGAAGACGATAGATAACTTATGTTTAGGAATGTTGGAAATTGTTGCTGATGCAACTACCGAATGGGATTGTGGAAAATTATTATTAGCAAAAAACGGAAGTAGTCTTGGTCAACTGGAGCGAACACACACGTTATCATTCATAGGGCTCGACAAAGAAACTATACAAAAATAGGAAATTGATGTCTAAAAACGGATCGTTCCCAGAGGCGGAAAAAACTTAACCTTCATGGAGAGAAGCATGTACAAACAGGCAGGTGACTAAGTAACGAATATTCGCAATGTATTATAGCAGTCTGGAGGAATCGTCGATGCAGAAGAGTGGGTCGTGTGTTGGGGTAAGATTACGTACGGTTAGTCAAAACATATGAAAAACACAGTTTATAAGGGCTCATTTGGCAACCGAAGTAGTTTTGTGCAGTTGTTTTTAGCGTTTTTAGGTTGCAAGTCAAGTTGAGATTTAGAGCAATCCATCCCTTTGTGGGTGAATGTTGATAGCCGTGGAAAAAAATTACCATGAAACGACTGCAAGTGTGATTAATTTCCCCGTTACTATTTCGAATAATTTGGCGCCTTCGGTACTACATCGCCGATGTTTCAAATTGTTTCGCTTATTTTTATCCGTACCATTACCTGTATTGGCGGAGAAGAGAATGCTCCATACGTAACGCAGGTTAGGTTAACAGTGCAGTCCGTTGATACGTTATCCGTTCCTACTACCAAATCATACTAAGCACGATGTTATTGAGCTAGACATCGCTTTGTTGTAATTCAAGTATAAACAACTCATTTCCGGTGCCTTGCATTCGATGAACTATGGGTAAATTTGTGAAGGGGGAAACAAACTATGATTGTACGACGGTGAAATGCCAATGAAAGAAAAGTTTTCCTTTCAACCTAATTATAAACAAAAAAACACACACACATACGCAAATCGTTTAGTTAGGCATTCTGTTCTGTTCTCGAGCCCCTTAAGAGCTTCTTGTGATTCCATATTTTACTGAAAAGTATTCTCTTATAAGGCAGGAGTTAGCACAGCAGCTGGCAGCACTGACGCATCAAAGGCTTATGCTTCTCCTTCTAATCGTTGTTTAAGATTACGGTCCATCCTTACTATTTTATTGTTACATGAAAAGTTACTGAATATCCGTTCACACAAACACCCATTGTGTGCCGGCTAACGCCGAGCATAGCGCTCTAGTTGATGGATTAAGGATTGAAAAGGAAGTACATTTCAGTACACGTGGCGCACGATAGATTTAGTTTGATTCGCTCATTCCGTTACTGAATTCTGTACAGCATATGGTCGCTTAGAAGAAAACGAGCTCGCAGAGCTGGTTCAAGCAAGGGCTCTCCAAGTTTGTCTCAGATGATTATCAATATTAGTGTAATTTAAGTTACTGCCCCTTCCCTTATTGGTAAACACAGCATTCACTGTGACCATGCGTCCGACTAGCAGTCATACACGCCCCTTGTTCCTGTTCAATTGATGTATTTTAGTGTTCTCTATCTTTCAAGCATGTTTTTTGACGCTCGTCAACACTCTGTTGTTAGTTAGATTTATGCAGTATAAGAATGATAGTATGACAGTGTGGAGAAAGTGGAGAAAAGCTGGAATATTGCAAAGGGAATATGTTGTATAGGAGCAACGTCGAGGTGTGCAGTCTGTAATGGATGCAAATGTACTATAGTTAGACACGCATTGAAGGAATGTAAAGGATGATGGATGCAAAACATTACGCAAATATTCATACGGTCTATGATTTATACACAGTGATTATGTACACTAATCCGGCCATAAGTGAATAAGCTTACACGATTAGTGAATTTCTGTTCGGAAAGTCTTGTGGATACTAAATTACATCTGTACTCGTCATTACATGCAACACTTTAAGCCAACATTAGGTGCATAGGTGCGGGGTAAACCAAAGCTTTCCTTAAGTTTCCTTAAGTTGTTTGAAGACAGTAAAAAAGGCAAACAAATATGTTCGATTTAGTAAAATATATTGCATCTGGCATTTCTTAGATGGATTGATTTTATTGTCTTGTTGCACATTTTGCCTGAAATTGTGAGCAACATACCTAAACATTCTAAATAAAACAGGGGATAACAGTGTGTGAAAATGTGAAATGAGGGAAACAAAATGACGAATGTAATTAAGGAGTATAAACAAATAAAGGTAACAGACAAAAAACATGTGAGAGGCGCGTGCTACGCATTTGGTTTCTTGCTGCTAACAGTCCGAACTTTGTGAATTGATAAATTTTATTCAATCTGTGACCCAATCGATAAATTGAGTGCCAAACCCCTGAGTCAAGGTTCGCGGTTGTGCGCGGCAATTGCGCGGTGGTTTTTTGCAGTTGACCATTTGATTTTGTCACTTCACAAATTTGTTAGCATTTTGTCAACTCTCGTGGCCCTGCACCTATTAATGTGAATTTCTATAGTTCGCTTGATTTTCGCGTATCAAGTTTGATGCTCCAATTTCAGGTCGGTTGTCCGTGCGTTAAGAAATCCAAGAATTTCTGGACTAATTTTTATTAAACAAACTGAGTTTTCAATGCAAAAAAAGAGACCACTTTCGGCACGCACGATAATGCCAACAATGTTTTAGCAAGACTTCTATGATAGGTTCTTCACTGAATACATCGTTTTTATATCAATGCATATTTGATTTCTTCAAGTATCTTTTCATGTTCTTGTTTTAGTTTAGATCAACGATTTCGCGGTAAGGATATCATTAAATCGTATGGAATTTAGAACAATTTCAGTCTAACAACGTCCGGGATTACAACAATGCAGTTTGAAATGATATTCCAAGAACCATGAGGTTGTAATATCAAACAGAAGAGAGAGTTCTAATGATTATGATATAATTTTATGATTTAAAAAAAGCCAGAAAGGGTTGGATTCAACATCCTATAAATTAACTCTGCTGTTAAATTTCCAAAACCCGCACAATCGGCACAAATTTTTTAATCCCCCCCAACCACCCCCCCCCCCCCTCTCCCCCCAACACGTTGAGGCCCTAGGCGACCGCCTACTCCGGCTACCGTTTGATTCGCCGCTGCGTGGAATGTGACTACGCATTCGGTTTGGTACGGCCAATGGATGGAGGCGCCAGGTGGCTGACAGAAAACCATGTGATGTGAATAGGTGTAAAGGATGGAACTATTATTTTTTCATCTAACACAGTTTTATATTTTTCATCGTGAAGGCAAAACATGTAAAACACGCGCAAAGAAATATTTAAAAGATAAGTACTGAGACTGAGTGCGAAAATTGTTATTTCTGCTGTTTGTTTTTTGTGGGTGTGTGGGTGGCTATGTTTCAGATCGCTTTATTAGCCTTTAAGGGGCTACCGCTCCGGTCTGGATACAGGAGTTCAGGTTAGAAACGATGGCGGCCACCGAAATAATAATCGTATACTTCGAGGTAGTGACACATGCACCCAGTCGCTGCAGGCTAAATTTGGTTTCCGCTTGGATGAAGTTGACTATGTAGTCTTGCTTTTCATCCACGGTGGTTGCAAGCTTTTCGTAGTGCGGACCGATCTGTGGCAAAAGCGAGTGGAATAGAAAAAAAGGAAAACAAAAACAGATTAATCGGATCATAGCGCACAACAAAAGTCGTCGTTCGTCCTTACCAGTGTTAGGCAGGGTGCACCATCGGTGAGTAGTGCACAGGTGCTGATGGCATCACCAAGATCCTCCACATCGTAGATAATCATATTGACAACCTGTGCCATCAGGTCCTGCAGCTTATACAAACGGAATGTCTCGAAGTCGTAGCACTCGGACACGGTGTAAAATGCCAACGCGTACTGGTTGAAGAGCCGGGGCGAAAATTTGCTGAAACAAAAGTTTGAATTGGGCGAGTCGGCTACGAGCGCATCGATGACTTTGCGCAGCCCGTCGCAGGTTTCGGCAATGAAGAACTGTCCCACCGATGTTGCGCTTGCGATCGAACCGTCCATATCGCTATTGTACGTATCGAAGGCCGCTCCAATAGCGTTGGTTACGGTGGTAATGCCATCCGTATTGAGCAAAAGCGCCAAGCTGTCTAGTGCCGGCTTCAGATCGTCGGTGTACGTACTTAATGCTTGCAGTGTGCTCTGCACATTGCCGATCGCTTGCAGCTGATCACTGTACACCGGCGTTACACGGTCGTTAAACGGTGCAACGATGTTCATGCTGATGGTGTTCACATCACTCTGCAGCATGTCCTTCGTATTTTTCGCATCGGATATGGCCGTATTCGCTTCGGTGCTTATCTCACCGAGAAAAACGTCCGCCATGCTTAGCCTCCCCTGCGTGCCAGACACGACGAACTCAACGAGCGGTATGTCACCGTAGAGGCGGGCCAGCGCTTCCTGCAAATCGAACGTCATTTTCGATGTCACGTAGCGGTTCAGGTTGGCGGTCGAGATGCCGTTCGGTGGGTTACCGGGTGCATCGCGGGCCGCTATAACGCCCGCCTTCAATCGATCCAGCGCACCGCTAATCAGCGTTAACCGATCGAGTATGGACTTGAACGCGTCCAGCAGCTGCTTGGTGATGAAGGTGCCCTGCTTCTCCAGTGCGGTAAGCTGCGCCGTAAAGCCACTCTGCAGCAACGTGCGCAACGTGGTGATGGCGTTGTACACTGGGGCAAACGCTGCATTCACATCGTTCGACTTATCAGCGGCCAGCGTGTTGAGTGCCGTTGTAAAAGCCATACCGTTCGTTGTTACCTTGCTGCCAATGTAGATGACGGCAGCTTTCATGTTCTCGAGCAGCTTATAACCATTCGTTAGCGGTAGATCCACATTATCGACGATATCGAACGTTGAGCTAGCCTTGTTAGATTGCTTGACCACATTCGCCGTGCCCGCAATGGTTGCCTTAATGCCGAAATCCGGACGAGGCTCGGCTTCGATGCGCTAGTGATGATCACCACAAAAAAATCTGGTAAGTCCATGCCAAAACGAGCAAACTGTTGCAATAATTGTACTGGTTTCTCTCACCTGCAGCGCACCTAGAAGCAGCAAGACCGGGAATACCGATTTTAGCAGCATGGCTGCAATGAATCAATCATGCAATGGAAGCAAAAACACGCACTGTTCGATGATGATTAGTCGATTAGTTTCGTCAGCAACTCCTTCAAGCGTCCGTCACACTTATTCGGGTATGTAGCGAAAGGTACTGCGCTGCCAAACCAACTGGAGTGTTAACCGCGTACCCACAAGTGTGTTCAATTTGTCAGACACTTGCCATCCGTGCCAGAGGGGAAGAAGCGAAACGTTGCTGTTTTTTTTCTTCTTACTGCTGGAAGACCTGTGTTGTTTTCCTTCTGCTGATTTGCACAGTTAGCCAATTGCAGCTGCCCAAACAGAAGGAAAACTCTATTGCAGGGCCAGATTCCTGTCCTGCCTGGCGCGAGCTGCAGATTTTTCCAGTGTCATTTAAAAACAGCACAATACCGTCTGTAGTGGAGGCGAAAAGATTAACGATGGTAATGTCCAAATTACGTAGCAGCCCTGAGCTAGATTGAATTCAAAGCTGAATTTCCCAACATCCGGGTATTGGATCCAGTGGAACTATGCGAGTTAAGCTGTGTACATGTTAATGTCACTCAACACCGAGAACTCATAACATCCGAACATAACAGACGAACAATGCAACGTGATGATAAGAATGAAGATCATCTGTTTGAAGTAGTTTACCTACGATGGAGGCAATGATGGGGTATCGAAGTCATTTAATTTAGATATACACTGTATAGCTTTAGCAACTCCATCAATGCAATGTCCAGGGCGTACAATAACATATACGAGCAAAGAAACATTCACAAATTAGTGTTTGGAAACTAAGAACTACTGAAGATTCTTGAATCTTTAGAGATTCACGTTTCAAATATGGTTTAGAAATCTTTTGAAATGCTATGGACATCTTTAGAGTTTCATGAAATATTTAAAGATTGAATTAGTGTTGAGTTAATCGGATTCAGATTCATGAATCTGAATCGCTTTTGCAAAGATTCATGCAAGATTTTTGACTTATCCAAGGAGCTTCTCCATCACCTACACTCTTCCCCCAGTCAACATTCGCCGAAAAGGGGCAAAGCTAGGGGCTACAACCGCCACTGCTCTGTAGATTCATGAATCTTTTGAGAGTCGACTCCTCATTAAAGATTCATATGAATGACTTTTCTAAATAGATGCATTAAGCACAACACTTCTGAATAGATTCATTAAGTTTGATTCGTGATTCAAATGACTTCACTCAAGAGATTCATTACGCGCAATACTACCATGATACTTTTTAATAATGTGTGTGTGTGTGTGTCATTACGCATGTTTCACTGTAACAGCTTGTTTGAATGTAGTAGTATTACTGTAAGACATATGAACCTTCAAACCAGAAAACGAAAAAATTATACTAACCTCCAGACAAAATGATACGACGTGGTGCAGAGTGGAAGCTGGTAGACTAGCAGCTGTTCAAATTCGTGCTTTCGTGCAATATTTCTTGGAAATTTCTTGTTGCTGGAACGCAGAACGATGTTTTACATTGTTATCAACATTGTTTTTTTGCTAGAGCACTTTCATTGTCAAACAGACCTGTAGGAAACCTGTAGGTAAATATGTTTCATCTGTGGTAGGTTATGGCGAGACATTTGTCCACTAACAGACCTTCCAAGTTATTCGGTCGCTTGTCTTTTTTATCTCATGGTTATATCGTACCTATCCAACATGTTCCACAACGCATGAAATGCAAATGCTCAATGTTATTCTCGCCGCTCTCTGTACAGGTGTTAGCATGTTAGCAATAAGGCTCGAGGCAGATCATTTAACTTATATACTTTATTCAGTTATGAATGGACGCGATTGCGTCGTTCAAGCCTTCGGTCCCTTATCCTCACACAGCTTGATGTCCTTCGCGTAGCTCTCGGTGGACGCAATGAAGCCACACTTTCCAGCGGCAATACAGGCCGCTGCACGGTTGGCGCTGGCTTTCGTCTGCACGGTCAGCAGCTGCAGCACATCATCTACCTTCAGTTTCAGATTAGCCACCAGTTCGGAATAGTAAGGTCCAATCTAGAAATGACATTGACTCGAGTGAGTAACGAACGATACGGACCCCCCCCCCCCCCCCCTCGAGCCCATTCTTTTCTCTTTCACCTACCGTGGCGATACAGTTCGCTCCATCTTCAAAGCGGTTAAAGCAATCCACCAGATGCGTGGCCAAATCTTCGATGTCGTACACTATCTGCACGATAAACCGATCGACGAGATCAGCGAGTCCAGACAATCGATCCGCCTCGATCTGGTAGCACATCAGGAAACGGTCGGTATTCATCGTCACCAAACCTAGCAGGCGTGGCGAATACTTGCTAAAACAATAGTCCGCCCACGGTCCCGACGCGATCAAAACCTGCAGTATAGCTTTAGTCGGGGTGCAAAGCTTCTCGTTGTAGAATTGATCTAGATGATCGTCCAGTGATACCACACTCTTGAGGTACACATTGTAGATCAGTTCCACCTTGGCCGGTATCGTCTGACGGTTTGTCGCACCCAGCAATGCTTCGTACGCATCCAGGACGGGTTTGAGGAAATCAGTGTACGTATCCATCTTGACGAGATCGTCCTTAATGTAGGCAAAGTTTCTCAGCTGCTTTTCGTAGCTAAGTTCCAACGGTGATACAATCGCATCCGATATCAGATACGTACTGTCTATCACCTCCTGCTTCAGGGTGTCGTAATACATGAGCATATCAAACACCTTCACGTCAACATTTTCCATAAAATCGAGCAGAAAGGCGTCGGCCGTACTGAGATGCCCAAGCGTCAGCTCTATGATGAACGTCACGAGCGGTAGGTCGGTTTTCAGATCTTGGAGAATGCGCAACAGTTCGTAGACCATCTTTGGGGACACGTACCGGCGCAGGTACGGATCCGGTATTGTGGTCGATCCGTATGCAGTTACCGCATCGCTCACGCCTTTCTGTACCAGTGCGATCTGGGCGGACAAGCTATCGAGGGTTGCCAGCAACTGGCGGGATGCATCGGTCAGCATGTCGGTAATGTACGTGCCAACCATCTGCTGTATCGCTGTCGTTTGTGGGGCCAGGCCCGTTTTGAGCAGCACACTCAGCGATCCAATCGCATTGTTGACATCGTCGTACACTTGCGGCAGACTGCGGATGCTAGGGGCGAGCGTTTCCAGCTTACCGGTCAACCGTTGGCCCGTGGTGGCAATGACGGTACCGATACCCATCACGGCTTGCTTTAGGTTTTTCAGCACAACGTACTGTGATTTCAGCGTAATTGTCTTAAAATCGATCTGATCAAAGGATACGCCCGCTTCGGTCGCTACCGTTTTCGCTTGTGCACTGCCAGCGATCGTCCCATCGATGCCAAAGTCTGGCCTTGGCACGCCGAAGACATCCTGCAAATACAGACATGCGGATCAGAGAGAGGTGGGGTTCACCGAACGACGCAATAGACAGGAGTCACTTACCCGGACACCGAGAGTAGCCAGGACGAACCAACAGGCAAATAGTTTCATCGTTTATTCTGTAACAGCGCGCGTACAGCACTGAACCTGGATCATTCATTTTGGGGGCGCCATACACGCGACGGTTGCTAGAAACACACGTTTGTCTGAGCATACAGATTTTACCCGGCGACAACTGAGCAAATAGGCGTATCAGCTCTCGATTGGGGTAATGTTCGTTACAACGCGAATGCACTACACTCGAAGTTGCCGTTTCGTAGATTCGTTAGCGAAACCCGGTAAATGTCATCATGCTTTCAAGAACTACATGTTATCGCCAACCCAATTACGCTGCATTTGAATATGATGCTATTGGGAGTGTTTGCGAAGCATTTATTTATTTATATACACTTGCTGGCATGATCTCAGCCGCTGGTCAATTTTAGCCACGGCGTTAAGCGTCGTGTGTTGGCTGTAAGACACGCACGCATCGAACCTGACGGAGCTGGAAGCAAATTCTTCTGAAAATAATGCAACCGCATCGCGCACCATCGAGTCGAACAGGTCCCGTACCGCTGTGTACAGCAAACCATACTGGAAATGGACAGGGAAAAGCGAACCATCGTTACCATAAAAGAAGAACCTGGTTCAAACTGTTGGCACACCTACCTGTTCGGCACAAGACCTGCGATCGTCCGTAATTCTCACACAGACCGACACATTGTCGGCAAGATCTTCGACATCGTACAGCAGAACATCCACACCATTCTGCAGGAACTGGACCACCGTGGTTAGGCGCTCGAGTTCCGCCTCGTAACATCGGCTGACCAGGTTGTGATGCAGCTCGTACAGACCGTACACGAGCGAGGAGTACCGGTTGAAACAGTAATCGTTTTGTGGTCCGAAGGCAATTAACGTCAGCACCATTTTGCGGAGCAACTGGCATGTAGCGGACCGTACGAACGGTTCCATGGTGTATGAGACGCCCAGTAAGCGGACGGCGTACTCGGTCAGCTGAGTTTGGAATATATCCTTCGCAATGGACAGCGAATCGGGCGTTAGCCGTGAGAGAAGATCTTCCAGCGGTGGTTCCAGCGTGGATGAATAATTAGTGACCGCACTGAGCGCTGACCTGAACGGCTGAAGGGTCGCAGTCTGTTCCGTAAGATTACAGCCGAACGAGCGTGTGACGTACTCCAGGGTATTTTGCAGCACCCCACTGATGCCGGGGCCAAATTCGAACAGCGTAGCGGTTAACGCATTGCTAAAACCGTTCACCTGTTTGACTATATCCAGCAGGAACAGGTCCGCATCCTCCAGGTAAAACAGGGTGCTCCGGACCATGTACCGCACCGTGTCGACCTTCAAGCGCAGCGCGATGAGTGCTCGCGTAACGTCACTCTGCGTTTTGGAGCGCACATTGTTGCGTACGACCGTGTCCGAGATTGAAGGCGCATTGCCGGCCACTGTCCGTGCCTTTCGTACTTCTGCCTCCAGTGCTTGCAGTTTGGTTTTCAGCTCGTCGAGCACCCGGCGCAGATCGGCAAACACTTCGTTGAACTTTTGCGTTACGAACGATTGGACCACTTGCGCAATGCTCGTCATCTCGGCAGTTAATCCGTTTAGTGTAAGATTTTGCAACGATGCGATTGCATCGTACACCGGATTAAAGACGCCCGAAATCGATGGTCCATTGTCCGTGGCGAGTGTGCGCGTTAGCTGCATCAGGGCAAGACCGCTAGTTTGTAGTTTGGTACCAATGGAATTGATAGCCGTCTGCATTTGGGTAAACATCTGCACGCCAGAGCTGAGCGTTATGCTCACATTGGCGATGGCATTGAAATGGTCGACTATTTTGGCTGTTTCGGTTAGTACATCTGCACGTGCTGGACTAATGTGAGCATTCGCGCCAAAATCTGGATTCGGCAGCGCACCGGTGCTCTGTGTGAGTGTGTGTTGTAAAATAAAACCCGTTTGATCAATGCAACTGCATCTGCGTTCGGGGGGCACCATTTACCTGTATCAAACCCAGCAGTAACCAAGGGGCCAGCACCACTAAACCGTGCAGTAAATGCATTTTCGTTACCAGTCTTCGAACACTATAAAACAGAAGGGTACGGCCAGACAACGCATCCAACTATCCTCCACCGGATTGTGACGGCAGGGTTCGCATTTATATATCGGGTGCATCTTGGTAGCAGATCGTGATTGCGTCACGGTCTGCTCAGTTAAACTGTATCAATATTGCCTGGTCTGTGGTGCACTATTGTACAACTATCGCCGGAGAGTTCTTTCGTTTCGAAAGAGCACATAAAAGACACACATTTTTCGACAGACGCTGGTGCATTCAGGTATAGGTTGCACAACAAATTGTGTTTTAGTGAACAACCGTACCGTTATAACGCATACAGAGGGTATACTGGCATAGATTCTGGTCTAGATGTGTCGCTTTCACATTCAATCACAACTATTCCCCCCCAAAATCGGGCTTAATCATCCTTAAAGTAATTGAACTCCACGCCTACATTGTGTCCCGCTTAGTACATTGGCAAACTAAATTAACACAGTTAGCTAAATCTTATGGGTTGTTCGTTTGGAAACATACTGTCATGCAGAATTGTCACGCTTGGTAATAACTATCGGTTGATAGCGTTGAAAATGTTGGTGATATTACTTCATACTCTTCTCTTCTTGTTATTATTATTCTTGGCTCATTCTTGATCACACAGACATTTATCACAACAATCCGTATCGATCTCTATTCCATCTCCGACCGCATCCAATCCCGAACAGACCACTGGAACGATCTTCCAGAGATCCTCTATGCCGAATGGGTCGTTGACGAGCACCTTCCCGATAGGGCATCGTACCAAGGTAGCAGAACTCCTCTACTACCAGTAGATCATCTGCTTTCCAGATAGGCTGCAGGTCCGAGCCTCCATCAAGCAGATCTTAGTTGCATCGATACTCAATCCAATCCTTCACGTCTCACGTTGCAGACGGGTGTGCGTTTTGCCACAGATGTCCATCCGATGATGTCGACGTTATTCGCGAAATCAAGGAATTCAAATGATCGGGATGAAAATCATGCTCGTGGAGTTACAATAGGGCAATAATGACCGGAATTAACATTTGACTTGGAAGATTTTCTATACGAGACTCCTATCCCTATCCCATCCGAACCAATGATCCGTACGTAGGACTGGCTATTCGGCTACGGGGTGAAGTGAAAGAAAGCCAGAAATGGTAGGCAGAGGCCAAGACCTGTTGAGGTTATTGTGCCATTTACGAAAGAAGGAAGCTATTCTACTGCGTACAGACAGTTATATATCCATATTAATCCGAAGAATAATAGTAAACTACCGAAGAATCTAAAGATAAAGTTCGAGAACCAGGACATCTGTTCGTTTTTTTTTATGTTCAAATAAACGATTTACATCAGTAAGAGAGAATTACTTAAGAGTTACAAACAGCGGCGGATCAAACAATAGGCGGAGTATGCGGTCGCGTAGGGCCTCGCCGTGTTGGGGGCCCCAAAAAATTTGTGCCGACTGTGCGTGTTTTGGAAATTTAATAGCAGAGTTAATTTATAGTACAAAATCTAATTAAAAAGGTAAATAATTAATCGAAAATATCCGTGGTATAACGAAAATATCCTTGGATTTCATATATCCTTGGTTATATAAAACATTTGTTTCTATTTGATTAGCTATACCGGCCCGCTAACACGGCTACGCAAGAGAAGTATGCAGTGTTCTCAAACTCCTTCTTCTCTATCGGCACGACATCTTCAGGATGTTTAAGCCTACCATTTCTATTTTTTTTACTTTATTTACCCGTAGCATAGTCAGTGCTGCGTACGGAGGTTTGGTGGTCCAAATGAAATTTTTCCGTGGTCCTGTCTTGTGCAGACCGACTGCGCTACCAATACACCATCTGGCCGCCCCGTGAACCCTTATATGCCCTTTTACTTCAACCTATTCATGTATTCTATTTCTTGAACGGGATTTTTTCATCTGTTCGTAAATGATCCTACCGTTAGATGCTAGAATAGAAACCATGCTTATTTTCACTTCCGCAATATTCGCAAGCTATTGCCATTGCATACTCGTGGTGTGGTATTGTTTTCTCTCCGCGATTGAACCGTGAAAATGTCCAGCCTACGTGTTTCGAAACATTATTGTGGTGGAGTATTGTGTTTAGTATTACGATTGTCACAATTTCTGCAAGTTTGCAAGCCGGTAATGATATATTTCTTTTTTATTCAGGAACGGCCAGGCCGTATTGCTACCGGTAATGATGTTATAACCGACACAATCTGTCAGTGTACTACGAAATAGCTAGCATTGTTATAGAATATGAATAAAATCATATTGCAATCATTAGAACTCTCTTTTCCGTTTGATATTTCATACCTCATGGTTCTTGGAATACCATTTCTGTCTTTCTTGATTATTACTTAATCGAAGCTGGATTGTAGGTCCAGCTTATGTCCACCCATCCCAACTGTCCAAACACATCATCATATCCCCTTGTAGAATACTGTTCAAACTACATTGTTGTAATCTCGGTAACATTTGCATCGTTGTTAGACTGGAATTGCTCTAAAATTCCAATCCATACGATTTAAGATCATCACCGCGAAATCGTTGATCTAAATTAAAAAAAGAACACGAAAAAAGATACTTGAAGAAATCAAGTATGCATTGATACAGAAACAATGTATTCAGTGAAGAACCTGTAGCGACAAGACTTGTTTAGTTAGGACACGAAACGCGACACCTAAGGAAAATTGGATGAACTAATAATATGATAGTTGGGAAGTTTGTCAGGTCAACGTGAGAATAATAAGATCCTTGTTTGTAGGAGAATCACCAAGCTAGAACAAAGGGATATGAATAGCAGAATACGTATTTCGTGGAAAAAGGACACACATATCAACACATGAGAGGTAACAGATGGTACGTGAAACGATATAGAAACGGTAGCGTGTCCACACGATAGTTAGTTATCGTTCTACACTCCGACGGGGAGTTTCCATCCAATCTTCGTTCGAAAGTCCATGTCGTATAAGGAAGGGTCAATAAAAGTAGGGTCGAACTTCGGTTCGAGAGAAACATATTCCTAAAAACCTATCATAGTAGTCTTGCTAAAACATTGTCGTGCGTGCTGAAAGCGGTCTCGATTTTTTGCATTGAAAACTCAGTTTGTTTGAGAAAAATTAGTGAGTGCTTTGTGGTGTTGTATCCCTATAATTTGCTACTGACTATCAAATTGTGCCTGAGGAGCACATAGTGTGTTTCATACTGATGTAAATGTGCAAGTGTAAATGTGACGAAATGATCGCAAGTGTCTTCACAATGAGCGAAGAGATCGGCCCAGAAATTCTTGGATTTCTTGACGCACGGACAACCGACCTAAAATTGGAGCATCAAACTTAATACGCGAAAATCAAGCGAACGATCGAAATTCACATTAATATGTGCAGGGCCACGAGAGTTGACAAATTTGTCCAATGACCAAATAAACTGGGCAACTGTGAAAACCACTATACCGTTGCCGCGCACACAATTGTTTTCAGATTTCCGATACCAGGAGAGCATGTTTTTCCAGAGGTGACATCTGCAGCTTGGGACAAATTTGCCTATCACTATTGCTATTGCATACTATCAAACACGTGAGAACGATCGCTAATGTAAGGAAGATCAATAAAACGGAAAGCATTCTTCATCTCGCTCAAACTTTCCGTCGGCTGGTACGAAATTCCATTCTTAACCAGCTGTTTTCCGATTTCCGATACCAGGAAAGCATCCACGGAAGAGAACACCTTGTACAGCAATTTTGGTCGAAAAGCGCCGAAAGGTATGCAATATTTAAACACTAGCTTTCCCGTTGGTCGAGTAAAATTAGGCAGCAATTTTGTTCAAAAACCGCCGAAAGTTATGCTACCAGTTTTCGAATGCATAGTACCAGGAGAGCATGCACGAAAGAGGTAGCTCCTGATACTGCGCCAGAAGGTATGCAATGTTTATACACTAACTTTGCAACCAATTTTCCGCCGTAAGGTATGCAATGTTTATACCGTAACTTTTCATACAAACCAGCTGTTTTCAGATTTCCGATACCAGGAGAGCATGTACTTCAGGAGGTGACATCTTCCATCCCCCTCCCCCCTTCCCCTCAAGGTCACGACCAAGATGGCGGACAAGATGGCGACCAAGATGGCGGACAAGATGGCGACCAAGATGGCGGACAAGATGGCGACCAAGATGGCGACCAAGATGGCGGACAAGATGGCGGCCAAGATGGCGGACCAAGATGGTGGACAAGATGGCGGCCAAGATGGCGGCCAAGATGGCGGACCAAGATGGCGGCCAAAATGGCGGACAAGATGGCGGCCAAAATGGCGGACAAGATGGCGGACAAAGATGGCGGACAAGATGGCGGACAAGATGGCGGCCAAGATGGCGGCCAAGATGGCGGATCAAGATGGCGGACCAAGATGGCGGACAAGATGGCGGACCAAGATGGCGGACCAAGATGGCGGCCAAAATGGCGAACAAGATGGCGGCCAAAATGGCGGACAAGATGGCGGCCAAAATGGCGAACAAGATGGCGGCCAAAATGGCGGACAAGATGGCGGCCAAAATGGCGGACAAGATGGCGGCCAAAATGGCGGACAAGATGGCGGCCAAAATGGCGGACAAGATGGCGGACAAAGATGGCGGACAAGATGGCGGCCAAGATGGCGACCAAGATGGCGGACAAGATGGCGACCAAGATGGCGGACAAGATGGCGGCCCAGATGGCGGCCAAGATGGCGGACAAGATGGCGGACAAAGATGGCGGACAAGATGGCGGCCAAGATGGCGACCAAGATGGCGGACAAGATGGCGACCAAGATGGCGGACAAGATGGCGGCCCAGATGGCGGCCAAGATGGCGGACCAAGATGGCGGACAAGATGGCGGATCAAGATGGCGGACAAGATGGCGGACAAGATGGCGGCCAAGATGGCGACCAAGATGGCGGACAAGATGGCGGACCAAGATGGCGGACCAAGATGGCGGCCAAAATGGCGGACAAGATGGCGGCCAAAATGGCGGACAAGATGGCGGCCAAAATGGCGGACAAGATGGCGGCCAAAATGGCGGACAAAATGGCGGCCAAAATGGCGGACAAGATGGCGGCCAAAATGGCGGACAAGATGGCGGCCAAAATTGCGACCAAGATGGCAGACAAGATGGCGACCAAGATGGCGGACAAGATGGCGGACAAGATGGCGGCAAAGATGGCGGCCAAGATGGCGGATCAAGATGGCGGACAAGATGGCGGACAAGATGGCGGACCAAGATGGCGGACAAGATGGCGGACAAGATGGCGGACCAAGATGGCGGACAAGATGGCGGACCAAGATGGCGGACCAAGATGGCGGCCAAAATGGCGAACAAGATGGCGGCCAAAATGGCGGACAAGATGGCGGCCAAAATGGCGAACAAGATGGCGGCCAAAATGGCGGACAAGATGGCGACCAAAATGGCGGACAAGATGGCGGCCAAAATGGCGGACAAGATGGCGGCCAAAATGGCGGACAAGATGGCGGACAAAGATGGCGGACAAGATGGCGGCCAAGATGGCGACCAAGATGGCGGACCAAGATGGCGACCAAGATGGCGGACAAGATGGCGGCCCAGATGGCGGCCAAGATGGCGGACCAAGATGGCGGACAAGATGGCGGATCAAGATGGCGGACCAAGATGGCGGCCAAAATGGCGAACAAGATGGCGGCCAAAATGGCGGACAAGATGGCGGCCAAAATGGCGGCCAAAATGGCGGCCAAAATGGCGGACAAGATGGCGGCCAAAATGGCGGACAAGATGGCGGCCAAAATGGCGGACAAGATGGCGGCCAAAATGGCGGACAAGATGGCGGACAAAGATGGCGGACAAAATGGCGGACAAGATGGCGGCCAAAATGGCGGACAAGATGGCGGCCAAAATGGCGGACAAGATGGCGGACAAGATGGCGGCCAAGATGGCGACCAAGATGGCGGACAAGATGGCGACCAAGATGGCGGACAAGATGGCGGCCCAGATGGCGGCCAAGATGGCGGATCAAGATGGCGGACAAGATGGCGGACAAGATGGCGGACCAAGATGGCGGACAAGATGGCGGACAAGATGGCGGACAAGATGGCGGACAAGATGGCGGACCAAGATGGCGGACAAGATGGCGGCCAAAATGGCGGACAAGATGGCGGCCAAAATGGCGGACAAGATGGCGGCCAAAATGGCGGACAAGATGGCGGCCAAAATGGCGGACAAGATGGCGGACAAAGATGGCGGACAAGATGGCGGACAAGATGGCGGACAAGATGGCGGCCAAAATGGCGACCAAGATGGCAGACAAGATGGCGACCAAGATGGCGGACAAGATGGCGGACAAAGATGGCGGACAAGATGGCGGCCAAGATGGCGGACAAGATGGCGGCCAAAATGGCGGACAAGATGGCGGACAAGATGGCGACCAAGATGGCGGACCAAGATGGCGGCCAAAATGGCGGACAAGATGGCGGCCAAAATGGCGGACAAGATGGCGGACAAGATGGCAGACAAGATGGCGACCAAGATGGCGGACAAGATGGCGGACAAGATGGCGGCCAAAATGGCGGATCAAGATGGCGGACAAGATGGCGGACAAGATGGCGGACCAAGATGGCGGACAAGATGGCGGACAAGATGGCGGACCAAGATGGCGAACCAAGATGGCGGCCAAAATGGCGGACAAGATGGCGGCCAAAATGGCGGCCAAAATGGCGGACAAGATGGCGGCCAAAATGGCGGACAAGATGGCGGCCAAGATGGCGGACAAGATGGCGGACAAAGATGGCGGACAAAGATGGCGGACAAGATGGCGGCCAAGATGGCGGACAAGATGGCGGCCAAAATGGCGGACAAGATGGCGGACAAGATGGCGGACCAAGATGGCGGACCAAGATGGCGGCCAAAATGGCGGACAAGATGGCGGCCAAAATGGCGGACAAGATGGCGGACCAAGATGGCGGACAAGATGGCGGACAAAGATGGCGGACAAGATGGCGGACAAGATGGCGGCCAAAATGGCGGACAAGATGGCGGACCAAGATGGCGGACAAGATGGCGACCAAGATGGCGACCAAGATGGCGGACAAGATGGCGGACAAGATGGCGGACAAGATGGCGACCAATATGGCGACCTAGATGGCGGACAAGATGGCGGACAAGATGGCGAACCAAGATGGCGGCCAAGATGGCGGCCAAAATGGCGGACAAGATGGCGTACAAAATGGCGGACAAGATGGCGGACAAAGATGGCGGATAAGATGGCGGACAACATGGCGGACAAGATGGCGGACCAAGATGGCGGACAAGATAGCGGACCAAGATGGCGGACCAAGATGGCGGCCAAAATGGCGGACAAGATGGCGGCCAAAATGGCGGACAAGATGGCGGACAAAGATGGCGGCCAAGATGGCGGACAAGATGGCGGACAAGATGGCGGACCAAGATGGCGGCCAAAATGGCGGACAAGATGGCGGCCAAAATGGCGGACAAGATGGCGGACAAAGATGGCGGACAAGATGGCAGCCAAGATGGCGGACCGAGATGGCGGACAAGATGGCGGATAAGATGGCGACCAAGATGGCGGACAAGTAGCGGACAAGATGGCGGACAAGATGGCGGACAAGATGGCGACCAAGATGGCGGACAAGATGGCGGACAAGATGGCGGACCAAGATGGCGGCCAAAATGGCGGACGAGATGGCGGACAAAATGGCGGACAAGATGGCTGACCAAGATGGCGAACAAGATGGCGGACAAAGATGGCGGCCAAGATGGCGGACAAGATGGCGGACCAAGATGGCGGACCAAGATGGCGGCCAAAGTGGCGGACAAGATGGCGGCCAAAATGGCGGACAAGATGGCGGACAAAGATGGCGGACAAGATGGCGGACAAGATGGCGGCCAAGATGGTGGATTAAGATGGCGGACAAGATGGCGGACAAGATGGCGGACCGAGATGGCGGCCAAAATGGCGGACAAGATGGCGGCCAAAATGGCGGACAAGATGGCGGCCAAAATGGCGGACAAGATGGCGGACAAAGATGGCGGACAAGATGGCGGACAAGATGGCGGACAAGATGGCGGCCAAGATGGCGGACAAAGATAGCGGACAAGATGGCGGCCAAGATGGCGGCCAAGATGGCGGACAAGATGGCGGACAAGATGGCGGACAAGATGGCGGACCAAGATGGCGGCAAAAATGGCGGACAAGATGGCGGCCAAGATGGCGGACAAGATGGCGGACAAGATGGCGGACAAGATGGCGGACCAAGATGGCAGACCAAGATGGCGGACAAGATGGCGGCCAAAATGGCAAACAAGATGGCGGACCAAGATGGCGGACAAGATGGCGGACAAGATGGCGGACCAAGATGGCGGACAAGATGGTGACCAAGATGGCGGACAAGATGATGGACAAGATGGCGGACAAGATGGCGGACAAGATGGCGGACAAGATGGCAACCAAGATGGCGACCAAGATGGCGGACCAAGATGGCGGCCAAAATGGCGGACAAGATGGCGGCCGAAATGGCGGACAAGATGGCGGACAAAGATGGCGGACAAGATGGCGGCTAAGATGGCGGACAAGATGGCGGACCAAGATGGCGGACAAGATGGCGGACAAGATAGCGGCCAAGATGGCGGACAAGATGGCGGACAAGATGGCGGACCAAGATGGCGGACCAAGATGGCGGCCAAAATGGCGGACAAGATGGCGGACCAAGATGGCGGACCAAGATGGCGGACCAAGATGGCGGTCAAGATGGCGGACAAGATGGCAGACAAAATAGCGGCCAAGATGGCGGACAAGATGGCGGACAAGATAGCGGACAAGATGGCAGCCAAGATGGCGGACAAAGATCGCGGACCAAGATTGCGGACAAGATGGCGGACAAGATGGCGGACAAGATGGCGGACAAGATGGCAGACAAGATGGCGGACAAGATGGCGGCCAAGATGGCGGACAAGATGGCGGACCAAGATGGCGGCCAAAATGGCGGACAAGATGGCGGACCAAGATGGCGAACAAGATAGTGGACAAGATGGCGGACCAAGATAGCGGCCAAGATGGCAGACCAAGATGGCAGACCAAGATGGCGGACCAAGATGGCGGACAAGATGGCGGACAAGATGGCGGACAAGATGGCGGCCAAGATGGCGGACAAGTTGGCGGACCAAGATGGCGGCCAAAATGGCGGACAAGATGGCGGCCAAAATGGCGACCAAGATGGCGGACAAAGATGGTGGACAAGATGGCGGACAAGATGGCGGACAAGATGGCGGACAAGATGGCGGACAAGATGGCGGACAAGATGGCGGACCAAGATGGCGGACAAAATGGCGGACAAGATGGCGGACAAAGATGGTGGACAAGATGGCGGACAAGATGGCGGACCAAGATGGCGGACCAAGATGGCGGCCAAAATGGCGGACAAGATGGCATCCAAAATGGCGGACAAGATGGCGGACAAAGATGGCGGACAAAGATGGCGGATAAGATGGCGGACCAAGATGGCGGCCAAGATGGCGGACAAGATGGCGGACAAGATGGCAACCAAGATGGCGACCAAGATGGCGGACCAAGATGGCGGCCAAGATGGCGGACAAGATGGCGGACCAAGATTGCGGACCAAGATTGCGGAAAAGATGGCGGACAAGATGGCGGCTAATATGGCGGACCACGATGGCGGCCAAGATGGCGGCATAGATGGCGGACCAAGATGGCGGCCAAGATGGCGGACAAGATGGCGGCCAAAATGGCGGACAAGATGGCGGACAAGATGGCACAAGATAGCGGACAAGATGGCGGACCAAGATGGCGGAAAAAGATGGCGGACCAAGATTGCGGACAAGATGGCGGACAAGATGGCGGACAAGATGACGGACAAGATGGCGGACAAGATGGCAGCCAAGATGGCGGACAAGATGGCGGTCCAAGATGGCGGACAAGATGGCGGGCAAGATGGCAGACAAGATGGCGGACAAGATGGCGGACAAGATGGTGGACAAGATGGCGGCCAAAATGGCGGACCAGATGGCGAACCAAGATGGCGGCCAAGATGGCGGACAAGATGGCGGACCAAGATGGCGGAAAAGATGGCGGACAAGATGGCGGCCAAGATGGCGGCCAAGATGACGGCCAAGATGGCGGCCAAGATGGCGGACACGATGGCGCACCAAGTTGGCGGACAAGATGGCGGACCAAGATGGCGGCCAAGATGGCGGACAAGATGGCGGCCAAAATGGCGGACAAGATGGCGGCCAAAATGGCGGACAAGATGGCGGACAAGATGGCGGTCAAGATGGCAGACAAGATGACGGCCAAGATGGCGGACCAGATGGCGGAACAAGATGGTGGCCAAGATGGCGGACAAGATGGCACAAAAGATGGCGGACAAAGATGGCGGACAAGATGGCGGCCAAGATGGCGGACAAGATGGCGGAAGAGATGGCGGACCAGATGGCGAACCAAGATGGCGGCCAAGAAGGCGGACAAGATGGCGGACCAAGATGGTGGCCAAGATGGCGGACAAAGATGGCGGACAAGATGGCAGACAAGATGGCGGACCAAGATGGCGGCCAAGATGGCGGACCAAGATGGTGGCCAAGATGGCGGACAAAAGGACGGATAAGATGGCGGACCAGATGGCGTACCAAGATAGCGGCCAAATTGGCGGACCAAGATGGCGGCCAAGATGGCGGACAAGATGGCGCACATGATGGCGGACAAGATGGTTGACCAAGATGGTGGACAAGATGGCGGCCCAAGATGGCGGACAAGATGGCGGCCAAGATGGCGGACAAGATGGCGGCCAAGATAGCGGACCAAGATGGCGGACAAGATGGCGGACAAGATGGCGGCCAAGATGGCGGATAAGATGGCGGCCAAGATGGCGGACAAGATGATGGCCAAGATGGCGGACAAAAGGACGGATAAGATGGCGGACCAGATGGCGTACCAAGATGGCGGCCAAATTGGCCGTCCAAGATGGCGGCCAAGATGGCGGACAAGATGGCGCACATGATGGCGGACCAAGATGGCGGACAAGATGGCGGACAAGATGGCGACCAAGATGGCGACCAAGAAGGCGGACAAGATGGCGGACAAGATGGCGGACCAAGATGGCGCACAAGATGGCGGCCAAGATGGCGGACAAGATGGCGGACAAGATGGCGGACAAGATAGTGGACAAGATGGCGGACCAAGATGGCGGCCAAGATGGCGGACCAAGATGGCATACAAAAATGGCAGACAAAGATGGCGGACGAGATGGCACCATCCTGTCCGCCATCTTGGCCGCCATCTTGGCCGCCATCTTGGCCGCCATCTTGGCCACCATCTTGGCCGCCATCTTGTCCGCCATTTTGGTTTGCCATCTTGTCCGCCATCTTGGTCCGCCATCTTGTCCACCATCTTGTCCGCCAGCTTGGTCCGCCATCTTGTCCGCCATCTTGTCCGCCATCTTTATCCGCCATTTTAGCCGCCATCTTGTCCGCCATCTTGGCCGCCATCTTGTCCGCCATCTTTGTCCGCCATCTTGTCCGCCATTTTGGCCGCCATCTTGTCCGCCATCTTGTCCGCCATCTTGTCCGCCATCTTGGCCGCCATCTTTGTCCGCCATCTTGTCCGCCATCTTTGTCCGCCATCTTGTCCGCCATTTTGGCCGCCATCTTGTCCGCCATTTTGGCCGCCATCTTGGTCCGCCATCTTGGTCCGTCATCTTGTCCGCCATCTTGTCCGCCATCTTGTCCGCCATCTTGGTCGCCATCTTGTCCGCCATCTTGGCCGCCATCTTTGTCCGCCATCTTGTCCGCCATCTTTGTCCGCCATCTTGTCCGCCATTTTGGCCGCCATCTTTGTCCGCCATTTTGGCCGCCATCTTGGTCCGTCATCTTGTCCGCCATCTTGTCCGCCATCTTGGTCCGCCATTTTGGCCGCCATCTTTGTCCGCCATCTTGTCCGCCATCTTGGTCCCCCATCTTGTCCGCCATCTTGTCCGCCATATTGTCCGCCATCTTGATCCGCCATCTTGGCCGCCATCTTGTCCGCCATCTTGTCCGCCATCTTGTCCGCCATCTTGGCCGCCATCTTTGTCCGCCATCTTGTCCGCCATCTTTGTCCGCCATCTTGTCCGCCATTTTGGCCGCCATCTTGTCCGCCATTTTGGCCGCCATCTTGGTCCGCCATCTTGGTCCGTCATCTTGTCCGCCATCTTGTCCGCCATCTTGTCCGCCATCTTGGTCGCCATCTTGGTCGCCATCTTGTCCGCCATCTTGGTCCGCCATCTTGGTCCGCCATCTTATCCGCCATCTTTGTCCGCCATCTTGTCCGCCATTTTGGCCGCCATCTTGTCCGCCATTTTGGCCGCCATCTTGGTCCGCCATCTTGGTCCGTCATCTTGTCCGCCATCTTGTCCGCCATCTTGGTCCGCCATTTTGGCCGCCATCTTTGTCCGCCATCTTGTCCGCCATCTTGGTCCCCCATCTTGTCCGCCATCTTGTCCGCCATATTGTCCGCCATCTTGATCCGCCATCTTGGCCGCCATCTTGTCCGCCATCTTGTCCGCCATCTTGTCCGCCATCTTGGCCGCCATCTTGTCCGCCATCTTGTCCGCCATCTTTGTCCGCCATCTTGTCCGCCATTTTGGCCGCCATCTTGTCCGCCATTTTGGCCGCCATCTTGGTCCGCCATCTTGGTCCGTCATCTTGTCCGCCATCTTGTCCGCCATCTTGTCCGCCATCTTGGTCGCCATCTTGGTCGCCATCTTGTCCGCCATCTTGGTCCGCCATCTTGGGCGCCATCTTATCCGCCATCTTTGTCCGCCATCTTGTCCGCCATTTTGGCCGCCATCTTGTCCGCCATTTTGGCCGCCATCTTGGTCCGCCATCTTGGTCCGTCATCTTGTCCGCCATCTTGTCCGCCATCTTGTCCGCCATCTTGGTCGCCATCTTGGTCGCCATCTTGTCCGCCATCTTGGTCCGCCATCTTGGCCGCCATCTTGTCCGCCATCTTGGTCCGTCATCTTGCCCGCCATCTTGTCCGCCATCTTGGTCCGCCATCTTGTCCGCCATCTTGGCCGCCATCTTGTCCGCCATCTTTGTCCGCCATCTTGTCCGCCATTTTGGCCGCCATCTTGTCCGCCATCTTGGTCGCCATCTTGGTCGCCATCTTGTCCGCCATCTTGTCCGCCATCTTGGTCGCCATCTTGGCCGCCATCTTGTCCGCCATTTTGGCCGCCATCTTGGCCGCCATCTTGTCCGCCATCTTTGTCCGCCATCGTGTCCGCCATCTTGTCCGCCATCTTGGTCCGCCATCTTGTCCGCCATCTTGGCCGCCATCTTGGTCCGTCATCTTGTCCGCCATCTTGTCCGCCATCTTGTCCGCCATCTTGGTCGCCATCTTGGCCGCCATCTTGTCCGTCATCTTTGTCCGCCATCTTTGTCCGCCATCTTGTCCGCCATCTTGGTCCGCCATCTTGTCCGCCATCTTGGCCGCCATCTTGGTCGCCATCTTGTCCGCCATCTTGGCCGCCATCTTTGTCCGCTATCTTGTCCGCCATCTTTGTCCGCCATCTTGTCCGCCATTTTGGCCGCCATCTTGTCCGCCATTTTGGCCGCCATCTTGGTCCGCCATCTTGGTCCGTCATCTTGTCCGCCATCTTGTCCGCCATCTTGTCCGCCATCTTGGTCGCCATCTTGGTCGCCATCTTGTCCGCCATCTTGGTCCGCCATCTTGGCCGCCATCTTGTCCGCCATCTTGGTCCGTCATCTTGCCCGCCATCTTGTCCGCCATCTTGGTCCGCCATCTTGTCCGCCATCTTGGCCGCCATCTTGTCCGCCATCTTTGTCCGCCATCTTGTCCGCCATTTTGGCCGCCATCTTGTCCGCCATTTTGGCCGCCATATTGGTCCGCCATCTTGGTCCGTCATCTTGTCCGCCATCTTGTCCGCCATCTTGGTCCGCCATTTTGGCCGCCATCTTGTCCGCCATTTTGGCGCCATCTTGTCCGCCATTTTGGCCGCCATCTTGGTCCGTCATCTTGTCCGCCATCTTGTCCGCCATCTTGTCCGCCATCTTGGTCGCCATCTTGTCCGCCATCTTGTCCGCAATATTGTCCGCCATCTTGATCCGCCATCTTGGCCGCCATCTTGTCCGCCATCTTGTCCGCCATCTTGTCCGCCATCTTGGCCGCCATCTTTGTCCGCCATCTTGTCCGCCATCTTTGTCCGCCATCTTGTCCGCCATTTTGGCCGCCATCTTGTCCGCCATTTTGGCCGCCATCTTGGTCCGCCATCTTGGTCCGTCATCTTGTCCGCCATCTTGTCCGCCATCTTGTCCGCCATCTTGGTCGCCATCTTGTCCGCCATCTTGTCCGCCATCTTGGCCGCCATCTTTGTCCGCCATCTTGTCCGCCATCTTTGTCCGCCATCTTGTCCGCCATTTTGGCCGCCATCTTTGTCCGCCATTTTGGCCGCCATCTTGGTCCGTCATCTTGTCCGCCATCTTGTCCGCCATCTTGGTCCGCCATTTTGGCCGCCATCTTTGTCCGCCATCTTGTCCGCCATCTTGGTCCCCCATCTTGTCCGCCATCTTGTCCGCCATATTGTCCGCCATCTTGATCTGCCATCTTGGCCGCCATCTTGTCCGCCATCTTGTCCGCCATCTTGTCCGCCATCTTGGCCGCCATCTTTGTCCGCCATCTTGTCCGCCATCTTTGTCCGCCATCTTGTCCGCCATTTTGGCCGCCATCTTGTCCGCCATTTTGGCCGCCATCTTGGTCCGCCATCTTGGTCCGTCATCTTGTCCGCCATCTTGTCCGCCATCTTGTCCGCCATCTTGGTCGCCATCTTGGTCGCCATCTTGTCCGCCATCTTGGTCCGCCATCTTGGTCCGCCATCTTATCCGCCATCTTTGTCCGCCATCTTGTCCGCCATTTTGGCCGCCATCTTGTCCGCCATTTTGGCCGCCATCTTGGTCCGCCATCTTGGTCCGTCATCTTGTCCGCCATCTTGGCCGCCATCTTGGTCCGCCATTTTGGCCGCCATCTTTGTCCGCCATCTTGTCCGCCATCTTGGTCCCCCATCTTGTCCGCCATCTTGTCCGCCATATTGTCCGCCATCTTGATCCGCCATCTTGGCCGCCATCTTGTCCGCCATTTTGGCCGCCATCTTGGCCGCCATCTTGTCCGCCATCTTTGTCCGCCATCGTGTCCGCCATCTTGTCCGCCATCTTGGTCCGCCATCTTGTCCGCCATCTTGGCCGCCATCTTGGTCCGTCATCTTGTCCGCCATCTTGTCCGCCATCTTGTCCGCCATCTTGGTCGCCATCTTGGCCGCCATCTTGTCCGTCATCTTTGTCCGCCATCTTTGTCCGCCATCTTGTCCGCCATCTTGGTCCGCCATCTTGTCCGCCATCTTGGCCGCCATCTTGGTCGCCATCTTGTCCGCCATCTTGGCCGCCATCTTTGTCCGCTATCTTGTCCGCCATCTTTGTCCGCCATCTTGTCCGCCATTTTGGCCGCCATCTTGTCCGCCATTTTGGCCGCCATCTTGGTCCGCCATCTTGGTCCGTCATCTTGTCCGCCATCTTGTCCGCCATCTTGTCCGCCATCTTGGTCGCCATCTTGGTCGCCATCTTGTCCGCCATCTTGGTCCGCCATCTTGGCCGCCATCTTGTCCGCCATCTTGGTCCGTCATCTTGCCCGCCATCTTGTCCGCCATCTTGGTCCGCCATCTTGTCCGCCATCTTGGCCGCCATCTTGTCCGCCATCTTTGTCCGCCATCTTGTCCGCCATTTTGGCCGCCATCTTGTCCGCCATTTTGGCCGCCATATTGGTCCGCCATCTTGGTCCGTCATCTTGTCCGCCATCTTGTCCGCCATCTTGGTCCGCCATTTTGGCCGCCATCTTGTCCGCCATTTTGGCGCCATCTTGTCCGCCATTTTGGCCGCCATCTTGGTCCGTCATCTTGTCCGCCATCTTGTCCGCCATCTTGTCCGCCATCTTGGTCGCCATCTTGGTCGCCATCTTGTCCGCCATCTTGTCCGCTATATTGTCCGCCATCTTGATCCGCCATCTTGGCCGCCATCTTGTCCGCCATCTTGTCCGCCATCTTGTCCGCCATCTTGGCCGCCATCTTTGTCCGCCATCTTGTCCGCCATCTTTGTCCGCCATCTTGTCCGCCATTTTGGCCGCCATCTTGTCCGCCATTTTGGCCGCCATCTTGGTCCGCCATCTTGGTCCGTCATCTTGTCCGCCATCTTGTCCGCCATCTTGTCCGCCATCTTGGTCGCCATCTTGTCCGCCATCTTGTCCGCCATCTTGGCCGCCATCTTTGTCCGCCATCTTGTCCGCCATCTTTGTCCGCCATCTTGTCCGCCATTTTGGCCGCCATCTTTGTCCGCCATTTTGGCCGCCATCTTGGTCCGTCATCTTGTCCGCCATCTTGGCCGCCATCTTGGTCCGCCATTTTGGCCGCCATCTTTGTCCGCCATCTTGTCCGCCATCTTGGTCCCCCATCTTGTCCGCCATCTTGTCCGCCATATTGTCCGCCATCTTGATCCGCCATCTTGGCCGCCATCTTGTCCGCCATTTTGGCCGCCATCTTGGCCGCCATCTTGTCCGCCATCTTTGTCCGCCATCGTGTCCGCCATCTTGTCCGCCATCTTGGTCCGCCATCTTGTCCGCCATCTTGGCCGCCATCTTGGTCCGTCATCTTGTCCGCCATCTTGTCCGCCATCTTGTCCGCCATCTTGGTCGCCATCTTGGCCGCCATCTTGTCCGTCATCTTTGTCCGCCATCTTTGTCCGCCATCTTGTCCGCCATCTTGGTCCGCCATCTTGTCCGCCATCTTGGCCGCCATCTTGGTCGCCATCTTGTCCGCCATCTTGGCCGCCATCTTTGTCCGCTATCTTGTCCGCCATCTTTGTCCGCCATCTTGTCCGCCATTTTGGCCGCCATCTTGTCCGCCATTTTGGCCGCCATCTTGGTCCGCCATCTTGGTCCGTCATCTTGTCCGCCATCTTGTCCGCCATCTTGTCCGCCATCTTGGTCGCCATCTTGGTCGCCATCTTGTCCGCCATCTTGGTCCGCCATCTTGGCCGCCATCTTGTCCGCCATCTTGGTCCGTCATCTTGCCCGCCATCTTGTCCGCCATCTTGGTCCGCCATCTTGTCCGCCATCTTGGCCGCCATCTTGTCCGCCATCTTTGTCCGCCATCTTGTCCGCCATTTTGGCCGCCATCTTGTCCGCCATTTTGGCCGCCATATTGGTCCGCCATCTTGGTCCGTCATCTTGTCCGCCATCTTGTCCGCCATCTTGGTCCGCCATTTTGGCCGCCATCTTGTCCGCCATTTTGGCGCCATCTTGTCCGCCATTTTGGCCGCCATCTTGGTCCGTCATCTTGTCCGCCATCTTGTCCGCCATCTTGTCCGCCATCTTGGTCGCCATCTTGGTCGCCATCTTGTCCGCCATCTTGTCCGCTATATTGTCCGCCATCTTGATCCGCCATCTTGGCCGCCATCTTGTCCGCCATCTTGTCCGCCATCTTGTCCGCCATCTTGGCCGCCATCTTTGTCCGCCATCTTGTCCGCCATCTTTGTCCGCCATCTTGTCCGCCATTTTGGCCGCCATCTTGTCCGCCATTTTGGCCGCCATCTTGGTCCGCCATCTTGGTCCGTCATCTTGTCCGCCATCTTGTCCGCCATCTTGTCCGCCATCTTGGTCGCCATCTTGTCCGCCATCTTGTCCGCCATCTTGGCCGCCATCTTTGTCCGCCATCTTGTCCGCCATCTTTGTCCGCCATCTTGTCCGCCATTTTGGCCGCCATCTTTGTCCGCCATTTTGGCCGCCATCTTGGTCCGTCATCTTGTCCGCCATCTTGTCCGCCATCTTGGTCCGCCATTTTGGCCGCCATCTTTGTCCGCCATCTTGTCCGCCATCTTGGTCCCCCATCTTGTCCGCCATCTTGTCCGCCATATTGTCCGCCATCTTGATCCGCCATCTTGGCCGCCATCTTGTCCGCCATCTTGTCCGCCATCTTGTCCGCCATCTTGGCCGCCATCTTTGTCCGCCATCTTGTCCGCCATCTTTGTCCGCCATCTTGTCCGCCATTTTGGCCGCCATCTTGTCCGCCATTTTGGCCGCCATCTTGGTCCGCCATCTTGGTCCGTCATCTTGTCCGCCATCTTGTCCGCCATCTTGTCCGCCATTTTGGCGCCATCTTGTCCGCCATTTTGGCCGCCATCTTGGTCCGCCATCTTGTCCGCCATCTTGTCCGCCATCTTGTCCGCCATCTTGGCCGCCATCTTTGTCCGCCATCTTGTCCGCCATCTTTGTCCGCCATATTGTCCGCCATCTTGATCCGCCATCTTGGCCGCCATCTTGTCCGCCATCTTGTCCGCCATCTTGTCCGCCATCTTGGCCGCCATCTTTGTCCGCCATCTTGTCCGCCATCTTTGTCCGCCATCTTGTCCGCCATTTTGGCCGCCATCTTGTCCGCCATTTTGGCCGCCATCTTGGTCCGCCATCTTGTCCGCCATCTTGGTCCGCCATTTTGGCCGCCATCTTGTCCGCCATTTTGGCGCCATCTTGTCCGCCATTTTGGCCGCCATCTTGGTCCGTCATCTTGTCCGCCATCTTGTCCGCCATTTTGGCCCCCATCTTGGTCCGCCATCTTGGTCGCCATCTTGTCCGCCATCTTGTCCGCTATATTGTCCGCCATCTTGATCCGCCATCTTGGCCGCCATCTTGTCCGCCATCTTGTCCGCCATCTTGTCCGCCATCTTGGCCGCCATCTTTGTCCGCCATCTTGTCCGCCATCTTTGTCCGCCATCTTGTCCGCCATTTTGGCCGCCATCTTGTCCGCCATTTTGGCCGCCATCTTGGTCCGCCATCTTGGTCCGTCATCTTGTCCGCCATCTTGTCCGCCATCTTGTCCGCCATCTTGGTCGCCATCTTGTCCGCCATCTTGTCCGCCATCTTGGCCGCCATCTTTGTCCGCCATCTTGTCCGCCATCTTTGTCCGCCATCTTGTCCGCCATTTTGGCCGCCATCTTTGTCCGCCATTTTGGCCGCCATCTTGGTCCGTCATCTTGTCCGCCATCTTGTCCGCCATCTTGGTCCGCCATTTTGGCCGCCATCTTTGTCCGCCATCTTGTCCGCCATCTTGGTCCCCCATCTTGTCCGCCATCTTGTCCGCCATATTGTCCGCCATCTTGATCCGCCATCTTGGCCGCCATCTTGTCCGCCATCTTGTCCGCCATCTTGTCCGCCATCTTGGCCGCCATCTTTGTCCGCCATCTTGTCCGCCATCTTTGTCCGCCATCTTGTCCGCCATTTTGGCCGCCATCTTGTCCGCCATTTTGGCCGCCATCTTGGTCCGCCATCTTGGTCCGTCATCTTGTCCGCCATCTTGTCCGCCATCTTGTCCGCCATCTTGGTCGCCATCTTGGTCGCCATCTTGTCCGCCATCTTGGTCCGCCATCTTGGTCCGCCATCTTATCCGCCATCTTTGTCCGCCATCTTGTCCGCCATTTTGGCCGCCATCTTGTCCGCCATTTTGGCCGCCATCTTGGTCCGCCATCTTGGTCCGTCATCTTGTCCGCCATCTTGTCCGCCATCTTGGTCCGCCATTTTGGCCGCCATCTTTGTCCGCCATCTTGTCCGCCATCTTGGTCCCCCATCTTGTCCGCCATCTTGTCCGCCATATTGTCCGCCATCTTGATCCGCCATCTTGGCCGCCATCTTGTCCGCCATCTTGTCCGCCATCTTGGCCGCCATCTTGTCCGCCATCTTTGTCCGCCATCGTGTCCGCCATCTTGTCCGCCATCTTGGTCCGCCATCTTGTCCGCCATCTTGGCCGCCATCTTGGTCCGTCATCTTGTCCGCCATCTTGTCCGCCATCTTGTCCGCCATCTTGGTCGCCATCTTGGCCGCCATCTTGTCCGTCATCTTTGTCCGCCATCTTTGTCCGCCATCTTGTCCGCCATCTTGGTCCGCCATCTTGTCCGCCATCTTGGCCGCCATCTTGGTCGCCATCTTGTCCGCCATCTTGGCCGCCATCTTTGTCCGCTATCTTGTCCGCCATCTTTGTCCGCCATCTTGTCCGCCATTTTGGCCGCCATCTTGTCCGCCATTTTGGCCGCCATCTTGGTCCGCCATCTTGGTCCGTCATCTTGTCCGCCATCTTGGTCCGCCATCTTGTCCGCCATCTTGGTCGCCATCTTGGTCGCCATCTTGTCCGCCATCTTGTCCGCCATCTTGGTCCGCCATCTTGTCCGCCATCTTGTCCGCCATCTTTGTCCGCCATCTTGTCCGCCATTTTGGCCGCCATATTGGTCCGCCATCTTGGTCCGTCATCTTGTCCGCCATCTTGTCCGCCATCTTGGTCCGCCATTTTGGCCGCCATCTTGGCCGCCATCTTGTCCGCCATTTTGGCGCCATCTTGTCCGCCATTTTGGCCGCCATCTTGGTCCGTCATCTTGTCCGCCATCTTGTCCGCCATCTTGTCCGCCATCTTGGTCGCCATCTTGGTCGCCATCTTGTCCGCCATCTTGTCCGCTATATTGTCCGCCATCTTGATCCGCCATCTTGGCCGCCATCTTGTCCGCCATCTTGTCCGCCATCTTGTCCGCCATCTTGGCCGCCATCTTTGTCCGCCATCTTGTCCGCCATCTTTGTCCGCCATCTTGTCCGCCATTTTGGCCGCCATCTTGTCCGCCATTTTGGCCGCCATCTTGGTCCGCCATCTTGGTCCGTCATCTTGTCCGCCATCTTGTCCGCCATCTTGTCCGCCATCTTGTCCGCCATCTTGGTCGCCATCTTGTCCGCCATCTTGTCCGCCATCTTGGCCGCCATCTTTGTCCGCCATCTTGTCCGCCATCTTTGTCCGCCATCTTGTCCGCCATTTTGGCCGCCATCTTTGTCCGCCATTTTGGCCGCCATCTTGGTCCGTCATCTTGTCCGCCATCTTGTCCGCCATCTTGGTCCGCCATTTTGGCCGCCATCTTTGTCCGCCATCTTGTCCGCCATCTTGGTCCCCCATCTTGTCCGCCATCTTGTCCGCCATATTGTCCGCCATCTTGATCCGCCATCTTGGCCGCCATCTTGTCCGCCATCTTGTCCGCCATCTTGTCCGCCATCTTGGCCGCCATCTTTGTCCGCCATCTTGTCCGCCATCTTTGTCCGCCATCTTGTCCGCCATTTTGGCCGCCATCTTGTCCGCCATTTTGGCCGCCATCTTGGTCCGCCATCTTGGTCCGTCATCTTGTCCGCCATCTTGTCCGCCATCTTGGTCGCCATTTTGGCGCCATCTTGTCCGCCATTTTGGCCGCCATCTTGGTCCGCCATCTTGTCCGCCATCTTGTCCGCCATCTTGTCCGCCATCTTGGCCGCCATCTTTGTCCGCCATCTTGTCCGCCATCTTTGTCCGCCATATTGTCCGCCATCTTGATCCGCCATCTTGGCCGCCATCTTGTCCGCCATCTTGTCCGCCATCTTGTCCGCCATCTTGTCCGCCATTTTGGCCGCCATCTTGGTCCGCCATCTTGGTCCGTCATCTTGTCCGCCATCTTGTCCGCCATCTTGGTCGCCATCTTTGTCCGCCATCTTGTCCGCCATCTTTGTCCGCCATCTTGGCCGCCATATTGTCCGCCATCTTGTCCGCCATCTTGGTCCCCCATCTTGTCCGCCATCTTGTCCGCCATATTGTCCGCCATCTTGATCCGCCATCTTGGCCGCCATCTTGTCCGCCATCTTGTCCGCCATCTTGTCCGCCATCTTGGCCGCCATCTTTGTCCGCCATCTTGTCCGCCATCTTTGTCCGCCATCTTGTCCGCCATTTTGGCCGCCATCTTGTCCGCCATTTTGGCCGCCATCTTGGTCCGCCATCTTGGTCCGTCATCTTGTCCGCCATCTTGTCCGCCATCTTGGTCGCCATTTTGGCGCCATCTTGTCCGCCATTTTGGCCGCCATCTTGGTCCGTCATCTTGTCCGCCATCTTGTCCGCCATCTTGTCCGCCATCTTGGTCGCCATCTTGGTCGCCATCTTGTCCGCCATCTTGTCCGCTATATTGTCCGCCATCTTGATCCGCCATCTTGGCCGCCATCTTGTCCGCCATCTTGTCCGCCATCTTGTCCGCCATCTTGTCCGCCATCTTGTCCGCCATCTTGTCCGCCATCTTTGTCCGCCATCTTGGCCGCCATATTGTCCGCCATCTTGTCCGCCATCTTGTCCCCCATCTTGTCCGCCATCTTGTCCGCCATATTGTCCGCCATCTTGATCCGCCATCTTGGCCGCCATCTTGTCCGCCATCTTGTCCGCCATCTTGTCCGCCATCTTGGCCGCCATCTTTGTCCGCCATCTTGTCCGCCATCTTTGTCCGCCATCTTGTCCGCCATTTTGGCCGCCATCTTGTCCGCCATTTTGGCCGCCATCTTGGTCCGCCATCTTGGTCCGTCATCTTGTCCGCCATCTTGTCCGCCATCTTGGTCGCCATCTTGTCCGCCATCTTGGTCCGCCATCTTGGCCGCTTTCTTATCCGCCATCTTTGTCCGCCATCTTGTCCGCCATTTTGGCCGCCATCTTGTCCGCCATTTTGGCCGCCATCTTGGTCCGCCATCTTGGTCCGCCATCTTGGTCCGCCATCTTGTCCGCCATCTTGTCCGCCATCTTGGTCCGCCATCTTGTCCGCCATCTTGTCCGCCATCTTTGTCCGCCATCTTGTCCGCCATCTTTGTCCGCCATCTTGTCCGCCATTTTGGCCGCCATCTTGTCCGCCATTTTGGCCGCCATCTTGTTCGCCATTTTGTCCACCATCTTGTCCGCCATCTTGGTCGCCATCTTGGTCGCCATCTTGTCCGCCATCTTGTCCGCCATCTTGGTCGCCATCTTGGCCGCCATCTTGTCCGCCATTTTGGCCGCCATCTTGGCCGAAATTTTGTCCGCCATCTTTGTCCGCCATCTTTGTCCGCCATCTTGTCCGCCATCTTGGTCCGCCATCTTGTCCGCCATCTTGGCCGCCATCTTGGTCCGTCATCTTGTCCGCCATCTTGTCCGCCATCTTGTCCGCCATCTTGGTCGCCATCTTGGTCGCCATCTTGTCCGCCATCTTGTCCGTCATTTTGGCCGCCATCTTGTCCGCCATTTTGGCCGCCATCTTGGTCCGCCATCTTGTCCGCCATCTTGTCCGCCATCTTGGCCGCCATCTTGGTCCGCCATCTTGGCCGCCATCTTGGCCGCCATCTTGTCCGCCATCTTGTCTGCCATCTTTGTCCGCCATCTTGTCCGCCATTTTGGCCGCCATCTTGTCCGCCATCTTGGCCGCCATCTTGTCCGCCATCTTTGTCCGCCATCTTGTCCGCCATTTTGGCCGCCATCTTGTCCGCCATCTTGGCCGCCATCTTGGCCGCCATCTTGTTCGCCATCTTTGTCCGCCATCTTGTCCGCTATTTTGGCCGCCATCTTGTCCGCCATTTTGTCCGCCATCTTGGTCCGCCATCTTGTCCGCCATCTTGTCCGCCATCTTGGTCCGCCATCTTGTCCGCCGTCTTGTCCGCCATCTTGGCCGCCATCTTGGTCTGCCATCTTGTCCGCCATCTTGTCCGCCATTTTGTCCGCCATCTTGGCCACCATCTTGGTCCGCCATCTTGGTCCGCCATCTTGGCCGCCGTCTTGGTCCGCCATCTTGTCCGCCATCTTGTCCGCCATTTTGGCCGCCATCTTGTCCGCCATCTTGTCCGCCATTTTGGCCGCCATCTTGGTCCGCCATCTTGTCCGCCATCTTGGCCGCCATCTTGTCCGCCATCTTTGTCCGCCATCTTGTCCGCCATTTTGGCCGCCATCTTGTCCGCCATTTTGGCCGCCATCTTGTCCGCCATTTTGGCCGCCATCTTGGTCCGCCATCTTGCCCGCCATCTTGTCCGCCATCTTGGTCCGCCATCTTGTCCGCCATCTTGGCCGCCATCTTGTCCGCCATCTTGGTCCGCCATCTTGTCCGCCATTTTGGCCGCCATCTTGTCCGCCATTTTGGCCGCCATCTTGGTCCGCCATCTTGGTCCGTCATCTTGTCCGCCATCTTGTCCGCCATCTTGGTCCGCCATTTTGGCCGCCATCTTTGTCCGCCATCTTGTCCGCCATCTTGGTCCCCCATCTTGTCCGCCATATTGTCCGCCATCTTGATCCGCCATCTTGGCCGCCATCTTGTCCGCCATCTTGGCCGCCATCTTGTCCGCCATCTTGGCCGCCATCTTTGTCCGCCATCTTGTCCGCCATCTTTGTCCGCCATCTTGTCCGCCATTTTGGCCGCCATCTTGTCCGCCATTTTGGCCGCCATCTTGGTCCGCCATCTTGGTCCGTCATCTTGTCCGCCATCTTGTCCGCCATCTTGTCCGCCATCTTGGTCGCCATCTTGGTCGCCATCTTGTCCGCCATCTTGGTCCGCCATCTTGGCCGCCATCTTATCCGCCATCTTTGTCCGCCATCTTGTCCGCCATTTTGGCCGCCATCTTGTCCGCCATTTTGGCCGCCATCTTGGTCCGCCATCTTGGTCCGCCATCTTGGTCCGCCATCTTGTCCGCCATCTTGTCCGCCATCTTGTCCGCCATCTTGTCCGCCATCTTGGTCCCCCATCTTGTCCGCCATCTTGTCCGCCATCTTGTCCGCCATTTTGGTCGCCATCTTGGTCGCCATCTTGTCCGCCATTTTGGTCCGCCATCTTGGCCGCCATTTTGGCCGCCATCTTGGTCCGCCATCTTGTCCGCCATCTTGGTCCGCCATCTTGTCCGCCATTTTGGCCGCCATCTTGTCCGCCATTTTGGCCGCCATCTTGGCCGCCATCTTGTCCGCCATCTTGTCCGCCATCTTTGTCCGCCATCTTTGTCCGCCATCTTGTCCGCCATCTTGGTCCGCCATCTTGTCCGCCATCTTGGCCGCCATCTTGGTCCGTCATCTTGTCCGCCATCTTGTCCGCCATCTTGGTCGCCATCTTGGTCGCCATCTTGTCCGCCATCTTGTCCGTCATTTTGGCCGCCATCTTGTCCGCCATTTTGGCCGCCATCTTGGCCGCCATCTTGTCCGCCATCTTGGCCGCCATCTTGGTCCGCCATCTTGGCCGCCATCTTGGCCGCCATCTTGTCCGCCATCTTGTCTGCCATCTTTGTCCGCCATCTTGTCCGCCATTTTGGCCGCCATCTTGTCCGCCATCTTGGCCGCCATCTTGTCCGCCATCTTGTCCGCCATTTTGGACGCCATCTTGTCCGCCATCTTGGCCGCCATCTTGGCCGCCATCTTGTTCGCCATCTTGTCCGCCATCTTGTCCGCCATCTTGGTCCGCCATCTTGTCCGCCGTCTTGTCCGCCATCTTGGCCGCCATCTTGGTCTGCCATCTTGGTCGCCATCTTGTCCGCCATTTTGTCCGCCATCTTGGCCACCATCTTGGTCCGCCATCTTGGTCCGCCATCTTGTCCGCCATCTTGGCCGCCATCTTGGTCCGCCATCGTTGTCCGCCATCTTGTCCGCCATTTTGGTCCGCCATCTTGGTCCGCCATCTTGTCCGCCATCTTGGCCGCCATCTTGGTCCGCCATCGTTGTCCGCCATCTTGTCCGCCATTTTGGCCGCCATCTTGTCCGCCATCTTGTCCGCCATTTTGGCCGCCATCTTGGTCCGCCATCTTGTCCGCCATCTTGGCCGCCATCTTGTCCGCCATCTTTGTCCGCCATCTTGTCCGCCATTTTGGCCGCCATCTTGTCCGCCATTTTGGCCGCCATCTTGTCCGCCATTTTGGCCGCCATCTTGGTCCGCCATCTTGCCCGCCATCTTGTCCGCCATCTTGGTCCGCCATCTTGTCCGCCATCTTGGCCGCCATCTTGTCCGCCATCTTTGTCCGCCATCTTGTCCGTCATTTTGGCCGCCATCTTGTCCGCCATTTTGGCCGCCATCTTGGTCCGCCATCTTGGTCCGTCATCTTGTCCGCCATCTTGTCCGCCATCTTGGTCCGCCATTTTGGCCGCCATCTTTGTCCGCCATCTTGTCCGCCATCTTGGTCCCCCATCTTGGCCGCCATCTTGTCCGCCATTTTGGCCGCCATCTTGGCCGCCATCTTGTCCGCCATCTTTGTCCGCCATCGTGTCCGCCATCTTGTCCGCCATCTTGGTCCGCCATCTTGTCCGCCATCTTGGCCGCCATCTTGGTCCGTCATCTTGTCCGCCATCTTGTCCGCCATCTTGTCCGCCATCTTGGTCGCCATCTTGTCCGCCATCTTGTCCGCCATCTTGGTCCGCCATCTTGGCCGCCATCTTATCCGCCATCTTTGTCCGCCATCTTGTCCGCCATCTTGTCCGCCATTTTGGCCGCCATCTTGGTCCGCCATCTTGGTCCGCCATCTTGGTCCGCCATCTTGTCCGCCATCTTGGTCCGCCATCTTGTCCGCCATCTTGTCCGCCATCTTTGTCCGCCATCTTGTCCGCCATCTTTGTCCGCCATCTTGTCCGCCATTTTGGCCGCCATCTTGTCCGCCATTTTGGCCGCCATCTTGTTCGCCATTTTGGCCGCCATCTTGTCCGCCATCTTGGTCGCCATCTTGGTCGCCATCTTGTCCGCCATCTTGTCCGCCATCTTGGTCGCCATCTTGGTCGCCATCTTGTCCGCCATTTTGGTCCGCCATCTTGGCCGCCATCTTAGCCGCCATCTTTGTCCGCCATCTTGTCCGCCATTTTGGCCGCCATCTTGTCCGCCATTTTGGCCGCCATCTTGGTCCGCCATCTTGGTCCGCCATCTTGGTCCGCCATCTTGTCCGCCATCTTGTCCGCCATCTTGTCCGCCATCTTGGTCCGCCATCTTGGCCGCCATCTTGGCCGCCATCTTGGCCGCCATCTTGTCCGCCATATTGTCCGCCATCTTGATCCGCCATCTTGGCCGCCATCTTGTCCGCCATCTTGTCCGCCATCTTGTCCGCCATCTTGGCCGCCATCTTTGTCCGCCATTTTGGCCGCCATCTTTGTCCGCCATCTTGTCCGTCATTTTGGCCGCCATCTTGGTCGCCATCTTGGTCGCCATCTTGTCCGCCATCTTGGTCCGCCATCTTGGCCTCCATCTTATCCGCCATCTTTGTCCGCCATCTTGTCCGCCATTTTGGCCGCCATCTTGTCCGCCATTTTGGCCGCCATCTTGGTCCGCCATCTTGGTCCGCCATCTTGGTCCGTCATCTTGTCCGCCATCTTGTCCGCCATCTTGTCCGCCATCTTGTCCGCCATCTTGGTCGCCATCTTGTCCGCCATCTTGGTCCGCCATCTTATCCGCCATCTTTGTCCGCCATCTTGTCCGCCATTTTGGCCGCCATCTTGTCCGCCTTTTTGGCCGCCATCTTGGTCCGCCATCTTGGTCCGTCATCTTGTCCGCCATCTTGTCCGCCATCTTGGTCCGCCATCTTATCCGCCATCTTTGTCCGCCATCTTGTCCGCCATTTTGGCCGCCATCTTGTCCGCCTTTTTGGCCGCCATCTTGTCCGCCATATTGTCCGCCATCTTGATCCGCCATCTTGGCCGCCATCTTGTCCGCCATCTTGTCCGCCATCTTGTCCGCCATCTTGGCCGCCATCTTTGTCCGCCATCTTGTCCGCCATCTTTGTCCGCCATCTTGTCCGCCATTTTGGCCGCCATCTTGTCCGCCATTTTGGCCGCCATCTTGGTCCGCCATCTTGGTCCGTCATCTTGTCCGCCATCTTGTCCGCCATCTTGTCCGCCATCTTGGTCGCCATCTTGGTCGCCATCTTGTCCGCCATCTTGGTCCGCCATCTTGGCCGCCATCTTATCCGCCATCTTTGTCCGCCATCTTGTCCGCCATTTTGGCCGCCATCTTGTCCGCCATTTTGGCCGCCATCTTGGTCCGCCATCTTGGTCCGCCATCTTGGTCCGTCATCTTGTCCGCCATCTTGTCCGCCATCTTGTCCGCCATCTTGGTCGCCATCTTGGTCGCCATCTTGTCCGCCATCTTGGTTTGCCATCTTGGCCGCCATCTTATCCGCCATCTTTGTCCGCCATCTTGTCCGCCATTTTGGCCGCCATCTTGTTCGCCATTTTGGCCGCCATCTTGTCCGCCATCTTGGTCGCCATCTTGTCCGCCATCTTGTCCGCCATCTTGTCCGCCATCTTGGTCGCCATCTTGGTCGCCATCTTGTCCGCCATTTTGGTCCGCCATCTTGGCCGCCATTTTGGCCGCCATCTTGGTCCGCCATCTTGTCCGCCATCTTTGTCCGCCATCTTGTCCGCCATTTTGGCCGCCATCTTGTCCGCCATTTTGGCCGCCATCTTGGCCGCCATCTTGTCCGCCATCTTTGTCCGCCATCTTTGTCCGCCATCTTGTCCGCCATCTTGGTCCGCCATCTTGTCCGCCATCTTGGTCCGTCATCTTGTCCGCCATCTTGTCCGCCATCTTGGTCGCCATCTTGGTCGCCATCTTGTCCGCCATCTTGTCCGTCATTTTGGCCGCCATCTTGTCCGCCATTTTGGCCGCCATCTTGGTCCGCCATCTTGTCCGCCATCTTGTCCGCCATCTTGGCCGCCATCTTTGTCCGCCATCTTGTCCGCCATCTTTGTCCGCCATCTTGTCCGCCATTTTGGCCGCCATCCTGTCCGCCATTTTGGCCGCCATCTTGGTCCGCCATCTTGGTCCGTCATCTTGTCCGCCATCTTGTCCGCCATCTTGTCCGCCATCTTGGTCGCCATCTTGGTCGCCATCTTGTCCGCCATCTTGGTCCGCCATCTTGGCCGCCATCTTATCCGCCATCTTTGTCCGCCATCTTGTCCGCCATTTTGGCCGCCATCTTGTCCGCCATTTTGGCCGCCATCTTGGTCCGCCATCTTGGTCCGCCATCTTGTCCGCCATCTTGTCCGCCATCTTGGTCCGCCATCTTGTCCGCCATCTTGTCCGCCATCTTTGTCCGCCATCTTGTTCGCCATCTTTGTCCGCCATCTTGTCCGCCATTTTGGCCGCCATCTTGTTCGCCATTTTGGCCGCCATCTTGTCCGCCATTTTGGCCGCCATCTTGTCCGCCATCTTGGTCGCCATCTTGGTCGCCATCTTATCCGCCATCTTGTCCGCCATCTTGGTCGCCATCTTGTCCGCCATTTTGGTCCGCCATCTTGGCCGCCATCTTATCCGCCATCTTTGTCCGCCATCTTGTCCGCCATTTTGGCCGCCATCTTGTCCGCCATCTTGGTCGCCATCTTGGTCGCCATCTTGTCCGCCATCTTGTCCGCCATCTTGGTCGCCATCTTGGTCGCCATCTTGTCCGCCATTTTGGTCCGCCATCTTGGCCGCCATCTTATCCGCCATCTTTGTCCGCCATCTTGTCCGCCATCTTGGCCGCCATCTTGGCCGCCATCTTGTCCGCCATCTTGTCCGCCATCTTGGCCGCCATCTTTGTCCGCCATCTTGTCCGCCATCTTTGTCCGCCATCTTGTCCGCCATTTTGGCCGCCATCTTGTCCGCCATTTTGGCCGCCATCTTGGTCCGCCATCTTGGTCCGTCATCTTGTCCGCCATCTTGTCCGCCATCTTGTCCGCCATCTTGGTCGCCATCTTGGTCGCCATCTTGTCCGCCATCTTGGTCCGCCATCTTGGCCGCCATCTTATCCGCCATCTTTGTCCGCCATCTTGTCCGCCATTTTGGCCGCCATCTTGTCCGCCATTTTGGCCGCCATCTTGGTCCGCCATCTTGGTCCGCCATCTTGGTCCGCCATCTTGTCCGCCATCTTGTCCGCCATCTTGGTCCGCCATCTTGTCCGCCATCTTGTCCGCCATCTTTGTCCGCCATCTTGTCCGCCATCTTTGTCCGCCATTTTGGCCGCCATCTTGTCCGCCATTTTGGCCGCCATCTTGTTCGCCATTTTGGCCGCCATCTTGTCCGCCATCTTGGTCGCCATCTTGGTCGCCATCTTGTCCGCCATCTTGTCCGCCATCTTGGTCGCCATCTTGTCCGCCATTTTGGTCCGCCATCTTGGCCGCCATCTTATCCGCCATCTTTGTCCGCCATCTTGTCCGCCATTTTGGCCGCCATCTTGTCCGCCATTTTGGCCGCCATCTTGGTCCGCCATCTTGGTCCGCCATCTTGGTCCGCCATCTTGGTCCGCCATCTTGGTCCGCCATCTTGTCCGCCATCTTGGTCCGCCATCTTGTCCGCCATCTTGGCCGCCATCTTGGTCCGCCATCTTGTCCGCCATCTTGTCCGCCATCTTGGTCCGTCATCTTGTCCGCCATCTTGTCCGCCATCTTGTCCGCCATTTTGGCCGCCATCTTGGGCCACCATCTTGGACCGCCATCTTGTCCGCCATCTTGTCCGCCATCTTTGTCCGCCATCTTGGTCCGCCATCTTGGCCGCCATCTTGGCCGCCATCTTGTCCGCCATCTTGGTCGCCATCTTGGTCGCCATCTTGTCCGCCATCTTGGTCGCCATCTTGTCCGCCATCTTGGTCGTGACCTTGAGGGGAAGGGGGGAGGGGGATGGAAGATGTCACCTCCTGAAGTACATGCTCTCCTGGTATCGGAAATCTGAAAACAGCTGGTTTGTATGAAAAGTTACGGTATAAACATTGCATACCTTACGGCGGAAAATTGGTTGCAAGGTTAGTGTATAAACATTGCATACCTTACGGCGGAAAATTGGTTGCAAAGTTAGTGTATAAACATTGCATACCTTCTGGCGCAGTATCAGGAGCTACCTCTTTCGTGCATGCTCTCCTGGTACTATGCATTCGAAAACTGGTAGTTTTCGAAGAAATTTTTCTCGACCAACGGTAAAGTTAGTGTTAAAACATTGCATAACTTTCGGCGGTTTTTGAACAAAATTGCTGCCTAATTTTACTCGACCAACGGGAAAGCTAGTGTTTAAATATTGCATACCTTTCGGCGCTTTTCGACCAAAATTGCTGTACAAGGTGTTCTCTTCCGTGGATGCTTTCCTGGTATCGGAAATCGGAAAACAGCTGGTTAAGAATGGAATTTCGTACCAGCCGACGGAAAGTTTGAGCGAGATGAAGAATGCTTTCCGTTTTATTGATCTTCCTTACATTAGCGATCGTTCTCACGTGTTTGATAGTATGCAATAGCAATAGTGATAGGCAAATTTGTCCCAAGCTGCAGATGTCACCTCTGGAAAAACATGCTCTCCTGGTATCGGAAATCTGAAAACAATTGTGTGCGCGGCAACGGTATAGTGGTTTTCACAGTTGCCCAGTTTATTTGGTCATTGGACAAATTTGTCAACTCTCGTGGCCCTGCACATATTAATGTGAATTTCGATCGTTCGCTTGATTTTCGCGTATTAAGTTTGATGCTCCAATTTTAGGTCGGTTGTCCGTGCGTCAAGAAATCCAAGAATTTCTGGGCCGATCTCTTCGCTCATTGTGAAGACACTTGCGATCATTTCGTCACATTTACACTTGCACATTTACATCAGTATGAAACACACTATGTGCTCCTCAGGCACAATTTGATAGTCAGTAGCAAATTATAGGGATACAACACCACAAAGCACTCACTAATTTTTCTCAAACAAACTGAGTTTTCAATGCAAAAAATCGAGACCGCTTTCAGCACGCACGACAATGTTTTAGCAAGACTACTATGATAGGTTTTTAGGAATATGTTTCTCTCGAACCGAAGTTCGACCCTACTTTTATTGACCCTTCCTGGTTGTTGGCTGGAGTGCAAACGTTTTTCACCAACTTATACGACATGGACTTTCGAACGAAGATTGGATGGAAACTCCCCGTCGGAGTGTAGAACGATAACTAACTATCGTGTGGACACGCTACCGTTTCTATATCGTTTCACGTACCATCTGTTACCTCTCATGTGTTGATATGTGTGTCCTTTTTCCACGAAATACGTATTCTGCTATTCATATCCCTTTGTTCTAGCTTGGTGATTCTCCTACAAACAAGGATCTTATTATTCTCACGTTGACCTGACAAACTTCCCAACTATCATATTATTAGTTCATCCAATTTTCCTTAGGTGTCGCGTTTCGTGTCCTAACTAAACAAGTCTTGTCGCTACAGGTTCTTCACTGAATACATTGTTTCTGTATCAATGCATACTTGATTTCTTCAAGTATCTTTTTTCGTGTTCTTTTTTTAATTTAGATCAACGATTTCGCGGTGATGATCTTAAATCGTATGGATTGGAATTTTAGAACAATTCCAGTCTAACAACGATGCAAATGTTACCGAGATTACAACAATGTAGTTTGAACAGTATTCTACAAGGGGATATGATGAAGTGTTTGGACAGTTGGGATGGGTGGACATAAGCTGGACCTACAATCCAGCTTCGATTAAGTAATAATCAAGAAAGACAGAAATGGTATTCCAAGAACCATGAGGTATGAAATATCAAACGGAAAAGAGAGTTCTAATGATTGCAATATGATTTTATTCATATTCTATAACAATGCTAGCTATTTCGTAGTACACTGACAGATTGTGTCGGTTATAACATCATTACCGGTAGCAATACGGCCTGGCCGTTCCTGAATAAAAAAGAAATATATCATTACCGGCTTGCAAACTTGCAGAAATTGTGACAATCGTAATACTAAACACAATACTCCACCACAATAATGTTTCGAAACACGTAGGCTGGACATTTTCACGGTTCAATCGCGGAGAGAAAACAATACCACACCACGAGTATGCAATGGCAATAGCTTGCGAATATTGCGGAAGTGAAAATAAGCATGGTTTCTATTCTAGCATCTAACGGTAGGATCATTTACGAACAGATGAAAAAATCCCGTTCAAGAAATAGAATACATGAATAGGTTGAAGTAAAAGGGCATATAAGGGTTCACGGGGCGGCCAGATGGTGTATTGGTAGCGCAGTC
This sequence comes from Anopheles moucheti, assembly GCF_943734755.1. Taxonomy (NCBI): domain Eukaryota; kingdom Metazoa; phylum Arthropoda; class Insecta; order Diptera; family Culicidae; genus Anopheles; species Anopheles moucheti. The sequence continues at coordinate 7,113,711 of NC_069141.1, read as the reverse complement.
GGTCTGCACAAGACAGGACCACGGAAAAATTTCATTTGGACCACCAAACCTCCGTACGCAGCACTGACTATGCTACGGGTAAATAAAGTAAAAAAAATAGAAATGGTAGGCTTAAACATCCTGAAGATGTCGTGCCGATAGAGAAGAATGAGTTTGAGAACACTGCATACTTCTCTTGCGTAGCCGTGTTAGCGGGCCGGTATTGCTAATCAAATAGAAACAAATGTTTTATATAACCAAGGACATATGAAATCCAAGGATATTTTCGTTATACCACGGATATTTTCGATTAATTATTTACCTTTTTAATTAGATTTTGTGCTATAAATTAACTCTGCTGTTAAATTTCCAAAAATCGCACAATCGGCACAAATTGTTTGGGGCCCCCAACACGGCGAGGCCCTAGGCGACCGCCTACTCCGCCTACCGTTTGATCCGCCGCTGTAGCTGTCTGATAAGTAATCGTATAAATCAGTGCATTGCTTTAACTTGTCACCATAAACCGGAAAAGACATGCCAGACACACCGAACGTGTTCAGTGTACACATTAGCACGGTTCCAAGAGTATCATTTGAATTCCCGTCTATTTTGAAGAAAGACTCAGCAAAAAGCTAACAAAGCTGCATCTAAACACCTGAATCAATAGTTCGGTGGCTGTCTCGGGTGGGTGGAAGTTTTCGGAAGAGTTTAGATTTTTCGCGCCGGATTGGTACACGTCGTCAACGATGTAACGAATGTACTTTTGTTGCAAAACAGCGAAATCGTTTCTGAGAATGAATACGTTCATAGAGTTTTTGTTAATTTATTGATTGGATTGTACAATGTTGCCCGTTAGTAGCGCTGTACACTGCATGCCCTGGAATTGAAAGGGAGGCACGTCGAAGTGCAATGCAGTTGCTGTGGATTCAACTATAATAATTATTTACTTTTTCTTATGCCAGTGGTCCATCTTTTGCGCAGTTGTTGATTTCAGTCACCTGGCTGTTGATGGCAACCAGTAGCAAATACTTCGACGTGCCAAAGCAGGCACTAACACGCTTCAGTCCGGCAACAGTTTCAGCGGTGACATAGTTCTTCATCGAATCCTGGTGCGACTTTGCGGCAGTATGTACCGCGTGGAATGCAGCCTCAATGTCCTGTAAGCAGCGAACGAATGTCGTAAGCAATGGTGGTGGCAATTGGAAGATCATGATCAGCATGTAACACTACTTACGCGTTGGTTACATAGTTGGGGTATTTTTGCGCAGCTCGTGACTTGGGCCAGCATATCCTCGATGTTGAACAGCAGCATCTGAGCGATGGAAAGCAGTATCTGTTGCAACTTCAGTAGGCGTGTGATTTCTAGATCCGCACATCGGCCGACTTCGCGTGCTTGCTGGTCGAACAGTGCGAACGTGCGCGGGCTATACTTGTTGTAGCAGTACTCAGCATACTTTCCGTTCGAGATTAACACTTTTACCAACTGCTTCATATGATTGCATGCACTGCTACTGTAGAACGCAGTAAGTCCATCCGATACGAGCGGTACCGCTTGCTTGTAGGTAGCATAGGCAGTCTTAATATCGCTGATGGTACTGTCCAGATCCGTCGTGTACGTTGATTTGAACTCGTTAATTTCGCTAGAAATCAGCGGAATGCCGGACAGATCAACACCGGTCATATCAAAGTTGGCCTGATACACTGGTTTGATGACGGCCGTAATTTGGCTAGTGTCATCACTGTACTGCTGCACTTCCGATTCAAGCGCTTCCAGGCCCTTGTTGACGCCGTCCAGCGCTGCGGTAGCGACATCACCCGCTGCGAAGATGTAATTATCGGCTTCCTTAACATTTTCGAGCGAGTCTGCAACGATGTACGTCACCAGCGGAATGTTGGCCTTCAGCGCCGTGACAGTTTTTGCGACGTTGGCCGTCAAGGTCGTTGACACATACTTGCGCAGGATGACTTTCGTTGGAGGGCTGGAGCCAGCTGCAGTCACCGCGGACTGTAACTGACCTTTCAGCGTGCCCAGGTAGCCAGCGAGTTGTGTCAACTGTGTCTTCACATCATCGAACGCATCCGTCAGCATGGTGGTGATGGAGTTGTCTAGGTTTGTGTTAAGCGCCGTGAAGTAGGAAGCAAGTCCAGTGTTCATCAGTGTGATCAGATTGTCGCTGGCCGTTGTTAAGGCGCCAAAGGCATCATTCAATGGACCGGTACTAACAGCCAGTGTATCTATCGCACCAGACACTAGCAGGCCCTTGGTGGTGAAATCGTTGGCAATACCGACAAGCTGGGTCTTGATGGTGGTAAGCAACGGATATCCCGATTCCAGTTTAATGTCCAGATTATCATTCACTTTATCAATCAATGTTCCACTATCCTTCGCAGTTGAGGAAACATCTGCACTACCGTAAACGCCCGTATTGATACCAAAGTCGGGCCGTGGGATGGCCCAGGATATCTGGAATAGTGGACGAATTGAAACACACTTTTGACAGCCTGTGGAGCGTGATTGTGTTTCTCTGTGTACTAACCTGAATGGTGCAAAGCACCAGTGCGAGTGTAACAACATGCGCTTTCATCGCTACCCGTTCGCCCAAGGCCTTTCGAACTGCGAATGTGGTGCGGCCGCGACACGTTCTTCGTTTATATCGAACTCGATCACTCATCTGCTGAAATCATTCGCTGATGCCATTTCGAGAGCGAGCAAAGGAAATTTTTATCGTTGTGTTCTGTGTGTGCCGTACAGTAACGCAGTTAATGTTATCTTGCGCCTTTACGCCATCTATGTAAACATACATCTGAGCCACCATCGTTACGGTCGCTCAAAACAGCTTAACGGAGTAGAGATTTTCGCAAAGCCAAAATTGAACTCACAGGAAAGTGAAAAGATACATATCGCATAGTAGTTTGGCTAACGAATCTTTTGAGAATAATCATTCATCATTCATTGGAATCTTGAGTGACTGTTCACTGATGAATCTCTAAAAATATTTGAATTGCCAAAAATTCACAATTTTACGCATTAAAAAGTCATTCATTGGCTTACAAGATTCATTCAGAACAATCAATCTATCGATCGCCTTAGAGGGAAACCAAAGGATTCTAATCCAAGGTAGGCATGAAAGCGAAGGACACAGGTGGAAAGCGGCTGAAGGGCGAAGATCTACGGGTGCTGGAGAATTTTCCTGCGTTTACACCGCTGTAACAAAATCTCAGCCCAATACCGTTAAGCTCGCGTTTACTGCGGGGGCACATTCGATCATTTTTATCAGGCGATTATGAATGATAATGCGGTAGATGTAAGCGTATAACAACTTGCTGAACAAAACAAATCCATATATTACGCAATGCTCTGCGTCTAGGACATGGGTTGTTATATTTGTTAAATAGGCATCTGGCAGAGGCATGTATCCCATACCGCAACGATGGCGATCTCGGGATCATTCCAACAAAATGGACAAGCCATCAGAAACGTTCGATTTGTAAATTTGTCTTGCTTTATGTCACTAAATCCTTACCTCTAAGGTTACACCACTTTGGGTTTACATTGAACGGGATAAATTGTCGAGATAAGATTGGGGGCTGGTCTACGCATCAAGGCCATCACTCACCCCTGAGTAGATTTGTTAACAGAATCACTGGTGGTGCCACTATCATTTTAGTTTTTGCCTCGTGCAACCCAACTCGAAATTTGCTCGATCTTCTGATACCGGATATCGCGATCTGCAACTTAGAAGAGCCCTAAATACATGATTGATTCCATTGGATTTATTTATAGAAGATGGTGCCCGATGGCCCTCTCTAGTTCTAAGTTTATGACCCTGTTCACTTAACATTCCTGGTGACCAGAGTTTCCCAAGCAGGTCATTGCGTCGTAAAGTTTTACCCTTGTTACATTCTATCAAGAATTCTATTTGATAGTACCCAACTATTCTCTGGGATAGATAGATAATCGATCTTCGATTACAGACATAGATATACAACTGCAAGTGATAACATTTGCATTCAGCAATACTTTTGCGCCATCAAAAACAAGATATGTTTGTTAGATCTAGACAGGGATGGCTTGATATCATTGGCTAGAAAGATCGATGGTAGTAACAATGAACAGAAAATGTCGCTGTACAGTTTAGTGGAGGATTTTTAGGATTGGGATTCTAATCGTGACAGAGCTACGTGTGCTACCCTGAAAGAAGCGTAGAATACCATGAAACGGACGAACTCAAGCATGAAGATTTTAAGCATGTGTTTCACTCTATTCTCCACGTATTGATGATAATGTGGTGTAAATTTTGCACCGTTAGGTTCATTAGCAAGCTGCACAAATACGGTACCGTGTGTAGATTTGTTTTGTTGCTGAAGTTCCACGAATTGTTTGCCGGCTGTTATACCAATTGTGTCAACAGTTTGCATGCTTTGGTTGGTTGTCGCATGTAACATGTCGACGATCTGCCTGTTCGAACGATTCGCTGGTGGACGGAGATGTCAAACGATATGTACGTTTTGGGTCGCTAATGTGTGACGCAAAATGCATTTGCTCCAATTTATTGATCTATAATAACACGCGCTCACGACGCATTGAAACGATACAGGTTTGGGTGCACGTCATCTTTCAACTATATTTTCATTGATTGAACCATCGCTTGTAATGTTTGGCAAAAAGATAGGAGTTCTACGGAACAGGACCAGTCGACATGCATGAAACGGTATTCGACTTAATACCGGCACAGACCAGAGCAGTCGTCGAGATCGCTGTGTTCAGACAGGCACCGAGGCGTTTTTGGCTGGCTGTCACTTCTGCTGCAACCAGATTGCTAAGCGACGTAAGAAGGGAGTCGGCCTTCGTAGCAATGGCGGTGTAGTACGGAGCGAGCTGTAACAAATAGGTAGCATTTAAAGGTGATCGATTAATGGGAGAAATCAAACATCGCCCACTGATGAGTAACTTACCGCCGTGAAGCAGGCACCTTTGGTGTCAGTGGTGGGCAGTGCCAGACAGGCACTCAGGTTGTCCAGAAGGTCGGCAGTGTTGTAGGAAATCTGTACGGCAATATTTTGGACGGACGATTCAAAGTTGATCAGGCGATTCACCTCCACCTCGTAGCACACATCAAATGCATCGATGGTCAGCGCTACCTGGGCGAACACTTGTGGCGAGTACTTGCTGAAGCAGAAGTCGGAGTAACCACCGTTGGCAATCTGCGCATCCGTTACGGATCTGATCGCACCGAGGAGGCTTGTACCGAGGGTTGTTGCCAGATCTGAGAAGATGGCCGGTACAGCAGTGGAGTAGCTGGTGAAGAACCCAGTTATGGCAGTGGCTTTATTCGATACTGTAGTCAGAACAGCAGTAGCCAGATTGCCAATTGGTGTAGCCAGATCGGAAGTGTATTTGGCGTTTGCATCCAAGTCCGTCTTGATGGTTGAAATAATCGATGAGACGGGACTTCCGACACCGCTACTTAATTTCGAGTTAATGTTTGTCGCTTCAGTGTCGAGGTTCGCCTGGAAGGCTTGGTATGAAGTCTTGTATCTGCCCGTCACAGTATTGGAGATCTCTGTGTTTAACTCCTTAATGAACGAGTCTACCAGCCGAAGGTTGTCCAGCGAGCTCTCGATGACGTACTGGATGAGCGGCATATTTGATTTCAGGTTGCGGATTGCCGTTATCACGTCGTTGACAGATTTTGCTGGCACCTTCGCCCGGATGATGGCGGCTGACACTGCTCCCGAACCGGCGGCAGTTTTCGCAGCTTCGACGTTCGACTTGAGCGTAGCAAGTGCCGATTTGAGGGCAGACAGTGAGGATTTCGTGGCAGTGAACGCATCTTGGAACTGTTTCGGAATGTCCGGTCCAGTATTGGTAGTCAACGTAGCCAAATTACCAGAAATTGGCGAATTCAGTAATGCGGTGAAGGCATCGATTTTGGTATTAACCGTACCGAACACAGTCGCGGTTTGACCGGAAGCATCGCCGGCTAGATCGTTCAATGCCGTCGCAACCGCAGTACCGGCGGCGACAACAGCATCACCAACGGCTTGCAGGGCGTTACTGACCGTCGTAAGCTTCGTATAACCGGAAGTTAATGTGAATGTGGCGGTACCTGTGGCGGTGGCAGCCTGGCCCAGTTCAGTCGAAGTTGACTTAACTGTAGCCGAACCCGACACTGCTCCATTAATGGCGAAGTCTGGTCTCGGGTACGCCAGAATACTCTGAAAGTAAAAATTATAAGAAGCGAAGCGTCACCAGGGAGTTAGTGTTGCGTACTTATCCGAACATCCTACCTGGACGACACAGAGAATCGTTAAAGTGAAGCAGAACGCCTTCATGTTGCAGATTTGCTGCTACTTTTGGTCGGTCTCAATCATTGCGTGCTCCATTTATAGTCGTGGCGAGGTAACCGCGTACCGATCCTGGCCGCCTGCACTTTACGTACCGGTGTATGGGTGCCGGCATGTATTCCGAGCAGTATTTTACGTCTCCAGCCAATGGGCGGCCAGGTTGTGGTAGTGTGGATGAAGGTGACGGGGCTGCGTGTGACAGTTTTTCCGAATCCATCACCTGATCAAACAATGTTCCGACGCTGAAAGTGTGTGCAGATTTGTCTGTTTTTGCTGGTGCTGTTGCTGCTACTGCTGCTATTGCCATGTTGCTTGGGTTGGCGAGGTTAGACTGAGGTCTTTTCCGTCACACACAAACACACATTCGGTCGACTAAAGTTCTTAGAAATAGCGAACGATCATTTATGAAAAGCGCTCGGAGATGTCGATGTGACTAGTCCGAGACTAGATCAAATGAAACCTTTTGCAACATCTTCAGAAGAGCTTACGAGCATCAGAATACCTTGGTACGATAATATGATACGATTTATCGGAGAGAGAACCTTTAAGATGTCCTTTTTTCCCTACATTTGCATATTAGCAGTGTCTTTGAAAAAGGTTTATGAGACGACGTCAGAATACGATGCCATTGAACCACCGTGATAGAATAGAGATGCACCTTGGCAGTTCATTTCACAAGTAGGGCAATTCTTCGGTTAGTTAACGTCGCAGCTATTCCTTGTTCTCTGACAGAAGATCTGTTCAGATTCTAGGACATGATCTTAATGGCGTCGCCATACGCCATACGTCAGTAAATGTAATAGTTGAAAGTAAGTTTAAACATACGTTGTTTTCTTCTAAATGTACATATAGATGACGCATTATAAGAACACTTACTAATGAAGGATACTTAATATTGAAGGTTGTAACAAAATATCATCTGAACATGTACTATCCCATGCCATTTAGATAGTGGGATCAACCATTATTACAGTAGTATTATATCGACCATAAATCATTTCACAAAGGCAACGCTTTCAATCGTTTTCGTACTGTTCTACAGACAACGAGACTCTACGCCGTTCCCGACACAGACAGCACTCGCAAACAGGGTTGCACTTGTGCAAATTTAATCCAAAAAATGTGGTGTAATATGGTGTCGGATCTGGTGTGGAGTATATTATTTCGGTGCGTTACCCATTCGCAGAACGGTCCGGTATCCAAACACTGCCTGTGTGCTGAATATTCGAGCCACCGATATGTAGTACGCGGTGGTGGTTGCTTACGAGAAGAAGTGAACGTGGCAGTCCATTTCTTCTTTTCGCAATAAAGTGTATGCATGACGGTATGACGTTATCTTGGAAGCCCTCATAATTCCTGCGCTGAGTGTAATGCCGTCGAAATGTTTATCTTTTAAAGTTGCAGTAAAGCGAATGAGTTTACTGCATGTGCTGAAAGTACTATTCACCAACTTAGACTACTAGGGTATGCCACGGGGAAGCCTTCATCATGTATTGAACAGATGACAGAAGCAAATTTCGGATGCAAAACAAGAGTCCGGAACCGGATCCTTCTGCATCCGCCAGAATCCGGATGCAAAACAAGTGTCCGTATTCAAAAACAGATCCGGAAGGAGTCATGGAGATATTAATTCATTCTCTTTTCTCTTCTTTAGGATGTATATAAATATATTCTACAATTTTATATATAAATTTCCATTTCTATTTTTTTCTATCCCAAAAGGGATCCGGTTTCGAATTCGGAGGATCGATCTCTAGGCTGATCCGGATCGGTCGGATCGAATCCCACATGGGAGCGATTCTTGCTCATCATGAATTCCAACTGCGCATTACTTTTGCAACAGCCTACTTATATCTCTGCCAACCTAACATACGTATTACGACATCATTCCACTACAGACACATGCACATTATATTCCAGCCTGCTTTTCTAATTACGAAACGAAGTTATCGCGTACACAATCCCCACGTTGATTAAAGCCATACCGTGTACAATTATTATGGTGGCGAGGGCACTGTGGTAGCAATGTATTATTTCTGGATTTGGATGCTGAAAATGGTATGGCCCCGGCATCTTAGCGAGGTCTATTTCTGCGACGTGACCCCTGTAGAGGGTTGGTGATAAGGAACTGTTCGTTCCTGGGATGGGGAGGACGAAAATAGCTTTTGCACCAAGTTAAGCTAAAAGTTGGCGATCAAACGTGTGGCGATGGGTGTTATTAACTCTTTCCGAAAACAAATCGTCAACAACGAACTGTTTTACGATCGCAAAGAAATAACAACGCAATAAGCCAAAAGGTGAATCAACTTTCCAGTCCAGTTTTAAAGTGTCGCCCGGCATAGTCCAAGTAATCGTTGGTGGTAGAACCACGCGTCATCCACCGGTCGTCCGTTTCCGGTTCGTTCAAGTTCAAAGTCGTCGGCTCTTGGAAGCCGGTTCGGGATGGTTCGGATGGAACGCCGTACCCCAACCAGCCGCCTCTGCCGGATCACACGAACTCGCGAAGCGATCTGATAACCTTCCTACCCGGATGACCTGCAGCGCACCGTCAAACGCTTATCGCGCTGGGCGGATGGGTATTTAAGTGCGCTCCCAAGCTACCAAGCGTTTTAGAAGCTCTGTGTCTCCAGCTGTCCCGTGGCCGTTGAAGTGCAGCGAATAGTAAGCGCCTGGTGTATAAACGTTCTAGTGGCGCAGTGAAATTTAGTGTGTTTGGGCAGCAGGATGAGCAGTCGTAACAATCGCATCGTGTCCGCCACCGAGCAGGTGCAGACCCCGTTCAAGCTGTGGGGTGGCCGTTACACCAAAGCCACCGATCACGTCTTGTCGAAGGTGAACAATTCGCTCACGGTGGACAAGCGACTCTACTCGGAAGACATCGATGGGAGTATCGCGTACGCGAAGAGCCTGGCCGAGGCGGGCCTGCTCACGCAGAGCGAGTTTAAGGTGATCGTGTACGGGCTGGACGCGATACGGGATGAGTGGAGCAAGGGTACGATCAAGCTGTTGCCGCGCGACGAAGACGTCCACACGGTGAACGAGCGCCGGTTGTTCGAGATTATTGGACCACAGATCGCGGGCAAGCTACACACAGGGCGCAGCCGCAACGAGCAGGTCGTCGTGGACATGAAACTGTGGATGCGAAATGCCATTGCCGATCTGCAGCGGCTGCTGCTGGAGCTGGTGCGCGCCATCAACGATGTAGCCGAGCGTCACATTGAGGTGCTGATGCCGGGCTACACACACATGCAGCGGGCCCAACCGGTCCGTTTCAGCCACTGGTTGCTGAGCTACGCGTTCTACTTCAAGGAAGATTTCGACCGATTCGAAGAGTTTGGCCGGCGCATGAACGTGTTACCGTTGGGCAGCGGTGCACTGGCGGGCAATCCGTTCAACATCAACCGCCACAAGCTGGCGGTCGATCTCGGGTTCGATGGTGTGTCACACAACAGCATGAACGTGGTGAGCGATCGGGACTTTGTGGTGGAGTTCAACTTCCTGTGCACGCTGGTGGCAGTGCATATGAGCCGGATGGCGGAGGACCTGATCCTCTACTCGACCAAGGAGTACAACTTTATCGAGCTGTCGGAGGAGTACACGACGGGCAGCAGCCTGATGCCGCAGAAGCGCAACCCGGACAGCTTGGAGCTGATACGCGGCATTACGGGACCGGTGTTCGGCCAGCACTGTGCCATCCTGATGACGCTGAAGGGCTTACCGTCGACGTACAACAAGGATCTGCAGTGTGACAAGAGCGGGATGTTCGGGGTGTACGATCAGATGCAGATGTGTCTGTTGCTGATCGGTGGTATCATCCAAACGATGCGCGTCGATGAGGATCGGTGTCTCAGCTCGCTCGGCTACGAGATGCTCGCCACGGACATGGTAAGGCGGCTGGACTTGGTTTGGTTTTGTTTGTGTAACGCTGTGCTGTTTGAAACATACGCTAACTGTGCTATCTTACACGCTTACCTTTCGTGCAGGCTTACTACCTCGTGCGCCGTGGCATTCCATTCCGGGAGGCCCATCACATCTCCGGCGAAGTCGTCGCCCACTCGGAAAAGGTAAAGATCCCGATCAACAAGCTAACGCTGGAGGATCTGCAGGAGATCAGTCCACACTTTGACGAAACGATCAGCCGGATCTGGAACTACGAGAACAGTGTGGAGCAGTACACGGTGGTCGGTGGGACATCGCGCCTATCAGTGCAGGAACAGATCCGTGTGTTGCGTGCATTCGTCGATGGGCATGTACAGTAGCGGTACCGTTTTGTGTGGTCATTTTTTTAGTGTGTCCGTGTCTGAAGCGGTAATGTTTTACTGTACGGAATGGAACTCGTGAAACGCTCCTATGGTGCTTTATTCACCCTTTTATCCTTAGTGAACGATGTAGTGAATAGGTCGTCGATAATAGCTATACATTTTTATATATACATACATAACGAAAGTAGGCTACTTACTATTAGTGAATGTTCACAGTGCATTTGATGAGTGAACGCAGTTTTGTACACGGTGGAGCACCCACGCGTCACGGGTGGTGAGCTAGCTAGCGGCTCCAAGATAACAGCTCAGTTATCTATTAAATACAAATAAAGCTGTGTACTTACATGAATATAATATGTGTTTTTATTCATTCTGTATTGCTATTTTTAACACTTATAACATGCATCTCCACTTACTAGTCGCTTACAAGAACTTATTTTTCTTCATTATCGGTACGCACGCACAAGGGGATTGCTCCGGATGGGACTTGGGGACGGATCCGGTCGTGTAAAGATCGACGCTGCCACCAACATACCAACGGATCGCCCCAATGGAGCTTGTGTTGTGTTTGACAGTCATTGGAGGATCAATCGCCTTGGAGGCCCAGGGAAGAATCCTAGATTAATGTTGTTTTAGGATTTTTTATCCGTCGTCCATATTATCTTTTTGCCGGTCCCTATTTTTACCTAGACTCAATACGTTGCCAGACCTGACGGTTTCTTAAGGATTGCATTTACCTGTACGCAGTTGTATTGCATTTACCTGTACGCTACGGCGTGCGGGCCTAGCACGCATATGTTATTTTTGTTCCTCGGTTGTCCGTACGAAGGATGCTGTTTTGATGCTTGCATTGGTTTATGCGTGTCGAGACCATTTTTGCCTGGCGGTCCCTAGTTTTGGATTGCATTTTGGATATGCTGTATCGCGCTTATTGCTTGGTACTACCCTGTTACAATGTTTACGCAGCTGCATGTTTGTAGATTTGAACCTAAATTTTGCCTAGACTGACGTCGATTTTAAGATGTGATTTTATGTCGCTCTTAAATGAACGTATCGTAGTTTGTAAAATGCATTTAAGATAAGATCAGAACGATTGATCGTGCGATTGGAATTAGCTCAATCGTGTGCAATTCTTCGTTTTGTTGTTCTTCTAGCGGGATGTTGATATAATTTTGCGGGCTTGCTTCGTTGGCTGCTTGCTGTCTTTTCTGCTACGAGTACATCGAAGGTAAATCCTTGTAGATTCGGATGTTCACCGTTGATCATCTTATGTAGTACTGATGACGCTATTCTTTTATCTCCTTGTTCGTACACCATATTTTTCATTCTTTGTAGGCTTTCGCAGTCGTAGACGCCGCTCTCCATTAAATTCGGCAATGGTGTGTATGTCCAGCTTGTTACGATATCGGTTGTTAGTTGTTGTGGTGCTGTTGCTTCACGCAATCGTTCTTCGATTGTATACCATCTTCCACCAATGGTAAATTTTGCTGGCAACAGCGGAGTGCAGTCCATTTGCGTGCCTCTTAGTTGTAACATACGGGTTACTGGAGCCATAGACATTGAGCGGTTATTGTATTTTACCGGAATTTCCTGATAGCAGTCTTCTTTGCATTCGTAAGTAACATAGACTGGTTTACATTCGAGGATGTATAGTACTTCAGCTGCTACGACCGTTGTATATCCGGAACGTTTTACCAGGGTTGTGACAAACTCGGTAGGGTTTAGTCGTGCTAGAGTTAGCTTGGTTTCCAAAAGTGGCTTATCGATTTTGCACAATTCGGTCATTACTGTGACATATATCGTTTAGTTTCTGGTCGAGATAGTTTTCTACCAGAGTGATTGTTGAATTGAAATACGTGAATAAATCGAGGTTCCTTCCATCGACCGCTTTTCGTTTGAATGGCGACTAATAACCACTTAGCTCAAGGATGAATATTTTTGGATAGTCGGTGATGTAGCTACTAAAGCCGCATATTTGTGTAGCGCCTCGAGCTCTTATTGAAAACATATGCTCTTTCAAGATTAAGGTGTATACTGTGTTCGCTGCAGTTATTCTTGCATTATCGATGGTTTTGTTCACAGTACTTTTAGCATTAGCATTAGCATTTGAGCTAATTTACACTCCTGTGGTGTACATTCTTTAACGATATATTCACAGCTTCGTTCATAATCTGATACGTGCGAAAATAATTACTTTGCCTTGATAAACGTGGATAATAGTTTTTGAGCTTGTTTGCAATACTTGAATACGCATTTCTCCAGTTGAAACGTTTTTGGATGGCGGAACGCAGGATGCTACGTCCATAAGGGAATAGCTAATGATATTTATATCGTTGTTAACGCAGTCATACGCTATTAAACCCCTTGTTGATTCCCCAATTGCTTGGGCTGAAAGAAACAAAAGTATTAGTATTGCCGTGATAAAGGTATTTAATTTAGTGATTTTGGATTGTGTGTGCAGTCTTTATTTCTACTGCCTCCGCCCCTCGTTTAAGAGCCGACTACACACGTGACGATTTTTGACGATTTTTTTTCGATTTCCCAAGGTTCTAGTTTCCTAGCATAACCTTTTTCTACATAGCTTTTGAAAGTTGTTAATGCCCATTCCTTTAGTTCTGGATCCTTTTGCAATATTTTCTCTAAGCTTATGAGTCTTGACATTGCATTGTCAAGGCTAGCGGGAAATTTATAATTTATAATTGTATTATTAGCCGACTTCGTAGCGTCCTTCTTGAAATTTCAAAGTGCTTGCTAGGATTTGTTTTGCTCTTTTTGCTTCTTGCGATTCCGGAAGTTGTTTTATTGCTTTTACACCCAAATCTTCCACGGAAAAATAGTTAGATATCATTTTTTTGGATATCATGCTGTTCTTGGATAACCATTGAGAAATTCATATTCTCACTATCCGAATTTCTCCCGTAAACGAGCCAGTCTAATTTAGTTTTCATTGCAATAGGATCTCCTTGTTTACCATATCGATGCTTTAGCCCCATTAATAATTGATTATGTTTTATACCGATTACGATTGTTGGCTGTACGTTATCAAATTCAATTATTGGTAAGTTTTTCAAATAAGGATGCTTAAGACACAATTCTTTATAATTTAATGTTTTTATTGGCAACATTAAGTTTTTGATTGTCCTAACGTTAGGTTGAAAGTCTTTTTTGATGCGCCCCTAATTTTTAAATTTACGCTTTGACTTCCTTCTTGGTTTGCTTTCGTACCTTGAGTCCTAAACCGTTGAAGTGGAATTTCTTCTCCCGTTAAGGAGAGTTTCCTGGCGATTTTTGCATCTAATAGGGTTAGAGATAAACCCGGATCTAAAAAGGCGTATGTCTTAACGGACTTATCCTTGCTCATCAATGTTACTGGTAAACCCTTGATAATGTGTCGAAGACGGCGTCTGCATTTCGTGATGGTTATTAACGGCTTCTTGTTCAACTACTGGAGTTGTTCCCATAGGATGAAGCATTTTGTGATGTTTTGCTGTACATCCATTAATACCACACTTTTGTGCGCTTCTACAAGCTTCTATGGCAGTCGTTTTTAAAATTAGAGGCCCCAACTGTAATTCCGCCCTGAGCCTCCAAGGGGATTGATTCTCGACTGCTAGACCGGACGACCCAACAGTCATCGGCTAAAGCTTTTTTCCACAAACGATAAGATACAAACAAATTTCATATAAGTACAGAGTTTTATTTTCATTTTTAACGAATATACACACAGAACACACACAGAAAACAGAGCGAAAATGTTATCCTGCGCCAGCTTGCGATGGATGCCAGTGCTAGGGCTTATTACATAGTGATCACAGGAATACCCCTGAGCTGGGGCGATCCTCTAGCATTTCATTCGCTCTACCATATTGCGCATCAATATATCTTGTTTTTTTTTTAGTTAAAAGGAAAGCATAATTGTGTTAATGTTAGTGTGAGAACCTTATTCGATTCCTCTCAAGGAATGGAGCAGGAATCTTTCGTTTTTTCATAATTAAAGTCATAATACACATAATACAAACTCGTTGTCGGGTTTCTTCCTCGTCCCGTCGTTTGTTCATTTCGTCTACCCACTAAAAGGGCGCATGTGCGTGTGATTTTGTGTTAATCTTTTTCATGTTGCGTTAATCTGTATCATTTCTTTTTGTTTTTTGTGCTTGTAGCATTTCAGGCCACAATCGCAAAATCGGCGCGCTGTTGCCAGCGTCCTGTCGATCCTCGCTGCGTCATGTGTATGGAGCTTGTTATGGGCGCAATCGTTTAACCACTACCAGTAAAAAAGACATCAGCCGGTCGCGTCATCGGACACCAAACTTGCCACCGCTGGCTTATCACCGTTAAGCACCGTGCCTTCCCTAGGGGGGTCAACTTTTGGGAATTTTCGTGTATGTGCGAGTGTGTTTTTTTCCCTATCGCCATTACTAATCAAACATTCGAGACGTGCCTCATTTTTCTCAACGCACACACAGCGATCGTGACAAACATTCAGTTGTTGTTTTGGCACTGTTCCAACGTTTGTCCGCTTTTAGGAATGTACTAACTCGCCGTCGCTGTGCGATCAACTACTGGCAGAACGTCAACCGTGGCCAGACAGGCAGCATCACCGCGGAAAGATGGAGCCAGACAGGAGCAGCTGTAGCATTATCGGTGATGTTTTTTTGACGACCTGTTAAAGAAATACAAGAATGGGGGTAAGATTCGTGCCAGAATATCACGCGATCGGTTCCTGGGGATGTGGGGCACAAATTCTCGTCAGAGCTCGTGCGATATGTACGAAATGGCAGCGTGTAAAAAAGTAGCACACCAAGAGTTGCATTGGGAGGTAATTGTTAGCGTCGAATGATTAGCTGGCTGAATGATTAGTTTACTTCTGAATGCACCGTAATTCCGGGCTCGTACCCCGGCTAGAGGCGGATTTATTGGCTTATCGTTATCGTAAGAATCGTCACCGACAAAACCAAGCATCCCGTCTGACATGACAAACTCACTCATCATGAAGGGACATCAACAAACCTGCGTACAACAGAGTACCTGCTAAAATCCGGATGTGAGCAGTTTCGACCAGCTTCGGTAGAGTTCCTTCAATGGTTCGTGCGCAAGTCGATTGCGATCGATCGTAATCACTTTACAACAAACTATTGATCGCGCGGGAAGACAAAACGACCCATAGCGCATCACCTACCGTCGAAATGCTGGTCGAGTGAAAGTCGTTTCGGTGCGCAATGGCAATGAGATGGGCGATAATGATGAGATGTTTAGATCCGGAGGATTAATGATTGCGCACAAATGCTAGCGTAATAGAAGGTGTTTTAAAAAAATCAGTAATCAACAACATCTGTGGATGTGTAGAATTCCTAGAAAGCGAACTAATTAACCAACTATCGAATCTGGTGTTAATGAAAATCCACCACTAACAAAATATTTCATTTTTCAATATTTGCTTCCGAGGTGACACAAGTCACAGGAGTCCCTCACAATACCCTTTTCATGAACTTCAATCGACAAAGAGTGATATTATTGTCGAAATCAAGTGAAGATGACTGTGTCGGAACTAGAAAGCGAACGGATTGGTGTCCGCGACCGTTCCCAGATCAGCGTTCCCATTTACAAAGTACAAAAATTCAACAGATTACCTAAAGCTGTTTGCGTGCATTAAATGCACGTCCATTCCATCCATCGTTCTTTTCTCTCTCTTCAAAAAGTGCATCAAAAAGGGATGATCATGAAGGTAACAATGTTCTAATCTTCATTCTGACACAGCACTCTGTATCACTGTACAACTGAACTCCTCCATCATCTCTCCAGACATATTTGAGTTCCAAAATTCCTTCTATGCGTCTTGCTTACCAATGTAGAACTGAGAATTTTGTAAACTTTCGAATATTACAGAACGTGTGATGGCAGGTTGGTACCTTTGCTCAAAAATTAACCTACAACGAAGCTTAAGGTTTTCATTAAAGATCACAGAGAGGTAAACATTTACAAGGCTTCGATTCTGATCACCTGTTTGCGAAGAACTCGTACTTATGGCATGATAAACTTTGGTCTGGATCTCATCCTGAGACGGAATTTGCTAAAAGATATTCTTTTGTCACTTTGTCTTTATATTATTATTATATTATATTATATTATTCCACTAACTTCTTGCTAACATGCTCTGTGAAGATATCTTTTTTATCAAATTCCCTATTGATTTACAATCATGCTCTAAACATCTAGAGTACCCCATACACCTTCATCTGGCATGCAATGGAGTATAGGATAAAGGCGTTATTGATGTCGTTATCAATACTGAACTGCGTATTTTCGTAGTCTACGATCAAAGCTAAAATTACTTATCGACATGGTATAATATTGTGACAATGTTTCATATGAGTCGGAAGAAAATAGTCAATGATTTGTACGATCTGGACAAGTTCTAGTGTGAGGTGCTGCCACTCTCTTCACTCCCACAGCACCAAGGGCAATTACTGGGGTGACTTGGCATACAGACTGTAACTGTAAAGCACATGAAAGTCACGTGAAGAGATTTACAAATCACATATCCAATGTTTGCGTAACTTGATACCGGAACTACACCGTCACTAACCTTTTCCCACGTGGTACACTACACTGCCGAAGCAAACCATCGTGCAAGGTCAAGTGCACCTTGCTACGTATTGTGACCATGCCCTTATGACAGTACAAACAATGATTGGCAATAAACAATGATTGGCGCGAATTAACATCTCCGCACGGTTTATCCCGAACGGCTGTATAGATCGTGAGCGCAGTAGAAACTCCGCGCGGAAACAAATCGTGTGTGGCCAACGACCGGACAACAGAGTGTGGAAGGTTCCCCGATTACAGTTGGTGCTTCGGCCAGTGTTCGGTAAGTTCAGTGTAAAACCAAACGCACTATTTGCCTTGGTAGGAACGTGTCTTCCGCAGGGAATTTCTTCACGATATCGACAGGTGACGCAATCCGAGTGATGAATGGCATACAGTTGATTAATTTAATTGCACCAGTTTGGCTAGTGGGTACGGAAGAAGGAAGAAGAACGTTCAACATTCATTAGGGAAGCCAAACAAACAAGTTGGCCGAAAACGTACGGCGCATGTCGGTCACGTCACAATGGGCGAAGAAGTCGGGGTGCATCCCAATGGCCTCCCGTGGGACCGGACACAGGTAATATTGTAGTCCCGGTAGGATAGTCCACCAGGCAGCACACTCCGCGCGCATACTCGCACGCTTCGCTTCCGGCAGTATAAAAATCATCCACTGAGCAACCCGATACCGTCAGTGGTTGAACAGAATTTGTAGCGTGTCGAGCAGCGTCGTATCGTTACCGTTAAAAGTCGTCCTCTTTCCCGCTGCCAAGCAAACACGCACCATGGACGTTACTGTGGAAGACTTTTGCGAAGAAACAAACTTTCCCGAATCGCCTTGTCCGAGCCCTTTCGATCCGGCCAAGCTGCTCAACATTGGGTTTCTGCAGATTAATGGCCGCTTTACGCCCCATTCCGGACCATCGTCCGTATGCTCGACTAGAAGCTGCAGTCTTGCGACCACACCCGTACCACCGGATCCTCACGAGCCGGAGCAAGGGGAAGGAGAACGGTATGATGATGATGAGGTGACGAGCACGAACCCACCGAATCCACGCAAATGGTCCCTGCCGCATCTGCCTACCGAAGCGACCAAGTTTGAAATAAGTGGCCGGGCGACGCCCGTTTTCACCTGGAATCCGATACCCACCTCCAGCAATGTGATCTACGCACTGAGTGACAAAAATCAGCAGATCGTCTTTTCACAGGTGGGCCACCCGTCTGTTTCCCGCGTGTTTCTAGCTGGGTTTAAAGAGTTACGTTACGGATAAGAGTGATTGGGTTGAGGAGAGTTCTCCCGCTATCCGATTATGATTCATTTTCCCACTTTGTTTTGGTCCAAAACAGCTTGAACAAGAAGCCGGAACCGAAACGAGCGTATCGGAGGTGTCGAGTGTTGGATCAGGCTCTGAAGCAGAACTGGAAGAGGACGAACCACTGGCAGCTAAACAACCGGCGCCGAAAGATACGCAGAAGAACGATATGTACCCGAATTGTGATGTGAACGTGTGGTTACGATCGTGTGAGCAGGAAATCGTTGAACCAATCGAGGGTAAAGTACAGGGTACGATACCGGACTGGTTGAATGGTAGTCTGTTGCGCAACGGGCCGGGCAGCTTGAAGGTGGGCGACATGATGTTCAATCACCTCTTTGACAGCTCGGCACTGCTACACAGGTAGAGATCCAAATGCTGCGAACAAGCCTGCACAAAGACTCAGTTGGAGGTTTAACATGCGCGGATCATTTCAGGTTTAACATCGACTGCGGGAAAATAACGTATCAGTGTCGGTTCCTCAAGTCGGACGCGTACAAGAAGAACAGTGCGGCGAGACGTATCGTTGTGACTGAGTTTGGTACCAGTGCGGTTCCTGATCCCTGCCAAACCATCTTCCATAAGTAAGCTCACACAAGCGTACACAAGGCCCTATATATATATATAGCTACTAATATTGGAGATCTTCCTTTTCTGCCGTAGAATTGCTGCCGTGTTCAACAAGCCGGGCGTGAACAATTCCGACAACGCGATGATCTCGATCTATCCGTTCGGGGATGAGTTTTTCGCATTTACCGAAAGCCCGATCATCCATCGGATCGATCCGGAAACGCTGGACACCGAGGCGAAATTGAACGTGTCCGACTACGTCGGCATCGTCAACCACACGTCCCATCCGCACGTCATGTCCGACGGTACGGTGTACAATCTGGGCTGCTCGGTCACCAAAACCGGACCGGCCTACACGATCATATGCTTCCCGAACGGACCGGGCATGTTTGAGAATGCGCGCATCGTTGCATCCGTTCCGGCACGCTGGAAGTTCCACCCGGGGTACATGCACACGTTCGGCATTACGGAGAACTACTTCGTGGTCGTGGAGCAACCGCTGAGCGTCTCCGTGCCGACGATGGTGGTCAGCCAGATACGCAACCGTCCGATGGCGGCCGCCCTCAAGTGGTTCGAAAGTCAGCAGACGTACATCTATCTGCTGGACCGGGATACGGGCGAACTGCGCCACACGTTCCACACGGAACCATTCTTCTATCTGCACATCATCAACCAGTACGAGCGCGAGGGTCACGTCGTGTTGGATATCTGCTGCTACAAAGATCCTGCCATGCTAAACTGCATGTACGTCGACACGATGCGCAACATGCAGAACAATCCAGACTACGCGAAGATGTTCCGTGGACGTCCGTTGCGCTTTGTGCTACCGCTCCACTACGGTGCGGAACGTGCGAAGGGCAATCTTCACCGGGGTACATCCGCCGATTCCGCCACATCGTGGGCAGACATGTGGCAAAACCTTAGCGCATTCGCTACCGGTGATAATTTGCACGCGAAGGATGCCGGGTTGGTGTTGCAGAATTTGGTCCGGATTGAGGATTCGAAGGCGACGGCCTACATTATGCCGAACCGTACCATCTTCTGCAAACCGGAGCTGCTGTGTGATTTGGGTTGCGAAACACCGCGCATCTACTACGAGCGGCATCTCGGTCGTCCGTACCGGTACTTCTACGCGATCAGCTCCGACGTAGATGCGAGCAATCCGGGCACGCTGATCAAGGTGGACGTGGTGACGAAGGGTCGGCTGACCTGGTGCGAGGAGAATGTTTACCCAAGCGAACCGATCTTTGTGCCGGCCCCGGATCCCCAGTCGGAGGACGATGGTGTTGTGCTGGCGGCAATGGTTTGGGGCCGTGAGGAGGAAAACCGGGCCGGGCTGTTGGTGCTGGATGCGAAGTCGTTTACCGAGCTCGGGCGCTGCGAGTTCATTACACCCGGGCCCGTGCCGAAATGTCTGCACGGTTGGTTCCAGCCGTCCGCCAGGTAAAGTGTTATGAAAGTGAGCATAAGTAAGTTATTTGCTTTGAACCTCAAGCAATACGATCGAGCAGCGATCAGGTTATGGCAAGGAAGTAAAGGATGAATGCTAATAGTATAAAAGCCGTTAAAATGGCGGAAGTAATGGACTCCGAATGTTTGTCCACTAACGAAGGACGCCCCCGCAGTGGAGTGTTTTAGCGCTGTGCTACCTGTTACTGTTATTGAGTTGTTATCACACATTACAACCCATAAATATAATCAAATAGATGTGTTGAAAGGAAAACAATAATAAAATCCAAGCACTTTTGCTTAATTTGTAACACCACGCTTCCCGCTTCATGCTTCAAGTTCTGGGCGTTAGGAGTTACGAGTGGCACAGAATTAAATCCAAATTGTAGGTCGCCTGGCACTAGATCGATGTACGCGCTCTAACATTAGACGCATGACAATGCAGCGCCGTTGCCTGATAAGCGACCAGAGCGTTGCGATGATAGCGTCCTTCTAGAACTAACCGTCCGGCGATGCTGGAGTTACCCCGAGCGTCAAGCGGTCAAGTGAGTGCGTTGGATGACCGCGAAACCTTTGGAATGGTTCGATCACTGCAACAGCACGTGCTTAATACGAATGATCGTTCCGATCACTGGCCGGTACACGGTGCTGACACACGTTCCCCCAGTGCGTGTATACGATGCGTTCCGTTCCGCACAATTGACCTCGAGCGTACGCGAGAGCATGAACCGGAGCGGATCGATACGCAGAACACATCACACAGCAAGGATGCGATTGATGCGAAAGCAATTTGTAAACTTTCCAGCATTGCGAGAAGTGAAGGTGTTAGAGTGAAGGCGGATCACTGTGTATCGTCCGGGCTTACAGGCACGGCTGATAACCCTACCCACCGGGTTGTTACGTGTTACGCATCATGTTCACAGATTCACTTTCTCAGAACCCCGACAGCCGGTGGAACGGCTGTGCATAATGTGCATCTCTCGTACAGCAAGATAGTGAAGCAGAGAAAAGTGCATCCCCTGATAAGTTCGTACATGATGGCTGGTATGAAGCACAGCATAGGTAGTTTAGTTATCATCAACCATCTGTGATCTTGATCACGGATGTTCCCCTCGCTCTCTCTTTCTCTCTCTTTCTCACAGTTGGGTGGGTGTTAAAGTTGAAACTCGTGCACCAGTTTGCGCAATCTAAACGGCACAACACACGTCAGCGCAGGGGAGTAATTTTGATGACCGGTGCAGAACACCAGGCATAAACATTGATCAACGAGCGACTGATTAAAGTGCAAGTGGACACAATGTAAGCAATCGAGGTACTAGCGCCCAAACAAATCGGTGCTCTATGATTCAACTATGATGATTAGCAGTTAATTATTAGAGCACCGAATTGTGACGCACAAAATACAGGGATATTACGGTGTTGAATACCGCCTACAAAACATGCTTCGATATACACGATCGATCTAGTCTTTTGTTACCACCAAGGGTCTGCACCAAGGAAAAGAGCTAGATGCTCTACTCTTCAACCTAGCGCTAGAAAGGACCCTCCACGACTCGGAAGTATAAAATTCGGAGATCATCTTCTGAAAATCACGGATGTTACATAGCGGATGTTTATCAAAGCATTACTCAGACGGTGGAAATCCTGGATTGAATTTGAGATTTTTGAAATTTGAGATTAATGAGGCATAAACCAAGTTGGTGGTGGCACCACCAGCGGTCCTACTAACGATAAGACGTGATCGCGAAAGGTACAGATAGGTGATCGCACCTTCGTAGTCGTCTACAATTTCCCCTATTTATACTATTGATTTTGATATACGCCCTAGGGAGTTCGAGGATACTTCTCTACTCTGAACACCTGTCGCGACGAACAAAGCAGAGAACTTATATAGTTCCAGTACTCACATATACCTTTGAGACATGGAATTTGTCCAATATGAACCCTTTTGTTCGCGTTCGACAAGAAGAAGCTCAGAAGGATTTTTTGTCCCATGTGTTATGGCTGGACTATGAAGGACTCTTTAACAGTGAAAAACTTTATGAGTTGTATAGCGAATTCACTGTCGTAGAGTGGATTAGACTCACCAGCCACCGATGGGCTGATCACGTCATGAGAATGGACTACCCAGCCCGTAAAGGAGGAGGTGTGGTAGACCCAAATTGAGATGGAGTGATGGCATTGATACGTCCGCCTGGAAGGCGGGGATAATGGATTAGCTGACCACATCGCTCGAGCGTGACCGGTTTACAGGGCTTCTGCAGCAGGGCAAGACCGCGAAGCGGTTGCGCCAGATAAGTAAGTAAGTAATTGCGACGTTACCAAAAAGTCAGAACTGATGCCATTCTTATTAGCCTCTGTTAGTTCTTGGTGGGTTACTTATTCGGTTTTAACCTTCGGTAGTGATGTTCGAATACAATTTTGAATTAAAGCAATTAATTAGTACAGTTTATCGGTTTGATTTCAGTAGCTGCTGGAAGATATTAATGTCCGCAACCGGGAAGGAGATCAAGACAGGGTAAAACTAGTAATACAAAATGATAAATTTGCAAAATTCACCTATCGCGGAGTATTGACCCTCGATGTTATGCACACACATACACACACTATCCCACATGCACACAACATAGACAGCGGTCAAATGAAAGAAGCTAGGCCCGGCGGTCCCGACCGTAATGTATGTAACCCCCGCATAAGCTCGCAGTAAGTACAGTGCCAAGGCACACGGGCAGCAAATTCGGCGAATAGTAATGCGGCACTGGATAGCCCACACAACACGATGCGAAGCGTTCGGGTGGGGCGGTGCTGTGTTTTGCGGGGATGGTAAAGGATAAAAGCAGCCAACAAATGGCAAAACGCACAACCGGCACGTGACGCGTGTGTGTTTTTGTTTTCTTTTAGGAACAAATGCATTGCTCTAGCCGGCGGCGTTGTCGTTTGCGCACCGGATGGAGCTTTTGCTCCCGCGAATGGCGTGATATCCGCGACGAATGTCGTCGCACAACCTTGGCCACCTTCGTTGGGTGCTGCTGGAGCTGCTGGCGTCGTTTGCGCCGGGGCGGCGGTACCAGCATGAACGATTGCAATACGTACGTTGTGGTGGCGGATGCCAGTTGCGGATGGTGCCCGTTAACACTCGGCTGCTTGACGGTGCGGGACGACGGACACGATGCGGTATGGAGCGCATGATGATGGTGAACGCTCCCGGTACTTACGGCCATCTGGGTGTGTCCGTTCGAAGCAGCACTATGACCTAAAACGAGATCGTAAAAAGAACCGTGGAATTAAACAGTGAACACCCGCAATGATCTGGTGCTGAAAACATACCCAGCCTGGAACTGGTTGTTCTAACCGATCCGCCTGATCGCTCGCTGCGATGTGATCGCGAAGACGATCCTGTGGTACGTTGTTCCGTTCTGGTGCTATGACCGTTGCTGGTAGCATTTGGCTGCATGTCCTTCGAATCCTTCGACTGGTAGCGCGTTCGGCGCGGTCTACGTGGCGGTTCAACGACGCCACTGTTTGGAAGATCCTCCGACGAGCTAGCATTCGACTGCAGCTTCTCCTTGCTGCACATTCGTACGAGGCGACGGGTTTCAGTCGTCATCGGAGCACGACTTCGTCGGCTTGATCCGGAGCGACTCGACACACTCTCTCCGGTAGTTACTGTTCCACTCGATGGACCCCGCAGTGAAACGCTGCGCGTAAAGTTGCCCTCAGGTCGGTGGCCAATACTTTCATTCGATGAAGCGGAAGAAACTGTAAGCCGGAAATTGATAAATTGTCATTGCAATCCTTGGGATTCCTGGAATACTGAAACTCACGTCTTGATTGACGCTGTGCGTGGCGTTTGAGACTGTCGTCAATGTTCTTGGACACTTGTACGCCGCGCGACTTCATTATCTTGTTCGTAGTCGAACACTCGCGAATGGTTCCGAGTGTGCATCCACCGTTCGAAAGTCTTCGACGGTGCCCTTCGCCATCGTTCAGCTCGTTTAAGATGCTCTCCATGCTCTCCCCGTTAGACATGTTGTTAACAACCTGATGGCAGCAAATTAAAAACATTATCAATTGCAAGAGATCACCAGTTAGGTTGTGCTTAATGGCAGTTGGGGCCCTTTTTGTGGGAGGGTTGGTTGGGACATAACGGAAAATTTTCATTGAGGTCATAAATTTGGTAAGATTCAACACAAATTACAACAATATCCCGCATACTCACGTTCATGATTTCATCCGCGGCTCGTGTTAGCTCCTCCAGAATACGTTCATCCCTTTCCAAGTCCTTCTTTCGATCGTATGCAGGAGTTACAGCGATCGTCCTGTCACCCGCTTGTACAGGTTCAACTCCGGCTGGTGAAGAACCCACCGAACGCTGCGCTGCCTTCGGTTTCACGACGAAGTTCGATAAATTTTCGTAATGTGGACTACCACCATCGGCGGACGAAAGTGTGGAGGTCGTCACACTGCTACTGCTGCTTGTCACGCTCACACTTTTGCTGATTGCACCAGCTGAAAATACACCTGCTGCTGCACGGGCAACTGCTGGACGGGGAGCAGGCACTGCTTGCACTTTCGTTGGAGAGGGTTCTAGTTGACTGTGACGCAGCAGGTCCGGTTTATCGTTCGTTAGCTGCCAGATGGACGCTTTGGAAGCGGTACCCTCACCGGTGCTGGACGTTCCGGTGCGTCTTATAAAGGAAGACGTTAAAGTGGCCGATCGTTGAAACGGTGAGCTAGGGGCTGTCGTCGAACTCGACGACGTTGGCGGTTTGCCGGATGGGGCCGCCGTACCGGACGGCTGCTGCTTGTTCGAGTTGACGCCGAAAAATGACAGTTCATTCTCGCGCAACTGCCGCGCACCGGATGACAACCGGAGCGAGGCTCGTCCTTCGTTACGCACGGCACCGGGTGTGGTGGCCGTGGTCGGTATATATCTCCGGAATTTTGGAGACTGCTGCTGGCTATCTGCCATCGATTCGTCATTCACTGTCGCAGTTAGTTTTATAGTGGATGTGTCTGAAACAAATGAGATACCCGGAAAAATTCACAAATGTCTAAGGGATTCTCAGCGGAGCTCCTTTACTAACCTGGACTAGAGGTGTGAGAGGGTGGTAGTTTTTTGACGGGCGTTGGGCTCTTCAATTCAATCGACATCACAGCGGAAGGTTTGCTTGGCTGTCGGCTAACCAGGGCCGAGGGTTTTACAATATCAAACTCTGTAACATATTGAAGAGAATAAAACATCATCAACCACAGGTTGTTGTCACCACCTTCGTTATCACCTGATCTTGCTGTTGATTAGTATCTGATGGTCAGGACACGAAAGTATGCCTGATGAAGGGGAGAAGTGTTTAGGAGTGCAACAAACAAAACGTATAGACAACTTCGGAAGCATCCACACGTGCTGATAAGTGCTGTGTGAAGGTGGTGGGCGGGGAGAAAGATAGTGAGTGGACCCGGGCTTTCACTTACCTGCAGACGAGTTCACCGAAAAGGACGCATCCTTGATCTCAACGCATTTCGCAGCCGTTAGGCTGGTGCTGTTGAATTTCTGAATGTTTCGCTTAGCCTTGATGCGACTCCAGCTGCCGGACAGCTCGGTGGCCTGCCCAAAGGACGACGTCGACGAGGAGGTATCGGCCAGATTGCCTAGGTACAGCTTTACCTCTTCGTCAGCCTTGGCACTGTCGCTGTCACTGTCGTACAGTTCGGCAGCATCGTACAACCTACGCAGCTGGGACAACTGTTGACTAAGTACGGTTGAGCCAAGCTTCTTTAATCTCGGTGCCGCTATCGGTTTGCTGCACAGCCGATCAACATCATCCGCCGTGCTCGAACGGCGCACGGCCGTGTTTTTGCTAATGTATGCCTCGAAATCGGACAGGCGCGATTCGCTCGCGAGGATGCGTTTCGCCGCCGTCGTCGACGGCATGATGGACGAGTAGCGAGACACACCGTAGCCGGAAGAGGTGTCACGCTCCAGCGAATCTCCGTCAAGCGAAGACGCGTACTTGGTCGCCTTCAGCTTCGGATAGTCCGCGTAGATGCTGCTTGCGCTGCTTGACTTTGCGATCGAGGTACTGCTGATCGTGCTGCCACTGCTGTTGCTACCAGTCACGCTTCCGTTCAGCTGACAAAATGCCGAATGTCTGCGCGCTTTCGGACTGGACACATCGAGACTGCGTTGATACAGTGGTGATGTACCGTTCTCTCCGAGCGAATCCCTCCGTAAAGCCTGTAGACTCTTCAGCGCTTCATCTAGCTTCGTTGCAGCGCGCATCGTACGCATGATCAACGAGGTCGACTTGAGCTCATCCCCGGTGTTGGATGTCGGTCCCGGTGCTGCTTCGTCACTCGTAGCGGTCATGTCGATCAGTATCTTTGTGGTCGATTTCGATGCAGCGGACTCGGTGCTGGTGGCCGCACCGTGATGGTTCGCTTTGTCCACTACTCATCCATGCCCCAGGTCGGAGGGATGTGATCGCGGTGCATTAATGATGGTGTAAGGGATGTGCATCGTAAGGTGGTTAGGAAAGTGGAGAACGGGGGGCGATGTTGGGCGTGTTCGTGTGTTTGATAATGTACAGTGTACAGCGTGGAGAAAGGTGAGAGCATTACACGCAACAGAGTAGCGCCATGAGAGGGAAGAAAGAAGAAAACGGAAGGTAGGGCTAATATAGAGCTAATACAAATCAAGTACAGTATAGCTTCACCGATCGTCTACATTAGGCGCTTTTAGTCGACTTTACGCGCTCGCGATTTTATGCTGCAACTGCACAGTCCATCAGTGTGCTAGCAAAAAGGTCAGAATTAATTTTTAAAATGTTACATTGCAATTTTAAACCGTACAAAAAAAACTTAGTTAGAGGATGTTTGCAACGCAGTTGTGAAACATTGTAATCAACTGTCTCAATTTCTTACAAACCTTTCGTTAACTTTAGATATTAAAAAAAAACACGCAACAAATGGAGTAATTAGTTTCAAAACTAGTTAAATTATCTTTTCATTGTTCTATTTGAATAAACACCAAAGGATTGTTCATAGTTTTCACAAATTGACACTTCGCAGGTTCGTTAAACTTTGCACATAGGTCCACAGCTTCGTTGCGAACATTCTCTGCCTTTATGTAAGATTCCACTACAAGATTTCCACAATGTGATTACAATATTCCAATAGCGGTTTGTAACATTCTACCAAGTGATTGGACAGAACCATGAATCATGGATGTCTATAGAAACCCTGTTATGTAGTATAAACATCGAACCATTGACCATCATGACCATTAACCATCATGATCCTTTCCAGTAGTGCAACTGGGGTCAAATTAAAAAGAATAAAATCGAAATAAAAGAGCGTGAAATCGCCTAAAAGCGCCTAATGTAGACGATCGGTAACGAATTAACCGATAGATTGTGAGTACAACTGTGCAGTTTAGGCAAGCGTACATGTACAACATTGCGTAGCGTAAAGCAAATTTTACAATTTTGTTGAATATTTAATAGAGCTTGCGTCAAGAATTGCACAACCTTAGGTTCACATTCCTGCCTGCAATGATGTTTAGAAGCTGTACAAAATCCGTCCCGGCAGTGTCCGAGAATTTCTTCCCATCGTATTGTTAGGATGAATTATACATCGGGTTAAAGGGTAAGCTTTCCCAATGCCACTCAAAATCGTGGTGAAAGTGTACCAAACCTTACCTGAGGTATTGCTGCTATTCCAGGAACTTGCACCGCCTTGTGGGTGCTGCGTCAAATTGATCTTCGTTGAATAGCTTCCGGTGGCGATGGGTGATGCACTTTTCGCTTCGTGTCCCATCTCCACGCTCAACCTGGCGCCCTGCTCCACCGTCGATGCGGTCGTCCCGACCGGTCTCAGCTTCACACCCCACAGCGCTTCATTGCTGTCCAGATTCTCACCTAGCACGTATGGTTTCGGTTTGATCGGTTTGTTTTTCAGAATGCTGCGAAGCGATATCTCATCCGTGGAATGGCCATCACTTTCATCCGACACGGTCACACCGCCGGTGCCGGCCGTAATGGACGATGGTACGTACTTTCTTGGTGTCGGTTCCGGTGCAGTACGGCCGATACCGATCGTGGTTGTAACCACCGGAGGAAAGTCCTGTTCCGATTCAACTCCCTCTGACGCAGGTGCCAGCTTCGATTCATCCGTAGCGTTAACCGTTTCCGGCTCCCCTTCGAGATTCGTCACCAAGTACGACGCACTTCCGGGCGACGCACCTCCAGAGGATCGTCGACGACGTCGGAAGTTGTTCGTTGGCGGTGGTTTCTCGTCCGTTTCGACGATGTTTACCCGGCCCGAGTCAGCCGTGAAGTGTACCTCCGTCTTGCAAAACTCCACACGCTTCTTGTTACGGCTTAGGTCGTCGATGAAGGTGTGACTGAAACCGTTGACGTTTACGGACGACTTGCGCTCAAACATGCTGCGCAAACTATCCCGCACGTAACTTGTTTCGTCGACCGCGATGGAGTGACGTTTTGGCTCCTCTTCCGGTTCCGTCGAAGGTACGAACGTGTCGATTGCACTTGTCGATGGTTTACTGGTGATTTTGATGACCATCGCTGGGTTCGTGGATTGTTTCTCCTTCATCAGGGATCTTTCGCCCAATGTTACAATCGTTGATCGCTGATGATAGGTGCTTGCACCATTAGCTAGATTGTTTCCTCCCTGACTACTCTCAGTAGCCGCGCTCGACCAGCTAGAACTCAAGTCTGACGAGCGGCCTATCCCGCTGTCCGTCGACGAATCCATCTTGGCCATTGCAAACCCGCTGCCGAGCGGTTGTTGACTCATCCGCTCGAATCCGTACGACTTGCGACGGGAATGCCAATCGTCTGGCGCTAGTACGGTAGTATCCGGTGCGGGCTTCTTGTTCGACTGTAAGCTACTGCTCCGATAGTTTGAATCTGACGAACTACTAGTTTCCAGCTGCCCTAGCCGTGTCTCTACCTCAGTAATAGTAACGCCACCCTCATCACCGCCTCGATGGTCCTGCTGCCCCGAAGCATCATCGGCCGGGCTCATGTCGTCACGATAGAGCGACTCGTTGCTCAACCGTCGCAGTCGGCCACGAATTTCACGCAACGTATCCGCCGTTAAGAATGACGCTTTCGGCGGGGACTTTGCGGACGATTCCGTCGGTTTGACAGGTTGTGTGGCCGCAGTTGTGCACGGTTGATCGGTCACTCCTTTAAGAATGTTGTCCAACGCGACAAAGTCGATATGATTGTTGCGCATGGCCGTGTTAAGCCGGCGGCCGTTCTCCAGCTCCTGACAGATGCGGGACACACTGACGGAGTTCTCGGGCAGATCGATCGGTCGTGTGTTGGTTCTACAATGAAAGGTGAAAGACAACACGTTAAGCTTAACGAAGAAGAACACGAGTTTGCACGTTAACTTAACCTCATCTTGCTCGAAATTCGTGACACTTGTTTATTCTTAAGCTTTAATATTAATGCCAGCAAAGAAAATACACGACATTGCACAAACTGTGTGTAGTATTGACTCGTGTTCGAATGTGAACTGGACCATCCTACGCAGTTTTGAATTTACCTACTGGCGTACGGTCGGACCCGTGCCTATAACCTGCCTCATTTAATGATGTGCAAATGTTGCCAGCACTTGCGTTGTTGTCATTATTGCTTTTGCATCACCAACACGAGGCAAGCCACTTCGGCTTCGGGCGACGTGCACCGATTGAATCATACATCATGCCGGTTCCAGGGACGTCCGGTCCACCGCCAGATGTCGGTCGTCGGTACGTACCGCACGGTTCCGTTCTGGCTGATTTGAATTTCAAGTGGATAAATCCGCGTCATCGTGCGGTGTGTGTGTGCGCGTTTTATTTTTAGTACTGCACCGCCCCATGGAATTGGAAGTTGGTGGCACAGCAAGAAACCACCGAATCAAACCGGAAGCGAATCCTGTGCAGACGTAACTGCAGTCAACTCGTTTGGGATTGATTCGATCGGGTAATTCCAAGCAGTTGATGGTAGCAATGGAATTAAAAGAAGAAAAGTAACGATCGATGAAATCACCCGTCAGGTGAGTCAAAATTCTGTAACATGACATGTCTATTAGGTCCGGTTGGGAAGAAGTGAACAAAAAAAAACCCCACCGTAATTGGGGCTAGTCTTGCCAAAAAATAAGCTGTGCACCATTTTTAATAAGAGCAATTCCCAAGACACGCGCGACACAATACTAGAAATGATCATCCACCACCTTCCCGTGCTCCAGAGTGGAGGAACACACATTCCACTTACCTCGGGGTAGTTTTCCTTGGGAACTGTAATGATCGCCGTATTTTGCTCACTCGCTTCCACTGCGTAGGTTCGACGTCGTCATCGAAGTTGTTCTCGTCACGCTCGGTCGAAAGGTCCTCGATCGAGATGCTTTTGCCGCGGGCCAGCGGGCCAACGTTGCCACCGTTGATGCTGTTCCGATGCAACCGGAAACGCGAAACCATGGTAGAGAAAAGGACAGGAGAGGTGATTAAACGTTGTTCAAGTGAAACCCCTGGCAAGAGCACCCCCAAACTGCAGTTGCGATTGAGAAACAACGACCGCACCGGGGGCGGTGTAGGTGAATTTTAATTGTCTTTCTTTCTTGTCACCCGATCCTAATCGAACTTCCACCGTAAACATCATCCCTTCATGCCGGCGGGCGTCACATTGGTACGCGTGAATATTTGTGTGGGTGAATGCTGTCATTCACTGTGCCGTGTGTGTTTACCGATGTGCAATTGCAAACCACTCCCGTACCGCACGCCAAACACTGTTCGCCCACCCACCCACACACACACTCTGTCGGAACTGCAAACCACTGACGCACAACAATTTATGATAATTCAATTTTACGATCATTTAATATCCGATCGCTGTCAAAAAAAAGTAAACGAACATTCCTACCTTTACGTTTGACCGCCTTCTCGTAATACGCGCCGTACGTTTGGGAACTATTGCACAAATCTTGGCCCGGACACTGCGCACTTAAAACATTCACTGTTTAACATCAATCCAGGCAGATTACCCGATCTGCCGGATGAGTTTTGCATGTGTGTTGGCGAGGAACGCTGTAACTGGACGTGGAATTGCAACTCAAACACCGCTCGACAACCACACCGATGGTTCGATCGCGTCACCGGAGACGCTGTTGATCCAACGATCGACGTTTGTAGAATGACGTGCGCAGAGGATCCGGACGCTTTGGGGTCTCGCCTGTGCTCGGGCCCGGCCTACCGAAAACCCACGTACCGAAAAACCTCGCGCCACGTCTGGCTGGGTGCTGACGCGAACGCGAAGAACGGTCGTCATCATCAACGGGATCGGTGAATCATACAGAATAGGAGGAGATATTTATGCAAGTTTCGGGGGCGAAGTTTACCAACACCGATCAATTGCTGTTCAAATATGTTGGAAGATCTTTTTAAGCTGATCAAGAATCTGCATTCATGTAAACTGCTCTTGATAAGAACCCTCATCCGGTTGGGCTGTGAATTCTCGATAGTGTTGAGCTTAATGAATCTTTTAAAAAGATTCATTCATGAGAATTGTTAGTGAGAAGTCATTCAAATCAAGAATTCGATTTTCAAAGGATTCATGGTTCCTTAGAGTAATGGCGGAGCAGAGATAATCTTGGATGATTCATTAATCTTTGCAGTACAGAATCAGTTCAAAGAATCATTCTGATTCATGAATCTGAATCAGATTTACCCAACAGTAATGTTTGAGTAATTCTAGTTCGTATTAACCTCATTATCGATAGTAATAAACATGTTCATTCTGTGAGCAACATATCTCACAAAATCTTTCACTAGAAACCGTTTGACCAAGGTTGACACTATTCAAGCACGCCACTGTGTCTGCTACTTATACAGCTCAGTGCCAAACATGTTCGAAAAACACCGTACAGTCGTAGGAGGCCTCATAAACTTAGGGATTCCCGTCCCGCAACACTGTCACATTCAGCCGAACAACACGTATAGCGCTCTTTATAGTAAAACACCAATCATTAACCGAAATCGGTAGCAATATACCGCACAACAGCACCGGAATCGGACGCTCCGATTGTCTGTGCCAGTACCGACACCACAAGCAAACGAAACTGTCAATTCGGTCCGCTTTGAACACTTTGCCGCACAAACGTTTATTGTATTTTAATGAAGTGTAGTACCCCGATTTCGATGGCTCACGCTTTCCTCCACGCTCACGGCCAGTTGGTTTTGCCGAAATTTTGTGAACCAATCGTATTTCAATGGACATCCGTGCAATACCTCTTTCTTTAATTCTCTTGTTCTGCTTTTTAGAGGACTACGGGCTTTGCATTAACATTTGGGCAGCTGAGTGCGAGTGTGTGTGTTTTTTTTATTCCTTTGGTAATGTCCCTTCTTTCTTCTTCTACGCCCGGTACCGGTAATTGCACGCAAACCGTTGTGCATGAAAGCTCGTGTTTAGAAGCGCGTGGAGTTTTATAGGTCCTACACGCGATCGTGTCCAGGCCGGAGCACAAAACGGGCGAAGAAATTCCGTAGGCGTACCCCGATGACATAACGAACTGTATCAACCCGATCAGGCGGTTTGGACCCGGGAACCGGGTGTTGCTAGGGACGAAACCGGAGATCTCCTGCTGGAGACGTGGAAACAGCGCGATGATGGCATTTCTACTGAAATGGTAAAAGCAGTATCCCTCTATGCGCCTACATTCTTGAAGCCGTTTGGTCCATGAAGCTGGAACGGCATGGTGACGGCTGCGGGAGATATCTCCCTGCCGGAGGTATCTCCGCCCGGGAGCTGGAGGCTAATTCTCCAAACTCAAAAGAACCAACGGTCGATAAACTGTCAAGCGGTGCCGTTCACTTTTGTGTGGTACCTGATTTATGGAGTGAAGTTGTTACAACTAGATTCCTGTCCCCGTTGCTCACGTCACCCGTTTATTTATTACCCCGCCTGCCGTCCAAGGATGGCGATGAACAACAGAGCTTTTACTATAGTTCCGATCGAATGCAAATGCTACGATTCATGAAAAAACAATACTCTATCAGTCTACTAAACAACGTCGTTTGTTTTTCTGCACTCATAAATTGCCTTGAACCATTCGAAAGTTCGAAAGTTCGATATCTCGCGTGAATGTATGTGTGTATAAGTGTTGGGTAAAATCCAAATTTGCTCGGAGATATTCCAAAGTTACTCCGGCGGAGTAGATTCTGAAATCTACTTTCGATCAACTCCGGGACATTTAGGGGGGACTTACAGTATCAACGAATATTGTCTTTAGAACAAGAACTCCGTAATACTTCGAACGTCACCCCGCAGTCCGGACTCCGGAGTCACTGGAACACTGGAGTCTATTCCGGTGTAATTCCGGAGTAATCTGGAGTCCAATCTGAAGTTAATTACGGAGTAATTCGAAGAAACCCGCAATCGACTTCGAATTTTTGTTCGGATCGGAGCTGAATCTAATTTTTCGTCTTCGGAGTCATGAATGGATTCATAAATCTATTCCGGAGTTCCCATCACTAGTGTGTATCACGCAAAAAAGGAATGACTATCATTGGCCAAAACAAAAAACCCAAGCTCACTCCTTCACCAACAACGGACTAACATTCCACAGACACAGGTTTTGGTGGAATTTGGCAAAGCACACAAACGCGCGCGCGCGCCAACACTGCTCGATCGTAAACCAATAAACGCGATCATTATATCCACTCGAACTTTCCTCCCGCTGCGAATGGTTTGTGAAAATAGAAATCTTAAAACCTACACACGCATATACATCACTTCATCGTCATCATCGTCAGCAGGTCGATGAGATCTCACCTTTCCTGCTCGCCGACAACGGTGTGCGCTGGATGGTAGTAGGAGGAACGATCGTCATGCGCTTCCGTACCGACTGCATACACCCTGCCATATCGGAGCGGTCCGCCGGAGGTGCTGGTGAAACTGGACGTGGGGCTGGAAAATTGAGGAAACGGCTTCATCGAGCTCACGTACGCCGAACCGGATAGTGGTGTCGTCTGAGATGCATCGGATCTACTCGATCCTGCAGCCTGGGGAGTAAAGCAGTGGAGAGATCATCAGTGGTGAACACGCCATTCTTCGGGGGTCCTCAAGGACAACGGGTAACAATTCATTTAGTTACTCGCTACACGATCCAATTTCCTTATTTCTTACTTCTGATGCGACACAATACAGCGCGGAGGCCTGTCCAAGGGTCGGGACAATTGGACTGCAGTGAAAATTGTTTACCGATCGTATTGCGATACGTGGGTGTACTTAGGAACCGTGGCCAAATATTTGACATTCGCAGACAGGTTCTGGCGTGGACATGCAAACGCTAGTTTCGCTAGTCTGTCCATCTTTGGGGCAAATGTCAATGTCACAGGCATTTTTATTTCGGTCACTATTTTTGATCCCGTGTGGGCTTTCAACCCCGATGGTAATAAATAACAATGGTAACCCATCAAGCGGGGTTGTTTGATGTGCGGCACAGATAAATGTCAGTCTCTGACCGATGCTAACGATTAATCGTCCGTGTCGTACTGTTTGAAAATGTGCTAAGGTTTTAAACACCCTTTTCCGGAGTATCTCCCCAGATGTCACATAGTCTGAGTGTGTGTATCAAATATAAATTATTTCTTGGGATGTTACCGAAAGGTCTATAGTGCAACACAAACACTTCCTGCTTCTTGTAGCCACACTCGTGTATCATCGGAATTTATAGGCACACACGCTGGGCGTCATGCAGCTCTTGGCTCAAAGAAAATTATTTACCCATTCCCAAGCACTACGGCCCCCTCTCAGTGATCACGCGATCGCGCATGAATGAATGTTCAACAAGGAGCACTTGATTTCTCGTCTGAGGACAAACGCAACCCTTAAACGAAGGCGGCTGCTCGAACCGTTTCCTTACCAATAGTCTACTGCTGCTAGTGGAACCAGAGGACAGTGGCCGGTGGAAGGAGGACAGCAGATGATGGCTAGAGAAGCCATTGGTTGTGTGTTGCAGGGAGGCGGGGGCCATGATGCTGCCGGCGGTGATGGCGCCAACACCGTTCGACGAATGTTCCGTCGAATGCAACATCGATGAGGACCAGCGGGACGAGGTCGTTTGGACGGTTTGTGCCCGAACGACTTGAAGCGAACCGGCGGACGTGCGAGCCTGCAGTATCTCCATTTGCTTCCGCTGCGTGTGCTGCGTACCGTCCGGTGTGGACAGGTTCTGTGACACCATCTGGAAGGCAAGAAGAACACAAATCAGAATTCTAAAGCTATGCTACAGCGGGGAGGGAAACAACCCAACAGAGGGGAAGAAGAACGACAGTTTTTACTGAACCACATCCTCGGTCGCCCGGTTTATTCTTTACACCGCTTCGAAGGTTATCAGGCGCAACACTGCCGGAGCGCATTGCCTTTATGGTGAAACTTGACATCACCACACTTGACATCTAGATGGCAGCACCGTACAGTGCGCTTGCAATCGCCGATTGATCGCAATCACCAAATCGCGCAGCTGTCTCGTGCGTCCGTCTTGCGCGGCAACACACGGGCATTTTTGGTTTTGCAATTCAACGAGAAAAAACAAATTGACAGTTAATTGACGGAATTCCGCTCCATTCCGGCAAGCCGGTAGTACACGCGGGCACGGCCGGAGGTGCAAATTTGGAAACGTTTGCAATCTCACTGCCCTGGTTGGTTAGTAACGAATCAACCGGTGGAGCTTACAAAATGGGTCTAATTTTTCGGGTCACGCTTAAGAGACACGGTTGGTACCGGAGTACGGAATTTGCCGTGTCTCGCACGATTAAGGGTTGCAATGTAATTGGCACCGATGAAAATTAGAGCACATAACCAGCGGACACACAAGTGCCGCAAAGTGTTGTCACCTGCGCCTTGGCGACACGCTGGTGCGTAAATTGGTGTGGCTTCGTGCCAGGGGGGGAACCAGACATCCAGTGCGCTTTTCCCAGATTAGTTTCATGTTAAATTAGTGCGCATGTGGGCATAAAGACACCTCAGCTGTGAATGAAGAAAGGAGAGCTGTCACCCACCGGTGCGAACCGATCCGGTGATAGTGTCGAAGAAAATAAGCTAGCACATATCGCCTGCCTATCGGTTTTAATCGATGGATTCAAGTGGTTTACCGTAATTGGTAGTAGCCCAACACGCACTCCGGGGGTGGTGGCAGTTTTAATCAATTACAACTCGTGTGCGTTGCTTTTCGTGTGCGCTATTACCGAGCCCACCGCGCGTAATTCCTGCACGTTCGGAACGTAAATAAACGGCCACATCTCGTTAGGCGACTTGACACGGGGAAGTGTTTAGGGTGTCTACTGTCCAGAGTGCACACAAACACACACCTCCGGTACTCAATTATATATTCATTACGTGCTAGTGGGCAGGTGATGCTTAAAATAGATTCCTTCCAGCGTTGTCCTTCGACAACTGCAGCCTTCCCTTAATCACTGTCGATCTTGAAGAGATATATGGCAAGGTCCTCTCTTGCGCTCGGCTTGCATCGCACGACAATGTCGCTCGTTCGTGATAAGCGCTGTTAAAACGACCTCTTCGATGAAAGCAATTGCCCACCCGCTGCGTAACCTCATCAAATCCCTTTCGATCGACGGGGGAATGAGAATTCGAGCGCGATACAAAGCATGCGCGCATCGTGCGGTGTGTTGCGTGCGTAGCACGGTGCAAACATTGCAGACAAGTCAGGTAGCTGCGAACAACAATCGTAACAACGCTTGTTGCTAGCCGATGTGAGCTCCAGACGTCAACGAAACCGGCGATGATTACTTCCTCGTGGGATATTAACCGCAACCGTACAGGGCGAAGTTTTGTTTTGTAGACGCTTCCTTGCTTGCGGGTCTACGCGGGGAATGTATGTAATGCAGTTACGACGCGGGTTGCAGAACATAACCGCTCATTATGAGGGTATCTGCTACGAGCATGACTACACTTCCGGGGAGTGTGAGTGCAGAGCCTTTTTTGTGGTGGAAACAATTGATTATGTGAACCAGTTAGTTCATGCTGTAGCTTCACGAAATAGTTTACAACGCTATGGGGCTATTCTCGAGTTCCCGAAGTTGGGGTTTGGATTAAGAGTTCCCAAGGTCTTTGCATTTGGGTTCTTAAAGTTAGACTTCAACGTTGGAGTTTCTTAAGTTACACTTTGAAGTTGGAGTTCCTAAAGTTAGGATATGAAGTTGGAGTTCCTTAAGTTAGGCCTTAGTTAAATCTAGTAATGCTCAAGTACTCTTCTTCTTCTGGATGTTTTCTTCTACTTTTTGAGACTTTGAAGTTGGACTTCTCAATTGAAGACTTTAGTTATTTCTAATCATGCTGAAGTACTCTTCTTCTTCGTGACTTAACGACCTACTAGGACATGCCTACCATTTCTGGCCTATTAAACTAACGGGAGCACAGTTTAACTATTTTAACGGGTTTTTAAAGTGATTTTTCAAGATATAAACGACAGTAGAAAAATGAGTTTGATTATGTATTTCAGTTTTTTTAGCGAGTTGAAATTTTAAATCAAAATCCAGCTTTAACTCGCACTTTCAAAATACCAAGGAAAGTCATACAAACGTATCCGAAACATTTTTATTGTGCATATTCTTGAGAATGATCACGGTCTGACTGTTTCTGTTGGTGAAAAATTCATCAAGAAAAACCGGCAAACCGAGATTCATAACCTCTCTCTCGTGCAAGTGGATTAAATGAGATGCAATATATAAGCTTCTAAACAGTTTCGAAGAAATAAAGTGATACTTCCTCTTTCAGCAGACAAAGAAATTACCGTATGAAAAAAAAAACAGCGCCATAACCACAAAAAGGGAAGTGTGCTGTACGATGCGCGAAGCCCAGTATGAATTCACTCGACACACAACACTTCAAGGTAGCGTACGGTCGCTTGTTCGCATCAGCGTAATCTTCTCTACCAGTCCGGAGACAGGAAACACACATGACTTCTTACAATGTATAATTGTACCTTTCATACCCTCACTCACTTCACCGCAAGGCTGGTGTGCGCGACAAGTCTCGCGAACTGCCCTCGCCCAGACGACCTTAATGGTTCATTTGCCGTTGTCCGTCCGTCGGTACCGCGGTCGTGTATCCCGGGGTAAGTGTCCCATCATAAATTCCCAGATGTCTTGCAGCCGTGTTGCCAGTCCCCGCATCAACAGCGTTGATTCACTTTCGATACCGATACCGTCTCCCTTATTCGGTTTCGGTTGTGGTTTGCAGCGCTGCGTGGCCCGAGTCTATTGTAACCATGATGAACGTTGCGCTTCGTTCTTGAGACACTCCATCTGTGGTCTCGTAAAATCTATCGCTATCTTCCACCCCGTCCGAAACCGAGGGTAGGCGCATTCGAACAATCGATAACGATGCTTCTGTCCATGACACGACACGCTGACTGCACCGTTTTGCAATTGTAGGCAAATGAGCCATTCCATTCCGATCGATGTCTTAGCCGATAGGCCGTTTTTGGGAACCGGCATCACCCGGCCGCGCACGCAGACAATGGCCAGGAGCGCAAGAGAGAGGAGGGGGATGGAGGCGGCCGTAATATCTGTATCAAGATCAGCCCCAAAAGGAAGACGATAATTCCACCGCCGACTCGCGGGATGGGGAAGCGCAGCAGCGGTTAATGCATGGAAAACACACTCCCAACTACAAGCCCATTGTTCTGGTGAAAAAGGGCAAGTTCATTACAAATCCTTCCGCGGGTCGCAGATTTCGGGGCCGGGGCGGTGTGGGCCAAGGTGTCAGGAAACGTTGAGCCGGCCATATCTGTACACTGCGCCACCGCAAAAAAAAACCATGATGCCTTCCTCAACAGTCCACTTAGCTCGCTTACTCGTTTGCGCGAAAAAAAAAAGAGAACATCATGTTAGCGGCTTAACAACATTTTACAACCGATCCGTAACCTCCCCGAGGAGAGGATTGCACTTTTGGAACCATTTTGCTCGCAGCACAACACCGTGGAAGACTTTCTCTTTCGCGCGGGTATGCAATAAAAAAAAGCTAATAAAAAGAAATATCATGGTGGCCAATTGTTCCAGCGCACCGTGGCGTTGAAATAAACGTTAGCACCATAATTTGGCGCGGAATGGCTTTACTTCCCTCCGGGGTCAATCCGTTTGCTTTACCACTATTTTGCAAACCTTTTTTTTAGCACACCTTCAACACTGTCAACAATGTGAAGCAATTGGAGCTGGTAGTTACTGTATTGGTAGTTATTGGTTATAATAATTGCATCAGCATTTTAAACTTTTAAAAAGTATTTCAAATATTGCTTAAAGATGGGTTCATAAACTCATATGTGAGCATAGGATTGAAGTTTCGCTATATCCACATGATTATCATACGATATCCACATGATATGAAGTGGTTCATCATTGATTGATGAGATCATTGGTTGGGTCAGATCAAACGTTACATGCAATATTTAAAAAAAAAGTAATTTGAATTCCCACATTGATTGTTCGCCTTCTGCACACTGTTAAAAGATGTACTTTTCTCGACTAGCTCTCCACGTATCCGTTCGCTTGTACTCATTCCCACCTTGGAGAACCACAAACCAAAAACTGGAACAATCCATCAACACCGCCAACGGTCAGGGTGACAAACCGACAGGCCCCGGACCGAAGGGGTGTCGTACCGGAATGTTGAAAACATGTTGTGGCTTTTCCGATTTTCTCTCATTACTACTACTGCACCATTACCCGCGTGAAAGAGCCGTTAGGTCGAAAAGATGCTACCGAAAGGATGGAGAGAAAAAAAAACCCTTACCTTGCCGTAGCTGTTGAGTGGTCCATTTACCCAGCGGTCCGCTTCGAGCCGTCCCGTCAGCAGGGCGCCCGTATTTGGATCGACATGTTGCCATTCGCGCACCTCGCGCTGGAATGGTGCCCGTGTCGCCGCCGTCGTACCGGTCCCCGTCGCCATCGCGGCCACTTCCATCCCTGTGGCTGGTGTGTGCAAGACTTTTTACCGACCGGTTTCGTCGGAACGGTCGTGTTCCAATTTACACGGGATGCGTTTCACGTGCAAGGGATGGATCGATACTGCTTCCTTCCGCAGATGGGCCGGCGGTGCCTGTAAAAGGT
Organism: Anopheles moucheti; assembly: GCF_943734755.1. Taxonomy (NCBI): domain Eukaryota; kingdom Metazoa; phylum Arthropoda; class Insecta; order Diptera; family Culicidae; genus Anopheles; species Anopheles moucheti. Next base: position 7,073,071 of record NC_069141.1, on the reverse strand, counting down.
AAAGAGACAACCCCAAGAACGGTGGTGGTGAATTTATACAGTATGTTTGTGTGTCTGTTTTGTCCGTAGCTGATACAACCCGAGGAAAACAAATATGAGAAACGCCTGCAATAAATAAGCACGCCCCGACAATGGTAAGTGTAAATCAGAACAGTCACTAAATGGGGCCAAACAGAACGATGCACCGTCTGCCCGGACAGAATGTGCGGGCTCCTACCGGACCGGGCGTTTTTGTTTTTTGTTATCGACGATCAACACAGGCAAACGAACTCCGATGGGCAACGAACTTAGGTTGCGCCAACGTCGCCCATAAAAGGGACGCGCACGGAACCGTTCACACACGGCCCCCGTAAACGGGTTCGTCGCTTGATCACAAGATGTCTTTCGTTCGTGCGCAAAACCCATAAGGAACATGCATCGGCAGCACGGTGGGCACTTGACACGGCAAGTTCAATGCCGCCGTAAAACCGTCACCGGTGATGGGGTTTGCCGAGCAGTGTTTATGATTGCAGTTCCAAAGTTACACCCGGCTATAGCATCATGGAAGATGATACATTACTTCTCCTGCTCTATGGTGCATTATATTTGAGCGAAAAACCTTAATTGAGCCCCTTTTTTATTCGGTTAACGTTTTTGATTGTTCAATCAGCTGACCGAAACACAGTCCATCTGAACATCTTTCTTTCAAAATAAAACAAAAATTCACATGGTTTTTTTTACAACTTTAAACCTCTGAATATCATTAACGCTTAAAAAACACTTCCACATTGTTACCAGTCAGTTTTTCACTCCGTAATCAGTAACATAATTCAAATTTCGATCTCCTCCTCGTGACGAAAACAATCTTCAATGAATGTTTGTTTTCGACTTTGCCCATCTCAAAATTTCTTCCATTTAAAACTCAATCGTATCTTATCTAAGCTCTTCCCTGAGAAGATATAATTATTTCCCTGAAGTAAGTATTCTCCACTAGACAAGAAGAAATTTCCCACTCGCACAATACGCAAGGTAGATACAGCGCTATATAATTATCTTTTATTCATTCCATTCATTTTCTATCTGCCGGTTAGGAAACAGTTTCTAAACTTTTGGTTCGTCGTCTCCACGTGATGCTCAATGTCCGCCCGGATTGCTCGCGTACAAGCGTCATACCGCTCGGCTAGGGCCACCAATTCTTCGCCCAGGTACGTCGCAAACGCATTAAAACGGGCTTGATTCTGTTTGCTAGCGCCTTCCAGTTGTTGTATGTACTGAAGGGATGGAGGAAAACAAAGTATTAGTATTCGTTCCAACAGCCATACCCACTCGGCCTTACCTCCGCAGTGCAATTGGTAGACCCCTGAACACACACGGATTGCGCCTGAGTTCCGTAGACAGCGGTATTGCGTAGCTGCTCCAGAAAGGCATTATTGGCCGACGAGAAGTAAACGATCGTGCGTGAATCTACCTGATAGCAGTACGTTAGACGAGTCGGTGTAAACAATGCTTGCCGGAAATCACCAATATAGCGCTGCAAGCACCGATCCGCATAGATATTGTCGCTGACGGTTGCCTCATCGATGAGGGACGCTGTGGCAGCGAACACCCGATTCCCGATCTCATCACCAGCGGTTTGAATTATTCGCTTGTAATTGGTGGCAAGATCACGCAAGAGTTCACCGACGCGTTTGTTGTGTTCCAGCCCTTGGGCATCCAGTTTGTCGAGAAAGCTTTTCACTTTTTTGGATTCGGATTCGTCACTAAGCCGGTTAAGCAGCTGCGACGAGTATCCATCGCGCACTTGACGTGCGCTTCCGTTGGACTGGAGTTCCATCTGACGCGCAGTGTCAATGATCGTCCGATTGACAAGCGTCACACTACCCGAGAGATCCTGTAGCGCGTTTTGGATGCTCGTGTTGGTGGCCGTTTCGTACCCGATGGCCGTGATGCGATCCTTGGCAACTGCACCGTACACGTTAGCAATATCCCCGAGGGCCGAGTTGATCAGCAATATCGGTGAGGTTAACGATTGTACCATGCTGGTAGTGATGAGAGTGGAAATATTTTTACTGTTGTAGGTAGAATCGGACGAACTGGCCGTTTTAAGCGCCTCAGCAAATGGTGGCCAATTGCGAGCGAGTGTTCCAATCTCTGTTATTATCGTGCTCACATTAGCGGTAAGAGTCTCCAATACGTTCGGTCGTACCACTCCTTCCAGGTTGTGGATTGTGCTAGAAGCTTTCTCGAGTGCGGAAGTTGTTGGCAATACTGTGGCTTGCAGTTCATCCATCAAAGCCTGCAAAGTATCGGTACCATTCGCTCCAAACGTAGCTGCCACGTGGCCCAACAGTTTGTTGAGCGGTGAGGTTAGGTTATTGGCCACATCGAACAATACCGCCGTCACACCACTCCGATCGAGGTTCGCTTCGTACTTGAGCAAACTCGCGTTAGCCTTCACGATGGACACCACTCCCGACCCAATGCCACTGCGGAAGTTTGCATCGAATCCGGGCACACTGTACGGCAGTCCAAAATCACCCGCACAAAGGCAACCTCCAACGACCAACAGCAAATATATCCAGCGTGTCATTTCCATCCCTGATCGTAACTTTCTGTCTTTCACGCACCGAAAATCTCACCACACTGATTGAGCAACGGCGGTCAAAACTTCTTACAAGCCCACAAGAAGACGTTTTCCTGCTGTAGCATCTTTATCTCTGCCTTGCTCTCTATTTTCTCGTTCTCGCCTGCAGCACCTCTTCGGATCAAACGGTATTTTTACAACACTGGCCAGCGCATGTCAACGCGCTTGACTTGGCCGACTTTCTCCACGTTTTGCTTCCCGAACGGACTGGTTAGGTCCGATCTTCATGATGATCTTCGACACACGCTCCAGGAAGAGCTCCAAAAGCGAAACGGCGAAGCGAGCTACAGAACGAATAAGACATCACACAACAACCAACACTCGAAATTGGGAAAACAAATCTACCGCTAGAACACGGTCCATTACCGGCTAGTGACCCATTTCGATTATTGATGCGTTTGATTATACAGCAGTACGAGCAACCTGAGGTACAGGTCCACTGTCCCGGTGGCAGAGGGACTAAGATCCAATAATTTAAAACGTGCGAAACAGGAAACGACACAGGAAACGAGCGCTATTTGATGCGCTGGACCCAAAAAAACGAACTTCCATATTTTGAAATGTTCACCCAAGCGGGATGAAACGAGTTCGAACTTCGATATACACACTCGCAACAAGATGCCAGCGGATCCCGCTGCGTTTTGACCAAAACGAAATAATAATTCCCCTCTTCCAACCACAATCCGAGCTGATGTTAGAGACCTGAGAACGTTCCCCCTGGTTGGCTGTGGTTCTGATGTCATCCAGAAGAAACGCCGCCACCTTTACTGCTCGCATTAGAATTCTTCCAGTGCGTCATTTGTTTGGATAAAATATTGTAACCGAAAGGCGAGGCTATTGCTTTTTTACGCTCCTACGTGGAATGGGGGTTTGGACTGAGTTTTTCTGTGTATGCGTTGCGGCTGCATACTAGAACGCCTAATAGCCATTCGGTTGTACCATTTTGGGAGATAATTGTTTCGCTTTCCAAACGAACGATTCTTATGAAAGCTGAGGAATAATCGAGACATGCATATGTGGATGATTTTATCGTGTGAAGAAGTAGGAAGAAACGTACCGCAAACGACGATCGTAATAAAGTTATCTGTGGACACTGGGGTAGAGTGCGTTACGGACCTAGAAGAAAGTTTTACCAGGTCAAGCAAGTCACGGAAATTACTTCAGACTTAAGGTGACCTGTTATCGAAACAAAGATGGAGGTCTGATCAGCTACCACCCAGAGGTACTCTTACGATGGGCTCAGAATTTTGACGAATTACTAAACGATCAGAGCAGCTGGAGGTTCACCAGCAGAAGACTTTGATGCTACTGCCTATCACTACTATCAATGCTTAATATTGATGAAACCCAAAAAGCCATCCGTCGGCTCAAGAATAATTAGAATAAGGGACCATACGATAACGGAATATTAGGGAATGGATAACGATTAAATAAAAATTATACCATATTGTGACGTAAATCACATGATGACGTATATGATCTTTAAATGAGCGGCTACTGGTAAGCCAACAACGTGTGTAATGAAACAGTGCGTCTCTGTTCTAATGACTAGTCCGCATAAACAGATGGAATCAATTTCCAAACATTGCAATTTTCAATGCTGCCAAAGTGTTGGCGACGTTTGCACAGTTGGAGCACTTGGCACGATCGACTCCCGTCTATTTCAAATTGAGTCGATCCAGACATCCAGATTCTAAGAATAAAGCGTGTGAGTACACATAGCCGTGGGGTATGTTCTAGAATCGAAAAAACTTAAAAGAATACATTCATTTTAGTAGGTGCTACTATACGACACACATAAGATGTTTTACCGTCGCAGGTCCAGTACTTTAAGTGCAGTTCTTTGCTGTTGGTTATTTCTGAACGTTAGTATCACGAGCTCGATTGCATCGTGCTGTTACCATTAATGTCGCAATTTGACCATTGCAGATCGGAACAGCGGAACCAGCGCCAGATTTTGCCATCAATGTTGCGATTAGTGGCAGTAGCACCATCTCGTCACTCGCGCTGGAGACGAAGGTCCTGTACCAGAGCGTTGGTGGGACGGTGCTTCAGCTACAGGGCGGCTACCAACGGTTAGAGAACGCGAAGGCAGCTATGACCACTATCGCTAACCAGCTATCCTCAGCCAGTGTTACCCTTACCCAGGCAATTTCGACCATGGCACTCAACAACAACGGTCCAATTGCGACGTATTTTGACAGCGTAACGAACGCCATCAGCACGTTGCAAATACTTATCACGACCGGTTTGACGGGACAAATCAACATCCTCAACGATATTATCAATACTTACGTGTCGGCTAAGTTGCGGGACAGTTTTCATACGATGTCCCAATCGCTTGCGATACTCTCCCGATCAGTGGCCAATCTGCGCGCGGCCGTAACAAGCGCACGTACCGCGGCAGGCTCTTCCCCAACTGTGTCGTCTACCATTGCAAGGAAGTATGTGACCCCGACGATTGTAGCCGATGTCACCAATGGCGTGCGATTGCTGAAGTCTGACGTACCGAGTCTGGTGTACATCGTCCGCTCAACGCTTGGCTCCTTCCAGACAGCCGACCAGTACCTAGTAGACATTGCCGACGAAGCGAACCTGCGCGTAAACGACGTCAACCAGCTGGGAAGCAGTTACAGCAACGATGTGAACGAATTCGCCGGTACGGTGAAAACAGTCACGGCAGATCTGACCACCGCGTACAACAAACTTACCCAGAGCTACGGAGACATGCTCCAGAGTAATGTTCAAGCGAATGCTAACTTAAAACCAGTGGTTGAAGGTTTACTGTCGAAAATTGGATCCATTTTCGACGATAGCGTTACCATCGAGGGTACCATTGATAGCGTCGTCGCCACGCATCTTCAACTCGTGCTGGCACTCGACGATGACTTGATCACATTCTACGGTACCAGCATGTGTTCTATCATTCAAAGTCTGCTGCAAGTGCTGATTGAAAACGGCCCAAACGCACAGTTCTGCTTCAGCAAGTTTGGCCAGAAGGTGTTCAACTTCTTCGTGTTGCACACGTACGATTCGGCAGATTGTTTCCGGTTGCAGTTTGCTCGTCTCGACCAACTGCGCACCGGGGTGAGCAGCATCGTGCAGCTGATGTTGCACGATATCGACGACTTTATCGCGAATGTGGAGGGTTGCACACTGTTCAACAACATCCAGAACTGCGCCTCTTTCGTATGTATCACCATGATCCATTTCGTTGTGTCTATTATAGTATTTCGATTGTTTGCTTTTATTTCATGCTCGCTTTCTCAGCTTGGCACCGAATATCAAACGCTGTTCACGTACACTACACAAAAGCGCGACTACTTATCCCGCCTGCTGACGAAGGAAACTAACTCAAGCTATCTTCGATTGGCTGGATGTTTCAGCAACAGCAAGCATCTACTCATGCTGGATGCTCAATCGATGAAAACGGATATCGATAGTTGTGAGCTGAACGGGCCATTGTAAACATAGATGGTATTGTAATAGAAAACAAATCCACTGCTGGAGCTAGCACGGTGCGCAGGTTTCATGTCATGAGTCTTATTTAATCAAAGAGGGGTGTAAATAAATTTAGTGAAATAAAAGTAGTACGTGTGGTGTGTTGCACATCTTTTGTCTGGTTTTGGGTGTCTAGTCGAGGACATGTACGGTTGTTTGTTCAGTTGAGCGTTCCATGTTCTGTTTTAAGATGGATTCAGCTGTTGGCCGACAGCAATAGAGTTGCGTGCCACCAACAGCTTTTTGAATATCAGACACTGCGTCAATTAAGTGCTGATGTATCTGAATGTTACCAGTGCAACTAGTGGAAATTTGGTTTTTTACGAAATCCTGATATGAAGATTTTCACTCTACTAGCCCTTATTCTGACGCTCGAGGTTAGCAACTGTCCTTTACCTATTAATTCAATACTTTAATCTACATTCGTTACAGTCCGTTGCTTTCGGTTTACCACGAGCTGACTTCGGTGTCGCACCGGATGTAGCAAACAGTGCGAGGGTTGCCGAACGTGCCACCGCCATACGCAGTTCGTTCGATGAGCTGGACAACTTTACCGTCAGCATCAAGTCCGGCTACGAGCTACTCATACTCGTCGCCAAGCTTTTCACCTCGATCGCCACGAAGCTGGCCGATTCGGGTACGGCATTCATGGATACGATCGTGACATTGGCGAACGATGATACCGGCCCCATAGTGGTTGTATTTGCACGTGTCAACCAAGCCCTGGCAGCACTCAACCAACTGCTCAACGGTGGCTTGAGTGGGGAGCTAAACACTCTCACCGCTAGGCTTGGCCCGTCACTTAGCAGACAGTTTATGGACGGGTTCCGGAGTATCAGTTTGGCGCTGAAGAATCTATCAACGGCCCTTGGAAATTTGCAGGCTGCGCTTGAACAGGCACAGAATGCAGCTGGTAGTGGACCAGTGACGTCGCTCCATGTGAGAAAATTCGTGTCCCCCGCATTGGTAACCCGTGTGCTCACCGCATTGGAGGAGATTGGCGCTGGAATTCCGACGGTTATGTACGTTATTAAGAAAACTGTGGGGTAACTTTGTAAGCTCGAAATAAGCTTGAAGTAGTTTAAATATCTTCTAACTACTTACCATACAGAAACAGGATTGCTTAAATAAAATTTATCTTCTAAAGACACGAGGACGTGCAGACAATACTGTATCAGACAAGAGCTAATACTGATGATGACAATAATATTTCAATGCAGATCGATCGTATCGACCATGCTGTTGTTTTGATGGCAATTTGCACACCCGCTACGACAAACATTGGGACATTTCTCCAACAATCTGTTCAGCTCGATCAACCTTCCGGTGCGAAAACAACCGCAAACCCTGCTGTGGAGAGTTTTTGTTTTTGCATCCCGAAAGAATTTAGGCTGAGGTTAGAGCGCGAATGTTTACTCAGATGTTATGCAACCAGAGATGATCAAGTTTTCAACACAGCTAGCCAGCACTTGCGAATTTAGTTGCATCACATCGACACGTTGGTGGAGTTCCAATTCTGGATAGGGTTTGAGTGACATAAGACTAACCAGCCGTGTAACCAACAATGGCAAAGACTATCGCGTTGGTGTTTACATTCCTATGTATTTTGCAGGTAAGCAGTGACATTTTCAAGAGTTCCCGAGAAAAATTAGCCTTATTAGCGATACTTTTTCTTCTTCGCAGCATGTCGCCGGACGTCCAGACTTTGGTTTGAACGGGATAATTGTGGGGAGTTCGATAGCGATCGATGGTTCCGGTGGTACATCTTTCATCATAGGCACACTCAGTGATTACAAGATCAAGCTCGGCTCAAAGTACAAATTACTCTACAACTTGCAAGACGCATACTACGCGATCGCTGAGAAGTTCACCACGGCTGGAATTGCAATGACAGACAAGCTTTCCCTCCTAGCGGACGATGACTCGGGGATAGTAGATCCACCGTTCGATTCTACCACTGCGGCCATAGCTAGTCTGCAAAATGTGCTAAGTACAGGCTTTACCCAGGAGTTTCTAACACTACGAGCACGCGATAAGACGTTTATCACAGACAGACTAGCGGATAGCTTCAACTACATTAGCCAAACGTTAACAACACTGGACGAAATTCTACGTAAACTTCAAAGGGCAGCGGAAAAAACTCAACTTCAGGCAGGTGGCAATGGGAAGTCTGTCCCGACGGAGTTTGCACGCGGCATCGTCACACCCCGGTTGATCAACTCACTGCTAGACACGATCGTTAGTATACCCGGTGCTATATCGCCACTGATTTACTCCGTACACGAACCCCTATCCCAGCTGGATAGAGCCGACACGTATATTACTACCGCCAAAAGTGACATTGAAGCGGCTCTGCTGCACGCACATCAGGAAGTGGTGAATTTTAACGGAAACCTACGCCAAGTCAAGCAGGACACGAACGGTGTGATATCAACGCTCGGGATAACATACAGTGACCAAAACACGCTGATCGCCAATATATTGCCGAAAGTTCAAGCCTCTCCTAACTATCAGTACGAAATGACCAATGCAATGGAAACGTTTAACTTTGCGCTGTCGGCTGATTTGATCGAGGAGAAAACGTCACTGCTGGACATAGCGATTGAGGATTACATAAATCAGTCAAAAACGTTCGATGATGATTTGGTAACGGTGTACGGTGATCGGATCTGTCCCGCATTGCAAAGTGTCGTCCAGGTGCTTGTTGCAAGTGGACCGTATGCTACCTACTGCTTCAAAAAATACTCACAAAAGGTGATCGGGTTAGCCGTGGACAACTTCTATGACATTGGGGAATGCTACGCACTGGAACTGAACCGTCTTTACTCAACGAACCGACTCATCTCACACATCGTCAATATGGTGATGTTCAATGTGGCCGAACTCTACGACAATCTTAACACGTGCGCCAACATTCTACCGTGTCCAGCTGCTTGTGATCCCTGTGTTGACACGGTAAATGTTATCCAATTGCTCCGCATGATATATTATAACATCTCTGTAACGCCTGTTTTTGTCGCGTAATTCTAGCTCGGCGTATTTCTTGACACCCTGTTCCGGTTGATGGAGGAGAAGTTCGACCTTATACTGCAGATAATCCCAAACGAGACAAAGGCTAGCCTTCAGCGGCTCAAATCGTGTGCCGCTTTCAGTAAGTATAAGCTGATTGCTGATGCGTACGATCTAGTGAAGGATATCTTCAAATGCGAGGACACTGGGTATAAGCAAACTGGGTAGTGAAATAGGCGTAATACTACTTGCCGGTAATGGTGACGAATAAAGCTTAATGCAGTTTTTTGTAAAATAAAATTCAATTACGTACCTTTTAAGATCAAGATGTAATGGTAATAAAGACCACAATTAATAATTGAGTAATATTAATGTATAACTTTTGTGAACGGCGACAGTTATTTCTCAATAGCACCATTAGGCACTTTTGGTATGTGAAAGCGTCCTCTGAAAGAATTAGTAGGTACTATTGAATATTTCTTAGAAATTCCAACTAATTATAACATTTCACGGTCTACTAAGCATGAGACTGGCAATCTGGCCATGTTGATATATGGGATAATTTTCAAAATTTAAATACAAACACGCGTTCTGGTTTCAGGTTTCAGATGCGATTGGCAAATTTGCATATATCAAACCACAAAAAGGTGTTAATTGATAATGAAGTTGCCAAACGAGCATGATACTAATACTGGTTCGAGGACAGTTTTGGTCGACCTTTGAAAAACTAAAGCGAAACACATACACATCTCGCAAAGATTTGTCATTTGTTTTCTGTATAAAATCACAGTGCGACCTTTCAGCAGGCAAAATTTAACGATGATTTAATTCATTACTCAAGGTAATCCCAATTAGACACCGCTATCGAGAATGTAAGTGAAAGCCTTGACAGAAAAATTTCTCTCAAGATTAACTCAAGGACCAATCGGCGTCGCGTCACCATCTTGAAAATGGCCAATCGAATCTTCACAAGCGGAGGTAAAACCGTGTTCACAAGTCACCCCTTCAAACGAACGATTCGCCATGTGAGTCATCTTGAACTCGCCGATCCGTTGACAATCCCAACCATAACTGAAGACTACTATTTTGAGTGTGCAAGTGAGTAATGTAAAGTGCTACTCATACGGTCGCGACATGATCGACAATCGTACCGTCGCAAAAGTACAGCAGAAGACGTAGCATGCGGTATTGGAGATCGCGAACCAGCAAGCTGCTAAATATGGCTAATCACGAGCGAGCGCGATCCCAAAAAAAGAAACAAACCAAACCCGTTGATTGATTGTCACAGCCGAAATATTAGCCCGGGTGGGCTTCTAAATCGGGATTTAACATTTTGTCGGCGCGTTTAGGCGGTGGTGCTCTCGGTCGAATCGACATTTCCGACAAGCCGATCCATCGTACAGGCGGGACGTTCCCAGGCAGGGTTAGGCAACAATGAAGGTCGATCATCTTGTCAATGATCGTCGTTCATCATGTTTCATCGCTCGTTGAAGGTAATTCAAAAATTTACATTTCCGTTGTAACGCTGGTAAAGAAAGGGGAGCGAAAGGGAGAGATAAAGAGAGAGAGAGCGAGAGAAAGAGAATTCGTGTTTCGGGTAGGTAAGCACAGCTTGGATCAATCATGAAAACCTGTATATTGTCAGTTGACAGCACGGGACACTGATTTTAATGCAGCGTGTAACTTAATACGCTCATAAAGGAGCAACCAAAAAAAAAAAAATGGCGCCAGAGTTGGTTTAAAAAAAATGGTTCCATTTCTAAGAAAGCTTCCCCTTTTCAACCTTTCATCGACAGTAGCACGAGCTTACGCCACGGAACGGAAGTTACGGCGGTACCTTCCAATCAAAAAGGCTCCTTTACTCGGAGCGCCATTCAGGCAGCAGAAACGTTTAGAATCCCGTCAGTTGCCGTCGCCTGCACGTGAAAGCTCCAATTTCACGTCAGCTTCGTGCACCGGGACGAAGCAAAACCGGGCTGCACATCGCATCGATCATTTTCAAGCTCAATTAAAGCCGGTCCTACCAAACGGAACCAGAAACGTAACACCGCAAAACAGGCTACAGCCGTTCGATACGGTATGATAATGATCGCGAGTGCAGCAATAATTCGAGGAATCATTCGGGCGTCGAAAATAAAAAAAACGACACAAAGGAAAGAAAATAGCTGCTCGAGAGTGTGAATAATAATCGAAAGTGGATGCAATGCAGTTTGCAACGTGTTCACATCATACGATCCGGTTTGATGGGATGTATATAGTAAACGAAATTTAAATGTATACCATATGATGCCAGTGTTGGGTCAATCAGTTTCAGATTCATGAATCTAAGTGAATTTTTGAGCTGAATCAATGAATCTAAACTTGTATTTCAAAGATTCATGATCTGCCAAGATTAATGATGTTTTAATGCTAATGATGTTCTAAGTTCTAACGCTGCGGGAGGTTAGAACTGCTACGTGCTTAATTAATTTAAATAATACTAAAAATAAATCATTTTGATCGATTAATATGCAGTTTTCCAAAAATAAAGGCTTTCAACTAGCACGTGCCTAAGACCAAACAGAAATACAGTGCGTGACATAACTGTATGGACAACTGTTTTCCTTTCCTGTTTAACTTTACTTAAATTTCTTAAGAGCTGGGTTTTTGGCCCTTTACGTAACTAAATTGACATCTAGAAAAAATACGTCTTTAGCCTTTAAAACGGGTTTAAAAAATAGGCTAACTCTAACAAGTTTGAAATAAAAAATATTTTTTTGGTGATTACTAACTTTACTCTGCTTAAACGATTTTAAAAGTATATTAAATGGAAATTTATCATATTTTTGAGTTATTGCATTTTTTAAAAGCATATAAAATATAGTTATGCTAAACACTGTAACACTAATTTCAAGACAACCTGTTTGCCCAACACAGACAACCCGGTCCTTGACAGCAAGTCAAAAATCTCATCACAAGTCACAAAAAAGGCTGGTTCAAACGTCAAGGATGCCAGTTGAATTGTGCCGAAACTTTGGCACAAATCGTTTCGCAGCGAACAAAAGTATACAGAGGACGAAGAAAACCTCCTTAAACTGGCTGAATGCTGACATTTTGAACTTTGCACCATGGTGTGCCGCCAAACTAGGAAAAGAACGCACAACGAAGAAGCAGCAAACAAGCGGGGTTCGTCGCTTTTTCAATCAAGTCTTTTGTTTCTGCTCTTATACGCGTGCGTCCGACGCGGGTCCTGCTTGCGCAATCGAACAGGATGCAGCTGTCGACGGGGATGATAAGCAAAGCAACGCACACGGTTTACTGGTGAATCAATCTCAAGAGGACTAATGAAGATATGCTTTTGGTTTTTATCAACCAGCGGCTACATCTACAAATCATCAACCTCACCCGCCCGAGCCGAAGTATTTTTTGAGTGAGGGTTTTGCATTTCATCGGCCACGATTGACGGCTGATAAAATGTGGCCATATTTGGTGGTCAGCTTAAGTGGGCGCTAATAATCAGAAGAGGAAGATCACATGAAGCTTTTAAGCTGCACATGGCAATAAGATGGAAGATGAAACGGAATGGTTTGAAAAAAAGAAAAGCAGAACTGCATACTAACCCTTTCGTCCGGTTCTGAGACCATTCCCGGAATGAGAAATGTTTGTAACCTGCCGAACAGAAGTTCAAGGGCAATAAGAATCGAAACCTAACGATGGATCGGCTGTGTAAGCTGATACATTAAACATTATGCTCCATGCTGAGTTTATAATCGCCACGTCGTATCGCAAAACCCAAGTCCATTCGACTTGACTCACGTTTCATCTGGCCATATCATGTGCACAAATATGGGGTTGACGCGTCGACGATGTAGCCACCGGCTATTCCAAAAAATTGATGAATGAGGTGCGTGTCGAAAGCTTTCTGCACTGTGCACGCGCTTGTTCTTCGTGGCGTTCCGAACCGTTGCTGAGCACAAAAGGCAACCAGATGTTTGGTGACACAATTCCAACAAAGCAAAGCGATCCAAACGCGCTAAACCTTTGCCCGACGCGGTCGCACACGCCCACGGAACTTTAAGCGTAGAAGCAGAAGAAGGTGAAACCTTTCGACGTAAACAAACCACGGCGCACACGAAGGAATTAGTCATTTCCTGCGATCGGCTATTGAAGCTGGTAAACAATCAAACAAAGCTTGTTATGTGATCTTCCAACAGACGTTGCCCATCGCTGGGAAGTAGATCACAGAGCACACCGCTCGCCGGCACTCTTTTACGGCGCAAAACCGGCCCATTAAACTCTGGGTGCAATTTTACGCCGGCTGTGTGGTACGATCGGTCCGATCGATCAAGATTTCACTTTCGGCTTCTATTTAATCAACAATCTGCGAGGTTGGGATCCAATATTTATTAACTTGACCCAATTTCCAAACACCGCCGCGCGGAGAAAATGAAAATGCAACGGGAAAGCTCGGGCCATGGGTGATTTATTTGCCCAAAGAACTAGGTCAGCGCCGGTGTGAGATCGATGCTCATATCTCCTGTGTTAAGCTACCCCATGCTAGTAAGCCACCAGCCACATAGAGAAAAGAGCAGTCATTTTGCCTTCAGCGACTTGATAGTTATAATTAAATACGCGTCCTTTGTTTCCCCCGTAAAATGTTTGTCGCTTATTAATCACACTCATCTGTCCACATAAATCTGACACTGCATGGTGTGAAAGAAAAGCACCATCCCAGCAAAGATTTGCAAGATGTGTGCCCCATTAAGAAATTCCGCTGTCCGCTTGTATCTTGGTACGACGTTTAACACAAACCGATTGGTGCGCTCCGTTGATTAATCGATCACCATTAGTCACAGTAAGTTTTAATGCCCCCTCGGGGTGCTAATTTTATTCTACCGATATGGACATTTCTAGCGCTTCGTACTGTGCAGCTACTTAAGAATTCAATCTGAAACTCTAAACGAAACTCTGACATACCGATCGGCGCCGGTGGACAGAGTGCTTCTTCAGGTGTCATAATTGATACGGTCCTTATTTGGCGGACTCGTCCCATGGCGGACGGATGGATTAAACCGAAGACTTTCAGCGATGCGCACGCATAAAAATTGTTTCGGCCGCGCGTGCGTACGTGACGGCCGGGCCAGATGGAAGCCGCCTGTACCATAACAGAAGCAATGTCGCCATCAGCGAAAACACACAGACATTGATTTGGTTTCTATTTTGAAAACATCTTACGGGAGCTGTAAGCAACAACGACCAAAAAAAGAACAACACACCCAAGCTTGAGCAAACGCTTCATTCCCACAAAAGGAACGCGGATGGTTTGGGTAAGTCGCGCATACGCTGCTCTTCTTCATGGTAGATAAACTGGAGAACAATGTCAATGTCGAAACAAATGCGATAGGAGCCCTCTCGAGATATTTGGCTGAAGTACCGGGACACAGCAGTTGTCTTCCGGCAAAGATCTATTTACATTAACGACCACGTAACGTAAAACAATGTACAAACTGTATCGCGCAGCAAGAAAACACTGACAGATGTTAGAAGAATGTTACAACCACTTACAGTCACGGCAAAACGTTGATGTGACACAAATTCTGACCAGCGCGTTTTCCTTCCCCCCGGGTACCTGGGTTTCGGGAATCATTAATTACGAAGCAGTCCAGAGTGCGGTGTGACGGATAAAAAAACAAAACCTCCACCGGTGTGCAGCACTAGATATCTAGGCAGTGGGCACCTCTTACCATTGCGCTGGGTCAAGTTTCCCGATTTGGCCACAAACTCCCACCCAACCGGATCCCGCGAGCCCGCGAGATGTGTGAGGGCGAGTTGGCGAGCCCTCGCAGCATCTTTGCCCCCGTCCCCACCGCACGTTTCCCGAATGGCTTAAGAATTTACCACGCCCCACGTCCACGTCGCCTTTTCCCAACTCATTCCCGCCCGATCGTGCTTCAGGGTAAATGGGTGCTGTACCGTGCTACCGGTCTAAAGCACCGCGAAGAGATCTTTGTGAGGTGTTTTTGTATTTCAACCCTCGGCTAATATTTACCTCTTTATCGAAGCGGTACGGCCGATTAACGCTCCCGGATGACGCACGGAACGGCTGCGGAACGGACGAATCAAAGCGGTCTTACCCTGGTCCGGTTGGTTCCGTGTATGGTTTACTTCTCGGTTCGTTTATTACGGTCAATACTCTATTTCCTGGCGGTTTCCGGGATACCTTAATGTAGGAGCGAAATTTTCCACCCTCGAAATTTTGGGCTTACGGTCACGGAACGATACACGCACCATAAACACACACAAACACACACTAGTCGCTTTTCCGCTTTTCTGGCGTGAACTACGTTTTTTTCTCCTGCTTGAAACTTGTTTTCAGCTCGAGTTTACAAGATGTACCTTTCCGGCAGCTCGATTCTGTGTTCGAAATTATTTCGGTCTACGCTTACTGCGATTGACCGATTTAGACTCACTTGCTGAGCATCGCCCAGTGTCCCACTCGTGCAGAGGGACAACACTTATTCAACGTGCGCAGACACAACACACACAAACACACTAGTACACAAATTGAAGGCAAAAGATAGCCACAAACGGGCAGTGATTGCACTGTGTTAAGGCACCGTTTTATTGAACAACTCTCGGACTCTTGAGCTACACCAACCTGATCCCCATGGGCCGATTGTAGGATGACAGATGGCGCGCGGTCTCTATGCCGTACTGTGTCTCATACAGCTCGTTGGCCGTGCAGACATTTGGCTCAGCGAACTTTCGTCCAATAACCTTGATCTGCCCCGGTCCGGTGGGACACTCCGTGGGCAACTTTGTGTCGAGTCACTTCAGATGATTTTTTTTGCTTCTCGGGGCTTCCGTCACCTTTGCTCCCGATACTGTGGCGCCAGGGACTTCGGGCACTCGTTGACAGCTGGTGACGAGTGACACTCCACTACGAAAATGCCCACAAATCCAGCTGTTGGTTAAGCGGTTCTGACCACTCGCCGAGTACTTCGATGCTCGTAGTGATCCCCCTGCCAGACCGCGAGTTCGTCGGACATTAATGTTTGCTCTATTTAACGGGCGCGCTTCACGTTACGGTGAATAGAAATAATGAATATGCAGCCAGCTCGTACCCCGGTGCTGGATTCCGCTATTATTTCCTTTCCGAGCGCAGTGTCTCAGGTGAAAGAACTGTTACTTGCCCTCGAGTGTTTCGCGAATCGGTACGCTCTCCTCGACTACGAGGTCTGGCTTCCTTGCGGGAGTCTTCGCTGATTCGTGCAGGCGAAACAGATGAAATCGGTACAGATAGAATTCCAGAACATCCAGTGATCCTTTGCAGGAACGCTGCCAGGAAGGGTGTATGCCACTGGCTAGATAAGAGACCTTATTCGAGGGGAATGGTAGTGAAACAAACGTTTGATTTGTCGTGCACGCGCAAACTCTTCGGCACTTTGTCGATGCTTTTTTTGATGCACAAATTTGGCGCACCACACGCACTGCACCAAATGTACGCACACTCCCAGAAATGGTTACGCACGATCACAAAACACGCCACAACCTGACCTGACGTCTACGATTTCACGTCCGTTCGGGTTGCACGCCAACGCGATACTGACGCAGCCCGGGCCGGTTAAGCTTCACGCGAGCGGTTCGTCGCGCGCTACGCGAGTGCACATTTGCGCGCACGAAGAAACGAGCCAAAGACTTGGCTGTAAAAAGGCCGCAAACTGAGGGGAGGCGGGACGGGCAGCATACCCAGGGTGTGGCGGAGTTACGTTTCGCGGCACAAGGGAGAGAGGACTTGCATGCAGCCAGCCGCAGCGACGCAAGCGTTCGACGACCGGGACGCGCATTTGGACGGCAACGCTCTTGCGCGCTCTTCGTGGTCACGGACTCGAAACGTGGGGCCCGTTCGCTCCGAGCGTCTCGATTGTGTCGATTGTATGTGATTTTCTTTTCGAAGCGTGTGGGCTTTCTTGCCCGAGCCCTGGATTGCTGGTCTCGTTTTGCGAAAGGTGGAAAAGTATTGGAATCCTTGCTGGATGTCTTCACTGAATGACTTCTTAGACCAGAACTTTGGAGAGACTTCTGGAGACTTAGTTTCCTTCAAATATTCGTGTTGTCGAAGAACATTACCTGTACAATTACTGATGAAGTTCGACGGCCATCTTTTGAAATTCGCACGAAGTACACAATGCGGCAATATATCACTTAGTTTGTAAAATGATTGACAGATTTGTAATACACTGCTAGCATAACACTAATCAGTCTTCCACATTAGCGCAACTGGAAAAGCTTAGTAGTGAGAGTGTTCTGGTCTCTTTACTCTTGAAGAAAATTTGTCAAGTATTGACTCATAACACATAAGATATAGTGTTTTCTCACCTTGACACGCCTGGGGGGAACCAAATTCTTTGGAAGCTGTGTATGACTTCAGGTGTTTTTAGGTTTGTTCTGTTTTGTGTTTACCGTTTGCCTAATAATCAAACATAAAGAAATGAAACATACTTCAACACAAAAAAAAATTGAAAAAAAAACTATTCTTGTGGAGTCTGATGAAACGTTTGATGAAACATTTCAATTTATTTATCTTAACTAGTGTCGGACAAATCTGATTCAGATTCATGAATCTGAGTGAATCTTTGCACTGAATTAATTAAACGGAATCTCAATTTCAACGTTTGTAGAATCCTTCAAGAATTATGATCATCTCAGACTCCAATCATTTCGATTTGAACCTCCAGAGCACTGATCCGTCAGTACTCTGACGATGCATGCAGCTTTTGAGAGTCGATTCTTGATTTGAATGACTCCTCAATAAAGATGCATACGAATGACTCTTCTCAATAGATTCTTTAAGGACAACACGGACGGAGATGTATCAAAAGGGACTTAAAATCCGATAACTTGTACAGAAATCAGCTGTTAGTGTCTCTAGGGAGTTTGTTAGTATATCTCACCGAAGGTACCCATCGCATCTGGGACTCCAAGATCAATCGCTTGCTGCAAAAGAACGCTCGCGCAATGGACAAGAAGCGTAAAGACGGCGGATGAGAAAGCTCACTTTGCTGTAGCTTTCTTCTCCAGCTGCTCCTGATACTTCCACCGCCAAAACGTCACCCGGGCATCTCCACACAGCTTGAACATTTTGCAATGCATAAGCGATTCCGAGTTTCCGTTTTCTAACCAAACGAAATGGTTAACCGGCCGGAGCGACTGTATTGCAGCCGGTGTGGCGAACCGGTTAAAGCGATCAACGAAACTAAGATCCAAACTGACCTGAGAATCCAAGAACCCCCAAACCCACAGGAAGCTAATGCTCACGATGGGCGCGGGGCAATATGCAGCGGAGGGGCGTTGCGTGGGAGAAGCTGGGGATAAGATAATTCCCTTGTTCCCAATTCCCCTGCTCACTGATTACCAGCCCTCCCCCTCACAACTCCTCCGGCAACTCTCACCCGTACAATCGAAAGCCTTTTAGCAAACAGCCATGAACCCATTGGCGTTGAAGGGTTCGCCTACACGAGAAACGAGCGCGAGTTCATTCAGGCGGGGTTGTGAATCGAACGATGCGAGAAGCAATCGCACAAGACGGCGGGTTAAGGTGAGCCGTCGGTGTACTCACTTGCGCAAATGCTTCGAGACGCATTTTCGAGGGCGATTTGCATTGGTGACGGGAAAAACAATTGCATCCGATTGGGCATGGGAAGAAAAAGCGCGTATAGCTCAATGTTGGTACAGAACGAACGAAACCCTAGAAGGGAATAATGCGCTTTTAAGCTAGGTTGTTTAAAATTGGAAGTAAACAGTGACCATCTTATCATCTTTACCTCTTTTAGGTTCAATGCGTTTAACCCCCGTTAATGTGTTTTCCGCCCATTTTCCTCATTATCGCGACGTGACACAAATTAACTTCATGATATACAATTTAACCTTCATACCGCAGTGTGCAGCATGCGTTCCTTGTTTTCCAATTACCTTTCAGACACCTATGTAGTTCTGCCTTGTTTTTTTTTTTTTTTGCTTTACCCTTTCGCAAAAGGTGACGCTTAATGAGTACACAAAACTAGGCGTGAAGTGTGCGTAATTTTTATTTACTTTCAGTCAACATGCGAGCGTGTTCAGTACGGAAAATACCATTCTACAGTCCAGTCCATTGCAACACTAAAAAGGCTACCGCGCTGTAACCCCACCGGGGTACGGTGTACATAAATCGCTGCCTTAATGCACTCTTGGCTGCACTTTAAATTCTTTCGCACCTTCGATACATTTTTGGGGACTGTTCCTTCCCTGCAAATTAAAACCTTTTGTGTATGTTTTATTGCCTTTGCTTGCTTAACCCTTTTTATCCTGTTTCGTCTGGGAAGTGAATTAAAGCGTGAACTTGATGGCGATCAACGCTCGGTGGTGCTTGTGCAGTGGAGAAGACACAGCAACCGCGTCAAGGAAAACAAAGCAAAGTACGCGGTGAAGCTCGGCCAGACATGTTTGGGTGCGTGAGTGTGTTGATCGTGTGTTTTTTTTACTTTCAATTTAACTGACTGACAGCCAAATGGACGGATTTACGACGACATGAGCTGTGGCAGATCCTGTCTGCACTCATGAGGCACGATCGTCTGGCAATGATCGCAACGCTACCCATCGACCTTTTGGCCCAGGAACCCGTGCACAATTGTGCACGTACACAAACGGTGTTTAAGAGGGGGGGGGGGGTTTATGACCCATCAAGCATCCCACCAAATCGGTGCTTATCGGTGGTACTCGCTGCCGACACCAGAACCGCACCGCGAAGTCGTCGAAGGCGTTGCTCCTCATCGATTCGACGCGAACGCCCAGGAAGACACGATGATGGATCGGCATCGGTACTCTAGAATGCGTCTGGTGTGCATTAAAGTGTGCTGATGAGCATACCGTGTCCACCAAACCCCATCGGTTCAGCTGTTTTGTGGACCCCGGGATCAGAATATCCGGCACGAATGCGCTGCCAAGAGCTGCAGCGCATCGAACGCAAGTACGTTTTGCAGTTTTCAATCTCAGCCACCACCTCCGCTAAGACGGTGAGTCATAAATCATCTTTCATTCGATTCGCCAAACGAAGGGACTTCCATCAGACTGGAGAGAGAGAAAAAAATGCAACGGATTGACCAAACGTTTTCACCAGCTTTCGCCAGCGTTCGGGGTGGACGAGTCCAGCACAACCGACACGACGTCGAAACTTTGACGATAAACGATGGACACGAACACGCACTGCGCTTCGATTATTGCAGCTAACGAGGTTTGAGGAACGGATGCCAGAGGTCGCAGCTCCGATCTCCAACTTCTTTTCACCGGCACAAAAACAACCAACGCATCGGAGACACAAGCTTTCGTGCAGTGAAGTCGGGTATATAATTTATACCACATCACATCCAGATGCTTTACGATGCACCAGGGCACTATTGCTTCCTAGTTCTCGTACCGGGTTCTAGATTGCCTGCCGATGCTGCTCGGTTCCATCGTTGCGTAGGTGTGATCTACACCGTGTGGCGTAGTTGTCGTTACGATCGGTGTCTCGGAGCCTCCAGAGGCAGGCAAGAACCGTCCCGAGAAGCGTACGTTTAGTTGCAAAACTGCAAATGTTCAATCATCATGTCGTACAGTTTATCTCCCTCTGGACGAGTTAATCTTGGTCGCAGTATGCATTGCGCTGGGGCTGTACTTTATAGAGCAGGCTTCACTGACGGGTGATTGTGTGTTTAGATTGATCGTTTCACTTTATGACGTTCTCGGGGGAGAGCGAAATTGATCGAATCTCGTTACCGTACGCGAGCAGTATGATAAGACTGTCTTAATGCTACGCTTTATGGATCGTTTACTTAGTTCTGCCTGTTAAGGAGTAATTCTAGTGATGGTAAAAGATAATTGCCAACTTAATAACGCACATTTTTTATCCCTCTATAAGAAGTTGTATGAACGAATTTGTTTTTGTTCTTGCAATATTCTGTTTTACAACCACTTGTAAACTATTAAAATATCCGTAAAGATGTTTTACGGCAATTCTATCCCAATTTTCTATTGAATTTCCCCTGATCCTTAACCCGGAACGATCTTGCCGGTGTACTTCAACTACCAATTGTTTGATTGTCCAAATATTTAACCTTCACAATGACAGACAGCCGACTCATCTCCCCCATCAATTTCGATGTAAGATTAACGAATCCAATCCTCACCGGCAATAAAGTAGCTCGCGCTCGTTCACATCTATCCGTCTGTCTGAGTGGGACGGGACTGCAATCAAACCGTAGCAAACGATGCACTCTCTTCGCGAACCCTTCTGCAACACACACGATGCAACCCATTAAAATAAAATCGAGACAACCCTCAAGGGATGTAGGAAAAGGGTGGTAAAAGGGGCGGGAGAGGGGTGGAAAACCTACCCCAAACCGCTCCCAATCGCAAGAAAACTAACGAAATGGAGCGCACGAACGAACAATGCTACATAAATCAAGGCGCAACCGAAGGCTTTCCAGCGACGAAGCGACGTGTTGCTTGGTGGATCATCCTTCGCGATCGCGGCCCACCATGGCCATGAAATTGAACTCATCGTTCGAGCAGAAGTTGCAGCGTACGCTTCTGGTTCTGCTTGTGGTGTCTTTGCGTAGCTGCGGAAGCTGGCCCGAGCTTAATAGCTCCGGTAAATCCCCTTTTTTGGCCGTCAGCTTCATCACCTCATCGCACACACACACACACACCCAATACTCGTATGTGAAGGGGGTGGAGAAAAAAACAGCGAACACAATCCGTTCCAGTTCCGAGCTGATCGAGCTGATCAACCGGATCGGATCGATTATTCATCGATGTCTTGTGCGGCTTTCGTCCTTCCTGGTGATTTTTTCTACCTTTACGTTGCCTTCCAACCACGATCACCCACTGGTGACTTCATTTCACCATTGGCACCAAACCGACAATATCCGTTACAGTTTTATTAACTTGTTATAGCGGCCCAGACAAGGGCTTCCAACCACCCCCATCCACTAGACCCTTTCCCGCCTTAAAGTAAACGAACGAATCATGATGATCATGTTTAGTGCTGGGACCGTGTTTTGCTCTAACGATCCGACCACAAGCGGATCTTCGGAACAAATATGGCCATACCGGTGCGCCAACAACGCAGGCAGTCGGTACGAGACGCGCACCGTAGAGCATGTTTCACCCGATACCGAAACCGTATTCCATATTCATTGCACTTACTAGGCCGATGGTGCGCAGGAAGTGACGAGGGAAATGGTAAATGGGTAAACGGAACAAAAGCGTTTGTCGTTACAAACATGGCAGACGCTCCAACCTTTATGGCCATTACAGAGACCTCTCCGGGATTGTCGGGATAGATTATTCAATGCCAAACTCTCTTCATTTCCAACTCCTTCCAAGGGTGTGTGGGGATGGTGTCGGGCGAGGAAACATGAAGAAATAAACGTTAAAAACACCGGGAGTGGAATCGTACGATCGATTCAATGCTAATGGCCGACAGTTAGTTGGTTTGGAAAACGAAATAGTACCAGATCCGCTTATGTTATGTTAGAATTGGAAAATAGAGAATGGAGAGTAGGAAGTTAATAAAATTAACAACCCGATTAAAGATCGACAGAACCAAAGTGACAAAGTCCTCTAGTTGCAGCACAAAGAATCGAGGAAATTAATCTCTTAGTAGCTATATTCTTTCCCACTTCTACTGTCAAATGTCCGTATCAAACGTCAGAACGATTTGACACCAAGCTATGAGGATGTGTTTACGCAGGGAGGGTTGATTTCTATGTAGAATATCTGATTTAAATAATGTTTTTTTGGTCTGTTCTATTCACAAAACATTAGTTTGCTCTTAACCTAATGCTAGATTAGCAATTTAAATGTGCTCACAGAAGTTCACATAGGAAATGGAGACGTTCTCATGCACTTTGTTCGAGCCTACCATAAACATTGCGCTATTTTACATACCAAAACAGCGACTAGCACTTGAGTTTAATCAAGTACAACACGTACAATAAATTCTCTCCCTTCCATTACGTAAAACGACATGCATATGCAACCATTTTGACATTCCAGACCCTTGAAACACATCAGAATATGTGTACCTTCATCTTGTACGTGTCAATAGTCTATTTAACTTTATCGCTCAATAAATAACCTTTTGCTCTCAAACTAATTGACGTACGGCTGGGACCAAACGGTGCAAGGTAGCCTCAATTTGCTACCGATTTGTAATGCCATTCTGAACTATCCTCCTTCAACGCCGGCGGCGATAGAGTGACAGAAAGAACTGCAAAGTGCAAAGCTACTATTTGCAGATACATTTACTGAACACTCATTAAGCTATGGTGCATTGGTTAAGGATTTTTGCGTCATAATTTTTTAAATTTTACGTTCACAGATGACCTATCTGTTAGTGATAAGGTTGAGCAATTTATGCATAGTTGAATCGTTTAACTTATCTATCGTTTACTATTTTCCTTCAATATTTTTTTGTACTCGAAAAATGCTGTGAATGTCTGACGAATAAATGGTTCATGCAAACAAACGGAGAAATTAACTATTTTCCAAGAATGCTGACGTCGTGATTCGCCCGAAGCATACCGCATGTACCATCGTCTGGTAGGAAAAGTGCCGAGCACAACACCGCTCATCCCGGTTGGAGAGTTGCGGGAAAATTCCCGTGGCATACCCTCGCATGACCATTTGACGAAACCAATTTTCAAAACAACACACCGCCAATGACGGGCGCATATTGTAAGTGGAAAGGTGACCCGATTACTTGCCCAACGGCATTTCCTATCATCCCCCCAAACATGTTCCCATCAAATTGCAAAATTTCTGCACCGCACTCGCCTCTCCGGTAGTCCAAAGCCTCTATATTAGCTTCCCGCTGCATCTCCTCGCAACACACAATCACTAAACCTTGCGGCACAAAAAATGCTTCCTCATGCCACCGACGGGAACCGACCCCTCCCAGAGGTGGTGATGAACTTTTCCTTCAGTTTCCGCGTCACTGGAAACCAAGTGCGAGGTGTTGGGCACATTTTCCTTTCTCCTTTCTGCGTGCGGAGGTTTTCCTCAATGTTGTTCGCGTGCAGTGCGCAACCGTGTGCGTGCTAAGTTCATAACAACGTCTGCTGTTGTAGTACATAATTACTTAGACCCACTTCCGATCGGTGTGTGAGCGATTGCTAAGGCTGTGGTTGGTCGGCGCTGGTACCGGTGTTGTTTTGTAATTAAGCATTTCTTACGCCCCTCGGCATCAGTCGCCATGCGAAGACGGAACGAACGCTGGTTGTAGCGTGTGAAAGGAAAAACAACAACTACCGTTGACAGTTTTCGACACATTTGAAAGCAACTGTCGAATTGAAGCACGAGGGAAAGGTTCGTCGCTTGCTGTTGAAGTCTTTTGTTTTTCGCTCAAATTTGAGCGAATTAAAGATTGGGCACGTAACTTTATGGAAGAAATTTAAAGAATATAATTAAAGAATCATCGGATGACTTGATGAAGTTAAAAACAGTATATAAATCAGTCTATAAATTAGTCTATAATGTTGTTCCTTTGCCAAATAAAATAATTCATTAAAAACACATCTGTTTTTTTTTCTTAAAATGTCAAAGCGAAAAGGGCAGTGTGTGTAGGTTTTATTCTGGCTAGGACACGGGAAACAGAACATTGTACCTGGAAGTCCTCTTAGAATGTTCTAGCAACATTGCCCTTTCCATATCAAAGAAATCTTCCGGCAACTGTGTGATTTGCGACCCATCTGTGGGCCAATTTATCGTCGGGATATAACCGACAAGCGCATCATTCGTTCGCAAACATCTAAATCCTGTCCAGTACACCTTCCAAATCGGGCTAACTAACAACAACAAACCACACAGAAATCTCTTCGTCATGCTCGGTCCCGCGATCTCGGGACGATTGTTTTGCTTTTACCATAACCGTACGTTAACCCTGAAACGCACCCGGGCAACAACACCATGCAAAATCCGACCTCTTCCGGAAGATAAACAAGGGCTGAGCACAATGGCTTCCCCCAACAACAACGGCCGACCACTTGTGCGTAGTGCGTCAACGCTGTATATCGGTGTGCTGTATCGGTTGCGTTCGTCCAACTCACGGCAGAAAGGAGCTCATTGTTGGAACCATTTTTACCCCAACGGTGTACTACGCGTATTGATTTACGAGTCAGCAATTGCATGTTTATCTTCCGCCGGTTTGTGCGAGAACCCACAATCGTGCAGGTCGATCGCTGTGCTGAAGAACTGTACCACACGATCGCTCCGGCAACTAGGATCTCAACCGGTGCGCCTTCGGACGGAACACCGCCGAACCACGCACGCAGTGTGTGAGTGTGCGCGCGCTCACATGCCGCCTTATTAATCAAACTGTAAGCGCATGCCAAAAAAGGCAAACGTTAGGTCATTAAAAACCTCGAAATTGATCGTTATGCACGATCACCATCGCTGATTATCATTCCGCATTCGATGAGGACTGGCTGCTGGCTGAGATTGAGTAGTGTCAGATGGTTCTTTCGATGGAAACGAAGTGGCACAGGCACCGGGACAACACGAACGAGAGTGTGTTTTTATTTCCCTCTCCCCGGTAGACCGGTAGAACTATTTTTCCATACGATTTGTTAAACAGAATGCCGGAATTTCTGACGACTGGCGCTTTGTTTGACCACACCGACGAAACCGATAGTGGTGACGTAGTGAAGGACTTTTTTCTCCATTCACAAGTCTTGAGTCACCCCAAGGGGAAGAGTGTTTAGTAAGGAATTAACTCCAAAGAACGGTGAGCAGAACAGTTCGGCAGTATGCTAAAAAAAAAAACATGAATCCGTCGGCATGATTTGAATCTGTGACCGTTTTGTTTCAATTTTATGGTAATTGGTAAGGTTTGAATAGCTCCACCGTAAGCTTCAACGTTGAACATCGTAAATATCGGCACTAAAATTACGCGGCGAATGCGATCGCAGAGCAGATTTTGCTTCCTCAACACCAGTGTGTGTCTTGGTAATGCGGAAGCTGTCCCTCTTTTTGAACAACAAAAGGACAAACAACGTACGGAATCTGCAAACGTATACTTTTTTAGAACAATCAATTACCTAAAAATTACAATTTGAAATTGTAGAATAATTATAGTGTATGTTAAAGTAGTAGTAATGATAGTATATAATACATTTAAAAAGATTACAAACGTTATTTTAAATTCGTTCAGATTCGTTTCAAAACGTTTTTTACAGTTTGATTTTTTTACCGATAATACTATTCTTTTGACAGCAGACAGTTGTAACTGACGTGTCACTAACATTGTCATTCACTACTGAATGTACATCTTTGGTATGTTTGTTATATTTATTAATTGTAAAGTAAGTAAACCACTTTGAAAAACAAAGTTTCCAACGCAAAATGTTATCTTTATAAATTAATATTGAGTCATGAAAGCTCGACCTTGCCTTGCTACATGGCTGCTGAAATCGCACCGCGTGTCCTTTCGCGCAACCAATAATTCCCTCTCGATCGCGCCTAAAATGGAACGCAATATCTGCATAACCGCATCACGGTTAATGTATGTTTCGTGTCGATACAGAAATCATATTCAGCTAAATGCAAAGTAAAACCGAACAAAAACGGTGCGGGGCAAGTTGACACTCTATCTCGCATCCGACACGTCCGACATACCCGTGGCATGGTGTTTTATCGTCTTCCCCGTGTCGCTGTGCCTGGGGACGGTCGGAAATCATTGGTCGTGATTGAACTTGAACTTGAAAAATGTGCGACCCTTTGGACCGTTCCCCGGGGGGCTGAGCTTCCGGGTTCCACACTTGCCGGGCGCGCGCACACTGTTTTCCCTAGATGGGCATAATATTTCTGGCAACGCCGGTATGCAACACAACAACGGCATCTGTTGTTCTTTTGGCTGTCGTGACGCAACTCGCTTGATGATTTACGGCACATCATTATTAGTAAGGAAACAGTTTTTTCCACAAATAAATAACAAAAAATCATAATTTCAACAGTTGCTTTGTAGAAACATTGAGTTCAGTAAAAAGTCTTTCAGTTATGCTGTGGTACACCCAAAGGCATTACCGATGATCAGCTAGCAAATAGACTATTTGTAATGGAATAACCTATCGAAGTGCTAAGACGTGGCCGTTTAAGGAAACCGGAACATAATTATCCCCAGGGCGTTAATCAAGCAAATGGCCATAAACTGGTGTGAAGGAACAAAAAACGTTAGAAAACCAAAAACTAACAAATCGTTTGACAGCCGTGACATCTCGTCCGGTGACGGACACATCGCGAAAAACAGCAAAAGTTCGAAACAGCTTCGTACACTGTAGACACTTTTAGCGAAAATGTTTGTTTAATCCACTCCCGACGGTGACAGCTCACAGGAAGAATTGAACGATCGTTGACTGATAGCGCCGCAGATCCGCACAACACTCTTCTGTCCATCAACCCTACACAGCCCGGAACAATCGTACGTACGTTAACACGTTTTTCCGGCCACTAATGGTGCGCTTGTGCATATCATTTACTGCCATGAAATGTGAGCCCGGTATTTACCCGGGCCAGCGCACCATTTGAATATCGAAAGTGTAGCCCTCGTGCCGGGGGCCCCATCATATTTGCCGGGCCGGAATGTTTTGTTTACCATCCGTAGCCTCCGGTAGGGCTGGCGCAAAGTATGAAATACTTTTATTTCCCTTCCTTTTCCGAGATGTCATGCATAAATTTGCTTCATCATTGATTGGGAGCAGGGTTCGTTTGCTTGTGGAAACTATTACCGTTTCCAAAAGGAAGCGCTACTTTCATGTGCGGTAGTTTGTTCTGCTTTTTTACGTCCTTTTGCGCACTCGCGCAGTTATAGTTTGTGGTATGCAAATTTCCTGTTTCCTTTCTGCCAACATGACAGCAAACTGACAGTTTTGCATGCATTATTTCCTACAATCCAATTCCGCCGGCATGGTTTCTATCGTTTGTAAGCTTTTGTTTGTTAGTTTTCCCTTTTATTTTCTTTGAAATGTTTTTTTCTTCTGTTGTATCAACTTTCTTACATACAAACATACATAATTTACATTAAACGAACTGGTACTCACTAAGAGTTCTTTTTTGTTTCAATTAGAAATATCGTATTTTTTTTTATTTGCATAAAATATGAACTTTCCTAACCTTCCTGCGCGTGTAATACAATATACCTATATCTCTCATTTGTTGTATTTTTTCTCCTATCACTAACAACTTATTTGTTTCGGCATTATGTTGCGAAAGGAAGTATTAATGTACCCCGTTTTTTTCTCTTCCCGCTGTGATTGATGTTAAACGTCACGCATTACAGCAGCAACTAAGAAAAGAGGCAGCAGAGAATGGACAAATCATTATGGAAACAATAACAGCAAAAACAACCCAACCACCAAACCGAGTGCAACGATTTGATCGATCTCTTGAACGAGTTGCATAATGTGCATTTCCCTGAAAGCGGCTTCAATCGGCAAAACGTTTGCCCAACGCTGTTTGTTATCTCTGTTGTTTCATTTACTTTGCCGATGTTGCTGTGTCTGTTTTCATATGTTTTCAGGTTTTTTGTTGTTATCTCTTTTCATGTTTACGCATGTTTGTTTGTGTACATCACACGCCTTGCTTAGTGCCGCAGTTCCCGAGCAGTAGTTTGATTTTTTTTAGTTTTGTTACACATTTTTCATCATTTCCTTTCCGATTTTTGCCTCAAATATTATCGTCATTATTTTTTCTCAATTGTTTTACATTGCTTATGTATTTTTTCTACTTTTGCTATTTGCTTCATCCACTACTAACCGGGCAAAACAATCGGATTTATTTGAGGTACCTCTGTTGGCATATCTGTTGTACTCTCAGTTGTGGTTCAATTGTTTCCCTCTTATCTGCTTTTTCAGTTTCTTTCGCTTTTCTTTTGGTTTGATTTTCATTTAGTTTGTGTTACATGCTATTACTTTTCTTATCACCTTCTTTTTCCCATTTTCCTTTTCTACTTGCAGTACATGGTGTGGGTCTTTATTCAAGTTTCTTCTCGTTTTTCATCATTACAAGAGCGCGCTTTGCTACATTTCGTTTTCATTCGCTGCACTAGCATCGACCGTTTATGCTCTTTGCGCTCAATTGCACCACTTTGTGCAACTTCGAAAAACCACTTCAGCGATCCATCACCCAGCTCTGCCAGCTAAACGTTAGACAGCCGATCGTCCATCAGGGGGGAGGTCTAGGCAATAGCACCCGCTTTCTCTCCCTCCCCCTAAACAGGGGTAGATATTTTACAGCCACAGTGCTCTACATTACCATGTTCCAAGTACGTGCGGCTAAAGCGTTATGTGGTAAAGATTCAATTTTCCACTCTTCCCTGAGCGGCAATGATCCGGTATGTGTGTGTGTGTGTGTGTGTGTGTGTGTGTGTGTGTGTGTGTGTGTGTGTGTGTGTGTGCGTCCGTGTCCGGTGAAGCATCCGCTGATGATCTTCATTCGACTTTCACTGCAGGTGGCTTTGTGTAACGTTTCGCCCCGGTTCACCACGAGCGTGGTGCTGGTGTAGTAAATCATCGGCTAGCAAGAAGAGGGCGCTTCACGTTTCAAATCAATTGTAACGATGAAATTTTAACACTTGCGATCACTACAGCACCCCCGCCCCAAAATGTGCCCGATATGGCTCTCAAACGATCATCCTGCTCGTGCTTAACTGACCCATCAATCAGCTACTATCTTTGGCTAAAGAGGCCCCGTAACCAAACTAAAGCATTCGCTCCTTTCTCGAGCCGGCAGAGATTTTCCCGATCCACACCATCCACTGCCGGTCATTTTTCACGCACCATTTCCCGCGTCATTTTTGTGATCGATGTAAAATTTGAAAAGGTGAAAAAGAAAGATGCAATGAACAAGGCTCGTCCTCGCTCTCTTTTGAAGGAAAACCGGCATGACCTAGTTCGCTACCGTCAATAATGAACAAATAAAAAACACCGGGGAGCGCACTGTAGAGTGTCCATTTTGTCTTTGCGTTTTTCCTTCACCTTAGACCCTTTTCGTGAACGCCCGCTGACCGGCGGTCATCAATCTTCCGAACCGATAAGCGGCAGTAAGTGCTACGACGAAAGGCGACCGATTGTTATGCAATCGATAAATTGTTACTCTTGAACTACCTCCTCTCGTTTTGTGTGGCATTTTCCCATTCACTTCGCTCCGTTATCATGATACGGTGGCTGACTGTGAAGTTATTGTCGGCAAAAAATATACATTTCGTTCGTGTTCAGTTTTGTCTCGCCTATTGAGAGGGACAAACGAATCATGTAAGCGCGGCCCTTTTACTGTTGACAATCTTTTTAACCATAACCAGGAAAAACGGAAAACTGACCGTGTGCCATGCCAGATGGCAGTATCGATGGTAGTGGACAATATGCATCAAGCGCACAAAATCCATTCAATGCAAACGAAATTGGTTTCGATACACTTCGGAGGGGGAAGACGTTTTGCCCACCGCACAAAACAAGCACGTGCAGAATTACGTATTTTGTCCTCTATTTTTATTCTATTGCACTGTGGCACAAGCGAACAATTTAATTCAGGCAGCGAAAGGGATCGTAGCTCTCGGTTTTTAGTTCGTTCGGCACAAATGTGCTTTCGTGTTTCGTGTATGTAGACAAAGTATTATAGAATGTTATAATCAATCAAGACATTAATATCGCAGCAGCTCAATAGCCTTGCGAGGTAACCGTATGTGTAGCACCAGTACTGTCGTGAGTTCAATTTTTCGTACAACCCAAAACATCATCCGGGGAGACATCGAAAAAGGAAAAAAGAATGAAATGAAATGATTGCAATTCTTATTCACACTTTGATAAACAAGGGTTGTTCTCAACGTGAAAATGATTTTTTATGAGTTGATAAACAGCCTAAGTGACACTAATCCTAGCATACACGTTGAACTACTACAACTTGAGGCAAGCTCTCTTTCAAACGTCTCACTTCATTATTCTTTCAGCAATTCATTACATTAATGTGTTACCGTCATGCGCAAAAGTAGATAGCACCTTAAACTAGTTTCCGTACATCGAAGATTAAATATTAAATCAGAAGAAGGCGAGTTCTCGGCTGCGTCGTCGTTCAATCTTTAACTACTCTTAACTCCTATTTTTACGACCCACTTTCATATGGGTCCCATTTAAAATGCTCTGCTGTCTATATAGACCAGCCACTATTATTCGCATGATTTAATCGCCTCGGTTTTTTAGCAGCACAAAGCTTCTTAACGTGTGACTTACGAATGCCACGCGAGGTAATTAACATTGCTACCATTTATCCACCACCCCACGTACGTCTTTGGTGTGTCACTTTTTGCCTCGTTTTTTTATTACTTTTCTGTATTAAAATGTCAAAAATTCAATTTCAATTTTACACTCATTACACACCCGTCGTCGTCGTCGTCGTCGTCGTCGTCGGGCACAGTTGACCTTCGAAAAATCGGAATCGGTAGGTTGGAAGAATTGCAGAAACAGTCGTCCCGGTTGGTACGGTACCCGGTTGGATAAAAGCAGTTTGGCAGTTCAAACTCACCAGAAAAACACAAACTGACAAGGACTACCCAAATGCCTTGACGTTGCGCCCTTACGACTGCCAATTGATTGCTTCTGCTCGCTTATTGCTTCATTATATTTGCAATGGTTTAAAGATCAGTCAGAAAAAAAACTTTTATAAGAAGTGTAAAGAGTTTTCTTAGTGTAAAGCGGACTCATACTTACATTACTGAGCAAAGATAGTTTATTGTTTTTAAACATCTTTAACCGATCTCTAGACGATCTTGTACGATGACATTAAAAGTGTGGTCTCGCAGGTACCTGCGGACGATCATGTAGCAAAAGTTTATGATATATTGAATTGCACAGCACAAGTAGTCGGATTTTCCATTACTTCTACTTTGTTTTTCTTTCTCGTCGCTCTTGTTTTGTTTTCGTGGGTATACACTGAATGGATTGAATTCCCGTTTTTTGCTCTTACACACCTCGCGCTCTAGAATATCGTTATCTTGTCCTTGAAATCCAGTGCACTCCATCCCTTTCCAATGGATTTAGTGCAGACGAAATTTCGCTCAACCACCACCATCTCGCTGTTGGTGTGTGGTTTCCCACTCTTTTTGACCGGTGAACTGCTTTTCGGCCACTGACGATGCGCTCCATAATGTCATGATAATGAGGTACGCAGTCATTTATGCCCTTGTCTCTTCTCTTTTAATTCCCGCAACTCCTCCTAAGATGTGAGGTGGGTTATCTGAGGGAAATAGTCTTTTCTTTTTTAACGGTACATTTGAACGTTCACCATGGACACAAACGAAAAAAAATGGAAAGAAAAACGGAACAAGGGAGACAACGGGCCCGTCGCCGGTTGCTGGGGGGATTTTTGCTACGGTTGTGTGCCCACGAATCGGGGCCAGTGGACTCGCGGATCTGCGCGACAGACTGCAGACGACATCATTACGCCTACTCTGGTCCCGGTCCCGGTGCCCGTGGCCTGCAGCAACCATTGCAGCGAGCATCCTCCTCCGTAGTGTAACCTCTTTTGAAGGTTTCTGCAGTGCTTCATACCAACGCAAACATCAGCCCATGAATGGTTCAGCAGGTCCAATGGAATGAGTGTCTAGCCACATATGGTGTGCGGCTAGGGCAGTGGTTTGTTTTGTGCCACACGAACGGTAGCGAGCTTGTGTTGTCGAAAACGATCCACCATTTCTTTGCGTGTACACCTAGAACACACACACGCTACACCATGAATGGTTTGCTTCTTTAATACAGCTCACTCGATCTACAGGAACCAAGAGTACCCATTCTGATGCAACTGGTCATTGTCATCGACATCCTCCTAATTCTTATCCGCCCATTTCAGCGAGATATAGGCTTATACTACAGATTAGTTATATTGAACCGAATTTACAGAAATGCGTAAGCGTATACAGGGTTTTACAACTAGTGAACGATATCGCTTCATAACCATCTAAATATTGATACGCTGCGTTGCACGGATATCAAGATGAATTCCAAAGGCTTGGTCACAGTTCTGCCACCTTTTGTAACGACACAGTGAGGTTGAAACAGGGACGGTTGAAATGATCCCTTATTGGAATCGAAACCCTGTGCGACAATCCCAATTTACTGTATCACGGCAGCAAATAAAATTAATGTGGCGCTCGAAGGTGAAAAACCAAAAAAAGGTGAATTGAATCGCCAAAACTGAATATGGTTCAATTTTAATAAAACGATCCACGAACATTTCTAGTTGTAAAACATTATCCTGTTTATTATTATTCGCTTACGCGATTAAGCATGTTGGGCTCGCCATATGCAATCTCTTGTAAAACCCTGTATTTCGTAATTAAGGTGGAGAGTCTCAAACCTCGCCTCAGTATGCAAAGGAAACCTATCTGATTTATCGTCCTCCACATCTGAGGACAGATAGCACGACGGCACGTAAAGAGATGGAAAGTCCAAATTATGAACCTTAATCTCATGCTTATGGGTGTTAAGTAGCCGGAGTGCCAGCTATACAAAACGTGAATTATGACTGGTTAAAATGGTGCCGCATGCAGGCCGCTGGTTTCATTGACTAGTGGTCAAACACACGATCGACCCGATAGAGCATACCTTCATTTCCAAATACGGACAGCACCATTAAACCATCGATGCTACCGATAAATACATTTCGTAAAAAGGCAACTAATCCATCGCCAATATAAGATTTCTCAATGCTTTCTTCCGAAAGGGTGGGACGCTTTTATCTATACCGCTGCGCGTGTGATTAGAGAGAGAAAAACAAGCTGCTCACTAATTACCTTGCGTTCCGGTGGCACGTTTTGAACGGACACGCATAATCTTCTGCAGTAATCCTATTTTACAAGCGTTTATTGACCGACTATAAAACAGTGTCACCTCCTGTAAAAGGAGCGTGTCACCTACAACGAATGCTATTGTTTTGATGCTTCATTTTGGGGCAGTAACTTCCCATCCCGCGCATTTGTAATGTGAGGTTTGCGTGCTTGTCAATTACGTTTTATTGCCGTAAATGCCTTTCCTGGTGGGCAAACTTCTTGCGATCTGTCCTTCATAAAGCTATAAACTTTTTTTGGGGATATTTAGTGTTCAAAACAACCTGTTTACACGTGTGCTACTAACTCTCGCGGTGCCCTCGGGTTCGCCCAAGGTTAGGTCGTCTAAGTTTGGACAATCGCACGTACCATCCGCTCAAAACACTCCCCCAACAAACTTCAACTCCCGGCATGGTAATACATACGTAATGCATTGCTTGTTGGCGAACGGGAATCAATACCAGAAAAAAACCCAATGAAACCTTTCGAGCATTGGTCCCCAATCCAGTAGCACACACACACGATCTCCCTTAACCCTGACATCGTAAAGAAAAAAGCTTTTGGCAACCACACCCTCGGTGGTGGACAAGCGTGGTTTCCACCAAACATACCCACCGGGGTTCGCTGCTACCGGGCAGTGGACCAGAAGTGTCCAAAAGTTTGCCAAGAAGAGCAAAAAACGCGCGCGCGCAGCGCACTCACACACACCCGAATACGTAAAGTGAAACAGAGGTTGCATAGGCAAAACCGCGCATTGCGAGTGGGACTGCTGAAGGTCTACTGGTGGTGATGGTGGACCGCCTAAACCGCAACCGCCATGAGATGCTGACAGACATTCTACCAAGTGCCGGCCCCGGGGTCCCGACCAGTCTGTGTGACTTTTGTGCTGCGGGTAATAGGGTGGGTGCGTAGTAGAAAACGGGCAGCTCCCGAAATGGGTGAAATAAAACAAAAAAGTAACATCCAAAAGACGCTCAAGCTCGTTCGACCAAATATGGCAGGCTCGGTTTTGGTAGTGTAAGGAACAGTTGTGGTTTTTTTTTCTTACCATCCTTTGCCGTACGTTGGCGATGATTGCGAGGGAATGGAAGATCTAGCGGATTCGATAGCGCATACACACACAAACACCGAGTGTTCATCCCAGGTGTCGGAACAGATTGGCCTACTCTGTATGTGGAGTGTGTACTACCTAGAGATGGGACACAAGAACTAAACGGAAGTACAGTTCGATCAGTTTTTTTAAGTGAACGAAGGAACTTCGTTCGTCGAATTCTGTTACTACGCGAATAAATACACCATACAGGCGGAATTATCTCTATAGACAGGTCAGACGAATTATGCGGTAAAAGTAATAGTAAATGTAACGAAATGTGTAGCAGGTTTAATGACGTTCATTAAACCGCTTGTAACGCAGGTTGAACGGAATGTAATAGATTACAGATTGACCGATCTATCCGTCGAATGTAGAAATATTTGACGAGCGACTTGGAACGGCAAGTTCCAGCGAACTGCCTGTCGAGTATAGGAACAGTATCTACTAAAAAACGAGCGAGCTGCCCGTCGAATGTAGGAACCGTTCGTGAACACCCTGGAACTGCTGATTGAGCGAACTACCCGTCGAATGTAGAAACATTTGGTGAGCGACCTGGATCGGCAGATTGAGCGAACTGTATGAGTAACTGTACCGTTCGTTCAGTTCTTCACAAAGAACGAACCGGTTCGCTCAAGTTCATACGAAACTAACGATTTACCCAACCCTAGTACTACCCTGCAGCGCAACAAAAGCCACTATCCAACACCTTCGCTGACAGGGACGGGCTTTAAGCTAAGACTACAAGATAGAATATGTACGTATAGGGTTGTGCTAAAAAATAAATAAACACACACACAAACGGCATATGATCACGATCGGGTCGTACACCATTCAACCGCGATATGATACATCGTGCGCGACGTATTTGCGTGACAGCAGGGGCTGTGCACCGCGGGATTCGGGTGGGTGTCAAAATTTATGCAACTTTTACGCCAACCAAACACGGCCTTCTCCAATGCCTGCGCGGTGTCAGCCCTGACTGGGCGGTGAGTTTGTAGGGAGTAGTGATTTGGGAAGCGATATTGGGCGATATCTTGGCTGGCAGGCAATGAGACATACTGTCTCACAAGAACAGTGCCACACAGCTGTGACAGCGGAGGTGTCTCTACCCTCCCGGGTATCGCGTCTTACGTGATGACGAACCTTGGCCTCGTGTCTCCTAACCTGACATAGGCACCGAGATAAGAAGCTATCACCGATGGTTTACCTTATGCAAATAGCGTTCTGAACCAGTGGTTGACTTACCCCGGGCCTTATGGTCTTCGACGCGTGACTTCAACTCCGAGCTCCGATCACTAGGACGATCGTAACAGCTCGCTGGGCGCAGGATTTCAGCGAGAGCACACACTCCGCTAATCAGCCGATGGAAATTAGTATTTTATTAGTTTCTTCCCGTGGTTGCTCCAGTGACACCTTCAACTGGTCTGTCCTGATACGAACGGCGTGAAGCGTATGCTAATGGATATCGTATCAAATCACGGTAGCGCACTTAATGACTTCGGTTACGACTAACAAGCTGTCTTCACAACTGCGACACCTTGGTGAATATTGACGCCTACCGAACGGCGATGACCACACATAACGCACCACCAAGAAGTTCCGAGAATGTTACGAACCGGACTAATTGGGTTCTTAAACTGGATTTTTTGCTTACTTTCGCTCAAAATTGGTTATTTCTACGCTGTGATCATTCACCAGTGCTACCATGTACCGATAGCCGGATGATCACATGATCGTAAAAATAGCCAGCTCTTCAAGGAACTCTCGGCCAACCGTTGCAAGGAGTTCGCTCGTTCGTTAAGACGCACAAAAACACGTTCACACACGCACTCACGCAACCATCGCTATGCAGCATGCATTCGGACGAGAATTCATTAACGATCGATCGTAACTGTTCAGCAGTCGTCCGAAAACTGGTGCAGTTCGTCCGCGTTGGATCGCGAAAAACTTTTGCGAATTCACTCCACTCGCACGGTACCCATCGCAATGCGTCGCACCGCAGTCACGGTCAGGAACAAATGGGAGAAACCGGGCTCGACTCCATGGACGAATGTGGTTTTTGCCATTTTTTGGAAGTTTGCTTTTATTAAGGTGGTTTTGGCCGGTCCGCCCGTGTCGTCCTTCCGTCACGAATTCCGATTCGGCTGCAGCACCATAAACCGCGGCACAACCCCCGACAATGTCCGACGCGTTGGAAGCGGATTGAAAAATAAATCCCACCACGTACGAACGCGAGACAGCGGTCCACGAGATATTCGAGATCTTCTATGAGTCAGCTTTGGGATGTTGCTCCCGTTGTACGTACGGTAAAGAACTGGGTACACATTCAGTTAAGGATAGGTTCGGTGCACTGGTTCTTTGGCGTTGCTGCCTCTCAATCAGATTTACTGTTGTCGTCGATTTTGGTGATAGCAAACACACTCTTGCCAAACGCTCTTCGGTGGCGTTTTACTGCTTCGTATTAAAATGTCTCACTGCTCAACAAGCCCGTCAGTTTGGTTGAAATTAACCTCCCATCGTCCGGCTGAAGGTACTGGCGTGTGCCAGGTATGCTAGACTGAAATATACATAGACCCACCAGTGGCGCATTAGAGCGTACGAGGGCCAACAGCTAATCTGTCGATTCTCATCTGCCCACGCTGGACTCCCACCTGGGATCGAACGGGGGACGGCCTCCTCACCATTCCGCAAACGGTTCGGGTACGAACGAGACCTCGCAGTGACTTAGCGAACGCACCAGTATCGTCATTCGAACAGCACCAAGAGGACAAAGTCTCAGGGCTAAGGGGTTCACTAAGGCAAAGATTTTAAATATGCACACAAACTATACATGAAAGCTGCTTCCTACCTTCCTGACGACAGTGCCCATATGTTCATTGGTAGGAGGACCGAGATCCGATGCCGACACAGTCCCTTTCGAGTGATGGTAGAAACCTGTATGCGTATTGTAATGTTCGATCAATCTTGTGACGGATACTCCATCAAGCTGCGAAGGTGGCCAACAAAATGTGTGTACCCGCGAACAAGCCAATGAACGATCCTATCTCGTATTTCCCTTTGAAATACCTCCTCCACAACAACACAACAACAATTACATTACAACATTACAGGAACACCCGAATTTGGGTGAAAATTAAGGCTTGTACAATAGAAACACATTAGTTGCAAAGACAATGAATAATGAGAACATTAAGCGAGCCAGATGAACGTAACGATCGGAAGCATGTGCGAGTTGGTTTTGGTGTGATTGTGGTCAGCGCGCGCGGATGACGATTGGTGGCTTGCCCCATTTTATGGTCGCCTACAGAACCGTCCAAGGACTAAAGTAAACGCACACTTGTTTTTACCTGCGACAATGTTTGGTGCAATACTGTGCAAAGTATTCGCGCAGTGGAACGTTACTTTCGGAACACCACCTACACTTTCTTTTTTATGAAATCATATATTCTTTCCCGAAAATTGATGCCAAAAAGTTCAGAGAAAACGTGACATAAAGTTATTTTGGTAATATTGTCATCAAAAGTAATATAAATACTATTGTTCGTTTGAAATGCGTTTGAAAAATCCCGGCACGCACTGTTGCATTCCAAAATCGATAATCCAGATTGCCTCCACGCGACTGAGTAAGCACGCAACTGCTATTTGCCCTTAGCGACATCGAGCCGGCTGTCAAACCCGGCTTGTTGCAGCTGTCAAACATTTGCATCATTTTTGTTAATAATTTTGCATCTCGTCTCGCCCAGTGAATAAACAAAGTATTGCTCATTTTCACAGATTTAGAAAAGCTTCAATTCTACCAAAATGGTCGTCCGAGAGTATAACGAAGAGATGAAGTACATCGAACGGCTATCGCCGAACAGCTTCCTGATAAAAAAAGGCTTCCAATCGAACATGAACGTGGAAGGCGTATTCTATGCCAACAGTCGGCTGGAAAAGCTTATGTTCGATGAGCTGCGCAACGCCTGCCGGCCTGGAATGACTGGTGGATTTCTTCCCGGAGTTAAGCAGATAGCGAACGTGGCCGCGTTACCGGGAATTGTTGGACGGTAAAGCATTCTTTAGTAGGATATTTTGTAGAAAGCACTGACTTAACTGTAGCGCTGTTATGCTTCATGAATACTTCCAGATCCGTCGGTCTTCCGGATATTCATTCCGGTTATGGATTTGCAATCGGTAACATGGCGGCATTCGATATGAGCGATCCGACCTCAATTGTTTCACCCGGTGGTGTCGGTTTCGACATCAACTGTGGCGTTCGTTTGCTGCGAACTAATCTGTTCGAAAAGGATGTGCAGCCGGTGAAAGAGCAGCTAGCTCAGAGTCTCTTCGATCACATTCCCGTAGGTGTTGGATCAAAGGGTATCATTCCAATGAACGCGCATGATCTGGAGGAAGCCCTGGAAATGGGCATGGATTGGTCCTTGCGCGAAGGATACGTTTGGGCCGAAGACAAGGAACACTGCGAAGAGTACGGCCGCATGTTGAATGCCGACCCGGGCAAGGTTAGCTTGCGGGCGAAGAAACGTGGTCTGCCACAGCTCGGTACATTAGGCGCCGGCAATCATTATGCCGAAATACAGGTGGTGGAAGAAATTTACGATAAATACGCCGCTAGCAAAATGGGCATCGAAGAGCTCGGACAAATCTGCGTAATGATTCACTCGGGAAGCCGTGGTTTTGGCCATCAGGTAGCAACCGATGCGCTGGTTGAGATGGAAAAGGC
The DNA here is from genome assembly GCF_943734755.1 of Anopheles moucheti. Taxonomy (NCBI): domain Eukaryota; kingdom Metazoa; phylum Arthropoda; class Insecta; order Diptera; family Culicidae; genus Anopheles; species Anopheles moucheti. Next base: position 7,033,254 of record NC_069141.1, on the reverse strand, counting down.
CATGAAGCGGGACAAGATCGAAACAAACGATCGGCAGCTGGCGTGTGCGCGTATCAATAGCCCGGAGGGTCAAAATTATCTGAAAGCCATGTCGGCCGCTGCCAACTTTGCCTGGGTGAACCGCAGCTCAATGACGTTCCTCACAAGGCAAGCTTTTGCGAAACAATTCAACACCACGCCGGACGATTTGGACATGCACGTTATCTACGATGTTTCGCACAACGTTGCCAAAATGGAGGAACACATGGTGAATGGTAGGCCGAAGCAACTGCTCGTTCACCGGAAAGGATCGACCCGTGCATTCCCACCACATCATCCGCTAATTCCCGTGGATTATCAGCTTACCGGTCAACCGGTGCTTGTCGGTGGATCGATGGGAACGTGCAGCTTCGTGCTGACCGGTACCGAAACGGGCATGGTGGAAACATTCGGTTCGACATGTCACGGTGCCGGTCGCAGTCTGTCCCGTGCCAAATCGCGCCGAAATCTGGACTACAAGGACGTACTAAGGGATCTGGAAGAGAAAGGCATTTCGATTCGTGTCGCCTCACCGAAGCTGGTGCAGGAAGAAGCACCGGATTCGTATAAGGATGTTCGGGATGTGGTTCAAACGTGTCACGATGTAGGTATAAGCAATAAAGCAATCAAACTGCGTCCGATTGCAGTTATTAAAGGTTAAGAAAAGCTTGAACGCATTCATTGGCGTGTTGTGAAAACCGGGATTTCTAATAAAATAATTTTCGTTCTGTAATAACCAGTGTAAAAATGTCAGATAATTCTTTATCCCCCAAGTAATACCACACGATGGTAGGTCACTGTAGTATTTACAAGGGCGGTTTGAATGACATTTCACAGTGGGTAGCTCTGTCAGTGCGTGTACAATTTTTCATTTTTAAATACCTTCAGGCACAACAAATTCTATTCGAATTATGAAACTCCTTTCCATTAAGTATTATGACTTCATTAAAAACTATTTTTTCATAAATTGATTACACTAAATGTCAATCTTCTGGTCCACCAAATCGCCCCGAATTGCCTTGTTGATTCATTGTATTATTTTTTTGTTACTTACGGGATTGAACGACAGAACGCTAGAAAAGGTTCCACGGCAATCCAAAAAGCCCTTCTCGCGTGAGCTGGCTCGTCTTTTCGTCGCGTTCGAACATTCCGGCCGCGTAAAATAGCTTCCCAGTGCAAGTACGCAACCAGATTCTACGTGCAGTCGGTTTTAATTCACACAGGAAAAGGTGTCATTTGTACCAAATCCAATCTGAACGTAACCCCCGATTTCGTGGCTAGGTGGTTTTGAGTGTGTGATACTTGCTGCAAAGTGAACCACCCAGCAAAGAAACCGAGTCCAGAGCGTGTGCCGATTACCCACAGGGTGATTTACTCATTCTTGATTATGTCGTTTAGCTTTCGCCTTATCAGAATCGTGGTCCGCGGAAAGGGACCACACACTTTTCAGGTGCAGTGAATGATGTAAAGTGAATGTCCTTCTGAAGCGGGCGTTGGGTGGGCGAATAGTTTGGCGGGGTGGAACAAAACACAAACACACATCTCCCGTACACAAACACGCTGGCCGTTCACTGGTTGCATGCGTGTTTAGTTTCTAGCCAAAGGGCTCCAAGGGACAGGAAAGTTCACCACCGCTGTCCCGAAATAAGTGCATTCCTACAAACGATCCAGTGTGCGGTGTTGAACAAGAAGAAAGTGATTTTCAGTGTGATGCTAAATAGCAATATAGAGGTGCTAAAAAGGTTGCCTTGATCGAATCATCTAGGAAGCCAGGCCAGCGGCCTCACTATGAGCAGTAACAGCAACACTCAAATATGGGACTGTTAAGTTGCCCAGTGGCGTGCGCTCATTATCACACACTATCAATTGCTCAAGAATAGATCCGCGCACGGTGAGCAGGAAGGCACCGAAACGTCGCATAAATGATCGTAATCGGTGCCGCGCAACAGCGCACGACTCCTCAAACCACCGCATTCCTTTGTCCACCTCGCTTAAAACAATCTGTCTGAAGGGTGTGTGTTGTCACTTATCCCCCGAGCCAAGTAACCACATCAAGTGGCAGCAGTGCGTTGATTGCGTTTGTTTACGCACTCGTCTCAAACGAAGTTAATCCTCCTGAAGCTAATTGTTGCGTCGCGAGCCAGCTACACCACCAGGAAGACTGTGACGTACACCACAACCCAAATAAACAATTATCTAGTGTGTGTTATTTTAGGTGTCTTGATTTTTTTAAGGAGCTTTCTATTTGTTACTTTATAGCGCCTCGAACAGTATTAAAGTACCACCCCCAGGGAAAGCGGTTTAGGTGGAACGATAAAACAATTAACCCTATGCCAGGAAACCGGCTACCCGGGTGGCTAAAAATGTTGGTGGCTTATAACTTTTGAATGCGTAATCTAATATCGATGCAATATCCTGATGAAAATTAATGTAACTCTTTTAGTTCACACTGCTATTAATATGTCGCCTCTTGATATTAATATGGCTCTTTAAAGTTGACATGATTTTTTACAAAATAAAAGTGTAAAATGTCAAAAATTACTATTTAATTACTGTATATAATCTCCGCAAAAAATCCTTTTGAGTTAAACAATAGAGTGAAGAGTTAAATTGATGTTTTTACTGGTTGCCATTGACAGGGTGAAAGTACCTTCCCCCGGTAGAGTGGTTTCGGTGGAACGATAAAACGATTAAAGAAAACCCTTCTCCACACCGGAAGTGTTGTCGGTCTCGTCGACCGGCCTATCGGCAAATATGAAGCAACTGGCCACATAACAGTGAACCCGAGTTTTGTTTTGCGGCAATCGACATCCCATCCGACGTAGCGAACGTGCGCTCACCCACCCTCTCACCATTGCATCTTCCGACGCTTCAGCTGTGTTGTGCCAGCCCGCTTTTAACACATCCTCTCCCGTTGACACGATTGTCCCGGGTTCGACATGGGCGTGTGCCTTTGTAAGGACAAGGTCGAGGAAGGCTTCATCGATGATAGCAGCCGGGATTCGTACGCACCGAACGGCAGCGATACAGGCCGACTAGCGGGAGGTGGTGGCAGCGGCGGTACCGGAAGTGGCGCTGTCAGTGGATCGGGTGGACAGAACGGACACCACCACATCCGTCACTATTCCCGCTCAGATCGGCAGATCTCACTCTCCGACACGGTGGACATGCTGGTGAACGAAACGCTCGAAATCATCGGTTCGATCGTGGACAAGTAAGTATGCTGGATTGTTACACATCAGGAAAGCAACAAAAAACAACCTTCAAAAAGGGCAATCGGACAGCGAGAAGTGGAGTGGTGGCATAAATGAGTGTGCCCCCATAAATGAGTATAATTATCGAATGGCGCTTCAAGCATCGCCCGTCGCTTCGGCGACGTTTCCGTTTTTGTGGACTTGTTTTCTTTTCAGCTGTATCACGATCGATCGAGTGACCACCCTTAGCGGAATCGGTAATTTAAGCAATTCGAAATGGGCGACAAAGCTGCGGCCAGGCGGTGATTACTCACGCACCGCTGTTATCCGAGCTCAGGTGACCTTTGGCCCCTTGCGAACGATAATTCTTGCTGTTTGGGGGGCGGAAATGAATCGATCTGTAAGCGTGTATTGAACATGGTTCATAGCCGACTTCCAGTGTTGCACTTGTGCTGTTTGTAAGGTTCAATCGGTTAGTCACAGGGACGGGGCAATTGCATTGCGAAAGGGACGTAAGGATGTCCCTCAAACCCGCGTACCTTTAGGTGGCGGATGTTTAAATGTAGATACAATCATAACATTCAATCATTTAAATTCCACTCCGTACGCGGAACTGCTTGATGTTGCTATAAAACATTTTAAATCACTCTTGAATCATCTGTCGGTATAAATGAATTAGAATTAGAAACACCCAATTATGTCCTGTCCTTTACGGACGCTTTCCTTCGTGCGAAACGGGTCATTCGCTGATTTCGACATAGCGATTTATTATTTTAATTGAGTCAAATTTGCATAAAATGCACAATCATTCGTCTTTTACTGCCCTTGAATCTTGATTTTCGTCTTGGCTTTTTTGCGACTAAAGCACCCGTTTTATTTCTTGCTGCTTAATCGGCTCTCACACTGGGATATTAATTTCATTTTGCTTTACAATCTTTGATAAGCGCATTGTTCGCACGGAGTAGCGTAACACGCCGTCAAGGGTCGCAACACAAACGTCCACCCCGTACGCTGACGATAACGTCATGGCGATAGTTGGGAGTGCGAGTGGTAGTGATACACGCTTGCGGAATTAGACCGGTCGACTTTAGTAACCATTCATCGTCAGACGCGTATCTCTTCCACACTGGCCAGGCAAAGACGAACGGGAACCACACGTGTCTTTCTTCCACACATCAAACTATTCTTCTGCAGTCATTAACGGGCCAGATGGCCAGAGAACCCCAAAGTGGTGGAAAAACTCCGACGTAATTCTCACTGCTCTGAAATAATTTCATCAGCTGCCAAGATGCCGGCTGTCTTTAAGCAATTATGATTTCATCCATTGTCTGTTTTGCGACAGATTTGGAACAACATTGCGTATTTGAACGAGACGAAACGTCCTCTCTTTCCAGTGCTCGCGATACGGGATCTGATGATACTACTAACTCTGGCAAAGAATTCATCATTTGTGTTCTCGCGATTATTCGTATCGTTCATAGTTTTCAAAGAACGGCTATTTCATCACAACCAATTGGCAACTTTGCCACCGGCAGCAAGTTACCTGAATAATCCACTCACTGAGCATTTCTTCCCTAGTGTAGCGCCTAGAACGGCGATGTATTGAATGGTTGTCGTTGGCAGAGTAAAACCTAGCCGCATAAGCCCAAACGACGCGGTGCCCGGTGTACGAGGCGATAAGCAAATTAGAATAAGTAGGGAAGGAAAATCCGTACACGAAGGATACCAATTCCAACACCGAAACGCCACGAATATGGTGCACGCAAACACGCGTATCACATTACGAAATGGGAAGCAAAACTTTTGTGGCATACCGCTGTTCGAATACACGGGTGAAGCACTGCGAAGCGGAGGCCAAAAGGTCCTTCTGATGCTTTAATTAATTTGCACACGAAACCTTTTAGGCGGAGATTTTCTCTCACACCAGCCGGGCATTTAGGTTGGGTCATGCTTGGGCATTTGGGACGTAGTAAAATGTTGACTTTGTTTTAGGTTATGTGTTGATGTGTTTATTAAATAGTAACCTTTTGGGGTTGGAAGAAAAGTACGCATTATTCTAACATACATATTGGCTTTACGCTTCCATATCGGTAATTTGTTTCCTATTATTAATTGTTTGCTATTTTAAAATGTCGTGTTGGGCCACATTAAAGAATTAATGAGTCATATGGCACATGACGACGTTTTCACCTAAAAAAAACTCTTCTTTTCTAATCTCGTTATTCATCGTTCCTTACGGCGGTTTACGATCGTATGGTTTCGTGTTTGCTATCTTATTCAGAAAACAAAGTCCTCGATCCTCGATCGTTTGATGATCTTTCACTAAAGAACGAAATGTCGTGGAAAACTATTGCCTTCCATGGAATGGAGCTTCTTGAATGAATTAATGTTCAAGGCTGAGATCTTGCTGGTAGTATAGCACTATTGGCACTATTTATCCGTAGCTGAATGGTGGATGAAAAACTCTCAGGGCCCTTTGTTTTGATTTATATTGAACAGGTAAACATATCTCGTTTCACCTGCACATGACTACGGTATTGGCCTAAATCAATCAATACGTTCAACAGGTGAATCTCAAATACGAAATGTCGTGCATGCCGTGGTGATGGGACCATTTCTGAGCTGCTTCAGTCATGGGCAAGTTTTTAAGCTATATGTGATGCTTCCTAATAAGCTCATATTAAAAAAAAAACAAAAGAATTTTAAGGTAATTTTGCTTGAATCAGACGAACCAGAAAAGAAGTACCTTACATTTGTCACTGGTTGATCTTATCGGCCCCACGGTATAAGAAGTTGACATAAAACTTTGATAACTGATATCAACGCATGATACCGTTTTCTTATCGTAAAAGACACCTTCGATGAAGAACTTCGCGATGATGATCCACCATCGGGATATTGCCTGTTCGCGAAAACTGTGTTAGTCACTTCTTACACACTGTTGCTGATAAAATATGCCCAGCGGGTGGAGCCCGGTGGCTGTTGACTTCAATGCAAAGTAAAACGTGCCCTTTAATCCACCAAAATCGTGCTTAGTTAATTTGTTTTGCCTGCATGTTTTGCCGACGATACAGGTCAACGCGTGGAAAATCAACTAGGCGCGTACACAGTGTAAATACAGCAACAACCTTCCCGATTAACGGCTGCTCCGTGCGATACTCCGTGGTGTTGATTTGAAATTAAAAAGGAGCGTTTTGAATCAAGTTTTAACGAGCGTTTCAAAATGTAAGAAAGCTCGATTGGGGGGATGAAGTAGAATGTAATAAGATAATGCAATGGAATTTGTTAACATTCTGTCATCAAACACGAACCTCCCCCGCGCAGCACGAAAATGATCAAGGGAACTCCTCCACATTGGCTTTGGGTGGGAAATAGTCCGTAGCGTGGGAAAAACATCGTTCACAAAACACAGTCCCTTGTACAAACAAACGGATGCATATCGATGCGATGCAGTTTGAAACAAGGCGTGCATGCATGCCAATCACTGGCAAGCGGCATGCATGTCAGATTTGGATCGTGCGCGCGCCCACTCGTCCCTCCCTTAACTGTATGTGTGTGCCGGGTGAGTGATTACATTGCTCCCCAGTCGGAGAAAGAAGAAAAGCAGGATGACCGAAGTGGCGCCCGCTGTTGACCCTGGGCTTTAGCTAGTAGTTGCCTTCCAGGATTGTGTATTGATTCAACACTTGAGCTGGGTGTTGGCAGCAGTACACAATCCTGCCCAAGGGCGTTCGTCTTGCGGCAGGATGCTTTCGAAACCGTTGGGTTTACTTGGATATTTTTAATGTCACTGCTTTATGCTTTAGAAGCACCAAAAGTAAAGATTACTTATACCATTTTATTGGTTATGGAGAATTCAGCTCCGGGCATCAACTCCATCTTCGACTGCTTAGGATTCAACTCGGAATTCAGACTGTAAATCTAATTCAAATTCATGAATCGAATGAATCTTTCAACGGAATGAATGAATCTGGATTTCGACTCCTGATTTGAAAGACTCCTCACTAAAGACTCATTTGAATGACTTTTCTCAACAGATTCATTAAGCACAAAACTGCCCCAGAGTAGTTCCGACAAACGGTTTCGGCTTCAAATTGTATTTGGAGACGAAATCAAGCATCCGATTTTCTCTCACATGTAACTCCTGTGTTCCATTTTTTCAACAGTGAACCGGAAACACCTAGCTCGATGGTGATGCTGCACGATATAACGGACAAACCTTCCGGTTGGATACAGCTGGTAAAATCGTTAATACGTGTCATACCGCTCGACAACCCGATGGGCCCAAGCGTCATCACGCTGCTGATGGACGACAGTCCGCTTCCGTCGAAAGAGTCCGTACTAGAGGTGGCGGATATGATAACGCGTTCGATTCGACGCACACCAAAGCGTGAGCGTAACATGTGCATCATTCTGGGCTTCCTTGCGGATCGACTTGCCGGTCCGTGTAGTATATCGGCCCTGTCGGAGGTAACGCTGGGATACTTGCTGGGAAATTTGGTAAGGCTTTACTAACTATAGAATATAACAAAAACCGTGTGATGGTGACTAATCCGTTGCTCTACTTCGCCAGGATGAAGGAATCCATCCCGACGTAATGTTATTCTCGCTGATTGCGCTGGAGAAATTTGCACAAACGAGTGAAAACAAGAGCACTATAAGGGTAAGCATGTGGGCAATCTGCTACCTGTTAAATCTGTGCTGAAGTGTAATGTTTGCATCTTTTATTGTAGCGAAAATTAGCGCTCTATCCGGACAATCCCCTGTTGCGACTCGAGAGACATATCGCGAGTACCGATCACACCCTGCGTCAGGTCGGGTTTTGTGCTCAGTGGTGCTTAGACAACTATTGTAAGTGGTCCGAAAATATTTCTTATCTTTTCGCAAAACATATATATTATTCATTGCCACATTTATCTCTCTCTCTCTCTCTTCATCTCCCCTTCTAGTCCTTATTGAAGGTCGGCAATACTCCTACGAGGTGGCGGATGTTAGTAACGTAAATGTGATGCTCAACACGCGAGATGTCAGCGAGTACCTGAAAATCTCGGCCGATGGACTGACGGCCCGGTGCGATGCATACTCGTTCGAGAGTGTCCGATGCACCTATCAGGTTAATGCCGGTTGCTGGTACTATGAGGTGCTGATCATGACACCAGGCGTAATGCAAATTGGTTGGGCGACGAAGGATTCCAACTTCCTGAGCCATGAAGGTTACGGTATCGGGGACGATGCGTACTCGATTGCGTTCGATGGCTGCCGGAAGTTGATCTGGTATAAAGCGAAACCGATGCAGCACAATCTGAACGTATGGTCCGGTGGTTCGATACTGGGTTGCCTGCTGGATCTCGATGCACGAGAAGTGATATTTAGTTTGGACGGTGTTGAAAGTGAGGTGCTGCGGCAGCTGTTTGAATCGGGAGATGCAATCGACGGGTTTTTCGCTGCAGCCTCCTTTATGTCATTCCAGCAATGTCGCTTCAACTTCGGTTCCACGCCGTTTGTTCATCCGCCCAAAAACCGGACGTTTATGAGCTTTAACAGTCATGCTGTGTTAAGCGAGCAGGACAAGGTAAGCTAGCGAGTAGTGCACGATCGTATTAACGAACTCCAATGGAAATGATTACTTTCCCGCTCGTTTCCAAATAGATTGTTCTACCGCGCCATCTCTTCCTGGAGCAGTTACGCAAGTTAAGCGTGCGGGAGGATTCGTGTACACTTTGCTTCGATATGAAGGCAACGATACGGATCGAACCTTGCCAGCATCGAGGTTTCTGTACGAACTGTGCCGCTTTGCTGCAGTTCTGCCCGATGTGCCGGGCAGAAATCGTTAGCACGGTACAGGAGGAATCGGCTCCGGAGAGCACAAGTCCGGCACAGTCGGAAGCTAATGAAGCAGGTGATACAACAAACAGCGCTAAACCAAACAACAGCCTCGAAGAACAACTGCAATAAGCACTGTCATACGCGTCTGCAGTGCGGGTAATGTTTAAAATGGTAGCGATTTTGTTAAATTCTAATATTCTAATCCTTTGCTGCTTTGCGCTTCTGTAATGTTTCCATCCAGTGTGCAGAAAATGTGATACCTTTCTAATGAGAATCGGAAACTAACTACAGATCAGCGCAAGCACGAAACAAAAGTGAAGAATACGTGTGATAGATAGAGGAGTGAAGATAGCGAATGAATAGCTTCTGGCCTAATAGAAAAAAACAAGGCTCCAGCTGTAAAAAGCCATTATTGTGTGTTAAAAGTGTGCGCAGAGGAGCCTCGACATGAAACGTTGAGTGCGTGGACCATGTACTTACGTACTGCATAGTGAATTAAAATCTTTTTCCTTGGTTGTATTACTTTTCACTATTGCCATCACCACCAAGTTGCCGGTTGTGCAGAAGAAATTCACCTTCCGGTCAATGTATTTCGAGTTTTCGCATCGTCTTCCGATGACCGGCGTTGAGTTTCAGAAACTCTCTGTGCAATGTTCGAGGAGGTTAGCTCGGACTGTAATTGCGTCAGTTTTTACTGTTGTTGTAGGTTCTAAGTATTAGGTTTTCCACTAGCTACGTTTAGCGTTTCGTTTTTAAACTCATATTGAACGTATGTTCACTCATCGAAGACAATATCAGTAGAAAGAGCTATTTAACTATTTGGAACAATCAACACAGGTGCGGTTATGCTGCTAATGACCTAGAGAGCAGGCGTATGTGGAGAAACAAACTCGTAAATGCACCGCTAGGAGTTAAGGATAAATCGCGAATCAAGCAACCGAAACGGTCTATTTCTATTAAGAAAAAATGAAGGCCCTATTAACATCGAGTCAACCATTGTTCATCGTATGGTCCGTTTTTGAGACCATGATTTCCCTTCTAGTTTCTTCTAGTTATTTCTGGTTTCCGTTTCCCGTCAGTACAGTAAAGTTCTGCAGCATCGTCTCAATGCGGTCGGGTGAAATGTATTCGTCCAACTGATTATTTTAGCCATATTATCATCATATATCATGCTTTTAACTATCGGACTAAAACAAAGGTTTTGTAACACTGCTAGGCACAATAGCGTCCGTTATTCCATTACAACAGCACGCAGGAAGATTAGATATATTGTAGCAAAAGATATCAAATGAGGATGGTCGTTAATAGCGCGTAATACTAGAGAGAAGGATTTTGATGTGTTTAACAACATTAGGCCTGTACAGCATAAAGCGTGTGTAAAGAAGTTGCAGGAAAAGAGTGTATAAATAGAGTAACAAATATGACTAATATATTTTTGTACACGCGCGCAAAAAGAAGAGAAGATGCTGTACATATTTAATTGAAAGTATATGTATGGAATCTTTCTACTGAACAGAATAGTTTCATTTATCCAGGCACATGGACTAAACCGAGTGGGATTATAATGGATTGAAAAATTTCTTGTTATTTAAAGTAAAACGGTGTTTTGCAATGATTCAATTCTAGAAATATCACATTCAGCATGAAACCAGCGATGAACCAGGTCGTTTAATCATGCATTGTATTGGCGTTCTGCAGTTAAACTATTTTTATATTTGTGTAGTACCGTCGGATATCTTACTCATTTAACACGTTCAACGACGCATGACCCGAATTTACAAAATAAACCAGGGTAAGGACGACTACATTCTTGGTTGTTCAAATATTTTCTTAACGGTCGATCGTTTCAAATCTATGAATATCGTCAAACGTCTTCACATGCACCAGACGTCTGACAGCACAGCTGTCAGTTCATTTTTTCAACTGTCATTTTTTCCTGACAGCGTAGCCTACCAATTGTGCGCGTTCCGTGAGCAAAGCAAACTTGCAACACATTCTTTTCGTTTGTGATATACTGTGCTCGAGCATCGTTTTCCCCGCGAACCGCTTATACCAACCGTAGGAAAGAGCAAATATGCTATCTATTTGCTTGGCATATACATAAATTCATTGAAATAACCACCGAACCGGCTACACATCGGCGGGATTGACGTCGAAGCGCTGGTGTGGCGAAACGCAGCGATACTTCCAGATCGAGAAAAAGGCACACTGGCTCGTTATAAGGTTTGCTGAGGATTGTTTGTACGATTCTTTATCACAGCCGCACGTATTCGTATCGAAATTCATTCGATTTACCCCAGAACCATCAATAGTGCTCGTTCTGTGCAGTTTACGAGCAGCAACAGCAACCGCGAAAGCACGCCTTCTTGACGAACAGGTTGACACCGTGTGGGCCAAAAGAAGAAGACGCTGTTAAGCAACGCAGCTCACAACACACCCGACGACATTTCAGCAATATCTAATCCTTGCAGTATCGTAATCAACGGGTTCTGCAAAGCAAAAACCACAGTTCTGCTGGTATTTATTCCCCACACTGATGAACCACAGCTGATAGCGTGGAAGAGGCCGGGTATAGAGGAACGAAAATCAATCGCGAACGCACCAAGGGTTAACCGTGCGAAATCATTATTTATTGAACACAGTATAGGAAAAAGTGTATCGAGTGACACCGATGCGGTTTCTTGACTAGGCGAATTTGAGGAAGCAACGATGGTGTGTAGATGAAGCGCTGTCCACAAGTGTGCCATTAGTTATGTGTGTGCGTGTGTGTAATGTACGTATGTGCGTGTGTGTGTAAAGTCACGTTTTAGTTTTGTTTTTGTTTAGCATAGTGTCGCGCGCGCGGTGTCTTGTAATCATCATCTCAAGGTGCTGGGGTACTGTTGCATATCGGGTCAAGCTTAACGAGTGTGACCAGCGTAATTACAGCAGCTTGCTTTCGCAACAAGGCAAGCCACATATATGCTCGTACTGCACAACCTAGAATGAGGAACCACCGTCACAATAGCATCCGTTGGCAGTAACAATCATGTGCGGCACAGCACGGCTAAACAACGCTCACGATAGATCCGAATGAATAGCGGCCTTCTTCGCTGCCTAAGCTTGTCCTGTTTGTTCCGGAAGATCGTTGCAACGGAAAAGCACCCCCGGAAGCGAAGACGCAAGAAGCGACGACAGACACACGCGGTGGAACTGTGCTGCTGTACCGGAGTATTAGAACGGTGGGTTTACGTACCGAAAGGTGTAGGAGCAACATGGGTTTTTATCGATGTAGAGAAACTTTGTTTTTGAAAGGACGTCTGATAGAAGGAATAGGTGAACAGCACAACATATAGAAGGTCCTGCAACTGCCAATGAGAGAATAGACGACATCGTGTGCTTTTTACTCGCACGAGAAGTGTACATGTATAGCTTATGTCCTTCCGAATCGATACCCTTGATTGCAAGCCGTTTCGAGATTGCAATCTTGTCACTTGCTGGACAAAACCTATATCTATCACTCTTGCCCCCTGCGGGCAAACTCCAGTGTTGATAGTAATTATAATAAGTACTCTTTCCACCTAAACAACCGTGCAACCCCGGGGCCGGGGCAATGCCACCCCAAGTGCACATGACGAAAGTTGTCTAGGAACTAGTGTGTACACTTTGTCCCCGATAAAGCGTACCTTTTTTCATCGAAGTAACTGCAGAGCAAAATGTTTTGCAGCGTGCTTTTAACCGTGGTTCGATGTGTACTTCATAGTAATGGGATTTTAAATGTAGTGCAATGCGAATGTGCTTTTTAAATCACCTCATTTAAAATGTGCCTACTATCACCTGGTCTGTGATAAAGTAGCTAAATAAAGGAGAACACAAAATGCCAAGTCTATCGGAAGCGTAAGGAGGAGGTAGGCGGGTTTATTTGGGGAACCATAGCGACCGATTCATGTTCGCCCATTCCCTCATTCCTCCGCATCGTCCCATTCGTCGCTTAGTTTCCTCGTTCGCCCAATGATTGATTCATTTTTGGTGAGCGATTGGTTTTTCCCTGGTGCTGTTCTAGCACCGGAAAAGGACGGTGCGTGCCAGTAACACACAATTTTCCAACCCGATGCAAACGTACGTCTCGGAAAGTGCATGTGTGTGCAAGTGGAACGTTGCACTTGCGGCCCTTAGTAGTGGCTAGTGACTCACACCGCGAATACAATCGATTACAGCGGGAACGCGTTTACAATTGGCAACAGAAAATGTTATGTGTGTTTGTTTTGTGTAAGTGTGTATATCTTACTCATCGATAGTGTATGCAGCTGTGAAAAGCTCACAAAAAACGTATATCACAGTTGCTATAAGTGGAAATGGGACGCTTGAAATATCAACTGCTCAGCTTCATTCATAGGACTCATTCTAGAGCTAGTTTACACACTACGGTTGAGAGGACGCAGAGGTGTCCATTCAATATTTTACCATGAGATTTTTTTCAAATTCTAGGCTATTGGCGCACAAATAGTTTATATTGTCCCATTTTTAATTGTACATCGTATATAATTTCTTCCCTTGTGTTTTTGTAGGAGGTAATTCACATGAAGCGCAGACGGTCTTTAAACGCAGAATCGGTTTTGCTAGCGAACATCAATGAATGGTTGCGAAATATAGGTCACGCGGAAAGTGTTTCATTCAGTGTCCCGTGCCGTCCGGCATATGAGAGGTCGTTCGTTGATTCATGAAAGATGCCCGGTAAATGGCCTACATGTGTGCGACATTATACGTCCAGCGACAAAAGGCACATCCATACCCAGGATAAATTGAAGAGATGCCGGAAGAATGTACCGCCAGGACCGTTAGTTATAAACCAGTCCATCAACCCAAGGACAAGGACGACGAACGTATGATGCGATCGCGTTCAAGTGTGCTCCGTATGAATAGGGCGCATCGTTCCGATGAGCAGTCATCGAGATAGTAGGCAATAAGGATAATCCTTTTCGGTTACATTACGGAGAGAGAACAGTGTAAGCCCCGTCCGAAAGCATGTAAAAGAAGCAAGTGTTGCTTCTTCTATGCTCCAGGAATGCTCTTTATGCGTTTCGTAATTCCTTTAAAGGTCCGTCATCGTTGAAACATTCTTCTACAGTGAATGTGGTCCCCGTTTTCAATAACAGAGCGCCTCTATCAGTGACCTGGCAATAGAAGGGATGCTGAGCATACATACGAAATCGCTCGCGTAACTTGTTTTGCGCGTACCGCGGAGCAATTTAAAAATAATCTATTTTAAATTATTTAACAATGACCAGAGCCGGACCCAATTGTCTAGCTATTTGTTCCGTACCGAACAAAAACGGAAGCGTGCCAGGAGTAGGACGAGGTTTCTACAGCCGCATATACCGATGGTGGTTTATCGAACAGAGTGCGGTGTCGGTGTCGTATCTTTCGCTCGTCACACTATTTTTAGTGTGATAAAGTTAAAATGCGCAAGGCCTACGAACAGACAGGGGGGAATTTTAATTAAATTGTATGCAAACATGGTGAAGCTTTTGGGGGGAGAGAACTGGTGCTTCTCATATCCCGAAAACGAAGGGCTTCTGGTTTCCTTTTAACAGGTCCCTAACGCATCCTAGGGCCGGATTGGAACGGCTTTACATTGTGGCGTATGCCAAAGCGGTGGCAAACAAGATTGGTCCCTCCACATATCGTGTAACTTCGCAACTAATAGGACACATCCTGATGCTACACTAGCGCGCTGACCTTTAGTCTGTGTGGTTTCAGATTTTTCTATTCGTTGGATTGGGGTGTTTCTATTCGTCGTCGACCAGTTGTATTCATATATAGTCTCCTGGTCAATAAATTAATAGAAATTGGAGATATTTTTCACCTTATCACATTATAAATCAATAGGAATAAAAGACACCGGGGCTGATCAGACTTAAAACCTGAATTAAGTCTGTTTTCAAAGATGCTTACATTTACCTTGATGGCAGCAATCTGCTGTTAGCAAAGATCGCACCTGGTTTAATTGAACCGTTGTTCGCAACAAGTTCGATTAGAACATCATGACGGTATCGTTGATCGCGCGATGATTAGACTTGGGAACTTCATGAGGAGACTCATTTTTGGGGTTATTTAAATGTAGCTATCAATGCGATGATGTGTGTTGATAAGTGTAAGATATCCCTCACAATCCTCACTCTGGGAGAGCGGATATCTCGATAACATGTGGCCGATTAAGCCGAAGAAGCATTTAAAAAAAAACGAGTTATCGCATATGAGATCATTTCTATTTATATAAAGACCAGGCCACACACGTTTGTATGTAGAGAAGCCGACGAGCAAGAAAAGTGATGCTTGCACGTGTGTTAATGTTGTTGTTAATTATCTTGTTATGTTGGGTATTATCGTTATTATCTAATGTTGTTCTTCTTACTTATTTTTCTTCCGCAGAACGTAGATTAATTTTGATAGTTGATAAATTTCGCCCAAAAGGAGCATTTCGTTCCAAAAAAAAAAACGAGAGAGAGGTGAGTTTCAAATATATCCTTTCATTACATATTAACAAACTGTGTTCCCGTATATTTCAGACCCGAGAAACCCCGTTCGGAAGATTCCCGCCAGCAAACGGCAGCACAATATTCCAGTGTGCGGGTTTAAGTGCAAAAGGTAGCAAACCATCGTAGCTAACAGAAAACAGAAAGCAACAACGATGGGTGCCTTCCTGGAAAAACCAATGACCTCCAAGCACAATGAGCATGGGGAAGGAAATGGGCTTCGGTACGGTGTCGGTTCGATGCAGGGCTGGCGCTGCGAGATGGAAGACGCGTACCATGCCAAAACCGGTCTCGGCGAAAACCTGGAAGATTGGAACTATTTCGCGGTGTTCGATGGACATGCGGGTGACAATGTCGCCAAGCACTGTGCCGAAAATCTGCTGCAGCGTATCGTCGCCACGACCGAGTTCGGGAACAATGACATAACAAAGGGCATACATACCGGCTTCCTGCAGCTGGACGAATCGATGCGCAACATTCCGGACCTTGCATCGGGCCTGGATAAATCTGGCACGACCGCCGTCTGTGCGTTTATCTCGAGCCAGCACCTGTACATAGCGAACTGTGGCGATTCGCGCGCCGTACTCTGCCAGAACCGGCAGCCAATCTTCTCCACCCAGGACCACAAACCGATCCTACCGGGTGAAAAGGAACGCATTCTGAATGCGGGCGGTTCAGTGATGGTGCAGCGCGTGAATGGCAGTCTTGCGGTCAGTCGAGCGTTAGGCGATTACACGTACAAGAACGTAAAGAATCTTGGCCAATGCGAACAGTTGGTATCGCCCGAGCCGGAAATATTTTGCCGCGATCGGGAACCGGCCGACGAGTTCCTGATACTGGCCTGTGATGGTGTGTGGGATGTAATGAGCAATGACGAGCTGTGCCAATTCGTGCACAATCGACTGGAAATATCGGACAGTCTGGTGGACGTTGCGAACCAAGTGATCGACACCTGTCTCCAGAAGGGCAGCCGGGACAATATGTGCATCATCATTATCGTTTTCCCCGGTGCACCGACCGTGACGGAAGAGGCACAGAAGCGCGAGGAAGCACTGGAGCTACATTTGCGCAACCGTATCGAGCAAATACTGGGCACGATGGACCCGATCGAGTATGGCGCGCTGCTGAAGGAACTCGCGAAGGAAGACATTCCTGATCTACCGCCTGGTGGAGGCTTACACGCCAAGTGCTCGTTTATAGCGAACATTTTTAAGGAGCTCCACCCAAAATTAGCAGAATCTTGCGAAATGGGGAAGTATTAGAATGCACCAGAAGGATATCGCAAAACTTACAGAGAAACAAAGCTGAAATGTGTCCGTTCAAGTAACAGGAAGGAATAACAGTGTGAAAATTATTGCGCAGTTGAGTGCTATTTCCAAGATGCGAACGATCAGTCCACGTGTAAAATCGTTTAAATCACACTATGATCAAGCACATCTATTCGAAGATGCTTGGTATATTCGGAAAACCATGGATTTGTCACGAGCGCGCGGTCGGGCTCAACTAGCAGAAGAAATACAAAATGAATCATCCAGTTTACTGACTATACAAATGTTGTTCCCCTATGTCCTAAAGACGCGTGGAACCGAGTCGGTTGCCGAATACAGACACACCCGCATATACGTAGTAACAACATACGCATCATCCACCTTCCTAAGCACACGAAACAGAGATTGTAGTAGTAGCAAATAAGGCTGTGTTCATTGTTGCTGTTAGCGAGACGCAAAACCCTGAGTAAACCAGGAGCACAACCATTACAATTTGTCTTCAAATGGGTGCCAATGTTGAGTTGTGAGCAACTAAAGAAAGAACCAACAGAAACAATTGCTTTTTTGTACAGAAAACCCCTGTTGCACTCTATTTGTTTCCAATTTGTATTGTGTGTCCAGGGGTATACAGTCCTAAACAACTACAGCACACACTCACACACAGACAGGCAGCATCTAGTGCTGGATAGTGGAGGAAGGAGTGTTCTGAATGGTTGAACGGCATGAAGTCATGGAGCTTGACGCAATAACGAACCCAGCAAATCACCACACAATCTATGTCTAATGTTTTTTTTTTGTATTGTATTATTATGAGCATTATTTTAAACGATATGATTTTAAGAACTACATTTAACAAATTCTGCTAAACATTAGTAAAGTGTATGTAAGTGTTTAGGAACGTATGAATTAATGTTTTTTTTCTTGTCTTCTTTAACATATTGTGCACGATTTTTTTGTCTTTTACTTTCATTTTGTACCTTTTTACTCTGTTAAGGCCGTTAGGTAAGGGTTAGAAAATAGTTTGTTAAAGTGTTGTTGTGATAGGCGCTAGACAAACCCCTCCCTCAATATCCAATATTTTTGCAAAATTATGGATAATAAGGACAACCTGCACATCGTCAGATCACAACAAAAGAAGGGGTTAGGGGAAGGTGACGTTCGTCGAAGCTTAAATACGGTTGAACTGAAAACAGGGCAATGGAGAAAAAAGCAAACTAACAAACAAATGAAAGCAAACTTCACCAAACACTGAAAATAAGCTTAGAGATAGTGTAAAAGTCACAAAAAAGACATGTTATTGTGAAGTAAATAGGGAAACCGAGAGATTAAATGAAGATGGCAACGGGTAGCAAGAGAGTTGAAGCGAAAAGGAAAACAGCTAAAATATCTTCACACACAAACACATACACCGATACTCTTTTTCTTGTTTCTGTTTCTGAAGAGAAGTGTTGTGATACGATTAAAAGCGATTATAAAAAAAAACTGGAAGAAAGATTCGGTGGTCAAACGTAGATCAAGAACATAACGGGCAAAACATACATTCCCTCTTGCGTGTGGGTTAGAATAGAACCGAAGGTCAGGATCATGATTTTTGGCAAAGAACTTTATAATCAAGTGTAACAAAGATATTGTGTGCAGTAATTAAAACACGTACCACACGATCAATGTAAAAAGAAAACAGACGTACATGCAAATTAGGTTTCTTCCTGTAAGCAATTTTCTGTTTCCCTTCTCTGCGTTAGTCCGTTAAGACATTTGCATTAAGCGTTTAGTGCAGTTTCAGTTAAGCATCGTCTTGTATAAAGTTTGCTAATAAATCATCCCTCAACAATAAGTAACGGTAGGATTGATTAGAGTTCAGAACAGGGGAAAAGATCTATCCAGAACGTTGAAGCTCGCATTGAATACAGGCTATGGAATCTGGGCATTACAAAATTGTTACGTTAATAGATTCGATTGTCCGATAAACGACAAATAAGCGCCGTAACGAAATGGCACATAATAATGCAACATTTTATCGGAAATGGTTCGGTTTGGCCGTCGATCAAAACCACTTCCAAAAAGGTTTCCGTTTAGTGTTTTGGTGGTAGCCGTCACAGTCTCGACGCATGTTTGCGATAAATGTTGCATGTTTTGTGATAGGTTTGACACACAATCGATAGACGGAATAGGCAGCCAAATTGTATGATTCGATGAGCATTGGATGGGAGGAAGAAATCATAACCATCTCCTCTACACACTTGCCACGATATCTGTATGTGTGTATGTGTAAGTGTGCGGCGGTTCGCATGGAAATTTGCCATTTAAATATGTGCGTAGCCGCTTGGTACGAATCACCCATACAGCGTCAACAGCAGCAGAGCTGCTAGAAGGTAGACGAATGAAACCATTCCATTTCAAAGGATTAATTATAGTTAAAGAAATATCAAGCATTTTTGTACACAATGGACACACAACAGAACGAATGGTGTCAGTTAAACACACATTCTTAGCAACAGGTTGAACAGAACCGCATTAGGACAAGCATTTACGGAATAAGTGTATTATTCACTCATGTTGGGTTTTTGGGGAAGGGGAAAAGAATGTCCTAAGTGACCCACACAAACACTTCCTTCCCTCCCCCCTAAGTACCGTACAGAATAACACGCAGCCTAAAACAAATGGTCCCTTAAACCTAACAGGCGCGCTAAGCCCACGATACACACGCAGCCTAGCGGAATTGCGCCAACAGACAAAAGCGAAAGAAACACAGTAGAACTTGTATGTCCTGACTATACTTAAATAGAAGTATCATTTAGCATCGCAGTCGCAAAATGCATGTGTTGTGTACGCTATTAAATTCCGTTGAATTATTGTATGCAGATGTGTATATCTCCCCGGGACAAAAAAAACATTACACTGTACAATGGGCCAAACTTATATCGCAATCAAACAGAAAGTAAACAAACAAACAAAAAATGTACTCACCCGATTCATCCGATTCAAGATATATTTTGGGCATAAGTATGTAAAGTGCTCGTGCTGCAAGACGCCAGTAGAGGGACTGAAGAGAGGGGCCCGGTATGCCCCGATGATCCATTGAGTGTGTAAACTTGTACTATCAGCAAAAAAAAAAACAAACTAATCGCGGCATTTCCGTGTATAAAACCAAACAAGGGACATATTAACGTGTGACTGTCGTCCTTGCTCGGAAGGCACACGCCGAAGTATCTTATCACTCGCATTGTTGTCACTGTGCGCGGCCTGGGGGAAGTAAACCGAAAGACACACCAAAAGGGTTCGCAGCCTGATGAGCAATGGGCAGCATCACGCACTGTAAATGAAAACAACAAAAAAAGAAAATAGAGTTGGTGTTTTATTGCTAGAAGACCGTTTGAAATACGACTGTGCGTGTTAGGTGTGTGTAGTTTTAGTGATGAATGAACACATCCGAATGACTCGTCGATCGCACGCGCAATCTTCATTCTGAATGGACGGGTTGGAAGCGACCGTGTACGTGCATAACTTATGTTGTCCGATGATCGTAAACGAGGGAAGTGAACGAGGCGTTAATGTGTTTCTGTTTACCTATCCAACAGATAAATGTACCAAATCTCTTATCGTGCTCGTTTCGATGTGTCCACAGCTGGTTGTGAATGTTATCACCTGCGAGAAGAAGGGGACTGAAAGTGAAAACTCTTTCTGCCGAGTGAAAGCTACAAATTAAGTATTCCTCTAATGGTAGCCTTAGTGTGCTGCAGATTTGCCGCATACATAAGACGATTTAGGAGCATAAGCATCAGTTCAGTGAAGAAGGATCGTATTAGTGCAGAGGAACATGATCGCGAAACGTTGTCTAACGCTGCTGCTGATCGTAGCCATCAGTTACCTCAAAGGAAGTTCGTGTGAAAGGATCCAAACATCTACAGAACTCCTCAGTAAAGCATCGTACAATACAAAACCTGCAACGAGATGGAATCAATCTAGCGCCATGCTTGATCCAGCGTTCTACGTAACAACAGATTTTATTCTTCGTTTAAATGAACTCATCAAGCATTTGGCAATGTACACGCTGGATAGTACACTCGAGTCACAGGAGGCGTTCGACCGTGCGGGGTCGATGTGGAATCAAACGGAAGCCAAATTGGAAGATCTTGTAACGCGTTCCCGAGCTACTACCGCGAATAATCGGAATGGTAATTTAACAAACCTTGCCCTACACACCGCACTGGAAGCAGTCCAATCGGAGAAGAGTAACTTTTTAAAACAAATGGCGAACTATAACCATTCCAAAGCAACCACGGAGATCGACGCAATATCGTTCATCGATCGTACAACACAAGATGGCGAGCTGGTATTGTCCGATCCGGATATGGCGCTTATCATACACTCAAGCGTACACGAACTAACCACCGTTTCGATGGGACTGTTGCATTTGTTGGAAGACATCACCATCTCCAACCGGCAAGCGAGAGCCAACCCAACGCAAAGTTCCGTCGAAAAGTTTCTCGCCGTTTTCAAGCGTGCCATAGTGGACACTAAGTTGAACTTTCAAACCCAAGCCAACCGGGTGCTAAGACGTGTCCGTGCACATCTTTCCACACTCGATGGAACACCAGAGCTTGGGCACTATTTGAAGTGTTATGCAGATCTTATCACCATGTTCAAGAAGGATGTTAATAAACTGCTTTACATGACGTACAGGTCCGTTGAGATGTCGCTGAACCCTTACCGCACGAGAATTGATGAGGAGCTTAGCATGGGTATCTCCGACCAGCTTAACGCGGCCGGAATGTCCAACGGCCATGCATTTCTTTATCTGTGCTTCAAGCGATACGTCTTCCCGTACTACGACCAATCGCTGGCGGTGGCAAAGTTACTGCACTGTGGTGAACCGGAATTAAAAACGCTGGAGTATCTGGTGACGATAGCCATACCGATCCTGGAACGTGCCGCCATATCCGATAGTAGCGCGGTGCAGATGAATGTTATCTGTGCAAGTGGTTCCGCAGAGTGTAGGAATAATGTAAGTATAATGTAACTACATCGCGTTGCAACTCTCGAGTACTTAATCGACAAAGTGTTTTAATATATTTCATCGCAGTATTACATGTCTTTGAGCGACCAGTTAGATGCGGGCCGAGAACGCTTCCAAAGTTATGTACACTTCATTGAGCTGGAACTGTTGGCGCTGTCGCATAGAGTGGATGTATGCGCGTACTCGACTGTGTTAGATGTGGAGAATTACGTAGAAGTGATTAAAGCGAAATTCCAATCCTGCTTGGACACGGGATCAGTTAACTGAGCAAAGGGTTTATGCAATATAACTAATAAAGTATGTCGGTAGTATTTCTTTTCTTTGTCTTTAACCGAAAGGAGAAAGGAGAAAAACTCCCAGCAAGTCTGCTCTTCAACCTAGCGCTAGAGTGGGCCATCCGTAACTCAGAGGTGGAAATTTCGGGGCCTATCTTCTTCAAGGCAATCCAGATCCTGCGTCCGCCAGAAAGGCCGGGGTAATGCTTCTGCTGATTCAATTTTATTCTTTTATGAACGATACAAAACTCTCAACATGCTCAACGGCTGACACGTGCTCTAGATGAACGTGAAATATATAGCAACCTTGACAGTCCTCCTGTCCACACCTCGTTGTTTATCAACCTTGTTCGAAAACATTTTTCCAGTTGTCATTTGCCGTTTTGTTGTGATTTCGGCATTCTTTAGCGACAGATACGGAAACGGATAACTTTACATAACGAGTAGATTGTTGTTCATTTCACATTTATTCTCTGTCGTATCGGTCAAGTGCTAAACTACACCCTGATTCAAACAAGCGATGGCATCGACAATAGCAAACTTTTACAACAGAACGACAACTGCTGGTAATGAAACCATACAGAATCATTTCACCAAAAATTCTCATACCATTTATTCTGTTGCAGACATGAAGGATTGGCCACGCAATGCCGTTTTGTACCAGCCGTATGAAGAGGAACAGATACTGCTGGCAGAAAATGCTAGCTGTCTAGCGGTTCGAACCTATCTAAAAATGCTGGAGCTTCCTGTGGCGGTGGAGCAACGGGCCAATGCCGAATTTATCTCGCCAGGTGGCCGGCGAACAAAGCTGCCCGTGCTGCGGGTGGAAAACTTCATATACGCCGAGTTTGATCACATCGTCACGTTTGTGGAGCAAAATTTTAACAAATCACTCAGTGTAGACCTCTCATCGGAAGATAAAGATTTGATGCGTTCGCTCATCTGCCTGGCGGAGCATATGCTTACCAATGCCGAGCAGTACATTAGCTGGGTGGATGCGGATGTGCGCGACACGGTGACCAAACAACGCAATGGGTGCGTGTTTCCGTTTCCGCTGAATTATGTGCAGAATTGGCGCAAGGAAAGTGCCGTAAAGAAACAGCTTCGGATGGCGGATTATCTGAACGTGAACTTGGATAAGGTCATTGCGGATGTGGACCACCTGTGTCAGGATTTGAGCAACCGATTGGGCGATAATCTGTATTTCTTCGGTGAAAAGTATGTATGATGGAGAGAGTTATGTTAACATGAATGCCAATTTTTATTCTCTTTCCTCTCTTGCAGGCCTACGGAATTGGATGCGCTCGTGTTTGGTCACCTGTACAGTATTTTTACCATGAAGCTGCCTAACAACGTGCTTGCCCAAACAATCAACAAGCACAGTAATTTGAAAACATTTTGCTCGCACATCGACTTGAATTACTTTACGGCGATAGAAAAGGGCAAAATGATGAAATAATCTCGGGGGTGTTATCCTGTTTGAAAATATATATATATATGTGAGATGTATTCAGAATGTACCGCGTAGACACTCAATTTGAACTTTTTTAATTAAATTCGTAACGTCTTCTACATATCTGTTTCGGTTAGTTCCCGCTGCCGCTTTAGTAATTCTGTAACTTCAACCGCGGCACAATGTTCATGCTGGTCAGCTCCTGGAACAGTAGCTTGCACGCATACGGCATTGATATTTTCGACACACTCGCCGATGAGCGACAGTTGTGGCACCAGGAAGAGTAGGCCAACCTTCCGCAAACGTTACACACATCCACATCGAAGGCATCGGATGAAATCATTAACCGTTCCATGATCAGCATGCTGGCACCGTACGATATCAAACAGTCGCGTTCCATCTCGCCCAACCGCAGCCCACCCTCACGGCTACGGCCTTGGGTCGGTTGGCGCGTCAAAACTGCACGCGGACCACGGGCACGTGCATGCATCTTGTCCTGCACCATGTGCTTCAACTTCTGGTAGTACACCGGTCCCGAGTAGATGTACATCTCGAGCGGTTCACCCGTAATGCCCGAATAGAAAACATCCTTACCGAGATAGTTAAACCCATGCTTAAACAGTTCATCCTGCAGATCCTGACATTTCGATCCACCAAATGCGGTTCCGTAGTGAAACTTTCCCTCCAGCACGCCCGCCTTACTGCCCAGCAGCTCGAGCGTTTTACCCACCGTCATACGGGAGGGAAATCCATGCGGGTTCATCACCATATCCGGCGACATGCCGTAATCGTTAAACGGAAGATCCTCCTGGTCCACGATCAACCCCGTCACACCCTTCTGTCCGTGGCGCGAGCTAAACTTGTCACCAATTTCTGGACGTCGCGTTTGACGCAACAGGATCTTCACCAGGAACTCTTCCTCGTTGTTGGTGGACACGAGAACGCGTTCAGCGTAACTTGGCTCGGTGCCTTTGTATGTGATAGGTACGGCACTGTACGCGATCGGCTGTTGGCCCGATTCTTTCTGTTCGATGGGATTGTTCGATTTTACAGCAGGCATCTCCTTGTTCACCATCGTCTGTTTACAGGTAAGTCGTTCGCCAGGCGACACGATCCCATCCGTATCGAGACATTCGTGCTTGCTGATAATTTTACCCGTCAGTGCATCCTTCATCGGGCCCATGATACGATCGAACGTCTGGTTGCTGTAGCGCTTGATGGTGCACTTGCTGTTCTTGTACACGAGACACCGACCGTACCCACGATCGATTGCTGCTTTGTTGAGAATCAGCGCATCTTCGATATCATACCCGGAGTAGCTCATAACGGCCACCGTTGCGTTTTGTCCTGCCGGCAGCTTGTCGAAGTTGGTCAGCTCGATCGTGCGCGACCGTACCATCGGACTCTGCGGATACACAATGTTGTACATGAGTGTGTCGATACGGTTTTTCTGATTGTACCCGATAATGCCCATCGCCTGCTTTCCCATAGCACACTGATAGGTGTTACGTGGGCTCTGGTTATGGTGCGGGTACGGTACCAACCCAGCACAAACACCCAACAACGTAAATGGTTCGATCTCAAGATGCGTCGTCTTTTCCGGATCGATATCACGTTCTTGGTAAGCGATGAAGGAATCATTTTCTTCGTTCACATCCAGATACTCGATCAGTCCGTCGTGCAGGAAGTCATCGAATTTCCGCAAACCCAGCTTCATCTGCTCGATGTGGTCTTGTTGCACGAGTGGTCGTCCGCCTTGCACGATAATGTACGGACGGCAAAGTCTACCTCCATCAGTGTGTATGTAAACACAGCGCTGCGTAAAGGAAGTGTGTATCGATACGAACGCTCCAATTAAACCGCGTCGTCGCATCATCCGGAACACCTCCACCAGTCGACGGTAAGCGATCGTTACGCCCAGAATGTTTCCGTTAATGAACACCATGAACACCTTCGGATTGTTGATCGTTTCTCCACCGAGCAGACGGATATCCTCGACACCGGCATTGTACGCTAGCCGGATTACCGGTTCCTCATCCACCTCGGTGGTAATGTGCGTCATAAGAGCTAAATTTTTCACCAACCCACAAGCCTCCCCCTCCGGTGTGTCGGACGGGCAAAGCATACCCCACTGGCTGGGTTGTAGTGAACGCGGGCCGGACACCTTACGAGTTTTTTCAAACTGCGAATTAACGCGTGTCATCATTCCGAGGGCGGAAATGTAACTTAACCTCGACAGGACCTGCGTTACACCTGCTCTTTCCATCTTGAATCTTTTGATCGTCCAATTACCGGTAGAAATGGCCGTCTCCAATCCGGACGTAATGAGTGCCTCCCGCATGTGCTTCCCCACGTCAAACTGGGCGGCCTTAATCTTCGGAATGTTCTTGTCGGCTATCATCTTTAGCTCCCAATTGAAGCGCTTGAACAGATCCTCAAACATTAAAGACAGTAGCGATCCGGCCAGCTCTAGTCTCTTGTTGCCGTAATAATCGCGATCATCAACGGAGTTTCGATCTAGTTCGGCGGCCATTACACGACGGATCATAAGCGCCACATATATCGCCTTCACCTGAAAGTTAAAGCTCGGCACGGGAACATGCGCGAGAATCGTCGAGGCCAGCAAATCGCGCGCTTCATCGGCCGTGGTTTTGTATTTCGTTGCCGCAGTAGTGAACCGTTTCGCGATCAACTTCGAGCCCATGTATTCAAGGGCACGCTGCTGGGTAAAAACTTTATGATGAGCTGCTTCCAGTAAGGACGGTGCGAACCGTTTCTGGGTTTCCGGATCGATACCGACCAGTTGCATTATTTCTTGATCCGACGCAATACCCATCGCTTTCAGGATGATAGCAACGGGAATCTCCTCCGTCATGGAGTTGTGCTTAAGATAGTATCGTCCATGCTTGGTGATCAGGATCGTGCGAGACTTTTTCTCATGCGTGGAGCTCGTCACTTGGCACTGGATAACACCGTTGTAGTCCTCCGTGATCATTTTGTTCCAGCTTAGTTGCTCCTGGATGAGAATCACCTTTTCCGTGCCGCGGATAATGAAGTAACCGCCCGGATCCATTGGACATTCGTTCACTTTTGATAATTCATAGTCCGATTTGCCAGTCAGTACACAGTTTGACGAGCGGAGCATTATCGGCATTCGACCGATGAGCAACCCATTCCGAACGACACGTTGCGTGCCTCTGGTGTACTCGATATCGACCGTAATCGGTGCCGAGTACGTCATATCCCGCAAGCGACATTCGTGCGGAGTGGTTGATTTCGTGTTATTGAATCCTTCCTCCACGTCCGGCTTACCCACGTGTACGTTCAGATACTTCAGGTAAAAGCACGGATCGGCATCGCTTTTTACTTCCTCGTTCGCTTGCACAATCTTTTTGATGTCCACATTGATGAAGTAATTAAACGAGTCAATGTGCTGCTTTACCAATCCTTTTACCTGTAGGAAAGCCGGCACTAGTTTCCATTTTTCCTGCAATGCAAATTAAATTGATTATAATGCCGGTCTTCCTTCTTTTAGGGCTAGTGTATTGATATCCATACGCACCTCTAGAGCACGTTGCACTTTTTTGTAGTTTTTGCCCTCTTCTTTCCAGTGTTTTTCATCGGCATGCATAGTGCATTCGAAGAAGAAAACTATCCTTTATTGTTAATGAGTAAGTAGGTAACTGAACTATTCACTATTTTTTTTAGAAGTTAATTAAAAATCACCAGGTAATTGTACACTGCACAGTAACGTGTTCGCTGGTAAACACTGTTTTGACGTTTCGAGCCGGTGTGGCAGGGTTGTCCGACGAGCATGGTGTTCATGTGTAGCGAAATATATGTTTATATAGGTTTCTAATTGTTATCAAATGAAACCAATATTTAAACCATCATATGGTTGCCGTGAAAATAACCATAAATTATGAATGTATTCTATATATAGGTTCCCTAGGTTATAGGTTTTAGTATATATAGGTTTTGACATCTCTGATGTAAACAAAATGTGATCGAAATGGGAAAGCATTCATCTTAGCACACCTTACTGAATACATATCTTGTGCAATTTCTACAGAAAATGGAATGGATTCCCCAGATTTGCTCCTATTTTCCATTGGAATAACTAGTAATTGCGATGGAAAATTAATGTCATACATTTTTCTATCTGTGAACTATACATTCTTTCAAATATCCTTTGCGCCGGTTGTCAACATACGTTAAACCAACGGAACGCAAGTTATGATTATTTTGTGTTCTCCTTTTTGTTATGCTCGTTCGCAACAATATGCCAACAATATGTATCTGCCACCCCACTGCTAAGGAGGGGGATGAAAAAACCAGTTCGTGTGGTACGATCATATCCACTCGTCGTCTGGTTTAGTCATACTTTCACATTCATTCGGTTCGGTTAGCTTTTGTACAAACTGCGAAGATTGTATTATTTGCTCTACAGAAGTGTTTGACGAAGTGATCTGTTGCTGTAAACTGTATGTTTACCATTCTCGAAGTAAAATAATATGGAAATCAGTGCAGTTGAGGAACAAAACAACCTTCATCTTACCTCCTCTAGAATGTTAGCAGCAGTGTAATTGTAATGCAGAATGGTATTTGGATCGATCGCAACCCCCCATTTTGAAGACCCGATCAAATGCCGTAACCAGCTGATCAAGTGACTTACTGACACTGTTCGGAAATAGTGCCAAACAATGTTTCTCCGCGCCACGATTACAATTCGGTGCCAAGTCGTGTTAGGAATACGTGCTAATCAAGTGTTATCAACAAACGAAAAAGCAGTTCCCATCAAACACCACTACTTTGACCTGTGCGCGTTGAATTTTTCGTGACATTTATTTTGCCATAGCCTTCATTATGCTTGCTTCGCTTCCACACACAAACCTAGCGAACGTTGCAAAGGATCGTAATAGCGCGGCTGGTCGATTGTGCATAAAACAAACCAACGGCAGTAATGTAAATCATACCCCGTAATCGTAATCGTAAAATGAACCCATCATCTTTTAGGTGAAACTGATTCGTCCGTAAAACACAGAAGAAGACGGGGAAAACACTCGATGTGCGCTTCTTTTTTTGTCCACGTGCAAAACGTAGTCGTGCGTGATCTCCTCATTTTTGCGTCCGTGATCTGTGATGTGAAAAATTTACACCACCACCAGCCATTCATTAGTGTGTCCTAGCGCGCACCGTCACCGGTTGAAAGAAGAAAAAGCGTTCCAATTAAATGATCAGCACGTGTATGTGTATGTGCGAGTATGTGTGATCACTCGATTGTATTAATGAAACACACCAGCAGGGAATGGGAATGATTATAGCTCACCGCTGAGTGAATTGTCCGAGTGTTTGATAGGAAAGTGAAACAGTTTGATACGAAAGATTTGCGCGTGCGAACGAACGAAAAGTGACGAACCCCCTTTCGCCATACGAGGGAGAGAGAGAGAGAGATCGCGCTGATGATAGATCGATGCAATTCGTCTCCGATGTGTGGTGAAGTGGATCGATGTTCAAGGGACCATCGGACCCTTGCGGCCATTGACTGAGGATTCTCCTGGTAAACTGGATAGGCACGGTGGCCGGCCTTTGTGGGAGCCATAATTGAGTTGCACTTGAAGACAGCTTGAAGTATAGAAAGCTATCAAATCGAGCGATCGAGCAAAATTAATTGTGTTTGTTGAAATTTCTTTTATGTAAATATAGTCTTCATTAGACTATGCCTTAAACTAATACATCTTATCTTGACAATTTTGATATACTTCAACAAGCCTTTTAAGGTCAGTTTTGTTGCTAACAAAGCTGGTATTGAGAAATTCTCTCGAGCCGATCATCACCGGTAAAAAGTGGTTGATGAACCATTATTTGTGGCTTATTATCTATGGGCTATATCGTAAGAAATCAATTATCTCCCGTGGAGACAAACTCCAACCCAGGGAATGAATGGCAGTTAGTGCAAGTTACCTTCAATACATGAAAAAAAAACCATTATTTTGTTTTACCAGTGACGGTCATTGTTGATTATTTCCATCTCACATATTCGTTACGCGGTGGTTTCTTACCGTTCGGCATCTGATCGACACAGAAACTCGAATGAAAAAGAATCACAAACGGGCAACGATCGGAGGTGTTTAAACCAAGCAAAGCAAAAAAAAACCCCGCACTGCAACCTGAGCACCCTAGCAAAAGAGCTGCCATTTTAAGCGTACTCAAACAGCGTGTGGAGCATTAGCGTCTCTAGTTGGCGAATAGCACATTTACTTTCCGTTTCATTCAATGTACCGGTTTTAGCATCGTGCAGTGTGATCGGTACCCGGTAAGCCGGAAAACAGAGACGTCGAACCTCACACCGGTGGCAACATCATGCGCGTCAAGGTCAGCGAATAATGTCCACTCCACCCAGGTTCCATGTCCCGGAGGTGGTCGCTTTTTTT
Organism: Anopheles moucheti; assembly: GCF_943734755.1. NCBI lineage: Eukaryota > Metazoa > Arthropoda > Insecta > Diptera > Culicidae > Anopheles > Anopheles moucheti. Next base: position 7,003,254 of record NC_069141.1, on the reverse strand, counting down.
GCGCACCAACAGTGTGGGATAGTTTGTGAATGGTGAGCTAGATTGATTTGCGACAGTGTGACCGAAACCGTTTAAGCGAAAGCCTAAATCGCCCCAGCAAAGGAGCAACACCTTAAATCTATGTCTCAGTGTATAGAACGCAGCTGGAAAGACATAACACACGGCCACACAGAACAATGAAGCAAAAACGTGGCAGTCGGCTTTTGAATGGGTTGGGTCTAATTGTAGCACTGTGGGCAGGGTGGCTATCCGTGTGTCCTCCGTATGCCCACGCGGAATACATACCGCCCGGACCGAAATATAAATGCCCGGAAAAGTAAGTAAATGCCAAGACATGTACTTAGTTTAGTTATTTATTTAAATAGATAGAGATTATAAATTTAAATAGTTCGTTGGGAAAAAATATCAATTACAACGAAGAATTCTAGTCTGCGTTTTATAGGGAAACTATAAGTAACAAAGTAAGACTTCTTTGCAAGAGTTGTTAATAAATTAGAGCATCTTCTCTTAAATTATCTCAAAACTTCATGCTAATATATTTGCTAATACATAAAAAAAGCTAATCATCATAAAAAAAGTTGTTGCAAACAAGGAACAAAGCGCCTCTTATTAGCGTCCTCTGTTGGGAAGTAGCGTTACTAACATAGCTAATATAGACGTTTTGTGATAAGGATTACAAATCTCGCCTTGACTCTGGCAATTAATACACAAATATTGTTCATTTTTACAGAACTAAACTCATCTACCCTTGCGTCTGCACCCACGGTACCGACGATGGGCTATACATCCAATGTGAAAACTCCAACCTGGCCAGCCTCTCCGTGGCATTCATCAACCTGGCCAGCACGAACGTACCGATCGTTCAGCTTCGCTTGAAGCGATGCAAAATCAGTAAGTAGTTTGTGTTGTTTGCACAATCGACGGCCCCACAAATTCACCCAAATTCCACAATCCAGGCCAAACAGCAGCGAAACGTGACATGCAACGCACTGCTGTCAGGCTGCAGCGGAAAGCAACGCACGATAAAGGAAGCGAGAAAGAGTGCATATTTGCAACTAATGCAATTCACCATTCCAGCAGCAGCACAGCACAATTACTTCACAGCCATCCGATCCATATGAGATCAAACTTGTTGGCAGGCACATTGTGTCTCGTGTTATCGCTTGATACGGTTTTCGTTTCGGGCGTTTTGTTTCCCCGTAACGCAATGCAGCATTGTTTTCACCTTTGCGGTGATGTATTTGTGGATAAAATTATCTCGTTAGGCAGCCGCTTTACTATTCGTACACACCCTTCGTACAGTAGAAGTTGGCAAGCAGATTTGGTACAGCAGTTGAAGGTACGACAGAAGTAATGCGTCTGACAGGCTGCTGTTCATAAATCGTCTCAGGTTGGCTGCACAGCGCTTGGAGTTTTTGAAGCTTTTGAGTTGCAAATTGCTTTCATCTGCCCAGTGGCCCTGGACTAAAAGCATGGTTATGGTGTTTTAACTGTCATTTCACTGTTGGTTATTTTACTCTACATTAGCGAAAAAAGAGGAATGGTAAACAAATGTATCGCCAGATAAAGGTACGCATTCCATTTCGCTTTTCCCACTAACTAAGCCCATAACAAGATTATCTGCTGCTGAAGCCCCCAACCAAAGTCATCCCACATCCATTATTTGTTCCCGTTTTATAGATTTACCCACGTTGTCCGCCGTGCTAATGCTTGCTCACTTGAATCGAGCACGAGTATTTCGGTGTGTGTGTGTGAGGTTTGGGATCGAGAAAGCATTCGCCCGAATGGGTACCGGCTGTAATTGTTTTAATACATTTCTCTAAATCTTTACTACACCTCGTTTACGTTTTAGCCGCTTCCCATGCTCACAACATAGTGGCATGAAAGCTATGGCCATGCAGTAGAAACAAATGCAAAAGCAAAACAAAAACAGTACCGCAAGAAAGTTTCCCGGACAGTTCAACGGAAATGAGAAAATGTGGAGCAACGTACACTTGTACGATTGTACTTTCTTAACAAGGTTAGACAAGCCCTTTTTAGCGAATTCGTTCACAAGCAGCGAATGAAAGTTTTATACATCACATAATGTTATTTTACAAATGACGAAATCGATATGTAAAGCTATACTCAAGTACTTCAATTAATCAATTATTAATTCAAATCAATATAGCAACAAATATCGATACGCAAGTCTAATAAGTAAAAGCATCGCCATCGCCAACGGTGTTAAATGTTAGAGTAACTCTATGAAAGGCATGTGACAAGGGCAATTTCCCGTGATATTTATTTAATTTTTCCTCCCACTCTCAAATAGCCTTTAATACTTTAGGTCCTTTTTCTATTGAAAACTCCCCATAAATAATCTATTTTTCCAAACTTTTGAGAGTACATTTCCCCATTATTAAATTAAAAGAACATATCTCTTCATAACATAGCAGACAGCAGTTGCAATCAACAGATAGGAAATATTGAATTAAAAATCACCTTATCACCACGGTATCAAACAATCTGTCAGAAAATTAGAAAGCTGTTTGCAGGCTGCCCCAACCGGATGGTAACAACTACATAAAAAAGGCCACCTGCCTGTCACTAATGTATGCATACTTCCATCAGAAGAATTAAGAATGCAAATGCAACAGCCGCCGATCGGGCACATCCTCTCTCACAAGTGAAACAAAACATTTGTTTGCGCTTTTCATCCATAACGCGCCGCTAAATGTGGGTTTAATTTCATTGGATTTAAAAGTGAAATGAACGGCTCAAAATTTCACCCCGCACTGCCAAGCGAGTTACCAAACATTCCGTGTCACCGATTCGTACGCTTCCGTGCAACAAACGGAACCATGCCGATAGCGTGGACCAAACGCGGACAACATGGTTTGATGGAGTTTAAGCTCAGTCAAAGCTGCGTGTAACGGCGTTTGTAGGGCTGCAACACTTCAAATGCTCACCGCTAGCCCTTCGAGTGTGACAGACCACAAAAACCCTAGGGCCAGCTTCTTTCCATTGACATGGTCGATTGACCAACAGCCGGTGCTGGGGTTTCCGGTGGAGAGTGAAAAATAAGTCATGTTTATGTCAACGGACACGGATCGTAAAACCGTAGTGACAACTTACTCTAAACGCTTTCATAAAACCAAAGGGCTGACAGTGCATTTAATAGCGGTAAAATATGACGCAGTGTGTCCTCTGCTTGCGTTTGTTTTGAAAATGTGTTGAATTTTATTTTTAATTTGAGGATCTTCCTTTTATGGCGCTTGAAGTGCAATCGCGGGTAACGTGTTTTTGTGTTTACGTAGGATAATTTGCCGAACCAGTTCATTGCTATTTCATATCCGTGAACGATCGCATAGCGACTCGTGACTAAACCGTATCTAGTTCAATTTTCGATATTAAGTCGCCCACATTATTACTATCAAGATAACCATAATAGTAATAAATTTAAACAATAATTCATTTCCTGTTTTACTTTCTCCCCAGAGAATCTGTTCGGAACGCTACTCCACAAGCTGTCGGTGAAACATCTGCACATGACCGATACACCACTCGCCAGTATTGCCGATCATGCTTTTTACGGCATCAACGATACATTGCAGGAGCTTCATCTGGTGCGCACCGAGTTGACACAGTTCCCAACGGCCGCACTCAAAATCCTGGGCCTTCTCAAAGTTCTCAACATCGATGGACATCGAATTGAGGCGTTACCGAAAGGGTCGTTTGCTGGGGCACAGTTCGAATTCACCCTCGAGAAGCTCCACCTTACCAACGGTCCAATGGGCGAGCTGGCAGCAGACATATTTGGTGTAAGTGTTTTACAGTACAACGATTAGGTTGGACAAAATATTTCAACAACAACATCATTTGCAGAGCTTAAAGAAAGTAAAAACGCTCGATCTTCATGGGAATCAGCTGACGGCGTTGAAGAAGGGACAATTTAAAGGAATGCGAGAGGTGGAGATACTCGATCTGAGCTTCAACAATCTCACCAAACTAGACGCTACCCATGTTTCCGATCTTACCAAGATGACTTGGTGCAATGTCTCTAACAACGCACTGACAGAAATAACAAGGTACCGAAAGGAGGACTCTTCCTTCTTCCAAAACGAGTTCTTATAATCGACAAACCCTTAAACATCTTTGTAGAGGCACATTTGCACGTAACACGGTACTGCGCGTGGTAAATATGGCCGCCAATGCGATACGGAAAATTGATGCAAACACATTCCGTGGGATGCGGTTCCTGCGACGACTCTACCTGAGTGACAACATGATAAGCGATGTTGGGCGCGGAACGTTCGGATCGGTCACACGTATCGGGACAATCGATTTGGCCCGCAATCGCATTAAGAAAGTTGACTATCAAATGTTCTTCCAGCTTAACTATGTTGAGGTATATCGCTTGAGCAAGAGACATTATCTGATACATTGTCTAATATATTCCATTCCTCTTTCTCTCTCACTCCCTCTTTTTTAGTTGATCGATCTGGCGGAAAATGAGATTACGGAAATTCAAAAGGATGCCTTCAAAGATCTCTACCTAACGCACATCAACATTTCACACAATCGCCTCGAAACGATCGAATCCAAATCGTTCATCAACTGTGCCAACATGACAGTGCTCGATCTGTCCCACAATCTAATCCGCGCGATCCCGCGTACCGCGTTCGATGAAACAACGTACGCGACGGAATGGATCGTGACGCACAATTTGCTTACAAACATGTCCCAGCTCCCACTGTCCAACATGACCGGGTTGAAGATCCTGAACGTATCGTACAACAACCTCGTCGAGGTACCGAAGAATACCTTCCCGAAGCTGTACGAGCTGCATACGATCGACCTGTCGCACAACAACGTCTCGCACATTTACAATGCCGTCTTTCAGAACCTTCTCTCACTGCGCAATCTCAACCTGAGCCACAATGCGCTGGAAAAGATAGGCCCATCCACGTTCGGCACACTGCCGACGTTGCTCGACCTGGATCTGAGCTACAACCGCCTGCGTGACATTACCCGTGGTGCTCTGGCCAAAACGACGGGATTGAAATTCCTGCACATGCAGTACAACAAGCTCGAGAAGGTGTTTCAGATACCGATATCATTGAACGAGCTGAATCTATCACACAACGAGATCGCCGAAATACCGGAGAAAACATGGCCCACTATGAATTCGCTTCTTGGGCTCGACCTTAACCACAATCGGTTGGCGAACAACCTCGTACGGGGCAGTTTTGCGGGTTTGCTGACATTGCAGCGTCTACATCTGGAGTCGAATGGTATCTCCACCATACCGAAGGATAGCTTCTCCGACCTTGGCACCATGCAGTATCTCTATCTTGCGCACAACAACATTACCGAACTGCCGAAAGGTGCGTTCGGAAGTTTGCCCATTCTGTTCGAATTGCAGCTCACCGACAATGGGCTGGAGAGTGTGGCCGAGCGTGCCTTCGATGGACTGCTGCAGCTACTGACGCTTAATATGTCTAACAATGTGCTCCGCTCGGTTCCAAACGGAGCATTCTTGGGGTTGGTTTCGTTGCGACGACTCGATATGTCTCACAACTTGCTCAGTTCCTTGGACAACAAGACACACGGTTTGTTGGACGATTGTCTCAGTCTGGATGAGGTGAGTTAGACAAGTGGGAACACACGTAATAAGCGGGTCACCAACGTTTACATATGTCCCATTTCAGATCAATATTAGCCACAACCGCATTAGCTTGGTGACACGAAAGACATTCCCGTCGGATCCATACATTCCGTACCGGTTACGATCGGTCGACCTAAGCTACAATACCATGTCAATCGTAACGGGTGACATGAAGGTTGGCACCGGAACAGTACACCATTTGAATCTGTCCCACAACAACATTAAGGATATCCGTCCGAATGTTCTCGGCAATCTGACCTCCCTGCGGGTGCTGGATCTGTCCCACAACGAACTGTCAAAGCTGGAGAACGAAGTCTTTAGAATGCCAGTAAACTTTACCACACTGTATCTTCACCACAACAAGCTGTTTAATGCGTCCTACGAGGCGTTACTGCAGCTGCGTAACCTAACCTTGCTGGATCTGCGTTCGAACGAGCTGACGCGCTTTGAACCGGAGCTGGTGCGCAAGATGAAAGTGTCCAATCTGACTGTGGCGCTCGGTGCAAATCCTCTACGGTGTGATTGTTACATGCGACCAATCTTCCATCACCTCCGGTTACTGCCATCGATCGATGATCTTTACCGGGAGCTAGAGTGTGCCGCCCCGAACTCGCTGGCCGGTGAACGTCTGTACAACGTGACGGACGAATTGTTGGCGTGTGTTCCGGCTGTTGAAGATGATGCGTTCCGACCGCTGCCGGATCTACGGTTCCGTGAGATTGCATAGTAAGTGTCACGGTGACGATTCTTCTGCGAAGAATACGCAAAACCGCCTTAATAATCTCGATTGGGCTATCCTTTTACAGCTTCCGCGGGCAGTTGGTGGTCAACTGGTACGTCGCTGCATCGTCTGATGTAGCCGATTTCTATGTCTACATACGTGACCGAGCGAATCACATCATTGTCGAGCGGACGGTAGCGTACAGTAGCCGGTCATTAGCGATCGATGGTAATGACATCCGGCCACAGAGTGATCCCCAGCTGGAACTGTGCGTGTTGGCGAAATCTAGTGACGGTGCGATCAATTTCCTTGATAGCCAATGTATACCACTGCCGGCCGATCTGGATGCAGTGAAGCGACAGTACAACGCACAGTACAACTACAAGTACCCGCTCAATCTGGCCAAGGCCAGCGCTCGATCGCGGGCGAGCAGTGATATACGCGCGGACATATGCACAATCATTCCATCGCTCTTGCTCTGGCTGTTTGCTGTCGGATATTGGATGCGCTAACGATGATCGCATCAAAATGGTGTATTTATTGTGCTCTATAGCTGGCTAAGTCCCATTTGTGAAATGATATGTATAGAAACGAGCCTGTATGTGTTGTAGACCGGGTTGATGATAGTATTAATATAGTAGATTGAGATTATACCACACACACTGCAGAGTATACATGTTTGATATCTCATCTTTTGAACCTTTGCCGATCAGCTTGAGAAGTTCACTTTCACTTTCACAGCAAGGTGACACAACATCTGACATCGATTAGGAGTGTTAATACATACCGCCGGGTGGAGAATGTTTTTAGATTGAACATTGTAGATTGGAATGGTAAGCAACGCTCAACGCCCAGCTGACGTCAGTGATGGATCTTCGCTTTGTTTGACAGTCACGCCATTGGACACAGCTAACCACGGCACTTCCCTTTCGTTTTCACATTAGCGTCGCAGGTTTTACGCGGGTCAGTTCATATGTTTCCCCACCTATGCGACCATTCGTCATGGGTATGCGACTTGACATTCGTGCAAAATAAGTGCGAAAATACAAATCACAATCGAGTCAACCATCCTAAACTTGGATTCATGGCTACGTCAAGTTTTCCATTCCGCTCGGTGGCACTAATTAATGATGATAGCTTCACAACAAGTGGCAATTAAATGTTAACGACAGGACGATGGCCTTCGCTGCGCCATGCCGGTTGTCTGGTTGAGTTAGTTGAATGATAATTTGTTTCTTTACGATGATACCCGTTTAACGTATCCGAATGAGATCGGCTATAGAAAGTGATGATTTATGGCCGTTACCAAAAAGCGTGCGTGTTTGGTAAAATTGAGGTTGCCTTGATGGAAAAAATGGCTTAATTGGATAATTTTCTTTGCGAATTGCTACATCTTTTTTAGAAAATATGATCTACATAAAAAACTTAGAAAGAGATTCAACTGGAACTCTTTAAATTGTTCCATTTGATGTATTTCTAGGTGAGTAAAAATACAACTTCAGCAGATGTATACATAGACATGAAAAATACTTCATAAAATCTTCATTGAAATGAACTCGTTTTGCATTACATTTCATTACCAAAAAATACCATTTCACTCACGAAACCCCCGTCGGTGAACGGAACGACAATAGAAAACCAAACACCTTGACAAAACTATCCCACTTTTCCGGACACTTTTGCACCAGTTTTCCCCGCTTCACACTCTCCCACTGCCCCATGCAAAACCCGGCCGGCCGGATCCGGATGCCATTTTACACCGAGCGCGCTTCGTCCCGGGACAAGACAAATCAGACACTTTCCATACGCCCTTTTGCCGTTTGTCGCAGTCCGTCGACGGGCGGTTGCAGAAAATTGTTTTCCTGTTTCTTTTGCCCGTGCCGGTGTCATTGGAAAGGGAAAACAGAAACTCTGTCACCGGGAAGGAAAAACATTTGCCACCATTTCTTTTTCCTTCTGTCAATTTCTTCTTTCAAGAAAGACGTAGAAAGCGTGATGTGCGCGGTAGTGAAAGATGGATAAACTGTTAAGAAAATGCTTCTAGGCATTGAATTTTATTTTATCTTTCCTCGACGATGCCTTTTGTTGAGGAAGAAAACTGAATAATAAACATAAACAAACAATTTTGCACTGTTAGACCACAGCTTAAGGTTTTAATAATACACGCGCCCTTATATGAAGCATGGAATATTTATAAAAAAGTATAAATATTTTATAATAATAGTCTCATTTAATACTTCAATAATAAATGAACAGCTTTCAAATTATAGAAAATTAAAGCTACAAAATTAATCAAAAACATCCGGCAATTTGATGACTTTTGACTTCTTCACTTTTCTTCACTTATTGTACAGTTTTGTCTCATTGTATTTTGTATTTCAGATTTCTTTTGTTAGGCTTTTCATGGTTTATATTATTTAATGTATTTTATATTATGTTTCAGAATTGTCATAGCTTCCTTTGAGTTTTCTTAAATAGCTCTTCTATAAATCAACGCTAAGCTACACCATCTAAGTTGAAGCAATCATGGCTGATCGTTCAAACCTAATGGCTTACGCTACATTTTATAGACCTTTTGCGTATTAAATTACATTGCACAACCCTCCAATTGTGTAATACCATTCACTCGCACTGAATTCATTCCCCTTAAGAACTCTTGCCCGATTCTATGTTCTTCCCGCCCATTCCATCTCTGTGCTCGCATATTTGTTCTCGGATTTGATTAAATTTAACTTCACCAGCACCTTTGCCAATTTTGGGTTGCCCAGTGTTGAAAAATGCTCTTTCTACCAGTTTCCCGCGCAGCGTAGATCTCTTCACTGCGTGGCCTAAAGTATTCGTGAAACACCCATAACACATACACACAGACTCACAGACCCGGAGGGAAAGGTTGACACGAATGGGGCGGAAAAGTTAATGAAAATGCGCAATTTATTTTGCTCTCCACGTTGGATTGGATATTCTTCAGCAAATCAAGAAGCATTGTGGTGGAAAAAGTAAGCAGATTACCTGCCGTTGGTGTTTTGCAAAAGGTTACATTAGATTTAACTGGTTGGCAAGTTTTTGTTTGGTTTGGCCAATGTCTGTTACTTTAATTAATTTAAACCATATTTTCTAAGAAAGAGTATTAAATAAATATATTCAAATTAACTACTCGTACGTTTGGTAACAAACCTTCATCAAAATATCTTTTAATATAGCTACATCTAAGCGATAAGGGATACAGTAAGCGATTATAAAATGATATAAATAATAAGGTAATTAATTACATTAACGATATGTTTTATACATGTAATTATATTTTTCTTACAAATTATTGTTGGAAATTTTTCAATACCAAGAAGAAAAAACATGTTTTTAAACAACAACAACAACAACAACAGCGAACGGTCACCATAATACATTGTTTAAAGGTATCTATAGCGTTCGTTCCATATTTCCTGTCCCTGTAAACATGTTATTAACTTTTACAGGCAGCAAAAACACCCCGCCGGTAGAAAACAAAACCTAATGTCCAAACAATCGGTACACCGCAGTTTGTGTCCACAGCGACGTGAATTTCACTAAGCCATCTCGACCATATCGAAGACAAACAAGCCACCAACCAGGCGACACACACAGAAAACAAAGCACCATTTCCGCTCAACCGGCCCAAAAGCCCAGAAAGGGAGGTAGGGAGGAGAGAGAGAGAGAGGGGACGTTGTTCGGGGCAGTAAAATTCCGTCCCATCCACGCCATTTTCCCATTTGCCATGTACCGTTCGGAATCTAATTCATCCTAAAATTGTCCACATCGATCGGTACACACCGGGCAACAAATTCTCGTTGAGCGCGTCGTCCTCCACAGGATTGCAAACATTAATCTACACTCCACAAACGCGTTTACAAACGCAATTCCTGTTCATGATTTCTTTTGCCGTGTCGTGTGGCACACCCCGCCCCAGTCAGTCGTCGGTCGCTTGCTTCCCGATTCGATTGTGGCACAACAAAGAACTCCAGCTACGGTAAGGACGAGACGTGGTCGATACGCTGGAACATTACAACGGTTGACTGTGGAGCACTCGGCAGAAGGCGTCCTGCGCCATCTTTCCACGCGCCTGGATGGTGTGGTGCTGGGTCGGAAGTAGTTTACTCCCACAAATCCCCACACTTCCGTCCCTTCAATCCCTCTCCTCGGAGGGAATACACCACATGGGTAAGGTAAATAGATAACCTACAAATCAATTCTATTACTTCGCTTGTATGTGCACACATTGTTGGGTGTAATGTGGAAATTTTCACAACAAATTTCATTACGTCCCGCTGGCAGGCAGTGAGTACGCTATGTAACGGCACCGAGCGAGAGAGAGCGCTGGAGCACCGTTTATCCCGCGTCCCAGTTCCCGCCAGGGACACTATGTAAAAAGCCAACACATAATTGTAAATGACCAACACAACCACATCACACAGTTGCGTACGCTAAACATAACAACAACGGACGGTTATTCGTTCCCTTCGGATGGCCGTGTGTCTGTGCGTTAGTGTTCGTGTGCACACGGCTACAAGGACGCCGGAAGGACCCTTCAACAAGGACGAGAGCGAGACTGAAGCGACAAAAGTGGCCAGCCAATAAGAAGCTCTCTTGTAACGCACGGTACTACCATGGGTTGGATTGCGCTCCCACTCACTCAAGCGTGCCAAAGCGAGAAGGTGCTATTTTTTATCAGTATTAGTGTCACTCACTGCACCCATCGGGGTTCGTCACTTCCTTCCCATACCAACCACTAACGGCAGGCGGGCATCGGTTGAATTGTGCAAAAGCCCATCTTCACAGGAGCACATCCTTCCCGCTTCCTGCCCAAACAGCACACATTGGCAGTCAAACTCGACTCGACTCGAGTCAGTCAGAAGGCAATGGCAGTAGCAATAGTAGTAGTCGTAGTAGTAGTAGTAGTAGTAGTAGTAGTACAAGCTGTAGTTATAGCAGTAGGCGATGATAGAAATAATAACAAAATTTTTGCTTTGCGCAAATTTTCCACCCTTGTATGGTTTGACAAGGATTCCTCACGTATTCTTCACGCTCGCTGGATGAGTGAAGATCCGACGTGAAAGTGTTCGTCGCTTCCTTCCGTTACGAGTGGTAAAACAAAAGGATGAAGTGTGGGATAGGCCGTCGTACAACCGCATAAGATCCACACGGCGCGTGAAGGAAAGAAAATTTTATTTCCTGACATTCGTAAGGGTATGTAGTCGCTTCGGCAAAGTTTGCAGGATAACAAGGCAGATGCAAAAAAATAATATTTAAGAACATGCTTTTTTTACGACGTTGATGAAACCAGTGTTTAATGCAATAATATTTAAATAGTAACAAGAGAAGCTTTTCTCCAGTAGGAACATCAGCTCTGCTGCGTCAGCAGATAACTATGAGCAGAACGGGAAATGATCAGTTCTATACATGTTCTACCTACATTGCTACCGGTCGGTAAAATAGAAGAGTTGGTAACGCAAGAATCTACAACACGCCCGACCTGGGATAAAATCTAAACTAGACTTGTGTTCCTTTATCTTTTCAGAACAAAAAATTTCAACATTGGGTACTTCAAGACACAGATGCAGATAGAGTCTATTATTTAGGACATATTATGCAAAAGTAGTTCTAGACAGACAACAGTTTTTGAAGCCAAGTATGTAGAAGACATCGTGAATGAAAGAAGATTATTCAAATTACGAAGGACCAGCCCGGCCATTTGGTCAAGGACCAGACCAGACCTTCACACAACAGGACCAGTCCAAAACCCCATTCGGACCAATCGACTATGATACTATGGGATTGACTATCCTGCTACGAGTAAATAAAGTTAAAGAAAGCCAGAAATAGCAGGTTGTTGTGCCAATAAGGAGGAAGAATCGGGAATAAGACTTACGCGGAACTTCAAGTTACGCGAATTTTTCTGGCAGGCATTATTGGCGTAACTCGAGAATGGACTACGTGACCAGAAATATTTCACATTATTTCACATATAGTTTAACTGAGATCAAGATCTGCATGAAGGTCGATTCTACTAAGATCTAATATCTATTACTAAAACAAGATTTTTACACTCATACTTATTTTACTTAGTTTAATACCAGATCCAAATCCAATCAAAATTGTTTACTATCTTATTTTCTGTTGTTTTAAGCAATTTTTGTGTCTCTTCACACCCTAAACAACATTGCCCCTTTGGCGGAGGACAACCGCTTGACGACATCACGGCATACCTACATTCGCTACAGCAGAAATCTAATCAAATTCCTTCAAGCCAAGCTAGCGATCGAACACCGCGCCAAACATTTCCAAAGTCCAAACGATGCTGCACCGTCCTGTAATAACAACGCCAAAAACGCTCCACCGATCACAAACACATCGCCCGTTCGTACCTTCGATAGCTTCGGGCAGTAACATATTTTCCTCCAACAAATCGCAAGCAGAGAATCGAAACAGCAAGGAGAGGTAAAAGATGCCAGGATGGAAGAAACGAGGAAGGAACAAAGCACGAATCCGAAATGCACGTGTCGGAATCGATTAAGAGTGGAATATTGTCACGCCATTCCTCGCTTGACTTGCTTTATTGAGTGGCCGGGGTTTTATTCCGGCACACTGTGGAACCGGCAGCATGCGTACGGTTGCGAATGAAGCTGTAGGGGGGTATGTTGTCGCTGGTAACGAGACAATGTCTTTACAGCACAGGAACCCAACCACCTCGGTAACATCCGTACCTAACCCCTGTAATCTCACACCAAATCGATAATTATTCGGACCATTTCCATTCGGTTAAGTTCCTGAGTTGGTGAGCCAGTTAACGTTGACATTAGTAAATCTTCTCACTAAGTATCTCGCTCTCCCGGCGTGCGTACTATAACACTTCCTTCAAACTTTTCATTTTTACTTAATGGTTTAAGCGCAAATTAACGCATACCCTTTTAAATGGTTGTCCTCTTTTGATGCTGATTCTCTCAATTTCATTAAAAAGTAAGAAAAAAGAACATCAAAACCAATGTGAAATGCTTCCTTTTAGTGTTATAGTTTTAATAACTCGCTAATGACGTTGTGTTTAAACGCTAAGTGTCCTTAGTAGATCAAAAGCGAGAAGGAGAGAGAGAAAAAGAATGAGCCATGAGCATAGGATTTCTTTGTCCCGTTGTCCTTACAGGGGCTGTGTGCATGGAATGATGCATTACCTAGCACTAAATAGTGTCGGCGTAGTTATGATGTATTCAAACCGGGACCAGGGAACAACAGAGAATAACCATCACCACATCGTAATAGGCAGAATTCTTCACAAGCTTATAATGGACCAAAGCAGAACCTTAAAGAGCGGATCCACGCACTGCCCCGAGTGTCCGGGAGCAACCGGAATGATGCCAAGTGCGAAAATTATCCCTTCCATCATCGTGAGGACATGTTTATAATTAAATACTTGCTCTATTTTCATATTTGTTTTACTACACTTTACAGGCTACTGGCTCCAGAAGCGCAAGGAAAGAAGGGTGTCAAACAACCGGAACACGGTCCTTTTTTCGGTAAACTCACAGGCCTTCACACTTGCTGCAGGAGGGTGTAAAGGGAGATGAGGATTAAACGGTGATGGTCGCTTTTTGATACCGGTTTTACGCTTAATGGCTTATGACTCGTCGCTGCGGATGGTAACGACGAGTTTTCCCTTTCTCCTTCGGAGGGCCGAACCCAAAAAGTGGTTAATGATTTATGCCGCTTTATTAAATTTCCTAATCGTCGGTAATCCCGTCGACAAATAGTCAACGTATTGTGCGGGAGGGTCACCCGGATCGGTTCCCGTCTCTATTGCGGCCACAGGGGAACAACGTCATCGTCATCATCATTATCATGCACCACGAGTTCCTCACTGTGAAGGGGCGTTTTATTGATATTTGTAGCAAATAGCAGACACTTCCAAAGTGTCATGCACCGCACATATTGGTGGTGGGTGCCTCAGTTTGCACCATCTACTTGCGGATGGTCCTTTTTGAGAACTGTGCCATATGGATTCGATTGCTCAGGTGGCAGTCATCGTTTTTGGTGGATTAAGTTTGTTAGTCTGTTTCGATCTACTTCAAACTATTGCTACCGTATGGTGTCGAGTACGAAAGAAAGCATAATATGGAACTATATCGAGAAACAGACCGATGGTTGCTCAAATTTCGAAAGCATTTATAAACCTTGGCATAGACATGGAGCAATAAGCATGGAATAAAAATTACTTTCCCAAGCAGTTTGGCATGAAATTCTTTCCGTAGGCTGTAAAAACCAACACACCTAATCTCTTTACAGACGATAAAGACAAACAATATAACCGCCCTCGATCTCCCGGACCTCATAACGGACGTTCAAGCGAGAACATGTACAAAACCTACAAAGAGATTTACAAGAGTTTTATTTTTCTTCGCCTGCATACACACCATGTTGACTCGGCCTGTTGTGTAAAAAAGCGAAGCGCACGCTCTACCCCCGGAGCCTCTGGAGCGATGGAAACTTTCAAGAGATCTTAAGATTATGTGCCCGAGAAAAACAACCGCCAGCGCGATGGTGGTCGGGCTTACGATAAGAGTCAAACAAAACAAAACGAATACTTTGCGCACGAGTACTATCGGGCCAACGCCGCTTTTTTTGGGGAGGAGAGGTTATATGTTCCCTTCAACCGAGGCGTAATCCGCTGAAAGTTCAACCAGAAGCTCATATTATGGGTCGGTGTAGCATTGCGTAAGGGGAGCGGGTACTGTATAATACAGTGGAAGAGATACTTCAATTTCTATTATATTGTGCTTTTTATGCATACACCACATAAGGGCCAGTAGTATTGAATAGACGATTTAGTGGGAAATAATTACTAATATTATCTTCGGATTGCATAACCTTAGGCGCTTCAAATAATATTACCCATTTTGACAAGTGGATTACATACTTTTAGGCGTTTTATGCATAGAACCACAGCCTTGCCGCTTATACCATTCAAATTATGTTCGTTTTGCCACAACTTGAACAGTTTCGCTCGGATCCACGTTTGCGATCCGATAAATGAAGGTCAAATTTCATAACCCTGGCCTGCCGTTCTGTTATTGAATGCAAAAACCTTCCAAACTTGCCCGTTTGAATACTTCCGCAAACATGATTTTGTTTGTCCTGGCTCTGCCACTTCACTTGACTTTGTTTAACATCGATTCGTTGAGCGATAGATTTTCCCTGTCCCTGCCGGTGTGTGGCATACACACGCATCACAACGCGCCGGGTCAGAAAGTTCCACGTGGTGCACGTGGTCCGGAAAATGCCTTACCATAATTTAAAGGTTGTTTTCATCGTTTGCTCAGTACTTAAGGGCGGATTTATCGTGGCTCTTGTTGCACGGCACGAGAATGAGGTTGTATTGTTGTGCGATTGTGTATTTTGCGCAAGAATTTCGCCTCCAGCAAGAAAATGGTATCAATCGACCAGGTCGACAGACGTAGAGATAAATTGTGGTATCGATGAGAAGTTTCTTGTACGCAAAAGGAGCACTTTGATATGTTAACTTTGTTCCAATTTAAAGCTGATAAAGCTGATTCCTCACATTTTATAACATTTGTATGGTCTTGTACACACTGGCAGCAAACAAAATAATAAAAACAACAACGATAAAATATAGAACAATTCAAGAGCATCTTTTGTTTCTTAAGTGTTACCGACAAGTAGCGCTTAAGCAAATACACCACCGAATCGGTCGCAATCATGAATAATGCATCATAAAGCATACAACACAGACCATAAATACAACACAGTTCCGCCGGCATCAATTGCAAAATAAATTTCGCTCCCTTTCCGCCCGTTTTCCCCGCTGCGCTCCCGACACGCCCGGGAGTTGCACTTGACGAAGGGGGTGGTGTAGCACTACCCGGTCTAGCGGTGGCTAAACGATGGTGCATAATTGAAATAACTCGACAGCGAATCGAGATCTCAAAACTCAACAGCCTCGCTCCTGTACCGCATTCGATACCGAAATGTGGTCCATTAATGCTCCTAAACCAACTGTTATACTTTCGCCACGGCTGCGTACGGGCTGCGCTGTGCCGTCTGGTGGAAAAGCGCAACACATACACGCAAGGCAAGGGAACGCAACCACGCGAGGCACACCGTGCAGGTTCCGAAGCCACGCCGGGCTGATGATGGTGCATCAAATAAAAAAGGGAAACATTATTCAAGCAGTTCGGTAAAGCTTCCGGTGGCACAAGAAGCGGCGAAGTAGCAGCAGTTGTGAGGTTCGCTCGGTTGCCTCTACCTTTTTTGTGCTGCACCCATCACTGTGGCCTTTGGTCCTGACAATCCTTAAATCCCGTGGATTCATCCGTTTGCTCGTCGGTTTTTATTTCTGTGCGCGTTTGTGTGGGGCGCAAATTTTTCAAGTGCACTTTTTAACTACCGTCATTGTTCGGTGTGGAGTGAAGAGCTCAAAAAAGAAGGACACATAGCGAGAGAGAGAGAAAGAGAGAGAGAGGTAAGAAGGAAAAAATCAACATGTGATAAGCATCTCCTGCGGTGTGCAGTGGTTTGTGGTTAAGGGAAACGGATTGAGTCATATCTCTATTTACAACCATGCTTGTATTACTCACAGAATTAAACGATCCCCATAGGCGATCTTATACATTAAGTAAATTAAATGAGCTAAATTAGTGGAAAAATTGATTTACACTTTAAGTCCTTTTGATTGTTTTATCAAACAATTTCCAAGAGCAATTTTAGGCTTCACTTCCAATATTGCTTTTTTGTAGTTACAATTTAATCGAAAGAAAAAACAAACAAAAAATATCTCTAAATAAACTATGTTTAGTATTAACTTAAAAAACAAAACAATTATCCTGGTTTTTACTACAAAATAAAAAAATTCTATCGTCCAATGTTTTCTGCATTAAAACCCGTCTCCCGTCTCTGTTCACAGCTGGGCTTGGTGCGTTTGTTAAGTAGGATAGGATTATCGCTTATATTCCACTCGACTGCCAGCGCGGGCCTGCCGAGTTTTGCACCCATTGTAGTGTCCCCTTTTACTCTACCATCCGGTACCGAAAATGGAAAAAATCAACTGGCGAACCGGAGAAAAAACGAATCAAAAGCGCATGAAACCGGCGCGTCGAAATCGAGCGTAACAATTTTGTCTCGCTTTCGGTAATGCCTGCGCACCCTCTCGGTCGGGTTTCGGTTTGTTGTCATTGTCGCTATTCGATTGTTGTACAAGTGGGCCCTACAAGGGTGAGGCGTCCCGGAACCAGACTGTGAAAAAGGCAAGACAATGTGGAAGCCGACCTCAGCCAGCAAAGATTCCACAGTGGGGTGTGGGTGTGATATGAAAAAAACGCACGAAAAATGAGTATTGAATTGAAAAATCATTTGATACGGTCGTTTTGGGTGTGCTTTGTTGTGATTGCTCGTACCGATCAACACAACGCAACCGATACCCGGTACAGGTAAGAACGGATTTGGCTTTGGTTGCGTAAGCTTACACGCAACGATTAGCACGCACGCGGGATAAGGATAACGATTGGTGGGATTAACGTGCTGCTGCTTGCAGTTCATTTCCTGTCGCTTTTCTTTGTGTGTTGTTCCGGATGACAGAACGGTGCTATGAAGCCCGCACCACAGACCAGAATTTCATACACAGATGCAAGAACGAGAACTAAGACAAAATATTATTTTGTGCAACATACAGTGGACAAAAACTGGTATAAAAATCAATTGTTATTTTTAGATAACGATACTTTCAGTATTTTTGTATTAAAGAAGACCCTTATATAACAGTTTTCTATTATCAAAAGCGTCCTTAATTACGTTTGATATAAAATTTTGGCAAAATAATATTGATGCCCCCCACCATATAGGGTTTGAGCCAACCATGGACACATTTGTTGCACTATGGCATCCTCCTCTGCACTTAATTCATTCACCAACATTGGCGACTTTTAAAAAGAATACATTAAAATTAGCTAAAACCAAATGTTTTATATGACAAAGGGAGGTATTTTTGACCAATTTTGACCGCAATTTGATGTGAGACACCCTTTAGTAGACAATTAATATTTTCATTGTCGGTTAAAATATTCTTTATGGCCAGAAGTTATATTATTTATAATCAGAAGATACATGTGAGTAACAGTTAATATTGCTACAATACATCGAGCCAAATATTAAAACTATAAAAATAGATGAGGATCAAACGTCTAAAGCGTAATACGGTTCAAATAAATCTGAAATGAATGAAGCATTTCAGACTGATCGTTTGCAACCTGGCAGGCATAAAATCGTTAACGAATCGTTTCACCCTTTAAAATGCACTTCTTTCTCAGTTTAATTATCAGCCCAACACTCAGCGCAATCTAACTGCGACGGTATGCGGACGTATTATTTGACAAAAGCTCATTGCTCGGTTAGAGCGCATATTGGTTCGTTTGCACGCGTAAAACCTTCATTGCGTCGGTGTTCATGCCCCCCCTAAACCGAAAACTTTTACGGTCCCAAAAATTGTGCTCCAAACTGAGCAAATAGGCGAGCAACACAGAACATCCCCCGGAAGGCCCCGGGAATCGATCGGCCCTACACCATTAGTTTCTATTCAATTTAGACAAATCCGATATCGATTCCTCCACAAGCGAGACCTCAACGCGAGACTTGCTGCCGGAACCCAACCGGATCCATCGGTGCGCAAATCAAACTAAATGTACGCACCTCACCACACAAAGACTCTCCACTCTCCACAACCTGGCGCCTCAAAATGGAATCAAACAATCGCAAAACGGTCGCTGCTATAGAAGAAACCCTGCACCAACTGGGAGCGTCTAGCAGCCGAATATTTGTATATTTGTGCACCGCAACACGGCACAATGGCGCAGATGGTGCCCCCATTTCGGGAGGAAGACGGTGGTACCCGGGCGGAAATTTATTCAAATCAGACACTTCCACACCCGTTGTTGCGATTTGGAATTTTTTGGATCGAAGTAACCATAGGAAAAGTAATATTGTAAGCCGCATGAAAAATAGTTTAAGGAAGCTATGATTTTTTGTTAAAATGGGTATATAAGCGGGAGCAATTGTTGAATAAAGCAGTTTTCGTTAATCGGTTGAAGTAGAAACAGCGAAGAGTGAAGGTTTCTTTTATCAGAGCTCTGGTTTTCGGCACCTTACCCCCTTCTGTCTGAATAGGCTCCCCAAGCATTGGATAAGGAGCAACTAGCGGGAAGGTCTGGTAAGCGGGACGAATAACCACCTCTGCTTCACCGGGAAAACTCCGTTACCGTCGCACTGAGTCTTCAGCAAAAGGATCAGTCCTTCGCGTGGTCTGCCGAAGAAGCTCGGCGTGTAACATTTGGTGGCTCCAGAGAGGAAGAAATCAAAAGACGTCGTACCGTCGAATCGAGAAAAGAAGATATCGTTTTGAAAACAGAATTGTTCGATCGAAGAATCCGTGACGTAGAACATTTCGATTGAAGATAATTGACTAATTCCTGTTCATCGGAAAGGAATCTGCGTTTTGATTAACAATTGCGCAGGTATACTAACTTTCAACCATGGCGAACAGGAAACTATATTTCGTGGAAAATGAAAACGGAAATTGTCGTTTGTGCTACGAAGCTGACGATCCCAATGAAATGGTACGCTGCGATGAATGTGATCGCTGGTATCACGCTTCATGTGCAAAGATACTGCGATTACCGAAATATGATGAAACATTTACGTGTGAGAAGTGTAACGACGATAGAGCTGAATATTCACGGATGTCAAAGAATGATTCAACAATCCAAGCGTTAGTAGAAGCTTTGAAAGCAAGTGGTCTGAACGCAGCAACGAGTATGAAGCGCATGTCGCTTAGCAAATTGCCATATTTTGATGGAAAACCCAAAGATTGGTCCAAGTTCAAACGAACCTTTGAAGAAACCTCTAAGGAAGGAGAATTCAGCAATTTAGAGAATCTTAACCGTCTTCAGCATGCATTGAAAGGAGATGCGGAACGATGTGTTCGGAGATTATTCCTTGATCCGGATAATGTTCCAACCATCATTTTGAAACTAGAAGAACAATTTGGAAGACCAAAACAAGTGTACAATGATTTGTTAAAAGAAGTCTTGAGAGTGAAGCTCGATAACGAAATGAAGATTCCCGAGCTATCAGATGCATTAGAAGACATGATTACTAACCTCAAGGCTATGAAATGGGAGGCGTATTTACAAGATCATCGTTTAGTAGATGAATTAGCCTTCAAGTTATCTACAAGCAAGCAATTGAAATGGATAGAATACAAAGAACATATTGAGAAAGCCTACGTAGTACCGAACGTGCTACATTTCAGCCAATGGCTTCTTCCTATTGCTGAAAAGATTAGAAAGCTGCCTAAAAACGCAGAACGACCACGACAATCGGTAAATTTTAACCAGCCTCAAAATGTAAGTGTTCCATCGAATCACCAACGTCCTCCACAATTGAATTATAAACGGCCTATATATCCTCGAAATACACCATCAGGACAGCAACCGCGAAACACTCGACCATTCGTAAAACCATCTAATTCACACCAAGGAAGCATTCAACCGCGTATCCCTCAACAATCATGCCCACTTTGCAACGGATGCCATGAATTGCATCGATGTGAACGTTTTAAGAATATCCCAGCAGATGAGCGGCTCAAGGTAGCTATAGACAGCAAACAGTGTCAAGCATGTTTAAAATCTAACAATCATAATATGAGCAACTGTTACGCGACCAAGGAATGTGGTATTCAAGGTTGCAAAGAACACCATCATCAGTTGTTGCACATTGAAAACACAGCAAGGATGAATTATCATCAGACTATACAGAACGTATATTATCAAATCGTTCCTGTTGTGTTACGAAATGGGAATATTACTGTGAAAACCCACGCTTTCCTGGATGCTGGATCATCACTAACATTAATTGAAGAAAAGATGGCAAATAAATTAAAATTGGACGGAGCGAAGGACCCTCTTATGCTTACATGGACGCAAAATCTTTCGATGAAAGAAGATAATAGCAGAAGAGTAAACTGCATGATCCGTGGCGTCAACGAAAAGAAAGAGCACGAGTTAAAAGGCATTCGAACGGTGAAGAACTTACAATTGCCAAACCAGTCACTGTCTGGGACAAAGCTAGCAGTTCGATATCCGTATCTGAAAGATATTAAAATAACGGATTATGAAAAGGCATATCCTACTATATTGATTGGATTGAATCATAGCCATTTATTAATGCCATTAGGCCGGAAAATGGGACGACCAGATGAACCAATGGCGATTAAAACAAAGCTTGGTTGGTTGATTTTTGGCATTGACAAATCAAACGCAAAAATGGAAGAGAATCACATATTGATTCATAAAAGCGAAGAATTGATGACCGATATGATAAAAAGATATTTTTCAACCGAGGAGTTTGGAGTGAAACCTGTGAAAACAGTGAAATGTCAAGCGATAGAAAGAGCCAAGTCTATTATTCAGCAAACACTCAAGAAAAAGGATGGTCGATACGAAGTAGGCTTGCTTTGGAAGAATGACGACATCGTTTTACCGAATAGCTATAACAACGCACTTCGTCGCTTGGTAACACAAGAAAAGCAACTAGATAAAAACCCGGAATTGAAAACGTGGCTGTGCAATACCTTCAAGGAGTATCAGCAGAAAGGATATCTACGTAAGCTGAGTCAGGAAGAAATATCTCGACACTCTCCAAGAACATTCTACATCCCACATTTCGTGATAGTAAACAAAAATAAGCCAATTCCGAAACCAAGGTTAGTTTTCGACGCCGCAGCAACGATTAACGGTGTTTCTTTAAATTCAGTATTGCTAACCGGACCAGATGAAATGGCATCATTGTTTGGAGTACTTTTGAGATTCCGTGAAGGACCCATCTGTATATGCGGGGACATCAAGGAGATGTTTCATCAAGTAAGAATACGTCCAGAGGATCAAGACGCACAGCGAATTTTATGGCGAGACGGCAACTCTAGTAAGAATCCCGATACCTACGTCATGCAGGTTATGACGTTTGGAGCAACGTGTTCACCAGCGTGTGCTCAGGTTGCGAAAAATCGAAATGCCGAGGAGAACAAAAACAAGTATCCGTTAGCACTCGAACCTATTAAAAATCAACACTATGTGGATGATTACCTCGATAGTTTCTTTTCGATGGAGAAAGCAATCGCAACAGTAAAACAAGTCATCGAAGCCCACGATGATGGAGGATTTTATATTCGAAACTTTGTGTCAAACAAACAGGAGTTAATGAACAACATCTCGCAAGAACGCCATCAAGTAAGAACTTTGGTTGATATTAAAGAAAAGGATGAAGCTATGGAAAAGATTCTAGGTGTTCAATGGAATACTCGAAATGATTATTTTAGCTACAAAGTCGATCTGAAACGTATTGATGCAGAAACGAAGCCTACTAAGAGAGAAGCATTGAGCTTTGTAATGAGTGCTTATGATCCACTTGGACTTATTAGCCACATCACCATACATGGTCGAATAATTATGCAAGCCATCAACATTGCCACGGAAGATTGGGATGGAAAGATTCCCGATGCATTGTATGAAAAGTGGCGTGAATGGCTGAAAATGACAATGCTCCACCTGGAAAATGGTTAAAGGGAAAGGTAGTGGAAACAGCAATAGCCCCGGATGGACAGGTACGATCGGTTATTGTAAAAACTATACAAGGATTGATAAAAAGACCAGCTATAAAGGTTGCAGTCATAGATGTGACGCCGAAAGAGCATCTTCTAGTAGTGAACAAATTTTCGAAGAAACCTGGCAAAAGAGATCAATCGGATAATGCGAGCAGCCCAATGAAGAAGAAATACAAGATCGAATCGCGCAATTAAGAATCAAGGAAATTGAAACAAAAATCACAACGCTGAAGATATTATTTTGCATAATTCACCGGGTTGAATTATGGAGGGGAGTATGTTGCGATTTGGAATTTTTTGGATCGAAGTAACCATAGGAAAAGTAATATTGTAAGCCGCATGAAAAATAGTTTAAGGAAGCTATGATTTTTTGTTAAAATGGGTATATAAGCGGGAGCAATTGTTGAATAAAGCAGTTTTCGTTAATCGGTTGAAGTAGAAACAGCGAAGAGTGAAGGTTTCTTTTATCAGAGCTCTGGTTTTCGGCACCTTACCCCCTTCTGTCTGAATAGGCTCCCCAAGCATTGGATAGGGAGCAACTAGCGGGAAGGTCTGGTAAGCGGGACGAATCACCACCTCTGCTTCACCGGGAAAACTCCGTTACCGTCGCACTGAGTCTTCAGCAAAAGGATCAGTCCTTCGCGTGGTCTGCCGAAGAAGCTCGGCGTGTAACACCCGTGGTGTATTGAAAAACGGCAAACACTCGTACCGCGGTGCGCACGGAACGCACCCGATTGCGTTTGATTGAGTGGCTGGTCCTGGTCGAGCGGCCGCCTCCCAGACACCGTCAAAAAGGGGGAAAAAATAGCGGGCTTCAAAAGATAAAACACAAATCACTCCGCACACGGCGCACTACTCTAACATCTAAAACGCTTCAAACCAACGAGGGTTTTAGAGTTTTTTTGCGCAAATCAAATTCACCAATTCGAATCATATATCGGGTTTTCCCTTTATTTGATGATGCTAAAGTGTTTCTCCTTTTCCTTTTGTGAGTTGGTGAGGTTTAGACATCCTTCCTGTCAGCTTGAAGTACGCTTAACAAATCGAACCAAAACTCCTGCTGATTGATGGTAGTGAGACATTCAACCGTCATCGCTAACAGGGCAATGAATGGCAATGAAATGGGATATTAAACTACAACCAGAACCTTGGTGTTTTTTTCTTCCTCAAAGTGCTCCTCTAAAACTGATGCCAAATCCTTTTGCAAATCAACGTAACATCCTTACGCATTGAAATAGTTATTTAATTAAGTGCGACTTAAACGATCCCGTCGCGCAAATACAAATTCGATTTTGTCGCGACAAAAGCGAACATCTCCCCCTCCACGCTGCTTCCGTTCGCGGGCAAGATTTGGCAATGATTTAATTCGTTTCTCGTTTCTTGCCTCATCAAAACCCGTGGGCGAGTCCCGTTGTCGATTATAGCAATATCCCGCGCGCTAAACATCACCGGGGTGCGGGCTTGCCTCATTCACACGCAGCAGGTTGCCGTGGAATTAGTCGTCGCCCTTCGTACGGTTGTGAACTTTCTTCGCGAGCGGTCACCACCACCTGAGTCGTGATTTTGTTGTTTCCCCCGATCCCTTTTTATCGCAGTATGTGTCCAAGTGTACCGCAGCACTTGAATCAGTTAGCGAGCTGTCGGTTTTAATTTGTCCTATCGCTCACAATCACAAGCACACCTCCTGCTACCTTGGTGCGCCTTCTTGGGCGGATACAAAAAATTTAATAATAAAATATCCCTTTCGAAAGGACAGCATCCTTCGGGGTTTGCTTTTTGCTTTTTGTAGGAGCGTTCACTACCAGCAACCAAGTGGAGGGACAGTAGGCGAGACGGAAGAGTGCCACGTGGCCACGGCACCCTTGCGTGAAATGATATGTTTATTTTCACACCCAATATTTCCGGCCGGTTCGCGCGTAATATTGTGGCAATTTGTGTCAAAACGATTTCCACAACGACACCCCACACACCCACAGAGCAAGTACTTGTGTTTCACCTGCACACCGTGACGACGAGCACGGATTCGTGGAGTAAAAAGGTGGGATGTAAAAATGACACAATCAAATACACATCCTGCCACAAATGTCCCGGGCCGTACCGGTGAGTGTGTGGCAACCGCCCTGTTCACGGTGCTCAGCATCGTTTTTCCCTTTATTTTTCTTCCTTTCGATTGATATCGCTGTTTGGGCAAAACATTATCTCAAGCATCGGCACGTGGGTGCTTAGACCCTTCATCTTAAGGGCCCACGGATATGCACGACCCGGTACGATACGGTACGATTGACTTCACGCCACGCGATAGGCATGGCCGGGGTCCACAGGGTTTCGAGATGGTGTGAATGATTTTTATTACATTCTTTACACTGGCGCCGACGGTGCCGGAAAATTACATCTCGCATTACAAGCCGTGTTTGTACAGTGCCCACATCGTCCATTCAAACAACACTGGCAACAGTGGGAACTCAGACGCACTTCAAAGAACGCAACTATCAGCAAACACATGATTTCGCATCTCTCGGCGCGCGTGTGTGTTTGTGTTGCCGTTTTGGGTTGGGTGGAAAGCAAAACACTTTCAATCCGCTTTTTTGGGTAAATTAATTGCATTTCCCGGCATTAAAACTTGGTTTGTTGTGATATTGTGTTTGATTACACAGATTTTCATTTGTACTTTGGGGTTTGTTTTTGTTTGTCCGGCGTCACCGTACCATTTGTATGTACTTTGGTAACATAACCATACTGTAACCCTTATACTGAGCGCTTTTTGTGTAACAGATTGCATACTTTTAGGCTCACACATTGTACAAAAACTTATACATAAAGCGCCCAAAATTGTTGCAATTTCAATAACAAACCTCATTCTGCTAAACTGTGCCAATTTATCCGCTAAAATGGTGCTCAATGATACAGAAACGCTTAGAAAATGCGAAGTATGACATTATAACTCAATACTAAGCGTATATGGACTTATCTTAGTAATAAACTTCGCTCGAACCTGAGTGCGCCTCGAATTATCTAAACAACTACACTTCAAAGCCAACTGCCATTGGAAATGTTAAAATGTTTCATCGAAGCTACATTTGAAATTTGTCCGTTTTTCATATCCAACATTATCAAAATGATCACAGTTACCAACTGTTAAACCGGTTAAACCTAAACGTTTTCCTGTCTGGAAAGAAAGTAACTTTTCAACTCTTTCCATCTACACTGCTCACATCCACTCACGCTGTCGAAAATTCTGCAAATTTTCTGCATCCAAATTCTAAATCCTCATTGGCTTCCAGAATGGCTTCCGCAGTAACACTGGCTGCAGAAGACTTTGGAACGCTAACGGACGGGCAGGGCCGTAGTGTATCTGTGCAAAAGTTTACTTGGCAAACGGTGGCCGGTTTGAAGCTGTCCGTGCTGAATCTGGACGCGGCCATCATTGAACTGTGCGCACCGGACCGTACCTGGAAGAGTAGCGCAAACGTACTGCTCGGTGTCGAACGGCTCGAAGAATATTTGCAGCTCGACCCCACACTCATCTGTGCCGCTCATTTCGAGAAAGGTTGGCCCCTTCTGGCGGGCAATGGTGTGCGACCGGATGCGCCGGGCGGCCGTACGATAGATCCCAATCGTGTGTGGCATTCTTTCGTGGACGAAACACGGCTTCATCTGAGCTTGGTGCGCAAATCGCCAGCAAAGCATCGAAGCACCTATGCTACCGTCACCATAAGCGTGGAATCGTCGAACGTAGTCCGCATCCAGTATCAAACCTATTGTACAAGCGACGAAGTTTTCCGGTTAGCTCATCGATTCCTTCTCAATCTTGGAGGATGTGATGCCGGTGCTCACGGAACTTTTGACCATGTCGTACAACTGAACGCAGACACCTACGTGGATGAGAACCGTAAATTTCGAACGGCGGCAGAAAATTTTGCCGATCTTCGCATCGCACAGCATCTCGGTTTGAGCCTGTACAAAGCACGAAACGAAGGTTTGCCGTGTGCGGACAGCATCGACGGTATTTATGGGCTCAATAACACCGCCGAAGATGGGTTTGCGATGCGACTGATTCATACCGGAAGTGGTCGAGCGATGGAACTGTACACCAATTTTCCTTGGATGCATTTTTCCAGCCTCGGCCATCTGCCGTCTGGGAAAGATGCGATCGTTCCTTTTTACCCTCGCGAAGGTGTACAACGCGTTTCGCTAGTATTTGATTTGGATCAGTTTATTTTGTCCGTTATCAGTGGCACGGAGCAGGCCTCCTCGGGCGATGAACAGCAGGACAATAATGGCGATGTAGACCACGATCGACAGGAACAAGATTCTACAACTTGTTTAGGAAAATACATTAAGAACGATGGCTTCCTAATACATCCGCTGGCGTGTCCTTTCCGACCAATGGAAAATCACAACCCCACACCAGATTCACCGGATACGCAACTCCCCAATACCTGCCGGGGACAGACTCCAATGCCCTTTATTGGACATGTAACGCTGAAATTTGGTATCTGTAAACCTCTCACGGCAGAGGAGAATGCTCAATCACCACCAGCCTTCAATTAACGCGCACGAAATGAAAGGCTAATCGGTATCGTATCGTAGAAAACAGACGAAATTTCAAATTAATTTTCAATACAACGGCCCTTTCACGGCCATTGTACGAATCAATAGGGCGCTGTGAAACTAGTGGTGGAAAATAAATATGAAATTGAACTACCACACAACCCTGAATCCGGAGATTGGATTGCTCCCTGTATACGGCTAGCCAATATTCAATAGCACAAGACATTCAAGAATCAATCATCCATTTCGAAGCTAGCTGGTTGCGCTATTGCATGCCAACTACGACTGCAGTAATACAGTGTGTGATGAACATACACTAAAAAGTTCTCAAAATTTGTAAAATAATAAAACAGATTTTCTGTATTTTATTTCATTTTTGAATGGAATGAAAGAACCTTGTGGGAAAAACACCAGAAGGTATGCAAAATTGCTGAACAAACAGGCTTATTTTAATATTAACTTTTAAAAATGTGTTTTTTACTACGGAATTGCTATGGAGAAGCAATGTAAACCATGGTCACGTTCAGGAGCTACTCTTAAATCTTAACATTGGCACTGTAAATCAAAAAAGGTACAGCCAGCTCCACAATTGGAATCCTTCTACGTATGATCCACCATGCGTCTCCATCACGGATCTCCAGCCACGCGGTACAATATGCTGTGGCTTCTGTTAATATTGATGTTGTTTGTATCAACAGTAATAGTAGTGCGCAGCTCGAAACTTGAAACTTCTGCCTGTCCACCATTACCTACCATCGCTGGTGTACTAACAACCGTAGGGCGTAATATAAAGTTCGATTCGATTTGTGTGCCAACACTCGCCCGTCGCTCTCTGTTTGACTAGGCAATGCCGGAATCGCTCCGGATTAGAATCGGAATCAAATTCCGGCACAAACCGAACCCCACAGTTTACCGAAGCAACCGATTCGAGCACCCCTCCAGGCGCTCGTTACTGTACTCTTACGATGGTTGGGAACTGTTTGGTGCCACCAAGGATCGATGGTGCCGGATACCATTCGTATATTTCCTTTTGCATAGCTGCGTCCATTTTGAAATACACGGCATCCATAGAGGTGCGGACGGATATGCAAAAGGGTCATGCGAACATTTTCCAATATTGTAAAGCACAGTGCCGATTCGTCGATGAATCGTAATCGTTTGCCGAACGCTGTGCCAGTTGGTTTTGGTTTGAAAAACCAATAACTTGTCTGTACCGGAGGAGAAACCGGGTAAAGGAGGATCGTGAAACTTTTGCAATCGTTACCAAACCTTTGGAAGGTTTAGGATTTATTTTTTTGCTGCGCCATCCGTACGATACTAAGCGTTCTTTGTCGTGAGTACCGCATCGCTGCGGTAAGTTTGGTTACGCATCACGAACACATTCCGCTCGCATTTAGCAGTTAAGTTCCAAAGCGAATGGAATTTATTAACTCTCGGAAGGTGTGTTCCCGTCAGAGTTATTGGAAAACGTGACCGAAGAGTAAGGAAAAACATAACAAATCTGAAAGATCTAGTAAACCATAATGCAGCATTTTGCATACTTCTAGACGCTTTCGCCTCAATGAAAGCGTCATGCACCAAAAAAATTTCTATTCGCTTTCTGCTGTGCTGGTTTACAATTATGAATTTTACATTTACAAATACAATAATGTGTATTTTGCATCCAAAAAATACAAAACAATTCTCCTACAGTTCATATATTGGGAATAATTATGACGGTTCTTCACCTTATATGGACTGAAGGGCCTCTTTATCTCAAGTTCTGTACTATAATTCTGTTCATATTTAAATTAAAAATGAGCTCATAAAAAATAAAAGTAAACGACAATTTGGAGCAAACGGCAGGATAAATAAAACAAAAAGTTACAGAAAAGTACGTCACCCGGTCGCACTCGTTCGCAACGCTCAGCGTCGTTGATGCTGGTGTAATGTGTTTTAAATATGTAAACTCTGTAAATTCGTTTATCGTGTCAATAAACAGTTTTGCTTGTTACCACCCCCAACTTCCCGTCAACTTCCAGCCGCGTAATTCTCACTGTCACCATCACCGGACTCAGGAACGTTGAGGCATCTGTCCGCAACGCCACATACCTTCGTACCGTTTTTTTTTTTTGGTGCGGGTTCGTTTGATGCTGCTGCTGGATGCAACAATATGCGCCCGGACAGCTGCTACCATTCTCAGAAGTGTCATGCAACATTCGAGTGGTCTGACCGTGGTTTGAGTGGGGAGAAGTGCAATTTGGAAACCTTTTTTCGGCGCGCCAAAGCAATCGCTGATGTTGCGCGAAAGGTTGCCCGTTTTATTGCAGAGTATTAACCATTAGCCAACCAATTACATTAGCCTTCGATGGATGTAACCAAAGGAAAAAATGGGTGAGGCTGGCACACGCACAGGTTAAAAGTTTAAGGCACTTTCGCACGATTTGCTCATCGCACAAACTTCACGGCGGCGACGGCACTTGTCAAATTTACTTTTCATGTGCCATTTAATGCCATTTAAGATCGGTACCATTTAATTGCGCTTCTTTAAAAAAGGGAAAACTGAACGATGTGTAACTTTGTTGAGCCAACTGGTGTTTGTTCTCCTTTATTTATTTGCTACGCGAAAGAAAATGCGTGCGCATAACAGTGACTCCGTAATGAGCAAAGCACTTTATTTGCATCCAGTATTCTGTAATGCCAGCTAAAAAGGTGACACTAATGACATTCCTGCAATTATAGGTTGCATAGACTTTAGTTGTTAAATATGAGTGAGTTATGTTTGTAATTTTCAGTCAAAACATAACCAATACTCTCTTCGAACGCTCATTAAACTGCGAAGGATTGTGTCTTGCGTCTGATTGTATGCAAAATACTGTTAGTTGGTGACAGTAACCGAACTCAAAAGATAAAACATGTCTTGTTTGCATACTTGCACATACCACATACCCCTAACACGAAACTACGTGAAACAACGGCAAGGAGAGCAATAAAGAGACAGTGAAGTTTAATTAACTTTATCGTAACCAGCGCAAACATAATCGATCGATAACAAGATTGGCTTCGCTATAAACAATTCATCGCCGCATTAAACAAAACCTAATTTCAATTGAGACATCCGAAAACCCAATTGCCACTAGCGTCCAATGGAGTAGCTCCGATCCGATTGCAGCAGGCAACAGGCATGGAATTGTGCGCATGACCCACCGAACTATTTGCAGAAAGGATCGGATCAACATCTTGCCTCGAGTGTTTCGTGGCAAGCAAGCAGCAGCACGCGGTGGCAAATCCATGGGAATCGAAATTGCTGTCCCGGGCGGGTTCGGGCGCTCAAGCACAAGCAAATAGCCTCAAGATATTATGTGACAAAATCATAATCCCGTACAAAATCATATTGTCGCAGAAGTAGGGTCCGCCTCAAGGCAACCTTTCCTAAATGTCAGCCCGACCGGGATGTCCTTTTATCGTCTTACAATGTTTTGTTATTTACTGTGTACACACGCGCACACAACTCGACTCAACTCGTTCGCAACGGTCCGGGCGACCATTTGCTTGGTGTTTGGCTGACCCTCGGTCCATATGCTGCTTACCATCCCTCTTTTACATCGCTCTGTGTTCTGTGACTGTTTTATTGATCATGGTGGAAGAATATTTGCATTTCTCGACATTTTTTGCCCGAAGGTTCGAAAGAACAATTAGATGTTCACCCATTCATATGATTTCAAGATAGGAAATGGCTTTCTAAAGTTGTTTGTTGTGTTGTGTCAGAGGACAGTTTGTTTTTCTTGCTCAAGTGTCCTTAGATTGTTAACTAAGAGATTTTACAGAATTAGATACTAGATTTAATTACATTCCATTTAGCTAAAGCTGCATAGTCGCAAAATGGATACAAATAAGGATGGATTGCATACTGTTACGCGCTGTGAATCATAGACAAAATCAAGATTCAACTATTTACTTGTTTTATTTCTTGTTTGTTATAAGGTAAAGTTAAATGCGGATGAGTTCAACCATCCGTACAACAAACCTTTTCAATCAACGAACAATTTATCGCATTCGTTAATGCATTGTTCATCCTTCCACGAGTATTGTGAGCGTGAACTACCATCAGGACCATTCGTCAATTGCCTACAATTTCTCAACCTGAGTGACCATTTCGTCCACCCGCTACATGAGTGGCTGTTTTGCTGGTTGTTTAGGAACATCTTTTTTCACAACGATGTCCATGGTAAAGTCCTCTTTCAGACCACCCCACCAAAAGTAAAGACGAAACAAAAGGCCCTTTACTTCCAGCAGCCGAAACACTTGGTCACCATGGCAAATAGATGGCCCCTAAAGCTCCTACCGACAAACAACAAAAGGACGCATTTGTCCCGAAATGCCTTCCCACCGTACATACTCTTGCATTGGCATCGAACAATTACATCGCATTCTTCATCCTTTCATCCTTGCCGAACACAGGACAGGACGACGCTCAATTGAGTTGATTCTTCATAACAATTCAATCATTTCCGACCGGAGACTGTGTGAAGCAGCCGGGCATGAAGTCGACTTCGGGATGGCAGTTTTGGCCATGTTATATTGCCACCGTGCGCCAAAGTACCCGAAAACTAATGAATGATGCTCAAGATGTAGGCGCGTGCTTTTATTATTGGTTACGGAATCCCGTGTCAGATCGTTTCGGGGGGGGCTCGATATTGTCCGACAAGATAACTGATTATTGCAACTTACTGGACACACAGGTTGAGCGTCGTCCAGGTGGGAGCAAATGGGTCCTTGATTTGATCCATAGGACCGTATGTAAGGTGAGATTAACATTATGCCTAAAGTTTAAGATTGTTTAGATGAATTTGGTAATTATACTTAGTATGTTAAGTATCTTGACATATTAAATAACTATATTAGCATTTGTACAGTACGTTTTCAAACTTCCAGATCAATTCCTTTAAGAAAATTTGATTAAGATAATCAGGAAAGATGATTTGTTGATGCCGTCGACAGTTTCCTATATTATGCCATCCTTACAAAGGTCGTTTGAGCTTCGGAAAGCAAGCAAATTGACAGCATATAGTTGTAAAAAAGATGGACCAGACCATTACAACCAGTGTTAGATGAATCTGTTTAAGATTCATGACTCTGGTCCAATCTTTAAACTTAACGATTAAACCTGAACCTCTATATAAAGATTTCACGTATCATCCAAAATGTATGACTCTCCAGAAGTTTGTCCCTACTCAGGTTCTCTCTACTTATCTACCCCCGTCATTAGTTACCAAAAATATTCATTCACTGGTTCATTCATGTTCACTGGTAAAAAATGCCAAACAGGTCGACGATTTACAACATTCTGACTACCTAGAGACGGACTTATGACTGATTATCTACGATTTATGACTATCAAAGTTCAACCTGACCACATTCAATAAAATCACAACAACAGGGGACAACACCTCAGATGGTGAATTGTTCACAACAAAACTAGCACACTCAGGGTACGTCACGACGATCGACAACACTCCCCGAGTGTCCCGTCGGTGTGATGCTTTTTTTGTCATTTCCCGAGCTTCTAGCATACAAATTATCGCATGTCGTCAAATTGAATTACTTTCCACCGACGGTACCGTACCTTACACACGCGGATGTGATGCATGTGTTCCCTTTTGTCTGGAGTCGTCGACTCCATCCAAACCAATCCTGACGATGCCAATTCCTGCTAACAACAAGAATTGTTCTTTCCTCGCGAAACAGGCTGCTTGCTTGTGTGAAACCAGCAGTGTGTTAAAAGGACCAGAGTGGCTGCTTACATCCTTTTTCTATCAGCTCCTGTCAACACCACCCCTACCCACGCTGCGAGGTGCTATAGAGGGTGGCAAACGGGCAGATAGAAAGAAGGACGCGGCGTAGTGGACACGCGAAGCGAATCGTCACGCTGTGCTCCGGTACGACTTACAAATTACACCAGTAAAGCTCCACCATAGCCAAGCCGGTTGTGTTGAGCCTTTTTCCACACAAAAAGCACCTTCTCGCACACATCGATACACCTAAGGGATTTATTTCAGCCAACTAAAAGATCCTTATGTACTTCGTCAAAGGGCACACGCATACACATGCAGCAGCTGTATAGCATATAGTCGTCTCTTTTACACAAACTCATATCTTCACTTTCTCTCTCTCACTCCGATGGAAATCCTTTCGTAAGGACACACCCAAAATGGTTCAAAAGCCACAAACACTACTACCGCATGCGCTTACACACACACCCACACAGTGCAACCGGCCCGTATAGCGCTCTCACTTTCATCCGCACGACTTGCTTGACGTGGTTTTGCTAAAATAAATGTTTTACTTGCAAAGGAACACAGTTTGTACAACTTTTTTTCGCTCGTTCCTTCGGGAAAAGTTGCTGGCGATGCTGGCGCCGGTTCGGGTGGTTAAAATTACTTTCTTGCTTGCGCGTTTTGTGTGTGTGCATGTGTGTCTCGTTCGTGGGGATGCCGTCGCTGGAAGTTGGCACAATAAGAAGCTTCCTTTTACGAGCGAAGCTTAACAAACAACAACAGCAAAAAAAAAAAGGTTTTGACTTGCTGCAGGTCGCTGCGTCGAACGGAAGGGAACCCCGCGAAGGAAAGACACACTCTGTAGCACAAGAAACCTGATTATTGTATTACAACTAGCCCCCTTACACAGGATGGGGTGATGCTCGTGCCGGGCCACATACGGCCATTTTCCACTGCCCAAAAACGCTTGTGTGAGTTTTGCGTCACTGGTCGTGTGCGAGAGTGAGAACGAAGCGTACGCAAACGCTTACGCACAACAGCCAAATACACACACACACGAGGGGGCGCCATTTTACTTGCTGCAGGACCAGAGCCTGGCGGAAAAATATCCTGGCGGGTTGCGAGGCCGGAATGAGATTTTCATTTCTCCGCCCATCCGCGTACTGGCCCCGTACCGGGGAATAAAACCGGATGGATAGGGGTGAACATTGTTGGCAGAAAGAGCGAGTAGGTGATATTGCGCGATAGAGAGAAGCCGATGGTTGGCGGAGTGCACCGGGGGCAGGAAGGAAGACATGACGGAAGTGTAGCGCGTGCAAAATTTTCACAATTTTCCACAAAGTTAAAATAACATTTTCATTCTTGCCTTCGTCGGTGCCGGTCACAGTCGTCGTCGTTGAGTCGGTCGGTCGGTTGTCGTTATCCGCGACGTAAACGCCTGTTTTGCCTGCCATTTTTCATTCCGTTGGTGACGGTCTGACCATCCATTAGACGGTACAATTGTAGTTAAATTTTCGGAAAATACGTGTGCGGTAGCCTCAATGTACGATTTTAAGTGAAAGAAAGGTTTTTAAATCATAAAAGAGTGGTAGTGAAGTGATCAACACACGGTACAAAAGATATTAAAACACAAAACGTGGATGGAACGAATGGATGGAAATAATTTTGACCAGTTTTTCACCAATAAGTGAAGTCCGTCGCCTAAACGGGAAGTGATCTCTGCATCGAAAACTGTTTTAAAGTGCAAAAATCAGTTCAATTATCGTATAACAAGAATTACAGTGAATTACAGAATTACACAGTTACAAACCAAAAATGGAGCGTATATAACCAAGTGTGTGCGTGCGTTCATAAGTGAATTTACTAACAACAAATAAGCATTCGAAGTAAAGCGGAGTATGATGCATCCCGCAATGGCATCACCGCTCGATCTGCGACCGTCGGGGTTACTATCAATCGGTGCATCTCCATCACATGCTACCACTTCTGCGGGCACTAGCTCTTTAGACGACCCTGCGGGCCAATCGCAACAGCACTACCATTCCACTGCCCAGCATCTCCACCACCAGCCACAGGGCGGAGGCTCCCATAACTGTCAGGTTCCACCGTCGGCGAATCGATCCAGCGGTGTAAGCCGCAACCGTTCACGCAGTAGTTCCGGTTCGGAAAATGGAACCTCCGGTGGACAACAGAACCATGCCAATACGGACACGGGCAACGGGACGGATGAGGGCGGTACGACGGGGAAATCCGGTAGCCACCGATCGCAGAGTCTGGTCAAGCCGCCCTACTCATACATAGCGCTTATCACTATGGCAATACTACAGTCACCACAGAAGAAGCTGACCCTCAGCGGTATCTGTGAGTTTATTATGACACGGTAAGTAGTGCGTTGTTTTATACTCAAACAAGGATAAAAGTGCCTATCCCCAATATTCTCATGTGTTCATGTGTACGATCATGTGTTTATCTACATAAAAAATTGCAATTATTAAGAGTACTACTCTTCAACATTAGTAAAAGATAGCTCAGTAAATGTGAAAGATCCTTAAGACATTCTAATATTTATCCCACTAAGCTGCAACATAGACAACAGACTAAACTGTCACTTCCACCTGACAGGTTTCCGTACTACAAGGAAAAGTTCCCTGCATGGCAAAACTCCATCCGACACAACCTCAGCCTGAACGATTGCTTCATCAAAATTCCCCGCGAACCGGGCAATCCGGGCAAGGGCAACTTCTGGACGCTGGATCCGCTCGCGGAGGACATGTTCGACAACGGTAGCTTCCTGCGGCGCCGTAAACGCTACAAACGTACGACCCTTGCCCAGAGCATGGGTTTCCCGGGTGTGTTTGCACCATTCGCACCGTTCTGGATACGAAAACCGGTGCCCGTGATACCGATGCATCAGTTCGGACCGGCTCACGCCGCTGCATCCGCTTCGGTGGCCGGGTTTGGAGCGGATGGACCCGGCGGACCGCTAGCAGCGTTGGGACCGGGGCGGACCAGCGACTTTCTGCTAGACAGCAAGCTTAATCTGTTCGGTTCGGTGAAGATGGACGATCTGAATGTGGCCATGATGGAGAACAGTGACTTTCTGCAGCGGAATGTCGATAGTTTGAAGATCTCGAGTGCTATGAACAAGTTTTTCCACGGCTATCATCAAGGGCAGGCGGGTGGCAGCGGGCCGCTGATAGATCTGTACGACGATGGACCACACCCGGCAAGCCTCGGTGTACATCCGTGCAATGGTGGGCTGGTGCGGGAAGCCATCTCTTATCCGTACGGAGCACACAAACTTCCTGGCACACGCATGGGCGATCCGGAACCAAACGAACGCAGTGATCGACGAGGTGATTACGCCGAAGAGGGCCACATCTCGGCAGATCTTGATCTTTCGAGTGACGATCGGATCGATGTTGAGAGTGAGGACGATTATAAATCACCAGCAGACTGTGGGCCGGGATCGCTTAGTTACCACGAGATGCTGCTGAATGGCCGTAAAACCATTCCAGAGGATGCACCAACAAATGCTCATCTATCAGGAGCATCTAGATCACCACCGGCCGTGGAACATCCACATCCAGCACAAGCGTCACCCACGATCGAACCGTCTGGTGATTACTCGCCACATTGTAGTCCCTCACGGACGGTGCGTGATTCGGACGATTACTATATCGAAGAAGACGAGCAGTCCGACAAGGCAAGCAGTAGCGGTGGTTCGGTGGAAGAATCGCGGCCAGCTACAAAGGATCGTCGCACACATTTCTATACCGAGCTGCAACCTTCGCTAATGGTGGCGGAACCGATGCGTGGGATAGTTCCCGCCAGTAACGGACATTCGGAAGCCGGCGTTAGTCCTGGCTACGCCGAGACGACGAAGCTGTTCGATGGTACCGAACCATCGTTTGCGGCCCGCAAGCGGAAATACGGCAACACGAAGGGATTCAGCATAGAGAACCTGATTGGTTGCAGTGTGGAGGATAGATGAATGTAAGAGATCATCCACTTATGGCACCTCACTCTGGAATCCTACAAACAAAGATGATATATTGACACAATGGCAAGCCATACCAAAGAAACCGTTCCCAGTGCTTCATCCATGTGTTCTCGTGTATAAGTGTTTGTGTGTTTTTTTTTACGTGTAAATAGTTAAGCGGACATGAAGCTATATCTAGTTGTAGTTTGTAAACAATTGGTTATTGGTATTCTGTTTTTAAGCTCATAGGTAATTTTTTTAGATCGCCGAATGTCCTAGCACACAAAGCCTAACCAAGATGGGGTACCGATACGTTGTAAATAAAACGCGGCACACGATTTTAGTCTTTTAGGTCCTGACGCAACTAGATGATCTATAAAGAAACTTGAACCCTTAACAAAAAGATTCGTTTATTTCATTGTGTTTCTTACTTTCTTTAATTCTTCAAAGAACATAATATTGTTTATAAATTGGTATATGATGGGGCTCATTCAATTATTACGTAACGCAAAAATTGACAGTTTTTCAACATTTCAACGATCTATCGTCGATTTTTGATTATTTCGTCAATTTTTGAGCGATCTTTTTTTTTAAAGAAAAAAAAACGCATTGGAAAATCAGAAATTTCGAGTTCTAATAAAACGTAAAGATTTTGTTGTGAAAAATATGGTTAAAGTGGCTTTATAAGCATTGCGGAACCCATAAACTCAACTATTTTCAGCAAGTATACAAGCATCGATCACGATGCCGCAAGTTGTACTTGTCGAAAATGTATCATTCTTCCGAGAATCCGAGAGTCCGAGCACTAAATGGTGCTGAATGATAAAAACTGAAGTTCTATCAGATAGCAGACACATTATTTACATCAAAAGGCATTGTTTTTACAATTTTGAACAACAATGTGGGTATATGTAGATTTTTTTGGGTGCCGCATTTGCTCAAACGCACGAGGATTCTGATGCTGTTTAAAGCTCTTCAAGCGCAATGTTTGTTTTATGTGTCGACATGTGATGTAAAGTGGATCGACCACTACACACCTGATTCCAAAAATCAACATCTGAGTGCACATCAGAATGTATCAATACCGAGAATTTTGACTACTGCATAGGCCAGTTTTCATAAATACACTATGATGGGGAACCTAAGTTTTAACTTATTGTATGTTACGTAACAAAAAGTTGACAACCGCCCCTCTTCTCCCTATGTAACAAATAGTAACACTAGCATTAACCTCCGTTACGTTATAAATGAATGTTCCCTATGAGACAGCTAATAAACAAATATTTTTTTACTCAATACTTTACAACAATTAAAATTTCTTCCACAGTCAAAATTTTAAACCAATTTTTGCAACAACTGTTACAATTTCCATTGCTGCTCTGCACGCTTTTCGTCCAGAGTTGCTTTCTTTACCACTCCCAAGCTGCCCGTTCGGAATACCTTTTCCAGTGGAACACATTTCGTGTGAATACCGCCCGCATTACGTGCCCCATGTTTGATTTTGCTCACCGGGATAAACTTAGCTGACACTACGGGATGGCTCCCCTCCAGGGTCGTCTGGATGCCACACGTCAAACATTTACTAATGTCAGAACCTGTGGACATAGTTCCACAGTTTGCAGTTACCGCTGACGAGGATGTATCGCCCATGATCACTGCACGTGCTTGTTGATCCTTTTCCGCCTTCTGCCAACGACTCAATGCTGCGACCAACTGCTTCCGTATCTGGGAGACATCTTGCGCGGATGCCTTCGCTCCTAGACCCTTAACCAGCTCGTACTGGACCGTTTTAAGATTTTGATCCATCTCGTGCTGTTCTTCACGTAACTGTGTTACCGTGCGCGTAAGATCACGAGCTGAATCGTTGAAGATGGGATACGGAACGCGCTGCTGCATGTCCGTCACAAGAGCACGACGATTTAGCTCCGTTTGGACATCCACCTTGTCTGCCTTCACGGTAGTGAGATAGTTAACCTGCTCGTTAATGGATCTGATATCCGCACGTAGAGTGTCCCGTTCTTTGTCTATTCGCTGGAATGTACGCTCAAACTCCTGCACCTTAACGTCATGCCGTTCGAGATGTTTTGCAATGCCTTGGAAGTTAATTTCGTACTCCGATACCAGCATACCCAAACAGTGGATGTCCGTGTCGAACTTTTCCACCTTGGACTCCTGCGTTCCGACACGATACACGACGCTATCCAGTCCACCGGCCAGCTTCAACGTATCCTCGTGTTGGGACTGACAACGTGTTTTCAATGAAAGGACTTCCTCCTTTACGGCTTCCAAATGGCTTCTACAACCTTCAAGAATGGCCTCGAACTCGTTTGCCGTTTGTGTGGCGTTATCTTTCGCAGATATCTTATCAGCTGCAGTAGAAGAGGAGCTTTGCTTCTTTCCAACACTTACTCTAGAACTTTTAGTTGCATTAGACGGCGTACGGCTTGCAGGCGAAAGTTTCTGCGTGTGAAGATCACTAGATTTTTCGGAAGAAGATGTTGATTTGACTAAGAAATCCGAGCTTCGTTGGTGGGAAGTGGATTTGATGTCTTCAACATTATTCTGCGGTCTATCATGCTGCTGTTCCTGTTCATCCTCCCTCGAATATTGTTCCATGCCCAACGGTTCAGCTTTGCCATTTCCTTCAACTGTTTGTAATATACTTGGGGCATCTTCTTCCTTTCTACCCAGGCTTTCCGATAGCTGTTCTTTTGGCGATGGCGATTCCTTACCCTTTGCATTTGACCCATCTTCAACGGTTTTATGGGCAGGTTTTGAAGCTTCCTTCTCAGAAGATGATAATGATCCCTTGGATAATTTCGTATTTATAACATCGCCTGAAATGTTATTCACAAACACCGCCTCTTCCGGGACGCTTGATACTGTTTGCGAAGGTGCACTCTCCAGGATGAATTTATTCTGCAGCTTTTCTCCTTCATAACGTACATGCAAATCGATCAATGTGCTCAAAAGTTGATGGAGGGCCTTGATATTAACGCGACCACTTCCGGACGTCCCGAATGTTTCCCCAAGTAGTCGGTTTAATGCTTCACCCAAAACGCCATTACCTTCACTCGACGCAACCATTTCGACCTACTAAACATGCACAGCTGATGAGAAGTACGGCCTGCTGTGATGGTTTCCGAAAGAAATTCATTCCATATATTATCTGGTGGTGGAGTCGTGATTCAGTTCACATTTAACCATCAATACCACACAATTAATGTTTGCCTCCCTGGCCCTGCAAGGTTTGTATTACATATTCATATTTTTGCGGACAAATGAAAGAACAGATATAGCGCAGACATACCGGGGTAAGGAACGCTTACTGTGGAAAGAGAAGATTATTGCATAAATCGGGCATCACGATTGCATCCCGCTGCGAACAATCAAATCGCCAAGGAATTTCTACCCCTTGTCAAACGCCAAAAGGATAAGCGCGGGATAAAGGCAGTAGCATAACTATCATCGGTGCATTTATGAGTTTCGATGGGCGATGATTTGGATTAAGAAGTAGAAAAAGCAAGCGAACGCGGGAAAGAGATATCCGACATCGGATTAATGTCCACACATCGACAATCGATGGCTACTCGGATCACAGGATATGAATTGGTCAGTTTAAAAATAGGACACATCCTGCTCATTCTTCTCTTTTCACCCTGACTGCATCAAGGTATGTGAGATGAGAAGACGTAAGCTTTAATTGTTATTTAAATTACACTTCAATTAAACGCTCCGCTGCAGATCAAAATATTTTCCCTCACGCACCGGTCTGTTCCGCTTGGCATGAATAGGGATTACATATCGAGCATGACTGGGCAGGAAACATTTGTGTTCTCTCTTTCTCTTTTGTACGGTAAGTTTTTAC
This sequence comes from Anopheles moucheti, assembly GCF_943734755.1. Taxonomy (NCBI): domain Eukaryota; kingdom Metazoa; phylum Arthropoda; class Insecta; order Diptera; family Culicidae; genus Anopheles; species Anopheles moucheti. The sequence continues at coordinate 6,962,039 of NC_069141.1, read as the reverse complement.
GTAACGTTCCTTTTCCTAATCCTGGAAGACTCCTGTGGATATGAGAGATATCTTTGATGTCGGACAGGGTTATTGTTGTCGTGTTGCAGAAGCATTATGCGATATTGTAAAAGAGTTTGTGAGGAGTTTGTTTTGAAGTGGAGATAATAGAAGACATCAAAAAGTAACTTACTACTTCAACATAGCTAAGTTCATTCAGTGCCGGAACTATTCAAATATGTAGATAACTGCGGTTATAAATTGTCCTAGCCTATAATTCAACTAAAAAGAATAATTCGCCCACATATTCATGGTTACAGCAGGTTAACAGTTTACGCGAAGGGTAAACCCCGTCCGGCGTTTACGCTGTTCCTGACAAATGATATCCTGATTTGTTCAATTAAATACAACCGACCACGTGCTGCTTCCCCTATTCGACCCTTACCCACTTCACGCAACTTCCTCCTCCTCATCCTCCTCATCCTCCTGCTCAATTCAATAAACTGGTTGGCAATTGACTTATCATCCTCACTCTCAAACCACAAGCATCACCAACAAAAAATGAAGAGAAAACCTCTCTAAATGGGTCCTAAATAGGCTAACATATTGCAGTTTAATCCTTTTTAATATCACCGGTTTCGATTAGATCCCCCGCACACTATCCGTCTAAAACCGCAATAAACTGTTCCGTGCCTCCCGGGCGATTTGGCCGCATAAGCCACTTGTTTGCCGGACGAGAAAAGCAAATAAGCCATAGTGTTACCGATTCCCCAAATAGATTCCCGAATGGTTTTGAGCACGGAAAGCAATTTGTCATTGTGTGCCAATGGTGGGCAAACCAACACCATTCGGTAAATTTCGAATCGACGCCATTCAACACCAAGGCATCGAAAATCCTCCCCCGGGATTGAGGAACGACAGAAAGCGAGGTATCAAACCGTATAAATATGCTAGATGATTAAAACTGGTGTCCATAATGACGACGATAATAATCCGTGAAATATCACCATATACGCTTCATGTTTATTCCACGGCCGTCCGGCTGCAGTGCATATGCAAGGCTTTCCATTGTTGTCATGGAAATGCATCGCCGTCTTTTCTCTCAGCCGGGATCAACTGCTTCTGCTCGACATCACCCAGCCGGCATGATAGGCACGGTACGGAAGGGTCGTTTCATTGTAGACAAAAGGATTACGGTTGGAAATAAACAGCACTTACCCTTGGCTCCGAAGAATGGCACGGCTGAAACGGTAGCACGGGTACAACCTTTGGATCATTTGCACCGAATGGAACTTTTTTTTGCTGGGATCCATCTACCTTCTCCCCCAACGGTTTGGTGCAGAGAAATGAAATCGGCCCGCGGATTCTGCACATACACGCACACTTTCCGTTTGTTTACACTTCTGCTTTTCAGCTCTACCATTTATCATTCATCCGGATTAATCGGTACAGATTCACGTGACGGTGGAGAACTGGAGTCACTTATAGCGTGCCGCTTTTTATCTCAATCGAAAATTCTCGAGATGGAACGATCTGGAATTGTGACATACGATATCAAACACGGATCTTCTTGTGTTGATACAGGAAAGCATGTGGAAAAGGATGCTTCACTGAACAACAAGCTAAAATGTATTGTTATTTGTGGGATCTTCAGCGCTGTCTCTAGACAAGCATCTTACCAACTACAAATCCTTGTACAGCAGAGGCGGCTTATGTAGTAAACACATAAAAACTTCACATCATACTAGTCAATATCACAAATAGCGATGTACTACGACACAGCGTTTTAAAAATTGTCACCGTGATACACAAACATCCTACACAAACTGAGTTTTGATAGCAGAACCGGCTTTGAGCTCTAATTTGTTTACGGAGAAATCTACTCTGCAATCCTGAGTTATCTATTAACCTTGTGCAACCAGTACTGACAACGTAAAAGCAGTTTATCTCATATCTTTTCTGTAAAATATCAGTTTATGTTTAACTTATCATTAATTTGGTTAAAAGCTTTTTTCACGGCTTTTGACGAAACTTTTGAGAAAATTCTGAACATCGTACGTCATTATGTCGTACCACTGCGGTTTCATTGTGTTTCTCAATTGTCAAACAAAGTCGAGATACCAAAACAATGTCAATTTTCTTCGCACACGGACGAAAACCATCATAACATTGAGCAACGACATTGGTCACAAATCCGGAAAATAACACAATAATTTACATAAGTCGTAGCTCAGATTGTCCAGCACAATGAGTCAACCCACGGAGGAGAAGATGGATATCGATAATGAGGGTGCATCCGCTACCGGCAGCACATCATCGGCGGCATCGGCTGCGATGCCAATGATTGCATCTACTTCGAAAGCTGCATCCCCGCCTGTTGTATCGGATATGGATAGTGCCGGTGGATCAAGCGGGAAGACTGTGTCAATCCAGTCGGAGGGTAGAAATGTGATGGCCAGCAGTGCAACGATCCCGTCGGTTACCTGTTCACTGCATCCGCTCGTGATTATGAACATTGCTGACCACTGGACACGTACCCGGGCACAGAGAAGCAGCAAGCCGTTGGTGTTTGGGGCGCTTATTGGAAAGCAGAAGGGACGTAACATCGAGGTGATGAATTCGTTCGAGCTCAAGTACGATATAGTGAACGATGTAGTTATTATTGCTATGGATTATTATCAGGTGAAGGAAGAGCAGTGTAAGTATCCAAATTCTGGTTAGTTCAAGTTAACAAGCCTGTCTAATATGCTTTTTTATCATTCGCACACAGATAAACAAGTGTTTAGTGATCTCGATTTTCTCGGCTGGTACACGACAGACACTATTCCGTCGGAGAAACACATTAACATTCACAAACAAATCTGCGAAATCAACGAGTGTCCCTTGATGTTACTGCTGGATCCTCTTAACCGTAACATGAACGTAAGAAACGGTATAGGGAAGTGGAGAACAATCAAACAATTTGATTAATCTGTACCTCCGTTTTTTTACACAGCTTCCAATTGCACTGTATGAATCTGTGATCGACATAGTGCAGGGCGAGGCTATGATGTTGTTCGTGCCGCTCGTCTATACACTTGCAACGGAGGAAGCGGAACGCATCGGTGTCGATCATGTGGCCCGCATGTCCAATAACGAGACTGACACTAACTCCACCGTAGCCGAGCATCTGCTCGCGCAATACAATGCGATCAAAATGTTGAACTCCCGCGTTAAGATCATACTGGCTTACATAAAGGCGGTTGAAAACGATCAGCTTAAACCGAACCAGGAGATACTCCGAATGGCCTACTCACTTAGCCGTCGTCTACCGATCGTTCAGAATCCCTCTTTTAAGGAAGATTTTTACACGGTAACTAGCGAGCTAGATGACCATGTGCAGTTTTATTCTAATTTCTCTTCAACTCCTTACAGCAATCCAACGATGTCGGACTGATCACATACCTGGGAGCTTTAACCAAGGTAGCCAACGATATGAATCAGCTGGTAAATAAGTTTAACGTTCTCTACGACCGTCAAGCAATGGGACGCCGCTTAAGGGGCATTTTCTTCTAATACTCCAGCACACAGCTCTCAGCTGCTTACTTTTAGTTTCCGTTCCTTTTATTCCCTTTGTTTCAATCATCGCTCCCTTTTTTTATTACAAACATCCTGTCCATCTTCAGAACACTTGCAAAACCTTTTTGTATAGATCTGCTATGCAATAAACAAGAAGAAATGTGGCTTTAAAGAGCTACCTTGGTTTGCAATGCAGAAAGAAACTAACGTCACATCATGCAGGCGCTACTTTTGCGCCTTTGACGAGGTGCTTGAAGATGCTCCTTGGGCCGATTTTCCTTCGGTGCCTTCCTCTTCGCCTTCCTCATCCTCGTCATCATCATCGTCTTCGTCGTCGTCGTCATCGTCGTCATCGTCATCATCGTCGTAGTCATCATCGGATGAATCTCCCGAAGCCTCGTTGTAATGATCGTGACTGCTGCGGTAAGCCATGTACTCATCATCATACGCATAATCATCATCCTCTCCATCGTCATCAAGCCGTTTGCGGCCATACTTATGACTGCGGACTAGAGAGAAAAAAACACGAAGTTACGCACAGCTTCCTAACAGCCTGCCAAACACTTCTACTTACCCGACATGCTGAGATCCTTCGTTTGACTTGTCTCGTAGTTACACTTCGGACAGGGTATCGGTTTGTTCTTATCATACTTGAACCCTTTCCGGCGGATATGGTCGTCACAGTAGCACGTTTTGCATCGTAAGCACGAGTACTGTCCCAGCTTGTTGCACGATTGGCACTTGTACGATTCGGACTCCAGTACCTGACACGAGGCCTGATGTTCGAACTGGTCGTCTTCGCAAAGGAAATTGTTGCAGAAGCTGCACTTAAACATTCGCCCACCGTGATCCCATACGCCTCGCTCGCACTCGATGCACACCGCGTCCATCAGCGGACAGGTGCAGGCATGCGACTGGAGACATTTTCTTCCATGGCATATCCACGCCTCGCAATGGTCACAGATTGCACCAACCATCTGTAGGCCGGTGGTAAACACACCCGCATGCTTCACCACACAGTCACCGGTTTTGAGCATGCATTTCTGCTTCCCACACTGAGCACAAATCGGCAGTCTCTGAAGGCTTTGGCAGAAGTAGCAGAATGCTCTGGACTTCTGTTTCCTGCGGAGACGAACGAAAAGAATTTCATTGTCGTAATGTCGACAGAATAACCCACGGAAAAACACATACTTGCCACACTTCTCACAATCCATTGCAACGTTGCATGGTTGCTCCGGTAGCTGAGATTCCCGGTTGCGGATTTCCTTCTGCCGGAGCTTCTGTTTCTCCGCCTTCTTTCGCTGGCCAGTCTTTTTCTTCGGCATCCTGACTTAATGGGGCGAGAGTCGAATGTTGAACAGGTGCTCGAGGCAAAGAAGGACGAGCAAGACTGATAAATGCACTATTTCACACCACCATTATCCAACATAATCGACGACGAAAACACAACACAACGCACGGACTGACGTTTGAGTATGCTGACAGCTGAACTCTGTCAAAACGTACCGATTGGCGGGATTGCAATCCGCCCGCAGATCGTGCACAGCTCATCTTGCTCTACATTTCACAATCCGATAATGGCAAGCCAAAAGCGGAAAGATACCATCGATTGGACGGAGTACTTCATGGCGATGGCTTTCCTCGCGGCAAAGCGCAGCAAAGATCCATCTACGCAGGTTGGAGCCTGCATCGTGAACGACGACAAACGGGTGGTCGGTATCGGGTACAACGGGTTTCCCACCGGTTGCAGTGATGACGAGTTTCCGTGGTCCAAAACGTCGGACAATCCGCTCGAGACGAAGTACCTGTACGTATGCCACGCGGAGGTGAACGCCATCCTGAACAAAAACAGTACGGACGTCAAGAACTGCACCATGTATGTGGCTTTGTTTCCTTGTAACGAGTGTGCAAAAATTATCATCCAGTCGTCCATTCGGGAGGTTGTGTATATGAGCGATAAGCACGCGCATAAGGAGCACACGATCGCGGCAAAGAGAATGTTTGATGCTGCCGGTGTTCGGTACACACAGTACAAACCGCGCCACAGTCAGATAGTGATCGATTTTACCGAAATCGATTGGGACAGTTTGAATCAAGTGCCTGCAACCCCAAAAAAGAACGGAACAACTGACGCAATTGACAGCCAGGCTCTCTCTGAAAGAGCACCACTAAAAGATCATTAATCTATCGATCGTTTCGGTTTTATCCACTCCGGAATAGGCGTTAAAGTGCTTTTCAGTTGAAAATAATACAGAATTACTCCATTAATTTTAAATCCCATCGTTCGTATCGGTTTATTGTGTGACAATTGATCCAATACTTTTAACAGAAGTATTTAATGTTTCTTTACAATCGTCTTTTTGATCACTCCCTTGGCCGAACGTATGACTTGCCGACGTTCTTCTTTGTGTTTTTTCAGCTCCGATTGATACCGTGCACGTTCGCGATCCAGACCATTTTTACCACTCTTTGATCGTCCCGTGGTTGTGAACGTAATTTCCCGTCTACCAACTCCATTCTGGAACAGTACGCTTGTGGTTGCATGTTCTAGCTTATTTACACGCTTACCTAGTGAGACACTGAAACGAAAAGTAGGGATACTGTAGAGTATATCCGGAACATTACAACGGTAGTTCATACTTACGATTGAATTTTCTTTGCCGGTTGTATGATGTCAAAGTTTGCACCTGCCTCTATGGTTAAGGAAACTTTTTTGCTAGTTTCTGCATCGCCATCCGCCTCCTGGTTCACTGGAACACTCCACTTGGAAGCTTTATTTCGACGTTCGTTTGCTTTTGTATTTTTAGGTTTTGCAAGCACTGGAATATCTTCTTCCATTTCATCATCAGACTCGTCTTTCTCCTCTTCCTTTTCGCTTTCACTCTTTTCACTGTACAAATCATCGTCCGTGCTCTGGCCTTCCTCCTCCTCGAGTGCCGTAACGACGACGTTTTCCTTACGTCTTGCCTTATCACGATCGGCACGCTTCAGCACCGCACTGAGAAGTCGATAATCTTCCGCCTCTTTATCGATCTCGAAGTCGGGATTATCGAACATCTGCTTGAACCGATCGTCTCCCAGCAAACCCTTCGCAATGGCGCTACGTTTCGTGTTGCTCATGTGTTCCTCCTGGATAAGGTGCTGTGCGAGCTCCCGGTTTACCTTGGGTAGGGCAGATTTCAGCTGAAGACGAGCAGGGCGGCTAGCTTCAATCTGCTTACGAATTTTGTCCTTACGGAAACCATCGAACGCAAACGAATCCGAAACCGCTTTAGCCTTATTGTACAGGCGGATGTTGATAAAGAATCTATGACGAAGAAAAGGTGCTTCATTGCGATGAATGTACAACTAATAAAAAATCCTCAAGGATACGTACCCATGCATGTATGCACGTAACATTTGCGTACCCTCCAGATGCTCCAGCTTCAAATCTGCAAGTTCCTGCTTCGTGACAAACTTGTAATCATCGTACACATTCTGTACAGACTCGGATGCAATTTCCTCGACCAAATTGTCCAAGAACGAACACCATTTCGGGGCTGGTCCTTCACTTGGGATGTAGTAGGGTAGCATTTTCATATCTTCCTGGGCAATCATAAACAATCCACTGCCGGGAAAGTGGGCAAAATCGTTGAAATTGCCACGCGACTCGATGCAGGCCTTTTGCTTCAATGATGTTTCATCCCAAATCTTCAGCATAGCCGCATCGAGAGAGTACACCGAATTTTGATCCGGTTGAAAGCGTATCTTTTTGATCGGCAGCTGATTAAGATGATCCTTCGTCGCGATAGGATTGCGCGCCCGAATATCAAACAGCAGCACGTGTCCGGTGGAAGTGCCGGCCGCTAATGTTAGACCATTTTTAAATTCCAAAGCGGTAGCAGCAACAACACCGTTTGTATTTCGAAAGTTTGCAGCAACATCAAGCGTGCCGCAACATTTCTTATCACGGTAATCCCACGCTTCGATCGTTCCATCCTGCGTTCCAACGCAGATTAGCTGATGTTCCGAATTGATGGTGATACTGTCGATGGCAGTGGCTCTTTCGCTTGTGTAGGGCAACAAGAACTGACCGCGTTCCATATTCAATCTATAGATTTCGGGCGAAGTGCCAACGAACAGTAGATCACACGTTGGCTTGTGATAAGTTAAATCCCTGCCAAATTTTGGAATACGGAGTCGGTAGTGTCGACCGGCAGCGGCATGTATCTCCACAAACCGATCCGCATGCAGGAAAGCAAGCTTGCTGTAATCATCGGATAGAATGGCGAACTTTTCCACCTCCGAGTCGAAGCATCGTTCAAACTTCAGCGACAGATTGCTCACTTCGAAACACTTCACCCGTGGTTTGTAAGTCCCCGTGGCTAAAATGTACTGTCCATCGGGGGAGATGGAGATGCATGACGCTACACCGGGCATGTCGAAGTCTTGTATCAGCTCTATATGTCGATCGCCGTCCGCATTTTTCTTCGATGCCTTTTTCTGTTTGCGATCGGTAAGCCACTGTGAAACGGATGAAGTAAAGCATTATCCAACATTCTCAATTATCGTTGCTTCACGCTTTACTTACCTGCGGTACGGATTTTCCTCCACTTAGGTTGTAGATTTTAACATTATTTATGTCCGTGACTAACATTTTCGAACGATTTTCATCAAAATGCACTCGCAAAATGTGTTCTTGTGTTTATTCCAGACCGCCATGCAGCAATACTGTCAAACGACGAAGCACATTGTAAACAGATCGCCGGCCAAGGTGTATAGAGCACTTTTCCAATCCGCCCAAGGTAAACACATAATAGAAACAAGAGAGAAACCGTATCCAAATGAAATAAATGTCATTTTTCCATGAGTCCGATTGGGCAGGACGTAAAAATCAACAGAACATTTTCAACATTTCAAGGGGGATAAATTCTACTTTTCAATCGTCTAGATATTTTTTTATTACTTCCTTTATGCACCTTCTCGTACAACAGACACTAGAGGCGTGTAGTACTACATGTTTTATTCTGCAATCTAAACCACAGCACAATAAAATCTCGGTCGTAACATGATATGTTTCATCAACTTTCCTTTTGTTATTTAAATTTACCAGTTTTTCATCGATTTTTGACATTTGAAAGATGACGCAAAACGGGCAAGATTACGATGCAAGAGGTGACACAATCGCAAACGCGTGCTGTTACAGCTTAATGTCAACTGTTTTCAACAATGACCATTTCTCGCTTTGTTTTCATCATGTTCAGTGGTACAGAGTTGTGAAATGAGGCAAATACGTACAAAATTACATTTAATTACCAACAACAAAAATATATCAACAATTTATCCATCGTTATTTTCAAATGCGCGCACAGCGGTCTCAATCTGTCAACAGACAAAACGTCAAAAGGGCTCAACCGACCACCACCTGGCCCTTTTCAACCACCTTGGGCTTTTTCGAAGCAAGCGAAAACGGTCGCAAAACGCGTAACGACGGGGACATTCCCTGAGTGTTCAAGCCATTTTATTATCTATTTTACACAACCATTTCACCAGTGCGCCAATTGCACATGCGTTTGCAATGAAGAATACACCGAATTGGCAGTGATTAGTGCAACAATCGCTGTGTAAGACAGAGCACAACCACGGATTTCTGTCGTAGATGCAGAAAATGGATGCGTTCGGTTTGCTTGCTACGCCACACACCAGCAGCTGCCAATAGTGTGTGGTTGCGTGAATGAAAATTCAAGTGATTCTGTTTCGAAGGTGTTTCTGTGCCAGGAAGAACGCACCGAATGCAATTGCGGGCCAGTGAATGATAGTAACGTATCGTGAAAAGTGTTGCAAGCGAGTGATAAAATTGAAGCGCTTCCGTCCCTGTTCTGGGTTCCGTTTCGCTGTGCGTGTGTGTTTACTGTTTCGTGTTCGCCCTGTGTACCGCGTGCCGTACTGTACCACTTTTTATCAGTCTAGTCAAGAAATCGCCACCGGAAAGTGGATGAGCTCTGTTTGTTTATGTTGCGGCAACAGGGAACAGGCTACTTGGATGTATTGTTTTTAACGAATCAAACCGTGAAGACTTGCGCACCGGAGGTGTACGTACCATTTTCGAGAGCTTCCCCCACCAGCCTAATGGGGGCGCATCGGCAACGTATCCAAATTGAATAAAACCGTTCACGTAAAACTGAGCTCTATTTGATTACGTGCCTAGTAAAAATCGTGCTGACAAGTGCGAAACATTTCACACACAAGCAACGTGAAGGGACATTCCAGCAAGGAGTCTTCCACTACTGCCGTCCGGGGGCCCAAAAATAGACCCTCAGCGAGGGTAAAAGAACGTAAACAGTGTTGTGGAATCGGCAGCAGCAGCAACAGCAGAGGGTAGATTCGTACCGTGTGCGTTAGGCTATCCTTGCTTCTCTAGGGGTGGTTCTTGTTTGCTACCCTTATTGGTAAGCACTGTTTTTGAAGCGCTTTTGCGTACACACCACACACGGGGTGTAGTTTTGCTGTGAACACAGCAAAGAAACGGTGCGACCCTCTTGCCGCGGGTCGCATTCGGATTCAGGACTCAAGTTCGTTTTGCGCATCAAATCGCTTCCTGGGACGATTAGTCTGTGTCCCTAGTGCCAAGCGCCAAGGGTGGTGGACCGAAAAACGAAGTGAAGCTGGAAAACAGGGAGCAAGGTAAAAGCCACCTTATGCTGCCTTGCGCCTGAGAATACGTGCGCATGTGTGCGGTTAAAGGTGTGTGCGCATGGTGGCTAGTGTACTTGCGCTATCAATTATCATGTTCAACCGATGCGCCGGTTAAAATTGTCTCTAAAGTAGGCTAAAGAAAGGTTATGCAAACGTGATCCTCTCTTGGGACAGTGCGCTCCAGTGATGTGTGGCCTTCTCTGTTTGTGTATGTGTGTGCGCGTATGTGTTGGTGAATAAGCAAACGAGAAGGAAGGGAAAACAGGAAGGGCCCTTTACACGTGCGATCAAATCCTAGTGGCGGAGACAAAGTGAATGAAAGAGAGAAAGAGAAGGACTGCGAGGCGCTTAGAGGGGAGATAGCAATACAAAAGCACCCTTATGCTTGACATCACCACCCTAGAGTGACGGTGTATTATTGCATTTGCCTAGGTGCAGGATAAATTGCTCGCCTGGTTCGAATGTGGATAAAAGAGAAGGGAGGGAACAATAAAAACGGGAAACGAGTGAAAACATAAGGGGCGCCTCTCGACCGTGCACCACTCCGAGAGCATCGAGCGTGAGCGGAAACAAAACATCTGCCGTGGAAATAATTATTAAACACACGGCATATGCCAAGAAGCAAGGCGAGACAATAGACAAGGATAACACGAACGCACTAACACACGCACACATCAACGTGTGCGAGGGAGAACGAAGAAGGTTGCTGTTTCGTCGGCGCGCCATCCCGTCGATAGAGAAGTTTCGGAAGTGGGATCTCCTATCTACTGAGGACCCTGCGGATCGTCATCCCGCGTACCAGGGGGACAGGATCAGGTCCTGTTTGCATGTGTATGCGTGCAGCAAGGATTGCAGATATATCCTCTTTGTGCGTTTCGTGTACGTGTCTGTGCTGCTCTACTTGAGAGTTGATTGAACTTTTGCATACTTTGGTGCGGTTGAAATAAACAAGGACATCCCTTGGCAGCACTATCAACCATGTCTGGAACAATGGACACCTCGGATGATGATAATTCGGAGCATTCGCAGGGAGACAAGTCCGTAAAATCTCGCTGGACTAAACACGAGGTAAGGCGCCCGCTTCAAGCTATTCCATGGGGTTCTTATAATACTATCTCTCTTATGTGTTAAATTCTTCTTGAAGGATGCCGCCCTCAAACAGCTTGTGGAACAGTACGGTGAACGGTGGGATATCATCTCCAAGTTGCTGAAGGATCGTACCGACGTCCAATGTCAGCAACGCTGGACGAAAGTAGTGAATCCAGATCTGATAAAGGGTCCCTGGACGAAGGAGGTTAGTTGATTATGATCACCTAAAAAAAATCCCAAATTCCTTAGTAGCACAAATGTACAAATGAAGAACTGACAATGTAGACATCCTCGTGAAAAAAACACATGAAATTGATCTTCCTACCGAGCAGAAGTGCTAAGCCACGCAAAGCAGCTGCTTGCAGTGAACCCGATAAACCAATCTTTGAAGACACGTGATCACGGTCGGTCGACGAAATATGAACAGATGTCACACAAATTGCTTCGAACAGCGGTTTTGTTAACGCTGAAGTTCACGCGCGTGGAGCAGGAAACCTGAAACATTTACTTTAGAGGATCAAAATTTAATCTTCATATAATGTACTGCATAAATCGCGCACTTTGTTGCAGCAAGAAACCAATTATTTTATCCAATTTCATGTCGCCTTGCAGCTTTTTTAAATCTATTTTTCCTAATCAAAAAAATGCAAAACAAGACAAGACACAACATGTAGAAACATGTTGAAACCTTTGAAATGCACCCATTTAAATTTAGTCGTAAAAAAGGGGTCTACTGAGGCACCCAGGGACAAAACATTCATCAAGATCGAGAGTTTAAAAAAACCCTTAAATTATCCATGCTTGTAACGTCGCAAGCTTAGGAGCAGAAACTCCTTCACTTAATAGTGTCTATAAGCGTTTACGTATGCCGGTGAAGCGGGAGTGGAAGAAATTGCACACTATCAAAATGATACATGTTGTTCGAGAATAAAAAACAACCTCCTAACGAAGGGAAACTATTCCCGTATATACCGCCAAGGTTAAAGGAGTGTTTTATCTCATTTCCTAGTTTTCCCCCTTTTCGATTGTTCTTTTGGATCTTGTACTTCCGTTGCGCGGTGGTGTGTCCATGGGCTATTACGCCTGTTGTATGGTGGTGCTTTTCATTCGCGTATAATTATGTGTAGAGGGAGAAAAGGGTACAGGTTTGAATTGTTGTTTAAGGTGTAAGGCGTGAGCTAATACGGGAATGTTGAACAAATGATCATCGTAACATACACCCGGAGGTGTGGCTCATGCGGGAGGATGAATCGGGAAGATTAGAACTTGATGTTGCATAAAGTAAAAGGCAAAGGCCCAGCTTCATGGAGCTCAATATTTCGAAAGAAAGAGAATGGTATAACTGGGTGAAGCGTTGCATAGACAAAAAAGCGAGAGTTTAAACCAACCAATCGGAACAATGTGGAAGGGTGCCCTTAAAAAAAGCATGTAAAATTTGCCTGTTGACACAAACAAGGCTAATGGTTGATGTGTAATTTACATTCAGCGAACCATGACCGATTGCACTTGGAAAATCAGGAGGAATGGTTTGTCCGTTGTGGAGATATTCATAAAGTCTGAGCTATTATAAGATTATTTTTTCGGTTTTATCAAAAAGAATGGCCATAACGTTCTGCTATATTATTGAATGATATGATATGTACTGGACGTACAATTGTCTTAACAACAAGGGTTGAATTATGTTTATACCCTCTACGGACGATATAAGAAAAAAGACACAAAAGCACTAGTAGAACAATGGCCGGAAGTGAATTATTACAGTAATTTAAGTTGAGGAAAGAAGGAAGATCAGAAAGCGCTAAGGTTGAGTTCCTGTCTGCACGCGAAGAAGGCGCTTTCAGTTACGCGCCTGAACATCCTGCAGGCAATGATGGAGCAAAACTATTAATTGCCCCCGATTTGGTTACGATTTTCTGTTTGCACGATGTTTTCACTACGAAAAATGAAAAGATGGAATGTGGAGTTAAGTTACTTTAAGTTGCCGGATTGTCCAGTGTCATTCTCATGACATGATCCTCCTCCTAAGCGGCACAACAACTTTTAGAGGCCTTAGAGGGTTTAGAGGCCCGCCATTTTTGGCTTTCTTTGATTTTATTTACCCGTAGCTAGATGGTAAGTACGAAGGATTTATTCGGATGGAATTTTTTACCGATCCTGTCGTGCGAAGACCGGTTCCGCTATCAATATCCCTCCGGGCCGCCCATAACATGATTAGCCAAGAAATTCAATGGCGGAAGTTCAAGAATGTTGTCTTTTCATCATACTTGTATGATCAATTGTTCGAATCAATGTATGCGAATATCATTGTGTTCATGACCATCAAGTGAATGCTAGTAGGCGATCCCAAACACAAACATGTGTTCTAAATGTCGTTCAAAATCTGCTCTGTGCCCTTTTCCCTCGTCTGAAAATGTTAGGAGATTATAGCTTTAAAGTCTTAAAATTTAAAGTGATTATTACTGATAATAATCTTCCTCTATCACAATTCTAATTCTCTCTTCTACCCATTTCAGGAGGACGACAAAGTGGTCGCCTTGGTCACAAAGTATGGTCCTAAGAAGTGGACACTCATCGCACGGCATCTGCGCGGACGCATTGGCAAGCAGTGCCGCGAACGATGGCACAACCATCTCAATCCGAACATTAAAAAGACCGCCTGGACCGACGAGGAGGATCAAATGATCTACGAAGCGCACAAACAGTACGGTAACCAATGGGCAAAGATCGCCAAGCTACTTCCGGGCCGGACGGACAATGCGATCAAAAACCATTGGAACTCGACGATGCGTCGTAAGTACGAAGGCTCAGATGCGACCCGCCGCCGTGTGAAGCTTATCTCAACGTCACAGGCCCACCAACCACACCAACTGCTGCACCACGACTATCAGCAGCAATCAGTAGGCCCAAACGTCGATATGGAAATGGAGGGTGGTGAAAAGAAACCGAAATCGTTGCGCTATCCACCACACGAAAGTTTGCAAAACATCATACGCAACAGTCGCAAAAAGTCCTCGATTGATGAGCATAAGTTTAAGGATGAAATACCACTCGAGGAGGTACAGATCGATGGCAAGGTGGCCGTATCGACGGAGCAGGGTGATTTCCTAATTCGCCCACTGCCGGATCGGGAAAAGCAGTATATCATCGAACCAGTCTATCCGACGCGACTAAATATGAAGTTCCTCAGCGAGAGTAATGTGACGAATAATAACAACATTACTGAGGGAACGCAGACAGCCGGAGCAGGTGGGTATCCGATGGCGATCGGTGGCCAGCAATATCTTCCCGCTCACATCGATCTGCATGAGCTGATTAATGCGACGCGAAACGAGGACAGTGGCGTGGTGGAGCAGTCGGAACGGAAGGGACGCCATACTACACCGAACATTCTGCGAAGAAAACGCAAATTGAAAGATGATCAAGAATTGGTAAGATTAATTTGCAATTGCGGTGATTTTTTTTTCGTTGTTGTTGTTTGAAATATTTTTTTGGGTTATATGAACAATTGTCTTCGTAAAGATACGATTCGTACGCTTACCTGTATGGATTGAGTCACTCGGCTTAAAATGTTTGTTAATTTGTTATCCTTTTTTAATGTTAAGTTTATTTTCGATGTCCATGTTTGTTTCTTATCGTCGTTACTTGCGGGATGTACAGGATCAGAACATGCACTATATTCCTTCCCTTTATATGACATCTAACATCTTAGCACACCTGCAAATGCAAATGCAACAACTCGCAAGAAAAATACCACACATTGCCACATTGTCCTGTACTTGTGTTACTGCGTCATAACATCAATGCTTTCACTGTACATACTATTATACAGCACGAACTACTGTCGATGCAGGAGCACTATGCCGTACAACAAGGTACGATTGGTAATGGGGGAAGCG
The DNA here is from genome assembly GCF_943734755.1 of Anopheles moucheti. NCBI lineage: Eukaryota > Metazoa > Arthropoda > Insecta > Diptera > Culicidae > Anopheles > Anopheles moucheti. The sequence continues at coordinate 6,946,842 of NC_069141.1, read as the reverse complement.
GTGCACAGGGCAATATTCACACCACCGGCCAGGACGCTAACGGTTATCATCGTGTTGGTGCGGAGAAAATGCACTTGTTGTCACCGTCCATTACACCGATCAAACCGCTACCTTTCTCACCGAGCCAGTTCTTAAACTCTCCCAGCCTGAACGTATCCTTCGATCAGCTTCCCGCCAGTACGCCCGTCAAACGAGCTACAGTTAAAGTATGTTTTCTTTTCACTTTTTTATCATTTTGTACCTTTTTGTGTTGTTTGTCTATTATTTAAATTTTGTGCTGCTTTTCCGTTCCTAACACGAACATTCTTGCTAGATGAAGTGGTTCATGTCAATAATAAATGGGTTATCGTTCATTTCTATCGCTAGCAGAACGACACTAGTCTATTAAGCACGCCAGTACCAGTAAAAGATGTATCGGAAAAGGTGGAATTGAAACAGGAACCCGAGAAAAGCGCAGGAGAAACTGAAGATGATGCTAAGATTAAAACACCGCTAAAGGAAGCCGGAAAGGCACCGGTTGTCGAACCACGCACTCCGACTCCGTTCAAGAATGCGATGGCGGAACTAGGAAAGCGGCGCTCGGAAATGTAAGATTCATTATTTATAGGCTTGGCTCACAAATGCGACTGCTAACCGAGCACCTTCCCTTTGTTACAGCTATGTTCCACCGAGTCCCGCTCGCATAGGCGAGGACATTGCGGAAATCATGAACCAGGAACAGGCGAAGGAAAACTCGGCCGAAAATTCGTCAACGCTGGCAAGCGGTAGCGACGTATCGTTGGACAATAAAACTGTCGTCAACAACAACGTTCCACCTGTGTCAGTTGACGCGAAGGAAAACAATGTGCCGGCGCAAAGTGGTCAGCTTTCACCGCGAATTGCGAAGAAACCGTCAACTTCGTCCATGTTGACAAATCAGTGGGAAAACTCCGACATGAGCTTTTTCGCCGAAACACCGGTAAGTTTGCTGTGCATTCTGGCTATGTGGCTATAAATAAGGTAGGCATGACTTAGTGGATCAAGAAGTATGGATTCATTGAGTATCAATTGCAATTGGGAAATGGGAGTTCGGTTTTTTGTGGATGTGTTGTTTTTTTTTTTTTTTTGACGGTCTACAGTGGAATTTTCAAAATCAATTTGAACTCCTGCTAGGAGAAATAGTAGCAGATAAAAATCATAAATGTAAGCTACTACTATTGTTTTCTAATTCCTAGAAGAAGAAACCTACACAAGACAGAGATAATGGCCATTTCCAAGGGGCTATTGCGGAATTCTTTCTTACTAAAAACATACTGTTTCTTACAGATCTATGCCTTAGAATACGGCATAACATACAAGACAACAGCTAAATACAGGGTTTACCAGATCAACAAGCAAGGGTGTAATGCGCACTAATGACGCATGAGCCTACCGAAATGACGACTAACGAATCAATTATGAATTAACGGGAAGGTTGATTCAGAGTCTGAAGCCTTTGGAATGCTCGTCTTTGGGTTTTGTCACTTCGATCATTTGAAAGCCTGTTTGTTGATCCTGATTTGTTGTCTTTCTTGCCGCTAAACTATTTTCTGTTCCTCCCGATGGTTATTTTTGGCTAGGTTAGGTTGTTTTGAATATTAACAAATGGTTTTATTTGCTCGTGTGTGCCCTCCCCCCAGAGTAAATCCCTTATTTCGGACTCGGGCGTGACCCTTTCGCCGTCATTACGCGATCAACTGTTACTGGATGGCGATGCAAAGGATTCTAACAAGTCTAACATAAATTCACCGGTGGTAGGTTTTGTGGAATTCTGTTATGTGTTATCATAATGTGGAAATGCGTGTTTTATACTGATTCTATTTCTATTTTAATGTGTTTGTTTCCAGCTCGTCGATCCAAAGTGGGAGAAGTATGCGTGCGGCAAAACACGCGATCATATGATCGTTTCGCAGCAAGCACACGGTTGCTTGAAAAAGACATCGCTTCAGCCGCGATCGTTGAACTTTTACAAATAGATGGTGCAACATGCTGCTAGCTCGAAACACGGCCCGACACCAGGTCGCGCACGTGTTCTCCCTTATTTTTTTGTGCAAAAGCTATCAATTTAAATGGGTAGGATCGGTGCTCTTGAACCACTAGCGAAGTAAGACAGCAAAGCATGTGCGTTAGGTGTAACGATTTGAAGCATTATTTTGAGTAAGCAAACTAAGTAAGGTAAAATATGTTCAACAATCTCTAGCATATACGGATCGCGGAATGTACGCATACCCATATGGGTTGCAACTGGAACGCATTCTCCCACTGGCAACTTTCAGCAAAAATGTGACATCGCTCTTACGTAAGCTCCCAGTTAGAATTTTCGTAGAGGCACACAAAAGTAGAATTGTAAGCGTTCCAAACTAACCAAAAACCTCACCTCTAGATAAGAAGCTAACTAACATTTTTCGCCGTACAGCAAAATGTTCGTATGGGGAAAGAAAAACATTAATTATTGCACATAACATATTTTGAAGCATTTTTATATACACATATATTTTGTCGCTTCTTTCTTTATGCTCACTTGCATAATGAAAAGGCACCTTAGAGATTCCTTAAACAAAAAAGGGGGTGTCATGATCGAAGAGTTACTCTCGTAGCTTTATTCTGATTAACTTGTTTGGACAGAAAATTTGAAACAGATCGATAAATTTAAGTTTAACACACTAAGGAAGGTAATTTTTGTTATGACTTTTGTATGTAAAATCGTTTTTCCTTCATTCTCTTTGGTTGTTTCATGTACACACGTTTCGTAGGGTTGAAACTATCTTTTGGAGAACATTTATTTCTTTTTTAATTCGCATTATTTACAACCATTTGACGACCGCAGTGAACAGTTCTATTTTTACAATGTTTAACACACACACACACATAGCAACGCGTATGTTCAAACGACAGAAAAATGTTTTAAAAATGTTAAGCATGGTAAGTTCTCAGATGAGTCATAAGGATGATGGAAAGATACGTTATATAGTTGAGAACATATAAATTATAGAAGCGATACATGCGAAACAAAAACACCCGGTCAAAAGAAGTAGATATTTTTGATAAATGTATCTTATAGTTGCTCATATACAGTAATAACGTGTATACGTATGCAAGTTTATTTAATACAATATTGGTAAAGTGTTGTATCAGGGCAATTTTTTTTCTTTTTTGATGTAATTTAAAGTAAGACGAGGGAAAGAAATAAAGTAATTGCATAATCAAACAACAAATCTATTCCACCACTAAATGGGGGGAAGCTATTAATTTCTCCCCCGAATCCACCCCATCCGAAACCCAGCTTTTATCGACGAATCTCGACAGGTTATCATTCACTTCTTCTTCTTGGCCCGCTCACAGTTGAGCACGTCGTGCTGACATGGCCAAGACACCAATCCGTTTCCAGGAAACCCGGTCCAAGGCTGCATTCCGTCACCCCCGGCTGCACCCAATCTCAGACAGGTCTTGCTCCACTTGATCCAGCCATCGAACTCGCTGCGCTCCTCTGCGCCTCGTGCCGAACGGGCCACTGGCGAGCATCTTCCTGTTGGGGCATGAGTCCGGCATCCTCATCAGTATCAGTGTGCGATACATCGTGCATTTCGTTTGTTGCTGGAGCCTTCTGGATCTCAATCCAATCCTAGCGGCCTCGCGTTTCAGTTGGGTGTACGCCTCGCAGATCGCACCGCCGCAGATGTCCGTCCGATGATGTCGATATCATCCGCGAAACCTAGGAGTTGGAGAGAGCGGGTAAAAATCGTGCCCCTGATGTCGAAGCCCGCGCTTCGCATGACACCTTCCAGAGCGATGTTGAACAGCAAACAGGAGAGTCCGTCTCCGTCTCCTTGCCTCAGACCCCGGTGAGATTCGAACGATTCCGACAGCATGTTCGACACCCTCACCTTGCACTGCACCCCATCCATAGTGGCCCTCAACAGCCGTACCAGCTTCCCAGGGAATCCGTACTGCTGCATGGTGTTCCATAGCTCTGTCCGATCTATGGTATCGTAGGCCGCCTTGAAGTCTATGAACAGGTAGTGCGTAGGGATCTGGTGCTCTCGGCACATCTGGAGGATCTGCCGAAGAGTAAAGATTTGGTCGGTGGTCGATTTGCCTCCAACAAATCCAGCCTGGTAGTTTCCGACGAAATCTGTAGCAAGGGGCGCAAGTCTGCAGAAGAGTATGCGGGACAGGATCTTATAGGCGGCATTAAGGACTGTGATGGCTCGGAAGTTAACATAGTCTAATCTGTCGCCCTTTTTGTAGACTGGGTGTATGACACCCAGTTTCCACTCGTCCGGTAATTCTTCCTCGTCCCAAATCCTTAGGATCAGCCTATGCATGATAACGGCAAGCCTCTCCGGCCCCATCTAGAACAGTTCTGCCACCAGTCCATCGCTGCCAGCTGACTTATTAAATTTCAACTGTTTGACGGCGCTGATGACTTCGTCCAAGGATGGCGGAGGCACTTCGTCTTCGTCATGTTGGCTGCCATTATGCTGCTCAATTCTGGTTCCTGTGCCTCGTCCTGTGTTTGCTGTATCTGCTCCGTTCAGGTGTCCGTCGAAGTAGCAGTTCCACCTGTCGATTAACTCTCGCTCGTCCGACAGGATATCTCCCTCCACGTTGCGGCACTTTGCGATCATGGGAGTAAAACCGCATTCAACATCCTGTAAAACTGGCGAGTTTCCCCCAGCTGAGATAGCATCAGTTGCTCGTCAGACTCTTCAAAGCTGCGCTACTTCTCCTGAAAGAGTCGGGTCTGCTGTCTTCTCAGTCGTTTGTAGTTTTCCACGTTCTGCCGGGTCTGTTCTTCTCGGATAGTGCTCGCCTGCACTTATCATCAAACCATTCCTTCCTCTGGTTACGTGTTACGCGGCCAATTGTTCGCTCGGCTGTGCTGCTGATGGCTTGCTCCACAATACGCCAGTGATCGTTGAGGGATTTCGCCTCGGTAGTGGTATCCTCCGGCAGCGCTTCCCCGAGCGCGATCACGAAATCTCTCGCCACATCAGCTTGCCTCAGTCGATCTGTGTTGAGCCTTGGGGTTGGCTGATAGCGCAGCTTATTGGCTACGCTCAGTTTCTGGCGTAACTTAACCATAACTAGGAAATGGTCTGAGTCGACGTTTGCTCCCCTATATGTCCGTACGTAGATAATATCCGAAAAGTGCCTTCCATCAATGAGAACGTGGTCAATCTGGGAATATGTCTGCTGTGGTAATCTCTAGGTGTAGCTGAAGCGAGGTGCGTTGTTGTTGTTGTTGTTAAATATTTGAGAGGCTTTGGACCTCCTGGGAGCGAGGTGCGTGCTGGAAAAAGGTGCTGCGAATGGTCATGTACTTGGAGGAGGCGAAGTTTACAAGGCGAAGCCCGTTGTCGTTCGTCAGCTGGTGGGCGCTGAAACTTCCAATTGTGGGTTTATATACCTTCTCCCGTCCGACCTGAGCGTTAAAATCTCCGATGACAATCTTGACGCCCTAAAGTGCTACAACTCCGAAGCCGCGGGCTCTCACCTCGTCCGCATGAATGCGGGTACTTCCGGGTGCCGTAAGGGATCTGCAGTTCCATGTTCCAAGTTTCCAACCGTTAGTTCTATTTCGTAGCGTGGGTCGATTACCGTTATTCCGATTCGAATCTTTTTGATGTCCTTTCGTTGCGGTGGTATTGGGGGTGGCTTGCAAGGCCTCTCCCCCGACCCCCTGTCTCGTCGGAGCGCCTACGCTTCGCAATTGTTTAAAGTCCCGTACGAAGCCAGGACAGAAGAGAGAGCCAGCCGCCCCACCTCCCAGATGCTAGCACCTCCCTCCCCCCAATTTAGCCATATCACCCATTCTCCCAAAAGGTTGGGTTTCCCCGTATACCCAAGCTCAGATATTTGAAGAGTATAACTGGTTATCATTGCAACCTGATATGCTGCTTGAAAATGGCACAATCCTACTTTCCGAAGGAGGGCTTTCTCATGGTCTGCATCCGAAATGCCGATATAAAACCTTTGTTCTATTGATCATCAATTTAAATGTTGAGCGGTGTGATTTTTTTCTAGGACGAAATAATGACCTTCGAATAGTCCTGATCATATATTCTGCACTCATTTCTCTTGAGTTTGTCCTACATTTCACCACAAATTTCCATACATGATAAATTGTTTGTAGGACTGCTTAAATAAAACAATAGTGAGACTGCATCAACATCATCATCAAACATGTTTCCGACACTTCCTGCTGATGTTTTTCTCATGGTCGATGTCTCGGCTAAGTGCACCTGTGTGTAGCAACCTTGGGATGTTTGTTGGGGAATAGTTACACCAACAACACCCTTTCATTTCCAATTCGCGCTTAAAGTTGTTTGTTGTTTTTTAACATCTGTTGTGCTGTTCATAATGTCCTCGAACAAGTTCTTTTTTGTATTTAAAGGTAAGGACTACCATTTTCTTATCAAGTCCACATCACTTTAATTCCGCTTTCACAATTCGCTTTTTTTTGTAGATTCCTTAATAGAGAGTAATAGTGCAAGCCTGAGTGTTGTATCTCTGCGCAATCCTGCGACGAGAAATGAATCAAAATATCTAATCCGACGCACAAAAGATTCATCCAATCTGTACGAAGTGAGCTGCTTTAACGAACAACATCGTTCATGGTTCATCAACGAATCGGTGTGTTCCAATGGGAAATTATTCCTGACTACGCCGGTCGATCCACTGTTTCTTGTGCTACCTTACTTAGTAGAAAAGTGCAGCGAACGAGCAGTACCGCTAGATCAAATCCTGATAGACGATTCGTTCCCGTACATCTCAAGCCTCACCGATGTGGTGTCTCCGTCGCGTATGAGCCTGGTGGCGGATGAAAAGCGTGCCGGCAACATTCTAGCATTTAAGTTCAACGAAACAAAAACACTGGAATGGCTTGTTAGCAAATGCCACCAATTGAGCAAAGCCATAGGCAAGCAGGAAGGACCTGCAGCCCGCTCATTGAACTACATCAAGGAAGAGAAGGAGAACGAAACGGAGGAGGCGGAAGACGAGAAGGGCACACTGCACACGGCTCTCGGCATCATTGCCGATTATCTTTCACTCGAGTTTGGTCGCAAACTGGCGACGGCGCTGGGTTTTCCCGAGGATGAAAATATCTCCAAAAAACGTAAATCCATAGTTGACTTGGAGTCTACGGTGGTAAAAAAGATCAAAAAGGAAGACATCCACGAAACGACCCCTGTCAAACTACCGGCGACAGAGAAGAAAGTATCCGCGAAAGCGAAGGCTCTAGCGAAGGCGGCTAGTGGGTCGAAGAGCATTTCGAGCTTCTTCAAAAAATAAACACATTCCGTGCGTAGTAAGCAAACAAGTATATATTTGTGTTGGAATGAAAATTAACGGCTACGTAAAATTAAACATTATACTAGCTTTGGTAATACGCCATATTCACGAACTGGGGACGATGGGTGCTTGAAGTTCCTGCTGCTGGCACAGCATCACGAGCCTTTCCTGTGCACCCTGCAGGATGTTCATTATCACAACAACCTTCTGCTTGACGCGCACCATACGTTTGAAATATTCGTGCAATACCGGATCGTTCTCGAAGTTAAGATTCTTCATCTCACCAGACAATTCTTCCAGCTGCTGACGTAGCTCGCTCTGCGTTTTGCTTGCACCACGAATATTGTTTTCCAGATCGTCGATAACCGGTTTGAAGAGGCGAAAGAAGCCCTCGGTCAGGATGTCTCGGGTTGGGTTTTCGCATAGATTTTCCGTATTGTCCGTCCGCTCATCATCGATCGATGTAAGTGAACTATCCGAATGATCATCCGCCATTGTCGAAGGAACGATATTTCTTCTTGCGATTATTCGTAACACGGGGTTTATGAAGCAGCAGAATAGGATTCAATTTTACTGGGGCAAACAAATAATGGATTGGATTGTTGCTGGGTTTTGTTTACGATTTGTTATCAACTTTTGACTTTTTGTATGTTCGGTCAAGATCAATGTAAAAAGGTGGCTTGAATTTGATGTGCCGTTTCTGACATTGGAGTGCCAGTTGAGGGTTTCCAATTTATTGTTCAAGTTATTCAATAAATTTCAGGTTATTCTTCTTCGAAATTACTTAAACTTATCAAGAACTACTGTAAGTTAGTCATTTACTACAATAAGCTGCATAAAAATGTAAAATTGTTTCCAAATATTTAACAAATGCAAACCAAAGCCATGACATGACAGCTGCGATAATGGCGACACTAGCAACTTTATATACAAACCTGCTCCGATAGATATTCTTCAACCACGCGGTTGCCGCTTTGCTCATCATTTCCCTAGTTATTCCGGCCAATGAAGCTTGAAGCCGAGGCTTAGAAATTTGCCGCAAGTAATTCCATTTTTACAACAAACTACTCTATTCTGCAACCGAATTTCATCAAAACATTAAGATGGTAAGATGGTAATCTGCTTCATAACTTGTGCCCCACGGTGCACAAACCGCGAGATATTTCACCTCATCCGGTGCTTTAATCCGACGGTGTTCTATATGCTACTCTCCTTTACAGACTGAAGAGGTTAACCCTAAGGCTTACCCACTGGCCGACCAGTCGCTTACTTCGAAGATCATGACGCTTATCCAGCAGGCGGTAAACTACAAGCAGTTGCGTCGCGGTGCTAACGAAGCTACCAAAACGCTGAACCGTGGTCTGTCTGAGTTCATCGTGATGGCGGCAGATGCCGAACCGATCGAAATCATCTTGCATCTTCCGCTGCTGTGCGAGGACAAAAACGTGCCGTACGTGTTTGTGCGGTCGAAGCAGGCGCTCGGTCGTGCGTGCGGTGTATCGCGCCCAATCGTGGCGTGCTCCGTGACGATCGACGAAGGATCGCAGCTGAAATCTCAGATTGTATCAATCCAGCAGGAGATCGAACGGCTGCTCGTTTAAACAGGGTGAAGACTGGGACAAAGTACAAAGTGTATTATGACGCATTTTATCTGTTTTTGAAAACGGGATACAAGAATGGAAGAAAAATCATAAACAACTATGGTTTTACGGATATAAGTCCGTAAAGCGCGCCCATTCGGAACGTCTTCTAATTGATCTAGCACGAAAGAAATGGGTATGCAAATTTGCTCGCATTTTTAAGATAAGTTCCTTTTTATTTTCAAGTGTTAAGATTCCATAGCAACTGTCCACTTCGCTTGCAGTACAAATTCAATCATCATCATCATCAAACTTGATGTGATTATTAATCTTACGAATCAACTTCGTACGACCTCGGATCCGTTCAGTTTTAACACGCTTGTTCAGCTTATCCTCCCGATCTCGCATCATTTTGTCCCAGTACTGTTGCTCCTGTTCGCCACTCAGTATATGCGCGCTGTATTCCGCCGAATTGTACTCCTTCACCAACGCATTGGCCGACGCAGGCTTATCAACACGTACGAAAGCATCAAACGTTCCCTCCTTTAGGTCGATATACTTCACGTACGGATGTTGCCGTAGCTCCGCGCGGAAATCCTTCAAGTCGATACACGGCTCCCTAAATTTCACGCTTACGATCAGACCAGGTTCGAAGGAAAACAGTGGACGCTTCGCAATGGCGACACTTTCCTCGGGTGCTTCCGGTTGTAGAGGGTTTGATCCGTCCGTCCCGTCGCCCTGTTCCTCATCGACCGGCATAGCTCCGTAAAAGTTAACTCTCGGAGATGATTTAATCGATTTGATCGCTATACCACTGCCCGCGCTCGATGTCGTTGCTTTCGGGTGGCCCCTTTTATGGTGTTTATTCGTTTGCTGGAATAGACGCTTCAATTTTTTCGCTTCTTGCTTCTGCAAATTTAAATACTTGTTCCTTAAACGTCGCCAATCTTTTCTATAACATAATGCAAGTAAAGAAATTGTATTCATTATTCATATTACCCCTTCAAATACTTCGCGCGTACTCACTTGGTTGTAATTTTCAGCTCATAAACCTTATCGTCCAGTTGCAGCTCTTTCTTGATGATACTACATCCCTTCCTTTGGCGACATTTTTTTTTACCGCCTCCTTCTACTTGCATATCCTGGCCATTGCCTTCTTTTACTTCCTCATTCGCCTTCTTGTTTTCGTCCTCGCCCGCGGGTTCTTCTTGGTCTGTGTGGAACTCATCGTCGCTTGTGCGGCCGCCCTTTTGTGCATTTCCCTCCCGATCCGATTGCTGTTCATCCTGCGTATCATCGTCCTCGTCACTCGTCGGTTCGACTTTGTGTCTTTTGGCCGGTGGTTCTTCAGAAATTTCTTCCTCTTTTAGATCCGTTTCGACTACGGGATCTGTAGACGATCGTACCGTTCCACCAAGTGGAGGGGAATCAACTTCCGTTGGGGTTTTGCCATCAGATTCTTTGTCCACCGATTCACTCTCTTCCGGAACTTCGGTCTTGTCCTGCTCGTATGTTTTAATGCTAGCCATCTTTGCCGGATCAGTTGTTTCAAATGACAGCACTCCGCCAAACGTTTGAAAGGCTTTTAGTGCCTTTTGGACGCTCGCTTCCTCATCAAACTCCACAAATCCAAACTCTTTGATCTTGCGCGAGTGCTTAAAGGTTGGTAACGATACGTACACCACCTTGCCGTAGCTCGAGAACACATTCGTCACCCAGTCGTGGTTGGCTTTCGGCGGTAAACATTCCACATAAATCGTACATTCCTCGCAGTTTTCCTTTACTACCAGTTCTGTCCGGCGGCGCACCTTGGCACGATCATCGGAAAGCTCAAGGAGGGCGGAATTTGTCAGTGCATTTCCAATGTCTTCCACGTTCGTAGTCAGTGCTTTGATTTTGTTAAACTTTAAAAACTCCTCCAGCGGAATGACTGTAAATAGTTCACGTTAGATAAAGCAGCCGAAAAGGTAAACGGAATCAACTTACACGGTCCGTTTTGTAGTAGTTCTCCCATGTACCGGCTTTTGGCTAAATTAGCATCCGAGAAGTAAAATTCCATGTGCTTGCGAATGGAGTTAAATTTGTGTCGGCTGCGATGGCGGCCCTTCTTGGCTGCTGCCGTATCCTTTTCCGCATCTTTGCCGGGGTTTGGTATTTCCAAACTTTCCATATTAATCACTGCACGGCTCGAAAATCGATTCTCAACTCGTTGCTGCCCAGCTGGTTTTGTTGATGTTTATACAAACCTTCCCGGTAAAAAACATTTTTCGTATTGTGGAATGACAGCAGTGTTGCCAGCACGATGATGTCTCGGTAGACGCACATTGGATATGCGCATTGCTCAAAATCGACAAACCCCTTGAAAGGCCATATTGAACAAGTTGAAGCTTTTTTGCAGAATAGTGATATTAATCAAATTGAAAAAAGCCGAAAATCGACACCGTTGTACCTTTCATAACTTTTATTTGTTCAACTTCTCTACCCGCAATACTTACAGATATGTTAAAAAGAAGATAATTTATCCTAAGTTTACTTACTTCACAACAGTCTATTCAACCATTCGAAAGAGAGAATGAAGCTGGGAAAGGACTGTACAAGCAAACGGACAAATCTCTGCCGTTACAAAGTAGCAGCTATCACGCTTGTGTTTTTAGAATGAAAATCATTATCACACCTTGTTTAGTTAATTTTGTTTACCATCGCGTCGGTGAGATGGCTTGCAATGCCAGCTTTGGTGTTTGTACCCAACGTTCTAACTAGTAAAAGGATGCTAGCTGAGCTAACTGAGTGTTTTTTTTTTCGTGTGCTTCCGGTGTGTAGTATGTGCGTGCTTCTTGCGCTTTTTGTGAGTCCCGAAACCATGGCGTAATGTTTGTTGGCGTAGACTAAATCCTATCGGGGAATCGGGTCAGAATCGTTCCTTAGTAGTGGAGCTTAAGTGTTTGGTGATAGATCTTTGTAGTTATTAATGGAATATATAAGCATCACATGGCGCATGCTGGCGCCTTCTGACCAGACCGACCATGTTCAAGATGTAAGTCTACTCATTTGCATCTTTCACCTTTCGCATGTCGGTATACCAGCGATCGTATCATCTCCTGGGGGTGTATATCATCATTTTTTCTTGTTCTTCTTATTGCGTTGTTCCTCCAGCTGTTTGGTGTAACCGTAGTTGTTGATCTCCTTGTACTCGTTGTCGCACTTGAGCAACAGTTCATACCACTGTTCGCCCTGTACACGTGGCGCATCTACCGTACCACCGTAGACGGCTGGTAGACACTCCTTGGAGATGTGCTTGTACAGCGACTCACGATCGGTACCGTGAAAGATGATACGACTGCGCAACTTCTCGCGCAGGATCGGCTTGAACAATGCGAACACCATGTTGAAAATCTTTGGCTGATTAATGATGTGGATACCCTTGATACGCAGCGGTACTGCATCCTGAAGCCAGTCCACAATACGTTTGGCGAACGGTGGTGTAAACTGCCACGCTTGTTGTAGGGTTAGTCCATCCATGTCGAAGATCACAACCGCGCCGTGAACTTGAGTTTCCGGTTCTAACATGGCCGCCTCCAAGAACAGTACGCATCCCTTGAAGACTTCGTCAAGCGTAACCTCCTTGTGCTTCCAGGTTTTGCCCAGTTCCAGCAGGAGTACACGTCGTCCGAGCTGATCACGATTCGGAAACACGGCCAGGATGTTCTGCTTGAAGATGTTAGCCTCCTTGGAAGGCATCAGTTCGTTGTACATGTCGAAGTGTTTTATTTTGAACTGATAGTACCGTTGAATCTGGAACAAATTAACACAAAATAGTTATAGAAATATTAGCCAATTAGATAAGACCTCGAAATAATGCTTGACATGTTTGTTTACTTACCAGCTCGCAGGCGCTCTTTGCGTAGAACTTGCACGGACGAAGGAATCGGATCATCCAGTCATCGTTGTCTAGCGGCACCACCAAATCTTCAACATCTGAGGTAGGAAACGGAAACACGTTCAAGTTAATATAATTTTAGATTTTTTAAAGTTCATTTAGTTGATTTGTTATATTAAAAGGCCTTGCTTATTGATTGGTGGCTCCGTAATTATTTATCGTTTTGTGGGGAAGAATCACGGGCAAAGTTCTCCACGCTGGCGATCTTTTTGTGATCGCATTGAGTAATTTCATTTTAGGCTAGTCATCGTCCGGTCGTCCAGTGTATGTACAAATTATCGTTGAATGTTTCGTCACGATGTCTACGATCATCGATCAAGCTAACTAGGGTGGTGCAATGGTACGTGAGATGCAGGGACTGTTTTGCTTTGGGGAGATTGTGAATCGTTCAATACCCGCAACAACAATCATCCTAAGCAATTTGCCGCACATCCGACTGGCAGGAGATGGACGCATGGAAAAAATCCTCCATGATCGCTATGCATGACTAATGATGGTTTTCGATTTACCGCAAACAGTACGGGGTTGTTCCAATGACTTGATGGCTGTATGGTCGACTTCATTTTTTTATTTCCCACTGCAATGGTCTTAAGTCCTGATGATATGATTTTATTACTATTTTTCTGATTTACACAATTTGATCACAGCTAATAGTAACTCTCGGTATTTTGAAGTATTTTAAAATGTGTCCGGTAATTCCAAACGATAGCTCTCAATGATCGTTTAGTTTGTTGATGGTTTCAATTATCACCTGAGACCCACGACACTGTTGTATTTGCCAACTCACGCAGCGAAAATGTTTTCTACAAAGCGATATAACATCCTTTGGGAAGAACAATTTTATATGAACTTCATGGGATTTATGCCCCCTCGCGTCAGCGACGGTGACGGATTTAATTAAGCTTCACTTGAAATGTGCTTAGCTGCGCATGATTGATGGGGTACGCGCAATTTCATCCTCAAGGGCACGTAGCCCGTGGGCAATGAGATCATCGAAGGTTTCCAGACACGCTTACCTTTGAGCAATGTGCGCAGCTCCTCGATGGCAGCGGTGCGAATTTCGGGCGTTTCGCGTAGCTCGTTCTTAGCCACTTCCTTGCCGAACGGTGTCAGATCTTCCAGCTCAAACCGTAGCACATAGTCGCCCAGCTGCACCGAGGGCAGCTCTTCTACGTCGGACAGCATCGTCGGAACCCCTTGAAAAAGCGGAAGAGATTAAAAGAAATACGATGAATTAGTTTAAATATATAATAATACAGAAAATTCACTAGATCTCAATAGAATTGACCCGAATAGCGACCTATAAATTACTTACTCATGTTGATGAAATGAATACTTCTTGGAGTGCCGGGAATCAATATTTAATGTTTAAAACCCAGTTACGAGCTGCAGATGTTAAACCATACGATATAGAATATGTAATAATCATGTAGCACGGCCCACAAATTTGGGATATTTTTCTACATAAAGTAAACGAGATCTTCTTGATGTGATCGCGGAAATAATCTGCGTGACCTTTCCATACAAATGGCGTTTCGTTGATCCGAAAACAAAAATAGTTTTGTTGAATTTTTTGATGTGGCCAATAAAAGAAACAAGCCTCTATTGTTGTAACCTACCAAATCAGGTGCTAATTGCGTTTGTGCACCGGTACCGCTAAATGACGGAAGCCCACCCCCTCTCATATCACCCTTGAACCTAACGGACAAGCTGCCAGTTGCGTGAGCTGGAGCGCCTTGAGACTTGCAGCTTGCCGGTAGTTAGCGCACGAATCATGTCTGCCTACAATTAGCCGTGTTGTTGTAGATCACCCCATTATCGACAGGCTCGCAAATCCCAAGCGGGCTCGATCGTTATCAGCACCAAAGTACAGTAATGGCGCAAAGTTCTCTCATGCCTATACCGCACTCAATCAATATGTTTTCCCATCTTCATTATCAACTTTGTGTCGATCGCAAATTAGCTGACTGCGTTTGATGAACGCACAAGCAGCACGAAAATGATGCTCTTACGTAAAAATGAAGTGTGTTTAGTGTTAGGGATACCCACGGGAACCGTATCCGTATCAGCGGTTTGGTTTAATTGGTACAACAACTTATTGTTTATCTTCGTAATGCGAAGGGTGGTGGGACTCGCGAAAAAGGGTAGCAATTTGTGCTTAAGCATTAGCCCCCTTGGAGTGCATTCCGGATAGAACGGTTTGATGATAGATTTGCGTCAGTAAAAACGATATAGCTGAGCTGGTAGATAGAGACATTACAACGATGCAATGTAAGCCACGTTGTTCTGTTGCTACATCGTCACAAAACAATAGTGCATTGGTTTTTATCGTGTGTTCTACTTGATATCGAGAACCCTGCTGCTAAAAGGGCATTAACTTTTACGTTCCATTTCGAGCCGGGTCGGTGTGCCACCTTTGCAAATATCATACCGAGTAGGTCACTGAATTTGAAAAGAAAAACAAAATCATTCCACCCAAATAGCCAACGTACCACACTACCCCAAACATGTACAGTATTTAAAGGGTTGGTTTTTTTGTTTTTTTTTAGAAAAACCCCCCACTCCCCCCAACCCTCGCCACTCGCTGGTTCTGTGCTAAAGCCAACCCCGCAAATCCTTCACGCGTTCTCGTTGGTATCGAATGGAAGGGAAACTGAAGATCACTGGCCTCACTGAAGGTGGATGGAAAGTGTAACGCGTCACCCTTACGGGCACTTGGGCAAATTCGATCGCTTGCCCAGTACGCACTCAAGGTGAGAAAATCACGCACCCAAAACATGTGTCATGGAATGAGTTTGAAGGCACATATGGTATAGCGTTCTTGTCCGGTTTATCGATGTTTTTATCACTTGTGTGTTTGGAAAAGGAGTTTACACGTTCCTGCATCTTCCCATGGATGGAGCACCATTTGGAGATTAGGGATTGCTTTTATTGACAAATATCATTATAATGTTTTCTATATTTTTATACTCCGATAGTGAATTGATCAACACGTCCGGTTTGGGTTGGAATTAGAACTGCAAGACACCCCCACGCGAGAATACCACCAAACGAGACGGATCTAAACCGGGAAACGGCTGTGTTAAGTCAGCAAAAAGTGAAACTATTAGCAAATTGCAACATAAGATCACGATCACGTTTACTCAGTGCAGTATATCTCCCAACTAAATGGGCAAAACACCACGTATTCACTTGTAATGCACCGATGGCAGTACTAACATTTGGCTGGTAAGCAATATCCACCAGTGATACCACTGCACGATACAAAAAGCACGGCACTAATGACCGACGCTCGCGAACGTTTCTCGGCAACTAGCGAGAAGTGCTGATCGATCAAGCCACTATATAAAAATTCTGAGCTCACCTGTTGGGCGGCACACAAACACACACCGGCCGAACCGAACAGGGAGATCGTCGATATTCGCGCGGCTATGTGTACCGGTTAGTGTTGAGGGAATGACGAGCGAAGGAAGCGTGGAAGGGTAATCGAAGGGAGGGAGGTGAGCAGTGCACATGATGCGTAAAGTACGATGCACCGGGTAGGCCTGCAGTTTATACACCCCTCCCGCTTGAACAAACCTAGAGTCCATCTCAACCGGGGGTAGTTTTGAGATGGAAAGATCAACAAAAGATTGGCGGTTGGTTGAATGGTGATCCTACTACGATTGCGAACTATACCCTCAAGCATATGGGATGCATTCTCTTTGCTGAACGAGGTTTGCAGTTTTTGGGATGGTTTTGTTGCTTCCCGATGAAGTGCATTCACTGTTTGGCATTGGTTGTGAGATAGAGCTTGGATTGAGGTTGGAAAGTAGGTAGGGTAGCCTTCAGGAGGAAGTATGCGACTTACAGCGAAACAGTGTCCAAGATTGTCCAAGTTGCGCGCGAGGTATGTGTCGTACGAGAGTACGAAAAACATGAACAGGATAAAGCTTTCCATAGCGGGGTAAGGTGACAAGGGAGGTATGGGTGCGGCTGCCTAACCCAAAGATCATGGTCGGTCGTGCTGGGTGAGCATATGAAGCGCGTCACTCGAGATGATCCTCACGTGTGTACGCGCGCACAGATGAATCACGCTACCGCATTCAGCGGTTCGGTGCCAGACACCGAACAATGTGCAAATCATGCAAAATTAATGTTTTACTACAATTAACGGACAGGGTTAGTGAGTGAGATGAGATTGATAAGTGTGATCGTCAATGACACAGTGAAATTGAAACACACCATTTCACAAAGGAATGAGTTTTAAATTGAATTACCTTAAAACTTTTACCGAGTCATGATTTAAACAAAGCGATACTGCACCAATACTGATCAGATGGCGATGGACGGCGGTAGCGAACGTTTACACGCTTGGGTGGTGTTTAAAAAGGCGTTAAATTTATGACTTGCCTTGGGAGACACCATCGGAACTGGGCATTGCGTCAATTTAGATGGATTTATCGCTTAATGTCTGAACGAGGTGTGAAATAATTGTAACGCGAGGTGGCCACGTAAATCGAACAAAAACATAAAACAGTTTCACACATCAGTTCCCGCACGGTTGAAGTTATAAATTTAGAAAAAATAGCCTGTAAACGTTTATTACATTAGTTGTATTGTAATTATTTAATAATCTTTCCTTCAAATAGTATTTCTCTTTTTAGTTTGGAGGCGTTATCTGGAGAAACATTTTTATCGCGTGCCTATTACCACGTATCAGTATCATGGGAAGCTTGTAAGTGATGTCCCACTTAAGGCGGAAGTTGCATCATAATCGTTAAACAAAGCAACTGATGTTTGCGTTTTTGTGTGCTTCGTTTTCCATTTTCAGTTCAGAAAATACTTGAGCAATTTCAATGCGCGACCTTCAACCGAGTTCAAACAGTTGCCTGTGGCAGCGTGCTTGAGTTCCGAGTTCCGATTCTTTCGACAAAGTTCCTCGCAATGGATGAATTGCTTCTTAATGATTCTGGATGACTAGATCCTTCCATACCCTGTTTGCAAGCTTGTAGTTCCTCCGGTTCGGCCGCTTTACAGTTCCCGCATTGTAGGAAGTTAAAGTGCGTCGTCTCGCGCACGATCGGGCGGAAAGTGGCGGGAAACAAAGCTTCCCCCCCTCGAAAGGCAAACTGGTTAATGAAAAATTCATCGATGCATGGCGAGCGAACGCGATGATGTGCAGCTGCATGTGCTTGAGAGTGCAGTTCCGAGCACAAGATGACGGCGCGAACCTGCCAGACACTCCCACCCATGTGCGGGGGGGTTAGGTAAATTTGAACCGATTCTTCGAACATTGAAGAGAGCCCCGGCACGATCGCGACACGTCCGAGTTCGAGAGCAAAACCCCAACAGTTTTTGCGATCGTGCCCGGAGCTACACATGGCGAGTCGCGTGCACTATGCTAGCAAAGCGTCAACAACACAAACGTCGCAAACCACCACGCACGCCATATTATTAAACCGGCGTAGGAGCACTTCTATTTGCGCTTAATTCCTGTGCCAGCACAGTGAGGTAATCGAACAGAGTAGTAAAGGTGATCCGTTCGAGTGTTGTTGATATTTTGCCCATGTTGTTCTATACTCTCAAAGGTGTTCCCTCGG
Source organism: Anopheles moucheti (assembly GCF_943734755.1). Classification (NCBI taxonomy): domain Eukaryota; kingdom Metazoa; phylum Arthropoda; class Insecta; order Diptera; family Culicidae; genus Anopheles; species Anopheles moucheti. The sequence goes on along the minus strand of NC_069141.1, from coordinate 6,928,429 downwards.
TTAGTACGACGACTAGTACTATCTTGACCGTTGCGTATATGTCACCCCTTGTCAACCGGTGGAGATCTTGCGCGCGCGCGCGCTCACACGCGGTTCAAAGGTTGCTATGACACAACACATCCGGACGTCTGTCGTCATACTGCTGGGAAGCTATGATTTGAGCTACCGATCGAACGAAGCCACTCTAATAACAGTAGCGCCAATGCAAAGTAGTGGGTCTTTTTCGCTCGGTGCTGACCCCTAATGGTACCGGTATTTCTGGTGTGTACTTACCGTCGTATCGTTTCTGCCGGGGTTTATGATCAAGTGAACACTGGTGGGGATATTTTTTGGTTGTTTTCGTTTTTGTTTAACACTTGCACTTAAAGGTGTGCCCGGGCTGGTTTCGGCAAACCTCACAATCACACGTGCCGCTCGGTTCGGCTTAGGTCGATCGCACGCGGGGTCGTTGGTCGTTGCTGCAAAGTAGGTGAAAACAAGCGTATTTCCGGGTTTAGAACGGCATATGGGGACATCGTACAATGTCCAGTGCAATATTTATTGCGATCATAAGCGAAGCATGTGATTGGATATGGAACACTTCCGACATTAATTTACTGTGGACTAAACGTGTTCAACGCTCGACTAGAATAAAACCATCCAAATCACACAGGCCCCTTGGAGATAGGCTGGGAATGAAGACGGACAACAATAACGTAGTCTGTACGCTAGCACTGTTTGCACTGTTCTGGTCAATTAAATTCCTGCTGCACAAATGGCACACACGCCGCAGATTTGCAATGTCTAATCAGATTGCACCCGAAACGCATTTGCAGAGTTTATTCCACCGCAATCATTCGTTCCGTTCCGTTTTGAGTGGCGTACTTTTAGAATGGTTATCACTATTCGAAACCGTCCGTGCCTTGCTGTTATCGGGAGTGCCGTTCCGGATCATTCGCCAGTCACCCTCAGACTGACGAATCTATTTATCGGGCATATAAACTTCACGATAAACACTCTCGGAGCCGCTGAAAAGGCGGAAGTTATCGACGTTGACGCATGTTTGGTGATTCCTCAATAGCGACACGCAGTGAAATTTGCATACTTTGCAGCTTTTCTACTTCCCGAGAACAGCACCGCATCGCACTTTAATCGTACGATATATAACTCCTTTCCGATTACGGCCGGGTAATGCACGCAACACCCTGTACAATGCATGTGGACATGCGATGCGAGGAATTATAGTTTGAGCGGAAAACAACTTAAGAAGTGATTCGTTCGAAATTGCCTAAACACATTATAAAGGTCACATACACACGCACCACGTGTTGATCACAATCACCCACGTCATATCAAGCTGGATGCAAGATGCAGCACCTGACACACGTAACTACTGACGCAGAATCCTTCCCATCGAGAGCAGAGAGTGTTGATTCGTGGGCGAGTTTGTAGTGGAATTCCAATCGGAAATCACACCACACCGATGACGCATCCCGTGCTACAGCTGACGAAGAAGAATTGCAACAGTCCCGTTTGGACATGGGATCGTACGCAAACGCAGCGGATGGGTTGCCCTTGGCAACGGTTTTTCATATTCTGACAGTCGGCGAACGGAAACGTGCAGGTGTTCTTCTGCGCAAAAGCAGAACTGGCGTAGTTGTAGTGAGAAGTTAAACAGCTGACTTGCGTCTCTTATTGGAAAGTTTTGGAAATAGCAACCTGTGTCACCTGTGTTTGGTAAGTATTCGCAACAAATTTCCACACCATTCACTTTTAAACAGCACTACGGGCTCGACAACAACCTACCGATACCGTTTCAGGGTGCGTCCGCGAAAGCTAGAACACGGATGGGCAAACTAGTGGATGGTCAGAGTAGGAGATTGCAACTGAAGCTGCCCGTACTGGTGCTGTTCCGATATATAACACTTGCACTCCGGTTGCGTTTATTGGAGGCGAGCCGTATCGGTTGCGTTTCGGAAGACGGAAGTGAGAGTGGTGCGCGCGTGAATGGCGAACGCTTCTAGCAGAGCAGCAGCGCGGGCCGATCGGGTCACGCTGATGATTGCCGCGTCGTCGACGGCGGCCAGTAGGCCTTTGTGCTGTAGCGACTCACTTATTCACCGCACTCGACGCCCTATTGGCACTTTGACTCCGAGATTGTGCCTCTCAGTCGTCCCCTAGCCTTTTCCGTTCCCGGGGAGGGGAAGGCAAATAGGAAACAAAGGCGCACTCGGGTCTGATAATGTACATGCAGAAAAATGCAGTCGGGGCCGCGAAAATAGAACTGAGCGATTCCGAACGGGAGATGCACTTTTGCTGCGTTCACTCACCCCTTTTCGTTAATCTACTAGTGGAGAAACACACACACAATAGAGGGCGTGCATCATCGTTCCTAACGGTACTGGTTAGTAATGTGTTTAATTAAAGCTAAGCTACACTTTCGTGCTGCACTTTCGTTGACCTTCCGTAGTGAGGAAGGTTAGAAAATGGTAATATTAGTTGTATATGATGTTTTGTACGTCTTACACTCGATAGAACTAGGCACGCATTAGAATTAGACGCAGGAATGACTGGGTTCTTTATCCTCCAGGGTGAATCAATTAAAATAGTAGAAACAAAGCATTTCATCATCACTCCCCAACGTTACACTATTCACACCCGTGCGCGTTCTTAATGTGGCACAACTAAATGGTAAAAGACACTTTAACAACTAATCACTTTTTAACCGGCACGCTAGTAAAACGTTTTCAATTTCTAAACCGACCACGAAGAAAACTATGGAACATTGTTTTAGCGCACAGCACAATGAGTTGTTGCAACCACTTTTCCCAATTAACTCGGTCTTAACGCGTGGTGGTAAATGGTATGCAGTAGTCATTTTTCGCTACGGTCGCATCTTTTAATTGTTCGTGACTACTGACCCTTTAAAATGCGGCCCTGGCTGAAATCACTCGAAACGAAATGGTACCTTTTGCTTTCCCACCCAACAACGATCGTGGCGCACGTGGCGAGAAGTTCACTAAGGCAAACTGTTTGGCTACCTTCCGCGACCGAAATGTGACTCCTACTGGGTACCGTGGAAGGTACCGTGCACACCAACAGCAAACCAAACCTCGGAGCACGGTGGAGTTTAACCTCTTGTTGTGGTATTCAAATTTTTCTTGCACACCCGTCCTGCTCGCTGGCCCGCGTGTATTGAATACTAGAGGATCATGGCTAGGTTTGTTGCAGCAGCAGGCGGCACCCATGCAAAATAGAGTTCGGGGCAAACGCGCCAGTGAGAAACACCGCAGGGTGGTGGGGAGCTTGGTGTTTGCAACAACCGGGCAAAGAATTCATATTTATGGACAAGCGGGTTGACGGGAGTCGGTCACCCGGTTTTGCGCCCCGTACCATCAAGATGCCGGAGGTGGTGATCTGTTGCACAAATCGTGTGTAAGCGCACATAAGCTCTCAGTGCCTATGTTGCAGTGCTCGCAAACTGTCAGGTAGTGAGCGACGTTGGTACGTCGAGCAAAAACACGCACCGAACCATAGACCCAAAAGTGTTTGGCAAACAGTGAGTGAGTTAACATACCCGTTCCTCATTATACCTCTTCGGTTGCTGTGTGTACAAGGTTAGCTCCTCCGATCCACGTGAAGATGCTGCGTTTTGGCGCTTCTTTTATTCCCCACTACCTAAAAATGCTCGCGTACAATTGCTCGACGATTTGATTATGCAATCATTGTTTGATTCATAATTAACTACTATTAGCCGGTGTGTGAGGTTAGCTGAAATAAAAGCTCGCAATTCGCTCCTCAGATCATTAAAACCCAACAGACAGCGTTCTCTCAGTGCGTTCGTTCACGCAATGGCTCGGGCACGTGAAATAAGCGCGCAGATATTTCGTTGCAAGTAGAAAAAATGAGTAATCGCATGCACGCAACATTACATCAAGAGGAATTACGGATAAGAGTGGTAATGCTGTGAGAAACGGAAGTTCAGCTGTGAACAATCGTGCTAATGGAATGGCGATCGCAAACAAAACAGCGCTGACTGACCTCCTTCCTTGATAAAATGCGGAAGATTGCAACCAAACCAACTGTTGCAGGTTGAGAAAAAAGTCGTTTTAAAAATTTAAAATTTATATGGTACAAAGAAGTAAATAATCTAAGAAATTGGAGGTCGTTTCCTGTTGTGTTTTTTTTTGGTGGAGTGAAGAGTGTAGCATTCTTCTACAGTGTATCATTCACTACTGTCAGGATCTTTAGTAGATGTCACTAACTATCTAAAGACGTTAGCAACGGTGAGTGGTACCTATATTGTACAGAAGACGGCGCTGTTCGGGGGCTACGTGTGGCCAGGAACTACAATAACAATGTGATAGGAAATTTTCTTCCCGTCAGTCAATCAGTAGACATGTTTCCAAAACCTGCTTCAAGACATTTCAAACCTATCAAACCTGATGTTTCGATGTACGAGTTGCCACCACATTGTACAACAGTACCCGAGTGGTTTTCCGCAATGGGCAGTACCAAAGTACAGTGGGGTAGGATGTTATCATTATTTTTAGGTTAATCAGATACACCCGTGTGGCCCGCGCACAGTTCACCCACTTGCACCCAGGCACTTGCGCGAACACGGAAACGAAACGTGTGGTACAGAACAGCGTTGGCAGTATAAACACGAGCTGAAGTGAGTGAATGTGCGTATATTAACGTTCATTTGTTTTCCGGAGAATGATGAGCATTAACGCCCCGTATTCCCCTTCCTACAAATCGGATCATCTTAACTGCCTACCTGGGTAGACTTACATCTTTACGGCACGTTTCTCGTACGTTCAGCAAACGAGCGAACGATTGACTTCTGGTCAGAAGGCGGTAAAAAAAACCTAGCAATCAACAAAGTTCAGCAAATGGGAGAGATAGTTAATTACACCTTAGCAGATGGGGCCAGTCAAAAGGTTCTCGGGTGTAATCGGTGACCATTCTGACACGGAACAAGCGTAAAGAAACAATGGCAGAACAAACCCCGCATAAGGGTCCACAAACAGGGCATATCGTTATCTCACGTGGTGCTAATTTCCTGAGTAAAGTAGTGAAAACCTCTACGAGAGACCGCAACGTATCTGACGATCCGGTTTACTTTGCCGGTTGTCTTAAAATTATACGCGTTCGTGTGTAGACTATATTTAGTGCTTAATAAAAATATTTCTTTTATTCATTTAGTTATTGTATGCGTCTTGCGTTTTGGTTATGTTATCATTAATTGCCTAATCCTTACATAGGTAAGCTGTTTTACTTCGCTATCAAAACTGTCGCAAATACGTCTTTTTTATACTCGTGCATGATTGAAGATCGCGTCTAATCATCCGAACGGTTTGTTTAGTAGGAAACTGGATACGGTACGATAGGAATGAGTTAAGTTGTCTTTTGCGGTGCGGTGAGCATTTGTTGTACGATAAACTTAACGAAATGATCGCATGAAGAGAAACAATGCTGATGAAGCGTGTGAGAATTGACTAACGTAAAAATAATCCTTATGCCTATTTGAAATATATAAGCCCATCGTGAGTTTGACGACCGATCAGTTCGTAGTTCTATTGTGTGAGCGAGCAAAGAGACATGATGGGTAAGCTTAGCTTTAGCGTTGTGTGAAGCTGCCACTAAGGAAAACAAAATTACAATTAATCAACAATGTTTTTAGCCTATCTCGAACCGCGTAGAGATTGTACATGAGATTCTGTCTCTTCTCCGTGTCTTTTTCGCGCTAATCTAATCACGTACACCTAAAGAACAACAAACATACGCACATTGGTCACATACTCTCTTTCTCTCTATCTCTCGCACACACATACACACACACACACATTCAGGAAATCCACCCGTTTCACAAGCATGCATTCATCCCGATTTGCTTCTTTATGGGTCCCGCTCAAATCTTCTCCCGACGCCGTTTGGGAGATTTCACCTTGCGGGGATCCCGGTTCCTATATCAGTTCTTGGCGGCGCCGTTTGGATTTGGTTTAATTTTCTCGTACATGAAATCCTGCATCACGTTCCTGCCTGGCGTGCGGAGCTTCTTCTGCACGAAATGGAACTGATCGCGCGCGAACTCGTACAGCTCGTTCTCCATCTGCCACACGGCCGATTCCTTAATTTTGGCTACCGTTTCTTCCGCCGGCTCAACCTTCGATTTAGTTTTGCGCAGGTGCGATTTGTTCGACTTTTGAAAATGTGATACCGCACCTTTGTACAGGCGGGGAAGCGACAGTTCTAGCAGTTCGATAAACTCATCCATCTCCTCGGTCAGCCCGACTAGGAAGTACTCGTTGACGAGATTGCGCTTCGCCTGTTCGAGAGCCCAGCTGCTACCAGGGTTCCAACATTCGGCATGGTGCCCGCAAAAGAACGGTATCTGGAGCCACATGTTTGTGGGATCACAGTCTGGCTTCTGCCGCGCGACACACTCGTCGAACGTCATCGTATCACCGGCTCGATGTCGTACGAGATAGGGCCTATAGTCGTCGCCGTAGCGCAGGAAGTAGTAGTAGGATACTAGCCGATCGAGCGGCTGCCTGATGAGATTAATGTACAGCGGTTTCGACGGCATACCGAATCTGAAACAAAAAGTAGGGGCTGTATATAATTTGTTTTCTACTAAGCCGATATTTAGCTCCAAACAGTACTTTGAAAAGTCTAAGAAAGCCATGTGTCCATGGTAGAAGGCAGGTTTCATGCTATCCCAAGCGGTTATGTTGCGCACAAACTTGACCTGAGCAAAAGAGAATGATTAATCATAATCGGCAACACACTGTTAATGTTGGCCGTTTCAGTAACCACTTACCTGATTGGGCAACGACAGTACGTGCATGTTGGCGGTAATGTTAATGTGCAGTACGTGGAATGCATTCTTCTTGCATAGATCATACGTAAGATTAACGAAGCTGGTGCTGCCAGTCTTCGGCACCCGGTTGTAAATTATCACAAATTGTTCATCATAGTTCCGATAGGTCGTGCTGTCGTCCACCTTTGCCGTGGCCGTTTGCCAATGATTGATGTTGCTGTGTATCAGTTGCTCATTGTTTCCTGCCCGAGTGTGTGCACGATAGTGGTGCCAATTACTCTTATCAATGGTAACATTTTTCGGAACTCCAAACTTACCTTCAGCAAGATGAATCGTTAGCTGCTTATCGGCAAGAATAACCTTTGTCGAGAACCAGTGATACAGTAGAATGAACGCAAAACCCGCAGTAATCAATATAAGCAGAAAGAAGTATTTTGCTGTTATCATTTCCGTTCCTGTCCTGGCAGGATCTAATTCCTTCGATGGCTTGGCGTTGTTGCGTTGCTGGTGGTAGCTTTACTAATGTTATGTAGAATTGGGCGAAGCGTTTTAGGATGTTTAGGACTACTGGGAATTACACAGAAGCACAATTGCGGGCAGCATTATTCCTATCTTGTTTAACATTCTACGTGTTTTCTTCAGATTGTGTCACGACGATAACAATTTGATTTGATGTGCGTGAATGTTTACTTTCTAATTTGACATTTGGTTGTAGTGATGGGTGCACCGGAACGGTGTGTTTTCAAAGTTTCTCGTCAGTTCTTTTCGCAGAGAAGTTTAATAAATTCTTGGAATAATTGTTTGAATATGGTGCATTTTTTATAAATGTAGAAAACTTGAGTGTAGATCACTACTAATTTCGATTGTGTTCAAATAAATATTGCAAGCAGGAGCGGAATCAATTGGGCTGCGTACGTATCTTGAGTTTGGAACGGTTGTTAGGTTCTAGTACCGGGGTGGAAAAGCAGATTATGAAATCAAAGAATTTATAATATTGTTAGCCCTAATCACTTTTGAACAAGATTGACCTAATTTGTGGCTGTGATTGATTAATGTTATAAAATACTATTTTAGTAAAAACACACAATTATGACCTTTAGACATCCCTCCGTGCGACTATGTTTATTGGAGCAGTTGTCCAAGGTTGTTGCCTTTGGTGTTGCTGGTAAGAAAAATCGCAAAAACGGAGATCCGTCAGACACGACGGATTAACAATTAAGCCCCGGATCGGGTGGGGACAGCCTGGCAACGAGTCGAACGAACGGGCAAATTATCTCTCATTCTCGTTCTCGGGCATACTTCCATTGCAGGCCATCATCGCATCGGCATCACCTTCACAACCGGTGTATAGCTATGCTGATCGGACGAAGAAGGGCAACAGCATAGAACAGCAATTGGTTCGCGTACGGGGGTTCGTTCGTGGCGATAGCTTTTCGCAAGTGTTGTATAGCAAATTAACGCACCAAAAGTCGCGCCCGATGCGATAAGCAGCGGCGGTGGTGGTTGTGTTCGCGCTCTAGTATCCGTATCAGTATTTCGGCGGTGGTTTAGCAGACGCATCGGAACAGATCACAGTATTCGGTGTTGGTGGATTATTCTCTGATTATACAGTGGCCAGCTGCCAGACCTGAATTCAGACAGATTTTGTGCCAACATTAGTAGCTGCTTGTTTTGGAGAGAACCATGACGCGAACAAGAAATGTACCATCGAAATCATACGAAGCTTGTGAGGACAAGCGGTCGGAGCAGAGGTGAGTCACGTTTGGTGGATGCATCTAGAAGCAAAGCAATTGATTTCATTGGTGACATCTTCTCCCCCTTTATCCTGGTTTCTTTACCCCGCAGATTGTTGCACAAATGGACCCGCTACTCCAGTTCCAAACTCGAAGAAGTGGAAGAAACGCTGCTGTCAGGTTGGTAGAACGGAGTGTGCATGTAGAACCCCGCATGGTAGCAACTACCTGTGGAAGGGATGGTGCGCTCGCGCAAGAAACTGTGTTGTTTGTTTACTGTGCAAACAAGTTTCTTCATCAGCGTTATGCGCTAGCCAACTTGTTGTCCTTCCCTCAGGGGGCAAGGGCCAAATCAATGCACTATGTGCTCACAAAGGTGTTTCTTTTTATGTTATTTTCTCGGCCAGCTCTTCGAAAACCCTTTGAAAGTATCTTTGTCGAAGTAGGTCAGTGTGTCGGGACGAACGATAAGATACGGACGGTGGCACTGAACCGGGAATCCGAAAATATTCCCGTCCTGTTGCTCCACGGTCTCGGGGCCGGTGTTGGACTGTGGGTGTTAAATCTGGATGCGATTGCAGACCATCGGCCAATGTATGCCATCGATATACTGGGCTTTGGGCGAAGCTCCCATCCGAAGTATGATGCCGATCCGATCGCGGCAGAACGACAATTTGTCGCATCAATCGAAGCTTGGCGTGTGGCGATGGGTTTGGAGCGAATGTATATCCTGGGTCATTCGATGGGTGGTTACCTGGCCTGCAGTTACGCCATCACACATCCACAGCGGTAAGTGTCCATGAAGTTTGTAGAGAATGTTCCCCTTTCTAATAAGCTGTATCTACGGTCGACCCTCCAGAGTGGCCGGTTTGATTTTAGCCGATCCTTGGGGTTTCATGGAAACACCACCGAGAATTAAGCGAAAATATTGGATAAGAATTCTCTATCGGACGGCACGGAAGATGAATTTTTACCCATTGACGGTTGTACGTATGGCCGGTCCGACTGCGGCTTGGCTTTTGAGTCGTCGGCGGACAGATATTACTTCGCGGTTCGAAGGAATCGTACCGGACGAACGGATTGTGGCGGACTATCTCCATCTCGTCAACGCACAGAAACCTTCGTAAGTGGTTTTGGAGAGAACACTGCAGAACAGATTTTTTATTGCCTTCACACTCTCTTTCTCTCCCTTAATTTCCCAGCGGTGAAAGTGGTTTCTGTGCGATACAGAAAAACTTTGGTTGGCCAATCAACCCGATGTTGAAGCGAATCGACCAAATCGATCCCACCATACCCATGACATTCATTTACGGATCCGAATCTTGGATTGATTTTGAAGCAGGTGAAGTGACGAAGGAGAAGCGTGCCGGTTGTTTCGTAAAAGTCAAGGTAATACAAACACACAAGTTCTCGGTGTGGTAATCAAATTTATCTCCCCCAATACGCATTACATTATTGCTGTTGTCCGTTTGCAGATAATCGATAATGCTAGTCATCATTTGTATGCGGACTTTCCGGATATTTTCAACCAGCATGTCAACGAAGCTTGCTTCACGTACGACAAACGTATCAACGCACAAAGCAAAGTGACCGAGCTTGTGGCGGAGGAGTGAACTAGTATCCCCGCCTCCGCATCTCCCTTCCCTCCCAGTCGAGTTCCATGCCTGTGTAGATTTTAGAGCGACGAAATATGCCATCACTTGAAAAGAATGCCTCGAAATAATGTACCTTTCTACTGCCAGCTAACGCAAACGGACAGCTGGAGAACTGCACACACTAGTACGAGCGATAGTTACCTTACGAAACCCAAGTGAAACACACCATAAAACGCTCTCCTATTATATACTCCACGTGTTTAAGCAAAAACAGTATTTTGTTCTATAGAACGAGAGTGTGATGAAGTAGCGACAGCGAAAAAAGCTAGAGAAGTCAACAAATACGAAGAGCGTCCATCTGTGTTTTTTGCAAACAGACAGAAGCACAAAAAACAAGAACGGCACACACAATATTTTATAAGCCACGCTTCCAATGATGTCAGGTTTTTGATTCCCATGTTCCGAGAAGCGAGGACCCCCGACGATAAACATAGTTACAACAAAGCCTGTGTGCACCTGTGGCGTGCACCCTTCCAGAATTGGATTCATCCCAGATGAAGTGATAACATTAGTGAAACGTTGTTTTAGTACAATCTTTTGAAGAGAATGCATTTTATATAATCTCTGCCCAGCAGCAGTTTTGTTAACCATACGGCGTGTGTAATTTTGTGTTTTTGTTTTCTTTTTACGAACTAGATTTTACCTACGGGTTTGAGCGATAATGACTAGCGTCTTACAAAACGGAAGTAATAAAGTTGGCAAACATCAGTATAACGAAACAATTGCGACTATGCTTTTCTGTGCAACGTTGTGATTTGGTAACAAAACGTGATCAAGTGCGACGTATTGTCTCAACGTATTGTTCCCACTTATTTTTAAATTCTGGCGAAATAAAGCGAAAATTTACATGGTAGCGAAATGGGCTGTCATAATAAAGAATGACATTTGTTTATTTACTTTCCTTCGATTACGATACTCGCGCGCAAGTTTCGTTCCTTTTTATTTAATTGCTGTTTATTTAGTTCAGAGTTAATTCATTTCACGCCATTAGATTAAGTAATAAACAGTTAAATTATTATTTTGTAGGTAGAGTTTTACAATGTTTCGAAGGAGTTCGTTTTTGACCCTGCTAGAGAGCTGAAGGTTAGCTCAGCGGGGGAGAGATCACCATTCGGTGTACAAAAATAAATTTCAACCTTGGGGTCATTTGTGCGAAAATCTTTTCCCTACGCCAGGATCAATGCGTACAACATGTTGGTGAACAGCAAAAGGTAACAACTATTCCCCATTTTTCGTAAAAATGAAGTAAATAACCCTGTTTCTAATTGCAGTACGGCTTCTATCATTCTTTTACTGCTGGTCACAGGCTTAAGGCCAGCCACTGCTTCGTTTCTTGAATATATATGGCCAACAGAAGAGAACGGTACAGGAGATAAATGAAAAACGACAGAAAAAAAGAATTTATTGTAATGTTCCACCTTACAGGTGATGCTTCAACGGCAGTGGATTCTCTTCCTTCGGTACCGTACGAGCTAACCAATGGTGAGGAAAGCTTTATCCGAGAAGCTTCCAAATGGATCGGCACGCACCTCTCCAAACTGGATCTCTGCCACCATCGCATTATTTTGAAGTTGAAAAAATCCTGCCACGAGCTAAACGCTGAACAGCTGGGAAAACTTTCTGTGTGGCTTCTCAACTGTCAGTCCGATTCGGAAGGTCGTCCGGTGTTTCCCTGTACGGATGAAATGTCTCTAAGCCAGTGTACCGAAAGGATGGATCCTAATACGTGGAACGCGTATCATTTAATTACGAATCGTGCGAAGGCGGTTTGTGCTAGCGTACGCCACGAACAGTTCCGTGGACTTACCGAGCTGACGGTAAATAAGCTCATGACTACGGCCCATGAGCAGGTACGGCTAATGGACGAACTGGCTGAGAGTCAGCAAAAGTTGCAAACAATCTCAAAGAAAGTGGCTGACGATACGGAAGGCAACAATGAACGAATAATGCAACAACAGGGCGATATAATGAAGCTATCCGAGGTGCACCGTGCGAAGGTTGAGTCAAACTATCGCGATTTGTTGCGTGAAAAGGGTCTTATAAAGGCTGGCCAACAAGAAGTCGCAATGCTGTTGACCGATCTACGCAATCGCATAGCCGATAGTGTGATCCAGTTGGAAATACAATCGAAGCAGAGCAAAGTGAACCACGACTCACTATTAACTGACCTGGAGCGATTGGAAGCGAATGCGGCAGAAATAGCGGCCAAAATAGAACAAACTGGAGTTCACTTTACATCACATCATCGTGCGGTAGAAGAACAGTACCGGTATACATTGGAGCAGGTGCAGCGCATCAACGCCACGGTAGCCAATATGCTCGAATCGCTCAAAAACCTGCAGCAAGATTTTAACCGTCAGTTAGCTTGGCTGATGGAAAAGATCGGTGGTAGCGAAAACATTCTCCCGAAGCTGAATGTGATCCTCATGCACCTGGGCTACCTTTTACTGGGTATGATTTGTCTCGCATTTGTCGGTGCGGACAAACTGTTGCGAGTTATTTTTATTGTTGCCGTGCCGGGAAATCTGATCGGTGGATTGTTGGAATTATTCGAACCGGATTTGCTGCGGCTAACGATTGGATTGGGATGTGTAACTGTTGTAGATTTATTGGCACGCTCGGTTATGAAATTTATCGCATTGCGTGATTCTTCAGCGGCAGCAGCAGTAGAAGAAACGCCAAAAAATAGAAATCGAAATGTAAACGAACGTAGCTCTCCCAGTAGGCGATCACGTCCCGCCCATGAAAGTGATGAAGATGTCGATGAAGTGTACGATCATGGTTCGATGCAACGTAGGAAAAGTGTCACAAGGGAACAGTCGACCAGCTCCAACGGTTTGGATTCCATTAGACGAAGTGTTTCACGGTTTGGTGATGATTTTCGTAGACGTAGTGTAACTCCACTGGAGGCATCATTTGGCGAACGACAGCACTGTACCGCTATAACGCTTCGTGGTGACCGTTGTCGAGGTTTTGCACTAGCTGGAACAGAGTTTTGCCGCCTGCACGAACCCAGAGGATTGTGAAAGGTAAGTAGAGGTGGTAGTATAATTTTGGTTTAAGTTCGCTGAGTTTATGTTTCAAATAATTGTTCCATGATTTGCTTTACCTCGCCGTTAAAAAATACCTCAGGCAGAATGAATCAGGCAGTTCGGAAGGATTGACAATTAAATTTAATACTTTTTCGAATTGATTTGATTGAGTTCGATAGTGCAAAATTTTGTTGCTTTTACTATAATTTTATTGTGTGTTTGAGGCAGATAGAATTAAATGTAGATTTATTAATTGGTTCAAAGCAGCTAAAGCTCATTTAAGATAATTTATTGTTTTACCTTTGCTTGTATATTTTAGCTTTGTGCTATGTGTTTTTGATGAGATTTCATTTCAGATTTCAGAAGGTTTCATTAATTGTCATAGTTTTATTGACACTTTTAATACAGCAAACAATCAAATTTATAGTACAAGAAGTTAACGTGAAATCATGTTCAAGTTTAGCAATAAATTAAGTGGTGAAGAGTAAAATCAAATAGCAATCATTCTACCAAGAGCAAGTTTTGAAAGAAAGTCGCTTAGTTCGTCTATACAAATAGTTAGGGTAATATTCATCTATTTTTTTCTTCTAATAGTTAAAATTTATTATACACACCAATCTGTACACAAATTGCATGCTTTACAATTGATTTTAATTTAAAACCTCACACACACACTTTATTTGTCGCAAAGGTTTATTAATTAAAAACAGACTGTTTTGCCGTACAGTGTACACAATTCATGATCGCAGACTGTTGATAAGATGGAGCGGAAATAACAGGCCCGTTCGATAGCAACTACCGACAGTCCTGCAAGTCCTTTATCCAACGCAGTGTGGAAATGCTGGAAAAAGCAAAAATGAACGCCGTTTTCACACTGTTGCCTGTAGACATGTATCGGAATGTTGCAGCTATTTCCTATCGCGATGTGAATCGCTTGGTTTTAGTGAGAACGCCGCTGGTTCTATATGGGTGGCATGGGTACAACTATCATTCTTCCTTGGCTGGATCATATCCTTGTTGCTCATGCTTGTATCCGACGTTGCCATGGTGACGTGAAGGTGTGGGGAAGTGTATTGAATAAACTTCACTCGCACTATCATCCGTTCGCCTCTCTACCGGATATAGGATTTTCATTATTCAAGGCAAAATTAATTCTAATCCACACAGACACAACACAGTATGTTATGTTTCAACAGTTTTGAAAGCGTCATACTTTTTAAGCTAAAAAATATCCCAGTTGGAAGAACAACGAAACGTTTTGTTATGGTATTAAAAAAACATATCCATTTCATTGTTCAAAACATCCACGGGTACGGGATGTACATCCGTCCTGGATGCTGCGGATGTTTCCGATGTTTTTAGTCATGCGGGCAGCAAGAACAATAAAAGAATGAAGAAGAGCATTTGCACACCAATAACGGAACCTCTTCATGGGACGGGAAATCAATGTTTGGATTTTTGGTTGGTTGTCCTATGCAACAAACTGTTTACAACGGACTCGTGTGCTTGATGCTGTGCGTTCTTATTGTTTTTTTTTTTTTGCTCAAACATATTATTCGCGGTTAAATAAAAAGGCTGGAACGTACCATGCGTGTGAAGCGAGGAAGAAAGATTCGAAAATCTGATACACTTGCAAATTGCCAAACAAGGTCCTTAAGAGTCGGAATGGAAAGAGAAGGGAATGGTGGAATAGGAAAGGAATGGTGGCAGTAAAGCATAAAATTATGAATGTAATGGGAGCAGAAACAGGTTTTCGTCATTGTTTGAATTAACTTTATTATTCATCCTTTAATTTGATATCAAAAGGTTAATTTACTTTAAGCATTTGGAGAGAACGTTTACAATCAAATTAAATGATCCTGTCGAACAACATGATATTTAAAATATTTTTTTGAGGTGAATTTTTACGTGTTGTCTTTTACTTGTCCCGTACTGTGTCTTTACTGAATGAACATGAGAATTTTAGCAGGTGGTGAGCATGAAGAATCTTCGTTTGGAATTTCCCCTCGCTGAGTACATTCTCGCGAGAATATTCTACTCTCACACATTTTCCTACTCTCTCCCTCTCTCAATACTGCATGGGGAAATTGATTCTTCTGTGAAGAAAAACCCCAGCATCAATATGTGTCCTTCTGGAAATTTTGTTCTAGAATAATGAAAATAATCCTTTCATGCCACGAAAATACATATAATAAAGTAGAAATGTATAAATTATTCTGGGATAAACAAGGGGATAATAAATATTTTTATCATCTCTTCAAATTCTTGAGATTTGAACTTATATACCTCGTTCGCTGTGCATTGACAATCCAGCACACTAACCACTTTATCCAAACGGTTCAATCTCTAGCACGCTTGTTTAGAAGCATCAAAACACAAATAGAGCGGACATGAGATGAGAGCATAAAAACAACTACGGCGCGATAAATGAAAGACGGCGAGGGTGGAAATTGTGTCGCGAGGGGTTGTTATGCTGTGGCAAGGTTAGAGATGGGAGAGCAACCGACACACAACAACACGACCCGCAACCTGATGGAGGAAGTGTGTTCGCTCCCGGCACATGCGTTCTGGCGCCCGTACCGTTCGGATGTTTATTTCCCTTTCGGCCGTACTTCAGAAGGTCGACCCTTCTGGCCGGTTTGGTTCGGTTGCGGTTCGTGGTGTAGCCGCATACCGGCAGCAGTCTTCCTAGGGAGAAGGCCCAGAAGGATACGTTTCTGCTCGACGACAGTCCAGAATGAAGCAGACCGGTTGCGTCGTCGGTTGTGTCGTGTGATCCGTGGTGCAAAACGCGCGTATCACGGTGTGTGATGCTTGTTTTGAAAGGTGGTCCTTACCACCTGCCGTCATTGGTGTGTACCGTTGTGGAAAGTGAGCGACAATTTGGGTACGTCAGTGTGCGCGTGCCAGTGCGTTTTCATCTCTCCGTGCGGTTACAGCATCCTTGAGGTGGGATATGTTGCTTCCTTGATTGCTTTTGTCGAGAGGCAGCGTAGTCCGTGCAGAGTGTTTGGTAGTTTCTTCCAATTCACGTTACCATTGCCATCCGTGGGATAGTGTTACTCGTAAGATTTGATCGTTGGATTTTTTTCCATTGCTTGTGCGGAGAGTTGTGCAACTGTTGTGATGATGGTGTTGAGATTTAGTGGCAGGCAGGAGATGATGGATGTGCCTGAATGAAGGACACGGAGTCCCTCTTGATAGCGTGACGTGTGTGTTTACCGCGGTGTTGTGCAGGTGCAATAAGAGTGAAAGCACAGGGAAAACGAGAAAAAAAGCATGATGTTGTGGTGCAGTTCAATTGATGCTCAGTATGCGTTGCCCCAAAGCCTACTGGACCATGGCAACCACAATCCAGGAGTTTGTGGGGGTATTGGAAGAATTTCGCTAGCTCACCAGTTTCGCGGTGTGTAAGGTGTGTGTAACGAAGCTGTAAAAGAACCGTAAAAGTGTGTCGTAAGGATATCAATCACTGGAGGCAGAAGAAGACGAATAAATTGTGTAAAAGGTTAATTTAATCGAATCAAACCAGACCGAGCCGGATATCGGCAGGACGAGGTCTATATTTAATTAATTTATTGCAACTATTTATGTGAAACATAACATAGCATCATAACAAGTCAGGAAGTGCTCTGCCAGTAGTTAATACTTCGTATCAAAACCATACCGTGAACCGGAAAGAGCAAACAGCATAAAGCAGTATGGCTTCGAAACGTTGCACAGATCCTGCCGGAAATGCTCAAGGAGTTGCCCACTGGCATTCATTGTCGGGAATTCGGTTACTGATGCTTCCGTTTGTCCTCGGATGGTGCAGCACGTTTGCTCACAGTGCGATGGAGGAGATGATGATAGCACCCATAGGTAAGCGAAAAAGGGTAAAGGACATCACAACGTCAAGTGCAGGCTCCGGGGCTCACGAGTGTGTCTGGTGTATGTGCGTTGCCGTATGAAAGTAGGTCTTCCGGAAGAGTGAATACCTGTAGATGCGTTGCGATATGATAGCAGAGTACCGAGGATGAGAATCAGAATAGGGTAAAATTGCAATGATATGGTAATTAATTCTTTTTAAGGTTCCCTCCAAGTGCTTGTAGGGAAATCTTTGTAAAAGAAATTAGTTCATTCTCTCCCGAACAATTGTAAATGGATTTAGGATGGTTATCAGTTCGATGTCTTTTGCGAAATTTGTGATTCGTTTTCACAAACGAACTTCGACTGTGTTATTTAACTTAATAACTTTCCAAAATTTAAGCATGTAAGGAATCACCAACTGTCAAATCAAACAATTTTGAAAGCTCAAATTCAAACGACATTCAAAATAACAGTTTAACAATGTAACTTTATGTTATAAAACTGCGTGCCGTTGATTAAATATTGTCCAGAACGCAACCACGAAGCATTGCGTTGTTTTGCTGCATTATTCTATAGGTTATTTGTTTATTACCACGATAAATAATGCGGTCAATTAGCTCACGGTTATGGGTCAGAAAGGTTCCGCATTGCATAAAGCAATTATCGCAGATGTATCGGTCGGATAATACCATCAATCGGACGAAATGATGCTGGATTTAGAGCCCATACAGCAAGACTCCCCACCAGCTCAGTTACGCACAATTGCTGTTAAATTCGCACCTTATCCTTGCCTTCGTCTGCCGAAACCCTTCCATCTTCGACGGGGGTGTTGGCAATAAAATTGACCGTATTTCTTGAGTGAATTGGTAGCACTGGGCTGAGGTGCAGAGAGAAGGTCCTTGCAGAGTGTATGTACAAATAAAATCATCCCTTCCAATGCTGCTTGGTTTGGTAACCGAGCCGTGGTGGTACTGAATTTTATAACGTCCCATGTCCTTGCTGACGTGTCCGGGGTGGTAGGATCATAGCCTGCATAGTACTGCATACGTACAGATGGCGGGTGTACAGGAAGGGGAAATGGGTAGCGATCACTCACCCAGAACCGTCTCGGAACCGTGCGCTTACCGTTAGCGCAAAGGTTTTTCGCCAAAAAGGTCCCATTAACAGCAGTGTTTTCGAAACCCTTTTTTTCCGACGTGTGTGTGGAGCCGCGGTGTGGTCCCCAGTAACGTGGGACGAAAGCACTGGCGGTGGACATTTTATTTCGGTTAGGCTTGGAGGATAACAATTGTTTAAGGGTTCCAATTCAATGGGGTTGGGGGGAGAAATGGGTGAATGTTATCAAAAAAGGTTACCCGAACGCTGAGGGTGACGATGCTCTCGCCGGTGCCACTGCTGGTATGGGGCGCGTGGATGAAGTGGATGAGGCTCAACTTTAGGACTGTGCAAATATTATCAAGCACATGCACATAAACACACCACCGCCACCGGTTGTTGCTTGGCGAAGGGTTATGGATTTCAAGGAGGTCTGGGTCGTGACACTCCAGGGATATGAGCGGGTGGGTTGGGGTGCAAAGGGCACGGTGCGGATTAATGTTAACTCCGGTGGGTTGGGAGGAAATTGTGTAATCTTGTGTTTTTGGTGTGGGAATAATCGTAAATCGTATTTATTATGTCCTGAGTTGTTTGAATGGAATTTTAAAGAGGAAAGAATAAACAATAACAGTGCGGTCTGCTGTGCAGAGTGTGTAAGGGAAACGAAAGAGTTTTGTTTGTAAAGGACAGTTTTTAATATGGTTTCGTTGTGTTTATTCGAAAAAAAACCCGGTTAATATTCACGATTTATGCAAAGGATACTAATGGGTCCTTTAAAAATACATCCTGCGGATCGTTACGTTAGGTTCATTGCTTAATTTCTTATTCCGATTTCGTATCTTTTAAAGTTTTTCACATCGGTTTTGTCAGAAACGGCTCAATTGGTGACCATTGAAGACATTTATCTAAACGGCTAGTATAAGACTTTAAAGTTTACAATAATGTTATACGAAGGTTTTGACCTTTCCACTAAGAGAGGTGGAATGTTAATGGTGGAATAGTGTTTCAAAATGCTCATCCTGACCTTTCACTGCCTGATTGGTCCTTTTGTTGCGGGAGTCCCTTCTGGGGACTCAACTTTTGCGGCATCGATGGTGTTGGGTATAATTATGAAGCATCACATTAGAAACCAACCCCGCAAGCTGACCAGCGTTGCCAGCTGTATCCTTTAGGGACAGTAAAACTTTGTCTGCAAATAGAGAATTGAGCAGAAAACGAATGAAAAAAATAAAACCGATTCAAACTGTGTCGTCTAAAACAGCTAAAATATTTACCATTTCCTTAACCTTGGGGACAACGGGTCACTCGGGCAGAGATAGAGAGAGATAGGGCGGATGTTGATTGGATTTGGATTACAATTCGGGTTTTTTTTTTAAATGGAGAACTTTGAACACATTTTCAATTCTAACACCATTCCGTATTCGCTTTACTATCGTTCCATTTAACTTGGTGCATCGGCTGCTTCGAAAATGGGAAATTCGCGACTGTGCTGGTGCCCTACAACGTGCCCTGCAACAACAACTCACCTACGTCGTCCGTGCAGAGGTAATCGAGGAATGGGGCTGCTACAACACCGAAATACGGCTCACGTGTGGAAATCTCGAGTCGAAAATAGCGATCCTTGAGGCACGGTTCACTCCTCGATGCATGGAACAGCGTACCGAGAACTGCGTCTACATGGACGAGCACAGGTAAGCATCTGCAGCAACGCGAATCTATTGCCCTTTTCCACCGTACAGCAGCCGTACAGGTGTTTTATTTTTGTGTTTACTATATATAGAAAAAGGTTGTTAACATGTTCTTTCAGTGACATTAGCGACAGGTTGATATCGCACGGAGTACGGTAAGAATATGTTGCGACTATTCTTGGTGCCGTGACCAGGATACGAGTTCTTTGAGTTTAGGCGTTTATTTTGGTATCGTCACGTTTAATTGCATTTTATAACTTGACGATATTATATGGTATGTGTTGTTAATATCAATTGAAGCTTTACAGTGCTTATTAGCAACTTAAAAGTAAGACATTTTACAACTTTTTATCCTACATATGGATATTGGTATCGCACAACAGCCTTAGAAGGATCAATGTTGAGTTTTATCTCATCAAAACATTTCTACATTTAGCTGTTTCAAAAAAGTAAACGGACGTTATTGAATGGGTGTGTGCCGTATTGTTCCCACTGTGCACTAATGGTAGGAAGGAAAGCATATTTTCCCGTCAGTCGCATCATTACCTCCACACAATATCTTCTGCGGTCGCTTTCCGCGGTCGTCCCCATCCATTTGTCGACGCGGCCGCTCAAGACCTTGACCCGGTTGATGCGAGATGTGAGCGACGACACATCGAAACGGAAGGCCCCAGGAATCTCTGCCACTTTTCACCGCCCACCCCCCAGTCGCCCCACCTTAAAAGAAAAAGCGGAGGCGACGTTGACACTTGTACCCGTCGTGTTGTCGCAACACTGTCCTCTCTGTGTGCTGTCGTTCGTTTGCAATTTATCTTTTTGTGTATTTTTGTTTTCCTTCTACCGTGCCGACGGGCGCGTAGAAATTGCTTCCGAGGCCAAAGTTTTCCAGTTTTTCTTAATTTCATCTTGTTCTTTTATTATTCTTTCCCACCCGATGAGATTTGCACCGGTGGGGTTTTGTTGTTGTTGCTGCTGCTATCGTGGGTTTGCGCTGAACAGAAGGACCTCGTGACATTGTCACCCGAGCGATGCTGTTGTGGTACGCTCGTGGCAAGTTGGTGAGCTCTGGTTGGTCTGGTTGGTTTTGGAAGTTGGGAACCGCAGTTTGAATCGACCGCGACGCAAAAACCTTCCTTAATGGTTGCTATAAAGGTTTATCACGCCGTTGGTGACGAACATTTTTCCCACCAGGGGTTGTGCTCCTTCGTCCGTCACCGGTGCCTTGTGCTTCGAGGACGCTTGACTAATTGATGGGGAAGCTTTTTTTGCTGTTACTTCTGCTTTTTCGTATGCAGATACACCATCGGGTCCCGTGGTTCTCGGGTCTTCGGGTAGAAGAAATGTAAAGAAAAATTATCCAACGTCTTCCTTCGGAAGAAAATGTGCTGCCTATTACTTGGTTCTTTCGGCAGCATAATTGCTATTCTTTTCCTTGTTGCAAAAAGGCTGGCGGTAGAACGGTTGGAATAAGTTTGCTGTAAAGTACTGCAACCAGTACCGAACCAAGCGGTGAGCCGTTGGTGGAGAAAGTTTAATTGAAATAAATAGAATTCAAGTTGAAACTTTCCATGCAACGAAGGCTGCCTGAGTTGTGGTAGGTTTAGTAATTGTGTTAGCAGAGAATAATTAAGCTATATATTCGCTAACCGTTTGGTGCGAGGTTTAAATATGGAGAGCAGGGCAAAGGAAGCGATAAAATTGTGTTTTTTAATAACAATTCTTAAATTTATTAAACATATACATCATCTTTCTTTAAACCCAGTATAGGACCTGTGTAGTAGCAGAAGTAGATTGGATTTAGTCTTGCAGTCCCACATATTTGGAGGTTCTTTTCGAATCATCGAAGTTGTTTGTGTCTCCATTGAATTTTTCTTTTCACCCAACGAATTTCTTTCTTCACCGTGCTGGCATATTTTGATTGTGCCAGCTTATGCAACCCACGCCGAATCCTGTTGATGATATGCATGTGTCCGTGTGTGCCCGGGTACGTTGTTCGGAATGTTAATAGTGTCTCTTTGTAGTCACCGAAACACTCATCCTTTCCATTCCTGTGTTGCAGGTTCCGGCATCTAGCCCTTTTTGTGGCAGGCGTCGAAAGCTCGTTCATGCCAAAGCGGAGTGATGTTGATGTTTGTTAAAAAAAGCCTTCCCCAAACGAACGTGTGCCCACGGCTTGTGACGACGATTCCAACGGATGTGTGCGCCCTGGCATGTTGTGCTTTGTGACCGCCCTTTTGCAACACGTTGCGGCTCCCGTACCGTGTTGGCAAGGCAGGCAGCACAAGAAACCAACCAACACGGTGGCATTGTTTTTGTGCCCAGCGAGCCCAACATTTTCCCGCTGGTTGGGGCTGGACGGAAAGAATAAATCCCGATGGTTATTTCTCGCAACAAAGCGCCCTCAAAACCGATGGGATCTATTCAAATCACGTACGTCCAATGAAAAGGGAACGTAACGTCGGGCCCTTCCGCACGGTGAAGCCACCGGCCACCGTCGCGTGCACATGTGAGCTTTGCCGTAAATAGGCGAGACGCATATTAGGTTTGTTTCGGTAAAATGATGGTCTTTAGCGGCTAATGCTACGGAGCGGTACCTTCATAAACGAGTTCCGAGACCGAGCGAACGAAACTAAATGCGTTACGTGAGGGAAGCGCGTAACGATTCCTTGCGAGATGCTGTGTTTATAGCGAGTGTTTGACAGAGCGTCTCAAGCCGAAGATACACTGACTTTGGTTCACATTTTACGCTCGTTCGTTGCGTGTTCGTTGCTGGCCGTGGTTGTGGGCCCGATGTTGTGGCCGCATGTACTATGACCTAGTTTATGAAGTTCGAACATTCGCATCGGTACGATGCGTGGTGGAAGTTTGCACGAACATTTGCCAAGCTGACGCTAGCAAAGCTAAGCTCGTCCCAGCGTACGGTAATCCTCGCGCAGGGAGTTTGTAAACACCAGTCAAACCTAAATCCTGCAAATCCAACCTTAAAATGGAGTAAAAAACGGCTACTCCACGAAGCTCCGTTTCGTGCGTACTCTCTTCCCACGTGGAGGAAGCGTAACTTTTAACCGCACAAGTTACGCGAATGTTTTGTGGCGTACCGAACGTACAGAATGGTAAACCCCGGGGTCCAACCGGGCTGTGTGGAGAGTGAGTTGTTTTCGCCCGGATGTCCGATCATTCCGGGTGCGGCGGGGAAGAGTCGCCCCGCGCGCTGGGGCTTATGGTGGAATAAATTAATTACTCATTTGATTGTTTTCGGGTTTTGGTGTGGTAATACCGTCCCCGCCATGCTCGTGGCTTCTGTTTGCTCCTGATAATTGACGACCGAAGGCATTGACTGTGGTCGAAGGAGCGTGCACCCAAATAAAAAAAAACAAGCAAAGGACTCACAGCATATTGAAATCGGAAGGGAAAAAACGCAAACGGATGCAAAAGGATCCTTGTGCTTGCAGTTCGGTACGTTCTGTTGTGTTTCCTGCTGTATTCCAACCATACAAAACCCCACACCAAGCAGAAACACGGCGGGATTATAAATGACGGTACAATGGTACGTTAGTTTCGCTGGAGGAAAAGTGGCCTTCTGAAGCCTCCCACACCCACCAGACACAGGCTCGCGTTACGAAACCTGGGCATGGTACAAGTAACTTCATCATTATCATCATCACCATAACTAAGGTACCGTGTTTTTGCTTCACGGAAGGTAGCAAATAATAAAATCATAAAATTATGTTTCAACCCCGTTGTACTCCGACGCCTCTCCTTCCCTTTCCCGTTCCTCCTCTGCCACCATTCCCGTGCAGAGGCTGATAAAAGTTGCACACAGCAGTTTGATAAAGTTGTTCATTAAGCGGTGCAATGTAGCCGCCGGGCACACAAATGAGCTAAGTTTTGTGCTGGGCTTTCGGTGACAAGGTGACTACGGTCTGGTTGGGTGACAGCGACAGAAGAGAAAGCACGAGCGGACAGTGATTAATTTTGTCACTTTAATGATTTCCTGCTTCCCTGGTAGTGCATACCATGCAGACTACTTATGGCTGTGTGTGTGTGTGGACGGTATGGATAGAGAGATAAAGCGACAATGTGTTAAAATTGTGTACGTTAAGGGTAGTTGAATGTTTTGTCGGTCAAAAACAATTTTTCCCTGTGTGTATATTGCGTGAGGTGGGTCACCACCACGAGATGCTTTACTGTGAGCTTGCAGATTTTGAAGGTTATTTAAATATCGCAAGCTTTAGCTGGAAAACAATATTAATTTTGTATTGATATTTTTGTTGCTTGACGGGAAACAGGTTTATGTCAGCGATGGGATTGAAACGAGGTACTGTATTATGAGCGTTCCATCCAGATTTGTTATATTAATTGTAAATCACGAGCTTTATCTGTAAAACAATATTAACCTGTGTGGAAATGGCTACGGCTTCATAGCAAAACATAGGTTTCCTGTCTGAGGAAGTCCTTCCTTATGAAGTCTTTACAACAATTTTTAATCTATGTTTATACTTTATGTTCTTATGCGGACACAATTTGTCTGTCTGAGGTGGGATTCAAATAAGGTGCTAAATTGTGTGTCTTTGTTCCTGATTTTGTAGATTCCTTAGGAATTATCAACTTTTTTATGTAAAACAATAACAAGCTGCGTGGACTATCATCCTGCTTAATAGGATCGGATTAACGGATTTTCTGTCCTAGGTGGGACCAATATGAGGTGCCATATTGTGAACTATTTATACAATATGGTTATTTGTTAAAGATTTTTTTAAATGCCACGAGCGCATAAAGTATTCTTAATGCAAGATTATCCGCTAATTGAAAATACGGCATTGCCGTCATAATGGAATTTAAATAAAATAAAAAAATTATCCGCTAATCATCCCCGTTATAAAATTCAACTGCTGCGTTTCGCAAGACAATCATACAAACCAATTACTTCGTTGATTATGTTCGCAAAGCAAAGAATGACAAATGGGACGAACGTGATGAAAATTACGTCCTGGAAAAACAAAATTGCTATCGCACACCACGGTAGTTGCAGTTTTTTGTTTGTTGCTAAAAGAAGCAAACAAACCAAACAAAATGGAAAGTATGCTCGTCGTTATAATCCCATCGTATTACTTAAATTGGTCCACAGCTGCCGCTTGCTACGATCCAATTGAAAGTGATGGTGAACGGTAACAGTTTTTGCTGCATTTTTTTTTGTCGCCATAGAAACATGCAAACATTGCAGTTCGTGAGCAACCAGCGGTGCTGTTGCAACAGTTTACGCATTTGCCAGCACTGCCGGCACAGGGATATAAAGTGCACTTTTAACTTCTGCTGTCCGTGTTCACATCCACCAAACACACTCTGTCGCCTTTTGAACAGTTAACACATTAAAGCAGGACATTATCACCAGCACTGCCCGAACGTCCATTCTGCACACGAAGTTTTTCCACGCGCGCCGGGATGGAAAGTTTCCCTTGCACCCGCTCTCCAGGGATTCTTCTTGAAATGTTGTAGCCATACACTTTTACCGCGAACGAGTCGGGGGTGAATGTGTAGGAAAATGTTCTAAGTTAGCAAAATAAAAAAAAATCCCTTTTTTCTCCGCTGAAAGGATCGTCAAGTGGCTGGAGGAGGTTGAGTGAGGCATGGTGTGTCCCCAAGTGACATCGGGATCACAATGACATTGAGCGTGGGTGGGAAGTTTATTCAACTTTTTTTTTTGCTGTTGGTCTGTACGAGAGCTTTCGTGAACGCAATATAGAAAAGTGAAAGAAAAGCGGAGTAAAATGGAAAATCGTTTGCAACATATGTCCAATTCTTGTTCGCACTTTCTTTCCGACGTCTTGCTTGACGCTTTGGTTGAATATTTATTTTATTTTTTGTGTGCTTTCTGAAACAGAACTTGTCCCGGGCCAGTTCCAGGACTACAATAAATGCTACAGCTCTGGACGTTACTTTAAGTGCGATGGAGTATGTTTGGTAGACGTTTCAGCTAATGTTCTTTGGAAAATTTCTATAACAAGGTTTTGTGTTTCAAAATATTTTCAAATTTTCAAACAAATTATTTCTGCATAATTTCTAGTTGTACGAAAAATTGTACTGTTCTTGTCTTAAAAATTGCGGAAGGAGACAATTGCATTTTGTCTCTCTTTTAGAATAATCGTACGCCTGAGTGTACAGAAAAAAGGACACCAAAAATCCAAATTGTGTTTCCTTTCGTTCGCAGAAGTTTCGTGAAAAGTTCTAAACTCGTTCCCCATCTAGATCCTTTACGATTGTCTGCAATTTGCATTCGCTTCTTCCGTTTTCAAAATCTACTCGAGCTCTTACCGCGTGGTAACTGATTTCCGTCTCTCGTCTCCTTTACAGCATTGCCCATCCGTTCGCTTCGCAGAAGGTAGACAAGCTGATCCTGGAGGAAACGGAAGCCGGAAGGCGCTTCCTGGCCACACTGCGGCGCAACCACGAACGAGAGCTGGAAGCGTCCGATGGACCGGGAGCGCGGGAACTAACGGCGGACGGTGCGCATCGGCGCGAGGGCACCACGATTGTGGCCGCCCGTTCGCTGGCCAAAGACAAGCGCAGCTCACTGCGGGCTACGCTCGAGCACCTGATAGTGCGCTATCTTCGCCGGCTAACGAGTGACGACGATGCCGACGGTGACGATGGGGACGAGCCCGGTGGATACGAAGTTGCCGCACGCTACCGAAGACAATCGCTTCCGGCGACTGACTCCGACGGTGTGAGTACCTCGGTACCGGACGCGAGCACCGCTTCGAACCCACCGGCAACGGGATTCTCCAACTCGATGGAAATTACACTGCTCACCAACGATACCGACACGAACCTCACCGACTCGTGGGAAGATGAACGGGAGCAGTGGGGTGAGGACCGTGCGGCCAACAACCAACAGCCACCGGACAGCTCCCTGACAGCTGGAACCGGTGCTATGGAGCCGCGAGCGCTCGGTACGGATGCTGCAGAAGGATATGGATCCACCGGTCCGCTTGTTTCGGGGTTGATGGGCACGAAGGAAGTGACGGGCGATGCGAGTGTTAGTGTGGTTCGGGACGCCAGTGATGATCGTCCGGCTAGTGGTGATAGTGCTACCGGTGCTAATGGGGATAGTGTGTTTCGCGATAATGGCGATGAGGTGGAATATAATCTCCCGATCGGGAGTGTGCCATCTGGTGCGAAGGAAGCCGACGGCCGGCTGGGTGAGTTGAGGCAGCAGAGAAAACAACAGAAACCAAAACCGACCGAACGGCACGGTGAGTGTGACAGTGTGCGGAAGCGGGTATCGCAGCTGGATCGTTTCGAGCTGGAGCGGTCGATGCGAAATGGCTCCTTCCGGGAGTACAACATCCGGAATGCACTCAACTACCGGTAAGTCGTTTTGTTTCACCGTGTCTAGGTAGCCTGTGTAGGTGGCATCGATGTAAGGTTACGTTCTGCTGATGGTGGTTGGTTGGAAGTTGAATTTTTTCAAAAGTTTTTCTTTGGTTATAAGCTTTTTCGGGGGTTCTGAAAAAATCTGATTTCCGATTGGAGTTAGGATTGTTGGATAAGAGGTGAATATTTGAATACCATTTCTTCCGACAGCATCACTGTTGATGTTGTAAATGATGATGCTGCTCAGGTGCGAATGATATCTTTATTTTAATGTAACACTTTTGCTTCTTCTAGTGCTCCGGAATGTGAATGTGGGTACTGGTATCTAAAGTATTTCGATCTGTGCATACCATTTGTTTGGCCACATTTGTTAAGGTTAACATACGATGTCGAGTATTTCTAGAAATTTATATAAATGCCATTCTCAACTCTGAAGGTTACGTCACCGAAGTATTCGCAATGCGGCAATAGAAAAGAGAAATATGTCTTGAGAATGTTCTAAATTCTCGGAAGAGTTACGGTTACGGTGTTTTCTTGGAGGATTCCTCAAGTATTCCAATCGAATAAACTTCTCCAAAGAAACAATTCGATTCCATTCGATTTCCTTTCGATTGTGTTCACCTTTTTCCCACCCCATTGTCGTGTGGCAGTGTGTCTTGTGAAGAATGATTCCAAAACAACGCAACCCGTCCCGGGGCCTAGATATACCCACCCGATCTGGTCCATTGACTTTTGGGGTTAGTTCGTGTTTCGGATACCGATGCAGACCACCGAGATTGATTGAGATACATTCTTGGTTGATGGGGTTTTGTCCCCGTTCTGTTTGTCTTTTTGTCTTTGGCCATTCATCGATTGCCGTCCATCAGTTCCGGTTTTTGTAAGAATCGTTCCGACGGAGAAGCAATCATGCCGGCTCCGGGTCTTACCCGACGTACAATTATGTCTCGCGCTAGAAACGATATCGAAGAAGCGAAGCGTTGCAATTATTACACAAGCGTTTGTCTATGTTCTAGGTGCTTCGTTTGCATAGCGAGTTATCCCACCACCGGTGCGGTCTCCTCATCCTCCAGCTGGTCCAGCTGGCAGCGAAAGGAAAGATATTCCGTTTCGTCGTTCCACATCGTTTCCACCATAACCCAAATTGCCAACGAAACGGATCGTGGAAGATTGTTTTTCTTGCTACTCTCGGTCGTTTTTTTATGAAAATGAGTCTTCCCGTGCCTTCCCCATGTCCTGTCGTCCTGCCTTGACTTACTACTTATGCTGCCCTGGCGCTCGAGACGCCCCCAAGGCCGATATGAAAATGTTCCCTGTTTTTTTTCTGTTTTGCTACCAACCAGCTTATCTCATTCCGATGCCATTCCCCCGTGCGTCCGTTTAACTTTTGGAGAAGATTTTGTTCTTTGTTTTCAATCTTCAAGTCTCGGGCGAAAGCTTGGATCGGCGTTTGCTTTACGTAGCGTTTACGTCCCCTGGGACAGTGTGTGGAATTGTGCGGCTGGAATCGCAAGGATGTGCGGGCCGGGCCCTCTGTGTTGGTTTCTTTCAGATTCGGGTTTATTATTTGTTCTTGACATTTAGTGGGGTTTTTTGTTTTGTGTGCGGGAGATAACGAAAATTATATTTTATTAGAAGCATACTGTATACGATGAAATGGACCGAATTTAAAGACAACTGCTCGAGAAGCATGAGTTGAAACAGAACGTTGCAATGCATCCGTTTTCTTGGGAGTAACAAAATGAGTGTGCTAAAAAATGACAGAGATATAGCATTAATACATTAATAATTTATAGTGCACATAACGTGCACCTTTTGGACTTGGGGAATAAAACAATCCTAAACCTGCTGCATAGTCATTCACGTCCCGATCACGTTCTATGCTATTTGCATAATTTTATCCTCCTCATCCCACCATGTTCGGATCCGGGGGTTTTGTTTTAAGCGACGTGCACTTGATCCTCCTACGCGTTGCCAGAGTGGAAGATAATTTACCTAATCTTCTCCGGGAGGCCATTCCAAATGCAAAACAGCGATGTGCAGTTGGTCAGGTTTCGTTACCGGTGTATATGGCACAAATTATATCCATCGGCGTATCTGCACTCGTACCGCGTCATTCGGTCGTTGCGTTAAATGGGATTCATCGCTCAAAACTGGCACCACGCGGAAACCCGGTGGTTAGGTTTGCTGTAGCACTTTAGGAAAATTATTGTTTTATGATGCGCGATGCTGTTTTGCATACTCATCCTCCCGCCTGTGTTGTTGTGCATGAAGCAGCATATAGTGTACCGTAACGCGAAGGAACGATCGTACTGGTTAGCCGTTTAAGCGACGATGCGTTGATTGAGCTGCAAGAGGCAACCGGCCCTACGTTGCTTTGATGGTTGCGAAAATACTTCAGCCATTTTGACGATTTACGATCGACGGTCTGACGGAATGCCGGTAATGCGACCGTGAGTGGCCGTTTCCTTGAGCGATGTTTTGCATAAAATTTGCACAAGATAAGATCAAAATTTTGAACCTCCACTTCCCCGCCAATCTTGACCCGGGACGGGATGGGCAAAAAGGTTCACCAAGATGCTTATTTTACAGCACGCGGTCAGGGTAGGAAAACAATTTGAGTAAGCTTATAGCTGGGTGGGAAAAAATTGAACCTGCTGGCAGGTAATTTGACAAAAGGAAAAGCGCGAAACTCATCCCCATCGGGATTGTTGGTCTGTGTTGGACCGAATGCTTCGGGCAGTCCGGATTTGCTGACAGCTGGCGCTAAAGCGACTAATTAATTATGCAACTTAATTTGTTTCGCCATTCCACGGCAAATGCTGCAAAGGTTCTGACCGGCGCGCTTTCGTCCCGCGGATGATACGAAAACAAGGATATCAAGGAGCTGGCGAGGAGCATTGAACTGAACGTAAGGAGACGGTTTATTATCCGGTGTTTGGAAAGAGATTAACAAGTTTAGTAGTCAGGTGCGTCTTTTGTTCCCCGGGTAGACAGGAATGTTTTAGAGGCTAAGACAATGACCAGCAGTTTATGCTTTTTCGCTATGACTTCTGACAATGTGCACCTCTTTTGAAGCCGTTGCCGTTGGTAGATTCCGATAGACGTTGGATGACACTGCTCGCTTTTAAAATTAACCCTTAAGTGGATAAGACTTCAAAGTCTACAAAGTATTTTAGACTTTTTGTAACCATTCTCGATATATGTTAGGAGGACAAACGTTAAATATTCCTGGCTAAAACTATCTCCCAATACTGGTTACTTAATTTAAAACAACGCATTGAAACGACGAAATAGTCACATAAACATTTAATCATTCTAACGACCCCATATGCATAACTGATTGTATACCTTCAGGCGTTCAACATGCAAGACTCACATCATAACGTTTGGTATTAGGCTTCGCGACTCAACTCAAAACATTTATCACGCGCTCGAGGGTTAAACGGAACCTGGATTTCGAACACTGGCGCCGTAGAAAAAGTGACCACCAAATGGAAAATTTGCTACCGTATGCAGTTGCAATGCAATTTCGTACCAATGTCTACCGTTGACACAAGCTTGTCACACCATTTATCGGTACAGCGTTGCACCGTTTGGTTCGGGAATCTCGTCGGGAAAATTCGTTTGCCAATCATCGCTCGCGGGAACGGCAACGCGTACAGCTCTAATCAATTAGTCCAATTAGCAATTAATGGTGAACAATCTAGACAGACCAGCAGCCCGACGGTTCGATCTCAGGCGAAAACCACGTCCTGGTAGTTAGTGTTGGACGACTTAGAAAGGTACGGCAAACGGGGACTCGTTCGCTGGATTCGTGTTTTTAATTAAGCCAATGTTGCCGTAATTGTTGGCCCGTAGGTTTCTTTGTCTGCATGGGGAAGGTGTTAGAATTGGAATTAAATTAAATAATTTTCTGTGCTGTACCTGCGCTGCGAACGAAGATATAGTCGTACAACGGATGTATCCTTTAAAAAGAAAATGGTGCGGTTTTATTTCTAAAAGTAATCTACTTGAAATAGATCGGAATTTCATTAGACCTTGAAGTGGCAATTAGACATAGAATACGCCGGAAATCGCTAAAAAAGAATACTCTGATTGCTAGGTGGATTGTAGGTTGTCTGGTTGAGTGAAGTGGATCACATTAAATTGTGGCCACAATATTGTATTTAAACATCCATGATACTCGGCTGATTTGCGTGGTATCAAATATCAATTACATGGGCCCCTAATTATGATATGACGCGAGTAACCTATCCCCACCGAATCGGGGACCATGATGCGCGCATACGATAAAGCTAGATGCGAAATCGATCAACTGACTCTACCCGACCGTTGGGTACGTTAAGCTGCCAACGGGTTGGCTCGCTGCCAAAATGGAATAAATAATCGCTGATCGGCTAACCCCGAATTGCGTGCACCTGGATAGATCGCTGAGTTAAAAAAACCCTGGCCCCGGGCACAGGGTCTGTTGAGGCCTGCTGGCGAACGAGCTCGTAATTGATGGTGTGACATATTCGTTTATTGTTGTGTAGACATCTTATTAATGCAAACGAGCTGCGCTACTGTCGTACATCAATGTCAGAATTTTGGCACTGGCACTGAGCAGAAAGATGATACACTAGGAGCTATCACGGTTGATCCACTTTAAGCCGGTTGCGATGTGGGGTTTTTGGGTTGTGTACTTCGATTACGTCTAGCGAGCGCGAGTCTAAAGTGCTCGCCTCGGTTCACGCTTGGGGATGAGAAGGATTTTCATACGTTTGGCATTTAATGGATTCTTTTTTCCTAAACATCTCCATTCGTTAAGCGAAGCTGCGTTCGTACGACTGGGCGCACAAACACTGAACATCTGCTAATTGCAGTTTGATTCGCCTTCAAACCGACCAAGCGGTTGTATTTCATTACTCAACGTCAGTGTGGTTTTACGTGTTGGAAAGATTGATTAGAAACGCTGAGATGTACGTGCTGATTATAATGCGTCAGCGTATCTTGCCATATATTTTGCTTTAAATCGGATGAAAAATGAGTTTAATTAGTTTGCTTCAGCATTGTGGGGGTTTTTCTCCTTCTTCCGTATCAATAGTAAGGAAGGTAATTTGTTACCTAATTTCAAAATTTATGCGAGAACACCATTTTAAGTCTCCGGTAGAAGTCGCAGAATATGTTTTTCATCATAGTTGAGTGGTTTTGTCTGTCATATTCACACGATAAAGATGTCTGAGTCTGGGTATCAGCAGCTCTACTCTCTTTGTCTAAGTATCTTCATTCTGGTTAAGAGGACTTTGTCAGTTCTGGACAAGTTGAATATCTCAGAGAAATGTTTCGAATACTGGTACTTCGTGCACTGTGTCGAAAGTTCATTAGGTAACAATTACCATGCGGGCAAATCTGACGTTAAATTGTATTATCTTAACAAAATATCCCGATGTTTCACAATCCTTTTGCGCCTGGAAGCTTAAAACTGTGCTTCATTTTTCCCAGTCCCAAATTGGTTCCGTAGGATAATATGTGCACGGTTAATAATTAAGCGAAGGGCCGATGAGAAAGTAAATAAACCGACCGGGTTGCCGTCTCTTCGGTACGTTAAGTAGACGGAAGTATCTTAAACACACAAACAGCATGTCTGGGCGCTGATTGTGTACTCAATTAGGCTTACGAGTCATCTTTCCCTCAACTGCTATCTCCTCAAATTATTTACCAAAAAAGGCCAACTTCCTCTTTCTGTTGGTGCTTGGCAGTGGCAATCGAAGGACTTATCAGCCTTTTTCAGCCTGTGGGTGCATCTATTTCACCGCACGTTTCACTCACATCTTTCGGTGGTCTGGTTGTGTGAAAGCATCCCAAGCAAAGATGGCGATAGGGTTCATCGACCTATTTCTACAGCAGTTCCAGCAAAAAAGGAGGACGACTTCTATCCCCCTGCGTACCGTAATTCGATAAATCCTTCGCTGGTTCTGGGTCGGTTACTACGTGCGGGGGTGAGACGGGATACTTGAAGTTTTCTGCAAAGAAGGTTGTACCGTTACAAGTGCGGTCGGTGTCAATCGGAGAAAAAGTTTTCCATCCACTTCCTTCGCATGTTAACCAGTCGTACAAGGATAATTTTGAACTGGGGTGAGTTTGTCTAGGTTTTCTACCTAGCTACGAAATGATGTTGAGTCTATAAGCTTAAATAATTCTGCTGCTATTGTTGGACATATGCTCATACAACAGCCACACGCATACACACAACCAGACTGAAGTGGCCAACACCAGGAGCCCGGTAATCGGAATTGTCACCCAACATGCAATCGCAAATTTTCTCCCCAAATCGTTTCCACTTTTCGTGGGCTGTTTGCTGAAGGATGGCGCGTTGGCAACAGTGTTGCAGCCGGTTTGGAGTAAGTTTTCAACTGTTTGGGGGTTTCTCGCTTACCTTCTCCCTTAAGGTACGCGAAGGCTGATGCAGGTGCTGTGCGCTGTGCTACAGTGAAGTAAATCGAACTTCGCTTTTCTAGGGGTTTGTTACCGTTGCTCTGCTTGGGGATTTGAAATGCGCAGTGGATAAATAATGAAACACTCAATCTATAAATCCACACCGTTCCACATGCACCACACGGCTGGTGCGAATGAGTTCCGAGGAGCTCGCAGTTACACGAGTTACATGCTCATATGCTAGGAAAAACACGCTACCGGAGTTGTAGTTTTAACGTGTACTCGCGTACGTCCTAGCCTGGGCCAAGTGTAGAACGATGTGACAAGTGGGCCGAATTGTGGGGGAGCTTTTACCATGTAATGGAAAATCCCACTCGCATCTGCTCGGTCTCGGACTCAGTCTTCCGCTGTGGATGCGCAGATTTTCCAGAAACTTTTCAGTTACATGTTACATCAAGCCTTGTACAAATGGATTTGTTGCTTCCTCCCACGAAAAGCAGAAAGTATTGCGGGAAATACAAACTTTCGGGAAAAGTAGCTTTTCCGGTAGAACATTGCCCGATTGTCGATTGTGATTCAGTTTGTTGACGGTACACGACTGCTAGTGAGTTTTTCCGAATTGAAGCGGTACTATTGTAGAGAGTATATTGGTAATCCGGCCAAATTCGTATTGAAGGTGTGTTGGAATGGGGACTGTCTGCTTCTAATGCGCTGTGTTGCGATACGGAGGAAAGAACGATGTTGGTTGAGATTTAGAATTTCCGGTAAAGTAGTGACAGAAAAACTCCCCTGTTCAAGCTTAACCTACCAGAGGAAGGTTTCCATCGCAATTGTGCAAATACCGTTTGATAGTATGGTTTTATCTTTCGTTTTGTCCCCTCCCGAGTATCGTTATCGATCGGTTTTTAATGCCTTGGGCTTATGAAAAGGATAGAAAAGAGAAATATGTAAAGTTTTTCTTAAAAAACGTTTAAACTCGTTTTTGAAGTTTTGTTTTATTATTTTTTACAGGGTTACAGGTTTCAGATTGAATATGTCCTACCGAACTGAATTGTATGATGACGGCTCTTCACCGTCGTTATTGAAATTTTTGTTGTTGGAAGGATTACTGTTTTCTTTTTTAATGTGACATTTTTTCTGTTTCTGCTGAGGGAGTACTATATTTTAGTAACATTTTTAATTATTAAATTTGAATTATTTTTTTTTTTAATAATGTTTCTACTATCATTCCTTGGTATAGTAATCGTCATATTACTTTCGTTGTGGTATACGATAAAAATAATGTAAATGAAGAAAACATAGAGAAAGTTTTGCAAACCCCCAACATAAAAAAGGCTGTTTAAGATGAAGTAAAAAAAGAGATCGATTTGGGAAAAACAGCGACGAAAAGAAATAAGCCATCTTTCGAGGGAAAACAAACTGTGTAGCTCATTCACCCCCTCCGAAAACTTTCAAACATAGCAAAGGAATGTTAATAATTGAGGCCTCGGAAAGTTTTCCCTTCTCACGAGGACGAGCACGGCTGGCACGGATGGCATGGCAACTTCCCGTGAATATGTCCATCAATTGAAGGATAACATCTCCCCCATAATTACAGGAGGAAAAATCGTCTGGCCGGCTTGATGGGTTTGTTGCTGTTGGGTAAAGAATTCTTGACATGAGCAGCTAGGGCGCTTCTGATTAAACCATTTCCCGGTAGAAAATGTTGTTCAATGATTTGTTTGTGTTTTTACTTTGCCGCACTGACGCATTCGAGTGTTGAATATACTTTTTGTGCCTTTGCGCTCGTCGTTTTGAGTCATAATCAGGTTCGATTTCGCACAGCCTAAGGTAATCCGAAATCGTTGCATCTTTACGTCAAAGTGATGTTCCTTCCATGGGTCCTGTAAACAAAGAATTTGTGGGTGGGGGGTGAATTTGAAAAATAAATTGAAGACATAATAAGTACTTGACGGGCGGTTTGCCGTGCTCCAACTCGTCATGCTTGAACAAACCGCAAAAGCGGCTCCTTAACCTGTCACCATCAACTAAACGAACCGTTGCGTTTGTAAGGGGCAACTGTTTGCCGAATCGTTGGGGCCTTGATAGCCAACCATCACCCGGAGGGCATTTGTTTAGTCTGCGAGCGACATCAAACGGTCGTCTGCAAAACTTCGCACAGGGAAGTTCGTCTTGGATCAAAACCAAGCGGAGGAGTGTGTTTGTGCGTTAGTGTGGAAGGTTTGCCGGTTTTTTCTTGCGCTATCGCTCTCTCTGTTATATAGGCCCTAAAGGGCTCTATAGCCACGATGCTTCTTGATGGGAAATGACATCAAGAGGTTCGCGGTATGTTTTTGTTTTCCATCGTTTTGCTGCGTGTGCGTGTTTGTATTGCGTGAAGAAGTCTTTTAGCTTGCGTCTATAACCGACCCGGGAGACTCCGTGCCCTACCGGGAGTCCTTTACGCTGCGAGTGGCCCCGTGCGAGATGGTGTTTCGTAATATGCTGACTTCAGTCACATGGTTCCGTGCGCCGTATCTCTCCGACGTTCACTCAAGGACGAAAGTGATGGTTTTCATTCGCCAAAAAAATAAATAAAATAAAACACCCAGACAACTTTGTTTGATCCTTAAAGACCCGGCACGGTTCGGGAAGAGGTTTGTTGCCGAGCAGAACTGGACGGACTGGAGAGATTGGATTGGATTTCATTGCTACAAAGAAATTCAATTTCGAGTCACCGTTTGTGCTGCGGTACAAATTGAAGGCGAACGGATTGCTGTCACGTCGTGTGTCACTGTGTCCGTTCGTACGCGAATTAGTGCCGGGAGTGATGAAAAAACCCGACGGGTTCGTGACCAATTTGAACCGTACCGGCTGTGGAATGGAAAGTAAGAAATTAAATTTCTTGAGCAAGAATTTTCCTTTCGGGCGAACCTCCTTCAATTGTGGTGCAAGCCAGAGGATCTGATTTGATCCACCCAATAAGTCTGAAGAAAGGATACCAGATGTTAATGAAACTGTAGAAGAATTTGTCACAATAGACAGCTACTACCACTCAAATTGAGATAAGCAAGTCGATAAATTTAACAGTCAGTTAATAGTAAGTTGTTCCGAGATAATTATGTCATGCGAATAGCATAACTTTAGGCGTTTTCCATCATCCAAAGAAAATCAATTTCAATCTATTCAATTTTATCATCTGATCTTCTTTAGAGTATTTTTCACGGGAAAACAAAGAAAAGTAGTAAAAGATGTTTAGCAAAAGCAGTAAATCAGTAAATCATATTAATTCTCAACATTCTGCGTAACGCTTGCTAACCTGTCAGAGACATTGGTTTATAAATCGTACTTCCCACCCCGCCGTATCGTTTCTAATGAAAGGGTAATTACTTTTCCATCCCTTGTGAATGCTTTATTTACCACTGTGAGCGAGCTCCACCAGGTATATCTAGGTGCGGTAGATACACTCCGGTTGCTTCTGCGAATGAAAAATTATAGTCTTCCATTGTTGTGCTTCGATTACCAGCCCCCACCAACCGTTGGCTTTATAACGCAATGGCACGGCTAGAAAAGGGGTTTTGCGTCCTTTATAAGCTATCCTTTTTGTGGATCGTATCGTAAAAAAGACTCTGTGGAGTTGGCCATGGTATAAACCGTGCCTGCGTAGCAAAGCGTCGATGTCGGCGTTTCGAAAATGAAAAAGCACAAAAAAGACAACAGTTCGATTCTGTTCTAACGTTGATTTTTGCTGCATGCGTCCTGCGTTCGAACAGCAATGGAAACGCATAAATTCGGTATGTTTATGCAAGGAAAGACTTTGAAGGTGTGGTCGTTTTATTCTGAGCATTTTTTTTATGGTTGTCAGTGAAGGTTTCGGTTATGGGGATAGTAAATTATATTTTCGGAGTATGCTAATTGCCCATTGGAGAGAATGGTTAATTATCCTGGAGGATTTGGGGAAGTAACAATGTGGCGCTAAAGGAGGTTATGCTATTGATAGGTAGAATGTTAGTTTGAACTAATGCATCGTTCATTGAATAACAACAATCGATGTACATGGCGATAAATGGCGATGTACATGGCAATATAACTTGTGTCTTCCTGTTTTGCTTAAGTATTATCCAAATATCTTAATTGTTTCCATAATATCCTTGCTGTTCGAAAACATGCTTTGAAGGGTGTCAAACGAAGCACGTGTTGATGTTTCTTTCTGGCCATCATTACTATTCCGATCGCGCACAGTGTTTCAACCGGGACGTGTTGGTCGCTTTTTTGACGTGAAAATATTCCCAAACATACGGCCCCGATTCCAAGCGGAAACGGAATGCGAACTGAACATTCATCTTCATTCTGCGGTTCCACTTGTAGCAGTGGAGGGGTTTTATTTTTGCACAAACCAAACCAGCGTTAGAAATTCGCTTGATTCATTAGATTACACACACCAACGCTATATAATTAAATAAATTATCCTGCTTGGAAGGTGGAAACTCGTACTTCGATGCGAACTAGGTGGAGTCAGGGGTGTCATAAATGTGCTCTGAAAGGGTCGACCCAAACATATCTGCCGGTGACAGAAAGGTGTCTGTCTGTGGGGTGCAAAGTTTTTGGGCTAACAAAGGGAAAAAAGAGTCCTTTTTAGGAGGGGCCGGAACTAGTCGCCGGTCCGTTTGCCAGGGACACCCTCCTCCCGCGGTCCGCAGTTGGAGTCCTCACGGAAAATTTTGTGGGGAGGATAATATTTCCCAGTGCGAAAAAACATCCCCTTTTTTCACGGTCTTTCAAGCTCGTTTCAGGCGCTGCGTGGTTCGATTGTTGATCACATGGTGGCAGTGCTGGCATCGGCACAGCGCACTGAAAGGACAACATTCAGGTTTAATTCAATATCAATCATATTTCATCCAGTTTTGGTAGCATATGTGGCTGCAGATGAATCTTGCAGTGCTCTACGGGGGTATGCTGAAAGCATTGGGAGCATTGGCTATGCCATTCGACAAAAAAGGGGTAACATTCCGACATTGCTACAGGTTTGCCCGGGCGGAAATGTTCAACCCCTGTTTAGTTTGTAGACGACATCTGCCGTTTACGAAATTTCCATTGCAGTAAGGGACACATCGCACTTTAAGGCAGCTATTTTTCCTAACGCTCGCCAATTCCGACACATAAGCCAAACATTGCAATGAATTTGATAAACGTCCTGTCATCGGATTTTACCGCCGAACCCCACCAACAAGGCAGGAGGAGAAAGCTAACGGCAGCATCAGGAAAATATGAACAGCCAATTGCGAAGACCGGATCGTCACGGAACTAATTCGAAACTTTCTTCGCTGCGCTGGGGTGATATTTCGAGCGGTTTTCTTTCCATTATTCCTACCCAACCGCACGGAAACAGGTTGTGAGGATTTTTCTCCCGGCTTTTATCCGGA
Source organism: Anopheles moucheti (assembly GCF_943734755.1). Classification (NCBI taxonomy): domain Eukaryota; kingdom Metazoa; phylum Arthropoda; class Insecta; order Diptera; family Culicidae; genus Anopheles; species Anopheles moucheti. Next base: position 6,889,382 of record NC_069141.1, on the reverse strand, counting down.
CATTACTATTCGGAGGGTCTATCCGAACGGTTAAAACATTGCCCACCGGCAGGCAGCCGGTACCACGTTGATGAAAATTCCCGACCCTCCTTGCGCCTGGCGTGGCGTTTATGGCAACCGTGGAACAATTTCATTAGTGCGTACGCCCGGGACAGGTGCGGCAGCGTACTAAGACGAAGGTGTGTTAACTTTCTGCAACAAAAAGACAACAGGAAATAAAAAAAAACAACACAAAGCAAGGAAAAGAACACAGGTAGGCACGCACTTGATTGGTGTACTTTTCAAAGAACGCTAACGCGTGTCGGTCTGGGTTTTGCTTTCGCGTAAGAAAACACAGGACGCAACGGTTGGACGGTGTTGAAGGAATTTTCCGGATACACTGCCCCGGATGCTTTCAAACTCGGCTGCTCTCGCATTGCTCCGTTCATTAGGGTGATGGCTTTTCTCGGAGTTCGGGCTGGCATTGCAAAGTTTGTCCAGCCGGAAGTGAAGTCTATTCCGCAAATGAATTATCTTCCCGGAACACTTCAAAGCGATATTCGACAAAACGTGACGAGCATTATTATCATATACACGGAAGGGGGGAGGAGAAGGGGCTGGCCGGGACGGGAGTGCCAGGTATGTGGCGATGGGTATTTGTTTATTTTAAATTGTTGAAAAGAAGTTTAGGAATGTATTTTGATTGCTTGTTAAAATTGTACCATTGCAAGTCGCATCCAAAGTACTGACAGCTCATAATAGACGACGCTGTTGAGAGTTTTTATTCAGAGTGCTTTACGTAATAATTGAATACAGCCTATTCAGTTGAGAGTTTTCAACTAACTAAAAACAAAAGCCTACTTGACGGTTGACCATGGTTTATAGAGCTACAGGTGCGGTTTGAATTATGGAACGTAACTATTTCAACACCCCAACTCGGTCCATAATTCTGCAAACTGAAATCCGAACCCGCCTAAGTCGCATGCATCCCAAAACCGTTGGTAGAGAAGATCATCTTGGGTCCGCATACTCCTTTCGTCAGACAATCACCAAGGTTGTCAGTAGTCGGCACGTACTTCATAGTAAGCAATCCATTTTTCACCAAGTTCCGGACAAAATGGAAGCTCACGTCGATGTGTTTTGTTCTCGGGCTGAAAGCTTCTCTTCCTGTCATAGCCAAGGCGCTCTGGTTATCGCAATGCAGCAAGATGGTTTTCAATTCTATGAATTGACGGATGAATCGAGACAACCACACAGCTTCCTTTGCAGCATGCGCAATGGCAATATACTCCGCTTCCGTACTGGAGACAGCAACAGACTGTTGCCGTTTACTCGACCAGGCAACTGCACCTTCGGCAAACTTGAAAATATATCCGGAGAATGATCGTCGCTCGTCCGGATCGTTTGCCCAGTCAGCATCAACAAAACCGTACACAGGTTCATCTGAGCCAAGTCGATAAGTAATATTATAAGAGGTTGTTCCTCTTAGATAGCGCAAGATCCTCTTAACTGCTATCCAGTGTGTCTCGTTGTATTTATCGTTGAAACGGCTCACGTTACTAACTGCAAAAGCTAGATCTGGCCTTGTGCCTTGTACTAGAAATAGCAATGCTCCAACAGCCTCACGATAAGGTACATTTATCGGTGCCTCTGCATCTGATCTGGCCGCGAGTTTTAGAGAGACATCGCATGGTGAAGAAACAGCTTTACAGTTTTGCATACCAAAACGCTCCAACACTTCTTCAGCATATCTGCTTTGGTTGATGCTTATATAATCCTTCCCATAAACGATCGTCATTCCTACACACGTTCTAGCTTTTCCCATATCTTTCATATGAAAAGCGCTGGCTAATTTTGACTTCAATTGGTCACGAACATCAGCATCTTTCCAAAAAATTAAGATATCATCTACATATATGGTGATGAAGAGACTATTATCGCTGTTGTAGTATACACATGGGTCTTCGGCTGATTTCTTAAGTTCAAAAGACTGAAGGGCTTTATCCAAGCAGGCATTCCAGCATCGACCGCTTTGCTTAAGTCCATACATCGCCTTATTAAGTCGATAGACTTTTCCTGACCCATCATCATACCCTTCGGGTTGCTCAACATATATTTCTTCTTCTATTGGTCCTTGCAAGTATGCAGATATAGCGTCCATCTGGTCAATGCCCATTCGTTTCTTGGCTGCAAGGGCGATTAGTAGACGTATGGATTCGTAGCGCACTACAGGAGAAAACGTCTCCGTGTAGTCAATACCTGGTTGCTGACTGCAACCTTTAGCTACAAGACGAGCCTTATGGCGTATCACCGAGCCATCTTCTGCACGCTTACGTTTGAACACCCATTTGGTTTTTATTGGCTTTCTGCCTTGTGGAAGTTCCACCAAAAACCACGTTTGGTTTTTATAGAAGGAGTCCAACTCCTCCTTTATCGCATTGTCCCATGAATTAGCATCATGCGCAATCGCTGCTTGCTCTCGATCCGTAGGATCACCCGATTCGCAATCTCTTGTGAAAAACGATACAAAATCATCACGTATAATAGGACACGGCTTACGAAGGGATCGTCTTGGAACGTTTGTTGGACTTGTAACTGCATCTTCGAATTCTGCCTCTTCTTCTGATGAGTCATTTGGTGTTTCCGCTTTCTTTATATTTAATACGTCCGGAACCCCAACTGAAGCCTTTAGCTGTTCGCAATCTTCTGTCGTATCAACAACGAATTGTTTGTTGGACACTCTTTCAAAGAAACTAGCGTCTCTACTCACGTATATTTTTCCATCCGACTGGTTATAAAACCTGAAGTTTTTCTCTGTGATCATATATCCAACAAACAACATTTTGACAGCTTTTGGATCCCATTTAGTACGTTTTATCTTGGGTACATGGACCATCGCGGGCTCTCCAAAGATTCGCAAACTAGATAGGTCTGGCTTTCTGCCGGTCCAAATCTCTTCAGGACAACAATCACCTAAGGAACGATTGATTGAGCGATTAATGACATGCGCTGCATGATTTACTGCCTCGGCCCAAAGCTTCCGATCAACCCCGGAATCAACAAGCATGCATCGTGCTCGTTCGATGATCGTCCGATTCATTCTTTCGGATATACCGTTCTGCTGGGGAGTATATGGCACTGTCGTTTCATGTATGATGCCAAACTGTTTGCAAATTTTCTCCATTTCCGCATTCACAAACTCCCCTCCGTTGTCCGTTCGAAGGCGTTTTACTTTTGCTCCAGTCTGATTTTCCATTCTGACAATAAAGTCTCGAAACACAGCAGCTAACGCTGATTTCTCGACTAAGAACGAGACAAAAACCTTTCGCGAGAAATCGTCGACAAAAACCGCAAAATATTTCGAACCGCCTAATGACGTACTCATGGGACCACACAGATCTGCATGCACTAATTCGAGAATTCCTTTCGATTTAATGAACACCTCCTGTTTCTTCGAAAATCCTTTTCTTGCTTGTTTGCCTTTCGCGCAAGTTTCACAATTGGAGATGGATTCTTTTGGATCGGAGAATTTCACGTTAGCACCAGATTTCTCAATCCTTTTGAGACCGTCGTAGCTTAAATGTCCCATTTTGCGATGCCAATCAACCAGCGTATTTTTATCAGCCAACATACACAACACATGATTCGCATCTATTTTAAACGTTCCGTTTGTTGAGATTGCTTCGATTATCAATTGTTTATCCTGGTTCAAAACCTTGCACACACCTTTTTCAAAAACGATTTTGTGACCCGTACGTGATATTATATCAAGCGACATCAAATTTGCCTTCAATTCCGGTGCATACAAAACGTCTCTTAGCAACAGTTTCTTCCCTTTAACAATGAGTTCAGCGTCTCCGCAACCTTCCACATTCAATTTGCGATTATCCGCAACTGTTATTCCTGGACTTTCTATCTTCCGGAAATTGTTCAATATTTCCCGTTTCGGAGTCATGTGTCGCGAAGCTCCACTGTCCAAAAACCAATCATTGTTTCGTTCACCGAAAACGACTGAGAAAGCTGCTGCAAAATTCGCTTCATTGTGTTCCTTCTTATTTACGTTTGCACTCCTGCCGCCTGGACGCCATTTTACACTGTTGCCGCTGTCTTTAGGACATTTGTTCTTGAAATGACCTTTCTGACCGCAACCGAAACACTTTATGTCACTGTAGTCGCGACTCTTTCTTGAGTCGTTGGAGTTTCCAGGAATCTGCTTTTGTCGTGGTACACTGTAATACGCCACTTCTGTACTTTTACTCTGTACTGGCGTCAACTCTAGAAGGCCTGACTTTATTCGTTCTACCGTCAACGGCTGACCACTTCCAACAATACCTTGCCGGAACGACTCATAATCAGGTCCAAGGTTCCCTAGCATAAATAATGCCACTATTCTGTCCTCGAATTGTATGCCGACCTCACTACAGCGCCGCCATGCTTCCATCATCTTTCCAACGTAGTCGTCATTGGATTCACAATCCTTTCTATACGTGTGTGAAATCGTCATCACTGCCTGAAGATGTAAACCAATACCGGTCTCGGCAAATGTTTTTCGCAGTGATTCCCATATTTGCAATGGGCTATCATCTTTTCCAAAATGATGCGCAACATGGTCTTCACAGGCTAGGAATAACCAACCAACAGCACGCGACAGCTTTTCTTCGTCCGTTTCAGTATTCGGAGCGGGCAATACGCACTTATACAAGTCACGGGTTCTCAGGAAAGATAACATCTTCTTTTCCCAGGACGCATAGTTCATTCGTCCGTTCAATTTGTCGAAGCTGATGTCTTTGGCCATTTTCGCACTTCACTGACAAAACCTTCGCAAAAAAGAAAAATCTTCACTTCTTTCTTTAAACCACTAAAACTTATCGCACGTTGGTAGGTTCGCTGGGCCCATAACCTGTTGAGAGTTTTTATTCAGAGTGCTTTACGTAATAATTGAATACAGCCTATTCAGTTGAGAGTTTTCAACTAACTAAAAACAAAAGCCTACTTGACGGTTGACCATGGTTTATAGAGCTACAGGTGCGGTTTGAATTATGGAACGTAACTATTTCAACAGACGCAACCACTTGTCCCACCAAATGTTATATTTTCGAAATAAAATTCTGTACTATCATGTACTATAATTCTGTACTATTCTGTACTATTCTGTAAATACCAGTACTTTTGCAAATTCATCGATTAAGCAATACCAATCAATGCGATTAAACGCGTGTTTGACTGACTTTAACTTTAACCCACAAGTTCCGTGACCTGTCCGGGTCGAATTCGAGGCCATCTCGGCATTTCGAGCGCTTTGCCATGTTTTGTTGGTGCGGACTTTCCAAGGTAACTTTGGCTATAAAAATGCTCCGGTTCCCAGAACATGCGCAGTGCTGTGAGAGGGCACCTACGATGCTAGCAATGGCTGCGTCCCGCGCGCTACTCTGCTGTCGATGGTTTCATTTCGTCCTTCGCTTGTAGTGCGGCTGTCGCATTCCGCTGGAAGAAATCGCTAGTATACTTCGGCACCAAAATGGAGGAAGTGAAGAAGCGATACTTTTACTTTCGTTTACGGTGGCCTTGCATGGCATTGACGTTTGATTTTTGCATACTTCCGGGGTGCTGGAGGGAAAGTTGCCAGTCAAACACGTACCACGAGCATGCCATATTTCCAAGGGGAAGAAACAAGCTGTGCATATTCATGATGGTGCCAAAAGAAAAACACGATAGCAGCTAGCAAGAAGTGGCACATACTTGACTAATTGTTGGGTGTTAGATATATCATGCTCATTTAAAGCAATTTTACACAAGCAAAACAGTGCATTTGATATAATTGAATTGCCTGTCGAATGAGACCAATTTGATAATTTAAAATTATTTTAATCAGGAAATGGATTCGTATCTTTATCGATACGTTTTTCTCACTAATTAAGAATTTAAATTCGACATGATTGTATAGAGTAAAGGATTTTCATTCTAATGATCTTTCAATTTCGAAAACGATTTCATGTTTCTACTAAAGCATTAATTGTACGATTGAAATTATTTATTCATGCAATTAATAAAACTTTCTAATTTCGTTACACATTCTTTCATTCACCAATTAGCGTGATAAATCCTCTAGCAGTCTGCCTTCAAGTTTTCGTGCCATTCGGTTTTAGTAAGCCATTCGATATTGGTGAAAGTGTGTGTTTCAATTGTTGAGAGCATGCAAATTCCTTTCCATAATCTCAATAAACTGGGTACGGCTGATGTATTTCGGTACGATGCGGACTCGAAGCAAATCGTAGAAGTTTTGAAACAAAACCATTCAACAGGATGGGCAACTGGTGAGCAACTCATCGGTTCCAATCTAACATTTGGGGTAAGCAATCGATATCGATCTCCTTCTTTGAAACATAAAAGTTATGTTGTATGTTTGCGTTATGTTTGTTCTAGAAACTGGTGTTCGGAAAACCGGAACAGCCTATGATATTATGGATCTTTCGCTTAATGGAAGTATATTTTAAGCTGAAGTATGTCTTTTTGTTTGTGTTGTTTGGAGGTGTGAGCAATACTGGAATGTTTAATTCTACTCTATCTTCTTCTCTCGCTAAAGCATACAATATCGAAACTATAACCAAACCTCGGAGATTCACAAAGCATTGGATAAAGGAGAAATTGATTTGGGAATGATCGCGGAGCCGGTAGGAAGCACTATTAAAAACCAGATCATTATCGCAAAAATGGAGTGCGTTACCTTCAAGTCCTTTGGCCGTGCTGTTCTGTTTGCTTTACCTTTTTTTGTGTAATTCTTGCAGCTATCATCTTTACCTACCGCTGAACCACACGCATCAATCCGATACGTTTTTTATTGACATATTTGCCCGCGATCTACGTTATGCTATATTAAGCTTTATGGTGCTCATCATCTTGCTGAATGTCATACTTACCCGCAAGCATGCACCAATGCGACATCTGTTTTTTGTCTACGAGCTACTCAGTGGAACACGTGCGTTTCCTCACCCGAGTGAGTACGTTCCGAACCGGGCGATACAACTGCTAGTTGGCATTGTGCTGCAGATCCTTAGCTGTGCACTAGCGACGTTCCTGGTCGCTCAGCTATCAATACCCGTCACGGTACTGCCTGCGAAAAGCTTTAAAGATCTCGCGAATGTTCCCGAGTACAATGTGTGCATACCGATGATGCATAAACTGGCCAGATACATTCCCGCCTTGGCAGGGGGTCACATTGCTCAGCGAAGGCTTGATCGCACCTGTCAACGCTTGATACGAATGGAAGATCCGGAAGGGTTAGCTGACTATCTTTGTGACTGGCGGAACAACGTGATTATTCTAGCTAACGACGCAGTTATGAACATTATATTTCACGATGAAAAACTGCTTGGTAGGATGTGCGATATAGTACCGGTTGAGCGGAAATTCATCGTTAACTTTCTCACGGTACCGTACAGTGCGAAATTCAAATATGTGAAACAGCTAAAGCAATTGTGAGTTCCTGCCGAATGTCCGTGTTGCTATCCTTTACGTTATCCTTAAGTACATTTGCTTCTTTCACCGTAGCTTACTTAAGATGCGTTCGACTGGATTGTTGCAGAAACCGTACCGTAATATGGTTGGAACCTGGAACCAACACAGCAATCATCACAAGAATCACTGGGCGGATATCGAACTGGCTAATTTGAAGGTGCTATTTTTTGGATATGCTGCAATCATTTGTAGCAGTTTGGTAATGTTAGTGGCGGAAATATTGGTTGCAAAAGTATCTAAAATACTCAAACGTTTTCGAAAGTAAATGAGTGCATCATGGGAATTATGTAGTTTGTAGACCCTGCTGATGGCTTAGTTGCCTTTTTGTCTAAAAATGCCTAACAGTATGCAATGCGCATGACCAATCACTCTAAAAACTAAAAACGAAAAAATAATGTAAAAAAAGGTTAAAGTATATCTTACATAACACCAAATTCTCGTTCGTATTCACACTGCTCATCGATTCCCGGTTTCATTGATTCCCGCTGGAAAAATGTTTAAAGCTCTCACAGAATGCTCGTCACTTTGACGGTGTCTTTGCCAGATCCATTAGCGTCGATCGTATATCCATCACGTGGCTGCTTAATTTGTCTGATAACGAGCAATTAATAGCCAACGTGGGGAGGCATACATACCGACTAGCCCGTAAATCGTAATGGACGGTCACGAAAACGATTGTCAAGTGTTTAAATCGATTTACGTTAATTGCTATGCCCCACCATTGCTTGTATCTGCATTCGTGTGGGCGCTTTGTTGATAACCTATTTGCTGGTGCTAATATCTAGCGGTAGGGACTGTGTGTAGTAAAAACAGCATACCACCAAGCGCAAAAAAGAGCAAAACACCTTACAATAAAAATTCCAAACCAAAGCCACGTTTCTTCAACCATTTTGCTCTGTTTTTACAAATATTGAGAAAAAGGCCAAAACAATCCTTAGAGCGCTCGTGCGGCAACGAGTTGGTGAGCTTTTTTCAGCGTGCAGCATGATGTCTCAACCGGGTCTGGCAACTGGTCGGAAGTATCGTTAGCTAGTTCGTCCTGGCTTTCGTCCTGACGGTGCACGTTGGCGTTTGCTCCATTGTTCTTAGAAGCAATGGCGATCCGATTGTTTGTTTGGCTTTTGAGTTTTGGGCGGTTCGTTTTAGCTTTCGTTTGCCTTCGTTCGTTCGGAGAAAAATCCCTTCCGACAAAAAAAAAATGCCATCGGATGGAAGCCCTTTATGTTGTACCGCCCGTTATTGTAGCCTGGCCACAATATTTATCCTAGCGCGGCACAATGGAACATGGGAGTGTAAAAGCGAAGAGAAAATTGTTTGAAGCACTTGAACCGTTTAGGTTTTTAGTCGTTTTTTTCACTGCTTTTGACTTTTTTTCTCTCTCGTTTGGATTCAATTTTATTTTTTAGTTTGACGGTGGAATTTCCACAGTTTTTCTTACAGTAAATGGGACAGAGAACGAGGAAAAATGGAAATATTTAATAAAAAATGCTTTATTTAAGTTTGAATTGTTTACGTGTTAAACTATGCGTGAGCCATTTCGTCGTTTTTGTGAATAGTGGAAATTTATTTTCATTGGAAAATGTTCATTCACAAACTTTTAATTGGACAAGGGATATTTTTCGTGCGTTTGTTACCCATTTAAATAAACGAACAATTCGATACGAATTCGAATGGTTGATACAATAAATTTCAAAACTTTTTATGGAGTCTTAGTTTATATTCTATAAGCTTTAGTACATATGAGGAAACCCGCCTGAATGTACGCTCAGTAATACACATTTTATATTAGTAGCCCGCGAAGTAGAAGTTATCAGTTTTAGAGAGATCAGTGTAAAAGAATATCTAATTCATAACAACGCAAACCACCGATAAATTGTTTCTCATGTGCGAAATATATTTCCAAGAGAAATAGATCCAATGCTGCAATGCTCCATCCTACCCTATTTTCCTGGGGTAGAACTTGGTGAGCGATATTTCTTACACCTCATTAGCTCGTGTGCACCGTTTGCTTTCTTAATTAATCCGCTTTATCCGCTTATATACCGAGAGCGGTATTGTTTTTTTTTTGCTCCTGAGAAGCAGAATGTTTTCAACAGATCGTTGATTTTGCAAACAAGATATCCCGACGATGTCACACACCCTCTGCCTAGCTGTGGTTAGGTGGAGTGTCGTACCAATTTATTTAGTAGCTCATTCATCTACCCCGCAATGGTACACCTCGTGCGCCGTTCGATGATGATTCTTCTGACTGTAAAAAAAAACCTCAAATAAGTCTAAGTGTTCTAAAGAGTTTTCAGAAATTCCAGATTTCAGCTCCGTCGCGTCGTCAGATCTGTACATTACTGTTATTTTATAGACATAAAGAAGAAGCTTACGAAAATAGAAAATTATGTTTTTTTTGTCAAGAAAGCTTCTTATTGCTTGTTGTTCAATCTTGCTATGATATTGAAGAACGGAAAGGAAACGACGCACGTACGTATGTGTCTGTCATGCCTTCACGCCAGTCATATCCGATTCACGTCCGGAAATAGATCCTCAAGTTCAGGAAAGGGTAGGCATGAAAAAATTTTCCTTTTTCCTCTATTACAAAAAAATCTAGATGTTAAAAAGGCATATAAAATAGACGTGTCATGTAAAATAAATGTTCCACAAATTGTGGAACTTGGTTAACAAAATCCCAACGTTTTTTTTAAACATTTCATACAACGGACCATCTATTGCATCGTATCTAGAACATGATTTACAAAGTAACTAACCATGAATTCAAAACCTCTCGAGAAGCGTCATGAATTCGCTAACCACCAAAAATGGATAGAGTAACACACACTAAATTTAGAATACACCCAGAGGAGAATGCCTTCAGTTTAAAGCACATAAGGGAAGCAAACGTGGACTGTACGGACGATTGCTTTAATGCCGACAAAACGATTTCTGGGCGGAAACACTCCATCTGCGCGATAGGAAGTATTATCGGAAGTGAGCAACTAAAACCACGCTACTGTAATCGCGGTATCGATGGGCTGAAGCAGAAGAGTGAGCATTTGGACTGTACACGTTATTTCCGTTTCGTTTCTGTTTTTTTTTCGTTTGCAAAATTCCGGTGAGGTTTACTTTTATGTCTTCACCTGCTTAGGTCTTAGGCGGGCAGGAGCAAGGAAATAATGGTTCCTGTGCTAGGGGTTGAATTTTATTGCCCTGCCACCACCATCAGCGCATCAGGATTGGGCGAATCTAAAGGATTTTTTCCCCCTCGCTGAAATGGAGCTGCAGGGAGTTTGATAGCGGTCGGAGAGTTTTACTATCTCCCGTTTCACGGTTCCGAAGCACCATATGCTCTGGTGGGTGGCATCGTCCCGAACAACGCCAATATTCCGACGCCTGGCAATCCATCGTAACGCTGCCCACGCACACAATCGAATGGATGAATTATGGTCTCGCGCTTCATGATTGCTAAGCTGGAAGATATTGGGTGCGGATTCATGGGGCAATTCTACTTCACGGTTGCAAATGCTTCACAGCGATCCTTGATAAAACACATGGAGTGAATTTTCCAGTTTAAAATCCGGCTGGCTCACTGGGAACCATCCAGCAGATCCAGCAGATATTTGTTCCATTCAAACAGTTGATTGAGCCACGACGGACTCAGGCATTTAATTAAGCTTTTGCTCATCCAATGTAGAGTATGTTTTTTCTGGGGTAGAGTATTAGTCCTTGGTAATGGGAACTTTTACGCTGATGGCTCAGTACCATATCAGGTGAAACACATGGGATATGCTTGGGAATTTTGCAAACTAATTTGAAACTTTTCGTAATGGATGGTTTACCACATTTTGAGGTTAAGTGTGGGAGAAGCTATTAGCGGAATCTTCTTTCAAAGAATTTAATGGAGGAATACCATCATTTGTTCGACTAATTTAGCGGTGCTAGAACAAAAAAAATGGAAAGGTTGGGCTGAAGTTGATTATGCTCAGGAATACTCAATACTTTACATTGTTTAAACTTGGCGTGTTGTGAAATTGGGACTATTTTGTCGTAAGAGGTTTTAGAATGAAAACTATAATGAGTAACTTAACTGTTATGCAACTCCAGCTGCCTGTCTGATATGTTCTACGTAACAACAAATCTTTATCTATCTATGTAATATCTAGGTAGAGTAATAACATTAGTTTTTTTCAAATGATTATCTAATCAATAGTGTAAACCACTCGAGACTCGAGACGCCTTCCTTCAACTCCAACTCCAACAAGTTATGATGCAACTTTTGTCTCTGAACAAGACGCATTTTTTCATATTTTTGATATTTTTATTGAATAGCTTCAGTATGGCTGAAGCATATTTCAGTTAGCGAAATACTTTCGCACATCATTCATTTGGCAGCTGGTTTGATCTTTAAGCGCATCAAAATATTCTCATCGATGAATCACAGTTGACTGGTGGCATTTCTGTTCGCTGTCCAATAGAATTTCTCGACGTCCGTTGCTGCTGTCGTGCTCTCCAAGTATCGCCCAAGTCAAAAAGGAAAGCACGCAAAGAGGTTGTTTTACGAACGAAGAAAGCACGTGCTCCACAAATCACATCTAGCCAGTGGTGCTTTTATTAACTTGCCCGTCGTGGGCAACGAAGCAATGAAATGTTATGCTCGCAAACGTGTCCTTGGCCAGAACTGTTCTCGATGTCCACGTGGCATGGTATTTTATGCGTGGGCCACGAACTGGACAGCAGAAGAAGCAAAGCTTTGCAGTAAGTTGTGCGACCGTGCAAGGAATGGTATTCGGTGCCGAGCAGCACCGCAGCAGTTGCGACATTACATCCTTCGAAGAATTCGCACCACTTACAGCATGAATTGTGTAGGCAACAGTGATGTACCGAGTGAAGACCGTCTGATGCCAACCCGGGGAGGATATGGTTGGGAGAATTTCGTTACACAATGTGTTGATATATGTTTTCCTTTATTTTTGAAAGCCAACAGTTTGTTGGTGGCAGTCGAGGCAGTACTATTTTTATCTGCGAAGCAAAAAATAAATACAAACGCCAATCCCCAAATCCATCCCAGCGTGATGAACTTTCTTACGGGTGCAGACACATCATATTCGAGGGAAGGAATTATCACACATCTTGTAGTGAAGTTGCTGTCTGGTAGTTTGGTGCCCGTAGTATTATTGACTTACTCACATCTCTCACCGGAGATGCGATGGTATGCGGTGCTCTCATGTAAACTAAGCTTCTGTTGTTTGGCCTACTATTGCCGGAGCTTCACAGCATGGGTATGTGACACGGACAACACCATCATGCTTGCTGTGGGAAAAGCTTTCCGTAGGTTTTTTTTGTGACGCTCCTACGCGTACAAATTTTGCCCTTTATCCTCCCACGAGCGTATGTGCCGCAGGTTCACTGTGTGCGGTTTCACGTACCGAAAGTACACGCACAAAATCACATCTACCTTTGTCATGCAGCTGGAGCATATTTGCACGAACTGCAGCCCTTTTGCCGAGCGAGCGTGTGCAATAAACCACGGACGAGCTGAAAGGAAAACAACAAGTTAGCTAGTGAATAAAAAATTCGACACAAATGGGAGCTCTCGCAACGCAAGCTGCTCCTCTTCTCCAGGGCAGACACCGGAACACTATGCTGTGGGGGGGCTGTGGTTTTGTGCAAACAAACGGTACGGAACGGTATCGGTTAAATGGGTGGGAAATATTTAGCACATGGTTTTTGGGTGAGCTTATGTTTGGTTTTTGTGACTACGGTTGGATGCAAAATGCATCTCCCAACAAACGTGGGTATGCGCAGCAGGGAGCGTAAAACCTGCCTTATGCCCGATGCGTGCATATGTGGGTGTGTGTGTGTGTGGCTTCGCCTGAGAGGATGCTAGCAGTTGTATGGTTTATTGGAAATTGTTTTTGAAAGCCCGCGAATGCAACGTTGAACGAAACAAGCAACTATGGTTTGGTCAAAATTAATTTTTATTGTTTCTTTATACCATGTTGTATGAAGTGCATTTGTATTTTGAAGACTTATTGTATTTGAACGCATCGTCTTACTACCACATTTGTTATAATTTTTAGCAGTCGGACTAATGGGCGGTAGTTCACTAAGAGCGTCTCATCGCATAAAAGCCAAATTCTAAAAGACCAAAGAGAGTTCAATTTCAAATCAATGCAGCATAATTAAAAATCAGTAACAAGTCAGATTTGTGTGCTAGTCAATTAGTTTTGATTGTGTTTGCTGCTCTGTTGGTAGAATTTATTTAAAAATTAACTTCTACCCTTCAAAGGACCCTTTGCGGAACCTTGCCGGAGCGTCCGAAAAGGTCAACTGTAAGCGCCTAATAGAGTGTAATCCCTGTTCATGATAAGTTATGCAAAGGATTTAACCTTCCACACGTTACGCTTATGCGCCCGTCTGGGAACATCGATTGCACCGAATTTGCATAACAATAAAGCAGCACATCAGCATCGGCAAACCATGCCAATATCTCAATTATCGAGCATTTATCCACTCCGTTTGCCAGCATGGGTAGGTTCTGACGGGTATCGTAACATTGAGCAATGCAGCAGGAGAAGGCTGTCCCAATTTGCAGTTTGTGAGTGAAACCGACCGTACGAAAGGAGCCGAAGCGTTGACTGCTAATTTGTAACAACTAGTCGTAGCGTAATCACGTGCCAACAGCATTATCCCGGGCACGGACGAATGCCTCCGTGCTATGTACACGTTCCATCATCCACGCTTCGGAAAATGGACCATTTCCTGGCCTGGTGGTCCAATCCCACCGGCGCACCTCTTTGCGTAATTTTTCCGGCTGTTTTGTGTTTTCGTTTCCCGAGACCCGAGTGAAGTTGTGTGTTTTTTGGAGCTGCCTGTGTTTTCCCGGTCATTTCTCCATACTCGATTTAATTCAATTTTATGCACCTTCACGGACCGTGCGGGGTCTCGCTTGAACATTGCAGATTGCCAAGTATAAATGGAGGAAATTATGATTTGCAGTTGGTAATAGTCTTCCCAGGAGAGAATGTTAACACGTGCTCGTGATTGTCAGTGTGGGTGGATTATGTTAGAGTAGGAAATAAGTTTTCCAATGTCGAACGAAAGCGTTAAACTTTATGTTTGCTGATTGGACAAGGTCAGTAATGATGATGTAAGCCATGGTATCGTGCTAATGTCACGTTTAATAATCGCTCAATCAACAAATTTATTGTATCAAAATTACAATTTATTAATCTTCACATGGGGTAGTCAGTGTGAAAGTTTCCCACAAATTAATCAAGGAAAGGCCACATTTGATGTTTGAATATCATCAAATATCATATTGCCGTTTATGCTTAGTAGTTTTTTTAATTGGTTCAAGGTTCTTCATTTTGTATGTTTGATATTAAAAGAAATGTACATGAACGGTCGTTTAAGCGAAGAATATTTCTCGTCGTAATCCGTATTTCTCCGTATCTGTAATGCCTTTGATATCAGGCACATGAAATTTACAAAAGGTTCTCTTTATTACATCTTCCTATAGTTCGAAGGATTGCCCCTGGAAGCTACCATTAACGAATTCCCAAGATAAGATTGAATGTAGTCTAAGGCTTTTGGTTATGCATATAGTGGGATCAGGTAGCTGTCATCTATTAAGAGCTCGTAATATTAAACGAATCAGTTTCAGATACGGTTACAAGCCACTCAACTTCGTTATTATGATGCAAGAAGATATTATTCAATACAGAACACCAAACGAAAGATTGTACATACGCTTTCTTCGCCGATGTAACATCAAATATAAAGCCTCCCTTTTATAGGATAAAATCGCTCGAACCGATACCACCGAATAGTATAAATGTGTGACAGATTACTGAATTGTTAATGCGTTCCCAAAAGACCCGTAAAATATTCCCAGAAATGTTCAATAGCAAACAGATTTCCTCACCGGTAACCATCATAAATTCAATGTCACAAATCTCGGTCTCGCACCTACACAAGTGAGAAAACCTTCTCCAGGGGCAGGGCAGGATTTTTAAAAGCCTCCCAAGAACACGAACCTATAAATAATTTCCAAACAGTGTGAAAGATAAAGTACTGCCACGCACACTGGCTGTCCGTGAAAAAGGGTCCCCTTACGGGTCTAACAAACCGAAGACACGATGGTGGCTCTGCCTGTTGAAAGAAGCCTCCATTTCCGTGCCGTCGGGTGTGAAGAATTAATTCCCTCGCGTGCGCACCAAAAGCAGGCGGATCTTCTTCGACTCGTGGATACGGCTGTCCGTCGTGCCGGAAGTAGGTACGGAACGGGAACCAACGCTGCCACCAATAATCGGCTTCGACGTCACATAAATCAACCGTGAGACTCCGTGCGTCACTTGGGACTCGGAAAGGGACAGATAAACGCGGCTGAATCTAGGCCCTGGGTGGGTTTGGTTCTTTTTTTTTTTTGCTTCTGTCACTCTTTCCACCGAACTTTTAGTTCAATTGATCCTTTGAAGTGCGACGGAATAAAAGTTAATTGTTGCCTGGCGACGCACTGTTCCTCCGGCATTTGGGTGCCTTGTTTGTGACGGCTGCGAGAGGGTTGTAAATCGGTCATTTTTCACAGCCATTCGACGACTGAAATGGGATCATTAACGCTTGGGAAGCAAGACGCATTTCCGGACTGGATCTCTGTACGACAGGGTTGTTGCGTAATGAGCTTAAAAGCAGAGAGTCATTTTATTTAAAAGGGTCTAAGAGTTTTATTAAATCCACCACTGCTCAGTGTACTTGCTACCCAGGAATTTCCGCCGTTGTAAATGAGCGAACGTTACGGGTGGATTAGTGTTTATTAAACGATCCTTTTCCGATACGAAAAACACTATTTAATCAAACACATAAGATTGTCATCTCGTTAGATGCGCTTCAGCTGCCGAGCTGCTTGATGCAAACAGAGCCGAAGTTTACCGATCTTTACAGAGCATCTTGCCTGCCGGTCTTACTACCAATTTGCCGGGCCCATAATTTCGTTGTTCATAAAAGGTAATAAATTGTGAACTTTTGTTCCAACTGTACAGCAAAAGCAACGAACAAATGTTGGCGCCAGCGATGTGCTGACTGTCGTATGCCTGTTTAATATTCGTTTGGCTTCGACTTTGAATTCACTCTCGCCACTCTCGCCTCACGATCCACCGGCGCCATCCGTGCTGCAGCTGAAAATATTAACTTATTTATGGCACATTTTATGTGACTTTTGGGTATATTTTTTGGTGTTTTTTTTTCGTTACGCTTCCTTCCTATGCTCGTATCCTCTTGCCCATCAAATTACGCTTGTTCCATAAATTAAATCCCACACAAGTGTTAATATGTGGGAAGCACACCACACACGGAAAAAGGGAAAACCAGGAACATTGTGATGGAAGAGCGAAAAGTACCGTGTATACCGCGCTTAACGATCGCATGGATGGATGGCTATGTTTGGCCCATTTTTATGACCGTTGAGAACGTAATTACGTTGGTGTAGCATAAATTCTGCATCCGAAGAAGTCGTGTGTGTGTGGTAAGGAAATGTTTAAAGGCTATGCTTATTGTCCGTGTTTTGTTTGTTCAAACTGTATCGAAATAATTTGTAGTGCGATAAAACGAAGCAGGAAGCAGAATAAGTCATTCGGGGGTTGTCATAACCTCATCGAGAATGCTTTCGTTTTCTTTGTACGCAGTTCTCGAGGGTGTTTTTCTTTTGTTTAGTTTTTTTTTTATAGAGGGACCAAGGTTCATCCTCATCTCGCTAGTATCAAGCATAGCCGTACCGGACATATGCAATCATGCGATGATGCACCTCCCGAATGCTTGATTATGTATGTTGCGTTGGAGAAATTTATGATCACGAAACGCAAAGCCATAATTAGACCCCCGTGCCTGCAGCACGATGGGTACAGTCCGTTGTCCGTTAATGCTTTTTGGACACGGTGAAATTGGTAGCCTTACTGTCGAGAAACGCCTCAAGAAATTGATCAACTGAAACGTAACATTTCGAAATGTCTTCTCCTTAATTATGCACTTCGGAACGGACGGGTGTCGAATGGAGTGTCTTTCCATTGTTTCTCAATCGGACCGCCAACACGGGATGTGATCTTCTTCGCGTGCGGATGCCAACATGTCAATGGCGGGGCACCATCGAGGACAAAAACACACCCGAACCGTGTGTCATCTTTGAATCCATTTCCATTCGCTCATCTTACGCTGTGTCCGTGTTCCGCTTTCAGGTGCTCCGGGAAGAACCACTGCAGCTTCATCTTCTCACAGGATCACCCGTTCGCCGTCGTCTGGAAGGAAGGCACGGTGCGCATCAAGTACATCTGCATGGACGGTAAGTCACGTTCGTACGCTTGTGAATAGTTAATTCCATCCACAGCTCACCGGCCGATCGTGGGACACGCTCGGGAGAGGTTTGCCGGCAATTTGCTCACCCCGGTGCATCTTTGACGGTTGTGCATTCGTTGCTATAATTTATGCGTAAATAGATAATGGGTCAAAAGGTTGTCATTATCGTTTGTTTTGAAGCGTGGGATGAAGGATTCAAATTTATTTATGAAGCATAAGTGATAGTGGTGCAAATCATATTTTGTTTTAACGGATCTAATTTTATGTTCTGGTGTTTATAGAGGTTGTCCTATAGTTTTAGTATGCAAAAGTAATAATTAATGATCTGATGATATGTGATTGCCTACTTTTAGGCGGAAACAGCAAAGTATCGCCTTACTCAAGTAATATTTCATAAAACAGAACTTTCAAAAAATTATAAAATATTGCAACCTTCTTAGTTCGATCTTCTATGCATTCATTGATCAAACAGTTGACAAACAAAAGTCAACAAATTCAAATTTAACAGGGTGCATTGTTTTTCCATAACGGATTCCATTTATTCGCCGTAAAAAAGACATACCGTTTGGCCAATTTCGCTATCAAGCTAATCGACCGTTCGGAAACGTGTGTGGCAAACATCCGCAACATTGGTACGCATGCGAACCCGAACCCAAACCAAGCGTCCCGCGTTTGGCCTTGCTAATGCTAATTCCATCCATTAGGAAGCGCGTCATCAGCAAGACGGCAGCCGTCGGCATCGACGGAATGTTCAAGGTCATTCGGGGTGATCTTGGTAGGCCTTCCCACACCACACGCACGCCTTGAACGAGCCGAGTGCAGCATGCCGGTTGTCCTTTGCTGACGCCACGGTGTCTGCGAGAGTGGCATACTCACGATTTGCTCGAGGGTGAATCTTCCACACCAGCACCAAAGCACAGGACACCGGCAGCCGGCTTTTCATTTCATTGCCGTTCGGAAAAATGGCGACGTGGCCGAGGACATGGTCGGCAGGCACTGCGTGGTAGGACACCGATTGCGAATGCGGCTTCTTGTGGATGGGTGACTTACGCTCCGGGAAATAGATTCCGGGGGTGAGTGGGTTGCTTTCGTATGGGGTTGTTATTTTTTTTGCTCCTGCCGCTTTCTCCCTCGAAGGATATTGTCAAGGGATGGTATGTGTTTGATAGTGTTTTATGTGTGTCAATGTTTATGAGACCTAGAGCCAATTGCGCCTAGGCGCTAATGGATTGAGGTTTGTGAAGCGTGCTAATGGCGACGGAAGTAGAAATGGTCATGCTGGATAAGGTTAGTGCAGTTTGTCATATCGCCTGGATGCACGGTAAATGTTCCATTAATATAATGCCATATTCCTTATCGAAAATTGAGACAGAATTTAGGCTTTTAAACGTATTTAAACGTTATCTGTATAAATATTATTATTGTTTTCTGTACAAACTATTTGATTGGTTAACGATAATGTTTTGTTAATGTACTCTAAAACATTATAAGTGTTTGGTATATTTTTTAAACTCTTAAAATTGTGTAAATCCTATCATGTTTATCGTTTTTTAGCGTAAATCTTTTACCAAACCTTTCACCGCTCACAGTGTAATCCACTTAGGCGAAAATGGAAATGGATTTGCTCGACGTGCACTACTTATCGCGTAACGTTAAACCATTGCCCAAGCCTGATGAAGAAAAACCAAATCGAATCAATCGAGAGAAAGGCAAAAGAACGAACAAAACAAAAAAAAAGGATTGTGACACAGACTGATACGCGTACATCATCGTCGTTTCAGTTTGGCCAAGGATTACGATGAGCCCGGTCGGGCGCTTGGACGCCGCCTGCAACCGTGAACATTAATGCCATAAAAAGGGGCTATCGTTGATTGGCCATTTTGCCGCAACGGTTGCGACGTGAGCGAGCGTGACCGAGCTTCGAAGGCGTTAGGACGAGATATGAAGGCTGGAATATGTGTGTGTGTGTGTGTGTGTGGGGGGGGGGGGGGAGGATAGTTTTTTTTGTTGGTCCGCAACCATATCGTATTCTGTTCTCTACACAAGGCAGAACCACGTTGAGGACACGTGGCGCTAGTAGTGTGCGTCGGATTTAGTAGCTGATGATGTAATGTTGTGTCCTTGGCCGTATCCGCGACACAATTCACATGATGAGTGCCTCATTAAGTCGTGTTGTTGTTGGTCGTGAAAGTTTTAGCCTCTTCCTTTGCCTCTCGTCCCCTCCCCTTCCCAAATTCCCCCCGCACGGATGATATTCGTCCGATTTTGCGTGAATCGTTTGCGTTTTATGAGGTCATCCAGATGGACGTTCAACGTGTGGCCGCTAATTGAGCGCAATTTAACCGAACTTCGGGACGCTGCATTCCACCCGGTGAGAAGGATCCGACTAAACAAACATTCCGCACTTGATAAGAATTGCTCCTTCGCGTTTTTGGGAAGTGCTTCAGACTACATTAACCTGGTGTGCCATAAAGCATAGCCATTAAAATAAAGTCATTCTCAATCTCTTTAGGTTCGGTTTTGAGGTAGCGAGGTTTAAGGATTCCCAACCCAACCCGGGCCCGCAATGCAGGTCCCGGGTCCATTCATTACCTCAAAAGCAAACAACACATTATCTGATAGGTCGCAAACATTTTCGTTGGAGTAACTTTCACTCTCCTGCGGTGCGAGCGTCTGGAAAGTTTTAAGTAAATGGGAAAAGAAACTGCCGAAATGGTTTTCCCGGGGAAGTTTCCTGCGAGAAACCACTATGCTGCGCAGTTATAGCACATTTGCACGAAATTAACCGTGACATCGGGTCATTGGGGTGCGTACCGTGCAGCGCGGGAATGTTTGCTTTTTGGGTGAAAACCGTTCTCCACCTTAAACATTATCACGTTTGAAGTAATCTTGCGTGTTTGCCAAAATCAAAACTTCATGCCACGATTGGTATCGATTTTCGATCGGCCTAGGGGTGTCTTTTCATAACAGCAAAGGGAACCGTAACTGTGTCACAACTGTTTACCTTTCCCACACGTACGGAGCAGCAGCAGGGTGAGGTTGAGTGCTAATCACACATACACCAGTGCTTCGGTGCGTACGCTTCAGCTGATCAGCGAAATTGCGGGCTAAGGATCAACGCAAACACAATCATTTTGGCCAATGGCATAATCTCATCGGTCGTCCCTAAAGCTTCGAAGATGGGATTGATGGATGAGGATAAGCGCTTATCTTCGGGTGAAAGCGAATTTGATTAATTGGTCGTCGTGGAAAAAAAAGATACATCGACGCATAGCACCGACGTAGGTAATGTTTCACCATGGTTCGGGGCTATTTGTGGCACGTCCGAACAGTGTTTGGGTTACAGTTCAATCGTTCGTAATTAACACCCTTTCAGAGTGAGCTGTTGTGAGGATGTCTTTTTTCTCCTTGTACGCAATGGGTAAATCAACTCTACAACGAAAACGAAATGAAACTGTATTCGAAGAGCTGCGGAAAAATATATCGCGTTTCCCATTCTACCATCCTTATTCCTCACCTTTTTTTCTCTTTTTTCCTACTCCGTTTCCATCCTTCCGATCGAACCCTCAGGGAACAGGGAATTATTGTTTGGTTACGAACGATTCCATTATCACCTCGCCGCATCTGCAGCGACGAACCCTCGCGGTCGAGGATGCAGCAGTGCAACGCGTGTGAGATGAATTTATTGACGAGCTAATATCCGTAACATGTGGCTATATGGCTTTAGGGTGGGTGTTATTTCTGTGTAGAAGGCGTCAAGCGCAGCGCGATGAATGCACTTTACAAACACACCGGAATACATAGCCAGAAACCGAACGGTGGGGAGTTTTCATTCGAAGCGTCATGTTTCTTTGCCAATTTCCGACCGTAAGTTGACGTTTCGGACGCCATTTCCGTACCGTTTGTGCACGCGAAATCCTCTCCGGATTAGGCCGGTAATGTTAGACAAATCCGGCACACTCGTATTTCCACGATGGATTTAGCAAAGCAATCCGAAAACAGCAATATTTTTCTAGCATCTTGCTGCCCTGTGTTGAAGCATGAAGAAATCATACAAATTTATCGTCTCGCTGTGGTTGCTCATGCATGGAGCGACTGTGGCAAATTCCGAAAGCGCTTGCCTGGCTATGTAGGTGGTAAGGAATAGAAACATTCAAAAAACCAGCCGTATGGCTTCCTCCCAGCCACGGTTCCGTTCATGGGTGACGTTCTGTAACGAAAACAATGCGGGATTTACATTTCGGTAACTCGTCTTTTATGTTCACTTATTTGCAAACCGTGCCTTGCTGAAATGCCCCAGAAGGGTATGCTGACGACGATGATGGGCATCATCCAAGGTCATGAATGTGTATATGCTCAGAAGCATTGTAAGTGGTAAATAACAGTTAGAATGTTTGATGGCAGGGTTTGAAGTGCGCAGTGAAATGAAGTCCTGTGTATTGCTGAATTTTGCATTTCTATCCAAGTAGACCACGACATTCGATTAAACTAATCACATACCACCTGATTTTACCGGTAGAAAATGTTGATCATGTTATGAGAATGACACCAAACAACACCATTCAATAAGGTCTGGTAAGGTTGCCCAAAATTATCCATTGTTTGTTATTTTAAATTTTCTGACATGTACAAATATTAAAAATGTACCTACAACCCCTGTAAAACGTGTTTTTCCTATCCATGGCTTACATTGAGGCGCCCGTCCTACCTTGGTTGGGTGTTATTTTTCGAATTTTCCCCGATCCTTTCCCAACTTTGAACGTTTGAGACATACCAGTGGGGCCAATCGCTTACGCAATCAATGTAAATCGATAAGCGCTGTTCGTTTGTGCGTGTATGTGGTAATGATAGTAAGCTTTTCATGGTTGAACCAACAAACGTTTGGCATCGATCTTTGACCACGAGGAAAAAAAGGGACGAATGTTGTTGTTGTTATCGAAGAGCAAGAATTGTACTCCTGGGTTTGAGTTGAACCGAACCCCCGATGGCTAAACGATAAGGGCAATTTGTGCGTGTTGTGCGAAGAGATACGAGAAAAACCATTGGATTACCTTTTTTTTGCCTTTCCAAATCACTACATGGAACGTCCGTCGAGTTAAGGTTTGCGCAAGTTCAAGGGTCTCGATTGTTTGCGTAGCAACGCAATTTTACGCACAGATGGACAACGGTTTGCTAATGCGAACTCGTGGGTCTACTCCTTTTTGAGGTTCGCTTTTATTGTCCGTGTGCCGTGTGCGAACCATTTTTTCCGTAACAATTTTCATCTAGAACTCAATATTCAATCATCTTCCTACACTGATTCGAAATCTGAACTCGGCAGTTAATGCGAGTGTTTTATTGTTATTTTGTTTTTTAAAATTAACCCGTTCCGCTAATGCATTCTAGATGATCTTTCTGTGATTTTTCGAGATGAGCTGCTGTGTTTATTTGAACTTTGAGTTGATTTAGGAAGTAAAAATATTCGCCTGCGATGGTTGCTGTTTGTTTGTGGAATTAAAATATTTCATGAGCTTTATGTAAATAGATAAAGTGAAAGTAGCAAATCAGCCAAGTAGAAAAGGGATTTATAATTATGCTGATTACGAAATTATGATGAACGATTGTTTTGCAGCACACCCTCCTACCACTATTCCACACTGCATCGCGAATAGTTGAAACTTCGCTAAAACAAAGGGAATGTCGAGTGCAGTTGGCCGAAAGTAGGATGCGGGTTAGTGCAACTTTTCCGGAGTTAGTTTTGCAAAGCTGCACTCGCTGCGGTGGTGTTTGTGGTGTACTCGCTTTATCTGCCTGGAAGGCAAACTTCGGCTGTTAATGAATAAAGGGAAGCAATGGGACGAACAACAACAAATAAAAAAAAAATAACGACGGGCAAATATATTCTAAAGGTGAAAGTTTATTCAGTCGAGTTAAAATATTTGTTTCGGTGGGTTTTTGCATGCAAATGAGACATGCATATTGATGATGATAATGGTGAGATTGAACTAACCGCAAGCATTTTTTTGTTGCTGTTGTTAACGCACAATGCTAAATAAAACATGAACTCAATGTGAATCAGCATTGCTTTATGTTGATAAATGATTTCATCTTATTGAGCGGTACTCTCGTTGCAGTTCGGTTCTGCACTTTAACTCGCAGACGGAACAAATGTCACACATGTGCTGCGATCCGATTTGGACGCAAATCGGATCCCGAACCATCAAACCCTGATTGTACGGTTCGTCCCATCTTTCCACCCCTGCGAAGCACGGTTGAACGCTGATCGGCTCGGTACCTTTTCCCTTCGATCGATAAAGATTTTTTTTTGCAAGCTACGTTTTAGAACCTTCCCTATGTGGCACAATGTGTTTCGCCTCTGTTGCCGATGTTTGTGTGAGTTTATAAGTTTTCTGGAGGGAGAGTGTTGATTGCATGCAGCAGGGGGAAGATATGATATGCACAAAATAATGGGCTTTCATCCTGACCGTGACCTCAGAACCACAGGCACCGATATTTTTAGTCATATTGTTGCACACTTCCCAAGTCCAAATCTATCTATAAAATGAGAAGGAGAACGCCGTCCAGAAAATAGATCAAAAATGTTTAGCAATGAACATATTATGGTTTTAATCATGTTAATTTCTTTGTACGTTTTCAGTCATCAGTCAGTACAGCATCAAGAAAGCAATAATTATTTCTGTCAATCGGTCACGAGTTTAAACTTCATGTTCGGGGAAAAAAATTGATTGCGGGACTGCGGTGGGACCGATGTAAAATTGTGTACTATGAGTTTTTTTTTATAAAGATCACTTGCTGATACTGGGAATTTGTGCTTAAGATTGCAAGAGTTGTGTTGTTGTCAAATCTTAATTAACTACACTTACAGCACAATCGTCTATTTGCACTCTTAACCTCGTCGAGAACAGTGGACAAACTAAAAACGGACATGAACTGCCTGTCAGCGTCACATTTGCTTCGAGTCACGTTTCCGACACGGGTCTCGACCAAGTGCCCCGAGTTCTGCAAGTCAGCTGACAAATATTTGGTACACCAACACGTATGTGTGTGAGACAGTTTGTGGCAGTAGTGAAACTAGCTTTTAGACCGAACGGAGCGAGCAAGCAAATCGGAACCATCCGACAGACATGCACCGATAGAAGCGCGGTCACCGTTGGTCCTTTGGTACACAAAATCGGAAGCCAAAGTCCCGACCGGGTGCTGAGAAATGGCATAACAGAGTCGATTGGTGCCGGGTTTTGCGGGTTTTTGGAGTTTCCCCAGGCATATCGCAGGGATGGTGTGTTAGCCCCGTGAGGGGAATGTGATTGGAAATCACCGGAGCGGCATCGATGCGATGCAAGATTGATTATGTTTTCCGCCGTGAGTTCGATGCGTCCGTTTCGGTGTCTTCCGTTCACGTGCGGGGAACCTTTTTGCTTGGTGTGCAGGATATGCCATCGCTCCCTTCTGCTACTGCATTGCACACAGGGTAGCCGGTTAGATTGACCGTACCAACCGTGGGTACTTTGGTTCCTTTTCTGTGGAAGGACACAGGATGGTTAGTGGTGCGGATAATTTCTACTATCCCTCGTGAGGTTAGACATTTCGGGTGGCGGCGAGCGCACGGAAGAATGATTATGGAGGAACATGATTCTCGCATTCAATGATCCTTGTCGTTTGGTGTTGGCCGGTGGATGGGTTTCGTTTTTGTACACCAAACAAAGTGGTGACGTTGGTTTGAACGAGTCCGCCCAGTTGAGAAGCAATTTATACCGTTACATGCTGTAGTCGATGTAAGCTGCAAATAGAGAAAATGTCATTGCTTTAGTGCATTCTGTCTTTACTTTATTGAAGTTTGTAGTCATGAAATACATTCATTTCCTCGTTTCCGATCGACTTCAATTGTCACATAACCTGACATTTGGTACCCATCTCTCACCACACTACCAATATCCGACTTTTCACCGTGCGAGACACGTTGCTCCAGAAACTATGACAACATTTTCCAACACAGAAACATTCCCCGTCCCATTTGCTTCCCGGTGAAAATGAATTGATAAATGAAGTATTTTTCCGCATGAGTTCCTACGGTAAGTCCAACCATTTTCTGTACGTTCGCCACTAAAGAGTCGAACGTGTGGACAGTAATGTTTCGATTATTGAAGGAAACATAAAAAAAAGCGCCGGTGGAAATGTTTGACCCAGGGCAGATAATCGATGTGCGCTTGCGTGACAGTTGACTGGCAGCTGAACCGTACGGGCCACCCCGTAACGTCAGCCGGCCGTTACGAGAGATGATAACATTTCCAGCAACTATTTGGTTCCCATCTTCCACAATCGATCATCGATTATCGGAACTGGGTCGCGAGTGGGACATCTGGATCCGATCCAGCCCTGTTTGTTGGAATCGAATCCGATAAAGCGGCAGCGAACGATGACAGTTCAAGCGATAAATTGTTTAATTGAATAAAATTTATAACCTGGATAATGGCATGTGTGTGAGCTTTTCTTTTTTTTGTCCATTTTGCACTGACACACTCTGGCTCTCGTTAAAGTGGATAGTTGCGCAAGTACGATTGGTGTCGTTTCCTTCTTGCATTTACTGTCTAACGAACCGACGTAACAGACATAAACATCACTTGGTAAAATATAAAACCGAATGCAGGTTATGCAGCTTGCTTCTGTTTTTCATGTCGTTGATGACCCTGATCATATGTGTCAGCTGGTGCCGACTGTGGAGTGTCTGGACACACTTTTGATACGCAATTGTATTGGAGCGCTTACGTACGTTGTCTCACGTTTCTGCGTGGAATGTTTTGAGAAAAACTGCGTAATACTTAGAAGCCTTCGGAATGGTTGATGATTCGCAAATTGAGGTCAGTATAGCTTACTACCTTACAGTGACAGTATGCATCGCGAGTACCGTGCGATCAGGCGTGTAACACAACCTGTCATAAGACGAACTGCGTACCGCCTGGTAGGAGTGTTTATAATGGCAAGTGTTTTGATCGTCAGTAAAGCTGAGGATAACATCGCTTTGAGGCAGATCAGCTGCTATAACGTGTCAACCGTACCGGACTACCTATGTCCACCGGATGTGGCCAGGTTACGACTCGAGCACGAGTCCTCCTGCAACCGGTACTACGTGTGCGAGAACGGCAAAGCCACCGAAATGTCCTGCCCCGGGCAGAGATTCTTCAATCGTCGCACTCAAAGTTGTGGTCGTAGTACGCGGCCCTGCCGGACTAACGCGAGGGTACTCATACAGCACGTCACCGAGTGTCAGCTGGGTGTGCGATCTAGAACTGTCCGGCGGGATGTGTGCCGGCGTGTGTTTGTACCGTACCCGAACGCGAGCAACGCAACTGCAGTGCTGGTGTGCAATGCGGACGGTTCGGCCTTTCTTGCCCACTGTCCGGTGACGTTTACCGGCATACAGACGATGTTCGTGAACGGAAAGTGCCGGGTGCGGCATGTTATGCGCGGTCGACACAAGTGGGAGAAATTGTTACGAAATCCAGGACGCTATCCACCGGATGCGGTGCCCATCAATCGTACGGACCGTACCCGTACCGGTATACGGCCACTGAATACGGCCAGCGACAGGAACGGGCCGGGTGGAGATGGAGTAGGTGTGAAGCGCAGCTAAATATAGAACGGCAAGGGTTTGATTTGAAGATGGCAAGGTTGTTGCGCTTCTAATAGACCGGAACCTAATGAGTGGTTAGCGGCTAGGCCAGTTGTCAGCAATGTACGGCTCTTGAGTTCTCTGAGAGGTTTTTCTAACCTCAATGATATGAACTGATAGCATTTCCGTCTTCCGGATCTTAAGATATTCTTCGACATTTTCTCTCGTCTATACATCCAGATAGCTTTAATCTGTGGACATTATCGCAACAATAAATTTCAATCATAATCATCAGTTTGTATATTTTGTTTCTAAGTTTTAAACATCAAACATAGCTTGTTTAGAGTTGAAAAAATGAGTTTAATAATTCGCAGAAATTAAATCCTATTGTGTATGTATGATTCTCGTAATAAACATTAGGTATTATTATTAGTATATTTAAATTACTTAGTGTAGCTGCTTACCGGAATTAGTTAACTATGGCTAATGATCTCCGAATTTTGTTTAAGATCATCATTGAAATCGTATAGTTGAGCATTATCTTGCTGTGGGATTTTGCGATGGGATCGAAGAATATGAAAAAATACACAATTACACAATTCACAGTTGGAGCGATACGATTTACATTCGGCAAACCAGCTAAACAGACGGTGTGTCATATTGGCTGGAAATGAGGCAAGCGGGAAGCAATTAATTCTCGCTTCAGCTGAAAGCAAACCTCTTTTCCTAATGTGAATAAATAACATGCGGCGACTCTCGGCCGCAGTACGGCCCGATCGAAACGAGCGGAAGCCGCCAAATACGTATGTTGTGATTGATGTACTTGCTGGTGATTAAACATTAATCTTTGCATCGGCCTGTGGATGGATAGATGGATGGATAGATGATTCGTGCATAGCACGTAACCGCGTGCAGTGGATAAGATGTGATCAATTTTAAGTCGAACTAACCTTAATCCAATTTCGCTCACATAGATAGGATACGCATGCGATAAACACAGTTTGACTGTTGTAAAACGATTCACGGCAATTCGTTCGGTGTTAACGCCAAAATGTGTTCAGTGTTTCACAGCCCAACTCAAAAATGTCGCCATGAATATCAACACCGTCGCTTGCAATGTTAACATACGGATGCCATTTTCACATGTCCACAATGAAATCGATGGTGTTGAGAATCATGATGGTGACAGTTTTGAGTTGGGCTGAGAAACACTGCTGCGTTGTTAGGTTCGCTAAAGTTCTAGACGAACAACAATGGAATAGAGAACTCATTTTTAATGTATTAGAAGAACAACATTAGAATAACAACAACTGAAAACTGGTTGAAAAGTGCGTAGTCGTTCTATTCAATGCACTGATAGGGGATAGTAAACAACATCAGCGTTCAGTGGCGACGGAGCATATTTGTGTGCACAGTCGTTAACGAGTGGCAGATTCATTGTGTCGTATTGCGAAATCACATTATTCGTAGCATGTGTTCGGTGTAATGAGTCTTTTCTTCTCTTTCTTAGCGACTGGTTGAACAAAATTCTGTAAAGCTCTGCTTTTATTTTCAGCAAAGTAGCTTTATTGCTACTGCTTCTACCGACACCAAGGCTCATCGTAGCGTTCCAGTTTTTGTGCGCTGAGATGTCATGTACTATAACGAAATGGGCACCGAACGAGGAAGGCACATTCGTGCTGACTCATATACCTGAAGATACTGTAATTTTAAAATTTGTCAACCTAAATCAACATTCGTTCAACTTGGGCACACTGAACGCGGTGGTTCATTTTTGCAACTCTCTGCAGATAGAAAAATCTCCCATCTATCGTGTTGTGCTTCCAGCGTCAACCAACGTATCATTTTTTAGAGTAGATCGCACATACCTGAAGGACGTGTCCTTCGAAAAGGGGAATGTTCGTATGGAAGTTCTTAGCATTTCCGAGAGCCTGCTTAGGAGCGTACCACCCACGGTTGCTCATCTCACCGCGTTGAGAAGGATCGAAATTATACAATCGCCCATCGAAGCCGTCAATTTGAATCTCTTCGCCAAACTGCGGCATCTGGAGCACCTTAACTTGTGCAAAAACAAAATCCTCTTCCTGCGTGGCTTCGTTAATTCTGGTGATGATTTTTCGAATCTGAAAGAGATCTATCTATCCAATAACCGACTGGCAACGGTTAGTTTGCACATCTTCAACGGCATGAAGGCGCTCCACACATTAGATTTTCGAAGGAATCGGATCAGACGTGTTGAGTTCCCGTTCATATCACATAGCTTAAAAACCTTGGATCTATCTGAGAACCGCATTGACACGATGCACTGTTGCGAGTGGAACGTAAGCAAATTGTCTTCTTTTGCTATACATAACAATAGTTTAGCCTGGCTACCGACATGCCTGGAACTGGCAATGCCCAACGTTGTTTACCTGGGGTTTCATTCAAATGCGCTGGAAAACGATAACATTTTTAAGCTAGTAGCTAGTATGAAAAAGTTGAAACAACTAGACATTAGTTTCAACAAGCTTACTAGTGCCGTGTTAAGTGCTGTAACGTTTTCGCTAGAAACTCTAAACCTGTCAAACAATCGGATCACACGCCTGAGTGTGTCGGTGGCTGGGAAAAACCTTCGAATTAACGTGGCACACAATTTGTTACACCAGTTTGATCCCACTAACCTTTCGCCCAATGTAACCGTTTTAGATATGCACTGCAATCCGATAGACTGCTCGTTTAATAAAGCTCTAATGCGCAGTGGTGAGGAAATACAGTGCACCGAAAATGACGAAATGGTGATAAAAGCATGTAGCTCCTTTGCTGGAGTGGACTGATGTGGTGGTGTTATTTGTATTTTTTTGAACTAGGCGATCGTAACTTAGATCGTAGCAAAAGGACATAACGTTGTAGTATGGCTTATCAGGACTAACGCGTCGTGGAGATCTTGAACTTCAACAACAAATGCAGTTCTTTATTGCGGCGTGAAAAAGGTAATAGACAAATCCCGCACCCTAGGTGTAGGAGTTTTTTTGACAGATAGTATAGTAATCTACTATATAAGCG
Source organism: Anopheles moucheti (assembly GCF_943734755.1). Taxonomy (NCBI): domain Eukaryota; kingdom Metazoa; phylum Arthropoda; class Insecta; order Diptera; family Culicidae; genus Anopheles; species Anopheles moucheti. The sequence goes on along the minus strand of NC_069141.1, from coordinate 6,858,907 downwards.
TATAAATAACACGTCCTCTATGATAGTAATGCGTACCACGTTTTATTGATTCATTCAATGATGTACACCATTGATATCTCGGAGACGAAAGAAACCCAAATGTTTAAAAGTCTCTTTAAACCTTTTAACAACAACAACCATTTTTTTATATCATTAATGATTGGTCATCATCTAGGGTACAACCACCAGTTACAAAGCTCAACTGCATGGAGCATAAGGAATAGTTGGTCATACATACGAAGGTATATAGTGAATCTCTGTAATGATGGGAACATTTTTATAATGCGCATTAAAACGTACATTCTTATCTATTTATTGTCTTATTTATGTTATTTATTTATTATCTAAGGAAGATCAAACTGCGTGATGCTTTAATTTATTGCAGATCGCGATTTCCACAACCGTCTACTAAACTTCTCGTTTTGCTGTTATAGAAACTTTGCAAAAGTTTATTTTAAACACATATGTTATACGTTTTTCTCATAACGTGTCTAGCACGCTGAGCCGCTGGGAAAGTCTAATGTCGTTGTCAAGTTATAAATATGTAAAGTTATTGAATAGCATACAGCCACACGTACAATGCGATCTAAATGATTCTAAGTTGCTCGTATTGTTGTTGTAGTGTAATAGTTTACGCATGACGCACTTTTAATAGACCATACAAGTCATAGACCATCAAGAGTAAAATTACCATTTTAAAGGCCAATTGCACTGGATTTGCTGTATAGTTGATCATACGTACGGAAGCACATAGTACGAATCGAACCAGCATAAAATGAGTTTCGGCCGTACAATATTTGCTGTAAGGTGTGTTGAAACGCTTTTCTCTTGTGACACTTAATAAGGAAATGATTTGTTCCAGTGCTGTCTTATGGTCAACATTCGTTCAATCACCTACGGCACTGCGCTTTTATTGTGAAGCGTACAATGTGTGCAAGATATGGAACTGGAATCCACATGAGGAAGGAAGATTTGTTTTGGATCACGTGCCAAACAGTCACGCAAGGTTGGAGCTGTACAATCTTTTGATGTCGACCGCTACCAGCAAGCTGTTCGACCTATTTGAAGCTTCGCATCGTAATATGAACACCTCACTCATCGTGAAAATGTCCGCACTACGCAATTTTGTGTTGGAGAACGATGCGTCGTTTAAATCAGTGGAGTTCGAAAATACATACCTTAGCTCGATAGTGTTCGGGAAGAATTGTAGTGTAGTGAATGTGAAGATCAAGCGCAGCAAACTCTCCCAACTGCCGATTTCCATCCCCGAGCTAAAAGATCTTAACAGTCTCACAATAAGTCGTTCACTTATTCAAGCGGTCAATCTAAAGGTAATTGCTGAGTTACCTAGACTGTCGTCATTGGATCTTACCCAAAACAGAATACATGCTCTGTACTATACCCCCCAAAAGACAATGAATCCGATGATGATTAATATGTTTCTGGGAAAAAACAGGTTAAGAAACATCAATATAAACTTGTTCAATGCGATGAAGTTTCTCGAAAAGATCGATCTATCACACAATCTCATCAGTGTAATATCGGGATCTTTAGTATCTAGTAGTTTAAATTTTCTCGATCTGTCGTTTAACAGGTTACTTAAGCTCGACTGTTGTAAGTGGGTTGTTCCAAGCTTAAGCAACCTAGTAGCCAATAACAATAATTTTCACTTTCTGCCAAGGTGCATAGAGAAAACACTGAACAACGTGTCGTTTGTGGACTTTTACAACAATCAGCTCCATCCGGATGAGATGTTTCGCTTTGGAAAGTTTGATAATCTACAATATTTAACATTGGACAACAACAAACTTTCGTACGTCACTCTGAACAGGAGTACTATTCCAGTGAAGATGAACTATTTGAGTCTAAGTAACAACAAATTACGACGCTTGGAAATACCGTATGTTCCCAATAAGGACATGTATATAGACGTTTCCTCAAACTGCATTAGCAGTGCAGATTGGGACAATGTTTCAACAAATCTTACGACGTTGGAAATGAGAGGAAATCCGTTAGATTGCAGTCTTACAGCTAGTATCAAAATAACATCAAACATCTCGTGTGTAGTAAGCAAAATGGACATCTGTAATATGGACAAATTAAATAAACATTTATGATTACCGTATATATCTTCGTGCAATGGCAAGAAATCAATGGTGAAATTTAGGAATCATGAATATTTACGTGCCGATCAATGGTGGTAGAAAATTGACATGTAATTTGACGTAAATTATACTAATGCGTGACTTCTTCCATTGTGTAGTGTAATAATGTACGCATGCCGTACTTTCAATGGACTATTTGGAATATTTTTGATAATAATACTATTGTTAATGATAGGCAGCCTCGTGTTTATATAACTACGCAGTTGTCAATCATTTCAGTGTACGTAAGAATCCTCCTGGATTACTACATTTGTCTGTATAAAATGAATCTTGGCAGTACGACTACCGTCTTAAGGTGTGTTGAAGTGCTTTTATCTTGTGACATATTTAATGGAAATAATTCGTTTCAGTGTTATCTTGTGGTCAACACTAATTCAAACACCCATGGCATTTAGTTTTGATTGTGACGCTGATTACACATGTAGAATACGGAACTGGAACCCAAGTGAGGAAGGAACGTTTGTTTTGGATCACATCCCTAACACTCACAGATTTTTGGAGCTACAAAATCTTTTGATATCGTCGACCACCAGCAAGCTGTTCGGCATCTTTGAAAATTCGCGTCAAGATATGGAAACCACGCTCACTGTAAAAAAGTCCACTCTACGCAATTTTGTGTTAGAAAATGGAGCTACATTCAAAACACTGCAGTTTGAAACCACATACCTTAGCTCGATAGTTTTCGGGAAGAACTGTAGCGTGACGAATCTAAAGATCAAACGCAGCAAACTCTCCCAACTGCCGATTTCCGTACACGAGCTGAACGATCTGAACTATCTCACTATAAGTCACTCGCTTATTCAAACGTTAAACTTGAATGTAATTGGCGAGTTGCCAAATTTAGTGCTGTTAGATCTGACCAAAAACAGAATACATTCTCTTTACTGTGCGCTGAAGGAAACTTTATTTCCGACATTGGCTGATGTGTATATTCGGGATAACAGGCTGCGAAGCATCAATCTGAACATCTTCAGCGCGATGAAGCTTGTCGAAAAGATCGACCTGTCACGCAATCTGATCAGTGTCGTTTCGGGATCTTTAGTGTCTCGTGGTCTGCATTTTCTTGATCTATCATTTAACAGGCTAGTTAAGTTGGATTGTTGTAAGTGGTTTGTTGAAAATTTAAACGGCGTTATGGCCAATCACAATCTATTTACCTCACTACCGAGTTGCATAGAGCAGGCATTCGTGAATCTTTCTCACATAGATTTTAGCTACAATCATCTCCATTCGGATGAGCTATTCGTATTCGGAAGGTTTAAGTTTTTGAATCATTTACAACTGGCCAACAACAAACTAACGCACGTCACGCTGAACAAGAGTACTATTCCAACGAGCATGAACCTTTTAACTTTGAGTAATAACAGATTGACACGCTTGGAAATACCGTATGTTCCCAATAAGGACATGTATATAGACGTTTCCTCAAACTGCATTAGCAGTGTAGATTGGGACAATGTTTCAACAAATCTAACGATGCTGGAAATGGCAGGAAATCCGTTGGAATGTAATATTTATAACACACCTAACTTCAATATCACAACGAATCATTCGTGTAAAGCAAACAAAAAACATGATCGGCGATGTAGGTGAAATTACATCTTTGCAGTGTAATAAATGAATAATATAATGCAACCTTATCTTTTGTAATGAGTTACTCTAACTAAAAGCAGTATTTGAATCTGGTGGAGTAGTTCTCATCGAGAGTTCCTACCACGAATCGAATTTATTAACAGTAATCTTTGCATAGTAGAATAATTTAATGTGACAACAATTTAGAACAATGTGTCATGTGACTTTAAAAAGGCACTGATCTGTCAAATATGTTTTTAATGTGTTAATGTCTAGTTTGCGGATGGAGTGAAAACCTCATTAAATCAATCATTATACTTCAGTTTCGCGTAGTTAGAACCTGTCATAGAGCTTAAATAAAAACTGCAAGAAGTGATATTCTCCTTTGGCCATCATGACCACTTAAGGTACAGATTTCATTTATCTGAAGGGCATACATCTGTCCAACGAATTAGCGCAACAGCATTATGGCTCTGGAGGCGCTCCATCCGTTAAATAATAATGAACGGTGTTGGTTGAAGTTTTGGAACAATGCGATAGTTGGTGATAGTTTTCTGCCTGACTGAAAATGAATATGAATATCATATAACTGCACAATGAATTCATGGAACAATGTTTTATACTTGTACCAAAAATAAGCAAATAAATGTCAACGGTAGTCAGAACTGGCAGGCCTTAACCTAATTGAGGACGTTGTGCCGCTAAAAAAAGCAGAAGAAGAAGATTCCGCGAACAATTAATAAAAAGAGCAAAGCATTAAATAAAGTTGCCAATCATTTTGCTAAAATTTTCCGCAAAAAGACGTCACATTCAATCAAATTGATGTTACCGCAAATAACTTATTTTTAATGATATTGTACGCAGTGGTTGAATTAGGTTAAATATAATGTGTAGATCTGTGACCATCCGTCATTTCGCGAAAAGATCGACATTGGGCAAGTTCTAGCCCAGTTTATTAGTTTCAATAGTGGTGTGTTTTAAGCATGTGCTGTGTTTGGTATGTGAATAGTTGACCGTTTTGAATACTCACTGAAAAATGACTAATGTGCTTTTAGGTTACTTATGTTATTTCTTCAAGCATTGTCAGGTGCTTCAAAAGTGCATTGGAAATGTTTTGAATATCTGTGCTCCGTGCGGGACTGGAATCCAGCTCAGGAAGGCTCATTTTCGTTAAACCACCGACCAACTGATACCACGTTCATGAAGTTAACCCGAAACCTGAATATATTTTCGCTTAGCATGGCACTGCTTGAACAGAAAGGCTTGCTCGAAAACTACACGACTATTAAAAGATCACCAGTTCACAGTATGTATTTACCATCTCGTACTAAGTTATTCGCATTAGTTATCGAACAAACTTATATCTCGAATATAACATTCGAATCGAATAACACCTACCTGATGCAACTGTCCATTACCGACAGTCGATTGAAGGTTGTACCTAGAACCGTGATACACTTACCTGCAATAGAGCATATCGGGATCACAAAGTCTCGCATACACAGCGTTGACTTTAGCCTATTCGCTAAACTCCGTCGGTTGGAAATTCTTGACCTGAACTTCAATCTAATCAAACATCTTGATTGCAGCACAATATCGGGTGGAGATTTTCCGAACCTCAAAGTTATTCATCTATCCTACAACCGTCTGACAACGGTAAACTTGACGCATTTCAACCCCATGCATGTCCTGGAATCGTTGTACCTTTCCAACAATCAGATCGTTCATGTGCTGGGTCTATTAGTTGCGAGTAATCTAATATTCTTGGATATGTCACAAAACTCCATTTCAACACTTTGCTGCTGCAATTGGACGGTAGATAAACTTACAAATTTTGCGATGTTAAACAATAGGCTAGAACTGTTACCGACCTGCATGGAAGAAACAATGGCCAACGTAAGCTATCTCCACTTGTCCGCAAATGCTTTAAAAGACAGTAACATTTGGAGCAGCTTGGCCAGTATGAATCATTTGCAAATGTTGGACGTTGGTTGTAACAAGCTTACGAGTGTAGTGTTGGGCTATGGGTTACCATCGCTTGCATACCTCAATCTGGAGCGCAATCGGATAACGGATATCAGTGTTTCAGTCGCAAACGATGGGCTCGGTATCAATGTCAACTGCAATTTGATTGAACAGTTTGATCCGGCAAATATTATGCACAGCGTTACCGTCTTCCACATGCACTGCAGCCCTATAGATTGTAGTTGGGACAGGAGATGGAGATGGAAGAGCAAGGAAATGGCGAAAAGAAATTGCAGTGTAGGAAAAACGTAACCAGATGCAAAGAATGCCATACTTAGGGTATTACGACAATAAAGTGTTAACTATGTGCAAGAAACGTATCGAAAGCTTATTTATTCTGCTCTTTAAAATGCGTGCCGTATTAATCGACGACTGAAGCGACTGAGCAACAACTGATGAGATGTACTGTTTGGCAACTGTAGCCGCTTCATTTTGGTCTAATTGAATTATGTTTCTGTGCAAACATTTGATAAGTTGCAGATAGGATTACCGTGCATTAAGCAATGCACGTCTTGTGAGAGTAGTCGATAATTTTGAACTAGTTTGATTCGGTTGCGACTGAAATCCGTGTGCAACAACGGTAACCCAGCAAATGGTGCAAAATCTAGCTCGAGCAGCAAATTGTTGCCGATGTGAAGGTTCATCAGATTCTTTAACTGCTCAATGCAGTTGGGCATACGATCGATGCGATTGCTGTGCACGTTCAGCTCCATCACAGATTGGATATTCCAGTGGCATAGATCGATTCTCTGGATACGGTTACTCGATAGATCTAGTTCTAGCAAGAAAGGTAGCTCGAGCGAACCATACAGTTCGGCGATCTTATTGTTGCCGAATCTAAGCTTCTTCAACGCACTAAGTCTGCTGATCAGGGAAAGCTCGACCATGGCCAAACGGTTAAAGGAGAGATCGATCTCAGTGAGGTTCTGACAACAGGTTCTGCAGTTTGGTGAGAGATGTAACCGTTCGATACGATCGTAGTTTAGCTCAACTACAAACAGCTTTTCCTTCCCATGCAGCACGTCGAAGTCGAACGTTGGAATTCGCATCCTCCGTAAGCGCACAGTTTCCAGCGCTGTCAAATTAATCAGTGCTGGCAGCAGGGAAGAAATCTCACTCTTTGTCACGGATAGGTGTCGGAGTTGTGCGCTGTGAACCGTTTCTATGCTTCCAATCGTTTTGTCTAGCATAAGGTAGTCGAGCGACCAGTTAGCCGGTAGAATTAGTTTGTCTATTCTACATCTCTCCAGGTTTAGCTGTAGTAGGCTGGGGTGTAATGACGAGCCTACTAATACTGGCACTTGTGCATCCCTCAGCGTAAGGATGCTTGTGTTGTCAAACGGATATAGGGCAAGGTCTCGTAGCTGGTTGGCTGTGAGTTGTTTAACAGTGCAGGAGTGATCATTGTCACAGTTGATCGACATCGAAGAACAGCATCCGAAGACAAACGTTGTAAGTATCAGTAGATGCATGACACTTCTTGTTGTTTAGGTGGGTAATCACGATTTCTCACTTCGATAACACAACAGGCTAGAACGCTTTGAACATGTGCAATGCACGGTAGACATATTTAAAGACCAGCGGATCATCATTAGCGAAAGTTAAACCCGTTCTAACCATTTCCAAGGAATCAATTCCATATATCAGAACAACAGATTAAAATTATATTAGCTCTGTCCAACAATAGTTTGGTTGTGTGAGTATTTTTCTGGTGAATACCAATCAACTGCAGATTACATAGTTGGAAGTTTGATTTTTTTTTTTTATATAATTTGATGCAATATGTTACTCAGTGTTTTCAATTGGTTTTAATTTTTTAGTCCATTCGTTCAATCAACAGCTGAGTTTTGTTTGTATATTGACGCTATAAAAAGCGCCATTTTTACTTTGCAGTACGACGCACAATGCGAACGTGATTTCGTTGATCAAACAAATATTATAAATGGAGAAAAAAGTGTTGGCTGTTTGATGTTCCGCAGAATACAGCCATGCGCGCCATACACGTTTGTTTGTAAATACATTTTATGGCTTCATTAATAATAATCAATGGTTTCTTTGCTTTGTGAAACGTAACTCTTCGGCAGCTTGTTTGTTTATCCTCGAATGCTAATTGAAGCAACAAACATCAACGTATTTGCCATATTTCAATGATGCCAAGTAACATTAAAGGTTGTAAATCTGTCATTGGTGCAGAGCAGCAGCAGTAGATTATTTTTAATATCATTGTATTCTTTACTCCGTGATCACTGCTTTTTTTAACATAAAAAAGCTAGCGCACACCATGCTCTACGGTGTCACGCACCCGCACGCACGTATATCTAAAGTCCGATTAGCGGCTCGTACGGGCAGATTGTAGAACGGTTTTCCAATCAGCTCGAGTGACACTTATCGTTTGCTTTTATGAAACGCGTCTGGCATCGTTTCTGCTGAGCGGGTCGGTACCATCCACTGTTATACCACTCGCACACCATTCCGCGTGCGCACGGTGTGAGTTTAATTTAATGTACTTGAGAAAGCTACGCTTTATGAACGGCAATCCATAAAGTGGAAGTGCAGAAGTGAAGACATTTAGCACGGGCTTTTGACTACTAACGCCACATTTTTTTACGTAATTATGAATGAAAGATAGCATCTGCGACAGAATACAGTAAGGCATTCAGTTCTTATTGAAGTTCAACGGTGTGTCAGACAGTGATTGCGTCGTTAGAAGAGAGATAGAGTATCCTGTACTGTTATCGTGTTTTGGGTATCTACAGTAGTCTAACACTTAGGTTTCACAATAGACCTACAGTTCAGCAATTCTGCAATTAATCACTAATGTGATAATCAACTACGTAGTGTGGATTATGACAGTTATTAGAGCAAGTTAGCAAAATTAACTAAAGAAAAATGATACTTACATCGTTGATAAGACACTGCAAAAGACCTTTTCGTCATCTTCGAGGCATCGTCATTCTTCGAGCAGTGGTTTGACTGGAGGCGAAATCGAGAGTTCGACAACAATAGTGCACAGATTACAACTCTCGTGTCTTTTGCCACCGGAAGTCCCTAGTTCGCTTCGTATCCAGGGCAGTATGGTTAGATATATCTTTGAACCATTCAAGGACAACAATCGATAGCCGTTTCACTCCACAAACTCCTGTTTGTCCGACGGTTTGTTAGACGTACTACTGTCTACCCACAAGGAACAGTCTTTGTCGCATCTCATAAATGCAACAATACGAGTCGACGAGTACATGAGGATTGATGTTGAATCACATTAAGGGGATATGTAAGCATATCTCTTTACACATATCTGAACGTTGTTAGTTAAACTTTACATCTAATCAATGGAGGACGAAAAAACGACGACTGTGATTACTCAACCGCAATGCCCAAACCTGACTGACTCAACGGTCGCTTCCTGATGTTGTTCATACAGTGCTATATGACTACCGGATGTCCGTTGTAAGTCCAAATTGTAAATGAAAACCCATTGTCCAGATGGTAACAGGAGTACCGCAAAGCATATCATTGTTTTATGTATGCATACCCCATTAGTGCGGTAACTAGAAATGAAAGCTTGATAGACTTAATTGTACTTGCATCGAAAGTTGCTTATTGTTTCCGACCATCATTCATATGAGGGATTTTAAAGCATGTACGTATGTGGGTTAGCAAACCAAACTAAGAGCAGTGAGGTAAAGGGATAATGTTAAACGAGTTGTGCCGGGCTGGATGCTATGTAAAACGGATGCTGATTCTCGGGAATCAGAACATACACATGTGGTGTTTTGTGTGTAGTACGAACAGCAATAATTCATGCAGTGACCTTTGGAGAATGAAACACGAAACGTTAGTACCAAGGTTAGTAAGCTGCAGTATACCGTATTTCTAACTGCCGGTATTGTGTTCAACAGTGATTTGCTATAGCATTTACTCATCCAGTTGTTCGTCCCGGTACAATCGTTGCCTTCTATCCCGCTCTGCACACAATGGCAAGTTGGTGGTTTTAGCGTGAAGTAAATTGTTCACAAATTTGTCAAGTATTTAATTACACTTTTGCAGTCTGCACTTCTACAGCAATCACCGTTCGCTTTCGTTCCAGACTTCCGTATCAGCAAGTACTGCGGCGAGCATCTGATCGTTGGCAATGAGGTCCACTGGGAACCGCTGGACGGTGACACCGACGAGGACTCGACCGATGGTGACGACGAGAGCTACCATCCTGCATACGGTACCGGGACGGAGACGGCCGGAAGTTCGGGAACCGCCTGGCGGCAACAAACACCGAACGAACCAACGACCGATGGTATCGCTAATGGATCCGCTAATGATGTGCCCGGCTCCGACGAACAACCTGCCGCAGCACCGGATCCCAACGAGGGTGGCGAAGATTTGCGGGACGAATCTTTGGTGACGCTCCAAGAACGCCATTATGCTGCCGGTGGATCTGCCTCCCCGTATCGTCGATTGGTCCGGGCCGGTGCGGGTGAACCACGTGCCGAAGCGCTACAGGCGGCCACAGTTCATTCGTTTCACAACTTGAAAATTCTCAAACCCGTCGACGACGATGAGGAGGAGGAGGAGGGGGCAATGCACGAACAGCACCAGCAACAAAAGCATCCGCAGCAGCATCAGCACCACCAGCAGCAGCACAACGATACGGATATGGATCGCAATCAGCAGGAGGCCGAGGTGGCAACCCGCAGTCGGAACCGCCAACGGCAGAAAGTTTTCTCCCAGGTAAGGAGACCCCCGGACTTGCCTAGGGCCCGTCCCGTCCCCAAACGTCAAATTGATTGCCCAGGACTGGTGTTGTAATTTAAATGGGTGGAAGCCAACCAAAAAGGACATCATTTGCTGGTTTGCATTATAGATGAACGCAATCTGAGCATGCAATGAGCGGGATGATGTATTTAGTTGAGGTTTCTCGTTTTTCGGGAATCTACTTACGGAAAGCTTTTTGAAACAAGCAAAGATCGTGATTTTTAAAATGACTTCTGATGATGATGATTTGCCCAAAGTGCTACCCTTCGTAAGCGCCTAAATGAATGCAATTTGCATAACAAAAGCCAGTGCTTTAGCTGTTCAATGAATCGGAGGGTTTTTTGCACTTAGTAACTATCTTTTTTTTTATGAAATGGGTGTTAATTTTCTTCGTCTTTCGAATAATTTCCTGGAATAATCCGTTGAATATCGGTTCGTCCAAAACATGTGGCACTGCATATGTTCAAATAATCAATACACGATTGTGCATACATTACGAACAATATTTGCAAATCTGTTTGTCTGCGTAGGTAGACCATCTTTTGACCATTTATCGGTATTTTATGCTTATTCTGTCTAACATTACTATGCTGCATGGACGATACAAAAGTATAACTAATATAGAAAACTATAGTATCGTTTTTTTCTTGTTTCCTGGCACAACCCCATCCTCAAGAAGTCTAGACGCCTGTCATTACAGGCTTTCTTTGCCATTTATTTACTCGTAGGTGGATCAGTCAGTCCTGCATACGTGGGACTGATCCGGACGGGACTTTGGACCGACCTTGTCATATGAAGACCGGCGCCGATAGACTACCGGACCGCCATTTGTTTTACTTTGATTTTTTTTTGTACGTGCATGATCGATACCACTCGTCATCCATTGGTCTGTTGACATAGGTGATATGATATGAGGTTTTTGAAGGTTTTCGTCCCGCCACCACACTCGCACCGGTACCCTGAACAGAGTTTTTATGTTTAATTGAATTTTTTTAACTGAACCACAAAAGGGTTTTTTTTCCTTGGTAAAATTTTGCCAAGCGTTTATTGTGCGTGCTGCAATTTACAATGATATCACAACTCCAGCTAAGCCCAAAAATGTATTTTCGATATTTCTGAACGCAGTGGTAAGACCATCAGGTGTGCGCGTGTCCAGAGCATTTTCCCACCCAGCGATAGCGTTCTGGAAAGGGGCGAACGCATTGTTCAACCTGGTACGGGTTGGAATGGGTAACGTGGAGGTGTTTTCACTTCCGTATGAGGAGAACTGTTGATACAGATCGTCCAATGACGTATAGGCCGTATTTAAGGCATTTTGATCGTCCGCGCTGTTGATGAGTCCCTTGTTTGCGAGGGACATTTCCCGCACGATCCCCAGCATGTTTCCGAGAGCGTTCTGCATCTGAGATTTAGCGCCTGACTGGGCCGTGCTGGTAGCCTGGTAAGGGAAAAAGGAACAGACCCGTGTACGTATTAGATCACATTCCTCAAGGTGCGGCTCCAAACGGTAAACAACTTACCACCAACGCGCACAAAAGCACAGAAAGTACCAGGAGTTTCATCACGACTAGTTTCGGTGACACGCGGTGGAAAAGTGAATCGGGTTCGTTCGGTGAAGTAACGCGGGTCGTACTGGTTTCACCAGATACTGTACAGATTCCATTTTATTTATCCATTTCGGGTACTGTTCGGTATAATGGTGACAACGCATATCGGTTGTAAAATACAGATGGTTTTTGTTTGCGTTTCGACTCTAGCGAGACCGTGCACACATTGCTGCAGAATTTGTTTGGTGTCGGCATGGTTTGTTGGATGTATTTTAGCAACCACGTTCATGGTAACACCGTCTCACCTTTGTGCTGTGAATGAAATCTGCATGCAAAAATGTGCTCTGTGGTTCGACCTTCTCCGTTCAACGACACCCAATGGTTGTAGCTCGTCAGTCAGTCGGACAAGCCGAACTTCAACAAACGCGGTGCGAATGCATGCGAAAACTCTATTGGGAGTCGTTGGCTATTTTTATTTTGTCCATCATCACTCTTGACCCCTGCCTGGAACATATCAAGCAGGAACAATAAAGGAATCAACCAAACGACAAGCAGCACGCACACTGACTGCCCCAGCAAATGGGGGACAGATAAAATAAATGTCCACTATAAATAAAATAAGTAGCACGATTCCGCATTACTGTCCACAGCAAAAAGAAAATTGTACGTTTTACAAGCACCAACGACGCTTTTGGGCTCATTCCAAAGCCAGAACTTCCTCGGGCTAATGGCATTTTCTCGCACTGTTTTCGTAGGACTTTCGCGTACTGAAAATTCTACCCTCCAATCTGGACGTGGTGGAGGACATCAAGCAGATCGGCAATGAGTACTACTTCAAGAAGGACGTCGAGGTCGTGGCCGACGATAGGGAAAATGAAATTGTCGATAGCGCGGGCGGAAGGAAGGATCAACCGGTAGTGAACTCCACGACCACTGGTAACGGTGACACCACCAGCAATATGACGGAGACGCTAGACATTGTCGTGTTGCCTGCACCAACGAAGGACATTGAAATTTACGACAACGAGCTCATGCCAGATGAAGCGGCTAGTTCACGGCCGGATGATGATATCAGTGTAATTGGTTTGATAACGCCACCACGAACCGTGGTCACCTCGTCGATGACAACTGCATCCGGCGAGGCTACGAGATTGGCCGCTAGCAGTACACCTTTACCGCCTACCGGTGCGGTGAGCGTCGAAACGACACTCGGACATTGGGACGTGGATCGGCTGGATCTTCCCGAACCGGCGGAAGACCCAGTACAGCTGTCGAGTGAAAACCGGACTAGCTTTGCCGTGGACGAAAGTACACCACCGTTCAGCTTCAACAATCGAACATTCCAAACAATGCAGGAAACGGTACGGAAAGAGTTCGACGAAAGTCAGGGTCCCTACCCACCGCTCGGTGGGTATGACGACGGCGAGGATGAGGATTTCGAGGATGAAGATGATGGCGACGAGGAAGATCGGGGTGAACAGTACGGCAGGAGTGGAACACGTCGATTTAATCCAAACGGTGGACGGCTCGGCAAGTCCCACAAAAAGCACATGAGGTAAGTGAAAAAGAAAAATCGATAATTAAACAAACGGGGGGCCAATCATTCGGCAACAGTCTCTCTTCCCCCTTTACTGGGAACTTTAATGGCACTGCACTATCGTTCAATCTGTATGCTCTTTTAGTGTGCAGCGGACATTACTGAAGCATCCTCTCCGGCAAGGGTTTCTCATGACGCCCAGCTATCCGAAGTATTACATCGGAGATAGTACCTGCCGGTGGACACTCTACGCTGGAGTGCATCAAAGGATTAAGCTTACCGTGCTGGACCTAGCGTTACGCTGTAAGTCGAAATAAATGAATCATGTATTGCAGTAACTAAAAGCAAGGCTTCCGGCGGTGCTTGGGAAACTTTACATTTTATCCTTTTTTCTCCCTGGCACGGGGTAGATGACGACGAGTGTCGAGATTATCTGCAAGTGGTCGATCTTAACACGAACCAGACGCTTTTTCACAGCTGCACCGAAAGCAGCCGTCCGATCGAGATCGTCAGCATACAGGAACGCCTTGAGGTAGGTAGACCGCACAAAGTATGATTAATTACATTGACGCAGGAACTGCGGTATCCTTGTCGGGTATCGTTACCGTACTCTACTCTTTCTTAATCTATTCGTTCCTCCTATCCTTCCGCAATTGTACGCAAAAGGTTTCTGTGAGGACGACAACCAAAGTTATCTATCCCAAACGCGGTGTGCTAGTCCATTATACAGGTGAGTAGCAGGTGGGAATGTGTCCGATACGATACATACTTCCAATAATATTCAATATTTTACGAAGTGTAAGAAAAAAAAAAAATTACCGTTTGTATGAAACTGAATGAAATATTTCAGCGAAATCCTCGATGAAATATTTCACTCAATTTCAATTTCGTGCAATCGTTTGACGTTTCGTTAAAACTGTCGTCAAGTTTGACGTTCCTGTGCGTTTGTTTATGCTTGTTGCCTTTGCACGGCTTTGCACGCTTTGTCGTCTAAACAGTTTTGTCGATTTTGTTGTTGTTACAGCATTAGGCTGCGAATTGCCATCACCAACGCCCGGGCACATGCGGCTGGTGCGAAGAACTGAACATCGCGTGAAGTACGTCTGTGATCCATTGCACGTGTTTCCGGATACCGGTGAAAGTGTTCGGGAGCTAATCTGCACGGCGAAACATACCTGGAATCGTCCACTTCCGGCCTGCATAGGTAAGCGCATCTAACGGTAGCAGCTGCTGCATTGCAAATGTTTGGACGGGTGCACAAAAGGGCAATTAGATGCAGTTCATGTTCTTCTGTGAAGTTGTTCGTACATCCGTGCTGGAAGACGGAAATAGCTAAATTTATTCCAACGGGCTCGTGTTCACAGATTTTAAAGAAAGTTTTATCAATTAACGATAGGAACATCTTGAAGCGAATTATATACACGTGCCTGCATTTCGGTTGGTTAATCATGCATGTTACGGTCAGTAAATTTCTATTCGCTATGTCTCAAACCATCAGCAATCGAAACCAATCCTTCGCCCAAAAATTTAATTTGTTTCCAATGTATGACTATGTATGACTTTCCATTACAACTGTACGCGCAATGTGTTTCTTCCGTGAGCTCCAGATTAAATTAGATCCCCCTGGGAATGTCCATTAGTAGTATGTATTGGCATTACACAATTTCAGTCGTTTATGCTAAATATAAGACACATTCAAAGTTAATTACCTCACAATCGAACTGGTATCGTATTTGACGTAGACTATTTTTTACCCAAAACCAACTGCTTAAACTGATTGATTTACGATGTTGTAATCACCGTACAGTGTAGTTTGTGATGTTTTTCGCTGTAGAAACTGAGAGCGACAGAAGACGCACCGTTGTGTTGTTTCGCAGCGTAAAAATATACACGTCCAGCTTGACACGTACCAGAAACCATTCAGGAATGGTCGTTAAACGTTTAGTAAACAGCTTCTGTTCAAAAATTAACACAACCGTTCACATCACGACCGCACAGCGGTAGTGTCCGGCCACGTGTAGAAAATCGAAACCGAGAACGTTACGAGCTTAGACATGCTTTGCCCATCTTTTACGCTAGTCAGTTGTATCGTGTGATGTACATGCTAATGACGCTGTTGAAGTCCTTTGCACTAACGATACTTTCTATTTCAAGTTTATTAAACTCAATATACGCCGTTTTACTAACCATTTAAATTCTTACATTCATGGGTTTGAAAACCTTCATCAAACCAAACCCAAACCGATAGTGTAGAATTGAGAATTGAAAACAACAGCATCCATCCGCTTCTAATGGAGCATATGCAGCATACCCAACAACCGAAGAACTTATGGAGTTACTAATTTCGAGGAATAAGTTTCTGCTGTAGTAGATAAAATAGATTTTCCGTACGATGCAGTGACTCCACGAGTGAATTTTGTGTATGAGATAAATGCTATTTCTCTTTATAGGTCTATATTAAGCATGAACGGAATTGTCTCCTTATAGGAGGATTGACAGTATATTTTATATATAAAAATAAATGGTGGCGTCATTGCAACTTATTTGAATAAATGAATGCTATTGTTGTGCACTCTGCTTCCATTGATGGCAGCATAATCTTCCTCTATTAAAATATTCTATTGCTTGCACGCACACCACACACTCCTATATCGATCGCAGTAGAGTGTCTTGCTTCACCAGCATACACAGTAATCGACTGGACTGGACGTTAATGTACAGTTCTTTGTTGGGAATCATTATCTCTTACAGACGAGAGTGTTGGTATGGTACCATGTTTTGGATGGGGATTGTTCGTTCGTTATCAGCATCCGATTGAACGTTGCTTGATTGCCTCAAGTGTATTAGGACTGTGGGCATACGGTCAGTGTCTTGCATCACATGGTACACCCGACTAAACACGGGAAGCATAGCGTTCGACTCAACTCATTCATATCGCTCGCGCACGTTAGACTGTCTCTGTTTGGTAAGAATCATAAGATCAAACAGATCAAACCGAACCGAATGCACCGTTGTCTCTTGGGGAAATTAGATACAAACCGTATTTATTTTGACCGACGTGTTACTTCTCTCCCTCTCGTTACGTTACCTTACGGAACCTACATGTGATCTTTTACTGTGTTTATTTTTAGAAAAAAGAGCTACCGAAGGGAGCGGTCTTGTGTCGCATTACGAACAGAAGCGAAGATACAGCGATAGTGACAACATGTCGGATAAGCAGGCGGACACTGTTTACGGTAAGATGACGCGAGTACTTAAACTAAAACCCCTTCGTCTCCATAGTAACGTACATTAACGATGATTTTGTTGTTTTTGTTGCAGATATTCTCATTCCCTCGCTCATCATAGCGGGACTATTTGTTGTTAATGGCATCGTGTTTGCGGTCATCATGCGATATCGCAACAAGAGAAAGCAACGCCTTGATCTAGAGAGTAAGGAACTGGCTGAACTGTAAAAGTGTTAACCATCCGCCTCCTGTGCCCCACCCAGCTCATCATCTCCATAAGCAACGCATCCTTTCCTTATACGATGGGAAACCCCCCCGAATGTGTTCAGCTGGGAGGCATACGCATGGAAGTTTGCATTGTTCCGCATGCGTGGGCGCGTGTAGTAAGCTGCTACGCGACACAGCGCATACTCGATGCACTCTACTAATCATCACATTCAATCTTTCCACAACATCACGCCATCTATTACGAGAGTTAGGTTTCCTTCTTTTTCATTCAGGGGGCGACAAAAAAGTTTTGGTTTTGTCCATTGTGTTACAAAGTTTCGTTTTACGTGTTTTGAGTGCGTATGTTGGAAGAAGCAAAAGAATAAAGTGTAATGTGTTTATTTGTTACACTCTGTTCAGCATGGCAGTGAACCTGAGCCGCAGTGAATCGGGTGTGTTCCCTACGGATATGGCGCTGAACACAACGACCCTAGAAACTGGAATTGTTGATAATGTGCAAAAGAAAACATCAATCCATTTACGCGATTTAGCGTATATGAAGCGGCAAGACATCCCTGTGGTGTTGGTGTTTACAAATGATAAATTCGTCTCAAGCTTGCATAAGAATACAACCAACACATCACAGATCAATCCAGGAAAAGCCGAAGCCGAACAAAGAAATGAACAAAAGCAGTTTGCTGTAGACATTACCTTGATATGGCGCCGTTTAACAATTGTGCACTAAACCAAACACACAAAAAAATAAACCTTTTACTGCACGCTTTTACAAGCTTTTTTCCGAGACCGTTTATACTCATGTTATGGAGCGCGAAAGGTAAAAGGAAAGGCAGTTTAAGGCAGCGCGGAGAGAGGCAAGCGAAAAGTTGCACAATTCCGGACATAATTGTACAGAGATATTGGCAGTGAGCCGGCGTGGGATAGATGACAGAATAGGAATTAGCTTAAAATGGGATGAATTATTGATTGCAGAGCAGCAGCACACCGAACAAAGAGAAGAACAAAAAAGGAGAAGCTAACCGATGCAAGACTGTTAATGGATGTGGATTTGTGAGTAGAAGCATGAAGTATAAGAAAATTTAGCATGTATGTCGCTTTTTTGCTGACACCAAACGTGGGATGAGGATTATTTGGCCACTGGAACATGTGAAGATTACAAAGAAACAGGTTGCTATTGCTTGAGAATGTCTCGAAACGGCTCTAGTTCGCTATAATTCGCACTCATCCACATGAATACAACCCAGGGGGTAGAAACCCTCGTTCTCGAACTCAATTAAACGCAAACCACAATCTGCCGAAGAGCAGTTGGTTGGACATTTAAACACAAACTGGAACCACCGCTAGTAAAATGGCTCTCAAGCGAATGTACGGCCCACAACTATGACACACGAACAACACGGCGACAAACAATTGCTATTGCCAAAGATTAGATTAAACAAAAGCAGTTACAGCAGCGAAATGAACAGGAAAAGAATATGAACCCGTTGGTTCGTAATACAAGTTGCCAGGAGCAGTGCACACATTATTTTGATCTATCTCACCAATTAAACGTGTAAACACAAATCTACATGGTGGACCAAAATTCCTCCCCACACAAACACACGCACACACTACCGCCCATTAGGACGCTATTGTACGTGTTTATGTTAAAATGCTTCTCGCCGTTTATGAGCATCTTCGAATTGTTTTCCCGCCTGATAGTATTCATTTCAGCACTTTCTGATAGACATCTTCAACACAGCTCGCACCCGCCGGCAGAAAACTGACAAAACAATTGCAATGCATATCATATGATTCTTCTGCTTGTATGCGACACACAAGATGTGATAGGAGAGACAAGAGGACACGAAGCTCCGACGTAGAAAGCGACGTAAAAACCAAAAATAAAATAAAATAAACACATATTTTGCTATACACTGCATTTATCTTTCCTTCCCCGCCGTCGTACACAGCCGATCGAACCGATCGAACCGGGCAAAACAAAGGTTAATTCGTTAGGTCTGAAGGGGTCGTTAGGACGCCTGAACAATGCTCGCGGCACGAGATGAAATATTATAAACATAAGGCTATAGAAACTGGTGCAAAAACACTCAAACACTCACACCCACACCCTTATAAATCCCACGTGGCCCTAGTTGGACTTATTAATCGCGTTTAAACTTATGCTTCGATGCGCAACAGGGAATGGAATACAGTGAAGGATAGGTTATGAAGTAAACAAGAAGTAAAAGAAAACAGAAAGTTCCCACTGGTCACAAATCAATTACTACAGAATAGCGTGAAGGAGACAAAATAAAGATGAACACAAATCCAATATATATGAAACCATACTTCCTTACTGGATGAAGGAGTGTGCCATCCGTTGAATGTGTGAATGAGGTCTGTAAAAAAGGACAAAAAAGAGCAAAAAGTGCTAAATAAAAACTAAACTATTAAATGACATCCTGCGGCTCTGTTGCTGATGATTGAATCATCAATAATGTGTTGCTTGAAATGCTTGGTGATCCGAGTCAACGAGTCAGATGGTGTACACATCTCTGGCGAGGCATAAAACAGGTACAGAAAAACCTTCGACCATTAGCTTCAGAGAGTTCCCATCGTTCAAGGATGCAACAGCATTTCAAACAGCATTGCGTCATCTACCATAACCTCTTTTATATTTACAGATTATAAGTATCTTCTCTTCTCCATTCATTCAAATCATCCCATAAGTTGAGGATTTTACAGATCGACCCAGAGTCGGAATCGATACTATTCCCTTGGTACAACGTGTTCAACTCCGATTCAGGTAGGTATTAACAAAATACAAGCGAATCCGACTAGTGGATGCCGCGAATACTGGTCTAAGTTTGAGGTGAAGTTACTGTTGATATCAGTAACCAATAGTAGATCATAGTGGATTAGCATAAGCATGAAACAAGATGAGACTACTAACTAACTACTATTAAGTACTGGAATGACGTATCATGAATGTCTCCGAAAGTTACTTCGTGGATGATCTCTTGGTATTGAAAATGGTAAAACGGCCTCTTCCAAGGGTGATTTCATTGAAAGGAAAGAGACAATAATAGCTATATTGGGGAAACATGCTTAAATAGTTAGAAATCATTACTCTCTATTTTCTTCCACAGTTGTCCAAATGAAAAAAAAACTATTTTCGGATTCAAGTGGTTCAAAACTAATAACTTTCAACACTTATTTCTGGCTGAATACGTGAATATGTGAGGTTGGTAAACATCCTACTTCTACAGGATATCCCATACTATATACTACTGGTCACATATTTTACGCGAAGCATTGATCCCAAAATTGATCCATCGTGTGGTACAGATGACGCTGTACACCCGACAGCGAATGGGCCTCATCCGGATAGCTCTGCAAACAAATTGGAAGAAGATATGCAACAGATTAGTTTGCTGTCAACTGCAAGAACCTACAGCACACCATCAGCAGGTCCATTACCATCTGCTCGAAGTCGATGTCGTGATCCAGCAAGGCACGCACAAACACCATCGACTGTTGATAGTGAACGTTATCGTCCGCGGTACCATGAATCAGCAGGAACAGATGGTTCTTCAGCTCGTCGGTGAAGCTACTGATATCACTACGATCATACCCTGCTCCATTGTCTGTCGGACGTCCCATGTAGCGTTCGGTGTAGATAGAGTCTGTAGACGGATATTGATTGTGATAAGTGCCCTGGGGTACCTTACCTGGTTCGGCCAGTGCCCGATCTTACCGTAAAACATCCACGAAGTAACCGGTGCCACCGAGATACCGCAACGGTACACCTGCTCGTGATCCTTCTCCAGTGTCATGGCGGTTGCATAGCCACCGTAACTCGAGCCCCAGATACCGGTACGCTGAGGGTCAATGAACGCGTACGTTTGCTGTAGATACTGGGCAACTGCTATCTGATCCTCCATTTCGTACGTTCCGAGCCGGTTGTTGATGGTGAACAGGAACTCGTAGCCCTGATTACCCGTACCACGACCGTCAATCTGCGCATAGATGATACCCTTGGTCGTGGCCATGTAGTTCGCAAACCCAACACTGAAGCTATCTGTGACACGAACGGAATCTGGTCCAGCATACACATTCACCACCATTGGATATTTGCGAGTGGCTGCGGAGGGGGACTCGAAGTCAATCTCCGGTGGAAGGTAGAGTCGAACAGATGCCTGGAAGTTACCACCACCAACTGGGACGCGCAGGAATCGTACCGAAACGGTTTTGTACTGTTTTAACTGCTCACGACGCTCCATATTCCACTCCCAGTCTGCCACGAGCTGTCGATCGCTGGTACGGAAGATTTGCGTGTAGGAAGGTGTCGGTCCGGAGCATGTCGCTGCCATGTACGACAGATCCGCACTGAATGCTACGCTTGCAAAATTACATGCTACAGAACCCTCGAGCTCGTCGGTTAAGCCACACGTGAGACATTCCTCATTGCGGTACACATGCCGATGATGCGGTTGACTTGCCGGAACAGCTGTATAGTAGAGAGCCTGGGACTGTTCGTCATACCCGTTGATGGAGGAAACGGTAAAACCTGACGGAGTGCGGGCAACAGGAGAAGATCCATCGACGAGTTCCATCACAGCGCGCCATCCATTATTATCGCCCATCAAGAAGCACCGATTGGGTCCATAACAGCGCGGCGTATATAAGTCGTACCATCCATTGGGTCGATCGAATCTGATCGCTTCCGTGCAGGTTCCGACGGTGGTTTGACACTTCTGGAATGTGGCCACATTCTGTCGACGGTTGGTCCAAATCACACCTAGCACATCCTCACCGGCCCAGTTGACAGTGCCGAGCACATGATCCTCACCGACGGTGGCTAGCGGTGCTGGAAGTTCCACCCAAGTGGGTTCACTCGCAGACAGATCCGTCACCCGCAGATGTACGGTCGGATTGGTGGTGTTAACCTTTGGGTAGCGAATTCGCAACTCCTCCGGATATTGCTTGTCCGTATCATCCGGTGAACCGTAAAGGTGGTACGAGAACTCCTTCACATCACGATCATCAAAACTTGCCATGGCCAATCGGCGTCCGTTCGGTGAAAACCACAGTGTCGCATCCGTACCGAACACTTCCTCTTCGTACACCCAATCGGGGATTCCGTTGTATATTACACCGGTAACACCATCGAGCGTAAGAGGCTGTTCCACTGGATTAAGCAGCGAAGCTCGGTAGTAAACATTGTTATCCTTCACGTACGCGAGGCTTTGTCCGGTCGGCGAGAGAATGCAGATGGACACTTCCTCCTGGTTTGCAATGTAGTATACAGATCTGAAAGGGCCGCCAAGAACGATCAGCTACACTTATGGTCCCTTACGCCAGCGAGGACAATGTTATCTACCTACCCGTCCAATGTATCGTAGATTGCGTACTTGGAAAGAGACGAATGTCTAAACACCTGCGAAAAAGAGGGATTGTGCATGAGGTTGCAAATTCGATCACTCTCCCATCACCGTTTCTGCCTACCGTTCGGACATCATATCGGACGAGGACTTTGGTGAAATCGGGTTTAATCAACTGAATCGATGCTCCGCGGAATTGACTCTGCGGAAGAAAAGAATGAAAAATCAGTTTGAGCCAAACATTTCCTTTTTAGATCAATTTCTTCCAACCTACCAAAACATCAGTAGTGATCACCACCACACTGTCCCCCGTGTTTAAGTTCAGCTTCACGTATTCTCCACCATTCCTGTACAGCAGTTCATCTCCAGACAACCACGTGCCGTTGAAGCTGCGCAATCCGAACTGGTTCGGGATGATTTCGTCAAAGGTGAAATCTTTCAGCTCGGACGATTGTTTTCCATCGAACGGAGCTGCCAAGGTACGACCACCAAACATGCAGCAGCACCAAAAGACAAACAGTACGGAGTACTGCATCATGTGATACACCAGGGCTACTTGGGTTCGTTCCAATACCCACACTCTCACTTTACGAAGCACACCGGTCTCGTCGGTGGCGGTCAGTTAATTAAATGAAACCCACTAAAGTCCTCTATATGCATCTTGTAGGTTCGCCGTAGGTTTACGACCCGCAACCAATTTGCTGATAATGTAATCTTTTGCTATCATTTTCGATAGGTGTGATGGGAGCGGGTCGTACATCCGTATGCGTTACACGGTGCGGAATGTAGATAGCGGACTGCTTCGAAAGCAATGACAAGCTTGTAAGGAATTAGTGTGATTGACAATCAAACGTTATTGTACAAGGTGTTGGATTACTGGTACAGGAGACTAAGGGAGAGAAGGGCTTGGGGGGAAGACACTTGACTTATTAGTACTCGGAGTTGAGTTGACATTATTGGATACATAGAATTCCAAGAGGAAATTCCATGATACGAGAAGGACTACGTCACTAGTACTTCCAATAATTGACAGTGAGTAGCAATAAAACAGTACTCTATAGTAGTCTGTGATCATCTATGCGTTGTCTTAGCAACAGTTTTCTGGCATGACCTAGTAGCTTGTTACGCCAAGAAGAGAGAGAATCTGTGACCGTTAAGGAAAATCGTTGGTAGTTTGTTCGAATGCCGAACATCCTTATCGTTGAGCCGCTTCTTTGCATACTACACAGTGATAAATCGTTCTACGAATGATACTGAACAGCATCAGCAGTGTTTCCATCACGGCATTTGTACAACTGGATCCTATACGAGATATAAATCAGAGGCTGCTCAGATGAATCACGGAACGGAAAGGATAAAGAGAGATGGAAAAATAAAACCATACCGCCCATGCGTAACACCCCAACCTTAAACACATCACATCACGATTGCAAGAAAATGAAGAAGTTTGTTCAAACAATGAATTGTGCGTGTGTATCTGTGTCGCGCTTGTGTGGGCAAACCTCGAGGTCTTGGAGACACCTTTTTTTTGGGTGAAGTTTTGTCAACTGTTCTGACAACCAAGCGATCCAGATTCTATACTACACTCGCTGACAAACGGTGCGCTGGATTTAGTCGACTATCGGCATTTCGAACGTGAGGAGATACTAGACCTATCGGTAGACCAAAATCATGACGCGCCGTTCCCTGCTGTGGTTCGCCGTACTGGCGGCGCTTGCAATTAACGTGAGTACTCGGTGTTCAAACATCCTCTACTAGGACGATCATTCCCATGCTTCATTTCTTTTTATTCTGTTCAATCGTTTCAGCTGCACAATGTATCCGCTCAGTTGGATAACACGATCGTTAACAGACGTAGCTCCATCAATTCCACGCTGACATCCTTCTCGAACAACATCGTGAGCAAGGTGAACGATTACGCGTCCAAGTTCACCAGTCTGCGTACCGACATGTCCAATCAGCTGCGGTCGGCCTCGGACACGCTTACCAGTTTCCTGTCGGACAAGCAAATCGGTGACAATGCGCTGCTCGCATCGGATGTACTCTCAGCATCAAGCACCACCCTGAGCTCGAGTGTGTCGGCATCGCTTACCATATCGGCCAGCTTCTCCACGGTGGGCACTTGCATGAACACCAAAACGCAGGCGTCGGTTAGCGCAACGTTCAGCTCGTTCAGCACGGCTCAGTCTTCGTACTTTAACGCCATTACCACCTCCTCGTCACCATACCTGTCCGACTGTCGCTCACGGTTCTCCAACACGGCGAACGATCTGGTGAATCAGGCTGCCGACCGCATCCAGGACTGTCTGAACGACGAGAACAACGAGTTGAGCCGTGTGTCCTCGATCCTGAACAACTACATGACGCTCATGAGACAACACTATCAGGCGTTAAGCAACCATATACGCTACTGCACTGGTCTCGGTTCGACTAGTTCTCGCGGAGAAGTGAAGGCAGAAATTGCCGCCTGTCTGAAGGCGGTATGTAACAAATATACACACATCATGCTAAAAGCTTTCAAATTATTTAAAAATATTGTTTTTTCCAGATCTCGACCAATGTCGCACCTCTCTATAAGGCAACGATGGCTCAGCAGTACCTGCTTGTCAACACCATGCTGCAGCTGGAGGTGGTCGCATCGAACGATCGGGTCAAATCTTGCGTTAACCAAGTCAGCAAGACTTACGCCGCAATGGCGGACGCAATCATGCCAGCGCTTAATCAGTGCCTACAGAATGGCCAGTAGAGAATGAAAGCGAGGAAGATAGACGAGACCGAGTACAGACCACAGTATAGCCGGGCCGTTTATGTTTTCTTTGGTTAATGTAAAGAAATCGTACAAATCTAAAAATATTTCGTTTGTCTATTCAGAATTGTGTCACGATGAAAGAACTCTCTCGCTAGAAGCAGGATAATATCAGCTGTTGATTGCTGAGGGAATTGAAATTCTTCCAAAAGTATACTTAAAAGTATCAGCTCATCATAGGGCTCTCCAAGACAGAGAGACTCCACAATAACATGCGACTTGATAGTATTTACATTTACAATCCTCGCGGGTCCTTCCATATTTTATTCTTATTTTCATGCTAATAATGGCGCTCGATTCACCCTACTGCAACGTGCAATATATTGGTGCAAGTTTGATCAAGTGATTTGGCAAACGATTGTTTTTCTTTCGAACCGACCTTGGTTTTGTTTTTGCAACTCACCAAAAACGACCCACCCTGGCCTGTGCCTGTGATTTGTGTTAGAAAACACCTGAGAACATTTAAATTGAGGTTAGGATGAAGATGTGTTCTTGGAGAAGAATGTATCGAGGATCGAGAAATGTGTTTAGCTCAAGGCAAAATCGAACGCATTGATCTAATGAGCTTTAGGATTTTTTTTGCATAGCCCTGTTAAGTCCTAGATTGTGCTAATATCGAAAAATGATATTAAAAACATCCTTTAGCACTAAAGAGGAATAGCTTTTAGCTTCAGTTAACATACAATAGTAGTAACAGACTTGATATGACATGGCAGTATTGTACTGCCATTCAATTGAACAAACTATTCAAAGAATTGTTCACAGACCAAGCAGACGCCATTAGCCATTTTCTCAGTATTGTCTGATGGTTCAATATTATGTCAGGTGTTTTTCGTAGAAAAGCGTCACGATCAGGTAGTGCCTTTAGAAGCCCTCGATACTCAGAAAAAGTATCACACGAAGGTTTGCAACGAATTCTTCAAGGTTACACTAACGAGGAATCGAGAAAATGGGTGATATGTATCCTTCATAATACACGCAACGAGAGATTTGAGTGATTTGAGTAATAGTTTTTGTAGTAGGGCCCGTTATGGGTACATATTTGTCCAGCTGTACAATGCCTGCCTGGCGACAGTTTCAGTCGTGGCTTTAACTTTAATATTAACGCCACAAACAAAGGCGCGGTTAGGTGGACATCTAATTAAGAAGATTATGAACTTTCCAACACTACTCGATAATGTGTTACATGGCATTTTAGTACATGCTCCCAGTTTGGTTTGTCAGTTTAACATTATGGGATCACATCTTTGAAATAGATTTTAATTTCAAGGATTTCTTCCCCACCATATTACAGCCCCATTTTCGTGTAGGTGTTCAGCATCCCGAGAACGCCACCGAGATGCGATTGTTCAAATATTTGAACGCCTGGGCCGGTGTGTCGAGTGAGGTTCTTCTGTGACAAGACGTGGAGCATCCGAGCAGCGAAACCGATTGCGCAGGTAGGCTGGATGGCGAAAGCGTTCGGTGGTCCCCCTATGCTATGGACACGTCGGCAAAGCAGGCAGGGGATCTATCCGTTTCCCCACATCGTGGTGGTTTCGTTTGAAGTTGCCAGATTTAGCAAACAGACGGTCCCAAAAACTAGAACAGATCCACCAGTGCAGACACGGCGGAGTATGCCAGAAGCGCTCGAACCGATCGCACGCAGTGAAACTAGTACGGTGGAGTAAGTGTGTTACGGTACGATATAGCAGCCATCCGACCGATCTTGCATAGTGTGTAGTGTGTTTCATCCAATTGCGATCACCATGGGAATGTGGAGATCTTCGGTCATCCTTCTAATACCACTGCTATGTGGATTGGCTGTAAGTGGAACCTTCTCTTGCTGCTTCTTTCCGACCGACTCCTAATGATCATGCCTTGGGGTTCCTCGCTTTTCCGTTCCCGTTCCGTTCTAGAATGCCTCACCCGACTTGGGGTTGGATACGGCCATCGACTATGTTACCCAGAACAATCCGAACGTTCTGTCGTCGGCGAATATGGTGGGGTCGGCTACCTCCGATCTGCAAGGCGCGATCGGTGGCTACCAGATATCGAAGCTGAACGGTTCAACCAGTTTGGTTGCGTCCGGCGAGGCACTGGTCTCACTCGTCGGCAACATCACCGTCAACGTGAACGAAGTACTGCGCAACATCTCGATCGTGGCTAGCCAGCGGCAGCTGGCACCGTCCTGTATGTTCGGCAGCATGAACGCCACCATCGATCGGGCGTTCGTTGCACTCGACCAGGCCGGAGCATTGATAACGAAAATTCAAACGTCCACCTCGACCCAGAACAGTGATGCCCTCACGTCCTGGATGACGATGATCCAGACGGCGATGACGGACATCTCGACCTACCTGGACACACTGTACAAGCAGGTGGTGGCGGTAATGGCGGCCGGACCCCTCTCAGCCAGCACCGTGTCGGCGAACATTAAGCCAGCGACACTGTTCAACCTTGCCGGTGCAATTTCGGTGGTGACGACGGCCGAGAAGGGACTCACGACCACCGTCCGTAATATCCGTACCTCCTTCGAACAAGCGGCCAACGTTCTGAACAGCTACAGCAACGACATGACCAACGCACTGACCTCGGTCAACAACACCCAGCGCGATTACTACAACCAGGTGGTGAGCCGCATCAGCTCCTACCAGGGCAAGGTGAACGGTGAGGCCGGTGGGGGTGTTAACGACATCGTGAATCGGCTGTCGCGTGTGAACCCATTCATGCAGGATTCGACCACCCGTACCAACGCGCTCCTGCTGAACACCTCGATCACGACCACGACCGCTGCCATCCAGAGCGTCGCGAGCATTTTCGCCACCAGTCTACAGACCCAGATGACGCAGCTCTTTACCGGTGCAGAAGCGTTCCTTCAGGGCAACGTCCAGTCATTGCTGCCAGTGATGGATAGTTTGCTGTTCAAGCTGGCCTCTTCCTTGTCGGTTGGTGGTATCTACGCGAATAGCTGCAAGGACAAGTACGGCGGTGCGATCACGAACCTCGAGAACAATATGCGCGACGGGTTGCAGAAATGCTTGAACGATTTCGCCAACACCGGATACACGGATCCGTTCATCAGCGAGTACAACATGGTGCTGCGCGAGCAGACGCGCACCATTGCGAACCGTATCGACTTCTGTCTCAATCTGGGCTCTACCTCCTCAACGCCAGTGATAAAGGCCGGCATCGCGAAATGCCTTTCGGAGGTGAGTATGGCACACCGTACCACCGGTGACAGCGAGTGGCGACGACCGATTTAACTCTCCCCTTCCCTCGTTCCCACAGATGGTCACCATGAACGATTCTCTGATGAAGGATGTCAGCATCCAGACGAAGTTGGTCGTTGCGATGATCAATCTGGAGAGTTTGGCGACGGTACAACGTGTGGAAAGCTGCGGCGTCATTATGAACCAGGGGCTGGTGGCAAAGGCTGCCGCACTGGACGCGTTGCTGGCTGCCTGTCAGACCTCCAACCAGTAGTAGAGCTCGTGGATGTATGTAGTTATACGAATTAGTTGCGAGTACTCAACGAAATAATAAACTTTATCATTGATCGATGGGTCTTAACAAAATTAACGGATGTTAGTAAGAGCTGAACGATTTAGGCATTACACGATAAACAAAACGGACGACAACTGTTTAACAAAAATTGTTGCCGGTTACTTTCACTGAGCATTATCATCAAGGTTGTGGGTCGTTGGTTTTTGTGATCTTTATGAGATGGATGGAACTACTAAAGTAAAGTGAAGAAGATATCTTATTAGGAGAAAACAGAGGAGGACTTCCTAGGAATACATTGCATCAGTTGGTCTGACTTTGTCATTGTGGCAATTGCTCTATTTCATGTACTTCTTCTTTAGTAGCACTATAACGACCAGAGGTTTAGTTCTACCATTTCAGGCAAACATTGATCAATCCACTTGGAGGCCCAGGGCGGAATTATAGTTGAGACCTCTAATTTTAAAAACGATGAAGAAGGGGGGGGGGGGGGGCATTGAGGCCCTTGACATGAGACAATGCGAAAAGCGCAGTAAGAACTCCTACTCCTACTCCACCTACCGTTTGATCCGCCGTTGCATCTACCAACAGCTTCTTTTGCACCTACTCCCACGTGATCTGGACCTTGAACTCATGAAGGGAGGACAGTGTTGAATGTTTTTTTTTCCATTCGAGTCTCCTTTGGAACAATTGCCAACCGAGCTGTCCTGCTGGGCCCCCACAAGCAACGCGTCATACACTAACAAACGTTGATCTGTAGTTTTATTAAACCACGATTGCTGACAAAACTACTGCACAGGCGAAACGAGCCCCCGTAACAATGGTGGACACTGTGCTCCTCGAACACCCTTTTTCTCTTCGAGTGGCACGCAGATGTGTCTTAGAACTTGATTATCACGTCTACAGAACAACATAGCGACGCCCGGGACGGAGTTTTCGTATAGTCATCTACATGCGATCTTCGACGATCTCCCTATGCTTCGAGATGGTTCATCTCCAGCACGCGCTGTATACGAGGATCAATCGAGGTGGTGTTTCTAGAGTGCGTCGATATTTTCGCGCACTCCACAATGGGTTGCATTGTCGGGTGTACCGCAAAACGTTTCATCACACCTGGGTGCTCTCCACTGAGTGGAGTGGAACAGCTTCGCAGGAAGCGATCAGTATAAAAGTGACTCGTCCACCGTACGATCTGGTACAGTTATCGAAGTCGTTGCCTTCGTCGGCTTATTAAGCAGCAAAAAACATCACTAACTCCCTATCGCGATGCTGTGGAAGAAAGCCTTCCTGCTTTGCGCGTTGTTGGTTGCCGTTCAGGTGAGTAAAAGGACAGCTCTTGGGGAGCTCTTGAGAAACTCCTCTGTACCTGCGATTTTCGCAGTGACTTACTTGCACGGAACGCTTTCTTTTCCAGGCGGATCCTCAACCCCAGCTGCTCAGTGGACTTACCTCGCTCATCGGATCCGCTGTGAATGGTGTGGCCACGTTGTTGACCGGAGTGGCCTCTGGATTTGCTGCCGGTACATCTGGTCCACTGTCGGCTAGTGGCAGCCTTACCGGAGGATTGAACATCGGTGGTCTCACTGTTGGTGGTACCGGTTCGTTCAACACGAACCTCCCAATATTGAACCTCGTCAACAATGTGGTCTCGTCTACGCTGAACGCACTCAACACGGCCATTACCAACATCGGTTCGACAGCAGGATCAGTGCTGGGGAACACGCTTGCCACCGTCACGAACACACTGAACGGACTGCTCGGAGGTGTGGGAACTAACCTGGGCACGATCGGTACCGGGTTGACCGGTGCTCCAACCACCGCCAACGGTCAGGCCGTCGCCAACGCACTCAACAACGTTGCCACCGCTGTCAACTCGGCCGTGAATACTGCCTCGTCCGTTTTCGGTAGCTCCACGGTTTCTGCTGCGTTGGGAAGCCTTCCCAGCACGCTCAACACTGACCTGGCCAACGCGATCCAAGCCATCAACAATGCCGTCGCCAATCCGGGTACGTCGACGACCTTGCTCGGTGCGCTCGGCCCGAACGGTGTCAATGCGATTGCGACCTTCCTCGGAGATGCGGCCAACGTGCTGTACACGACGGCCAACATTCCGTTGCAGTTGTCCGCTGCGGCCAGAGTAAACGCATCGCTTGCACTTAACGCCAATGTCCCGTACAGTGCGGCCGGCATTGCCGCTGTCAATGCGACGGTAAATTCTGCTCTGACCAATGCCAACAACGTGCTGAATTCCGCTGTCGGTTCCTTCAACTATCTGATCGCCAACGCACAACCGGCCACGAACGCCGCCTTGGCTCAGGCCACCTCCACCATTAGCACGGCTGTGGCCAACATGAACCGTGTGTTCAATCTGCTTGCCGGCAACACAAAGGCCAGCGTTACAACCGCTGCCCAGCTTGCAGTCAACAACCTTACCGATCTGGTTTCGTCGCTCCAGACCAACCTGAACGTACTGAATACCGTAACGCTGAATGCGGTCGCATCAGCGAACGCTTCCATCTCGGGTAACGCATCGGCCGTTATTGGAACGATGGTGAACAACCTTGCTAGCACGAACGCAACCATCGTTGCCTGCTCGCAGACGTATCTGCCAACGGCGGTGCGCACGAACGTCTACTACACGACCGCTCTAGGATCGTGCGTCGTACAGGCGACGACCGTTGCGGATATCCTGGTCGGTAACACGATCGCGGTGGTCAACTCGGCCGCATCACGCATTCGCACCTCGACCGCCGGTGTTACCCTGTGCATTTCGGCACTCTTCCCGTCTACGGTGTGCACGAGCGCCACCGTACCGAACGCTCCGGCCTACATCACCAATGTGGCATTGGATGTCCTGAGCATTAAGTCCGCTGAGGTAGTGGATGTCGCCAGCGCTGCCAATCAAGTGGCAACTTGCACGACCAATACCTCCAATGCGGCCGCTGCCGATTTCGCAGCCATTGCTGCCGCGTACAACCAATGCATTGCCTAAAAGAGCGTTTGGAACAGTTTTGTTAAGGTAGTGAGGAATTCTAAATAAAGAGCTCGCTATTATTTGCATTGTAAACTGCTCACTCCCGTATGTAGAGAAGTGCTTCGAGAGGAGTGTCTAGTGACGGTTTACCGATTTATTAAGAACTGATGAACTTCCCAAGAACGGCAACTACTTGAAAAACTACCACAATGGTCACAATCTCAAAGATCCGATCTCTACTAAGATGTTGCACTTCCCTGTCGTACGGTCTTCTCTTCAGTACGGTGGAATTCACATCCATGGTGTGGTGTGGCTCTTGCTATGTGCGTTGAATTACGTTGCGTTACGTTCCTAAACTATATTGTAGCTGGACGTACATGTTGGTTTTTCATAAGGTTGGGTATTTCTTCTTTTTTGACGGTAAAACAACCTCAAGAGACCTCGCAGAAGGTCGCATTTAAATCGTTATATTTACCAAATAAATATAAAATGTCAAATACATTATGTTTTATTCCTACGCGATTTAGTCTAGTGCTGTTTTGGTGTCTGCCTGCACTGGTTCTGTATTCTGCAGCTTCCATCTAGTGAAAGAGAAGTACATCGCTAGCACTAGACCAATGATTCCGATGCCCCCGAAAGCGTACGCGACGTACACTCCGATGTCCGGAAGCAGTAAAATCAACTGAGAGGAGTCACAGTAACCACATGTTAGTAGAGCGTTAATAATGGAGCGTTAATAATAGTATGTCACCTCACCTTTATGTCATCCGCCAGCTCATCCGTAAGGCTCGCCGTTTGTCGGAACCAAAGCACCGGAAGCATTACCTCGGGGATGTTCCTTAGCAATCTAAAAGAGAGATACGAAGATGTACGAAGAAGTCCCAGTGGTTATAACTTCCGACCGGAAGCACTACACTCACGTCATTCCGTACTGCTTAACGTTCAGGTTGACCTGCAGCTGTGCCTTCACACCCAACGGTACGCCCGTGTACGGTTCCAGCTCCATCTCGAACCGGTGTTCCTTCTCGTTCGGATTCATACCCGTAACACCAGCGAGATAGCTCTCGTTGGCTAGATAAAAATGAGGATACGATACAGTTGCCGGCGCCCCGAACTTACACCGCGACACATCCATCGAACCATTGTCCAGCACCGGACAGGAGTTCACATCCTCGGCCGTGCATTGACATTCCGTCTCCTCGTAGTGTACACCGTTATCAAACACTCGATCGTTACCGACCCAACGCAACCCATCGATACCGTACCGTTCCATCTCTTCGGCGTACTGTAACGTAACCGAGCTGCAGACGTCCGGTGCAAATACGGTCACGTTCGGTGGTGTTCCGCTTAAGCTTCGTCCCCACGGTGGCCATACTTCGCCGGTCGTACCACGTATCTGTCCGCAAACGCCACGGTAGTAGTCGGTCTTATTTGCTCCATTCCAGAGACGCATCACACCGGTGTTGTACACCGTATCTTTACCAGTACCGATCGTAAACGTACCATCGTACGTTTCGCTACCGTTGCGCCCATAGAACCAACCGAACCGATCGTACGGTGGAAGATCTATCGGTGGTCGGGCTTCGGGTGGGATCAATTCCAGCAGCAGCAGTAGGTTAGTGAGCAGCGAATCATCGTACCCCTCGAAGATCATCTCTCGTGCCAAGACGTCGTAGAAGGGCGTCGTAGTCAGATTGTTTTCCATGATGATCCCATCAACGTAGAAGAGAAAAATTGGTTCGTTGCGCAATGCATATCCGACGGTCTGCAAGTGAGATGGAAGGATGGATCAAAATGACGCTCTACTTTAAGAACTGCCGCAGGTATTACCAGGAGTACGGGATTTATGGTAATGACACGGTCCGTCTCATAATTGCCAACCGATTTCTCCGGCACGTAGTGCCATATACGCCGCTGTTGAAAGGTCAGTGTGTCGTTATTGTTCCACACGAGATTTACACGCTCGTGTCGCTCCAGGAACGTATATGGTCCCAGCTGCTCCAGGTGTGGCTTCTCCGTCAGATAGTTCTCTGCATTCGTCCAATTCCACAGGAATATCTCAAGGTACATGTCGATTGGTGGATCGATCCAATTGTCGTACACCTCGGTGCCCGGTTCCAGCACGAACTCCTTCTTGGCGATTGCCCATATCAGCGATGGCCATAGCAAGCCGAGCGCGAGCGCAAACACGCACATACCCGTGGCACTACCCAAGGCACAGAGTCGCTTGGAAGTGGGTGACCAGTTCGAGCAACAGGCCATTGTCGATTCGGTGGGTGTTGAGTTGAACAACGTTATCAGAAGATCAGACAGGTGATTCGGTCTATCCACATTGTTCGCACCGACAATATTAGATGTCTGATAAGAAAGGGAAGCATACAAATTGGGTGCGATAAGCGAAGGTCGCAGGGGTTTTAGGATTAGCTAGGGGACGATTGGAGCTCACGATTTCACAATAGACAAAAAACGACAATTCCTCGACAGGTATATAGATTAAACTTAGAGCTTTAACTAGATAGATATTTACGTTCAATGTCAACGTAATCTCAAGGGTCAAGGTAATTGCAATTATTCAACTTTTTTGAACGTTTAAGAGCAAAGGCTTCCACCAAGAAACTCTGCACTTGTACATGATAGAACTCCAGTTATAAAGTATCTATCGGAGCAACACAACCCTCAAAAGGTCGACGCGATCTGCCATTTCTGGCATTCTGTGTGTTTAGTTGCCCGTGTACCGGGATGATCAGCTCTGCGTATGGGGAAATTGCTCCGGGTGGGATTTTGAAGCGGTCCTATCGTGTGTAAACCGGTACTAGCTACCAAACAGTAACTTTCTTAAACGACTTCACTTTGCAATATTTGTCACGGACCAAAAGCCTTGGACGTTAAGTGCGAAATTCCCTACAATGTCCTATTACAGGTCTAGCACACTAGAGATTCCGCTGAAAACCACCACTTGAATTTCACCAGTCTTGTTACCTTGGGCCTGAAGTCTGGATCGGTGTGCGGCTCAATTGACACTGAACCTAACGCCGAACCACCAGCGAAAATGTTGAAGTTAACGCCCTACCGCAACAAAATCGGTATATTGAATGGTTAATTGCGGGTTTAACGATACTACCAAGCTGACGTTGAGATGATATTGAGGTGTGTTAGGTCACTATCCCGATTAAACGGACCATTGACAATCGATAATCTATCGATCCAGCAGGTGCATTGTTTCGGGTGGTTCTTAAGCTGTATTGGAACTGTAGTGATCGTACGTATCCACACCAGATAAGATTTAACGCATGGGCTTAGATTAGCTGCTCAGTTCCTCCCTCCGTTTCCTTGCAATACAAAAAGGGATGATGGATCAGCAGCAACCGACGATGATGGGTAAGCCCTTTGAAATTGTTGCTTATCACCGTAGTGTGTACTGTGTTGGTATTCTTTCTCGGAGGAATAGTTCGTTGTGGAATAAGCTGTTCACTGAATGTGCGTCGGTGTTCCGGAAGCAGATACCAAAACGGATTACTGTTTTTGGGATTTTTCCCACGTATTTTACGTAACATAATACCTAAAGCATTCGTTTGTTGTATTGCAATGTGAGTCAATAGTTGTTCAAATGTTGCTAATTGCAACATGCTATTATAGTTACTTACCTAGCTATCTCGATATTGAGTTACTGCAGGAGTGCGGTGTCGTTGTCCCCTCTGTGTAGATCGCGACACCAGTAGGGCCGTTGGTTGTTTGGTTGTCCAATAAGTCATCACATCGAAGCTTACATCGACTGAGCGAGCCATGGTATAAGATGGAAGGCATCTGCCAGAAAAGAAAATAATATCAACGATTTTGGACGTTTTCTCCTTGCTATGGCGCACCAAAACCCGGAGATCTTGATCAACCTTATTGGTAATTTCGGGTCATTCGGATATTTTAACATCTTGATAGTCCGTTTCATTTTAATACTCCAGTAGTTGGGAAGTATTGCGTTTTTGGAGAAATGACACATCCTTCAATTTTATTCAACGATCTCCCATTTTGCCAGTTTCGCGCATAACGATCCACACAGTTCGGTTCTTTCACCAGCATTGACATTGAACGTGTCATTCATTCCCTGTGAGGGAAGGCAAAAGAAACACACTAATTACGATCATCGCTCCTACCCGCCAAGCGCTTCACTTGCAGCTGAACAAACAGTTTGGTTTTGTTTTTTTTTTGTTCTTTCTACATAAAATCTTCGAAAAGTACAAAAATATACTGAGTTCGTAAGAGAGGAGCCGTTCGGGGGGGAACGAAATCTAACGTGCACAAAGCGATGAGTACGTACTTTACAAATGGTACATTTTTCATTCGCAAAACAAAAAAACAAACCGAAGTGTCGTAGCAAAACATACCTGAAGAACAGACATTTCCAATTGTATCCGTTTGCGTTTCGTTGGATCTTTGCATTAAACCTAAACACTGTACGTAAAACGCTTCATTCGCCGTAATGGTTCAGTCGTTAATAGCCGGTTCATCAATAGCGCGCACATTTGAAATGGAATTTACGCGGTGCATTCAAAAATGTTACAACTATTACCTCACAATAGGAAAGAAAAAAATATAGATGCTTCGCTTGCGAATTCTTTCTCTAATCTCTATAAATAATCTCTCTGCATCGTTTTGTGATTAGGATTTGCATTCGTTTTGTTTTGTTTTTTTTCCCCTAACGCATCATTAGATCGTATAAAATATATTTTGTTTTAAATTTTTTTGTTGTCCTTTATCGACCCGAATTCACAAGCCATCTGTAAAATGCATCCAACAACACAGGCCGAGCGGTTGAAACATAGCTTTTACAGCACATTGTTCTTATCTGGTTTGTTTCCCCACAATACTCGTTGCAACGAACGCAATACTCAAGCGACGGTCGCTTTTAAACAGTGTGTGTGTGTGTGGTTTGCCTTACATTCATCGAAGTTTGAATAATTTAATATAACAAACATTCACATTGTTCTCACACTCCATCACATGCGTCTAATGTTAATGATAGACAGTAGAGCTACATTAAATTTATATTATCTTCTCTCTGCTCTTTGCACGATCCATTTATCGATAGTTGTTATTGGCGCATGTGATTTGTTTGGTAGAATATATGTATATATATGCATGTGTATATGTAATCGATAATTATCTTTTTCCTTTGCCCTTTCATTAAACGAATTACTTACACTGCCCTTGCTTACAGTTCTTTTGTCAGATGCAAGCATGAAAACACATTCATGATCTTGTATTAGGCTACATTGTTTATCTTGCATACATCATTCCTAGATCAACGATCAATTGCCCCAACATCGTGATAAAGATCTGCCTCAAAGTTCTCGATCTGGTCGAAAACGAAGTGGTACAAGAAATTATTATCGTACGTGTTTGTATTGTTGCGTTTCATTGCGCTACAACGATAGCAGCTACATTAGACGTTTCTTTAAAATATGTAAGATTTAAAACAATCGCATTCAAACCTCCGCCGCCGTGGCCACGAACCAGTCAACGTACGTGCGTAACATACGTCGTGACCAGTCGATTATATCTTTCGGTTTTGCTTAATGATTAACAGTGATCCCTTGCAGTATGCAGTTTTAACGATTCAAAGCAGATTAAATCGACACTTTCTACCAACGATGATGCTATTTTTTTTAGCGTTAGGGCGAATGTTTAGCGATTATAAAATTTTAAACAGTAGCTTTCCGTGCGCAGTACACGAACGGGCTCGTGTAGGAACGATCGGCTTTGTTTACAACATGCACATGGATGACACTACCGTGAAAACTTGACTATTCTATGCACTATTGAAACTGCTTATAAACAAGACCGTTTTACTATCTTTCGCATCAGTTATGTTTGCAATTCGAGGAGCTTGTGCGAAGGTGTATATACTAGGGATTTAGTAGTAACCAAATAAATGAGAAATTTCGTGAAGACAAAAAGTATAAGTTATTGGGACTTAAAACGAGTTCAGCTTAGCTTAAAGTTTGGACCATAATTCACAATCAAAAGAGCAGTACATACATATACACCCATTGCGGATAGATACGTGTCACATGTACCACATTTATACACAATTTCACACAGTAGAAATCGACAGTCCAGCGTGTATATGTACAAAGAAGTTGTCCGGCTTTTGGACATGTTAGCGAAGGAAGTAGATGGTATGGATTTGTACAATTTAAGCAGATAGAAGGAAGCAGTTAACACAACCACAACAGTGGACCTATTGGTGGACGCACAAGGATGAGTATCAGTGCTACAACACGAGAGCTGGATAAATTTAATGAGCAACTAACAAAACAGACAGTATCTACAACTAACACCAGCATAAAACTGTATAGGACATTATTGACCATAACTTCGAGAAAAAGAGTGGTGTGTGACACGATTTAACTGTACTGAGATTTAAGACTTTGATGACCTAATAGCTAGCTATCACGTACCCACGCATATGAGGACGTCATTATATGGCTTTCGTATGAATCAGAGCAAAAAACTATCTAACAGCACCACACTGGAAACAAGCATCTAAAACCAAATCGATCAATTAAGAAAACCGATCCATCGTTCATAGATTCGCATGATGGTGCGAATGGTGATGGGTGTGGCAAGCGGAGGACGACGAAGAAACGGCCGGTAACGAGGACGGCCCGGTGGACAATACGACCGAACCGGAATTGCCACCGCCTAGGATTTGTTCCTGCAGCTCGATTTTGATACGAATATCTTCCCGCTTTTGTTGAATGTGCAACAGCTCCTCGCTCAGATCGTTGCATATCCGTAGCAGCAACAGATTCTGCTCCTTCAGCTGCTTCAGTACATCCGGCATGACCGGAGGAGGATCGTTCGCTTTGAAGCGAACCTGCCGTAAACTGTCGCTCAGTGCCGATATGCGTTTTTCGTAATCACCGGACACAACACCGGACGATTCTACGCTACGTGACGTAACGAGCGGAGGTTGTTGCTGCTGCTGTGGCGGTGACTGCGATCCACGTGCCATCAGCCGTCCCTCGGTGTGTGGTTTCCGGTACACCTCGAAGGCGCTGTTGCGCGGCTGATGCATGACTAGCGATTTTGGCAGCGTGCCGGAACCGCGCGGTGTGGAATGATGTGTCATGTTACCGGCCGCATCCAGATGAATCGTTGTGATGTTATTCGGGTCACCCATGGACTGAAACGAATAAAAAAAAGGAAGCGAGTGTTATGCTATTGATTATAACCACGGGCTGATATCTACTCGTACCCCAATACGATGGCCGGTCGTTGCACCGCTGGCACCGCTGGGAAAATGTGTAAAATCCGCAAATCCATGGGCCTGCCGCTGACTTTGGTTACTGGGTGCTTCACCCGTCGGTGTTACCCTCGGAGGAACTTCCGGTGGTGGAGGCATCTTCAGAGGATCTCCAATCGGGGCGACATTTGCCGCGTTGTTCGTCGTGAGCTTTAGCTTGTTCAGATCCAAACTACTGCTGCGCGTATGCCGATGAGCGGAGGGTCGTGGCGGGGGCAATGGAGGCGGGGGCTGTTGCTGGTCCACTGACTGTTTCTTTGCCAGCGACGGTAAACGATCGGTGGTGGTTGTGCTGGTGCTAGTGGCCGTGCCCGTACTGCTAGCAGCAAAACCGGAAGCATCCAACGATATAGTCATCGAGTCATTGTTGCCCGTATGCGAGCTGCTTGGATGGGCGCCGGATTCACGCTGCGGTGGTGGCGGTATCGCACCGACACCTTTGGAAGGTGGTTTCTTCGGTTGCGGTCTTTGGATGGCACGTAAATCGCCACTATTCGTAAGCGAGTCTCGGGGCGTGCTGTGATGATGGGATTGCGCCTGTTGTTGTTGTTGTTGCTGCTGCTTGGGGCTGGAATCGTCCCTCGTTTGAACAACCATTAGACCACCGGTGCTGACAGGGAGATCACTACCGTAGACTAGACTTCCATTATCGACTGTCTCAGCACCTGCGTAATGTGTAGAATGGTTACTATACCAAGAAAGGATATAAACGATATCGCTGTTGAGTGAACACTTACCAACGGGCGTGACACGCAACGGAACCGGATGAACAATGTGTGGATTGGATACAATTGCCTGCGTCGTGCGCTGCAGATCAAAGTTTACCGGCTTTGGACCCGGACTAGAGACGTTGGATGTGGGAGATTCCATGAATTTGGTCCATTCTTTCGTAGTTGAGTTCCACTCCTATAAAATAAAAACACATAATGTAAGAGAAAACCACCCAAACAGGAGTAGTCTCTACATCTAAGCTACGCTACCTTATTATTGTTTGTTTTAGAATTTGGCGGCGTTACCGGATGATCGGAAGGTTGTTTCACCTTCTGTACCGATGCGGTTACGTGTTGCTGTTGATGCTGCGCTAAAACCGGAGGAGAAACATTTGGTGGCGTTTTTCGACCGCCAGTCGTGGAGACAGCCGTACTGCTGCTGTTGCTACCGCTGCTACTGCCCTTCGTAGCATTTGCTACGGATGCGGAACCGGTCGTACCACTGCTACTACCAACACCGGTCGCTGATGAAACCGATGTGGGACTGGTGTCGTGTGCAACACCTGCATTAACATTGCTCCCTGTCGACGCGACCCGTGCGAACGCCAACGAATCCGGTACCGGCACCATACGCTGGTAGTCTTTGTGAGCATCAAACCGCTTCCGGCCGCTGCTCTCTACGTTATCATCGCTTTCGAGATGTAGTAGATCAGCTTCGGCCGGTTCAGTTCGCTCGTTCGGTACTGGCGCAATGGTGGTGGAACCGCTACCACCGCCTACCACTGATGATAGCTCCCCTGAAACACCGCTAGCCGAAACTCCTGCGGTTCCGGACGTTCCACCCGAACCACCGCTCGGTTGCAGCAGCGAATGTTGCAAAAGGGAGGGCAATAAACAAGGGGGTAAGGTGGCCGGTACGGGTATGTTGTTGCGACGCAGCACCACTAGATGCATGGCGGCGGTAAATTCAGCCAAATTTAGTGCTCCATCACGTGTCACATCGCACATCTGCCAGATGTGGCGCAATTCATCGATCGGTATACGTGATTTTTCGAAAAATACTCTAAAAAGAACAAACATCATTTAGTCGGTCATTGAAAAATCACTGATCTTATCGAATTACCTTGCCACCGGTCCCGTCACTAGTCCGTGCACATCCGGCTGGATGGTGCGGAATTGTTTCAAATAGTACTCTTTCTGCGTTTGCGAAATCTGATAGAAATACTCGAGATCAATCTCCTGTTCGTCTTCATCGCTGCTGTGCCGATCGGACGATTCCTCCTCCGTGCCGAGAAGTTGTCGCTGCTCCTCACACACCAACCCCTGCCACAGGTTCTGATTGGCCCACGGACGTTCCGCCACACTGTTGGTCGGCGTTGGACTATCGCTTGCCGTACTCCACGCTTCCGGTGATCCACCACCTCCACCGTGTCCACCACCGTGGCCACCACTACTTCCTCCACCGACAAGGGGATGGTTGCTGCCGATCATCACAATTCCACCTCCCTTTAGCATACCAACCGTGTGCCGCTCACGTTCACCCCGAATCATATTGACCGGATCATCGGTATGTTCGACTTCGGAATCGGTGCTCGGCTGATCGGAATTTGTCATTTCCCCACCGGTCGATGCACTGCTGTCCTGTGTCGTACTGCTTCCTGCACCACCACCACCACCACCACCACCACTACCACCTACTCCACCGGCCCCCTTTATCGTGGAGCGATTGTTCACCTCGGTGTAGCCATTTCGTTCCAAGCTTCCCGTCTGATTACCGACACCGCTGCTTGCGGTAGCTGATGACGATACGCTGGAGATGATGGTGGAAGAATCCGTCGCACCGGATGATCCCGTTACCGGGTCAATCCAACTGAACTGGGGCAGTGGTAAATTGACCGAGGTGGTAAGAATTTCTTCCCTCAGTGGCACAGCTGCCTGAAACGCGGCGATCAGCTTGAGACAGCCGTAAAACTGTTGCCTCGAGAGATGCAGCGCCGTTTGAGGAATTCCAGCCAATGCCGTAATCTGTTGGGAATACAAAAACAAACACACGCACGCACAACGTAAGTGAGTGACGGAATCAGTAGTTAAGGTGCGATGTTTGCTTTCCGATAAGCTATTCCTATAAATTCCACAAGAACGAGCAGCGTTAGAGGTAATTTTGAATTAAATTACGTACCACTTTCATGAACCACAAATGACATAATTATAATGTATGTTTGAATAAATATTTATCAATCGCTTTGGTATCTTATTTCCACACACGTGGTGGAACACAAACTCCGACATGTAGTAGAACCAATAAAGGCCTTTTAAATTGATACAATACACACACGAACCGTGGCCATGACCGTGTCTTACAGCATAACTAGTCGGTTGTATTGAACACGGTTCAACTTTCATGCCAGGTGTAGGGACCACCAGGGTGCGCCTGTTGCATCCAGTAGTACCGTAGTACGTAGTAGCCCTGGTAAGGCAAATATTAGAATGAAAATAAAAGTGGCTATAAATAGCGTGCCTGAAAACTTGTTTTGTCTACGATTCGGTTGTAGTGACCGACACCTGTGGGCTGCGTGTGGGTTTGTTTCGTCCAGCTTACGCTCTCTTGCGCTAATCATAAATTATGATTCTCCGCAGTGTCGTCGGCGTTTCTCGTCGACCTAACTCTCCGTATGTCCATATGCTCCCTTTTGCGCTTCACCGGACTACTTCCAAAGTTCCTCTAATTGAAGGCGTGTGCTACC
This sequence comes from Anopheles moucheti, assembly GCF_943734755.1. Taxonomy (NCBI): domain Eukaryota; kingdom Metazoa; phylum Arthropoda; class Insecta; order Diptera; family Culicidae; genus Anopheles; species Anopheles moucheti. The sequence continues at coordinate 6,816,474 of NC_069141.1, read as the reverse complement.
ATTATCATAAGGCGATAGTGCATGGTGGGGGAGACTCCACGCAAACAAGCAAATAGGATAGAAACCATTCGGACCTAAGACATTGTCCCAAGACACCAATGAACTGTGGCGTGCATGTTAATTGATGGTTTACGATCGGGAAAATCATCCCCAGGATGGAAGGACACCACTCCCACTAAAAAGAGGACGCAAAGCAAAGACTTTTGGGCTCCTTTTGTGTTCGTGCCACGCGAAACTAGTGGAATTGTGACGAACATAAGGATTGGCTCTCCATGGCGTAATAGTACAGTACAACCTGCCTCTTCTTCTCAATTCAAGGAGGGAGTATGCAAAAATCGAAAAGTGAAAGCAACATTCGGATGGAAGGTTGCCAAAAATCAGCTGACAAAATACGGACCCACGTCCGCCCGGCGTAGTTTGTAGTATGACACCAGCTGCGCCACCAGGTCCCCCCGCACAATAGGAAGGATCGATGATTCGTAGCAGCAGAAGCTTCATTTAGCTGATGCTATCCTCTCTCGTTGTGTGTGTGTTGCCAACTTCCTGTGCTTTTATTTCTTCCTGTTCGCTCAGCACGGTGCTACAGGGCATCCGCCTTTTCGAGGCCATCCGGTGGTACAGCCCTGTGCATATGCCCGGTATATCTCCCCTAGGTTGATTCTATCACTATCCTGTTGTCGTCAGTGTCCGTGAGTTTCGTGTGTATGTGTCTCTTTCCCCTGTCTCTTCGTTTGCATTTTTTTGCCATCGGTTAACAAACAACTGCCCGGTTCGTTCATGCAAGTACAAACAGCTCGCCCATCTCCTGGTGTTGCTAATTTTAGATAAAAACGATTAAAACGCCAACATTGATGGCCACCCGTACCAGGTTCGTGTCCCGGTGCATGTAACCTGTCTGCCTCCTGACTTACTGCCCGGGTACCCCGACTGCTTCTACTAACCTTGTTGATGGTCTCGTTGGACAGGTTGGCCGAACGGAATAGGGAGGTGGCTTTAAGGGCCGGAATTTTGCCCGCCCCGTCCGTTTCGCTGCAGATTTTGAACAGATCATTGTAGTATCGCAGTTCCGCTTCGCTCAATTCATCCATCGTTGCCGGGCCGAGAGGAGCTCGTCGTGTCACTGGAAGTCCCGAAAGGATGTCCCGGATGAATTCGATGGGTTGTTGGTGCTGATGTTGTTGATGTTGCTGTACTGCACTGTACACAGTGCTTCACATCAAAATTGGTTCGGCAAGGTTTGGGTGATCGGGATGTTGTGTTTCACCCAGTCTGACCTTTGGCAGGCAGCCCACGCAAACACTCGTACGCATACACACACTAACTTAACACTCAACACGCACAATAATGCACTGATGGCACGCAAGAGATGATGTCGATGATTTCTTCCTTACCCTTGCCACTTCATCCAACCCAGCAGCGACCCCAAAACACGGTCAAACATGGGATGGGATGAGGCGCAACAATTTAGCAAACAATCAACCAACCACCCCAATTCGAACACATACATGCACGCACACTGATTGTACATACATTGGCACAGTTACCCCCACACAGTGGGAAGGGGCTGGGTGAGTTTTTGGTGCACTTCCTTTGTCGCTCACTATCTTCGTACCCGTTTGCACTTCCGTTTCCGTTCACGTTTGCCAAACGGTACCTCCTATCTGGAATATGATGGTTATCCTAGCTCTTTTTTACGGACTGTTCGGTTCGGATGGAATAACTCCAATGCCTTGGACTCCCCACACGGAAGAGGGGACACACTTCCGTTCCGTGGTACACCTGATTCCTACAGCAATCTCTCTTTTCACCGTACGGAATGTTCGATCGCAGTACACGCGCGCACCGTATTCCTTAGCTGCTGCTGGCGAGATGATTTGCGGTATGACCAATTCCTGCTAGAGCCATCGGCAAGTAGTCAGCTTTAAAAGTGGATTCTTCTTTCTTTACGATCGGGAACGGTCACTACTTCTGCTGCTGATTTGGTGCTGCTATCCGTGCCGAAAGTATATATTCGTATATAGTACGTGCTGCGCTGTTTTGCTGTTTTCCTTATTTTCCCTTTTTTCTTTTCAGCTGCTCGCACATATGACGGGAAGTTGACAGCTCAGCAATGCACTGTGGGGAAGAACACATCTGCACATCCCATTTTTATTTTCCCATATTTAATAATAATGTTTCGAAAAATATTGCTTCATCTAACGAAACGTTTTGTAACTTTAAACAGCAGTATATAAAAAATAGCAGTAAATAAAAAATAGCATAAACGTCGTAATCCGTTCCGTGCTTTAGTTGATCTGATGGGAATTATTTATAAACCAAACTCTTTCATTATGCTCCTTGAATGAAATGAAACTAATCTCAACAAATTAGATAACGGGGTTGGCCCTTTTTACTACAAATGTGTAAATTTCAAAATTACCGTAAAAATAACAACAATGTTGTTTCGTCGATTCGTCGATTCGTCGACTACCACCAGCGCCAGTGACGGTTTTCCTAGGAAGTAAAGAAAAAGTGACAAGTTGCCCCATAACCACATTGAACTGCGAAGTGTTGTGAAATCAAAAATCGTTTTCGCTCGCGTAGAGCTTCGGAAAACAGAAGCGTGCTACTTAGAGCGCTATTAGCAAAGTGTTTTGCTTTCAAACCACGTTGGCTAGTTTGTGATGAAGAATATTAGTGGTGATCATGCTCTGAAGATGTTGTTCCCATTGGTCATTGCTCGGGATTGCAAGCAAGTGAAATCATCTACCGTTCCATCGCTGGTTGCTGACGAATCCCGCCTTAATTTGTTGGTACTGTGCGGTAGCACTTCCTGACGGAAACGTGACGGCCTGTGAACCGTGCGAAGATTCTTACGCATAGGATCGAATTCATTTTGCCATCAAGAGGACCATCCTAAATAGAGGCAAAAGCCAACGCAAAACGGGGCATTCGCCCTGGGTTAGCTTTCTCAAGTGCATTCGATTGAAATTTGTTGTGTTTTTGCATGGGCTACTGCCAGCCTGCTTGCAGATAGTGTGGAATTGTGTTGCTGAAAATAAATCATCGCCGCGCCTATCTTGCAGCACAGTTGGCTAAGACGGAGCACGGCGTTAGTGCGTTGTGTAGTGCTGAAAAGTAAGCACAGCTGAGGTAAGGCCAACCGCAGAGATACGCAGCGAGCTGAAAAAGCAACATACACTCATCGTACGACGTACCCATACAACCTTGAGAAGCGATAGAGCGACAAAAGACGACGTAATCAGACTCAGTTCTGAGGGTGCACTGTTTCGAAAAGGATAATCAAGCGGGTTAGATTGGTGGAATTTCCATAATCCTTCCCCTAACCGACGAGTGTGCATTGTCATCGTCTCAACACACCATGGAATATTCTAGCAACGACGTCAAGCAACTGTTCAGGTAAGGAAGCAATGCATGTACGCTTTACCTTCACATGACATTTTAGGCTAGGGTACGTGGGGTAGAATTAGCAAATTTTTGTACAATGCTGCATCGTACGTCCATCAAACGGGCAGAGAATGCATTCTGAAAATGCATCACTGGAAGCCATATCCATGCTCGCCAGGAAACAACGTCATGGAAATTGGATTTCACCATCCTGCGACAGAGCGTGAGCTGTATACGCGGAACAGTTTTTATTATTGCGATGACGACGTGTGAGAATAAGGGTAGTGAGCAGCATATGATTTTTGTTGCTTTTTTCTTTGTCCCATCCAGCACGAACCGCTTGTATGGTGATCTTTGCTCGTGTTAAATTAAAAAAATACTAATCGTACACAAAAGAACCAAAAACATTTGATATGGTTTCATATGAAGAAAACGAATTTCATGCTCATGATCGATAAGCAATGATTTTTGGACGGAGCCGCTGTTCGTCACGTATGCACTGACATTCTTATTTCTGTATGCGGGTTCGTATTTGACGACGGGTACATGATGTTTTGGTTTTTGTTAACCAAATGTGTTTCAATATTTTGTTTGGCGTGAACGCAATTATAGATGCGTAATAGATATTTTTAAAATTAAAACAAACGGTACTGCGGACAATTTAAGGAAGTGAATACTACCTTTTCGATCGTTTGTTATGAATTGACTAAAATATGTGATGTCGATTCCACACAAAGTGTGAAAAAGTTGCAATTTCTAATTGCTTCTTGTCTACGTTATCACAAGTTAGGTGTAAAAGTGTTTTGCTTGTAATGCTATGCATATTTTTCTTAAGTGTGCTATTATACCCGTAATCCTAATTGAGAAGGCATTACAATCTTCACCATGTGATAACGAGCGCCTCCTTGCGTGTAGATAACGGTACTGCGAGTACCGTAAAGTAAACAGTCATGATATTGGTTTTGCAAAGCAAACATAAATAAAACTTTTATGGCTTTTTGCCCAAAAACGTTCAGCTGCAATGAAATTTTATTTGAACTTTCCGTACTTTTTCTTTCCACAGGTCTGTCTACATCTTGGTGAAGGGACAGGACGAACAGAAAGCGACACTTACGGTGGACGATATCCTGCAGCCAAGTTTCCAGCTTAGCCACCGCGTACTGGTCTCGCAGTGTATTCAACTGATTTTTGAAGATTTTGAATGTGTCGGTCAGAAGTCTCGGGAAATCCTATGGCGCAAGGGATATTACGATGTGGTGTCCGTGCTAAAGCGTCAAAAGAGCCGTGCAAATGGAACGGCTCTGCTGCACGCCGCCGACCGGTTGATTCGTGAGGGCATCAACTACTTCAAGGCCATCGTGCTTCGCTTCCAACAAATCTTCAATCTGGATTCGTTGCGTTACCTTGTCGATTTTGCACTGCTAGAGGACTACGATATGGATGTGCTGCGTGAGGAACCATCGTGCTACTCGCTGTTACAGCTGCAAACTCAAGATGACGCTGCTGTAAAGGAGCTTTATACCAAACAGGAAATATCGTACGCACTGGAAACGATCCACGCACTGTTGATATCGCTGGGAGACTTACATCGCTATCAGCTTGAGTTCGGTATCGGGAATCGGATGCAGTTGCGCGAACGTACCCGCAAGTACTATCTGGAAGCGTTCAAGCTTAATCCGAAGATGGGCATGCCACAGAACCAGCTCGGTATGTTGGTAGGTGCGCAGAACGGACATCTCGACGCGGTGTATCACTATCTATACTCGCTCTGCAGTACGATTCCGTTTGAGTGTAGCGAGACGAATGTAAATGTAATCTTTCAAAAGAACATTCGCCACCTGGAGAATGGTGGTGAGTTGGCGAGTGGTGTCGTGGACGGGAATGATATACTTGTGGACGAATTTATCGCTACCTTTCTGCTCGTGGTGGATGTGTTCTTCTACGACAAGGTTGTTACCGACTTTAACGCACTGTGCCATTCGGTGCTGATGGAGTTTAAGAAGATACTCAGTATTCGTCAGCTGCTGGAAGAGTACTATCTGACGGATGATATGCTGTTCAAGCTCGTTTCGATACTGTTCTTTTGTATGCACCGCATCAAGCTTATCAACTCGGACAAGATCTACAGCTTGAACGCGTTTCTGGTGGCGCTCTGTTCGGAGCTGCTCCAGTGGTGCACGTCCAGCTTTGAAAAATTCACGAGCGAACATAGCCGCGAGGACGCTCAGTTCCAAGAGCTCTACCTTCGACGGTACCAACGTTACGGTGCGCAGGTTAATCGTGCGCGGGACAATATTAGGAATGGATCGACGATGTATTCCAAGGATCAAAAATCTTCATCCGGCGTGGAGGAGGGAACGGGCAGTCAGGATAGTCGCGGTAATAAGGAGAACGAAATTGCTAATCATGGTGGGAAGGTATCTTCTTCATCGATCGTTCCCAGTGGATCAAAAAAAGGTACGGATAATGGCCGTGATAAAGGGACGAATAGTCGTCTGAAGAAACATTCCCGTCGTCGTAGACGTGCGTATTCGAATGAAAGCGATTCAGAGGATGGAGAGCGCAATGAAGACGAGGACGAGGATGTATCGGAGGACGATTACTACGATAGATCGGGCACGGAGTCTAACCACAGCAGCAGCGAAGAAGAGGAGGAAGATGAAGACGATGTAATGTCACTGTCGAGCTACGGATCGTACGATGAATATTCGGATGAGGAGGACTACGATCAGGAGGAAGATGGAGAACATTCCAACGAAGAAGATGACCATCCCGAGGCGCGTAATGAAGATGAACAGCATGGCGTCATCGCTTGCGAGGAGTTAACTCCGGAACAGTTGAAGTTCAAAAAACGCTATCAAAAACTGGACCCTAACATTGTGCTAGAGTTCGCCCAGGGCGATCGTACGATGCGCTCGCTGAAGATCCTGTTCGATTGGTTGCTGTGCAACATGGATGTGCTGCACAATTGCTACCAATCGAACCCAGAGTTTCTGCACAATATCATGAAGTTGCTGAATTTTTTCAATTTGGACTTCTTCACGAACCGATTCTATTTTACGCGAGATATGATCACCGTTCAGGGTTTGCGCCTGGATCTCCAAGAGATATTTAACGTTCGCCGCACCATTCCGCTGCCGGAGGACATCGCGATGAAGCGTTTTCCGCTGTTCGAACCGGCCCAAGAGGGTTTGCTGTGGGAAACACCGTACAAGCTGGGTATTGGCAAGGAAGATGAGAGTTTCCTGCGCCTGATGAAGATGGTTGATTTCGGGTTTGCTGTGTGCAAGTCGAAAAAGTTCGACTACTGCTTCCAGCCGAAGGTACGTGCTTTCAAAGTTCGAGTTGGTTACAATGGAAGCGGCGGTAGCACCAAAGGTCGCTACAAGTCATCGTCTAAGGGTCAACGGAATGGTGGGAAACAGCGTCGAAAGGGCGATATGGCGGTGGGAAAAAATGGAGGAAATAAGCGAGATTGGAATGCGGTATGCAGTGGCGATGCTGGAAATAGATCCCGTGGACTTTCGTATAGCCAGTCACGTACAGGCCGAACGATGAAAGGTAATGGATTGGGGGAGGAGAAAAATCGACGTAAACCGATCGAAAATAGTGATCATCGACGTGAGGAATCGGCGAATGATGTTCTGCCTTCACGGGAGCGTAATAAGCGTCAGCGTAACAGAGTGCGCAACAAGGCACGGCAAGGAAATGACGAGTATGGGTTGGCAGAAGGTCACGAACAAGCTCCAACGTTGTTCACGAAGAAGGGCTATCTTCACAATCGTGCTAATGGAATGTTGATGCAACGTGGCGCTGGATGCAATACCGGAGTCCCCGATGGAGATGAAATGCAGCGGGATAAAAAAGGAGGACCTCAGGAGAAAGGTGACATCAGTACGATAATGGGTCAACTGTGGTTGCGGAATGAGGTCGAAACGCTTGAATCGAAGGTAAGCAAATAATGTTTATTAAATGGTTGTGTGTTGTGAATTTGATAAATATAGACATTTTTATACTATATTTTTAGGTTAATAAACGAGCTGGTAACTTAACGCTGACACCGTACTTGGTGCTGGATTCGAAATGTCTGACCGAGTACACTTCCATAGTGAAGAATTTGATCAGAACAAAGAAGTTTGTCGTTTTGATCCCGGGTGCTGGTACGTTTCTGGAATTGGTTTGAATAGCTGGGGATTTTGGAAAATGATATCCATAATGAAGTATTTTTTTCCCTTTTGCGACAGTTTTGGGTGACCTGGATGAGTTGAAGAAGCACAGCGAAGGTGCACGTAATGCCATCAAGTGGTTGGAAGTTGAGTTTAGCAAAGGCAATCGTTTCCTGCGTGCGCAGAAGAATCACGAATCATTGCCAATGCCATTGGTGAAAATTCCGAAAAAGCTAGGTTAGTATAGCAAAACATTCCTTATGGTTTTTAATGATCATAAGCTAATAATGGCATACGTTACTTATGAACAGATCGCGAAGGTGCAGTTTTCAATCAGATCGTTCAGTTCTGCAACCATATCGTCACTGACCATGCCGATAATGACAACGATATCATCACCTACCTGTCGGGAGACAATCTGCAGGAAAAGAAACTCTGCAATGGTAGCAGCTACATTGGCATCCTGGAGGCCATACCGGTCAAGTTTGAGCAAATTGTCACGTTCTACTCTAGCTACAAGCGGAAATGAACCCCGGCGTTAGCGTCTTCGACCGAACGGGAGTGTTGGTCTTTGGTCTAAAACTCTGCAGCGAACAACCACTAAAAGGCGTACAGAAGCAGAAAACAAACGAGCATCAACAGCAAAAGCAAATTCATTCCTCTCTCTCCTCCAAACGAAGGGTGTCGTGTCTTCAGCGTCAAACCTTCTGTGTTGCTACCTTCCTTATGTTCGGCCACATATTGCGAGGGATAGTAAACAGGGTTGTAATGTGCGCAACGAAGGAAGGATACAGTGGGCGCGCGTGGCTTCTTCAGGCATCATCCCGTGTGTCCGCTTTCCTTCCTTAACCCTAAACTCCAGTACGGTGTGTTTGAATAATCTCTCCATTTTCTGGGCATTCGAAAATCAAATGAAAAATCATATTTGCTTTGTTCAGAATTTGGTGTCTCGAGTCCGGTTGGAACGGTTTCCATACCGAAGGGGCAGACGTTAGCAGTACGTCAGAGAAAACAACACCAGCAAAGGAGAGAGAGAGAAAGAGAGAAAGTTAATGAAGAAAAGAGAGCGAGAGACGAAGCTAAAATTGAGGCAAAGCTGATGAGATATATAAATTTTCTTGTTGGGAGGGAGAAAACTTTGATAACAGATGGAATGAAGTCTCAGACGATTAACTTAAATAACATCAATTGTGTGTAGGAAGTCAATCGTTGTGTACGTTGCAGGAGGGAAATGCATATAAGTTTGCTTTGAGCAATTTTCTATCAACAATATCGTATATGCGGTATTTCGCTATTTGGAAACACAACATTGAACATAATCTTCCTTGAACATAACATCCGTACGATCTTTGGGTGATGGTTTTCATGAATGAAGTTCACTTAACACCATTGGAACTGTGCAAATGCATAAGATATTCATGAGAAACCCGTTCAATTGTGGAACCCTTCAATTGCTTAAGCTTGATATTGTGGGGTTGAGGGTTAGAAGCTTGGAAGTAACAACAAAACACGTCTAGACTCGTAAGAACCATTCCGCAAATTTGAATTCTTTCATCCTCCAAGCGCGTCTCTGAAACGCATTACGCGCTGCTATCTGTTTTATGCATAGTTTTTCTTCGTTCTTCATTATTCTTTAATTTTAATCGCAAACCTTGAGTTCGGCGTAAACATTCTTACTTACTTGTGTTAATCTTATTGTCATTTTTCTTTCATAACATCAAAAATTCGCAAAATTTGGTTTGAGGAGCTCACGGAATACTCCCATGTGTGAAGCAGGGATTAACGTTACTTTGTGCGTTAGGAGAATACAAATGGGTAACTTTTCACTATGCCGGAAAGCTTTTCGAAATCATTTCATGTTACATCATTCATATTACATATTTTCTGCTAAAAATATCGTTTGAAATTTATTATGCTTTTCCTACAAAAAACCATACGTACAACTAAATTGAATTATTCCTATGCTTATGGTGATCAGGCATACAGTACTTGTTCGTTGTGGCAATACGTGCGATATTGGATCTCTAGTTTGATCTAGTTTTCCATTTTGTAACGATTCTCTCAACAATTCAATTCAATAAGTATTGATGGGTTTCCCAAACTCATTTTTTTTGGGCACTAGAAATGAAAGGTCCGTAAACAAACAGCTACCGTAATTACCGTAATACCGTAAATTCCTGTGGAGACTCACAATTATTTCTTTTGGATTCCCTTATATATCATAATACCCAGCAAACAAACAGAAAATGAGAAGAAAAGAGATTCTTAAATTATGTTTCAGTTTTTCTCTCCTAACTACGTACGTACTACACAACCAGAACCAGAAACTATTATGCTTAATTTTCTTTGCCGAGTTCGCATTAAATAAAAATCCTACAACATGGAACACATTCTTCGTGTGTGTAGTTACTGCGCCGTTGGAGTACTGTCCGAAAAAATACGTTATATTAGCCATCATCTGAGTATATTTCTGTTCGAAAAGAGATAAGAATCAGTAGCTTTATAGTAACAAAGTAACAGTTGGATTGATTATATAATGAATATTTCAGCAACATGTTTTTAGAATTTACACAAACGTGTACGCAATGCGTACAGACTTGTAATGCACTATATGTTCCAGCGTTGCTGTAAGATTCCCATGCCCACAGGGGAGGGATGCATGTTTTTCATTCATTATACAAGGCATGTGCAGTGAAATCCTGTGTTTCTCACGTGATTAAAACCTAACCGTCAGATGCCCATTGAGATCAAACAAAAAACAATAACATCCACAAAACAAGTGGAATCAAATTCTACCTATGCGTGATTCACATCGTTACCATTTGTTGTTATCTGTCCGTTTAATTACGTCAAACAAGTACTGGAATATTAATGTACTCTGTTTGCATTAGCAGTATATTGAAAATCTGGCTGTCGTATACTGGTTGGATATACTAGATATACTAGCGCCATTTATGGATTCTTTTCATGTACAACTTTTGTAAATGTGTGAGCACAGAATCTACAGGCAAGGTGGAAAGATTCCACATCTATCTCTGCGAATTATACTTCAACGTGAAAAGAATCCAATTATTATTCTATCTTTATCTTTGAACCCTCTGCATTAGACTAATGGCTTTGGTGGATCATGTCATGAGAATGACACCCCGCGACCTTAAAGGATTTGAAAGCTTCCAGTGATTTATCTGTATTCTTACTCCGTGTGTGCGATAGAACGCACAATACATTTGCATAAGTCGTGATGACGATACACTTCACGCGAGCGCGATCTACAAACACCTGCCTGATTATGTTTGTCCTCCCGAGTTCTACCAGTAACAGTAACGTTTGGCATGACTGATTTTCCTCTCGTAATAGAGTGAACTCCATCGTAACCTATCGTTTTGCATCGTAACGATTATCATTTAAGGGTCTAATACGCAACTAGCTCCGGTTTGCATTGGATGATCATGAGCTCAAGGAACACAATGGTTCCCCCGCGCGTTCGATTGATGGGTTCCGGTTGTCACCCGCTAGTAGTAGGTGCCAGTTGGGGCAACGAGGCCACTAGGTGGCATACCTTGATTTAGCATCCGTTGTGAAGTACATGTGCATATTTTATTTCCTGTTTTGTATGCTCCTCGGGTGTGAGAAAAGAGATTAAATTATCGAGATGAAAATGAAACAAACATTCTCGATCATCCTCACCTGGCGGAGATCCTATCCGTCCTCTGAAAGGTTAAAGGTATAGAAGAGGGTGTTGTCATTGTTTGAACAGCGTAATTTACTACGCTGCATGGCAGACACGGCTATTTTTGCACAGAAAACAAGATGATGATGATGCGTCTGGTAGCTTATTATGCAATATATTGCATGTAATGTTCTCGTCGCGTAATTCCAGCTTAGCATTATGGTTTGCATTTTGGCGTCCGTTGTGATGGGAATTGTGCACCGCTGACTGATAGAAAATTAGCGTGTTTTCTTTACCGCTTTACGCTATTCTTATTGAATATCAGTAGACCGGCCGTTTTGTTGCAGCTGCATTTCGATAGGCTTACGTTATGCAATAAAATAAGCAAGAAAGTTGAATGACTCTGCTGGCCAAAGCCGCAGAGCCTGATGGTGGTAGCCGCCAAGATCTTTGGGGGCAAAATTAAACCGGTTGCTAACCTTGAAACGTTTGCTGAAAAGTGATGTTGATATGTATATTCGGACGGCGATACCCTGGGCGGGGGGTGATTAATGAAGTACTATGAAGGAGAGGTACATCAGGTTCAGCTGGAACCATATTCCTGCTTTTGTGTGCAAATATAGTCTATTAAATTAACACGACAATAATAGTGATAATAGCTCGACTGAGATAATACTTTGAGGTTTTCAATTAGTTTACGATCTTTTTTTATTTATTACGAAGTCTGAGGATCAATCTAATGATATGATCAGTTTACTATATTGTGTGTAGTATAAAAGTTTTTGAAATTGCCGCTAGATGGCGCTAACTAGCATGAGAACAATGCTGTCATCGACTGTTCGAGATTACTTAAACAAATTTCTCAATAAATTCAACAAATAAAACTCATTGCTGTTTCCTACCATAAGGTTTGAGACAGTCCGGACAGTCTGTCCGATTTCGCAATCCCCTCCTTCCTACATATGCTTCTTCGTACGCATCTTTAACCCTTGAGTGTAAAGTGAGATGAAAAGTGAAACCACATAGAACACGGTTTATCGTTCCAGCAAGGAGCTGGAAGCGAGGATGTGGCGGAGGGTAGAGCAGTGAAACAACATCTCGTAAATTGGCATGACTCTCCGATAATGTGTGCCGGTGGTGGTGGTGGTGGTTAACCATCGCATTTTTCATGCCGGTCAACATCTATAAAAGCATTCACACTCGACGAGCGACCGTTCAGATAGTCACAGTTCAGGCAGCCAAAACCAAGCTGCACTAAATAAGCCCAGGTTCCAACCAGTGAACTCGACCGTGTAAACGAGTGTGTAGTGCGTGAAAAAGGGTTTTTACAACAGTTCCCTTCCACCAAGGACACCATGAAGTTGTTAGTGCTTTTGGGGGCACTGTGCGTGTGCGGTACGATGGCTGCGTCGGAGGTGGAATTGCGTAAGTAACTCCAAAACTCGAGCCGGGTTTAAGCGCTTTATCGGTGTGTGCATCTTGCAAGACCTCGTTTAATCCGTGTGCATGCAGTTGCAACTTGCAACGCTTGCTGATCATATTTTGCACGTGATCATACTTTGGCAAGTGGAGTAAACAATTAATGTGGAACAGAGAGGTGGATAACTACTAATGGGTATTTTAGTTCACGATTTAATGAGAGATCGTGTCATGTCGCGTTTGTTGACAAGCGTGTATTAATTTGTGTTACGTGCGAATTTGTATTTTTTATTGCATTTGATAGAAAAATCAGAGAGCAAAAAAGAGAGAGAGAGAGAGATAGGAAATTGAAAAGGAAAAGTATGTGATAAGAAAATAGTGAAGGGAAACTATTTTAAAATCTTAATCAATCTTCTACACATTGGTTTCCGACCGTGTATAATCAAAACTCAAGACCAACGGTTCAGACTAGATTCGAACTAAAGAAGTTGAGTTGACCAAACGCTTAATACGATACCATGAGAATGCCTCGTTTAGGTTCAGTGAAAACACGTTTTATTCTGTGTGGCAACAGCTTTTTTATTAATTGATTCATTTATAAATCAAGAAAAACAGGAACTCGCTTGTTTCTGGTTTATTTTGTGTAAGAAAATATATTCATTTGTGGTCGTTAAAGGTAGACGACATAAAAGCAAAAAAGCACAACTTCGACCTTGATGCGACCATAAAAGAAAGACTTCATTCCGGTAGAAGACAGATGAACGGAACGAGCGATAAAAATTTGTTGAACAATACTTCACACACGCATAAACACACACACACAATATCTTGAATATTAATGCTTCCACTTAGATGAGTAAGTTCTAGAAATGTAGCAAAGATAAAATTGCTAGACCAGAACCAAATTATCGTAACAGGTCAAACCAAAGACGAAGAATGGTTTTTTTTATACTTAATGAGATGATTTTTTTTTCGTTTGAGCTGAGTGATCTCTATCCGGCTTAGCTTCATCATGAGTGTTGTTCTAAAATGAAGCACACACATGCGTAATCATTCTCGTTAGTAAGCTCCCCCAGCGTGACTTCGCCGTGATGGGTATGTGTGATTCATGAGAAAATCAAAAGCAACATCTAGTTCTCGTCGATGAGAATAATTGTGCCTCCATCACCGCAGCTCGAGTTAATGAGATTAGGTGCATCGTATTGAAGGCTGGGGAGGGGATGGGAGGGGGACAATGTTCGAGAAACATTTCCATTCCATTTCAATGGGGATGAGAACCTCACGCACTACTACAGAATTACGCAAAATTATTAAACAATATCATGGCAAGTCTCACCGCATATCCTTGACCTGCTTTGCTTTCTGTTCCACATTTTCTTCCCATATTTTGTAGCCGCTTACATGGAGATCTGTTATCGTGACAGTCCTTTGCTTGGCAATTGCATCAAGAACAGCATCCAGCGTATGCTTCCGGAAATGCATGTAAGTAGGGCTGGGGGAAGGAACTCGTTTAAATCTAGTCGGTAGTTCAAGGTTCACCTATAGCGTACCTAGGTCATGATCAACTGCTTGCCCATCCTTCAGTTTAATGTTAATTTAATTCGTTTCCTTATTGCGTTTTTTAACGTGTGGCGCTTAGTTTACTATCGTTACGTCTCTTTGCATAGCTCTTTCTTTATTTTCTTTTTTCGTTTTTTATCCTTAAACTTTTATTCACATTTAGTTTTCTTGTGTTTTATTTTGTGTTTAATTTTTTAGTTTGTAAGTTTTGCTTTTTTATTCTGTTTTATTTATTTATGCTTCTAAAATGACTTCTTTTGTCAAATTATCAATATATGTTTTTATAATTCAATTTCGCTGCATATCTTTCGTCAGACTGGTATTGAATCTCTCGGTTTCCCATCGCTTGATCCGTACGAGACCAAGAGCACCTACATCGATTACAAGCGCAACCAAATGTCGGCTTCGCTTCACGTTAAAAACTCCAAAACGTACGGCATGAGCAAGGCCCGGATTCTGGACGCACGGGCGACAGCCACGGACAAGTCTTTGAACCTTGCCGTCGATGTGCACTTCCCGGAGATCGTCATTGATGGATACTTCAAGGGCGAGGGACGCTTCAACAGTATTAAGCTGGCGTCGAAGGGCTACTTTAACAACACCATGTGTAAGTAACCCTTTGAATTACGTCCACCAACAGCCAATGTCACTTGATGTATCTTATATTTTATGATTCCAGCTGACGTTACGACCACCTGGACGATGTCGGGAAGCGTGAAGGAACGTGACGGCGAGGAATATCTGGAGATCGAAAGCTTCGACATGGCTCCTGAGGTAGCTAACATGAAGATTTACGCCACGGGACTGTTCCCCGATCCAGAATTGAGTAAGTGCCGGACGAGAATTTCTATTCGACAGTGTACTGATGGTCGGTCTCCCTGTCTTTCTAGATCAAATCGCTCTGGAGTTTGTCAACCAGTACTGGCCAATGTTCTACAAGGAGTTGCTGCCCAGCTCCCGGGAAGTATGGGAACCGGTGATGGTCGAGCTGGTGAACAAAATATTCCTAGGTGTTCCGTACCGACGACTTCTGCCGAAGCAGCAGCAGTAAAAACTAACTAACCGGCTCACCGTTTCGCTGGAATGTGGCCGAACGTTTTGTGTAGGTTTTTCGTCATAAGCAAGCAGGTTAATTTGTTGTAATAAACGATCATGATATCACTCTTTCTCAGTGGATGATCAATCCCCTTGGAGGCCCAAGGCGGAATTATAGTTGGGGCCTCTAATTTCAAAAACGATGGAGGGAGGGAAGGGGAACATTGAGGGGACTTGAAATGAGACAAGTCGAAAAGCGCAGTTAGAAGGGGCCTACTCCGCCTACCGTTTGATCCGCCGCTGGGCCACCCCAAATCACCATCTTCGAATACAATAACGGAACCGGCTATATCACCACCAACAACAGTTACCACTGTACCTGCACTCTTCTAAATGGAGCTACAACCATACGTGCGCCAACTTCGAGAAGCTGCACGTGGTGGAATTTACAACTACAGCATCCAAGGAGCACTTTGCCATCGAATTGGTTCGCTCGCTGTTCTTCCGGGATATTCGCCGTGCAACACTCAGTTATACTTCTTCGATCTTAACTTAACTTTACAAAACATTCAAGCACCAGTAGTTGGTGGTGGACATAATCGATATTGTCTGTCCTGCAGCGAGTATTTATCACTCGCAATCTCCTAACTCGGATGTTCAGTCATACATATGAACGCATGTCTTTTCGCGATGAGCTGCGCCTTTGTCTCCTTTCACATATACCAGGTATTGACCAGTGCCGGAACAACGCACCGACTGCAGGTGAGATAGGTCATGTGCAGTGGAGGATCAATCCCCTTGGAGGCCCAGGGCGGAATTTTTCAAGGGGGCCCCATAATTTTGCTACGGCATTATCGGTGTTAGGGAGATGAACTTCAAACATAATGTAACAACACCAGCAAAGTCTCGGAAAGAAAGCTCCCTTGCGTACATCTCAGAGTTCTGTTGCGTAGCCCTGTAAACGGGCCTAGTAAGCTAGTCTCTATATATAAACGTTTGTATGCGCTAAGGAGAACGATAACGCCACTACTTGGATCGCCATTAGCTGGTACGAAATTCCATACAAAACCAGCTGTTTTCAGATTGCCGATACCAGGAGAGCATCCACGGAAGAAGTAGCACCTAGTACAACAATTTTGGTCGAAAACCGCCGAAAGGTATGCAATGTTTAAACACTAACTTTCCCGTTGGTCGAGAAAAATTTCTTCGAAAACTACCTGTTTCCGAATGTATAATACCAGGAGAGCATCCACGGAAGAGGTAGCACCTAGTACAGCAATTTTGGTCGAAAACCGCCGAAAGGTATGCAATGTTTAAACACTAACTTTCCCGTTGGTCGTGAAAAATTTCTTCGAAAACTACCAGTTTCCGAATTTAAAGTACCAGGAGAGCATACACGGAAGAGGTAGCTCCTGGTACTAGCGCCGTAAGGTATGCAATGTTTATACACTAACTTTGCAACCAACTTGCAACGCAATGCGCCGTAAGGTATGCAATGTTTATACACTAACCTTGCAACCAACTTGCAATGCAAGTTTGGTGCATGCAAGAAACTTGCAGCAAGATGGCGCCCAACTTCGTACTTGCATGCAAGTTCTTGCATGCAAGTTTGCAGGCAAGTTCTTGCATGCAAGTTTGCATGCAAATTCTTGCATGCAAACTTGCATACAAACTTGCATACAAGTTCTTGTATGCAAGTTTGCATGCAAGAATTTGCATGCAAACTTGCATGCAAGAACTTGCCTGCAAACTTGCATGCAAGAACTTGCATGCAAGTACGAAGTTGGGCGCCATCTTGCTGCAAGTTTCTTGCATGCACCAAACTTGCATTGCAAGTTGGTTGCAAGGTTAGTGTATAAACATTGCATACCTTACGGCGCATTGCGTTGCAAGTTGGTTGCAAAGTTAGTGTATAAACATTGCATACCTTACGGCGCGAGTACCAGGAGCTACCTCTTCCGTGTATGCTCTCCTGGTACTTTAAATTCGGAAACTGGTAGTTTTCGAAGAAATTTTTCACGACCAACGGGAAAGTTAGTGTTTAAACATTGCATACCTTTCGGCGGTTTTCGACCAAAATTGCTGTACTAGGTGCTACCTCTTCCGTGGATGCTCTCCTGGTATTATACATTCGGAAACAGGTAGTTTTCGAAGAAATTTTTCTCGACCAACGGGAAAGTTAGTGTTTAAACATTGCATACCTTTCGGCGGTTTTCGACCAAAATTGTTGTACTAGGTGCTACTTCTTCCGTGGATGCTCTCCTGGTATCGGCAATCTGAAAACAGCTGGTTTTGTATGGAATTTCGTACCAGCTAATGGCGATCCAAGTAGTGGCGTTATCGTTCTCCTTAGCGCATACAAACGTTTATATATAGAGACTAGCTTACTAGGCCCGTTTACAGGGCTACGCAACAGAACTCTGAGATGTACGCAAGGGAGCTTTCTTTCCGAGACTTTGCTGGTGTTGTTACATTATGTTTGAAGTTCATCTCCCTAACACCGATAATGCCGTAGCAAAATTATGGGGCCCCCTTGAAAAATTCCGCCCTGGGCCTCCAAGGGGATTGATCCTCCACTGCACATGACCTATCTCACCTGCAGTCGGTGCGTTGTTCCGGCACTGGTCAATACCTGGTATATGTGAAAGGAGACAAAGGCGCAGCTCATCGCGAAAAGACATGCGTTCATATGTATGACTGAACATCCGAGTTAGGAGATTGCGAGTGATAAATACTCGCTGCAGGACAGACAATATCGATTATGTCCACCACCAACTACTGGTGCTTGAATGTTTTGTAAAGTTAAGTTAAGATCGAAGAAGTATAACTGAGTGTTGCACGGCGAATATCCCGGAAGAACAGCGAGCGAACCAATTCGATGGCAAAGTGCTCCTTGGATGCTGTAGTTGTAAATTCCACCACGTGCAGCTTCTCGAAGTTGGCGCACGTATGGTTGTAGCTCCATTTAGAAGAGTGCAGGTACAGTGGTAACTGTTGTTGGTGGTGATATAGCCGGTTCCGTTATTGTATTCGAAGATGGTGATTTGGGGTGGCCCAGCGGCGGATCAAACGGTAGGCGGAGTAGGCCCCTTCTAACTGCGCTTTTCGACTTGTCTCATTTCAAGTCCCCTCAATGTTCCCCTTCCCTCCCTCCATCGTTTTTGAAATTAGAGGCCCCAACTATAATTCCGCCTTGGGCCTCCAAGGGGATTGATCATCCACTGAGAAAGAGTGATATCATGATCGTTTATTACAACAAATTAACCTGCTTGCTTATGACGAAAAACCTACACAAAACTCCGCCCAACAAACAACGCCCAACTTCGTACTTGCATGCAACAAACTTGCATGCAAGTTTGCAGGCAAGTTCTTGCATGCAAGTTTGCATGCAAATTCTTGCATGCAAACTTGCATACAAACTTGCATACAAGTTCTTGTATGCAAGTTTGCATGCAAGAATTTGCTTGCAAGAACTTGCATGCAAGTTCGCATGCAAGTTTGTTGCATGCAAGTACGAAGTTGGGCGCCATCTTGCTGCAAGTTTCTTGCATGCACCAAACTTGCATTGCAAGTTGGTTGCAAGGTTAGTGTATAAACATTGCATACCTTACGGCGCATTGCGTTGCAAGTTGGTTGCAAAGTTAGTGTATAAACATTGCATACCTTACGGCGCAGTACCAGGAGCTACCTCTGCCGTGTATGCTCTCCTGGTACTTTAAATTCGGAAACTGGTAGTTTTCGAAGAAATTTTTCACGACCAACGGGAAAGTTAGTGTTTAAACATTGCATACCTTTCGGCGGTTTTCGACCAAAATTGCTGTACTAGGTGCTACCTCTTCCGTGGATGCTCTCCTGGTATTATACATTCGGAAACAGGTAGTTTTCGAAGAAATTTTTCTCGACCAACGGGAAAATTAGTGTCCTGGTCCTGGTGCAATTTCGTTTATACTTTAAAGTCACAAAGTCGATATTCTTCTCTGCATTTAATTTATCACATAGAAAAAAATGTTTTATATAACCAAGGAAGATATTTTTGATCAATTTTCTACCTTGTAAATTAATTTTTTTTTTGCTATAATTTAACTTTGTTTTAAAATTTTCAAAAATCAAACAATAGGCACAAATTTATTGGGGCCCCCAACACGGCGAGGCCCTAGGCGACCGCCTACTCCGCTCACCGTTTGATCCGCCGCTGCTCTTTCTGGAATGGTAAAATTATTAAAAAAAGGTATTGGCTGTGTTTTTTTTTGTTGTACTGGAGTTTAAAGGAAGTTAATGATCATCATGCGTTGTTTGAGGTATTCAAACATTTCATCATACTTCTCCGAGTCTAATCAATGTCGGGAAAATACGTATAAGCCCTAGCTATTTGTCAATTTCACAACGATCGATGCGTCTGTTTTGACGCGAACGAGAATTCGTGAACATTCACCCACGTTGATTAACAAAATTGGCACACTGATACTGCCACAAACGTTAGGTTTAATCCGTTCCTCACGAATCAAGGAACAGGCCCCGTAACCTTTCAGCAACATGATTTGCGTCAGCAAAACCATTTCTTACACCATTCTCTCACTTATCTGACGCATAACAATAAACAGAACCGAAACATAAAACACTATAGTCCGAGAGATCATGATTAAATGTCCCTTTTATATTATCTTTGAATGATAAATGCTAATGGTAATGGTGTTTATACAGCTAGATATGAATAGAAACCTTTCAACACTTTCGGGATGCCTTATTGGCATGAGAATGGATGCTCGCAGCACAAAAAAAACTAGCATTGTATCAATTAACATAATGAAGTTCCATCCATTGGTAGTAGCGAAAAACAATGCTTGGCTGTAATGAAAGTAATGTTTGTGATACTCCGGTAATGTTGCGCCTGAAACCCTTCTCAGAGAGGGTTGGAGGTTTGGTGGGGTGACCATTGTTCGCATGAGCATTGACCAGGGTGCACAAAGGCTCATAGTTTGATCGGCCCTCAGCTCAGCTCCAAAAAAGGGAAACTTTATTAAGAGAAAAGTCATTGTAATGCTTTGGGTGGATGGAAAAGTTCTTTGCATATTTCTGTATTTTTTTTGTTTCCAGTTGACCCATTTATCGCCAAAAGCTTAAACACTAGAAACATACAGCTAATTATTGTTCTTTATTCCAATTCTCCCCTATCGACTAATCTAGTTCGGATCGTTCTTAAGCCGCCACTATACACCGGCTACACTTTCCCGCTGACCTGATCGTAATCGTCCTGCCCGAACCGGCTAATGGGAAGGTTGGGCCCGCTAACAGGCCCCCCTCCTTTTAAACGCACATATATGGTGCACGAACACCGGTAACTATTTATTCTTGTGATGGGGCACGCGAACGACGAACGACAGCCAGCCGGGTCAGGCCGGGCTGACTACGATCGCTAGCGGGAGATTTTTTTCGCGCTACTCCGAATTATCGATCGACCGGATGGTGGAAAGGAAGACAGGCCTGCGCGCGTGGTAAAAGCAAGCAAATGGCAGAGGTGTCGGCTGAATGGGTACAATGACAGAGTTGTCCATTTGCCAGCATTCGGACCGGAATGATAGAACGAAAGAAGGACAGACGCTGAAGCTTTGGGGAGGCTTAAAGACATCAATGTTTAGAAAGGGAACAGCGAAAGGAGCTGCGGAAAAGGGTTGTGGTTGCGAAGGGGGTTAGTGTACTGGTAGGCTGAAACAAGTGAAACACCACGCTACTTACTGGTGTTTCGTGTTTGTCTTCAGTGAACACAGTGACGCCCGAAAGAAACTGTTATAACCAATATATTTTTCTTCGTTTTAGTCATCTGTTTTCCAATGTAATACCTCATTGAAAGCTTTGCGTTATAAATTTCTCTCGTATTTATCGTTATGTTTGCTTATATTTTAACAACTTCTATTAACTTTTTAATATTTATATGACTTGGAATATTGGAAGGTCTAAGTTATATTATTTAGTTTACAACAATAAAACTTTTTATTTATCTTTCTAGAGCTAACTAAAAGATCATCTAGCAGTAGTATAACATTTTTGCCCAACACTGTAGCAGCTCTGTCCATCGGGGTTGATGGGTGATCCGTACGAAGCTTCTACTACGAGACGCCCGCGTCCGCGCCATAGTTTGAATCTTGCGTGACCACACACGCGTGCGATCGGTGTTTTTTTTTTGTTCTGCCAAACACTAACCGCGCAACACCAGGTCCGATACGCGAGTCCGATTCTCCCGATGTTTCACGCACCAAACCATGCGCTCACGAGCGCGTAGTAGTTGTCTTCGATCGGGAATTAGCGGGACGGGATCATCGCGCATCGGGACACGGCACATTCCCGGAGGACCAGCGCAGAAGAAGTGAAGAGAAACAACACACAAACCCCACCCATACACACACACACACTCGGACGGTTTTCCCCTGAAGTGCAGCAGGAAGCGGGCAGGAACACGGGACAGGAACGATTCCGTGTGTGCGTGCACCGGGAGCTCTGTGTCTATATAAAACGGTCATCAATAAGCTGGCCGCATTACAGTTCAATTTCAAACGGTTTCGAGTCAATGTCACGGGCACGTCCACGGCGCGGCACTGTCCCGGTTCGCGGTTCGTTCAATTATTCGGCAGCACTTTGCTAGTGATCTACATCGCGAGTAGAACAGAAGTGATAAAAGTGCTTTAATTTGATAGTTACTTAAAAAAAACAAGATCATTTATATCGATCGATTGCATGAAGTGTTTTATAGTGAGGTACAAAAAAACAGCGATCGTGCAAGTGTACAATTCGGTGGTGACAAAGTGTCACAATGCGACTGATTTGTGTGATCATAGTAGCGTTGTGTTTGTCGGTGGATGTGTGGGGGGTAAATGTGGATAAAGCTGAGCCACATTCAAGTGAGGATACAGTTGTAATTGAAGGTAAAGTGAGAAAAAACCGATTAAAATGTTAATATGAATTTTGAACGAGGGTTCGTCGCTTGTTCGTTTTGTATGAGAAATCAAAAGACTTCAACGCGCGAAAGGGCAAAGAATTAATTTGTGCACATTGGATTCAAATTAATTGTTGTGCAATTGTTACTTAATTTGATTTTAAGTTGCAATAGAAATAATAAACTTTTATGATTTTGATAATTTTTATTTAAACAAACACAAAAAAAGAAAAATAAAAAAAATAAAAAAATGAAATACGAAACATGGAAGATCCTCATCCGATCTGATCTTCAGATGTACTTCGTGTTTTTGCAAGCATTGTGCATTGGTACACTTGTTCCTGCGTGGTTCCTGTGTACACGCATTTAAAAAAGCAAACTGCGTAGTTTCAAGCCATACTTTGCACACACGCACACGCCACATTTACACCAGGAGCATTGAACCATGCAACCGCCCAAACAGCGCACATTCAGTATCGGACGTTCCTCGCCTTGCTAATCACAAACCCCATCGGTGGGCTTTCCGACGTGACAAAGGCGTTGAAAAATGTCCCAAACAAAGAAACGGTTGGTAGGAATCAGGATCTTCTGGTCTGGGAGTGTACACGTTGTGCCATTTAGCTTTGACATTTTGTGCGTTCCGTTTGTTGAGCGTGTGCACGGCCGAGAGTGGCGAAACAGGTGGTTCTGGATCTTAAGACAGAAGATACCCCTATAGGAACTGGTCTCACATCACGATGCAGACGGTCGAGGACGGGCATGGTAAGAACAATTGCAAAAGCTGAAACTGGTAGGTACCGGTTTCGGGGTGGCATGATCTAAGAACCTTACCATGCTCTCTATCTAGTGGAGCAAGTTGAGATAAAGGAAGAAGTAAAACCTCCGAACAACAGGACAGATCTTTCATTTTTTTTGGGGAAGGAGGGAAATAATGCGATTGTTCTTAATGTTTGAAATTGTCTGCACCACGTCATCGTGAAACAATTTCCGCTTAAACAATGCGCACCGAAGCTAAGATGCTTAAGCACCGCTCGAAAACAAACAAAACACACACCCATTTTACATGCCCCGTACACGAAACAACGCGAGATCGAGGGACCCGGAAGACAGTGAGCGCGTAGCCAACAGAAATGGGGCAAGTGAAAAGGATCGCAAGCAAACGGGAAAATCCAACGCATTGCAGCACCTTGCGAAATGTGTCAGCCGCGTGCCATCCCAAAGGCCGACAGGCACCGTTGAGGAAGACAAACTAGTGCTTTCCACATTACGCGCGCGTAAATGAAGCGGGAGCGAGGGTACAAACGTCCCAGGCGTGGAATGAGACCGCAGCGAGTGTACGGTGTTGGGTGTTTATTACTTGCCATGCGGTTCATAGACGATTCCGATCAGGTACGCAACCGGCGTAAAATGTTCGGTAGACGGACTTCATCACATGCCGGTCTGGGTAGTAGTCATCACACTAGGAGTCATCCCAGGTCACTATGGGTGGCTACACGGCATGCGTTAAAATCAGTACAATCAAAGATCGTTAAATGTTTTATTTAATGTATTCGAAGTTTATGAATGACTTTCAAAGTAGCAAGTAGAGATGGAACTCTCAATAAACTCTAATGTAAAACCAATACCTCTAAGTTGAACTTTATAATGAATATAATCTGTCCACTCTCTGCTGCTGCTATGTTTATCCACTCACACTGTTTGACCAGAACTAAATTAAATTTTAATCGATCAACAAAGGCACGCATTCGCCCATTAACGGCTGAATGGGTTGATAAGTCTGCAAACAACTAATTACAGGCTAGCTAATGGTTGGGCTGGATGGATCGTGCACGGAACGTAACTTTTAATTAACGATCCTTTCGTTCGGGATCTTCTGTGCCAAGATCCAATCCACGGATCGAAAGAGGGCAGCAATGGATGAATAAACTATGCTATTGCTACGCAAAACTGATTAAGCGCAACAGCAAACACAATGGATATTGGAAACACGCACTCACACATCTGGAGGAAAATTCCTTTGGGGAAGGACGGCCGTTTCAAAGTGCCGATCATGCTGCAACATGCAACCACGTCTAATGGGAGCATTGTATTGGATTGATATTCCGCCCTTCAACAATCCCTGATTTATGTGCAAGACCTCAGCCCATCCCAACCCAAACCATCCACCGGATGAAGAAACCGGCGTTTCTTCTGCACAGTTCCTCTATAATAGAATTTATTTTGCAACTCCTCCAACCAGTGGGGCGGGATTCTGCTGCTTCTGGTTGGGAAAACGGAAAGTACTGTAACGGTAGTCGGTAGGCTAGCTGATGCTTTTAGCACCTACATTTACGATCGTGTTGTTTTACGACCATGCTTGGACAATGTCCAGCCTTTGATTCCGCTCCCGGGGTGGCTCATTAGCACGGTGAATAATGGATTTACGAGGGGTAATCTGGAAGTTCGTAGGAAGAAAGGTGAGTCTTCGGAGGAATTTCACTCCGAGCAAAGGTGCAATGATGAACATTTTTCCTGGTGAATGTTTGTCAGGTAAAGAGGAACGAGTGAAAAGCGAGGTAAATAAGTTATCCTGGCTATTAGTAGCAATTATTTCCTCTAACAAAGAATAGACCAAATCATTACTAAGGAATGACACATTTCAAAGGAAGCTTTGTATCTTTGCTAGTGCTTAATTATTACAGCAAAACATATTCCAATTTACACATTCGGAACGTTTTTTGCATTGAATATTCAATAGTATGTTCTTTGCGCAGTCTAAAGTTAGCAGGAAAAGTTCAAAATAATATGTTCCTTGCATATTATGCAACTTTATACAGTTAAGAAACAAAATGCTTCCTTTTCCTTTGAATTCAAACACTCGCACCGAAGGCTGTTGACCTCAGCGGGATGTTGTATTTTTAGCTGCAACACCGAAACATTGCTAAGGTCATGCGGTTTCCTCTTATTACCAAGCGTTCCAGATTCCATTTTTTACTGTTTTCTTTACCTTTGGATGTTCTTCCACCCGGTTACAGTTCCTTTTCTCCTGAACATGGACGTGGTGAATCATGCGTGAGCTGTCTGGTTTCTCAACCCAAACCACAAGCCTGGCCAAATTCTCGAGCCCCATTCGAGGGTCCGCATAACACAACACAAGCTGGTATAGGGGGGGCACAACTATCTACCGTTTGATTGATATTTCTCGAGCGACGATCAACCGGCCAGATCGATCATCATTTCTTCCGATCTCTGCGCCCCCCAAACCTGTTCCCCTTTCCTTTCCTGACGTTTTTTTTTTCTCCCCTTTTCGTTTTATCGTCGCCGATGATCGGCCGTTCTGCTTTCATTGTGCTGGCAGCTCCATTCGGTTGGTTAATATGTAAATTTATTCAAATACTGCCACCCCGAAGGTGTGAACGAACTTTCAAATAAAAACAAAAATATCAATCCAACGAGCAAGTGAACGAATAAGCGACAACACAAAAAAAGAGCCAACACACGAAATAAGTAAAACAAATACTTATCTTTTCGTGTGTGTGATACTGTTTTTTTTTTAAATATATATTACGTTAATGTTCTTTTGTAATCCGTGCAGCGCTGGAGTGGTTTGATGGTTTTGTTTTTCCTTTTCTTTTGTTTGGCACAGAAATTCGTTCAATTTTAGAGGGTTGAGGGTAGAGGGTTGAATGATTGAATCGATACAATGACGATTGATTCGAATAATTTGCGCCACTTGACAGTGATTTATGGTGTTTTGGCAGTGGACCGTCATCCTTTAAGTTTCCTTCACGAGAGCTTATATGCGTGTATTCTTTTAATAGTATTAACAATATAGATATCAAAAATGATGAAACAAATCTTGTACTTGATTAAACAATCTAAATTAACAGGTCGCTGGTTATTGATAGCAATATTCAGTTGAAATTCAAAGATTAAATATGCTTTGGTCTGTTAATACCATCAGTGAAACTTGATAAACAATAACATCAAATGACTATACTTACCTACTTATTCGGCGCTAAAACCTCTTCGGGGTTCTGGCCTGCTGTGGGAGTCCTCTTAATCGCTCTCGCCGCTTGGCGGACGCTTCAACGTCATCACTCCATCTCAATTTGGGCCTCTGTCCATGTGGAAGACCTAAGAGGACTTCTCTGGGTCGTCTGGTGTCATTCTACTGACGTGACCAACACACCGGCACCTAGCTAATGTAATTGGCTGTACGACAGTAAGTTTGCCGTACACCTCGCAGAGCTCGTCATTGTAGCTACTCCTCCATCCTTCTGCGTATTTTACTCTCGATCGCGGCTAAGAAGGTTTGGTCAATTTTGAACAAGGTCCCTGTCTCAGGGATGTATGCGAGTACTGGAGCTACCACTGCTTATAATCTAGCCAGTATTTCAGCGTATTTACGATCCAGTTCAGGAAATCTCAATGTATCTGTCAACGTTCCTATAATTAAAAACAATATAAGCGCATTTAATAAGCATCATTTTGATGTGGATCGGAATATTTCATACAAATCAGACGGAAATCGTGCAAGAGGTAAAAGTGTAGAATTGTATTGCATACTTTTAGGCATAAGCATTGAACACAAGCATGTGTTAAACACAAATTAGTTTGAAACAGTACAATTGTGTTGATTATGAATAGATATTAGTCATGAGATATGAATGTAGGACAAACATACTGGGCGGTGTGAAGATAGTGTGAGACGTATCAAGCGTTAGCAAATACTTACTACGAAATATATCCTTAAAGTACACTTTCATACGTTTGTCTTTCATAAACAGCCGATCAACCGCCACCTCGACAGCCACGCCAAGTGTGGCTGAACGCTCACGTGCCGCATGCCGACTGGAAGCAGGCACTGGGCGACGGCAGCCCGTGTCTTACCGCCAAGGGACATCTGGGCTTCTGCACCTCGTTCCGTAAGTGCTATCCATACTTTAAGGTGCCCGATCTGAGCGTCTGGGAGTCATGGGTGCTCGGTAACTACGACACCTGCAGCTACTTCAACGAGCAGGGCCGCCAAGCGTTCGGTGTGTGCTGCACCAACCCCATCACACCCCTTCCGATCGATTCCAATCCCGTCATAGAGGGCGTCCCGGGCGTAGTGCTGCCACCGTTCAGTGCCACCGGTGGTACCGGGCTGGGCGAACCGATCAAACCACCGAACAAGAACAACAACTATCCGAGTTGGCCACCACCAATCCCGACCCATCCGCCGGATCATACGCCCGCCACTCATCCACCGTCGTTCGGTGGACCCGAGCCACCGACCACCGTTGCCTCCGTTGGTCCCGTTTCGGAACCAACGCAACGGCCTTCAACCACGTGGCCTACACGACCGCAGGTGCCGCAGGTTCCCAATCAACCGACACCGTCACCGGTACAACCGATTGGTGTTTGGCCACCACCCGTACCCACCCATCCACCGCTGGAGATTTCCACCCTGCCACCCTCCTCGTCCGGTGTCGTGAGCGAACCATCGAACGTTGGCTGTGGTGTGAAAAATGGCAATCCGGTAAGTGGGATGATAATCGGTGTACGAATCGCACACAAACGATGCACGATACATCATCGGAGGCGTTGTTCGCATGGAATGACGCAAACCCAGCGACGATTAATGCATTTTTTTGGGCGGGAAGATTGCTCTTTAAACAGCTTATAATATTATTTACAATTATTTACCACACGCAAATAGGACTGTGAAAGCTTCGAACATGCATCGAAAATTGCATCGATGAGTAATCACGTTTAATAGAGGCATTCAATCTTTAAAAATATTTGCCTTCGTCAAATCAACATTGAACTAACTCTTGTGAAGCTTACTTTAAAAATACATAACATTAAATATCATGCAAGAACTACACAGAGAACATTTCCGCCTGAATGTGTGCAACATTTTAACATTACTGTCCCAATAACTACTACTACCGCTTTATGCACTTTTCTAGGACACGGAGCGAATTGTTGGTGGTCACAATGCGGATCCGAATGAGTGGCCTTGGGTAGCGGCCCTTTTTAACAATGGACGACAGTTTTGTGGTGGATCACTGATCGATAGCATTCACATCCTGACGGCGGCCCATTGCGTTGCCCAGTAGGTAGAAGTTTCGTCCTTACGCGGCATTGCAAATTCAATCCTTCTTCTCTTCGCTCATTTTCCCCATTTTCTCAATAGTATGAGCTCCTACGACGTGGCACGTCTGTCAGTGAAGCTCGGCGATCACAACATCCGATCGAACACGGAGGTACAACACGTGGAGCGGCGCGTAAAGCGACTCGTCCGTCATCGAGGGTTCGATTCGCGTACGTTGGTAAGTGGATGACTTATTGCTGCCGTGCTCTATCAGAATGTCTTCGTAAGCTGTCTTTCTTCTCCACAGTACAACGATGTGGCCGTCCTGACGATGGACCAACCGGTACCGTTTACGAAGCAGGTGCGACCGATCTGTCTGCCGGCAGCAGATAACACGCGTGCTTACAATGGCCATACGGCTACCGTGATCGGTTGGGGAAGCTTGAGAGAAAGTATGTATGAGACGTTTTTAAGGTAAGCTACGACACTTACCGTTTGTTTGATGTTTGTGCACAGATGGACCACAGCCGGCAATCCTGCAGGAGGTGAATCTACCGATCTGGACGAACAACGAGTGTCGCATCAAATACGGTCCTGCGGCACCGGGTGGCATTATCGATACGATGCTTTGTGCCGGACAGGCAGCCAAGGATTCTTGCAGTGTATGTGTCTTTTTGCAGGAAGTGGGAATAATTTAATGAGATCTTGTCCTTCCCGATAGGGTGACTCGGGTGGTCCATTGATGGTGAACGATGGCAAGTGGACGCAGGTCGGTGTCGTTTCCTGGGGTATCGGATGTGGAAAGGGCCAGTATCCTGGCGTTTATACACGCGTCACCGCCTTCCTGCCGTGGATTAAGAAAAACATCAACGACGCCTGAGGAAGGTGCTGAGACCGTAGATGATCCGCAACATAATTGCCATCCGTAAAAGTGCCGCTTACTCCGTATCCTTTCCGTACTGCCTGTCTTGGACGTTACTCCTACTTAAAAGCAGGCATTGTTTACACAAAAAATAAACGAGTGACTGAACGAACGCTGTGGAGGTTACAGTTTTTGCTAGTCAAACTTTAAAATGAGAACATTTCAATTTAATTTCGGAACATTGCATAAAACCCCCTACAATATCGATTTGTTATTAAATTGTGAAATTTATTAATTCAATTAGTCCATTTACGCGTGATCCGTTTTATTTCTTCTCCATGTGCACCAAGAGGGGTGTGAAACTCACCACTGGTTGGATCCACTTGGTTGGATAATATTGGTTCAATGGTTACAAGATTTGACCCGCTCGTGGTACACCTTTCACCTTACTGCAACATCTCCTGGTTTGTTTTTTACGTTTAGTTTGTTTTAATGCTGTTGGTTGTGTTGTTCTTGTTTTGTTTTGCATGTGGATGTGTGTGCGTGTATCATTGTATTTTTATGTTTTAAAGTTTTTACCACTTTAGTAAAAATGAACGCTTAAGTTTGCATTAATTACCATTTTAAAAATTGTTCATCGCGAACTGTACTACGTTCGACTGCCGAAGGCATTGATATTCATTTAGACACTGTTTGTAACAAGTTATGTTTCAGTTATGTACTTTCGCTGCTGTTCCGGTTTAAATAATTCTCTCTCAGCTATACACTCTCTGCACTGTTTCTCACTCGCGGTTTTTCTCCATTCGGGTGCATGGGTGAGTGAATTACGATTAGAAGGAAAATATCACGATCAAAGTATATGTATATAGATCAATACAATGCAGCAGCATATTGGTATAATTTGTATTAAAAAAGGGGAAAGGAATACAAGTACCGCAAGTAAATGTGTTCCCAGCTTATAACGAACATCAAAGCTAATACTTTGAAGCTAAAAAGCAACCCGGGGACACGGTAAAAACTAATAACTTGAATATTTAATGCGCTTATAAAGGTAAATAATGTTCAGCACTGCCGTACGCAACACCGAAACGAGTGCGTTCGTTGCGTCGAAAGTTAGGAATAAATAAATAAAAAAACAAACAAAACCGTACGCTTAGGAGAGCTTCGAATACGATGGTGGTGAGAACTTTTTGCGCAAGAATTTTAGAATGTACAGCGGAAGACAGGAGACGAGTGTGATGACCAGCACTTTCCACAGGAAATCCCACGACCAGATAAACTCCCAGTCTGAAAGTAAAAACGCGAGCAAACAAACATATGAAAGGCGTGAAGTAACCGATCGAGACCGGTCATAATGCTTACCGAAATATTCGTGCAGCACGGCAAGAGAGACAATGTACAGCACCAGACTGAACAGTTCCGCTATAACCATCAATCTGGAAGAGATAGATTCGGTTGTTGTGTTTTTTACAAGCCGGCATAGAATTATCTTATCACTAGCTAACGCATGTAAACACTCACTTGTGCCACGTACGAATGGTTAATGCAACCATTATCAGCTCCGTAAGAATGAGGGCCGAAAAGCTGATTGCTACGATATGAATGAATTCGTCCTCAAACAAAATCAGCGCACCGTACATGATCACACCGCCTGCAAGTGAGTAAAGATGCATCATTAACAATTTGCCACCGTGTACGAAATTCCTTGCAGAGTGCCCTTACCTTGATAGATACTGATCAACACCCACATGAAGAACGTTTTGTAGCTTAAGCTGCGGCCCTTGGACAGCTCCTTGTAAAGCTCGGGATACGTAATCGCAATGTTCGCACTAATGTCCTGATCGAGCACGAGTGAAAACACCGGAAACATTGTGTACAGTGTCGCGTATCCGACCATCAGAAAACCCTGATAAAGCGCCACCGAAGACAGGTAGAACACGGCCGAAAAGACCGCTTGCATGGTCGATATGATCAACCCTCGATGAATGACGAACTGCGAAAGGGCAGCCGAACGCTTGTACGAACGCCGACCGTGCACGATCAGCAGCCGCGCAATGTGTGAAAACTGCGGTATGCTAAAATCTCCCGCCAGTGACGCTTGTTTGCCTTCACGTCCCTCAATACCAATACCCGCATCTGCTTGCTGGATCATGCTCACATCATTGCCACCATCTCCAACGGCGCACGTGCGTTTTTTCGAGTACTTTTGAATCAACGATACGACCTGCGCCTTTTGCGTGGGACTGCAGCGACAGCAAACGACCGCCGGGCAGGCCGTCGCTAACTCCATAAACTCGGGCTGATAGTACTGCAGGCACACCTCAAGGCTCTCGCCGGACACAACCAGCGCACAGTCCTGCTTCCGCCGGAACTGGTTTAGCTCCAGATGGGCGTCCGTGCGTGTGAGCACACTCTTCAGTACGTGTATGCTTTGGTTGCGCCCAACAAGATGCGACGACTTTGCAATACAGGTGGCCGTCTCGAGCTTATCGCCGGTCAGCATCCAAATCTTAATGCCCGCGTTACGCAGCAGTTCGAGCGTTGGTCGTACCCGTTCCTGCAACCGATCCTCGACACCGGTCAGACAGAGAAGTTCCATCTCACGCTCGAGACTCTCGATAACAGCGGCCACCTTTGTAACGCGATCGGTAACGCTCACCTTAGCCGCATTGTAACGCATCACGAAATCGTTGTAATGTTCCTCCGACAATACCTTTTTCGCTACTACGAGCGTTCGGAGACCCTCGCGTGCCATATTGCCACTCTCCTCCGCCAGCCAATCATTGTACTGCACAATGCCGGACATAACGACATCGGCACCTTTCAGATAGAAGGTTATCTCGCCACCATTTAGCTCACGCACTATAATTCCCATGCGCTTGTTTTCGCTCGTAAATGGGAACGTTTGCAGTATTTGGTACTTCATCAATCCCGGTGCACCGGCGGCAATGATCGAATTCAGTGACGTCACACTGCCACCGCTCGACGGGGAATTGAGGTCGGTTTTAGAGTTCACCGACAGGTTCGTAACGGTCGTGTTGATGGAAGCGTTCTCGTTCATGTTTGAACCACGCGCACCATTACTTTCGCGAGTAGCGTCGCGTATCTGTAGCGTCATATGGTTCAGGTCCCGCTGTACCAGCGTCAATCCGACCGATTCCGTCCATTTTACCAGTGCGATCTCATCCGGGCTGGACGCTTGGTACGTTTTCTCCGTTGTAGTCGTCTTTCCCGCCGATGGTTCACCGGCTTGACTTTCTACGGAAATTGACCGAGAAGGTGATTGTCGTCGTTCCGTGCCGGAGGTGGAAGACAGAGAGCTACTTCCACCGTTACTACTGCTACTTTCATACACCGGTGTAACGTTGTGACAGAGCGCGAGCGCTTTTACTGATTCCCAAATACGCCATCCGTCCGGTTTACGCAGTCTCGGTTGATACTCGGCACCGTGATCGTCCGGTGATGCATCGGCCGGTGTCGTAAGTGTCCCGTACACGGATTGAATGGCGGCCGACACCATCGGAAAAGTGTCCCGACCATACGCAGCCGTACCGACGTGGATCTTTTTAAAGATCATCTCGTTCTGCGTTAGGGTACCAGTTTTATCCGTCAGCAGATACGACATGCGCCCAAGCTCCTCCGGGATGGTAGTGGAACGCACCACCGTACCCTTGATTTCATCGTCATTTTGAATCTGCCACGAGTAGAACGCTTTGCCCATGTCGAGGTTCACGCGCAAGCTGATCGGGATGATGTAGGAAAACAGCAGCACAAACCGGAACATATAGCGATACCAGGGTCCGTTGAATCCCTTCAGACACATCATTGCGAATGACAGCCCGATGACGGCACAGAACAGGACCTTTGTGAGATTATTAATTTCCAGATCGAGCAGACCCACTTTTGAGCGAGGTTGCGAATTGTTCATGACGCTGCGCGTTTCACTCCCAGTGTAGATAACGATACCGACGGCTGTGCCGGATGCGACGACCGTATTTGCCCAGAGTGTATTTTCCACATTTAAACCTTCATCTTCCGTTCCACCGAGCTATAAAAAGAGAAACAATTATATTAACGTCTGATGCCTCCGGAATAAGATAAAGTTTTCCTCCAAAATTCACCTTTGAATATGTCCCGATGAACGTGTGTATGTCCCGCTGTGGTTTCTCAACGTACAGCGATGCATTCACCGTCAGCAGTTCACCATGAGAGGCAAGTTTCTGCGTTGCCGGAACCGCTAGTCTCAGCTTCCAATCTGTCTCACCATCCAACATGTCGGTACGAACAAACACGGCTCCACTTTTATCGCTGGTGCGCAGCAGAATCAAATCCGCCGGCACTCGTTCATCCTTTTCCACCATAATGATGTCACCGACACGCAGTTTCGAGGACGAGACAGATTCCGGTGGTTTATCAGCGCTGGCAAACCGTTTATACTTCTGTGAGTTTACCTCCCGGTCCCGTTTGTGCCGCCTTAGATCATCGACCGCCTCACGACATATCGTCACGGCCAGCACGAACCCGAGTGGACCCCAGTAGGTGTAAAGGTACCCGATACGAATTTCCGGTATAAACTGGCTGACGGCCATGATGAGGAAGTACAGATTTAGAAAGAAGCGGAACTGCTCGAACAGAACTAGCGGCAGAAAGGTGAAAATGTTGTACTTCTGGTTGCGGATCTCGTTCGGTGGAAACTTTTCCGTGAGTGGCCGCCCGATGTAGATCGTGCGGGGTTTCAGTTCCTTCGAGGCACACCATTTTCGCCATGCCCAGCACCAGCAGCTAAAAGTGAAAAACGTAATTAAAGGTGACGGCGTAACAAATCGATAAACAGTAAAAGGGCAAGTACATCAGTGATGGGAATAGTCCTTGAACATGTTTTTTCTTCATTCACTCCACAATAAACAAACAGTGTTAATACGGTGTAAGTAATTTTAATTCATAAATATTACATGAGGCCATATCAAGCAATATTTGCCATAGTGGCTGTTTGTAACGATTTCATTTCCGCCTTTCCTTGCCTATTGTGCAACGGATTTGCGGCAAACAAAAGCTTCGAATGGCTCACTTTCCACTTCGGCATTACATTACACCCGATGACTCATCGTGCTCCACACTTGGGTGGCCTAAATAATGGTGAACGTGGTCTTCTTCCGCCAATTCAATGCTGATAAGAGACACCCACTGTAGCAAACATTCTGTTGGGTTTGGGACGTAACTCTTTGGTTGGTTATCTGTTCGTACCGATAGTCCCGTTTGCTGAGGAGGACATCAAGATGGTGACCGTGCTACGGATGATTACCTGAACCAGCGCGTTTTGGGTGCCTTCTCGATGAGCGGAATCGTTTCCTTCGTGACCGGTGCGGATGGAATGTGGTGCGGTGGGGCGTCCTCCATCGCGTCACGGATTACCTGTAGCTCATGAATTTTGGTGGCCGTTTCTGAATACCCACGGGTGTCGTAAGCAGGATTCGGAATGCGAACCACGACCGTTACGGGGATGTAAGATTTTATCACGCAACACGATACTGGCGAACCATACGACGGAAGCACAACAGTGTAGCCTTTTGGCGATGAATTTTCTGCCAAAACGCAATCAGTCAAAGCCCTGCGAGATACTTGTGGAGATGACGTTTCTTCCTATTGAAAGAACAACTGTCTTTTTTGTTGACTGTTTTGCTTTTTCCGCGATGCGCAACAGTGTGGGTGAGCGTTGTTGATCGCACGCACACATTCGCATAAATGCGTTGACAGTTGAAGAAAGGAACGGTATTGTTTACATGAATGTTATGATTTTGTTTTTTTTTTGCTTTTTTGTGACGCACCATCTGATGAAGGAAAAAATCTTTTGCATAAAAAACAATGCAAGACAAAAAGCATTAAATTTGAACAATTTGCACACATTTGGGGTCACCCTCTGAGGGATTGTATCAATCAAGTAAATCGATCTCATGTTCAAGCCTTACTATCCGAGGATCAAAACTTTTCTTCGTTACTTACCAGCACAGCTTCTTCAGGAAGGACCCCAGCTTGAACGATTCTTGGCGACGATTACGAAACGTACGGCCGTTTAGTCGGTTGGCACGGGTTGTGGCCGGTTCAATGAGCAGCTCGGTTTCGGAATCACTAATTTCGAAATCGCGCAGTTCAACATTCATCCTACGACGGGATGAGATGAACTGTACGCAATTCGAGAGCTCTTTCGTTGGTTAATCAGGCGCGAATGATTCAATGCTTTGCTAATTTTTATCAGAGAGCATCACTTAACACTCTTTAATCCCCAAAAAAGGGGATAAAACCGCACCGAGCACCTTCTGTTCCTGTCCGGAACAAATCCGTCCGGTTGCTTTAGCAGCTGTAGATTGATTTGGTTCCGTTGCAAGTTCGGCTGCCATAGGAAGCACACATTTTCCAACGTGGAGTGATTTTTTATTACAACTGATTAAACTGTGCTCAAAGTCTTTCAGTAAATTGCTTTCTGCTAGGGTAGGTTCTTATCGCACACACTTATCGCAACAAACATTAAAATTATTAAGCACGGTACACACACGGCCCTGTAGACATCAAGTCTGCCTGACAGATGTAAATCGATCCGGTGTGTGATGAAGCAGCGTCTAGATGTGACTGTTTTGGAAAAATAAATACAGTTGCAAAACTACAGAAAGTGTTAAAATTTAAGTTTTTATGGAAAGGTTGCATATAATACTGCGATATAAAATGATTAACCAAGCCAAGCTAAGCTTATATTTACTCCACACACAATTTCACTCGCTCTCGTCTTCAGTGTAGCTAGAGCTTCAGCATGGTTTGTTTCTTATTTGACAGCTTCACAGCCACCCCTCGAAAGAAAAGGTTCCTCTCCCACACAGAGGGTGGTTGTTGTAGATTTGGTGTCTGGCAGAAATGGTGTTTTCTTGAGCAAAATTAATCATTAAATGGACGCTACGGTGCGTCTAAATCGGAACCAAATCCGTGTACATATCAGTGCAGTAAAGTAAGCTAGTGTTCGTGTGTCTGTATGTAATATCCCGGCCGGAAGTGAGCAGGTCATGAAGGTACACAGCTATGATGTTGCCGTAGGTGAAAATTTGTGTCGCATTCTGATGCGTGCGTATTGTGTGGAATAAGTGGGTGTTTATTTACGTCCAGCTTCCAGCTCCAGCTCCAATAGTTACCAGGAACTTTGATAAGAACACTCGCCTTGGTGCAGAGAGGAAGGAGGCATTTGGTTTGATGTTACCCTAATGCATAACAACAACTACTATTACTACTCTGGGTGCTAGCAACTTATCAACAATATTATCCTCCCTCCGAGATGGACGCTAGCAAAGTGTGCCGATGCATCAGTGCCTGCAACGGAATGTATATTTGCTCCCGCTTCTAAATGTCCCACCGACTGCATATGGGCACAGTATATTAGGTCTTCCTGATGCTTGTAGCGTAAACGAAAAATTTATGCATTGTAGAAAGCAAAAAATTGTAAGCAAATCATCATAATGAAACGCAGCAAGCTGGACAAGAGATATTAAATGCAAGGTGGCTTCACATAGTCCGAGCAACTGCTACGGGGTAGCTACATTCGTTTATGAAATTAATGATTTGTGTGAGCAAAAAGCGCAACTACACGCAAAGGCAACGAAAACCTTCCCATGCGAAGTCATCCCGGATGCTGCAGAGGGCAAACGGTTTGGGTGGGTTAGACCGTAATTAGTCACGACGACAATACCATCTGATGGAGATGAACCAATTATTGTCGTCGCAAACCAACTGCACTTACGGTAGACAACGTTGCCGCCTCTTCGTCTCAGCCTTGCACAAACAACAAGCGTCTAAGCAGGCGCTCGGTGGTGATAGCAACTGCGGAAAAAAGTTTCAAATACATGGCGGCACAACGATGGCTCCGTACCGGATTAGGTGGAAAATGCATACGCTGGTGTGGTTGGTGTTGCTGCAGCTGGTACTACCGTACGTGCAGGTCGGATTAACGCTGGCCAAAACGCAAACAAGACAATCGTGCGATAAAACACGACGTATCCTCACGCAACCGTACGGTGAAATTAGCGATGGCCCTGCTGGGTTTAATTATACACAGGTAATGCAAACTAATTAAATCTCGCTTAATTATGAACTAATAGAATGGCACGCTTTATGTTTTTTTACTCTTCAGGATTCTCACTGCGAATGGTTGATAAGGGCGCTAAATGATAGTCAATTTATAACGCTCAAATTTCGTAGCATGGGAACCGAGTGTTCGTACGATTACATCTTCATCTACGATGGTGACTCGTTCCGGTCACCATTGTTGGGTAGTTTCAGTGGCAATACGGAACCACAGCACGTGATCGCTAGCTCCGGTAGTGTAAGTGTTGCTTCCACGATGATTATG
The DNA here is from genome assembly GCF_943734755.1 of Anopheles moucheti. Taxonomy (NCBI): domain Eukaryota; kingdom Metazoa; phylum Arthropoda; class Insecta; order Diptera; family Culicidae; genus Anopheles; species Anopheles moucheti. The sequence goes on along the minus strand of NC_069141.1, from coordinate 6,779,000 downwards.
CGGCAATTGTGTGGTTTAATAGCATAATTTCTGTACCCGTAGATGCTGATTTTGCTGTACAGCGACACCAACTACGTGATGGATGGCTTTCGGGCAGAGTTTTCTGTTACAAACTGTCCCAACAATTGCACTGGGAATGGTCGATGCGTCGACCATACGTGCGTTTGTGATCGGGGATGGATCGGAGCCGATTGTAGTTTAGACGCGTGTCCGGACCGCTGTGGAGCGACAGTTAGCCGGGGGTCGTGTTCCAGTGATCGCTGTGAATGCTCAAAGGTTAGGGCAGAATTTACTATTAAATCGAAGGAAAAACTATAACCTAGCTTTGTTCCATTGCAGGATTATGTAGGACAAGCGTGTGGTCTCCATCGTTCCAAACCTGCTCCAAAGGAGTGGCACTGGATTTCCAACTCAAAAAATGGATTACCGCCACGGGCGGCACATACAGCCGTATACTATGAACCAGCTGATGCGCTGTACGTCTTTGGCGGATACAACCTAAACGAAGTGTTCGACAGTATTTATGTCTTCCGGTTCGACAGAAACCACTGGGAGGATGAGTGGGGAATTCGCATCGACCAGAACTACACCGAGCCGTCTTCCGAGGAAGAAAAGTATCTCCGTAGGACACAGTTTCTGGAGGAGGAATCTGAACGATTGTCCCGGGAACCGAATTTCTTGAGTAACGTCATATACACACTATCGGACAATCGAACCGGTATTGGATACGGTGACGGACTTTCCAATGGAACACGTCCGACCGGACGCTATGGACATGCGGCATCTGCCGTCGATGATGGATTCGTAATCTTCGGAGGAAAGCTTGGAACAAATGGCGAGTTGACAAACGATTTGTGGCTGTACAATGTATCGCACAACGGCGGTACTTGGTTCGAGCGTGCTACGGAATCGGAAATACGACCACCAGCACTCACACGCCACACGCTCACACTTGCCGGGGAATTTCTGTATGTGTTCGGCGGTGCAATTGAGGACGGTGAGTTCTCGTCGAAACTGTTCCGGATAAAGCTCATCCCGGACGCGGCGGATGCAGATCGTTGGGAGGAAGTGGTACCGCGTGGCGGGAAGTCGCTAGATGTGCGTATGGTTGCTCATACGACCTCCTACCAGCGGTCAACGAACTCACTCATCGTGTACGGTGGTTTACTAGCGAACGTGGCCCGTTTTTCGCGCCTTTCCGATCGAATGTTTGCCTTTCAGCTTGACCACAAACACTGGGCAGAGTTGCAATACCCTCGAACGGCGCTGCACGATGGATATGCGCCGCGCGAACGAGCTTTTCACACGACGAACATTATCGGCAACTATCTGATCGTTTTCGGTGGTTACTCGCACAAGCACAACAAAGAGGAAATTTGCTACGATAATCAGATGTATCTGTATCATTTGGGATGTCACAGCTGGATTAATCCGGAGGTGCTTGGACCGGGACCGGGCAGTAGATATCGGTATCCAAAGAAACAGGGTGTGTTTGCACATGCGGCTGCTGTGCGGAAAGGCAACACACTGCTCGTCGTTGGCGGTTACCATGGGAATGTGAATGGTGATCTGCTCGCTTACACGCTACCGCTCATGCTGGTGGTGCACGATGATGTGACGTTTGCACCGGAAGCGGCATGCCCGCGGCATACATCGTTTAACGAATGTTTGGCTGATTTGGAGTGTGGTTGGTGTTCGGCCGATAGTGTGTGCTATGGACGAACGATAGGAGCAAACTGTACGACTAACCTGCAAACGACGCGCTGCAAAGGCATATGCTCTGTGCTGGGCGATTGCCATTCGTGTCTGGTACACGGTACATCAACGCTGGACGAAGATGGAGAAGCTAGTGGCAAAGCGGGAAATCATTTGCAACACATTCAATCGATTGCACACAAACTGGGACTGGATCGGTGCACCTGGTGTGTGCAGAATGCTCGCTGCCACCATAAGGACGATAATTATGGAGTTTGTGGAGAAGATACACCTTCCCAGAAGCCTGGATGGTGGGGTACGAAAGGCACGGAAGTTACGAAACCGAACGAATGTACTTCGCAAGATAAGCGTCCCGGGTTGACGTTTCTGAAGTATCTTCATCCGATGAACATATCCATGCCTGATGCGGTGATGATCGTAAACGCCACCATGGCAGACTTTACGTCACCTCCAACAAACACGCCGACGGAACAGCAACTTGGTGGGCAGGTCGTAGCCCGACTGCTTGGCTTTATTCGATTTCCACCCATGACGGACCAATCGATGGCGTTGCTTCAGGCGTGCGTTAGTCATGCCGATGCAATACTTCGCACCGTGCAGGTATCGTCGCAGCCAGGTCGTAAAGGAGATCCCTCACCGAACAATACGTCGCTTAATAGTCTAATTATGGAAACGATGGTGTCCACAAACATCACCGCGAACGAAAGCTTCTGCGGGATGGTAAAGTGGGCGGATCGTGCGAACATATTGGTGGACTTTCAGGCTCAGCGAAATAGTCGTGTTGGCGGATATTATGGAGGTTCCGGCCATCATCACCACCATCATGGACATCATCCAGATTTGAGTAAAATGAACCTGCAACACTTCTACGGTGGAGTACTGCAGGCGTTTACATTCGAATTCCTAGAACCGTACTCGAACGGAACGGACTGCGGATCGTACGGTAACTGTCTGGAGTGTCTTTCGGACTCGTTCTGCGGCTGGTGTGAGTTAACCAACGGTTGCTTATCGCGCAAAGTGAGCGAATCAGACGCGTGCCGTCGAGGTGCGAACTGGCGCTATCTAACCATCCAACCGGCACACTGTTCGAACTGTTCGAACTTTGTCTCCTGTGAGCAATGCATCGGTCACTCCGGGAATCAGTGCGAATGGTGGACGGAGGATGCAACCTGCGCGAGGCGTGGACGCTCGGAAGTGGCGGTACGAACGCTCGAACAATGCCCAATACCCTGCTACCTGCGGACGGATTGTTCCGCTTGTCTGAACGATCGTGGTCGGTGCGTGTGGTGTGAAGCGACCAGCCAGTGCTTTTCCTTCTCGGTGTACACTAGCGAGTATCAGTTCGGTATGTGCCGCGAGTGGCTCGATCAGACACTTCCGATCACTGCAGCACCGGTAATAGAACAGGACGGCACGAGCGTGCCAATGGTGCAGCAGTGTAAATCGTGCGCGAGCTATCAGAATTGTTCGTTTTGTCTGAGATCGCTGAGCTGTGGTTGGTGTTACGATACGGACAATCCGATCAACGGTGTGTGCATGCAGGGTGACTTTAATCGCTCGACGCAGGGATTGTGTGGCAAGGGAAGCCTGCTGCTGCTGGGAACGGCAAACGTGACGGAGGAACCGGTCCGGACGAGCTGGGCATACGCGCAATGTCCGGATGTGGATGAGTGTGAGCTGCGGCTGCACGACTGTCACGAACAGGCGGAGTGTAGCAATACGCATGGTTCTTATAGCTGCAAATGCCGCAAAGGATTCTTTGGCGATGGCGTGCGCTACTGCCGCCAAACGTGTTACGAAACCTGCGTCCATGGACATTGTTCCGGTGCACCCGACTTCCGGTGCGTTTGCGATCTTGGCTGGACTGGGGTGGATTGCAGTGTGAACTGTGCGTGCAATAACCATTCCACGTGTCTGCAGGGTGTTGGACGGTGTGATCAGTGTTTGAACTGGACGGAGGGCGAATTTTGCGAGCGTTGCAGTCCGGGCAGCTTCGGCAACGCAACGACCGACGCAGGCTGCCAGCGATGTGATTGCAATGGTCACGGTAATGTGGCGCTTGGTATTTGCGATGCGAAGACGGGTGAATGTTATTGCCAGGACTACACCGAGGGGTTACGGTGCGAGATGTGTAATCGTAACTTTTACGGCGATCCAAAAGATGGCGGCCAGTGCTATCACCAGTGTGCCTCTCGGGGTGTATTAACGCAGGTTGGCACGCAAGGACTCGGTTCGTTTCAGTCGTATCGGTCCAGTTGGAGTGGACAGGAGACACGCGAATGTCTTTGGATCGTAAGTCCCCAGGGACGAGGAGGAGGTGGAGGTGGAGGAGGGAGTGGTGGAGCTGTAGGTACCTTATCGACCGAGCTTCGTAACGCGATCATACAGATTGAGATAGAGAAAGATCAGATGAATGTGACGTGCGGTGAAAATGCAGTGTACGTGTATGACGGACTGCCCGATCTGACGGGTGTCGCGCAACAGAAGCAACTGATCGCAGTATTCTGCAAGGAGGATCGCGGTTCTTGGATAGCGGAAGCACGTTCGGGACATTTGACGGTACATTTCAAGAAGGGCCCGTCCGCTGAGCAGGGATTCAACGCGATCTACTCGGTGTTAAGCTGTGCCGCAGCCAGCTGCCAACGTCCGCACCTTTGCTCGGACGATGGACGTTGTGTTTGTCCGAAAGGTTTCACTGGTCCACGCTGCATGATGCGAATATGTCCGTCCGATTGTAATGAGGAGCACAAACGGGGCACTTGTGACATTGCGTACGGCCGGTGTATATGTGCTCCCGGTTATGGAGGGGACGATTGTTCGATTGCAGTTAACCCGTCCTGGGTGGTATTTACGGAACTGTTCAATTCGTATCTGGTATCGGATAGTTTCGAGCATCTGCGAAAAACGCTGCCACGGTTCGGGCATTCGCTAGTGGCAGATCGTCGCGGATCGCTGTGGATGTTTGGCGGCTACTCACTCTCGCACGGACCACTGAACGATATACGCCAGTTCGACACAAAGAACAACACCTGGATGCAGGTAAGTTAGGTGCATGATCGATTGCGACAGAAAGCGTATTCAAAATCACTTCCACTTCAGGTGACGGTTGATTCCAGCCCGGAGGATCGTATGCCGCAGGGTCGTTACTATCATGCAGCAGAAATCATCGGCAGTCGACAAGCAATCTTCGTGTACGGTGGCCTTTCACGCAACGGCACACTGGATGATCTGTGGCAGTTTGGTTTGCAGACGCAGCGGTGGAGTTTGGTAGTGCCACATAACGAAACCCGTCCACCGGCCCTGGCCGGTCACACACTAACGGCAGTGGGACGCGAAGAGTTACTGCTGCTGATCGGAGGCTACACCATCGGCCGCGGTTTGCAAGGGTTCGTTTGGTTGTTTAATCTCGTTACGGCCAGCTGGACGATGGTAGCGACTCACGGATCATCTCCGGGTGGCATTTATGGCCACACGGCCGTCTACCATGCACCGAGTGCGGCCGTATACGTGTACGGTGGTGTTCGTAAGCTGCAGAATGGTAGTGAATCGAGCGTATCGAAGCAGCTATACGCATTTAGCATTACGACGCGCCGCTGGACGGAGTTACCATCGTTTATCTATCACGGTGTGGATTATGTGCCATCGGCACGATATCTTCATTCGGCGGTCGCTACCGAACACTACATGCTGGTGTTTGGTGGACGCGCAGTCGGGAACGGTACAGTTTCGCTGTCCGCTGATGAGATGATGGTTGCGTACGTGTATCGGTGCAACCAGTGGATCCGGTTGGCGAAGGATGCGCAGAAGGTGGGTGGCAGCTACGGGTATACGTACGCGCAAGCGATGGCCCAAGATCCGGAAGGTGGTTCTATCTACGTAGTAGCTGGATGGGATGGTAGTAATCATTGTCGGGTAACGCGCATCGATATGCCGGAGGACATGTGCGATCTGTGGAGCAGTTCGAAGTATCAGTGCCGTCAATATTCTGGCTGCAGCTACTGTTCGGTTAAAGGCATCCCAGGAGAAGCGCCTTCGCATTGCTATTCGGCTGGAAGTTCGTATCACGCCTGTGAAGGGTATAATGGAACGATCTCGTTCAACAGTGGGACTTCTTGTGATGGTGAGTGGATTGGTCGGAGAGCATGTGCGTCGTTCAAAACTTGTACCACGTGTTTGGCCAGCTACCCGTTGCATGGGGAGATCGAATCACCCTGTAAGTGGTGCCCGGAGTGTCATCCGATGGTAAGCTGTATCGAACGATCGGCAGATTGTGGCGCCAACAATGGATGTACCGGCAATCATACTGCACTGATCACACAGGACGAGTGTCCGGGTCTATCGGGGCGGGGTTGTACGGTAGACGATTGTGCAAGCTGTTCCGCACTGCCTGGTTGCAGTTGGGAGCAGGAGCAGGGCGGACAGCGGTACCGGTGCCGGGAAATGACTGCGGCGGAAGAGGCGGAAGCGAAAAATGATACACGGCTCGTGATCTGTCCGCTGCCTTGCAGCGCGTACAAGAATTGCAAACAGTGTGTTAAACATTCCAGCCGGCCGTCGGAGTGTCTTTGGTCGACGCAGCTGAATGAGTGTATTTCGCCGACGTTCCAACCGTTATACTGTTCCGGTGGCATCTGTGGGTTGGTGGTGCGTCCGAACGATCCACAGCACTGTCCGGAACCGTGTGCGAGCTTTACCCAGTGCTCTAGCTGTCTTCGTCATGCTTACTGTGGATGGTGCTCCAAGAATGGTACGGATGGTGACGGCGTGTGTACGGAGGGTTCGGTCGATGGTCCCGCCAACCATCCGGCGGGATCCACCTGTGCGGCAATCTATCAAACGCGCAGCAAAACACCTGCCAATGCAACGGAACCGTTCGGCTGGAACTACTTCAAGTGCCCGCCGGAGAACGAGTGCATCAATGGGCATCACAATTGCAACGCCAAGTCGCAGCACTGTGTCGATCACCTACACGGATACGAGTGCGTGTGTGCCCCGGGGTACAACTCTTCGAGTCTAGGTGGTGGAGGCATGTGCATGCCAGTGTGCAGCCAAGGTTGCGTGCGCGGCGCTTGTACGGAGCCGGATGTATGCCGGTGTGATTTTGGTTACGTTGGTGCGAACTGTAGCATCCAGTGTCAGTGCAATGGACACTCGAACTGTTCCGGTGCGGATCAGCTGGATCGTTGCGGTCAGTGCCACAACAATACGATGGGCCCCCAGTGTGACAAATGTTTACCGTTTTATGTTGGCGATCCACGCAACAGTGGGTCGTGTGTACCGTGCGTGCAGTACTGTAACGGCCAGACGGATCTTTGCATTGCACGGGACCAGGAAGCGACGATGCGGAACATGTCCCGGCAGGAGTTGAAACAGCTGGTGACGGAGGGCCCGACCGGGGACGCTATCTGTCTCGGGTGTGGGAACTATACCGATGGCGATGAGTGCGAGACATGTGTGCCGGGATACTTCCGCAAATCGGCCACACCGGGAAAGGCGTGTTCACCGTGTGAGTGTAACGGGCATGGCGACATGTGTGATCCGATGACGGGCGAGAAGTGTAACTGTGGCAATAATACCGAGAGTGACAATACATGCTCGTCGAAGGGAAAGAACCACGCGTTCAACTGCTGGTCGTTGCAGTGTACGAAATGTCGGGACTCCTACTCGGGCCATCCGAACAATGGACATCAGTGCTATAAGCACATCACGGTCGAGTCGCGCATGTGTTTCGATGCCAAAACGATCGGTAAGTAAAGCGTGTTAGTGTTTGTGTGAGTCATTCACATAAATCCATAGTGAGGAGTCATGCATATGAATGTTTAATTAAGAGTCATTCATATAAATCCTTAGTGAAGAGTAATTTAAATCGTTAATGGATCTTAGCACATCATTCATGATTTTTTGAGGATTCATACATCTTACACGGTTCACACATCTTCGAGGCTTTATGAATCTTAGTGGATTCATAAATCTTGTGGAATTGTGGATCACCAGAATAGAAATGCGTAGTCAATCATCCAATAAAATTATTCATTCAACTCTTTATTTGTTTTATTTTTCCAGATGAATGTAAAATCAAACCACAACCTCTAAAACCGGGCCAGACGGTGTTTTTCGTCATTCAGCCACGGTACATGAACGTCGACATCCGTTTTATAGTGGACGTGACGCAGGGTGAGCTGGACTTCTACATGAGCCCTACGGACGAGTCGTTCATTGTGCAGAATAACGTTACGACGGGTCACCATGACATAATGCTGGACAGTAGATATGTTTGGTTTCAGCATCGTATCACAATACGCCCAATATCGGCCGAAGCTTCACCGGTCGAGGATATGTACCCACTCAACATCCAACCGTCGGATGTACCGCTAACAGGCGAGAAAAATTCCCCCGTCTGCGGTGGTCTCCTGAACGACGGTTTCTACGTAATCGATCACAAAGCGCACGATCTAATCACGTACCAAACGCTGCACATGTGCAAATCGCTGCTTCGAGTGTTTGGCCTAAAAAACAGGCTGGTCGTCACGCTGCCTCACACGGTGCACGCACTGGGGCAGACAAAGTTTTACATTGCGCTACGGGCACGGCCCGGTTCGACCGCCAGCTATGGGCTCGTATTTTTCCGCCAGGATCAGCTCCACATCCATCTGTTTGTGTTTTTCTCCGTGTTTTTCTCGTGCTTCTTCCTGTTTCTCGCCATCTGCGTGCTGGCGTGGAAAGCGAAACAGGCGGCGGATATGCGCCGGGCCCGTAGACGTCACGTGGTTGAGATGCTGCACATGGCCAAACGGCCCTTCGGTCGTGTGAATCTTTCCCTGGAGGGTCCATCGGAGGGTACCATCACACCGGCACCGCATCGTAGACGTGGCCGAACTTCCAAACATTCCACCGGCAGTACCGGTAGTAATGCCACCAATGCGCACGGTCACCATCATCACCACCATCACCAACATCATCATCAGCAGCAGCATCAGCAACATCATCAACAGGATATAGGTCCCATAGCATTAGAGCCGACGGCGGACAACTATGCGGCCGTCGGGACGGTCTTCGTGCGGTTGCCCGGTAAGCAAAAGTCCCAAATAACGCTAGCGCTTGCGTCCGCACTGATCGTTATGAGGCGGACGTCGGGTGGCAGCTATCCGTCCCATTCGCGTGCGGCAGGCAGTGGTCATCATCGTCGCCGCAGTTCACCTGGTGGTGGAAGCGTTTGTCATGCCTCGCCACGACAACATCCTCTACATTATTATGATCAGCAGCAGCAGCAGCAGCAGCAACAGCAACACCTGCATCGAGGCGAACCGGCGGATGTGGTCGGACCGCTGGCGGAACGGCAACCCTTTATCGAAGTGCACCACGAACAGGTTCCGCTGCAACCGCTGGCACCGAACCGTGATCGACAGTAAATCTAGGAAAGCGAGAAGAACCAGAAATCTGACAACACTCAATTAGCGTGAGCCAAACACGCACACAGGGACCTTTTGCGCATCATTTAGTCGAATTCATTGTTCATAGATTTCGTTTGTTTAGTTTTGTTGCTTTGCAAAATCGCAATTAGTAAAATCGGTTGGATTGAGCGTTCAATGTAACGTCCAACAACATCAGGTATTAGTGCATCATTTCCTTTCTAAAGGAATATACGTTACGTTACGGAACGAGGGGAAAGTAATGAGCTCGTTTGTGTTATGTATCGAACTTAGCCGTGTAACAATTAGTCAAATTGCAAATCTGTTTTGTAGCACAAAACAAAAACCTCTTTACTCACACTATGATATTGATCGTCTCGACGAGTCTGTTGATCTGTTAAGTGATTAAGTGATGGAAACGTGTTACATGTTTCAAAATCTATCTATACTTGCGTGCAGTAACGCCACAGGGTTACAGGCGTTTGAATTCAGACCAATAGACGAATGCTTTTTTTATTTTTTCCTATCTATGATGTAACGGATTTTTTCTTCCGTAATCTCAGTGAACGTAAAATAACAAATCGCTTCCGTTTTTTGTTTGTTTGGATTTTTGGGGTTGCTAGCGTTTGATTATATTGATGGAGTAAGATCTTTTTTATAACTTTACTCTATTTACAATGCGTTATCCAGTTAGTTTAGAACCGGTTATAGGTCTGGTTAGGAAATTTGTACATTAGCTTGTAACGTTCTACTCTATACAATATGTGTGTGTGTGCGTTGTGTGTCATTGTGTTGAGAAGATTTGCCAAGGTTGATCTCGCAGAAGTGTAAGAGGCATGTGTTCATGTGGATGAAGCCTTCCGTTTGTTGGGATTTTCCGCGCCACAAAAAAGACATGTGCACACCATTGTGCGTTTTCCTGATGCAGTTGCACACCATTATGTCCGTAAGTAAGCCATTTCGAATGATTTTCATCTGTATTATGCGTGCGGGTGTATGTTTGAATGTTTGTGTGTGTATTTCGTGCGTACGTACCAAAGCGCACACGAGTGATCAAGGGATGAACGAGTGCAATACAGCGATTACTTAACAAGCTTTAGATTTAGTTGATGATCCGTTTAGTAGTGGCAGTAACGTATGCTTACAGTGTACTTGGTTAAGCGCAGTTCTAAAATATCCTAAGCTACCGTGAACCAAAACGTGATACCGAATGTTTACCAGCAAGAGATCGATCTACACATTCGCACCGGTGCGGGTCGGGCTATCCTCGAGGGAGGAAGAATTGGATGGGGTGGGCGAATTTTGATCTCGAAGCACACAGCACTCGCAATTATTGTTAAAAACAAGAATATGTTGCTCTTTGCAGCTGCAATCACAGTGCAGCTCCACGCTATAACACACAATTTATGCATTTTACCGACCCGATCGTCCCGCGATGCTTTGCGTTTAGTAACTAATGTTTACGTTGTTCGTGCCAGAGCGGGAAGATTTACTTGGTTCCCTGGTTTCCCATTTGGCGGACAGTAGCTATAAGCTTGACTCCTACCAGCCCAGTGTGTGTGTGTGTGTGTCCATAAATCGATGAACCCAATAGAAAGGGGAGTGCGAAAGTTAGCAGAAGTATACATAAATGCGTAGAATAAATTGATTAAGAAACTAAAAACACACACACACACACACACACTAAATCCACAATGTGGTAAAACCTTAGCGAGCAAAGGATGATGTAGATAATTATAAAGTAAGGCAGTATGTAAGAAAACAAAACCAAAACGAACAATCGCAACAACAAAAACAAAAACGAGAAAACAAAGAGGTAAATCGTTCACCATTCAGAGGATGGAAACCCTTTCCCTGTTTACGTCCGTTTCGAAGCATAAATTCCTGTATGCTGGGTAATATTTTGTATAACATGTCGGTAGGCCGACTAACGACAGCAGAAATAGAAAAGAAAAGTAAGCGAAATGTCCGTAGTCTCAATAAAATGAAATAACATTCACGTCAATGGTTGATCGATTCGATGGGCTGAGTTGTATCAGATCAAGTCATCCGTTTCATCTTGCCGTGTGCTATGTTAAAGCGTTTGTTCACTTTTCCATCTAGTAGTCCTGTTTTGTCGCACAAGCTGATTAAGACAGTTAGTTTTTCGTACATCGAAACGGTTTGAAGAACACACATTTGGCTAGTTCTGCTAGAAGGCATCTAAATTCTCTGATTGAAGCAACAAAAACTGAGGATGAGTGCGCATGCTTCAACCACCTCGTTCGCTCAACAACATGCGACCGATCTGCTGGCATCGATAATCGGCCAAATGCCAACCGTTCCCAGTGGTGAGCCGGAGCTCAGCCCACCACCAATTGATGGGCAGCGCTCGGTTGACGCCATACAGCAGTCGAAACGTTTGGCAAAGTTAAAGCAAAAGCTGGACCGTCAGAACAACTTTATGGTGGAGTTGAAACGGAAGATCCGCGAAAAGGAAGCCATGAAACCGAAGGCGGACTGCGATCGTGAGGAGCTTGCCTTTCTGCGCAATCGTCTGAAGAAGGAGGCCGAACTGCAGCAAAAGCTGCTGATGGATGTGATTACAGAAATGCGGCAGGAAGGTAACCAGTGGCAATCGATACCACTCTGCCCGGACAAGCTGGATGAGTACTGTGTCAATCCGTGGACGATAGGTTCCGTGCCGGTGGGTGAAGAGAAGCGCTTTTCGTTGGATTCGACCCTGTCAGCGCTCAGCTCGGACGAGCAAGTCGGTGGCACGAGCGATTGTCACGACCCGAAGATGGTGGAACGGTTCGAGAAGGAGCTTATGAATCGTGACCGCGTCATTGAGATATTGCAGAGTCGGCTCGATCGGTTGTCGGCGGATGTGCACAAAGTGCGCCGTGACAACGATGCAATACTGGATCGACATCCGAAAGCTGTTGCTCCGATAACGCCACGGTTCTGCGAAACGGACATGATGCATCGGTTGGAGTTTTATCGCACCAACACCGAAACACTGGGACAAAACTTGGAAGAGATGGAAAAGGCGTTACACTCCATCCAGAAGGAGTTGGGCCCGATGGGAGAGACAGAGTGTACACTGCCGGCATCCTGCATGAAATCATCCGCTCCTGCGTGTGGTAAGAGTCCTTCGAAGCAATCCGTGTCTTGTCAGCAAACCGCTGGCGGTGCGGAAAGACCGCCGGTTTGCATGCTAGATGACGCATCTTCAAGACGCGATTCTTGTCCCTTAGTATGTTCGAAAGATGCGGAAGCCCAGAAGCAGTACGCGATGCTACTAACAGAGTACACCAAGAAGACCTCGGAATGTCGACAACTTTGCGAGCGGCTTGCAAAAGTGCAGGCCGGTCCGGAAGATCCGTCGCCCGAAGACACTGAGCGTGAAGTGCTGAAGAAGCGCTGTATCGAGTTGCTGGACGAACAGGATGAGTTTCGAGTGCTCATCCGTGAACAAGCCAACCAGCTTGACGAATACCGGGCGCGGTATCTGGCGGCCCAGCAGCAGGTTGAGGAGCAACGTCTGCAGATGGGCAAGCTAGAGGTGACGAATCGGCGCGTGGAGAAGCAGATCAACTTCGAAATCGAGCAGATTAAGCGAAAATTCCAGGATAAACTACGTCACCTTACGCCCTATCCGCGTATGTTGGAAGACGAGCAGGCCAACAACGAAAAGCTTAAACAATCGAATGAAACGTTGTTTGCCGAGCTGGAGCGGTCGTTACGACAGGTGAAGGTACTGGAGGAGCGACTACAGCAAGTCCATGTTGCGAAAGACAGTGAAGTGAAGCAAGCGCTGCAGCAATCCCAAACAGAGCTGGAGCAGGTGCAAGAGCGATTGAGTGGAGCCGTGAAAGAAAAGCATCTGGCGGAAGAGGAAGCACTTCGTTGGCAACGTGAGCTGGATGAGCTGCGAACCGAGAGTGCAAAGATTATAGAGCGTGCCAATCAGCGTGTGGAGAGGGAACGAGAAGTGGCTCAAAAGAAGTATAGTCAGCTTGAAAGTGAGCTGGCTCAGTGCCGTGCGGAAGCATCCTTCACCATCGGGAACCGTGAGCAGGCATTGCGTGAGATGCACACCCAGATAAAGGTGCTGTCGGCGAGCTTCGACGATGCGCAGTTGCAGATCCGTTCACTCCGCAATCAGTTGGCTTATCTTCAGAACGAGAAGTTGGTCTGTTTGGCGTAATTCGGATTATGTTGGTGACATTTATGCTGTACGAAATCAGTGAGTTCGATGATGATGTTTTTTTTTCTAAATTATTATAATTGCTGTAATAAATTTGTAGTAAGAAACTGCATGTTCTATCAAAGAACTCGTTGTTCTTGTTGAAAGTGTTGAAAGTCTTGTTGAAACGATGAAGGATGGGGAGGGGGGGGGGCTGGGCGAGCGGACATTGGCGTAGTAAGATGGGGTCTACTCCGCCTACCGTTTGATCCGCCGCTGGGCCGACCCTACCAGCTATTGACCAGTGCCGGAACAACGCACCGACAGCAGGTGAGGTGGTTCATGTTTGTTTCTGACGCTATCATGCTACAGGATTCTTAAGCCCAGTGTATGAGACCAACCAGATGATGTATCCACTACAGTACCCGATCCTGTTTCCACGGGGTGAAGAGGGTTGGACTCATGGTATGTTTAAGATACACCGCCGAGGAAGACAGAACACCTGCGTTGGATTCTCTCCTGGTATCAGGAGCTTGAAAAACTGGTCATTTTTGGCGAGTTTTCTGTCTCGATTGACACGGAAAAAGCATCCTCCTGCGTTGGATGCTTTCCTGGTATCCGAGCTTGACAAACTGGTAATTTTTGGCCAGTTCTTTGTCTCGATCGACGCGAAAAATAATCAAAAGCGTCTTCAATGACGTTTATATGAACGTTTATATTAATTTTTCTATGATATAAAACCATTTTGCGAACGATCCCATTAAAGTTTAAGGACATATAATTTTTACCTGTTTTATTAATATTTATACAGGCTTCGCCCACTATGCCTGTTCCTTGCGGATTGCCAACGCATAGATAGTCTCGTTATCCAGCTGCTTATAAATGCTTATATGCTGGCTCCATATGAACCATGATTGTATGTAATATTCGCAATGGATTTACCCTTCACAACACCTTCCCACCACCTATATATAGAGACTAGGATAACGGTCCGCAGTGGAGGATCAATCCCCTTGGAGGCCCAGGGCGGAATTTTTAAAGGGGGTCTATAATTTTGCTACGGCATTATCGGTGTTAGGGGGGTGTAATTCAAACATGATTTAACAACACCAGCAAAGTCTCGTTGCGTAGCCCTGTAAACGGGCAGTTAAGCTAGTCTCTATATATAAACGCTTGTATGCGCTAAGGAGAACCATAACGCCACTACTTGGATCACATTTTCTACGATTTACGTACATTTACGAATCCTGAGTAGTCCAACGCCTTCTACGATTTTTCGCCCAAGGTACAGTTGCCAATCGGTTGACTTCTTCGGTAACAATCAGATAAATTTCCTAGAATCCTTTTTCTTTTCATGTTGATGTTTAAGACCATGAACAAAAAAACGGTTGTTTTCTGTGGTGAGCTTTTACTTGCTGAACTTTTTTGCAACAATTGACCATGTTTTGTAGCATTCTTCGATCCATTAGGCCACGAGAGTTGACAACATGCTGACAAATTTGTCAAGTGACAAAATCAGCTGGTCAACTGTGAAAACCATTATACCGTTGCCGCGCACACAATTGTTTTCAAATTTCCGATACTGCAGCGTGGAATAAATTTGCCCATCACTGTTGCATTGCACACTATCAAACCCGTGAGAGCGATCGCCAGCGCAAGTGAGATGGATGAAATGGGAAGTCTCCCTCATCTCGCGCTCAAAATCGCCGGCGGCTGGATCGAAATTTCCATACAAAACCAGCTGTTTTCAGATTTCCGATACCAAGAGAGCATGTATTAGCGAGAGGTAACATGTATGCCCCCATATTTTGTCAAGTGGGCCATCACTACCCATACCATCAAAGTCATGAGCACCATCGGTTGTGTAAGTGAGATGAAGTGAGATGAGATGTTGATGGTATGCGTAGTGATGGCCTAGGCCATCTTGATTTCTACGCCATTGTGTAAATTTTCGCACCGACATTGGTTGTTTTTCGGCAAAAACGGGTGGCTCTGCGTACCAATAACTGCAATAAGTGATTTTTGCTTCATTCCGCACTTGTACGCTACGCACGATAAGCGATCCTTGTAGCCAACGAAAAGGCGTATCGTTCACCGTGGATCAAAGCTGGAAAAAGGAGGATTATGTATGCGGTATTGTGCCCACGTCCGCGGCGATCAGGGACAGTGGTGCCTTTTCTTTGCTGCATTACGTAAGAAACGATCTGCTGCAGCGAACCAACTGTCGAGACTTTTAGGCGATAACATCCCGCAGGCCGTATGTGAAAGTTCTGTTCCACAACCAATCATCAACAAGCCAGTGTTTTTGCGTAGATACAAAACGCAACCCGGTAAAAATGAACCGATAGAATCGCACGATCTGCGGCGGGTGATGAAGACAATCTTGTGCGATCAAACGGTGATGGGTGTCCCGATAACGTTTGCTGGCTATTATAGAACATTCCGTGGTTCGGTGCCGGACGTGGGTGTGATCTTGCGCGATCTGGTCGTGTGTGTGTCTTCTTTGCCGAGATTGGATTTTACTACGTGTATCGACTCTTGCACCTCAAGCCACTGTACAAACTGGTCCATAAAAAGCACCACGAATGGACGACACCGTTTGCTTGGACCGCTATGTACTGCCATCCGATCGGACACATCATCAGCAACATGATCCCGTCAATGATCGGCATACAGCTCATGAAGGCGCACATCTTCACCATTGCCATCTGGTTTCCGTTGGAAATCTTTAACACGATTCGGGATCATTGTGGCTACCTTTTGGCGTTCTTTCCCAGCCCCGAGGACTACGATTATGATCACGCGAAGTATGAATCATCAAGCCAAATTGCTGTATGAGGGATATTCTTGCAGAGCTTTATATGAATGTTTGTTGTATGTTTATAGATTTACTGAGTGCTTCGGAACGTTCGGGTATCTCGATTGGTTGCACGGGACGGACACACAGTTCCGGAAGTCAAAGCAGCACCAGCGTCATCGTACACTTTGAGGCATTAAATCGGCCCGAGAGTTGTAGCCGGATAGTTAATCCGAAGCCACCTGTTTGCCATCCAAAGCTTACGAGTGAGGGTGGTAAGGAATACCTCGTACTAAAACATCCATCGCTCTTTCGTCTTTCTAGGAAACATAGAAACAATTCGGCATTTTACTTGGACCTTTGGCTACTTACTTGCTAAACATTGATAAACTCAAATGCGAAACTGCCAACTATTGATTGCATTGGATGAAACGGTAAGCTTCCTTCAGCTCGCTCAAACTTTCCGTTGTGTTGATTTGACGTTTTGAGTGTAAACAAGTTGTTAACGCTTCGCAAGCTTGCTGGACAATGCGAAATTAACAGTGAATAATGCGAAGAACGTGTAATTAATCTACTTTCCCGAAGTAGACGATTTCCCGTAAGAAAATAGTGATACAGAAGTAGTTGTTTTATCGTTTGGCTCGAGTGTGACAGTGCTACGGTGTTTATTACAGGATGAACCTACCGGATCGGTTGGGGAGGGTTTGTCAGCTGCCAATAGCGGCTCTACCACCACCGGAGTTGATTCTTCGGTAAGAGTTTATTCCTGCGTGCATCCCGGTTGCAAGAAGCTGTACTTCAATGAGCGGCTTCTAACAGAGCACGAGAAATATCACGGTGGAGAAGGAAGCTCGTTGCGATCGCCACCAAGTGTCAAATGAGGATGGAAAGAACGTTGCAGCAGGAGACAGTCAGGACGTTCCTACACACGCCATAGTCATCTGAATGCGCACGAGCTGCTAAATACCGGTACACTATCCTTTCACTGTCCTTGGGCCGACTGTGGGGCGGCTTTTGCACGCTCGTACGAATTGTAGCACACCGTCAGGAAAAGAAGGAAATTCGAAACGTTACGGCGTTGTTGAAAATGGTCCAATCGGGTTCGAATGCTAACGGTTAGGTAATACGATAAAAAAGCTTTATTTACACGATAAACGTTATTTCATTATGTTTACAACTAAGTGTACAAAATCCAAATTGACGAACCAACTGAATAAAAAGCAAATTTATGTTTATGAACACTGTACAAATATGTATACATTTCTAAAGATTATGTAGCGTTTTTGTATTATTATTTAAATAATTTCTAGTTGAAGTGACGAATTTCCGTAAAATAAACAAGATGTTATGTGACTTCTGTGAAGAAAGAAATGTTTTTTGCAATTTTCACTCACTTCGCTTCGTTGCTCCGCAATTATTCCAAACGCCATCCAGGAGCGCCGCATCCATCACCATTGTTTTCATTTTCAAACTCTCCCGTACGAAATCCCATACAAAGCAGCTGTTTTCAGATTTCTGACACCAAGAGAGCATGTATTAGCAGGAGGTACAATGTTTATCTCTTCAGCGTGCATATTTTGTTGCTTGGGCCATCACTACGCACACTATCAAAGTCATGAGCACCATCGGTTGTGTAAGTGAGATGAAGTGAGATGAGATGTTGATGGTATGCGTAGTGATGGCCTAGGCCATCTTGATTTCTACGCCATTGTGTAAATTTTCGCACCGACATTGGTTGTTTTTCGGCAAAAACGGGTGGCTCTGCGTACCAATAACTGCAATAAGTGATTTTTTCTTCATTCCGCACTTGTACGCTACGCACGATAAGCGATCCTTGTAGCCAACGAAAAGGCGTATCGTTCACCGTGGATCAAAGCTGAAAAAAGAAGGAGGATTACACGAAGCTAAAACGTCCTTCCGGACAACTCGGGCCTGCGGTATTGTGCCCACGTCCGCGGCGATCAGGGACAGTGGTGCCTTTTCTTTGCTGCATTACGTAAGAAACGATCTGCTGCAGCGAACCAACTGTCGAGACTTTTAGGTGATAACATCCCGCAAGCCGTATGTGAAAGTTCTGTTCCACAATCAATCAGCAACAGGGCGGCGTTTTTGCGTAGATACAAAACGCAACCCGGTAAAAATGAACCGATAGAATCGCACGATCTGCGGCGGGTGATGAAGACAATCTTGTGCAATCAAACGGTGATGGGTGTCCCGATAACGTTTGCTGGCTATTATAGAACATTCCGTGGTTCGGTGCCGGACGTGGGTGTGATCTTGCGCGATCTGGTCGTGTGTGTGTCTTCTTTGCCGAGATTGGATTTTACTACGTGTATCGACTCTTGCACCTCAAGCCACTGTACAAACTGGTCCATAAAAAGCACCACGAATGGACGACACCGTTTGCTTGGACCGCTATGTACTGCCTTCCGATCGGACACATCATCAGCAACATGATCCCGTCAATGATCGGCATACAGCTCATGAAGGCGCACATCTTCACCATTGCCATCTGGTTTCCGTTGGAAATCTTTAACACGATTCGGGATCATTGTGGCTACCTTTTGGCGTTCTTTCCCAGCCCCGAGGACTACGATTATGATCACGCGAAGTATGAATCATCAAGCCAAATTGCTGTATGAGGGATATTCTTGCAGAGCTTTATATGAATGTTTGTTGTATGTTTATAGATTTACTGAGTGCTTCGGAACGTTCGGGTATCTCGATTGGTTGCACGGGACGGACACACAGTTCCGGAAGTCAAAGCAGCACCAGCGTCATCGTACACTTTGAGGCATTAAATCGGCCCGAGAGTTGTAGCCGGATAGTTAATCCGAAGCCACCTGTTTGCCATCCAAAGCTTACGAGTGAGGGTGGTAAGGAATACCTCGTACTAAAACATCCATCGCTCTTTCGTCTTTCTAGGAAACATAGAAACAATTCGGCATTTTACTTGGACCTTTTGTCTACTTACTTGCTAAACATTGATAAACTCAAATGCGAAACTGCCAACTATTGATTGCATTGGATGAAACGGTAAGCTTCCTTCAGCTCGCTCAAACTTTCCGTTGTGTTGATTTGACGTTTTGAGTGTAAACAAGATGTTTACGCTTCGCAAGCTTGCTGGACAATGCGAAAATAACAGTGTAATGTCCTGTAGGATCATGACCGGCCGTATATCATTGTTCTGATCGCTAAACGTCAAAATGTAAATCCGTTAATTGGGCATGACAGCTTGCTGCGCAACTGTCATGCAGAAATACATTCTTTATTCGATCGTCGTTGAGAGAACATCTTCCGTCTTCCGTTTTTCCGTTCTTCCGCTCTTCCGTTCTTCCGTTCTTCCGTTTAACTTTTTCTGTTTGGTACAACCATTGTAATTTCTGCTAGTGAAATTATTGATTTACGAGAGTGTGGAATAAAATCAGTGCATTACATCTCAGAAGTGGGATACCCCTCGTGCCTCCGCACCGTGCCGCCTTGGCTTCATCATCATTATCATCATGCCTACCCGTGACGAAATGCTTTGCGTCCTGTCGAACGCGGGGATTGTGGTTCCTCCTTCCGTCACCATCACCCAAATTCGGAAGCTGTTTTCCGAGGTAATGGGCATTAATACCTCTTCGTTGGGAGACGCGGAAGCATCCGTCGAAAAACCTGTAGCCGACGCTGATACCACGCGCTCGTCCGCCATTTTGGACGCTTCCATTGTTACACTCACAAAGCGCGATGACGCCATTTTGGACGCTCAGACCGGCGCGTCTGCAACGTGCCTTTCTTCCATTCTTGCTGCCGCAACACATAATGGAAATGATCCCATGGCCAAAAGTGATCCCTCTATTGCTCCCGATGACGAAATTCGGCAACTTCAGCAACGAATCGAATTACTGGAATTGCGTCGCAAGATCCAGGCACTGGAACTCCAGACGGGCTGTGATTCACCACCGGTTGCTGACTTGAAGCTGGATAAGACCATCGAGCCCTTTACGGGCGATGATGAGAGATGCATCCTACAATGGCTGGACGACTTGGAATACACTTTTTCGCTGCATCGAGTCAAGGAGGCGGATAAATTCGTCCACACTCGCCGGCTGCTAAAAGGATCTGCGGCTATTGTTGCCCAATCCTCTCGTGCCTCTACTGTGGAACAGTTAAAGGAGGAACTTATCTCCACTTTAAGCGTACCGCCTTCTGTTGAAACCGTACTTCGACAGTTACGATCCCGTCGTCTCTCTACAAAGGAAACTGCTTTGCGTTACGTGCTGGATATGCAACGTATCGCCAGTCGTGCTCCTGTTCCGGAACCCGAATTGGTCGACATCATTCTCGACGGTCTGGGTAACCCATCTCTCACTGCCGGAATGCGGTTCATAGCAACAAATGTAGAAGATTTAAAGCCGATGTTGAAGAAGTTCGAAGCGCTCCGGTCTCGAATAATCTTTAAACCAACCTCACCTTCTGTTCCGGAAAAAGCTCCTGTTTTGAACAGCCGAGGTATAACATCCAACATTAACCGATGTTATAACTGTTCGGAGTTTGGACATCACAAAAATAATTGCACTCGTCCCAACCGACCACCAGGGGCTTGCTTCAAGTGTTTCCAGATGGGACACACCCACAAAAATTGTCCTAAGACTGCTGCAAATGCTGCTGCCTATCCGGAAGCGACCAGCCATATTTCGGTAAATGATCCTGAAGTCTTGGCATTGGACGAATTGCAAGAAGTAGCGCAGTAAGCTTTATTAATGAATCAATAGTGCCAGTAGGACTTCTAGCTGCACTGACGCCTTCCAGATATCGTGGCCTTGGGAATTCTCATCTTTATACCCGTGGTCAGGTTATATGTCGCATTAAATTCAGAGAAGTGATTCTCAATCATTCCTTCATTATATTACCTGAAAAATCAATGGCCTGGCCAATTATTATAGGTAGGGATTTACTTCCGTCGTTTAATATTTACCTTACGTACCTTAAGAATTCCACCCCTTTCATGAAGTCACCTCGAAATGAAATTATATTACCAAACCAGGATGCGTTAAGCGTAGCAGCCACTGAACTTTCTAATATTGATGTTTATGAAACAGAGCTCGAACTTGACATTGGTCCCTCATTACGTTCAAAGGACGCTGCTCTTGTCTTATCAATTGTAAAAGAAAATTACCTGAACGATTCTATTCAGCGCACTAAGCTGATAGATTATAAAATGAAGATTAACCTCACTCACCAGACTCCCATTTTCACTAAACCTCGTAGACTCTCCTATGCGGAACGAAACCAAGTTAGGGAAATAGTTTCCAAATTATTAGATGAGCAGATCATAAGACCAAGTAATTCTCCCTATGCCTCCGCCCTGGTGCTCGTTCGGAAGAAGAGTGGAGAGATACGTATGTGCGTGGACTATCGACCAATCAATAAGATTACGGTAAGAGACAACTACCCCCTTCCATTGATTGAAACCTGTTTGGAACACCTTTGTAATAAGAAGTTTTTCAGTCTGTTAGATTTGAGAAGTGGATTTCATCAAGTGCAAATGGATGAATCTTCCATTCCCTACACCTCTTTTGTTACTCCCGATGGCCAATATGAATATACGAAAATGCCTTTTGGACTTAAGAATGCTCCGTCTGAATTTCAACGCTTTATTAACTCGATCCTTCGTGAATTTATTGCTGAAGAGAAAATAGTCGTCTATTTGGATGATATTATCATCGCTTCCGTTGACCTTCCGTCTCATTTAAAAACTTTAGAAGCTGTTCTACAAAGGATCAAGGAGTCTGGTCTTGAACTTCGCATTGATAAGTGCAAGTTTGCACATGAAGAGTTAGATTATTTAGGATACAAGGCAAATGCTTCCGGTATCCGACCAAGCGACAGGCATATTAGTGCTCTACGAAACTACCCGATGCCTTTAAATACAAAACAACTTAGACGATGCTTGGGATTATTCTCTTACTTCCGACGTTTTGTTCCATCATTTTCTTGTATAGCTAAACCGCTAACCAAACTCCTTCAGAAGGATGCTACCTTCAACTTTGATGTTAATTGCCGTGAGGCTTTTGAGGCTCTTCGTGAGAGGCTAATTCAATCTCCCGTCCTCGCCATTTTTGACCCAAAAAGGGAAACCGAGCTTCACTGTGATGCAAGTTCATTTGGGTTTGGAGCAGTTCTGTTACAAAAGCAAGACGATAATAAACTTCATCCGATTGCCTATTTCTCGAAAACTACTTCGAAAGAGGAAGCAAAGTTGCATAGCTACGAGCTAGAAACGCTTTCAGTAATTTACGCACTTAAAAGATTTCACACCTATGTCCATGGACTTCCGCTCAAGATCTTTACGGATTGTAACTCATTGGTTGAAACCTTAAAGAATCGTAATGGCTCTGCAAAAATTGCTCGATGGTCCCTATTCTTAGAAAACTATGATTATTCTATTCATTATCGTTCTGGAACTTCCATGGCTCATGTCGACGCCTTGAGCCGAACCGAAGCCATCGGTGCTATCAGTGAGTTAGATCTGGATTTCCAACTACAGATTGCACAATCTCGAGACCCTTCTATTGAATCCCTGAAGCGTAGACTTGAAACTGGTTCCGTTGAAGGATTTATCTTACAAGACGGTTTAGTATATCATCAATCTTCTGTCAATCCTCTTCAATTATATGTACCCTTTGAGATGGTGGATAATGTTATTCGACATAACCACGAAAAGATTGGCCATTTGGCCACTGTTAAGACCTTTGATTCTATTCGCCGACATTACTGGTTTCCTCAGATGAAAACCCGAATTGAGACTTTCATTAAAAATTGCATCAAATGCATCCTTTATTCAGCACCACCTCGAGTCAACGCTCGAAATCTATTCAGTATTCCGAAAGTACCCTTGCCGTTTGACACCCTGCATATTGATCATTTAGGTCCATTACCTAATACCGGTTCCCGTAAGAAATATCTTCTGGTTGTTATAGATGCTTTCACCAAATTTACAAAACTGTACGCTACTGCGACCACTAATACTCACGAGGTATGCGATATTCTTAACCAATATATGTCTTATTATAGTAGGCCAAGGCGCATTATAAGCGACCGTGCGACCTGTTTTACATCAACCCTTTTTAAGGAGTTCCTTGAATCTCACAATATTTCTCATATATTAAACGCTACAGCTTCTCCTCAAGCTAATGGTCAGGTCGAACGTGTTAATCGCGTGATTCGTCCCATATTAAGTAAATTATCTGATCTCGCCGATCATTCTGATTGGAACTTGCACTTACGCACTGCCGAGTATGCTCTTAATAACACTGTCCACAGTTCTACGAATTTTCTTCCATCTGTCCTTCTCTTCGGAACCGAGCAGCGGGGTGAGGTTGTAGATGAGTTATGCGAATTCCTTGAGTCTAAGATAGAAGATGGAGGAAAGGATATCAGTCATCTCCGTTCCGAGGCACAAACAAATATTAGAGCGTCACAAGACAGAAATGAACGATACGTTGCAGGAAAGACTAGACCAGCCCCTAATTTTAAGGAAGGAGAGTTAGTTGCCATTCGATATACAGACACGGCTAATGTTAGCAAAAAGCTTAACAAAAGGTTCCGCGGCCCTTACGTAATTCATAAAGTTCTTCCCCACGACAGGTACGTTGTTAGGGATGTCGAAGGATGTCAGAATACGCAGATGGCATATGATGGCGTTTTAGAAGCGGACAAGTTGAGGAAATGGGCTATCAGTGCTGAAACATAGGAGAACTTCTGTAGTAGTCGGAATTGAGGTCAATTCTAGGTCAGGACAGCCGAGCTGTAATGTCCTGTAGGATCATGACCGGCCGTATATCATTGTTCTGATCGCTAAACGTCAAAATGTAAATCCGTTAATTGGGCATGACAGCTTGCTGCGCAACTGTCATGCAGAAATACATTCTTTATTCGATCGTCGTTGAGAGAACATCTTCCGTCTTCCGTTTTTCCGTTCTTCCGCTCTTCCGTTCTTCCGTTCTTCCGTTTAACTTTTTCTGTTTGGTACAACCATTGTAATTTCTGCTAGTGAAATTATTGATTTACGAGAGTGTGGAAAAAAATCAGTGCATTACAACAGTGAATAATACGAAGAACGTGTAATTAATCTACTTTCCCGAAGTAGACGATTTCCCGTAAGAAAATAGTGATACAGAAGTAGTTGTTTTATCGTTTGGCTCGAGTGTGACAGTGCTACGGTGTTTATTACAGGATGAACCTACCGGATCGGTTGGGGAGGGTTTGTCAGCTGCCAATAGCGCCTCTACCACCACCGGAGTTGATTCTTCGGTAAGAGTTTATTCCTGCGTGCATCCCGATTGCAAGAAGCTGTACTTCAATGAGCGGCTTCTAACAGAGCACGAGAAATATTACGGTGGAGATCGCCACCAAGTGTCAAATGAGGATGGAAAGAACGTTGCAGCAGGAGACAGGCAGGACGTTCCTACACACGCCATAGTCATCTGAATGCGCACGAGCTGCTAAATACCGGTACACTATCCTTTCACTGTCCGTGGGCCGACTGTGGGGCGGCTTTTGCACGCTCGTACGAATTGTAGCACACCGTCAGGAAAAGAAGGAAATTCGAAACGTTACGGCGTTGTTGAAAATGGTCCAATCGGGTTCGAATGCTAACGGTTGGGTAATACGATAAAAAAGCTTTATTTGCACGATAAACGTTATTTCATTATGTTTACAACTAAATGTACAAAATCCAAATCGACGAACCAACTGAATAAAAAGCGAATTTATGTTTATGAACACTGTACAAATATGTATACATTTCTAAAGATTTTGTAGCGTTTTTGTATTATTATTTAAATAATTTCTAGTTGAAGTGACGAATTTCCGTAAAATAAACAAGATGTTATGTGACTTCTGTGAAGAAAGAAATGTTTTTTGCAATTTTCACTCACTTCGCTTCGTTGCTCCGCAATTATTCCAAACGCCATCCAGGAGCGCCGCATCCATCACCATTGTTTTCATTTTCAAACTCTCCCGTACGAAATCCCATACAAAGCAGCCGTTTTCAGATTTCTGACACCAAGAGAGCATGTATTAGCAGGAGGTACAATGTTTATCTCTTCAGCGTGCATATTTTGTTGCTTGGGCCATCACTACGCATACCATCAACTCACTACATCTCACTTCATCTCACTTACACAACCGATGGTGCTCATGACTTTGATGGTATGGGTAGTGATGGCCCACTTGACAAAATATGGGGGCATACATGTTACCTCCTGCTAATACATGCTCTCTTGGTGTAGGAAATCTGAAAACAGCTGGTTTTGTATAGAAATTTCGATCCAGCCGCCGGCGATTTTGAGCGCGAGATGAGGGAGACTTCCCATTTCATCCATCTCACTTGCGCTGGCGATCGCTCTCACAGAAATATGAAAACAGCTGGTTTGTATATTTTGCATATCTAAAATTTATTCGATTCATTCATTATCTTTTTTATGTTTTGATAAAACTAACGATTCCTTTTTAAATTTTAAATCCATTGAATTTGACTCGAAACGATGTACAATAAGAAAAGAAGCAGAAGAGGAACGTCATGCTCCATACAAAATGTATGAAATACCCGGGTATGCTGGTTGAAAACTTACGCGGTAACGTTTAAAATAAATGAAAATTAAATACTTACTGCTTGTTTAAAATTACAATGTATACACCAAAAAATCGGAAATGAGTTTATTATCCATGTTTAGCAAATGAGTAGAGAAAAGGTCCAAGTAAAATGCCGAATTGTTTCTATGTTTCATGTTATTGAATACATGAGTTTGTAATTAAATAGAACAGCTAGAAAGACGAAACAACGATGAATGTTTTGGAACGAGGTAATCCTTACCACCCTCACTCGTAAGCTTTGGATGGCAAACAGGTGGCTTCGGATTAACTATCCGGCTACAACTCTCGGGCCGATTTAATGCCTCAAAGTGTACGATGACGCTGGTGCTGCTTTGACTTCCGGAACTTTGTGTCCGCCCCGTGCAACCAATCGAGATACTCGAACGTTCCGAAGCACTCAGTAAATCTATAAACATACAACAAACATTCATATAAAGCTGTGCAAAAATATCCCTCATACAGCAGTTTGGCTTGATGATTCATACTTCGCGTGATGATAATCGTGGTCCTCGGGGCTGAGAAAGAACGCCAAAAGGTAGCCACAATGATCCCGAATCGTGTTAAAGATTTCCAACGGAAACCAGATGGCAATGGTGAAGATGTGCGCCTTCATGAGCTGTATGCCGATCATTGACGGGATCATGTTGCTGATGATGTGTCCGATCGGAAGGCAGTACATAGCGGTCCAAGCAAACGGTGTCGTCCATTCGTGGTGCTTTTTATGGACCAGTTTGTACAGTGGCTTGAGGTGCAAGAGTCGATACACGTAGTAAAATCCAATCTCGGCAAAGAAGACACACACACGACCAGATCGCGCAAGATCACACCCACGTCCGGCACCGAACCACGGAATGTTCCATAGTAGCCAGCAAACGTTATCGGGACACCAATCACCGTTTGATTGCACAAGATTGTCTTCATCACCCGCCGCAGATCGTGCGATTCTATCGGTTCATTTTTACCGGGTTGCGTTTTGTATCTACTCAAAAACGCCGCCCTGTTGCTGATTGATTGTGGAACAAAACTTTCACATACGGCCTGCGGGATGTTATCACCTAAAAGTCTCGACAGTTGGTTCGCTGCAGCAGATCGTTTCTTACGTAATGCAGCAAGGATACCACCGCTGTCCCTGATCGCCGCGGACGTGGGCACAATACCACAGGCCCGAGTTGTCCGGAAGAATGTTTCAGCTTCGTGTAATCCTCCTTTTTCCAGCTTTGATCCACGGTGAACGATACGCCTTTTCGTTGGCTACAAGGATCGCTTATCGTGCGTAGCGTACAAGTGCGGGATGAAGCAAAAAGAACTTATTGCAGTTATTGGTACGTAGAGCAACCCGTTTTTTGCCGAAAAACAACCATTGTCGGTGCGAAAATTTACACAATGGCGTAGAAATCAAGATGGCCTAGGCCATCACTACGCATACCATCAACATCTCATCTCACTTCATCTCACTTACACAACCGATGGTGCTCATGACTTTGATGGTATGGGTAGTGATGGCCCACTTGACAAAATATGGGGGCATACATGTTACCTCCTGCTAATACATGCTCTCTTGGTGTAGGAAATCTGAAAACAGCTGGTTTTGTATAGAAATTTCGATCCAGCCGCCGGCGATTTTGAGCGAGAGATGAGGGAGACTTCCCATTTCATCCATCTCACTTGCGCTGGCGATCGCTCTCACAGAAATATGAAAACAGCTGGATACCTTTGCATACCTTTCGGCGGTTTTAGATCAAAATTGCTCCTTTTATCAACACTATAGATTCGGAAATCCTGGAGCAATTTCGTTTATACTTTAAAGTCACAAAGTCGATATTCTTCTCTGCATTTAATTTATCACATGGAAACAAATGTTTTATATAGCCATGGAAGATATTGTTGATCAATTTTTTACGTTCTTAAAAAAAATGTTTTGCTATAAATTAACTCTACTTTTAAATTTCCAAAAATCGCACAATCGGCACAAATTTTTTGGGCCCCCAACACGGCAAGGCCCTAGGCGACCGCCTACTCCGCCTACCATTTGATCCGCCGCTGACGGTTCGCTTGCAGGGAGTAGGCCCCTTCTTACTGCGTTTTTAAATTCATTATCGTTTTTATAATTATATGCCCCAACTATAATTCCGCCCATGGCCTCAAAGGTGATTGATCCTCCACTGCTTACTTGTCCCGCTTTGGGGTCTATCGACTACATGAGATTTGTCGACGTCTCAGATATAATCGTCGAGAAACAATCATTTGCAATTTCTTCAGGCGATTTTTCGGCGGCTTGATTTAAGCATAACTTCAAGCCAACATATATTCTTCGGATCATTAATAAATAGAAAACTTGACTACATGCATGTTCGTAATTATTCTTTTTATCTTCCAATAATGAGTTTATTCCACTGATTTTGAAGCATTTCGTCCGTCTGCTTTTTCGCTTTTCCGCTTTACCATACCAATACGACTCACGTTAGAACGTCAAGAGGTAAAAGGAAACGGTACAGAGTGGTTAGAGTGTAATGAGTGTTGTACAATAATTAGTTGTCAAGTGTAAATAAACAAATTGAATTACAAAAAAACTATTATGGTTGTCCTTAAACTCAACTAAGCAAGAAGTAGCACGAGATCTGCTGTTCTTGCGATACCTTGTTCATACATTTATACACACTTTTTCTGCTCTTCTTATCTTCATCTTCTAGCTGTATCATTGTTTGATTTTGTTTCATCTTCCTAGCTCGTCTCTTTTAAGGTTTTTCTTTTCATTTCGAGCTGTGGGTTTAGGCTACTTTTGTAATTTTACATTTCCTCTTCGCGACATTCTGGTTCCTATCTGGTTTGGTAGTTTTTCTTCTTCTATTGTTTATCACCCTGTGTATTTTGTGTAATTCACCGTTGTCCTTATACTCTTTATCTTTGTTTTTGTTCATGTCGTTTTATGCCGGAATTAACCCCTCTTATTGTGTGCTATTAGTTGATTTTTTTGACATCAATTTTCCTGAAATTCCTTAAAAAGTTTCCGCTAGCGCTAGCTGGCTCTGTTTAGTTTTTACAAATTTGTTCGCCTTTTGTTCTCACAAAATACTGAGACATCCATACGGTGCTTACTGCTGCTGAAGCAGTAAGTTCTCTAGCTCGTCGGCACTTCGCATCAGGAAGGCGGCCGATTCCCGGTAACCGGTGACGAGCTGCTTGACGGCTGTGATTTCTGCACTGTTCAGCTTGTGGGCCAGTATCGGTCGCTTCATCGACAGATCGGTAGGAGCTGCTGCAATGCGACGGAAACAAAAAAAAAAGACAGAAAACAAACAGGTTAGCGAAAACATATCGATCGGTTAAAGTTGCGCGCGAAAAAGGGTGATAGGTTGGCCTACAATCGCTTAGCTGATTCCACAACTCACCGGTGCCGGCAGCGGACATGGTCGTGTTGGTCGTGGCACCGCTGCTCGTGCTACTGCTGTTGACCGAGTTCATAAAGTTCTGGTAGTGCTGGGAGCGGTTCGAGAAGCCGGTGTTGTAGTCGTGGAAGTTGGAAATGGTAGGTACGGTCGTTGGGATGGTGGGCGTCGAGCTGGCACTGGCACTAGGTATGTTACTGTTTCGAAGAGAATACATCAGATGTCGCATATAGAGCAGCGGTAATTACTTAAGCAAACCAAACAAACGCGTAACAACACCGAACAGAATGAAAGTGATGGTTTCGCTACGCGGATTGCATAATTTTAGGCGTAATGTAAAATCTTTCATCCAGCGTGGGTGTAACCACTGGAGGTGTACCAATGAGGACTTTTTTAAAGCAAATTTACCAACAATGTTATACGTTCATGGATGGATCGCTCAGCCGTTTATGTATTGCGTTAATAGCGCCTGAATGCATGCAATAATTTTTGTTTGTATTAATTTCTACAATTCACGACATATTACAGGTCAGTAATGCTTCGCCTGAAATAACTTTCAGTCATTGAGTAACTGCCAAATTAAAGAATTTTTATTGCATACCTTTAGGCGACTATAACAAGAACGATCAAGAGCACGAATTTAGATGAGATACTGTTCTTGCTATCAATATGGAAACGATGTATGTATAAAAATGACATTACAAATGCATTTAATCGACTTACAGCTTCATCTGGTTCATGTCCGGTGTCGGTGTGCTGGGTACGGGCGATATCTTCGGTACGCTCGTCATCGGTTCGCTTTTGATCGTCGACACGGACGTGGACTCCTGTTCGCGGTTGGTAAGGTTCTGGTACATGTTCGGCACTGCCGTCGGTGATTCGGCCGACGTCTGCAAAGACAGAAGAGCACACACCAACAACCCCCCACGACGAAGGTGTTGGACATCCGGCATCGTTAGTTATGCGCGTTGAGCTAACTTCCATCACTGCGGTTCGGATTTTGTTGTGTGTTTCGGGTCCAAAAGTCTGCGTCGCAAATTTGCACTCCCGCACACCGAGCACGAGCACGGTGGGAGGCGGAGCGGTGGTCGGGGTTTCGAAGGGGGATGCGTTTGGAAGCGACCATTTTACCATAAAACTTACCGCCGCCGGTTGACTGACCGTCTGGCTGATCGGCTCCAGCCCGATGCGCATGCGCTTCGCATTGAGACTCTCGTTTTCGCACGCCACGGCCAGTATCTGTTCCGCCTGTACCGACGTTAGGTGTGCCGGCGTCGGGCGGGACTGGAAACATACAAGCATACCAAACCGATCATATCCTCCGCCTGCGGACGTGCTGCCACTAACCTCGTCCGTGCCCTCCACGGGACTCACCGTGTTCTCCCAGCCCTCGCGCGTCTTCTTGTTCCGCCGGCAGGACTTCAGGTACGTCCGGATGCGCTTCCGGGCGCGTTCGGCAAACTCCGGAAACTGGCGCGTACACGAATCGATGATCGCCTGTATCTTCTCCTTCGGCTGCTTCGAGATCGGGATGATGCGGTCAAGATTTTCATCCACAAACAACCGGACGAACATGTTGAACGCTTTCAGCCGTTCCGGATCGTTTACCGTCGCCTCGAGGCGATCCTCCGAGTCGTCCTCGGACAGATCGTCCTCGTCCTTCTGTTCGGACGAGTTGGTTTCGTCCTGCTGCTGTTCTATTGGGGACGATTGTCGCTCACTTACCGGCAGTTGGTTGAAGTTCGTCTTGCCCGTCATCGCCAGCGCGTTCTGGTACTGTTGCCACAGGTTGGTCATCGTTGCCAGGTCCGGTCCCTCCGCTCCATTTTGTGCTGTTGTGTACAAAAGGGGGAGAGTTGGAGGAAAGGGGTAAAGGGGTAAAATGGTTAGAAAGGGTTCGATGGTCCACCACGAGACAGACGTTGAGGATACCACTAACATTTACCTGCCGCCGAGTTCTGATAGTTCCACGCCAGTAGCATCAGCTTGAACTTGTCCGCATCTTTGATCAGACCTGAAAGATTTAGTATCAAAATGAATGGAAAAATTTTATTTAAAAATAAGTTCTTGCAAGAAGTGTGACATACCCGCATACGCATCCTCGCCGGGTGTGTTGGCCGTACTTCCATTGTTTTCCGTTGTCTCTGTATTGAACGGCATGGATATAGAATCCTGAAGGGCAAAAAAAAAGATACTTGATTATAAATTAATAAATCAAGCCATATTGGTTTCAAAATAATATAAAAAATAAAATGAAGAACTGAAAAACATATTAATAAACAAACATAATAAAAAGGGCAATAAATACTACCCTTGCGATAATATCTCACTATTGTGATAATATTTCCAGTGAACTACTGTTCAGATGGCAGTGATTAAATCGAATGATGAACTCATTTACAGTATTATGTTCGAAGGATAAAGAGGTAATGAGTTGGAAGCGTGTACAACGTGAGAAAAGTTTATGGAAAGTGTAATTGAATGAAGCTAGTACCAAGTATTTCACTAACAGAATTAGTTTTTTTCTCCTCATTTCATATTACATTTTTTATAGGAAGTATGGAAACCCCGACTGGAAGTGATGCTAGGCTGTGCTTAGATCGATGAAGTATTGCGGGTTCCCTACCCAGTGCGTAAAGCGCACGAGATAAACAAACGAACCCACGGGGTGTGAAGGGTGCGCAACGCAACGCAACCCACCCACCGCGAGGGCCTTTCTTTTTCATAATCACAGGATATGCGTGCTGGGTGTCCGTGCTACCCTAATGTGTGTCACTTCGCGTGAGGACGACCCCTTCCTATTACGCCACGCACCCATCATCCCATTACGCGAGGAGGTATGGAAGGGGTTAGCCGAATGGTGGTACCGTTCTGTGTTCCCCTTGCTGAAAATCGGAGTACAGCTACGCAACAGCGTCAGCCGTGTGCGTTATGCGACCGGATACGGTGGGTCGGTTGGGGGTTGTGGACGAAGAATGGGATGGCAGAAAAGGGGTAAAAGTTTCCTCCAGCAGCCTGAAACGCCGATTGGTTTCTACACGCGAACGAAAAGTGTCCCTTGAAAGCGTGAAAAATGAACACCAAAGCCACCGGTAGGTGATTTTCCCAGTTGAATGTGTTACTTTTCTTTTCAATTTTAATCTTCTGCTAATTTTATGCTTTAAGTGAATCAGAGGAGTGTTTATTTTTGCAACATACCTGTAGCATTAAAGTTATAAGTTTTTCTATTTATATTTATGCTGTTTGTTTTATATTTTTATCTTTTTGTAGATTGATTGTTTTAGTTACATGTTTATCTTATAATTAATTTATTTATATGATATCTTGTTGGTGGTTATCAGTTACATGTAACTTTAATTGTCTATTTATTGATTTATTTAATTCCTTTTAGTTCATTGACATGACTTTTGTTTTATTTTGGTAAACATTGTTTTGTTAATTAGTTTATTTTCAAAGTAGATACTGGTTTGGTTATGTTTTAAATTATTTAATAATTTTGAATTATATTCCTAAAAATCCCAAAAAACATTTTCCCACTGACAAATTGTTCCACCAGTACGATAAATTGCTTCTGCGATCCAGATGGCAGACTGTGCAGTGTTGTCTGCCACATAATCAACCACGGAAGGAGTGGAACTCGCTGTACCGCTCCACCCGTGGGCGATGACATCGAACCGTACTTTCATCATCGTACGGGCGCGTGTTTGCTCGTTCGCTCACCGTCACCCAGAGACGGATCCCGGGTGAGACGAACGGTACGGCCCTTCCAAACGGTCCACCGTCGTCGTCCACGGGAAGATGCGAAAAGGATGCGATCCTGTCAAACAGGGGGAAAACACTCCACATTTCTAATTCTTCGCGTGTGTCCCACGGGTGCGTGTGCGTGTGCGTCCCGCAATCCACACCCACCTTTCTTCCCTTATCAACCGTTTATCCCGGACCTGCCAGGGAGGTGAGCTAGACTAGCGATAGCATTAGGTGCGCACCCTCCTCTTATCGTTGGGTTTTTCTGTTTTTTTTTTTCTGCGCACACGTTTTGTTTGACTACTTGGTGCGGAGTTCCTGTCGCTGGGTGGCGGTGATGACGGTCACAAGCGCCTGGGTGCCACCGGGTTCGATCGTCACGGGGAGTGTCAGTCAAGTTCGTTCGAATGTGGGCAAAGCAAACAGGAAAAAAGGGACATGGCAAACGGTCACCCCCACCCCTATACCTCCCCCCATTCCCCGTGGTGTTTCTCATGGAAGGGATGTGTCGTGAAAAACCGAGGGTTTCGTTCTTTGTCCTTTCCAAAAAGAAACTTTGCTACCCTGCTTCGAAGCGGAAGAAGGACCCATAGGAAAAGCGTCCAGATATGGAGAGGACCGGCCTGGGGGGTATCCTTGGCCATCTTCGAGTCACTTTCCTGTTGAATCCTTGCGATCTGTATAATTTCTAACTCCACACTCACAAAAAAAACACATCGCCCCATCGGTGTGAGCGCCACCCTTCTCCTTCAGCTTCCCCACGACACTTTGGCCCTTTGCGTAAGAATTTCTATCTTAATAACTTTCTGAGCTGAGGAGGAATGAAGAAGTTTGTGTGTGTGTGTGTGGGTGTGTTATAAGACTTCTGGTTTCGAGAATCCCTTTCTGGGGCAATGGGAGTGAGTGAGGGCGATCCGTTCGAAAAAGGGGCAAGAAATTTGAAGAAGAATCCCAAAGAACCTCTTCCTATCGGACCGTTACCCCATTACACTCGAAGTAAAGGAGGAAAGGTACGAACACAGGCACACATACACACATAGATAAAGGCAGCATCCAACCGAGAAAGGATGCTTCGCTAACCCTCGTCTAGTGCCCATAGCTTGAACTTCGCCTTAATTTCATCTTGTTGTTCAAATCCAAGGATATTCAACCCAAAACCGGCAATGGCGGGGTTGGGGGGGGGGGGGGGGGGGGGGGTACCGGGAACGCAGAAAGGAGCGACTTAAGATTAATTAATTTTTATATTTTCCGACCCATCGAGGGAAGCCGTCTAGCGGTAGGGACGAGATAAGACTTCGCTTCTTCACTGCTGCGGACCGCCACTCAGCACAATGCCGGTAACAACGCTAGCTGTGACTCATAAGAAGTGGCAGCACCGGACTTGGCACAACTAGGGCGTTTTCTTGCGTCCCAAAACTCCTACGGACTGTCCGAGAAGCTTCAAGACAAATGTGCTACCCTCTCGAATTCGTCCCCCAACCTAAAATAGCCCTCCTCGTCGGCACGTCCTTCACCAGTTTTCCCCATTTTTGTGCTGTTTTCTTTACGTTCTTCTATTTGCTTCCGTGTGGCGTTTTCGGGTCGCTTTTGTTTTTCCGCCAATTTCCCATCCCAGTCCCAGGGAGGAAACCCAAACTGATGGAAAACTGACGTGGAAACGTTCTTCGGGGCGCTGGAAGTGGACTGAGCAGGATGGGTGCTCGGGGAGCAAATTTCGATCCTGGCTTCGGCTAAAAGGGAGCGGCCATGCAATGTGACCGAACGTTGGGGTTATTTTTTTTATTTTGCTTACCCGTTTCATCACCACCTCCAAAACACATTCTCCCCTTAATGCTTTCTCGCGCGGTGCACACTCGGTACGACGGGCGAAAACGGAACGGACTGTGGCCAAGCTGGGAAAGGCGGGTGAGGCGAGAGTGTTTTTAATTTGTTCCTTCAACTTTCACGCGCTTTTCCATGGGGAGAGTTTTTCTCGCTCATGGGAAGCAAGAGAAAAAGGGGGGAGCTTTCTGTTGGATTCCCCCGGGTATTGTGGTGGGGATCGTCGGTGTCCAATCCCTGGTGTTAACGGCTCAAGGGGATTTTTGTTTTAGTGGAAATTGTGAGGGGAACGCGCTTTAACACACAATTATTAGTAAAACGTTACAAATCTGTCCTTGTAGTTACTGAATGACGAAATTTCAGTAGTTATATTGTAGGTTTTTGATTCATAATTGAAGTTTGCCATGGCGATTGCCTAACTTTAGGCGCATAAAAGAAAACAACAAAGAACAGTAGCATTACATCTAAACAACCTGTTGAATGCACCGATAAATTCTCGCTGTCACAGAATAAAGCAGAGAAGGAGTTCCAAAGTAATTGTATTAGAGGTTTATTTGTAATGTAAAGGTATTTAAACATTTATATATATATATATGTTATAGACATAAATATTATTTAAATTTAGACCATTAAACCATATTTGAAAATAATAAATTATAAATAGGCCACAATAAGTCATAACACAATTAGTTATCGAAATTTTACTACCATAAAAAAGGCAACATCCACCTCACTAATATATTACTTCAAATGTAGAACACATCTGGCAAGCTTCAACTCCTTTCGTTTGATAAGTTCTCCGAGTAAAGAATAATCTTTCAAAACGAATCGAATATTGTCATGCAAAAAACAGAAACTTTTCAAACTCCAACAATTCTCCCCCCCCCCCCCCCCCCCGCCCTACCATCAACAAGTTTCCCGCAACAAAATTTAATCATTTTCCATCCTTCAATGGATCGTTGCTCCCAAATATTGACCAATTGATGGAACAAACTGATCTCACCGTAGCGGTACCTCCCGGAGCGATTCGCTCTACGGAGACGGGTATGCATGGGAAAGATGCGGAACTCCCCATCCCCATCCTCCCTCGATTCAGAGAGATTTTTTCTGTGCGGTTCGCTTCCTTTCCATCCCATCCAACCGGGTCTACCTCCACAAACTGGGCTTCCTTTTTGGGCACTGAAAAGATCACCGACTGGAGCCTTGAATCCAATGGAAACCTCACTCAACGGGGGGGGGGGGGGCGTTATGTTTTGGAGGAGTAAGGGGGGAAGCGGAAAATGGGACAGTGAAGAAGGAGGTGAATTGAAAAGCGGAAAGGTGAACCGCCAGGGTTCTTTCGGTACCGTTGGTCTTCTTGACGGTATTTCTCGCTTTGTTTTACTTATAATTCAACCCATCACCATCCCACACTCCTGGTGCGATGGGAGCGTAAGGAAGGGTGGGACCGGTCGGTTGTTACCAGCACGAGAACGTGGGCGGTGAAGCACAAGCAGCAAGAAATGGGGAAGAAAACCGGAGATTTCTCAACCCACCGCCAAAAGCCCGAAGACTTACAGCGAGTCGGTCGGGTAAAGAATTTCGTATCGAAGTCAACGTCCAAGCCAGTGTGGGAAGGAAAATTGCCATGGCGGAAAGGGACCATCACCACCACCATCACGAAAGGGGCACCGACATCAGCAACGAAAAAAAAGGGGGAAATGGGATCCTTTCGAAGAGCGAATCGAGAAGCAGCGAAACACGTCTTCGGGGTCTGTCCGTTTCCTTCCATCTCCTTTACGCCCATTCTTGCCAATGGCCGGACGGACATTCTTCTTCGATGTCTTCGAGTCCTTTTTTTTGTCCTGAAACCCAACCACCTCGCCGCACCCCCATCGCCACCACCACCGAAAACCAAGAGGGTAAAACTGTCAGGAATTAAAAAAGATGGATGACATGGGGGATGAACGGTTTCGCTTCTTGGAATGTCCCTCCCACTCTGGCCCGCACCGTGTACCCGGGTGGACGGATGGGGTGAGGAAGGTGAGTTTCTCGTTCGGTTCGGTCGGATGGACGGATTTTCCCATTTTCCCCTCTAACCACCCTGTGCTCGCAACCCAAAACACCCACTCGCTACGATGGCTTGGCACGTTTTTGCCGCTGCCGGTGGCCGGTCGCGCTCAGTTCATCTTTCCACCCCGTGCAGCCCGTGGGACACGAAAGCAACGGCGAGAAAGGGCACGTGCGGCAAAATGGAAAAGTTCCATCATCGAACCGTTCTTCTTCGTGTACGTAACTCCCACCCAACCCAGTTGCGCCCTGGGAGGGCAATTCCCCGGGAAATGGGGGCGGGAGAGAAAGAAAAAGGCAAAAATGCTCGCCCGAAAAAAAAACCTCTCCCCCCCTTCCCTTCCTCCCGCGGGCATAAAACGCCGAAACTCGAGCCCTGGACCGGGGGAGGTTTTGCCTGTTGGAATTGTTTGCAAAAGGATGATGGGGATGGGAGGGGGTGACCAGGAGGGGTGTGACAGCACATTGAAACACGTGGCTGGGGGTATTTTTGCCCTTCCGTCCATCCTGTCCCCCCCCTTCCCCCCCCCTCCCCTCCATTGGGTGGCAAACGGGAAAGAAAAAAGCAAGCATCAGGGGTCGGGTTTTTGGGCTGCTGTGTGCCATTGCTCCGGCAATCGGTGTGGTGGGATGATTTTTATGAAGAAAATGAGTTTCTGATGAAGACTCGCAACGCTGGGGGGGAAGGCAACGGGGAATCGAAACGGAAGTGAGCAAGAAATTTGGCCGGCTTCCCCGAAAAAAGAATGGAAGGAAATAGAGGAAAAAAAATGGGAATGAAACGGAAAACAGGAAAAACCGACGGGACATCGTCGAATGGCATCCGGTGGGTTGGATGGGTTTTGGTTTGGGTTTTTGGGTGTTCCGGATGATAGTGGAATGGGCGGGGAAGGGGATATGTCTTAGCGTGGCTGTCGAGGCGTTCCCCCTCGGTGCTCTCGTGCTTCGTTCCGCAAACCGCAAAAACCGCGCGCCGGAAGATGGAAAGCGTAACAAGGGAAAAAAGAAACCCTGAGATGGACGGGATATTCGATTGCGGTTCAATTAAGAGATTGAACCGACGGGCAGTACTGTTTACACACACACACACACACACACACACATACATACAGATACACACATACACAAGCGGGTTTGGGTCACGCAGGAGGCAAGTCAAAAGTTATGAGCTGGTTCCGTGGCTGAACCTGTACCCGTGGACAACAGGCCAAAAAAAAAAACAGAATTGGATGGACAGGGAATCGGGTTTCAGTACGCAGGAAAATTTCCCTCGAATAGAGGTTGAGTACGCAACGCATATCACTGTCCACGTGACGAACGTGTGTGTGTGCCTGTGTGTGTTGCGGGAAAAGTAGGAAGTGCAA
Source organism: Anopheles moucheti (assembly GCF_943734755.1). Classification (NCBI taxonomy): domain Eukaryota; kingdom Metazoa; phylum Arthropoda; class Insecta; order Diptera; family Culicidae; genus Anopheles; species Anopheles moucheti. The sequence goes on along the minus strand of NC_069141.1, from coordinate 6,740,901 downwards.
ACAATTTCATCCATCGCATCACATTTGGGGCCCGAATTTTCGTAAAACAAATATTAATAAGGCCCAATATGGTGACTAGCCCCCTGGAGCAGGTTGGAGCTTTCGTTCCAATGTTTTGCACTTCGACAGGTAAAATGAAATCCATTGCATTTAAATATTAATCAGATACGTTTTGCGAGGTTCCAGCTTTTTTTCTCTATTTCGTTTTTAACTAGCTGATGTATTGAAATTGCATGCTTTTAGGCGCTATTCAGAGTGAACACGGTGGCGCGCGATGCGTGTGCGATAAGCCGATTTGCTGGAAACGGATGAACGCGATGTTAAGAGCATTGTTGTACTGGTGTGTGGATGTGTTTATTGTTTCATACTTTGAAACTGTTTTGCAGTGCAACTGTTTCCAAATCAGACATTTCATCAAAATCCATAGAATTTTTCCTCGACATTTACAATATCTGTGTGTGCTTCTAGGAAAAAAGGTATATTCATTTATCTAGCCATTTTTTATATATTATTTAGCATTTTACTTAGCAACATTTCAACCAAATTGGATCATCTCGATAAAAAACATAAACAGAAAATACACTCAACGCAAAATAGAACATCCGCAAAACCAACGCAACGTGTTCATTTGCAGATAACACTTATTACTAACCTTATTATTATTGTTGTTGTGTAACATGGCCGCTGCTTTTCTTTTCGCTGATTGTATTTAAAATCATTTCCAATGGGCAACATGGAAAACGCAAGCAAAAAGGCAAAGCAAGATTGCATCCACGTGCGTAAATAAACAAAAATTCATGAATGAATCATAAAGACAGCAGGCAACGGAAGAGAAGAAATAATAAGAAAAGCGCACATTGCACGCAAACATACGACGCGCCATCGGGCCAGAGCACGTGTTTTTTGCAGCCACATGAATTGCATGAGTGTATTTGAGTGAAATATGTGCCCGTGTGTGCAAAAGACCGTACGGCGCACAGATTGACAGCGGTACGAAATAGACATGTACGGAAACGAAACAACATATAAGTGGTGTAATATATAAGTAGTAAAACAACGAACGTAAGTAAGGAAATAAAAGATGCAAGTATCCATATCCGACGCGAGAATTCCAGCACAAGTCGCCGCATTTGTAGAAGATAGAGGGATAGAGAAAGAAAAATCGAAAGCACAACATTAGTTAACCACTCTCACTGCAGTCACATCGATTTAGTGCGTTTGTTTTGTTGGGAAGTTTAGTTAACATGTTTCTACATTCTCTTAAGAAAGCTTATCAACATCACTGTCCGTTAGCTGTGCGTGTGTGTTAGCTCTCCTCCTCTCAGGTTGAGAATTTATTTAATGCAAACGCTTATCGAATCCCACAGCCACAACCGGAAAACTCACTCATTGGTCAACACACTTGGGATGCCGGGTGATCGAACACGAAGAAAGGATGTGCAAATTCACGACTAATACACGAGATTTCGGGTTTTATTTCACTTTCCGCTTATACTTTTAGCGGCAATAAACGGGTGGCTTATCACCAGCTTAGTTTTATTTGTGCACTAAAAAACACTCGACACACTCAAATGTATTTGTGTTGTATATGTTTTTTTTTTGTATTTTGATTAATAATCACTTTCAAATATCACTTATAACACTATTATTTAGGGATTTTGTTTCACTCTTAGTAAGGTTTTACTAAAAGCCAGCTGTTAATATTTGTCCGACAATGCTCAGTTAAAGGTTTCCATTTATTCGTTTTTGATCAAACTATTTAGGAAAAAGAAGCTTGTTATGGGCGAAATTTCTTTATTCACTTCACTGGGAGATTTTTCTTTAAACCGGCTTCTGCCTTTTCCGATTCAGCGCGATTCCGTGCGTCACGATCCGTCGAGGACTTGGCTATGACTGCGTTGATCCCTCGTTGGTAACTCGCTGCGAACGCGAAAGGAAATCGGTATCCTTAGTAAACCGGGAGCAAGGATATTCGTGAGCGAAAGCTCTCACTGTGTGCGTGAGAGAAGCAGAAAGAGTGAGAGTGAGAGAGAGAACGATTGGTGATGATGAGTGCATGAAAGAACAGGCGGGTGAATGAGCATTTTCCCGACTTTTCTTCCCCCATTCGTACGCTACCAATACATAAGCACAGTTCACAGACACACACGCACACACACACCCACACGTGCAGTGGGTGATGTTCTCGCTGTGTTTTCCTCTTTCCACAGCGGGACGCCTTTTTGTCCGATCTCGGGACGTTGGGCTCGCTCCTTCTCCCTACTCATGCCGATGCCTTTTCGGTACCGATGCTGTGCACCGTTGTGGGATGGGAAGGACACATCCGTGGGTGGGATGGGTACCCCTGTTGGCCCGATCCCTATGTACAGAATATACGGCGGAGAATATCTCCAACCCACCACGTTGGAATTGTGGGAGGGGGAGGTGGGGAGATTGAACGAACCATCCACCTACCTTACTCACACTCCGACCGAGTGGGTGGTTGGTTGGAGGGTGGTTCACGATACTCGTACCCATTCGCCGCTGTTTCGCCGGAGCGGAACTCCCTCCTCGCGCACACCCTACCCCCATTGCAATCCCCTAATCGTTCCCTTTTTTGAATTTCTACCCGGCGACCGTCCCCACTGGCTGCTCGAATTTTCGAACGAGCAGCATTTCCAACCGAGGCTGGATGAGCTTGGCAGGGGGTGCTCATAGCGCATTCCACCCCCCCCCCCCCTTCCCCCCCGTTTTGCCCGTTCCACCCGTGTTGCGGCACGGTTGTTGTCCACCCTCTGGTTATCCGCCGCGCTGATCGAAAAGCAACGCCATGCGGCATGTATTTGACTGCTTTTGGGCATGGGGATGCCTTTTCCCGGAGATGCCAACCGTCCCGATCCAATCGAAAATATTTTACGCACATACGCACATCCACAGACACACACACACATACACATGGGCGCACTTATACGTCTCTGGTGGAAAAAAGCAACGATTTTTCCCTATTACGACTCATTAGCCTACGCGCCACGAATATCGCGAATGGAACGACATTAGGCCAAGAACTTTCTGTATTTTCTTTTCTTTTTTTGTTGTACGGCTTAACCAGCAGAATATATGAAACAATTTGCTCGGTTCCGCCATTCTTCCCACGTGTCAACAAAAATTCGTACACCGCTGTAGCGCCTCATGCGATATTGAGAATTTCTTGATTGACGTTCGATTTTCGTTGGAAAAATGTTGAAGAAAACAGGCTGACTAGCGGGACATACTTAAGAAACCAGTTCAAAACATATGGAAGAACTGAATGGAGATGTAAATCGCAATATTTTGTCAAGCAGATTGCATACTATTAGGCGTACTGTTGATGATGGACCGTTATGCGAATCGCATACTTTTAGGCGTCCCGTTGAATTCGGAAGAGTTTTCTAAAAAAAGAGTAGTTTGTTTATTTTGTACAATTTTCTTAACAATAGTTTGTAGTAAAGAAGGAAAATATTAAAGTGTTGTTAACTTTTCCTTTTGTACACATTGTAGAAACAAATCTGCTATTAGCCTTATTTGCCGTCGAAAGCTCGATTAGTTTATCAAACAAGGCAAAATATTTATATTGTACGGTTCAATGTAGCATAAAATCTCCAGTGACGATACTCCAATTAAACTTTCTTGCATTTTTGGTAAAAGACATTTTTAAACCTCTACCAAACATACACAACCACCGGGATCATGACGATGCCTTTGGCCGTTTTTCCCGTTTTGTTTCAGTCGATGGTTATACGCTTCATTTTTTAGTTTCTCTCTTAGAACCATCCCACCCCAGCCCCTTGACGGTTCTCATTCCTAATTCATGTCCGATTTTTCGTATAAAAAAGAAGGAAAACCTCCTCGTGATCAGGGGGCTCTAGGTAGTTTTTCAAACGACGAATCGCTTTTCTTCGTCACCATTTTTTTCTTCCTTGGATCCAAATTCTATCCTTGCTGGGGAAGTAAAGGCGGGCGGATGCACGGGGTAGCATGTTGAGGAGTGCGCGATAAGCTTGAGAAAGTAGCGGCATCCTAGGGACATCCTTCGCCGTTACTGTGTGGTGAGGTGTTGTGTTGTTTTGCCGAATGAACACAGCAGGCAATGAAAAACCCAACAAAAAAAAAATAAAAATAAAAAAATGAAATGCTGTCAGAAACGTAGGAACACGCTCATCATCAAGGAGGCTTTTCTCTTTTTGGTGGAAAGTAAGCAGCAGCACGAGAAAAAAAATATACAGCACCCCCAAAATTCACCCATTCCATGCGGCATCCTGTCCATGTCTTTCGGAGAAACATTGGAACCGTGCCGGAAGAGACCGGCAAAACAAACGGGGCAGTAGAGAAAAACCCAGCGATTTCAACGAAGGGAGCGAGGCAGTTATGGATTTCGAAGTAAAAGTTGTGCAAGGATAAGGCAGTCCACAAGAAGGATCGAAGGAGCCACTGCGAAGAAAACGGTCGGCTCTGGTACATCTCTGGCGCGCTCATCGTAGCGCGGTCTGGTCTGGTGGGGAAAAGCGTGGTAATGGGTTGGGGTGGACTTTGATGAACGCCATCGGAGTGCTTGGTGGGTGTGGGAGCGATCCACGGTCCGAAGGAAAAACAGAAAGTCCCGCAAGGAGAAGAAAACCGGACGGACCGGACGCGGGTGTGTTTTTTTTTTGTTCATCTCTCCCTCTCTCTCTCTTTCCACTTGCTGGAACAAAAAGGGAAAACCGGGAATCCGATCCATTTGCCGGGAAAGTTATACAAAATACGGGAATACAGGAAGAGCGACGGGTGGAGGAACCTTTCCCAGCAAATGGAGGGGTTATCCGGAGCTGTCCCGAAAAATTCCATCGACAACAAGGTGAGTACAAGGGGAGAATGTGGTGGAAAAGTGGAGTCCTCGCTTTTTTTCCCGGCTGCGACTACTGGATAACTTTCTCCTCATGGGTGGGCAAGGACATAAGAAACGAATGTGGGTGCGGATGTTGGGGTGGTCGTAAGGGACAAGGAGAGCTCTCGCGTATCGCCCGTTTCCCGCTTTTCAGTGGCACCCACCAGTTATTTGACGTTCCTTATATCTGCACCCCTTTTTTGCTTTTGCCTTTGCTTCCTCGGCAAAACACCTTTTTTTTTGTTGGTTCGTCCTCGTAGCGTACGAAGCCGAAAATGAAAAGTATTACTGCCTTGCACGGGGTGGCACGGCCAGGTGGCAGGTTCCGGGGTCGGTCGGCTAGGGCAGGGGGGTACTCTCCCTTAGCACTAGGGGGATGAGGGATCCCTGCGAGTTTTCATTCGCTCTTCCCGCTATCGCCTTCGTTCTTTTTGTCTTCTCGGTTTGTGGTAAAAAACGGAACTTGGTGTACACCGTACACCCACTTCAGTCCACAGCTGAATTTGTCTTTTTTTGTTTTGCTGTCGTTGCTCCTGTGTAGGCGAAGGAAGAGTATGCAGCAGAACCCACCGCGTGGAATGGTGTGCCGTTCCCTTGGATCCTTTTTTTTGGGGGGAAAAAGCATAACACACACGCACATACAAATACACACGAATATCACCCAAAAAACCTTACCGTTCCATGGGCAAAGGGAGGCAAGGAAGCGAGGAAAATGTGGAAAAAAGGGGGGAAAAAGGTTTTTCCGTCGTATTTTTCTGCTTCCCTCGTGTGTTTTTCCTCCGGTGTGTGGGGTGTGTGTGTGTGTTTTTTTTTGCCTCCTCTTTCTATTGCTCATTGGTGTGTGCCCACTCCCAGTTGGATCGGAAAATTCCTCCCAAATCCCCGTTCCCGCCCGCCCCATCCCCTCGCAACACCGCCCCGTAGCGGAACGGAGCTACGGGGTTTTCGTTTTTCCCGTCCTGTTCTGCTTTTTTGTTGCTGTGGAGTATTTTTTTTTCCCTGCCAGTTCGTCCACGCTTTGCCACGCTGGTGTGGGAGTTGGTGCAGTGGTGGCAGTTTGGGTGGCATTTTGTTTCGTCCCACCCAACAACGGGTACCGGGGGGTATTTTTTACCGCCAGTTTTCTCCCATCTATTCCCAGCCTGTGTTCGCCTTTCCTGGGGTTTTCTACGATCCATTTTCCATTCGTCCTCTACCATCCTGCCAGCCCTCACCTCCACCTACTCCCTTTTCCCTCTCACCTCCAGGATAATGCTTACTGCGTTTCATTTGCGCGTTTGGCACCATTTTTACCGAGGTTACCGAGTCGTGTGTTTGTGTGCTTCCTTTTTTTTGTGCCTCCAGAACTGGAAACAGCAGGAGCAGGAGGAAGCCACCCGGGGCGAGATAGGTTTCGATGTAGGGTCCCCTAGTGTTTGTCTGCCTGCGTATGTCTGTGCGCCTGTGTGTGTTTGTGCGTTTGTGAACGGCTCTGGACGGAGTTTCCCATCCCACGGTACGGTGAATCGGCTAGTCCACTCCCGCTGAAGCTGCTTATGAAAAGCGTACCCATCTTTTCAGTTTTTTTCTCTTGTCCTTCTGCTGCTTCCATCCACCACATCCCATGCAGGGCGGCCTTGCTGGGAAGGATCTAACACGATGGATCGCGTTTTTTCCCGCCTTCGGTCTCAGCAGACCCACGGTTGCGACACAGCACACTGGGGGACGAGCGTCCGGACGGTACCAGCTCATCAGCCGAACCGAGCGCAAAGAAATCCAAGGAAACGGTCGCGAACCTCCTTGCTGGGTGACGCTTGGATGGGGGTGCTAGGGGAGATTGAGGGGACTGTGGCCATGGATGGACTGGCACGGAGCGGAGTGCAAATCAGCCAAGAACGATCCTCCGGTCACCGGGCGATACGAAGGCGACGACCGTTTCGGTAAGACATGAGACGGACAGAAATATCAAGCGAAGAAAGTGAAGCAACGAAAAAAAAAACAAAACTCTCGTCAAGCAGCGAACGGGACGGGACAAACAGCGGACGGGAGCGAAATGGAACGGCGCTCGATGAACGAACGGAAGCTGCCGCTGGAGACCACCGTCGTCATTTGCTGGCGTCCTTGCCGTGGATTATTGTTCTTAGCGGAAGAGCAAGAACAAGCCTTAGAAGTAATGTTTGAGTGATATTTTGTTTTGTAAAATTTGGCAGCTTTCGATGATTCAGTCAAAATAAAAATTGTGCTGGTAATTTCAATTTTGTGGTGTAAATTGCATAAGTTTAGGCGTTGCTTTTTGTAGATTGAAGTAAGCCTGAATGTAAGCAATGTAGCTATATTTTCGTGTATAGTACATGGAAAATTTGAGCTATATTAGTTTGTATGGAGATCTAACAGCATAGCATAAGCTTTATATGTTAAGTGGTAAAACGCCTAAATCGATGCAAATGTTGATTATAGAATGGTGTGGTATGTGGGGTGCAGAGTGGCATACATTCAGGCGTTTGCATAAAAAATGAAACCAACAAGTGAGTCCATAGTGGGCGGAGAAAAACAAGGTAACACTTATTTAAAAAAAGATCTATAACGCAATAAGAAGTGAAAAAATATCACAGCAATAAAGAAAATCATTCAGCCTGCCTCTAGCACATGCACGGCAGTCGGTTTCGTGCGGTTACCAGCACTGTTTCTTTTCGATCCTGAAGACGAACCGTCCGACAGCAAGCGCAGATGAGCACGAGGACATCGACGAGCACCAGCGTGCGAAGGCCAACGAATCCGTGTGATGGGCATCCGTGTCCTGGTACGTCGTTTGTGTCATTCTCCGACGTTGATCGTCACACCGTGCTAAAAGCGGGTTCGCTCTATCCCGTCACCGGCAGCACGGGGTTTCGTTTGGAAAGTACGCAAAAGCATACCCACATTCGCATCCTCTACTCACGTCCTCTCTCACCTTCTCCTCGTTCTCTGTTCGCTACCTCCAAACGCCCACGCGCAGGCAGGCCGGAACGATACGAAAATTTCCTCCTCGCGCCCCCCTGGGTAAGGTTCGGAAAAGCGGAACGTTTTCACTTCCATATTCACCCGTTCGGTGGAAGATAGCAGCAGAAAAAAAAGCAAAACGGGGTAGAAAATAAGAAGGTAAAAGGGTCGCCTCCCTCCGTTAGAATTCCGTGTGACGCGCGGGTTCGCTTTGTGCGAATGAAGATGCGAACCATTTCTAGCGAACGGACCAGAAACACAGTGCCTAGCGGGACGGCCTCGATAAAATCGAGCAGCAGCCACAGCCAAACGCAGGCACTGACAACGGCTTACGAGGGTGTTTGGTAAATGGATGGGACATGCGAAACACAACCGGGTGGCATGGATGGATGGATGGATGAACGGATGGAATGGAAAATGAAGTTCCGAGATGGAGAGAGAAAATTATTAAAAGGGGTTTTCCACCACACAAAGGGGGTGGGGGTGTACTTGGGGGCGAAAAAAACAATGTGGCACAAGGGATGGGACGAGGATTTCGCTAAAACTCGCCTCCAACGATGGATCCGCTGGTCCACAAACAGGGTACACGAAGGCAGCACCGTTGGGAATGGGTGCAAGGAAAAGGGTTTTTGTGTTTGCCGAGGCCGCGCGTATCAAAAATAAAAGCGCTCACTGCAAAATGTGGAAGACAAGGAGAAAAAAAACAACACACGGGAAAAACTTTCGGTGGTGCTGTTGTTTTTCCTTTTTCTGCCTGTTGGCGCCAATGGATGCTGGAGAGGAAAATTGACGCTTTCCCGAGCGCTTCGGGAATGCAGGAGGGAGCAGCGCGATAGCGAGGGTTCGACACAATTGGTTCCATTTTCCCAATTTTCTTCACACACACACACACACACACACACTAAAAAAAAAGAGATACGAACAACACACTGAAGAACATTACCACCGTAGCACAGGATGAGCGGTAGGAAGGACCGCTTTATCTGTGCTCGCTGTTGGCAAAGACGGTTCCGGAAGAATCATACCGAATTGGAAAAACAAACAGCATTGAAGCGATTCTTGTTTGAGATCTTTGGAGCCAAATCGAGTCGCGTTAGAGGATGAAAGAAAGTAAATAGTTTGGAGCTTTTGGTGTGTGAAGTAAGGTAAATCGGTTGAAATATAGTTATAGATTGAACTATATGTTTGAATGCAATGTTTTTTGTTTAAACTTTTAATACCACTAATCTAAGGATTTACATTCTACAACAACCAGGTCGAATTGCATAAATCCATTAGAATCTTATTCTAAAGTACATTTCACATTAGTTTAAAGACATTTCTTTCTCCGAACATATCTCTGCTGTACTCGGCAGAAAAAGAACTGCTATCCCAAAAAGAAATTCAAGCTGCTCTCATTGCATACTTTTCGGCGCCGAGAGCCTACGAAAGGGCATTCTGGTAATGGCAATCTTTAAACGGCTTTCATTAGATATAAACCATTATTTGATTTACTGATGCAAGATTATCGAGATAGTTCACTAAAATAATATTTATCCTTCATGATAACTCATTGTTGCAGAACTTTGATACTGTTTCTTTGAGACTGTTTAACAAACGAAAGTGAAAATGCAGCATTTTTATACAGCTGCGAGCTATCGTTATCCACCAGGTAGATAAGCATCGAAATAATTTCATGCATACGAAAGTATGCTTCCTGACTAAAACTGACAAGTAAACAAGCTAAATAAATAAGCAGTACACAATCCTTCACTTCCGTTCCGTAGCGTAGGCGTCTCTAGTGGGACGAGCCTGCGGTTTCGAATTTGGTTAACAAGGTCAGTTCGGTGAGCAAAAACAGCTCACTTCAAACGGTTTCCGCTTTCTTTCAAACAAAACAATCGGAAAAGCCGCTCATGGTTTTTCCGAGAGCGAAAACAACATCGGCTGTAAAAAGAAAGCTGCTACCAACTATAAACACATTTTATTCGGATCAATTTCATGTGTGCGTTACTCGGTCTATTTGAGCGTTTTCTCGCTCCGTGTGAGTGCGTTTTGTGGGAAATGGTTTATGTTTACGTGTACAAACACACCCACACACACACGCGCGCTCGCTGAGTTTTCTTTCGCGCTGTACTGCATTTTCCCGCGCTCGGAAAACTTTCTCCTTCAGCAACAAATCGTGACTCTCTCGCTCTTTGCATTCGTGTCGCGTTCTCTTTCTCACCCCCACACACAAACACACAGGACACTTAGTTTTCTTTTTCATTTTCTCACACAGCAAGGAGTTGGTAGTCACGGATCGTTTCACCGTTGCTCACATTTTCCCAAATGTGGGGCAATTTTTCACACTCAATGTCAAGTTCTTGTTTATTTGCACAACATGACACATACGCGAAATCCTCTCACATACACAAGCGCGCACACACACTCATGCGCGGGGTGTAGTTGAGTTTGGCATTTGAATTTCTATGCTTTGCCTATTTTATTTAACCACGTTTTACCATCGCCAGCAAAAAGTCCGGTTCCTGCCCCGTGATGGCGTTTGTTGCGATGGTAACGTATGGTTGGTTAATGCGTACTGTTTGTGTGTTGTGCATTCAACAGGTGATTGTTTTCCATTTTGCAAGGGTGCAAGGGTGGCAGTTTGGTATAAGAAAGGGAAAAAAGCACTCACACACACATAAGCTTAAGCTATAACATAAAATAAGAACACTTGCCGTGCTTGTCAAGTAGGCTGAAAGAGTGTTTTATGTTTGATGATTTGTTTCTTTTTTGTTCCATTTGTAGACGCCACTCTCTCTGTGCTTTGTTTTATTATCTTTTTGATCATTCTTATCGTTTTGATACGCTCTCTTGCTATTACATGAGCATTTTCTTTCTCTCTAGTTCTTTGATCTGTGCTCACCACAACCGAATTCAATGTTTCTGTTTCTTTTGCTGGTAATTTTACATCTACGTCACTACTTCCGGCGGTACTTTATTCGATATTTGGTACTATTCGGTTTTTGTTACGTTTGTATTGATTTTCTTTACTTTTCCCCGCATTCCCTGCATGGTATCAGCTGTATCTGAAGACTACCGATGCTTTCTGACCTAGCAGTGTGTCATTATGACCTTTTATGCACCATTAACAAAGTGTTATAATGGCTCCTTCCGGCGTTGGATATAATTGTCGTCTGGAAGGGTAATTGACGGTATTACAACATAGCTACCGATTGGAAGGGGGTTACGAGAAGCGTTGATTGATCTCACTCCCATCTCATTTGGATGCTGCAAAGCATCAGAAAACGTACCTTCACTCATTGCATACTTTCAGGCGGAACACCAGTAAATGTGTTATATTGCGCCAAAAGGTATGCAACCAGCAATGCAAACAGTGCTTTAAATCTCATGTATCAGAAACCTCAATTGAAATAGTCATCTTTTTTGTTGGTATACGAGTGATTTACAATGAATATATATTTTACTGAGAGATAATCTTTTAGCCCAGGAATATGAAAGAGTTTTCCTACTAATACCATTGCTGTTTGCATCATCCCCTTCATGTCGTACCCTTCAAACGCTTGTTCATACTTTTTTTTCCTAATATCCACTAATCCTTCAAAGAACTTTATCGGAATCTTTTGACGTTTCGCCGGCTCCCCGTGCCGATCTTTCTAATGGAAGCTCCCACTCTGGAACGGCAATACCCTACCGAACGCTCGGAACGGCAACACGACCATCAAAGCATCGAGAGGAATGGAGGGAAAAATAAAACCCACCATCATACTAGCTGTCGTCCTGTGTGCTCACAGAACAGCCCCGTAAGCTTATCCCGGTACGGGGGAAGAATAACTGGCAAGCGAACCGGCGAAGGTGCCCACGGCCACGGACGAAAGGGAGCAGGATAAATGAGAACCTTCGTTCACTCGGGACGTCAAGGATTTTTTCCTCCCTCGGTCGGGTTTTTATGTTTGGTCCATTCGCCCGCGTGTCCAGCAACAAAAATGTTCCTTTCGTAGCACATTCTCATCGGCGAAGGTTCCAAACCACCACGCGCTGTGAGGGTGGGATGTGTTGGGAAAACCGGGGCAACCGTTCCGAGGCGCTGCAGAGTATTCGTTGTGTTTGTGTGCGTGTTCATATTCCTCTTGATCTCGGATTCCGGTTCCGTTTTTTTTGCACCCCTAACCATGCGCTGCAGTCGTCTCGTGTCGGTGGAGGCGGTGACGTTGGACATGGTACTACTCTCTGCTCTGAAGCTTGCCATCCGGTGCGTTGGGTTGAGTTTTCACTTCGTACCGTTCGTGTTTGCTTTTTTTCCTCTCGTCCATCGTCGTTTCCGTTGCGTTTTCACAGATTTCACCCACACCCGGGAGGAGATTTTTCTACCCTGTGGCAGAATTACCACATTTCATCCTTCACCGGTTTTCCCCCCGGGTCCCACCGGTTGGTCCAATTTTGCTGTTCGTTTCCGTACCCACGGACGCCACGTGTACACAGAGACGCTTCCTCCCCGGGCCCATTCCAACCCACCCGCCTCATCGCCACCCACACCGAAAAGCAAGAAACCCCCAATGTTCCATCGCCACATCCGTCGATCACCGGATGACGGCGTAAACCGAGCAGAAAGAAGGGAACCCTCTAGGTGGTACGGATCACCCTCCCAGCAAAAAAAAAAATCGCCCCGTTTCGAAACGTTTCACGAAATCGAATACTGTCCTTTCGGTTCAGTTTTTGGTGTGCTCGTTTTTTCTCCATTTTTTCCATCCCCTGCCGTCGGTTCTTTCATCCCAATCGCCCACCTCCATGCCGGTTTCCGTTTTGCGACGCAAGAGAGTGTTTTTTTCACTGATTTTTCCTACTTGGTTGTCTCGGGGAGGTTTTTTTTTCTTCGGACCATCGTCTTTGTTTCTCGCTACGGGGACCTTTTGCTGAAGCTTCGCCAACCCAAAACTGTACCAAACACACGAGCGAATGAACGAGGGATCCACCGTACCCATGTGCCTTCTTTGAACCTTTTCTGAGATGGCAGTTGAGGGCGAATGGAAAAGAACCAGGTCGTCTGGGAGCAACACACTGTTGGTACCGTGGCCAGGATTAGAAGTAATGAAGCAAAGCCATCGAAGCACCATCTTTGGTGATGTAAGGTCAATGAAGCCGTGAGTAGGATACAACGTGAGGGAATGGTCTACTTGTTAACATCTGTTTTCGTGTTTCGTGCAATTGATTGCATACATGTAGGCGTACAAAACAAATCGCTATTTGAGGAACAACTTTAACGGGTTTAAAGTAAGATAAGTTAAGATAAGGTAATCCCATATTTATATATTTAAAGACGTAACATTAAAAGATCCATAACAAAAAAGAACAACGTTTCCACATCCTTAAAACGGATACTTTTCGGCTTGAAAACCAGGCGTAGGCTATCCCCGGTTCCACCCAGCAACCTTCACCTGCGTACTTCGCCGGGAACGCATCATGAACCCAAACCGAGGGCTGCGGGAATCACCAAAAGACGCATCATTCCCGGTACGGTAGTTCAATTCGAGGAAAAAGGAAGAAACGCAGAACTCGCCGCCCGTCACCCCCACACACCGACGGTTCCCTCTCGATGCTCGAAATTGGAAGCAGCGTTTCGGGTATTTATGAAATCGAATGGTGAAGCGAGAGTGAAAAGCTCCGCACACCACCTACATCCACCAGTCTTGCTTCTGGCCATCAATTTTTCTGAGATACCCACGACTTTCGTGGACTTCCGGTTGGGTACCGATCCACCCGAAACGGGGACACACAGCTCCGGCCAACTTCGTCAGGCAAGCTCTAAAACTTCGTCAAAACCGTTCACCCTGAGCCACTCCACCCTTGGTTGGAAATGGGCAAAGCAGGGCAGAAAAAAAGGCTGGAAGCAGAAATGATCAGAGTTTTCCGTGGATTTTTTTTTCTTCTCCATCTTGTCCCGTGTCTGCATTGTGTGCTGGCCCCGGTCCGGTTTTGGTTTCTGCTGCTTTTCACGTCTGCCAAACAGGGACGGTTTTCTATTTAGCCCCTTTTTCCGGTCCCGGGGTTCGGTTTGCAGACGTGCCGAGTCTCTCGTACCCTCCCCAAAACAAAACTCGACCACGCGAAGGTGTCCCTTTTGGCGAAGGATGGAGTCTCAGTCCGGTGCAGGAAGCAGAGAGAAGAGAAGCAACAGGGGAACAGGGGGTCTTTTTATCTTTTTTTTGTGTCCTATACTTCGCTAACCTTCCATACTCCGGAAGCAAACCTTAGGGGTGTGGGGTTTGGATTTCTGGTCGTTGCCGAAGCCGAAACCGTTAGTCCCGCCAGTGCGTATTTTCAGCAAACGAGAGGGACCGCTTTGAAAGTGTCTCTGAATCCCGGTGGCCATGGTGTGTTTGTGTGGGCTCTGCTGGAAACAAGAATGCGAACCATTCACCATCGAAAGACGGGTAGCGAACGCAAAGCGGAACTTCCCATCAACGCGAACTGTAGAAGGATGGGAAATTTCTTTTTTGTCGCATATTCCGCTTTGGCTTTTCTATTGCGAACCAAGCAGAGAAGGGCCACTTTCTTGTTTGGGAGTTGCATATAGGTTTTTTTTGGTTTTTGTTCATTATGTTTACGTTCATAAGCAAAAAAAAAAAAAAGCTTGGCAACCCAAAGAGCTGCGGGAACAACGAATGGATGTTGTTTTTCCACCATTCGTGGCTAGTTCTGTGAGTGGGAACAAACAAAACCGGGTGTGTCCTTGGTGTTGGACATTGGAAGCATAAGCAAAACATTTTCCTCGAAATACCCGAAAAGGGGTTTATATAACGTCAGTTCTGTATTAGTTCGAAGTAAAGTAACTGCTTTGATTGAAACACTAGTGTTTGGTGTTAAAGCCAAAGTGTTTGATTCACTTTCAAAACGCCTAAAGGTATGCAATGTTTGGGACAAATATTTTTTTCTCGAATGCTTCTTTCTGTTCCCTTGAACTAAATACATCTGCGGGGAAAATTTGAATGAATTGAAGCAAATCTATTTTCCCCATCAGTAATCACAATGGTTCACAATTTCACAACCGCAACAAGAAATCGAAAGTGTCGATCTTCATTTAAATGCAAGGATAATGGATTTGCAAACTAAAGAAGAACACGTTTTTCATTCACAAACCGGTGGTGCACGAAAATGCTCTTGTTAGCTTTCCAGTGAAAGCTATATTTACGACCATGGAATGATTTATCGCGAACCTGTTGCGCCGCGCATAAGCTGTCGGTCGTTGTTGTAGTATATTGAGTGTTTTTTCCCTCGTATTTTTCTCCCAGTACGTGATACAATTTTTGGAAAGAATTCAACTCTCGAACTTTCGATGGCCGATCGGGTTTTGGAAACCACACGTAATCTGTAACTTCAACAACTTCCAGGAACGGTGACACAAGCATTACACCAAGCAACCCGTGTGCATGAAGATTAGATTTTCCTTAAATATTCGGTACGTATACAAGCATCAGCTTTGCACCCGATCGAATTCCGTGTGGGCAACAGCTTGGGTAGAGAACACGTGCACGATGTTCGTCCCAATCGATGCAAATACGTTATGTGGCGGAAAATTTGATATCATAAGATCGAATTTTCTCAGCCATTAGTGCGTTGAAGATGTTGGCGCTTTCGACGAAAAATTTAATCTTTCCGCAAGGGTTGCATGCTGTTCCAGAATTGCTTACAGATTAGGTTCAGTAGCCATAAATGAGCCATAAATCAACCGTGGTTATTTTATTGTAAAAAAAACGAATGATATCTAACATTAAACATCAGACAATTCTTGAGAACTGATATGCATGTTTCATTAAAGATTAAACTAATGTTAAAACCCTCTTAATTTATGTAGAAAATATTATAAGACTGACCAGCAATTAATATATAATTATAATGTAACATCATCATCATCATTATCAACAACGCTAGTACACAACTAGACTTTATAAACTGCAATAGAATAAACACTACAGGTTGGCAGCACGGCTGCGTTGAGGGGTCAACGCATAACGTGAAGCGAACCGCTCTCTTTGTGCCTAACCTTTGTCGCGTACACATGTGCTTACTTTATTTATGCATAATTATATGTTTAATAGTTATGGCTGTTTCAAATTATGCACTTTTCTAAATAGATTATTTTAAGTTGATTATAATTATAATTATAATTTATGTTTGAGCATGTCGATTAACGGATATGATATGATTTTTTCTGTATGACTCAATCCATACGATCAGCGTGTGAAGACGTTCGAGATCGTCGAATTACACGATCAAGTAAGGTATCAAAATAATCCACTAAGACATTAGATTTCGTTGAGGAAGAGTTGTACTTTATAAGAATCATACTTCTTATGTAACATCTCTGTAGGTAATGTGTAGAGTTGCCATTTGTTATTGCCGACAGCGAAAATATGCCTGTCGTAACAGAGCCCATTTTTTAACAATTACAGCGCCTAAATGTATGCAATTTAGCTGCTTCAATGTTGTAATGCATCTTTCTACCTCTTAATCGAATAGGAATAACCTAAATGAAATA
Organism: Anopheles moucheti; assembly: GCF_943734755.1. Classification (NCBI taxonomy): domain Eukaryota; kingdom Metazoa; phylum Arthropoda; class Insecta; order Diptera; family Culicidae; genus Anopheles; species Anopheles moucheti. Next base: position 6,724,543 of record NC_069141.1, on the reverse strand, counting down.
CAGCTTAAAATCTTTACATTTTATCTCGAGCTGTTTTATTTCCCAGAAATTTACGACTGGATATGCTATGCCACAGGCGAAAGGTACACTTTTTTCAAACCTAATTCTTTCTTCAATCATTGCTTTAACAGACTCGACGGCCATTACGAGACGCATCATACCTTCCTTTTTTCTTTCTGCTTCATTTTATCCAACCCCTTTCTATCGATAATCAATCGGCAGCGGCAGCATTCGTTCGAAAATAATCAACCACCTTTACGTCTGCAGCAACTGCATCGATATGTTGGAGTGAGCCGTCGATTACACACTCACTGCAAAAAAAAAACGACAGCAGAATCTCTCCGAACAACTCGCAATAGAGGTTGGCGAAATCGAACGACAAGTTCATCACGCTTTGATGACTTCCACTCGCTTGATCAGATTACATCGCGTGCGACCGTGCACAAAACACGGCAGTCGGGCAAAGGAAAAATGCACTTTCGAAGTAATGCCGTGGCTTGTCTCTCTGTCTCTGTGTGTGTATTTTTTTGTTGTCACCGTTTCGGCATCCGCGTAAGAAGCGAACTGCTGCTGCCCGGCAACGACGACGAGCATGTCGAGAATGATGAGAATGTCCAGTCGTCCCGATCGGTGGGCTCGTCCTGTGCGGGTGCTTAATTGTGTTCCGATCTCCTTTATTTTTCCACGCGCTATCCAACTTTTCCCCCCCGTGGACAGTGTCGGGTGGGTCGTTTGCTCGTTTGGAGAGTGCTTCTAATTCGTAACCATTGCATTCGCAATTTTCGTGTCCTGCTCACGGTTTGAGTTTGGGTACGGACGAACGGTGGTGATACCGTGGGCACCGTACGCATCGGCGGACCCAACTGTAGCGTCATGCAGATTTCCCTCCGCACGAATGCATCCATTTTCCGAGGGTGAACATTTCGGGGACCGGCCAAAAACTCCCCCTGCGCGCTGATGGGACGTTTGCCGGATGTTCCCGTGCAGGGCAAGGAAAAAATATCATTCCTTCAAAAATGCGCTTTTCCTTCGTGCCTTTTTTTGCTGCTGCTACTGCAGTTGGAGAAGCAGTGCTGGGTGTTGCCATCAGCAACGTGCAGCGTTGGAGTTCGCTCATAGTTTCATTTGATTATGCTACCGTAGCTCTCTTTCCTCTGACCGAATGTCTCGAAAAATAGCATTCCACACGGAGTGAGTACGATTTTTTTTCCTTTCCATCCTTCACCGCATCTATTCGACGCCCAACGGTGGAAAATGAGTATAGCACGAACAAAACAAAAAAAACACACAACGTTGGTCCTTTTTCGTTCTGTTTCGACTTCAACCAAGGATGCTTCCAAGCCGCACCACGTTTGGGTCTGAGTTAGCTACAGACGATGCGCACTGAATGGAAACAGAAGTACACGGTGCCCTGGCACTTCTGCTTGCCCAGCATGGCGGCAACAGCCAAGGACACTTGGGAGAAAAACATCGGCCAATCCAAAACCCCCGGCCGTGGTGGGTACACCCGGGTAGATGGTGAAAATTTTAAAAGCATCCCTCGTCATTTTTGCCCCCCCTCCCCCCTCCTTTTCCCACCCCACCCCTTCCTCATACGGCTTTGAGGACGCGCTTCTACCTGACGTCTGCAATGAAGGTAACCGACGGCCACTGTGCAACGGCACCCTACCAAGAAACACGAACATCCCGAGTGATAAAATGGGAAAATGAAACGAAAACGATGATGCTTTTCCCAACTACCCACAACCCCCAGCCACCACCTTCCCTTCCGGCCCATCCCCCGCAGTATGGTTCGCGATCCTTCCCCCGTCGTGGACAACAAAACTTTGCCGGGGAAAAAGCGTATCGGGACGCTTATGACAGGAGTCGGAATTCGAACGGAGTGCCTTACGAAAAATAGGGATGACTCCCGCACGATGGACCGGACCACCGGATGGGTGGGTTGGGAGTTTTCCATTTCGCGATTCTCGATGGGGTGCTACACACACACACACACAGAGGGCGCACTGGGAACGGTCGGAAAAGGAACCCGCCGAGAGTGAATGAACGGCGCGTTAAATTAAACCAAGCGCCCGTTGATGGCAAAACAATCTTTCCGAAACAAGAGGGATACGGTGTGGTACCGAAGGCGACACATACTGCGAGTTCATATGAGAGAGATGTTTTTTTTACAAACAATTAAAATTGGGATGTTTTAAAAGAATTTTTTTTAAATAGATAAATATACTTAGAATGAGAATGAAAATGGAATTTATCGAAAACGCTCATAATATAGAATCTAAAGCATTTCCCACTGTTTAAAAAAATGCCATATCTCGCGAAGCCAATTCTACTGGAAGGTCTGAAAGCGCTGTACTTTCGACCATCTCCTTGTTTGTCTCAAACCAGGTAGACCCCAACTATGAGTACACGGCAAACTTCAAGAATAGAGCTCGACTTGATGATGGTGCCCCGGTTCTCAAAATGTCCCGTAAGCCTTCGACCACGTTTGACGAAACGGTCTCGCTTTTGGGAACGCTGTACTCTCGGGGGGGAAGTGGAAAGAATTCCCCACTCGAAAAACAGTCCCAACTCCCAGCGTGGCTTCATCAGCGAGGTTATGTCGCGAAGCTGCGATTATGGACAACCTGGATGGAAGTGTACTCATGTTGACGTTCTAGCTTTGCGTGGACGTTTGCAGCGATTCGAGCAGAGTTTGGCAGCATGCAATGGGTAGTTTCGGTGCACAAGTGAACAAAAAAACCTCATCCCAACATTGCACTGCACATTGGTGGGAACTTTCTGTACGTTAGAATTTTTGTCAAGCTCAGCAAACAAGCGAAGGGACATTTGTGCTTTTTTTTATTGAGTTTTGAAGTTGGAACTTTTCGAATTCTGGAAATATTGTGTTTTTACATTCCACTATATATTTTTCGAGCCTGCTACAAAACGTAGATTATGCTGATGTTTTAGAACATACACTATCTCATTCACTCCTGCTCGTAGTAATCTTTTATAGAAGCTTTTAAAAAGAAATTCAGCGGAAAATTATTACGATTTTGGGAGAAAAACATTCACAAACTTTGCTAAACCTTCCCCAAAACATCCAAAATCCCGATTTCCGGCCAGCTTAAAAACTCGACGACCAGTCACAGGTAGAGTAGCAACTCGATCGTCCACTGTTTCGATGGAATTACGAGAAGCGGACAAAACCGGACAAAGCTGTTTGTAAGGTGTGGCGGTGGTTTGATAAAACATCCAACCCGATCAACATTGGACGGGAACCGCTTTTCACTGGCCGTTTTTACTATCTGGTGCTGTGGAACGAGTCACTAAAGCGTTCCTTCCATATAAAAAGCAAACCAACGCTGCACCCATTCTCACCGACACTGAAGAAGTGACAACCCGTCCCGAGTCTCCGGTTTGGCGGTGTTCGAAAAGTTATTTTTTCCACCCAAAACAACAAAAAAACCTCCCAACCCCTAAAACGGCACCACCCACGGCACCGTACCGTGGACTTTTTCTCGTGCACGGCCATCGATCGATGGAGCGCTGGACCGGTAGCTGGTATCCTTTATTTTAATTTATTTAATTGTCTAAAAAGGTTTCACCGTGCTGCCCGGGGGCACCCACTCGCCGTGGTCCGTAACACGTGGCGGTTGCTTACTGTCCGGGATCCCGGACGCACGGACGGCAAGGTTTCGCGATAATTCATGACCGGGTCAGTAAGGGCAGGAGGGCGAGCGGATCGGTTGTTCGGATGGATGTAAAAGGGAATGAAGAGAAAAAAATGCCACACACATACACCCACTTTGTCGGATTTGGTGAGCTCGACAAAATATTATAAATACAGTAGTGTACAAGTTCTAATGACAAAGAAGTATATCGAAAATAAATTTAACAGATGTACGGCTAATATAAAATTCATTAGAAAATATGGTTGTTGCAAAAGGATCTAAAAAGGTTGTCCTAACCAAAGTCGAAAATGCTGTAATGAGTATTGCATACATCTAGGCGGTTTGTCTCGTAAGCATAAATTAGTTTTAGTAGAATTAATTAAAGGGATATGAAGATGCGATTTTAAATAAACGCATATTTGAACACAAACTGGCACATAAACTGGCTATTTCTACATTATTTAATAGTAAAATGCAAAAATAAAATACCCGTTTGCAAAATACGTGCATCACTGTGAACCATTCTCCAACCCCTAATTTCAAACTAATCGCGGAATGGGGAACAAAAAAGAGTTTTCCACCCTGGGATGAAAACTCGGAACCCGTTCCGTTGACGGTTTGTGAGTCGTTCCCGGGGTTTTTTCGTTTTTCCTCACTCTACCCTCTTCCCACTTCCCTTCACTGTACGGAACGACCGGACGAATGAATGAACCGCAACGAAAAAAAAAAACAGACTCTCGCTACCCATTTTTCTGTACCTCCTCATTGCAAAGCGTCGTTCCCTGGTTCGAAGAGGTTTTTCCACTTTGATAAAAATAAAAATGTCTACCGTTTCTCACCAACTCGCACATCCCCTTGAGGTTGTCTTCTAAGGTTTCAATCCCGTTTTTCCACCCAGGGACACCCTCGCAAACAGCGCGGAAAAATTGAACGCTTGGGTCCCGGCAATCTCCGAAGAAAAAGTTCCTTTCTTGAAACGTCTCTTAGCAGGCGGGGTGAAAATAAAAGGGAGCTCCTTTTTTTCGTCGGTGCCTGTGATGGGGGTTTTCGGGGTATTTTTTTTGAATCGTTCAATACCTTTTCGAATGCGGTCCATGCGAAAGGAACGTTTCTTGCGGGAAGGAGTCGTACAAACAACACAAAAAATCAACCCTCTCCCCAACCACACGCGGGTGGGAGTGAAAAAAAAGGGTTCATCTTTTCACCCTCTATTTCCCAACTTGGGCTTTCACTCGGTTGGAATTTACCATCCTTTCCTACTCTTGTTCTCTGTGCCTCTTGCAACCTACCCTTATTAACGGCTACAGTCAGCGAGCGAGGTGGTGGTAGATATAATTTCCCATCCCATTCCGGGCGTTGAGGTTATTTTACTTCCCTAGACGGTTTCCAGCGGCAAAGCGGCACCCCAACCCACCGCCAAAGAAAGACGAAAAAGAGTGAATGAGCGAAAAAAAAACCCTCATCCAACTTAGCTACACAGGGATGCGATCGGCCCGTTACCAACCGGATTGAAACCGACCCACGGAAGCGGCCCGGTTACCGTAGTCTGGAGATTAAAACAGTTGAATAAGGATTTTTTTTTCGCCTGAAAGTCCCGCAGCAGATCGAGGAAAACCCGTTCCAATGGGTGGAAAAGAGCGTGCGGGGGATGTGTGAGTGTGGGTGTTTTTTCCCAATTTTTCCGTTGAAATGAATAACCAAAAAAAAAAAATACCCCCACAGAAGAGCGTTCTCCGCGTGCGTTCGTTCTTTACACCATGCCGGACAAAATGTCTGACAAAGGGGCGGCACTTGCTACAGCGTGGAGAAAATTTGGAGAACAGCGACAGCAAAACCTTCATCCATCCTCATCCAGAAAGAAATCGGGCGAGCGGAACTAGTAAAACGGAACAGGAAACGTTGGCACACGGAAGCTTTTCGGTGGAAAATTTATTTCCCAGACACACCCCGGGGATTGACTACCTTTCTTTCCTGGCCGTTGTTCGGAATTTTCATCCCTCATCTTCCGCCCCCAGATTCTTCCTTCCCTTCTCACCCACTTCGATCGACCCGACCCAATCTTGAGCAGCGGCCATGCAAGGGGTACCACCCCTAGAACGAAAAGGAAAGGTAAGACAAAATTCAAACACAACTTCTCCGAAGATTGTTTAACAACCTTATGTGCCTATGATTTATTATTAAGAAAATGTTCTTCAAGAAGCCACCACACACTCTCGCACACACATTCTCTCGAATACCACCCAAAAACGCCCACACACATTGGCTGCTAACCTCCGCAGCAGGGTGGCCCAGGAGTCGGAGTAGGTCCCCTTTCTTGGATCTGCTTGAAGGAAGCTAGTACCGGGGCTGTTGTCTCATACATGGGACATAATACACACACAAACACACACATACACATGGTGGCTTGGGGTGGGGGTTGGAAACATTGGCATCGGTAGCAGTTTGTCTCCCTGCCGTGCACGAAATCGGAACACCCCGTTTCTCAGCCCCCGGTTCCCTTAATAACGTGGGGGGAAGTTGTTTAATAAGACTGGCAAGCAGTCAAGCTTCACAAAACTCATCCTCCCTGTACCGAGCCGGTGTCGCTGGGTGGTGGGATGAGTGTACACACTGGAACCCGAACCCCCCCCCGGGGTAGTGGGTGGGGCAGGGAGGGGATGGGAATGCAACATCTTCGCTACCTAGCCTCCCTAGCCGGCAAAGGGTTTGGTGCAAGATTTCCTCTCATGTAGGGCTCACACCACATAGGCTTTTCGACGACTACCTTTTCCAGCAGTCGTTCCAGGTTCGGGACTCCCATTCCATGTCCCCCCCCCACGAAACAACCCCGAAACACCACCCAAGAAGGGTGCACTTGTGGGGATGGCGTTGGCAATTTTGCCTGGAATGAGCGGCTGAGTATATACACTGCCGGGCCGGCTTGTATGTGGTGTTACGTTCTTGGGTGGATAACGAGATTGGAACCACCCAACCTCATCCGAACGCACCGAAGATGGTGCATCTTTGGGCCCACCACCACCGGGTCGGGACATTGGCCAAGATGCTCCATCAATCCACCACCCTTGCTGTTCCCCCGCTTGCTGGTATGTGTGTGTGTGTGTGCAGTATATGGGCGAATGGATGCATGTATTGGCGAGTTTCTACCACCCAACCCACCACAACCCAGGGTGGTTTACAATCATGACGGACATGGCCCGGGACACAAACTTCATCCCAAACTGATTCCCCTTCCACCAAGGATGAGATTTTGTCCATTTTGATCACCTAAACCCCCGTGCCATGCTTCATACTCACACCAAACTGGACACTCCAGCATGTAGGCATAAGTTCTGCCATTAATTTTACCACTAGAAACACACACGCTTGTGCTTACACCTCCGTCTCGAAACGTCCGATGTGAGTGATAAACAAAACGTGGTAAATGAAATTTTATGTTCACTTGCGCACCCTTTCGCAATTTTATCACTTGGACACCCACACCCATTCGGGTTGGATTAAACATTCCCGATTTTAAAGTTCGAGTTCGGATGAACTGCATACAGTGCAATTGTGGACCTTGGTCCTCGTTCAGTATGCTCCATTAGAATGCACACTCATGCGGAGCAGAGCAGAAGTAATAGAGGGGGAAAAAATTGACTCTACCGACGAACCCAACATCCACAGTACCTCGCGGACATCTTCCGACTCCGGCGAGGCCCGTGTGCGGGAGGGGTTTCGGTTCCGGTTTTACCACGGACTGCCGCGTAATGCGTACAGCATCAGATGCAACTGCATCACACCGGTGGACCTGCAAAACGTACGTGTGTCCCCTCGAGGGAGTACACCACAACACACCAGCACACACACAGCCAGACTTGGGAATGAGTGGTCAGGGATGGAATCTTTTTAAAAATGCACCCCCGCCGGTTTTGAGCTGAATGCATGGCTCCCTGTCAGTGCACCACACCGACGAGACACGGGGTTGAGTATTTTCGTTTGAATTCTGAACTGCACCGTACGAATGCTTCGCGCGGGGAGCGAGTTTCGGGGTTGCGATTTTTTACACCGCTTGCATGCGTGCGCTTCGTCCCGCGAAGTTCGTCCCTTTCAAGAACTGTCCGGTGCAAGTAAACTCTAATTTATCACACCCATAGCTTACTTCCTCCACCCTAGTGCAAATGCAAAAATGCAAATGCAACCCTCTCCTGCCGGATGGAGGCTGTCCGATGGAGCAAATCACGGATACACGGTGCCGGTGTGTGTGTGTACGAACAATCCCTCCATAAAGCAGTCGCTGTACGATGCAGGGGACGATGACGACGACAACGACGACGATCTAGATGATGATGGGTAGGAAGAGGACCCCATTCGCTAAACTGCATTCCACGTCGAGTGAGGAGGCGGAGGTGGAAAAAAACTGCACTTCTCAGCACTTCTACGCACGAGAAGATGCAATTTCCGGACATTTGCAAAGAGCATGATGCGGTGCACGCATCGAAAAAAGGTGCAGCTGGAAATTGGAAAACGATTGCATGTCGAGAACGGAATTCGGTAGGTTTTTATTTGTCCGATTTGCCACCATTTCCCAACTTTACATTCCCAGCACGGACTGACTTTGTTCGGGTGGGGGCGGCGTGGGTTGATATATCAGTGCATCAGTGATACCAGCGCCCGCCCCGGTTGACCTGTACGGTTGGGTGAGTTTTATTGACGGATCAATATAAAAACTAAATGTCCTGTGCCGTGATCGGGCACGGTATTGAGCTAGTTGGGAATTGGATTGTGTTTAAAATTGGGCATGTTTGTTCGTTGTTTTAGATACTTCCATGTTTCTCTTTTTTTTTTGGGGAGGGGGAATTCATTTGTTATTCAGAGCAATTTAAATTTGACAAAAGGAAAGAAAAGCAACACAAACGGTTGTACTAATGCATGCTTTTGTTTGATTCATAACAAGTGTTGCATATATCCGAGGCGTGTTTAATTTGGACTACCAAAGGAATCAACATCATGGTTTGTAGTATTGTCCAGCATACGAATTTCTTGCCATAGAGCGTAATAAACATATTCAAATATTACAGAACATCTTTCAGCATGAACATTTTTGACTTTTACCCACATATTCCGCAGCATTCTGAATCATTCGTCAACATCATTAAATCACATCACCTCTGCCTTTCACGCACACATTCTTCTTCCCTGCCACGTCATCGATGAGCTGCGTTTTGAGTCATCTTGTTGACAGCCTTTCAAATCCTTTTCTGTCCCAGCGCCATCGTCAACACCTGTCGCCGTCTTTGGCATTAACATTCATCCCATCACCTCCATCGTGTTCCGCTTGGTCAGCAAGACGTCACCTAACGGGTCAAGACGCTTTCACGCCCTTAACATCTCGGCCCCTGTCCGTAAGGGATCGGCTTTAAACACTCGACATGCTCTTCTAATATTCGAACATGCATACATGATAAGCTGTGTTCACTTTCGACGCGTACACAAACATTCGAATCGATCGGTATGAGACGTGGCGGGTGAGACGTTTACAATTGCGATTAGCATACAATTGCGCGAGCCATGCGAACGCTTTCCACGCTGACCTTTCTTAACACCGGCCGTCTTGTGGTGTGTTGTGCACTGCAGTTGTGAAGAATGGAAAGCCGATGCAATGCTGCTTGCAAGTAATCGTACTTCACGTGAAGAATGTTATACAACGAAAGAGTGCATGTATGAGTGCCCGGTTATTGAAACCTCAAGTGCAGCATCTTCATCGGGGTTAAAGCGAAGGAGAGCAAACTTAAAAATAATCAAATGAATTTCATCCTTCAGCAGATCATTAGAAGCACTACGCCTAACGAACACCGTTTTCTCCACTGCTTGGGCTAAGAAAGGTTTCCTTTCGTGTTTGAAAGAAAGACGCTGTTCCGTTTCTTAGCCGAGTGTAGTAGCACTGTTCTTGTGGAATAGGAATAGTTTGTTATCGGCTCGATACGATCGAGTACCATCTTGAACTGGGAAAGGCTCTTATAAATTATTAGCCACTTTATCCGTCACTGCTCGAGAAGTGGCCAGGGAGCGGTGCAACGAAGGGACAGACAAAAGGTGTTTTTAATTGAAATGTTAGAAATATTTCAATCAGTTCGCTTTCATAAATTGTTTATTCATGTGGCATAATATACACATAATCTCTACATCGCTTGGCTGGTTTGATTTCCTTTTGTTTCTCTTATTTCTGCCTTATTTCTTAATATGGTTCTTATATTTATATTTGCAATTCATTTGCATCTTATTCAATTGAGTTACTCCATTTGATGCGTCAGTATCGTTACTTATCTTTTTTTCTAATCTATTATTATCATTGAGCGCATCATTTTCATCATTAGCAGGTATGATAAGAAGAGGAATATAAATGGTTTCAAATCAATAAAATGTGTAGGAATTTCTTGCAACATGCTTTGATTGCGTGATGCGGTGTGATATGGTTGCGAAACCACTTACTCCAATAAAAATTGCCATAAAACGACAAAATCTTTCCAACAAATCCTACCATCCTTGCTGGCTTCCAGACTAGACGAAGCACAGCCCCATACCAATCACACGCTTATATACCTCCAGCAGCATATGTGAAGATGCGATTATGTTACCACTAACCTTCCTCGCACCATCGGGCGTGTTTGTATGTCTGTGTGTAAAATATGCAATCTGACCAGCCGACCGAATGTGCCCACTTCCCTTACCACATTCGGGGGCCCGTGCATGTTTTAAGAAAACACTTCGCAATGTTCCTTAAGATTTCTCATCCCCAAGTTAAGATAGATAGACCCTCGCCCTCGCCCGTGCAAGACAACCCTCATACACACACACACACACATGCACACGTCTGCCCGAGGAACTCCTGAAGGAAAAGGCTCAAGATTGTCCGGGACCGGTGACCAATGCCCGGGCTTCGGGGTCCGAAGACGTTCCACCTTCTCACACCCCGACGCACCGTCGATGGAGTTGGTCGGTTTATTCAATCGTCTTAGCTTTTCCCGGACGTCCATTGGAATGAGCGTAGGGTGGTGACTCTCACCCGGAAGTCTTCCTAAGTCCGATCGATTTTTCTTCCACCTCAGCCTCCTTCCCGGGTGGTTGGGATTGGGGGCCGCCAGGTTGGAGGGTTTGAGCAACCGGGGAGAACGTTCGGGGAGATGTACAAGATGTTATGTTTTTCAACATAACTACCAGAACTTCCCGTCCACCCAGCGATAGCCCCCCTCCCGATTCATTGCCACCCACTATTCATTTTCCTCATTACCGTGTTTCTGTTCCTGAATCCGTTTCTCGTCTCCACCTGTATTGCCGTGCGTCCGCGCCATCCTATTAATTGCCTTTGTTTCCTTCCCCCATTTGCTACTGCTTTATCGGTGCATTTTCCAGTCCCTCAGACCCAGTTGCCTCCAGTGTCTCCGGACGTCATTCTCACCCTGCACAGCGCGTCCGAATTCAATTCCAGGCTCCTTATCGATCGTCTATCTCTTCTCGGCCTGGTCATCCCTTCCACATCTCTAACCACAATCTTAACCCGCCCCCAAGAAGCGGACCACATTAGCGCACCTCTCGGTTCGTTCCCATCCTCCAACCGGGTGCCTTTCTGGCAATTGCGAATGAGAGTGCATAAACAAAACTACGCATCTCATTAGCTAGCGTACAAGTGCATCCATGCGCACACGCTTGCAACCATGCGTGCATCGGATGAATCCCAGTGAAGGTACGCCTGTGTGAGTGTGCGTCACAAAATCAGTACACCCTCAGGGTAACAAAGGGTAAAAGGCTGGTAGGCCGGATACCCTCTTCGAAAATGGGTGGCATTGGGGAGGTTTGTGGATAGGAAGATAATTTTCTTGCCAAAGTATACAGTACGCACAGTGTGGGTGGTAAATGGTAAACACAAGCGATTGAAATACAAGCTGCTATGGCTTACGATTGACTGTAGATTAAAATTTCCCAATCCCTTGTGTTCCATTGACGAACAGCAAGAGAATAAGTTATACTATTCAGGATATTTATTTTCAAAACGAAAAGCTGAATATTTTATGCAATAGAACAGAATTTACGATGCATGGGTTGCGTAGTAACTTAGAGCGCCTAAAGGTATGCAAAACAATGCTTCATGCTTCCATCATCTGAAACCTTTTGCATACTTTCTGGCGCTGTTTCTTCTAAGTACGACTAATTCACTTAATCTTTCGTTAGTATTTCAACTGATACAAGCTGAATATTTGTAGCTCCTTCCGAAAACCATATATAGTTCTGCACATTTGAAACAATTGTTATAAACGAATTATGAGTGTAGAAGGTAATTAATTAAAATTACGAACTTTAGACCAGCAAGGGGTGCAGGGTTGTTTTAATGACACCGACCATTAACTTCTTCATTCTGCTTCAAAGAAAAAGAAAAGTTAAAGATGTTCCAAATCTGCATCAAGCAGAGTGATATCGTCTAACAGCCAAACGAACCTCCGGAACTGCCTCCCGTCCCGTTCCGTAACTCTCACTATCCTTTAGGGCCATGAATATTTGCACCACTCAAGACGCCGCACCGTATCGCCAGCAATTTCAATTATTCTCTAACCTTTTTTCAAAAAACAAAAACCTCGGCAACTGCTTCGTCTCCCACAAAAACTTTACCAGCAACTACTCGGCAAATTTCTCAAGACTTTGCCAGACGTTTTGACCGTACCCAAGATGTCCAGCCATGCTTCGTTACCCGTTATCCCCACCGGACGGAGCGGTGGTTGGCCAGATGCAACATCATCGTTGCCGTCAAAACAATCCGAAGCGTGCTGAGGCTGGGTATAAGAAAGACAGGCAAGTTTCCTTACGGAAGGCACATTCCTTAATTTGCACATTTTTGAATGGTGTCTTCCGGTGTTGCTCGGAGGGAGCAAGGTTAGCTTCCGATCGAAAATTGCTTGCAAAGCGTCCATGTTTGGCAGTCCCCTGAAGAACATATGCGACAAACGGTGTTCGTATGAGAAGAGAAGTTAATTCAGCGAAACAGGAAAAGAAGATTTTGTACTTAAAATGTACCAAATAATGTACTTTCGGGCTTCTGAAGCAATCTGAAATATGTTTAATACTAATTTTTTTGAATGTTATACATTACGCTGAGTATCCGAGATCTTTAAGAAGGGGGTGGGACTTTAAAAGAAGACAAACGTACCTTTTTACGCCGCTTAGAAGGTTACACCAGCTAAACGGAAACTCCTCCGGTTGGGACCAAAATAGGTACAAATTGATAGTAAACACAGCAAATGGTCACCATCAGTATCCGTTGCCAAACATGCCCAACATGGATCGCTTTCCTCACGATTTACATTTTGCAAAGGCTACGAAACGTTGGGACACCCAATTTCGCATCCAATTTTTCCGAATCCACTCTGCGGAAGGATCAAGAAACGGATCATCGAAGGTCCGGTTGGACGAAACCCATCCCCTTACGGTCGTTTTATAGCCAGGGACAGAAAATGGGCAAAGGATCACGAGCAGGGAAACTTCATCGTGGTTTCATCTTCGTCTCGAGTACCAGTGCACGGCCATTGAAATACTTTCTTCAGCTCTCGTGTGTTCGACGTCTGTTTTCTTTTTTTGTGTGTGACTTCTTTTAGTACATTTTCCTACGAGAATATCCTTTTTCGTGCCATTGAAGGATTTTCAGAGATTCTTCTCGTTGTGCGTCTCCTACTTCACCCACCCCAGTTCAACAAGTTTGGAGTGTGAGGTTAGGATCCATCGTTCGTTCTTGATTTCCGGTCTTCTATATCTCTAACTCCACACACATACACACACTCAACCTTCCGACGTCTCTGCCGCAGGCCATCACGGAAATTCTTGCCCCTGCGAACATCAGCCCTGGAAAGTTTCGGTTTCTAAGAAAATCATTTATATAATAAGACGTCGCAAACGTCGAGGACAACGCACTGTTACCCGGCAGTGGAAGGATGGCATGAGAGGCATTAGTAGCTGCAATAACAAGCAACAACCAAAAAAAAATCTTCATGGTGCTCAGCCAGCGGTGTGGGTTTGATTCCGGGAATAGATGTTTGGGTTCCCACTGCCCCAAAAGAAAGAATGTATGGAGCATTCCCCCCATGTGCAATCATGCCCCTCTCCCTCTCAACGAGAAGACCAAGGTGAGAACATCTTCCAGTTTTAGGCTCCTCCCTATCGAAAGGGGTGCAAGGAACGGTTTTGCTTAGCCAAACCGAGAGCTACCGGTCTCTTTCTACGTTTGCCCTCCTGGAACGGTCGGGTCAACTTTCTGGGAGGCTTTCCAAACCCCATTCCATGTGTGGGGTTTGTGGGTGGTTTTGGGGGGGTGTCGAGAGGGTAGGGAATCCATTTGGGGTGGCTTCAAAGTTGGGTGGCAATAGTGGCCCGATGTTGCTAGCATGTGGAGCTAGTGTCTGAAGCCCATCCCATTCGGGAGAAATGGCTCCCAAGAAGTCTTCCCCCTTTTGGACAACCCCTCAGTGGTATGATTAGGGGAGGCATTTTCTTGCGCTCCTTAAGGATGTTCACACACAGCGACATGGATACGTTACACACCACGTCTCCTGCTCATTCCTTCCCTACCAAACACACACACACACTCAGACCCCTAGACACACGAACACGGTCAGCAAAATCTGACCACCACATCAACTCCCAAATCCTACCTCACTCCCACCCATCCTCACTTCCCTCCCTTGAAAAGGTGGGTTCACAGGAAAGGGAAACGCCAAGAAGAAAATCGAAACACACGTACACGCACACGTACAAATCTACACACACACACACACACACAGTGCACTGCTTACTTGTCCAAAGTCCAACGTACTTTAACGATTGGAAACGAAGCCGGTAGGGGGCGCTGTGCACAGCAAAACGGGTTTTCATGCGGTCGACCATAGTGGGTGGTTTGTTCGAGTGGGGGTGCTGTTTTGGGGTGGTTAGTCGATGAAACATTCGCCCCAACCCATGCCGGGGTAGGAGTGCATCCCGGCAGCAGTATGAAAGCATCTCGCACTACTTCATACCCGTCCCGGGATCAAACATTCCAAGACGAATACGAGCCGGATGGACCAAAGGACCGGAAGGATGGCGTGTGTGTGTGTGGCAGCGGGGACCGCAGTGGAAAGGGACGGGTTTTCAAGGAAACAGAAGACTGCTTAAGATTAAGGAGTTTGTGGGTGGTCATACATCCCATCAACCTCATCTCCGCTGTGATAGAAGGTAGTAGGGAATGAGAGGATATTCACAGGAAAATGTGATCCCCTTGCCAGTGCTTCCTGCAAAGGAACCTTCCCCGCTGCACGTTATTCCTGCAGAGTGGTCAGTCAGTGTACCCCCTTCGGGTGTACGAGAGACGGACTCCAGATGGGTGGTAAGGAGAACTTCTAGGGAGATACGATGAGATGCATGTTCTAATGCCTTCATCCTTGCCCTGGACTCTCTCTCTGAGCCGCTCGACCCCGTACCGTAGGGGTTCGACAAATGCTTGCCGATGGCTACACGTGCACAGGGACATACTTCCTTCCCCATGGTTCTCCGCTCCACTCCCTCTCCCCAACCAAACACCTGTGCCCAAACGAACCATTCCTGGCCCTTGCATCCCCTTTCGAGCTTGGACATTTGAGCACACTCGCATCTCGTCATTCCGCCAAGGTTTCGGGTTGGGATCGTCTTAAAACGAACCCCGTGGTTGAGGGATTGGGAGGGGGAGGGGTTGCTTCTTACGGTGAAGACCACCTCCAGAATCCTTGCGGTTTTTCGGTCCTTGGACCATGTTCTACACTCCCAAACTCCGAACCTCGCTGTCCTTTTTTCTTTATCAAAAGGATGCCCCATCGTTTGGAAGCTTTTATGTTTCGCTCGGTGTCCATTCTGTACGGTTCGCTTTCACCGTACGGGCGCTCGAGGACGCTCTGATGTCCCATGGAACTAAACTGAAGCAAAAGAATTCCCCCATCGCACGCCTGGGGTTTGGGGAGGAAAAAAATAACTGATGCCAGGACCCGGACGCATTGGCCTCCCCCATCTCGGGGTAAAAGACAGGAATGGATTCGTCCGAATGGGTCTTACAAAGAAAACTCATCGTCCGGATCTTCATTTTCAGCTCATTCGACGTTGGAAGCATTTCCCACTCGCCGTTCGTCGTCATCGCCACCGGCATCACCGTACCCATTAGTAGAAGATCCGACCGAGCGGAGCCACATTTGGACGGGGCACGGTTGGAGATGGCAAAAGAATGAAGCAACTTTTCGGCTTCGAACGAAGCACGGCTACAAAAAAGCTTCCTTTTGGTCTAGGTTTGCGTTTTTTTTTTTTGTGATCAAACCAACCATCCTTACGCAACCCGCTTGTCCTCATGCAACTCCCTGCCGGGATTGCTTAAGACAAAGAGCATCGAATAAAACAAAAAAAACGCCCTTAAGATTGTCGTTGCCAGTGAGAAAATCAATATCTTCCATAACGGTGTGTGATAATGGTGGATCGAGGGAAAAAATATTTTTCATTAGCGAATGACCTGGCGGTGAGATGAGATGACCTGTCAGTGACTTCCTTGTAAAGTGGTAAACTTTATTCAGTTTTGTCTGAGACTTGATAAGATACGAATTGTATTCTTAATTTAAGTAATCGAATACTGCTCAGCAAAAGTTCCGTTGACCGATAATAAATGGCCGTATAGCAGTGTGTTATACACCATGTGTAGCAGATATTTGAGAGTTGAATGTGATTTTAGTGCGATTTAATGACTTGTACCCATACCCTACTCCTGTAGCAATTATTGCCTATGATGTATAACAATTATAACAATATTCAGTGTGATACAGTTTAAAGAATTTTGCATGAACTATTTCACCGGTTTAGAGCTGTTATATGAATTTCAGTAAAAGGACGCCCCGAAATGTTCTCTTCAAGAGAGATTAAGCTGATCTTTCCAGTGAAAAAAAAATCCAATAAAACCCCCCCGCTACATGCATTTTCCAAACATGGTCAACCAATATCCTTGGCGTTTTTTTCCTCTTTCTTCTTAATGCTACCCCGTCTAATACATCGAACGGATTGAAAATGCCAGCTCATTCTCACGCTTGACTTCACAATCCTTTCCGAATGCTGATTTCGGTGGGATGAAAGCACCGTACCATTAAAAATCTGTTTCCCCCAGAAACCTGTTCACCTGCAGAGAAGTAATGAAGGAAAGCGGGGAAGGAATGCGATAAAAGAGCGTCCGGGTGGGGGGTGGTGGGTGGAAAAAAAGGAAAAATTACTTAAAAATTATTATTTTTTCCACTTCTATCACTTTCCATCACTTCTATATGCCCCGTCTACGCGAGTGAAGCATCCCGAAAACCATTTGCTCATCGGTCGACCGATGAAGGCAGGAGACCCTTTCGCAAAGGCACCGGGACTCGATCAAGCGCAAGATATTCGGATGAACTTCCCCCTTGTCTGGTACCCTATTCGTCGGTGTTCTATCCGGTGCACCCAATACCCTGCCACCCGAAACGGAGCAGAACACAAGAAAAACGAATCTTTCTTGCAAAAGAATTTCTCTCCTTCCGTTTTGGGAGTGGTGTGTGTGTGTGTGGGGGGAAGCATGTTTGCCCGACAACGGGGAGCAGACAGAACGGTCGGGGAACCCCCGGGAGGGAAACGAGTGACGATGGGTGTCCGGGAAAATCAGCCGAAAAACCTTTCAACCGAAGCGGTACTGCCGGGGCCTTCTTCTGCTTTTCTGCTGAGATGTTTGCCGCTTCTAATGCTTCGATTTCTATCCCATTCTGCTCCTGCACCGTATCTTTGCCGGTCCGTTTCGTCGGTCTGGTCCGTTTGCTCACACTCGTTCGCTACCACCCCAAACAAACCACCCAAGAAACTCTCGAGAACGAACGTCAAACCACCCCCAATGTACCGTCCTCCTTTCTAACCTTCCCTCGCCATCCGCCGGCCGGGTGGGTGGGTGGTTTGAGTTTGAGATTTTCTGCTCCCGCTTTCACCAAGACCATGTTGAGTGTGCCTCTGTCTGCCTGTACCGAAGACGCCCTGGGTGCGGACAGTTTCCCAACACATCCTTTGCGCCCCTTTCCCTTCTGGGTAACGGTTCGGAAGGCGTATATAGCAAAGCAGAGCTAAATAGGGCCCGAATCGCCCGAACCACTCTTCTGCCTGTCTTCTCCTTGGGAATGCGTCGAATCAGGTTCTTATCGCCTGTTTCCCTGCATCCACGCCACACCAGGTTTGGGCCTGTCAAGATGGAGGTTATGTACTCCCGAAGCATTCTGAAGCTAACCGAAGACACTGCCATCCCGTTCCCGGGGAAATGAGCTTGAGTGAGTGTGTGTATGTGTGGTGGGGGGGATGAGGAAGCAGCTAGCATAATATTGGTCCCGGTCTTGGGGATGAGAAACCCGGGTGACGCTTGTGACGCTACTGACAGGGTTTCCGTACCATCACGGCCTAACTGCTCGCTGCAAGGATAAACCCCCAACTCCAAACTTTTCCTTCCACCAGCGGTGGGGGGGGAGGGGGGGAAGCACACCGTTGGGGGCGGAACTCAAGGGGTTCTTATATCGGGAAAAGTTTTCACTCTCATCACGCTGTTTCGTTTTAATCGAACCGTACCCATCCCGTTACCTTTCTTCGATGATGATCTCTTGGGAGATTATGGGTACGGGGTATGGGTAGATAAAAAATTAACTCCATCCATCGGGGCAAAAGGACAAAAACAGCAAGACGAAAAATAATTCCCATTAAAAATGAAAACTTTTCGATTTGATGAGTCCCGTTCCATTTAGATAGTAGTGAGTTCCATTTCCAGCTCATGCAACGAAGAGGGTGCATGGCTCAATGGGCGATGCATTAGGAATTGATGATGTTTTCTAGAATTTAAAATAAACTCATGGGCTGGTACTGTCACAGCTTGTTGTATGACGCCCCTAGGTGTATGCAATGTATGCTTTTTATCGTTAAAATGTTTTGTAGGTGAAATCCTTTTGCATACATCTAGGCGACAGAAATAATTTAACTCTTCATAACAAAAAAATCAATCAATTTTCAGAGAGGACAGCTAGGACATTTAACATACAGAACTATACTACATTTTATACTATAGATTTTTGAGGTGAGTAACAACTCCATATAAATGTGTCCCGCAATGGAATCAAAACGGAATGTTCATTCCCCACGTGACACTCGACAAAACCATGCCCAATCGTAGCTCACGCCATTTCACGCAGAGTACGCGGCATACCATAGCACCCCTTGGAGGCACATTAATTGGCCCACCAATCCTGCGGGACGAAAATCTCCGCCAAAGTGTCCTGAGACCGCCTTTACAGGATCTGAGGGCAGCTGCACCGCGTACGCCCAAATTGTGATTGGCAGTGTCAAGGGTTGTGTTCATGGGTTCTTGCTACCTGCGACCCTTTCTGACCCTTCGCAACCTTACAGCAACCGGGTCTCGAACGGCTTAGGTTCGCTTCCTTCGTGGTTGTGTTGCACCTCTTGAAGACATCGCTCGGGAGAGGGTCATGACGAAGGTCGCGATTTGGAGGGAAATTATTTTTCCCTACATAATAACGGGAGGTTTGAAAGAAAATGGCCGATTTTGTTCGAGGTAATGGGCTATTGAGAACCATTTCTTCGGTATGATTTATGGTGTTGCAATTATATGGTAAAAGTTTAGAAATAGGTTAAAGCAAACAGTACTGCTCACCAGCGATGTGAATGATGACGCCTAAATGTAGGCCACTATTCAACACGTGAAGCAGCAGCGAAATCACTTTTCCTTCACACAGGTGTTGGCAGACACTTTTACCGATTGTACAGCCGTTGCATACTGAAATAGCCATAGAAGTAGTAGAACAGACTCACCACATTCAACGCATCGTCATCCTCCAGCCCGAAGCTTCTCGTCACATCCAGATACGTCGAAGTGATGGGTACCGTGCGCCGCTTCTCGTCGTCACCTTTTTCACTGCGGTTATTATTTAATCCTACCACTGCGGGAAGACGTTCCCGGGAGGTACCGCGCTCACTTGCACACACTGTACGCAGCTCATTATCATCACCTGCTGCCACTCGACAATCACTCGTCAACACTTCACTTGCGACACTGCCGGGTCGCACCATTCGCTCACTGCCTGGCGCTGAGTTCACGTTCGCACCGTTTGAGGTTAGGTTCGCAAGTTTCCTGCTAGCTGGCAGCTCTCCCGCACTACGCAATCCGCTAGATTTTCCATTTTCATACAAATTCCTTAGCAACTCATAATACCGAAGGGAAGATTGGGTACGGTCCGTGGTCTTATTACATTTCGATTCCGCACCGTCACGCGACCAGGAAAATCTCTCACTAAGCGAACGGTTCGACGGAACCACATCAGCTACACGGGGCGTTATTTTGAGATCCGATTTTGGTGAATACACCTTGGTGGTAAGCTTCGAACATTGGCTGCACAGCGATAGGAACTTGGTGACCGCTTCCCTCGGCAAGAAGGCATACGTTTCGGTGATCTAAATGATGCGTTGAAAGTGAAAAGTGTCCACATGTAATATAACCCCACATGGAAAATCCCGCTCCAAACTCGATCACGCTTACCGTTCGGTAGGTTCGCTTCTGTCCCGCATGTCTCGTAGCACGACTGCCCAGCGAAACATGGACACCGTAGATGATGTCAAAAAAGTTCTCTACCACGGCCACCTTCTTGTATGGTTGACCAGGTTCCTGCAAGGTGTACAGAGATACAACAATTGTAAACTAAAATCATGCACATCTCCTTCAATCCATCTTACCAAGCCTCCACTCGGAGCGTAAAGCATACAGCCATCGTTTTCGGGTATGTTCTGATGGGTGAATATGTCCTGGAAGTTCCCCGGCTTCGATGTAGTGAATCCTACCAATACACAAGCACATATTGTAGTAATTATTTTGAAGTTATTCAATAAATATTCTTGTCGCATTAATGCCGTTTTGCCGAATTGTTCACATCTGTTAAACTGATAGTTGAGTCTTGAACTTGTATGCAAGTGCTACTAAACTAGTAAACCTATTTCCGTTTTATTTCTGTCAAATACACAGCTGTGTCTAAAATGAACTTAAAAATACGGAAATCTGTATTGGAGGAATCCCTTCTGCATGAAGAATTTCTTAGCTTAATGATTTCACTTCCTAATAGCGAAAATTGGGTCAAGTGTGACTTGTCATAGAGGCGGCCTTGAAGTGTATTTGGTAGCTGCGTCTCTTGAGGTTGTTATACCGATAATGAAGCTAAGGTTGGAAAATTTCCTTTTGGTAGATGAGATTCCTATCACAAGTTGTTTTGTTTGCAAAAGTAGTTATTCAGTAAGAAATTTTACCAATTTTAAGGACAATATTGCTTAACCTTCCAATCATTACCAATTACAAAATTATATGTCTTACCTTTCGTTTTCACCCAGAACCTAAACTTGGAACTGTCGGGATTGTTCATCTCCAGTCCACCTAGCGTCTTAATAATGCGTGCCTGCTTCTTCAGCGTAATCGTCTTGGTTTTGGCCCGATCGCCGTACGTCCGTATGACCCATGGTTGAAAAATCTATCCAACCAAAAGTGTACATACAGACAGCGTACAGAAAAACATAGCAACAAATGGAAAAGAAACAACCGAAAATAAAAATTAATATAACTCAATCGAATGAATGAAACACGAAATGAATGAACGTTTAGCGTTCGGTTTGATGGTGTTTTTGGGAAATTTTCCAGGAGGTGGTGGTCCAGGAGGGAAAACCAGGTATACGAAACAAGCAGCAGAACGACTGTTGAATACGAAATTCGTGAGCAAAAAAGGTGAGGCGAAAAATAAGAGATATCCAATCGAAGCAGCTGGAGAGAAAATGAATGCAGTTTTTCCCAAGCACGAGAAAGAACGAGCGGGCGCGCGAGCGAGAGAAAGCGTTTGCACGTGAGTGTATTTGTTGGGCGCCCTGCTTGAGAGCCGGGTCGGAAAAACCTCAAATAATCATTTGCGGGTGTCGGTGGTGATAACGGACACACGTTTGCATGCACGCGATGGATGGATGGGAGCTGAATGGATGGATGGGTTGGAAAAACGGTCTATTTACTTCAAACATCTGATCACGTGTGTAGTCGTATTTTGGCCGCTTGTTGTGACGTAGCTGCTGCTGCTGTTGCTGCTGATAGTGTTGGTAGTTGGTGCTGGCCGGATGTTGCTGGTGTTGGTGCAGCTGGCATGGCGCATTCAAATCAGCTGTTCCGAACGGTGTGGATTTTTCGCCATTTTTCTCACCGCAACTACCACCACCACGATCGGCGCCAGACGCCAACGCACGCACACTAGCGCGGGCAAGGTTACGGCACGGCGCATCCCTGTCCGTGGAGTGTACGTGCTGGCCTGATTTTGTGTGGCCTTCGTCCTCATCCGCGCCCGTCCCGTTCTCGTCCTCCAGCAACCCACTCTCGACTGGCTCCTCTTCTTCCACGTCCTGCTCGTCCTCGATGTCGTCGTCCTCATCGTCGTCATCGTCGTCGGCGTCATTCTCGTATCCGGCATTCGCGTCGAACGTGTCCCGGTCGCTGCTGAGCCGGCTGACCTTGGCCAAGGACGACGTCGTTGATGAGCTGGAGGATGAGCGCGATAAACGCCTCCGTTTGCGTGACGCACCCCTAACCCCAAGGGTACGTACCCTTCGCCCACTGGTTAGAGTGCCGGTCCCAGGTGTATCCAGCGGCGGCTGGTGACACTCGCTCGATGGACCCAAGGTACGCAACGCCAGTGCATCCTGTGCATCCATGACTAACACACTCTGATCAAAACAATCTTTCATATAACAAAAAAAAAAACTATATCCTAGAACTAATACCTCAAACAATAGCGTCGGTTTGAAGGTGGAAACTTAAAGACAAACTTAAAACAATCACACAACCAACTAGTACAACTAACAAACGAAACACACATGCCAGAAACTTCACACCAATCACCGCACACGCACAACAAAACTACACACAAAAGACGAAATAATTTAAAGACACTATTGAAACATCACATTTAATCAAACAAATAGTAAAAGAAGTATAAAAATCCAGTCCACAAACACAATTCCAAACAATACACCCGAGAAAAACATTCAACGAAAAACACGATAGATATTTAAGCAAACATATTAGGAAAACTGGCAATAAGAATAAAACAAGTGAAGAAAATGTATGTGTAAATGAAAAAGAAAAATGGAAAATCGCGTTGCCACCGAGGAGCCTCGCTTCGGACTGTTGAGTCAACGGCACCAGAATGGAAACTGTGACCATCGACCGTGATCGACGTTACCTCACGCACGGTACCAGCCAGAGGCAAAGGACCTCCGGCAGGCACATCTTAAGGATTAAACATTTCTTGCGAGCTGGGAAGCGAACTGAAACCAGACGGTCATCATCAAGGGGGTTTCCGGTTTTTTTGGACGCTAAGAAACGCGGTCGCGTTTGAGATTTTGGTCAGTCTTTCGGGGTTACAAAGGAGAAACAACAAGGTAAAATAACGAACGGTGACCGCTTGCTGATTGGACGGTAAGGACATTCGAATACGGTGGGGTAGGGCCGAAATTTAGACACTATATGTGTGTGTTAGTGTGCAGCATTTTACATACTGTTTCACTGTGCTGGATGAATGTTTCCCCTTCCCCGGAAGAATGGTTTTGCGTATTTTTGAGGAAGTAAAACGTTAATTCGACTTGAACTTTAAGCTGTGTTTGTAATTTTGTGAATTGAAAATTAAATGCTTTTCACACGTCTTTCATTTACTACTTATTTTACTTTTTCATTTTCTTTCTTTTTCAGTGTATATTGGTAAATTTGATTATTCTTAATTTGCTTTATCTATTGATTTTGATAATTTACAGCATCTTATTGAATTTAGTAGTTTGCAACCGTCAAAGTATGTAATTTTTGATGGGTTTAAAGAAGCCTAATAATAATTTTAAACAGCAGGACAAAATTATTTAAAAATTTTTCTTCAAAGTTGTAATTTATGGATAGACATTTATAAACATTGCAATATCATGAAAAATAATATACTTATGTAAATATTGGTTTTTCTTATTAAATTACTTACAATCCATCCGCTATCGAACGTCTCTACATCCAAATCCATTATTCTGCCATTGTGCCGAAATGCACGCAAAAACACACGTACACCAGTGTAACTATTTTAAAGTTGCGCCTGTGTGTTGTTGGCGAATAAAAACGCAAACAATAACAACAACAAAAAAGCACAACCAGTTGCGCAATTTTCCGAGCACGTGGCATGCGGCATTAACACATGCAAAGCACACATTCTCTCGCTCGCACGCTCCCGAACGGTCCTGAAAAGCGTTACTTCAGTAAAGAGTGGTTCGTGCGGTGGTACGGCGAACAAATGAGACAGCGGACGAGGAAGTTTGGAGGATATTTCTGTGAGGATTTCGTTTTTTTTCCTTTTTTGCATAGCGGTTGCTTGACTACCTGCTGAAAATTCCCCTTTGCGCGGACAGAAGGTCCTGTTCTAGAGGAGGTTCTTTGCCGGGAAAATGGGATGTCCTACCAAGGGATAAAGTTTCCCGAGTGTGACAAAATGTCGGATGACTTTGCGTAACTTCAAGCAGAAATTAAATCGTTTTCACATCTTATAACAATTCTTCCCAATACAATTTTTGGCGGGCGCTCCGTTAAACAGGACCCAACAAAAACAACAGCCAAAAAGGATCCGAAAACACGACGGCACTACGGCGAAACTGGTCCAACTGGTTAGCGTCGAAAATCGTCGAACAGCAGCATCCCTCCCGGATCACCCGGATCGGTGCATTTTTCAATACTCCTTTATGCTGTTTCACAATTTTGCCGAAAAGCAGCATCCACAGCCGGGAAACCGGTCCAGCCCTGGCTGCGTCTTGCGTCTTCTTCTTCCAAAAACAAAACCCCTCAAGCACGCTGGATGGAGTGTCCTGGGCGCAAACCGGACCGAAATTGACCGAAAACAGACGGATGCGAAGCAACCGAGAAGAACCGTTTTGGGAACCGGATGGCGCATAGGGCCATGGCGGGAACTTGGATGTCATGACCTCCAGTGAAAATCGTCAGTCAAGGGATCTCCAGCATCCTAATAATTGTGTTTGTTTTCCTTCGATTCCTAGTGTCCGGCCGTCTTTCCCGTTAACGGGTTTTTCCCTTTCGTTCTCGATTCGGTGCACGATGTTTAAATTTTAAATCGCTTCTTCTGAACACAAATGTTTTCACTCCGCTTTTTCCAGTTTGATCACCATTCGTTCGGGAGCGAGTTGTATGGCCAGATTTTACGGTCTAGTGGCAGGATGTATCGATGACCGTTCGATAGGGACCGGCATTTTGTCACCGGGGATCGAAACTGGTTAGTTGCTTTGGAACGCTAATGTCTGTGGCCACGAACCACGCAGACGAGTTCCTGTGACTTGTCCGGATTTGATGTTCTCAGGATTATTTAATAGCTACGGCTTATTCTATTGTTTATCGATTTATAGATCAAGAAAAAGATATTCGATGAAAAAACGAGCGCTAATCACTATTCGCTTATAAATAATGTGAGATGGTGTTGTTATTAAGATTACTAAATATTTATAGCCAATAACGGAACTAATTAATTTTTTTTTGAAGATTTTAAAAGTTTTTTGTTTGTTTTAATGCTTTTTTTCTTAATTTTTTCTTTAGGATGTGCATATTTTCAATTCAACCCACAGATAAACGCGAGTGCCGTACAGGATAAACAACATGAAACAGAGTGTTTTTTGCTCAGAATGATTATGATTTTGATTGGGTTCTAAATTTTAGCTAATTTCGAATGAATGCATGATAGCATGATCTCTAAGAAGAGTTTTGTTAACCCTTTTGCTAGTTAACTCATTGATATCGAATAAAATCATTCAAGAGTTATTTAACTCGTGACTGAGTGAGTTGAGGATTCAACTCTTTGTGGAAACCAACCGGTACCAACCAACTGATGATTTAAAAAATTAGGTGCAGGGCCACGAGAGTTGACAAAATGCTGACAAATTTGTCAAGTGACAAAATCAGCTGGTCAACTGCGAAAACTCATTATACCGTTGCCGCGCTCACAATTGTTTTCAGATTTCCGATACCAGGAGAGCATAGTATAAAATAGGGGTGATCGTTGATTATACTACACTTGTTTCAATGCGTTTTATTCTCACAGATTCATTCTTCTAGGATGAATGATTTGTTGTAGGAATGATGAATCTCTGAAGACTCCTAAATCTTCGAGGATTTCTAAATCTTAGAGGATTCATGAATTTTTGCATTCTTTGATA
Organism: Anopheles moucheti; assembly: GCF_943734755.1. Lineage (NCBI taxonomy): Eukaryota > Metazoa > Arthropoda > Insecta > Diptera > Culicidae > Anopheles > Anopheles moucheti. The sequence goes on along the minus strand of NC_069141.1, from coordinate 6,698,567 downwards.
TTCAAATTCATTCATTCAGATCAAAGGTACATTCAAATAGCTAATGTGAATTAGATTCGACCAACACTTCTACTGACCTTTCTCTTTAGACTCAATCCTGATGATTGTCGTTGATCGACATGGATGATCGTTCCTAATCCGTTAAATTATCTTCTCAACTGACAGCACAGGTTGACTATTGTTTATCAACAGAAGTATTTAGTAACTCATAACTGCATGAAGCCTTGCAAACATTAAAGAACCCAAATTCCTCAGCTGAGACTGAACGACGAGATCTTTTAAAAAAATACACAAGATTCGATTCACTCGTCAGGTTTGTGATAGTGTGAAAACTGAAACTTCAATTTCCGACAGAGGTCTTTAGATTATCAGCTACTGGCAGTGATGTTTTTCAAGTTCAGTGCTATACTGGGTGAAAGCCAGTACTGAACAAGAATTCAATTTAAAGTCCCATGACCAAACAAACGAGAAACGTTTAATTTACGCAAAAAAATGCTTTCTCAACCGTTTGGAACTCTATCAACAAAATGCCGTTACATCCAATGTCCGGCTGTTATGCAAATGTCCAACTCTATGGAACTCGTCTAACGACCAGCAAAAGAATCACACTCTTAGTCCGAATACGGGAAAAATTTCGTTAAATACAGGATCAATTTGAAGCTTCGAAAGCAGCATCAGCAACGAAAAATAAAAAAAAAGGATTCTCACAGTAGCAAACCGTCCGAGAAGATGAATCACATCTAGCGAAACAGTCCAAAAACCGTCTTCGGCCAAAGTTCACCGATTATTCTTCCCCATTGCTGGTTAAGGATAGCAAGGCACGGCACAGAAATCTCACCAGCCCGTACAGATCACATCTCGAAGACAGGACATCTAGTGGAGTTACCCAAAAACCAAAAACTGGTTCCAATCTTCTCAAACATCGACCACACTTCCGAAGCAAATCTCTCCGCTGGACCACGGCAGTACCGGACCGCGGACCACTGCACTGTGCGCACCAGAAAGGGGGACGGAGCATGAAAAAAAACTAATAACACCAACCAAATCCTACACGACTGGTTTTCCAAATCTGGAAATTCTTTCCCGATTTTCCCCCAATTTTTCGTGGCGGTCCGATTTTGTGCGAAACTTTCTCACCGAAGTGAAAGAACAACAAAAAAAGAGGTAACTCTTTCGTCCTGCGACCAGCGTCCAAGGCGACATCTCGTACATCTCCTGGCTGAAACGATGCAGAGCAACAGCTAAGAAATGAAATTGAAGAAGAGAACATGAAATGAAAAAACATACTGCTATAAGTATAACTGGATTCTGTGACAGTCCGGCCCGCAGTTCCCGAAAACGCACGCAACAACAAACTCCCCTCCTGATGACCAGCCGGCCCTTGCTTCTCACCGTATCATCATCATCATCATCATCATCATCATCATCCCCTTCTCCGAAAAAAGCAACGAGGTCCAAAAATGCTGAATTTACACGTGTTGATTTCGGTGCGTTCGTGCTTCAAAATTGGACAAGGCGTCACTTCGTGCAAGGATGTTGAGAATGGTAGAAAATGGATGTTTTCCTTATGTGTGAGTGGGAGAAGTGATAACAAATCAAACAAATTTTAGTGTAAGTACAGAAAAAATGTGATTTCTCTCTCTCTCTCTCTCTTTCTCTCTCTCTTTACATGTCCTTTACTTACAATTACACGGTATCATAATGTAGAAAAACTATTAATGAACTAATTAATATTAAGCAATAAAATGGAATAATTATATTCAAAAAAAAGTTTTTATAACGCATAAATTATTATCTTCAGATTAAATATGATAATATATCATGAGACTAGTTTACGTACCATTTATTACATCAATAAATGTTAATAGATTTTAAGGTAATACAAAACTGCCTTTAAACAGTGAGCTTGCGTTAATATTTGAATGAAATATATTCACAGTGCCCGAAACATTCCTGAAATGTTTCATCAAGATGAAATATTTCAATACATTCAATTCATTCGCTACCAATTCAAGTGTGTCAAACCTAAATGGTTTTTCAAGAGCTTGTCGAATCTTAACGCGATTTAAAGCTCGTCAACTTTTAATTATTCTAATTCAACACAAACTGTACAGCCTACGTTTACAAGATATTTATTTATTTATTTATTCCATGATGACGGCTTTCGCCGTATTATCGACACCGTATTATCGAGTGGTGTACAATTTTACAAGGCATTTCCTCCTTGCAGTTTGCCTTATCCCGGGCATACTCGGTTATTTACAAGATATGTTGCGAAACTAGTTAACTAGTTAACACGTATTCAAATTCGTTACCAAAGGAAGTACCTCGTTAATTGATGAAGTTTAATTGCTTTTGTCTCACGACAAGTCCCGCCTAGTGGACGTACGGGCCGGTTTGCACTGGTACGAAAACAAATAAGTTAAGATCCTCCAAGATCAGGGCTTAATTGGTTTTAATCAGATCTTTGGACTATCTGTCGTTTGCACGCCTTAGCAACCCTCCAACCCCGCGGAAACTAGGATATGAGGGGTCAAGATGTTCTCGGTGTGTTTCGTTGATATGTTTAATTAAATCCGATTATGACACCCTGTGGCAGAGTGTTGTCACTCTGATGGTGTAATATGATTATTCCACGTTTGCTTTTAATCACTCTAACAATTCATATTGTTTTACTTTCTTTAAAGTAATTTAAAGTTAAACGACTGTAATTTACTATCAAATATCCATTTAAAACTCCAAGTACTTCCAAACTATTGGGACATTTATAAAAGCTCCAGAATAGTATCATTATGCTATTTATAGTTTATTTTTTTCATAAATTTATCCTTTTTGCTAGTGTACTTCAAGAGAAGACATAAACATATTTCAAATTCAGTTGTAATGTTGTAGTAATAAATAAAACTTCAATACTTTAATAAAAGTATTACAAAAATATCAGTATACTAATTTCATGGTTGACAGGTGATTGAAAGGGAAAAATAGTAAACAGCAACAAATATTGCGCTATCGCCTCGTATCGATGCTTACAACACTCCAACGCACTCATGTGTTCGAGAGACACCACCCTGTTCGTGTGTGTGTCTGTATGGTCGTTAAGGGTGCTGTTGGCGTTCGCAAAGCTGAACAAAGAAGACGGCTCTCATTTAGTCTGCGCAACCGAACGAACGCGGATGTGCTTTTCCGAGTACGCGGCGTGCATTTTCTGCGTGTGAGCCCACCAGCAGGCGGTGGTGGTGTTGTTTTGGGTGGCTCTGCAGGGATACGAAGTGTGTAAGTGTAAGCAGTAGTAACCGTACCCGCGAATAACATTACCGTACACACTATAGAACAAGAGTGAAATTTGTGAATGAAAAGGGTTGGCGCCCCACTTGGGGAGAAGCAAACAAGCAAAAGCACATCGCAAGATCACGTACGTTTGGGGGGTTGTATCTCGCTGCTCTTTCCAAGTGTGTGTGTGTGTGATAAATGTATTATGAGAGGTGTACGATGGAGGACGCACCTATATGCTCTCAGGTGCGTTAGGTGCCAAGAAACACCTCCATCGAAAGTGATAACAGCCAAGCATGAGATAACAGCGAATATGAGATGAGATAAACAGTTCGCAACAGTGCACTACTAGGGGGAAAATCGATCATTTCGTCTAGTTTGCCATATTGTATGTGTGTGTGTGTGTACGTGTGTTTGTTTAACACAAGTGTTTGGCCAGTGTGAATCATTCTGATAGTGGTTTAGCAATTGCTTTTCTCATTTTCTTCCCAATGAGTGTGCGTGTGTGTAGTGCAGTGTGTGATTCAACACACCTTGCACGGTGCATCACGAGGCGTTTCCCTGTGTATATGTGTGTGTGTGTGCGTTTGCGTGTGAATCCGCGCCCAAGAAAATTCCCGCGTGACACAACCTCAACGTGAACCAAAACGTGTCCATTTAGCAGTAAAGTTCATTGTTCCAGCGTACGTTCGTTGGCCCTTTCGTTAATTCACCCTCTCGCGAAAGGGTGGTTCGTCGCCATGGTGCTATTCAAAGCTTAAAGCTATTCAAAGTGTAGCATACTTTGATCTCCATCACATCGTAGTGTGTGAGACGTGACGAACAAATGCACTCACAAACCATATCCATGGAAACGGCGGGGTGGTGTAAGCGTGTAATGTTTTGACCGTCCATAACCGTGTGCGTTACTAAACCTGGTGCACCAGTTTGGTGAAGCTTCGACAAAACTTCGCTTTCACAGGCACAATCCCATCCCCGTTGCGTCACGCATCAGACTACGCGGCATTTTCTTGTTTGGTCGAGGTTTTTCCTCGTCTATACCAGCGTTGAAGTTTAGCTAAATACGTCTCCCGCGTCGTTCTTAAAAAGGGAAGCCAACAAGGGGAGATGCTCAAGACAACTTCCAACTACCCCCCGGACGATCGCGTATCATGTAACTAATACTACCACAGGAGAGGCACCGACACCAACGTCACAAAGCCTCACAGAAAAACCTGTTTGACCACATCTTGGGACTTTTAATGTGCACCTTTTTTGCTTTTTCATCCGCCCCAAACGCTTCTACCCTACTCACCCTTATTAAAACGAGTTGCTTGTGTGCGTGCGCTCTGAAACCAGAAAAAAAAAACGGACAGCATAACCCCACGCAGCAAATGCGCGTTTGCGGTCAACAAGTCAACAATTCCCGAAATAAAAGGAAAAAAAAAACGATCAGACGCGAAAGATCGCACAAGCAGTGAAAATCATCGGAGCATTGCCTGATCGAAGTCGACAGGGAATGGTAGAATGGCTTCAGCAACTTACAGACACTCACGCGTACAGGGCTAAAAGAACCTGACGTTTTGCTCTCTTTCGGTGGTTGGCTTTGGTAGAACCTCTTTCCTTCATTTCCCGCCCGGGCTTTCTTGTAGACGAAAAAGGTAGCAAAGTCGTTTTGTGATTGTTTCACTTCTTGATCTTCTCCACTCCCCTCCCCCCATACCCCGAATTGCAAACACCAACGCAGGTACACACGCACCGGAGCCCGTTGTCCGTTACGGAGCAGCAGGATCTCGGGGTTTGGTGCAAGATAAACATAAATTTGTGTAGCGTATACAATCCAACCGGCACTTCTCGGCCGATGTGGGTTTGCGTGTACAACCGGGCGGGGGGAGGTTTTGTTTTTCTTTTTACACAATTTATCCGATGTTGTTTTCACGTTCCGCATGTCTCTTTCCATCCCGTGTTGTGCACCTTTTTACTGTTTCTTTTGCGTGGCTTTTGTTACGTGTTTCGTTCACCCTCACTTTTGACGATTTTTTTCAGTTTTATTTGCCTCTTTTCATTCTTTCTTTTACCTTTTTTTATTATATCTGAAATAAGTGCAGGTCTTTTCTTTTTCTTTTTGTTTGTTCAACACCCAAAATTTCGTTTCTAATGATTTTAACGTTTATGTTTGGTGCAACGTACCTTTTTGTTAAATGTTCATTCTTGGTTGGGAAACATTACCGTTCGTTGCGTTGCACTATTTGCCAGTTCAATTTGTACGATTTCATCGCTTCATCCCCAACATAGAACGTTGCGTCTGTTAGTCCGACGAACTTTAAGGCCCTTTCCATTGGAGTTCTTCCCATCGCCATCACCGGTTAGGGCAAAACGGGTAATTGGAAAGCTTTCACACTAATGAATCGAAAGAATTCCCCTCATGGTTTGTATATGGGCCATATGGTTTCGAACCGTTTGCGAGGGTAGCCTATGAAATGCTCAAATGCATGGTTGTGGTTTTTCCAAAGGTTCTAATAAGAATGCTTACTCTTGTAAATTTACGAAGAGTAGGTTATACGTCTAACAATATGGCTATAAATAATAAACCCCAGTTAGAAAAAGAATGATAAGATTCAAAAGCGATTTTTATCGAACTACTCAAATACACATTGGAACCGGTACCAGTATTGCGAAAACTTATGAAATAGTGTGCGGAAATTATTTCTGATAAGAATTCTTTCTCGTGTAAGTCCCACCAGGTGAAGATGGAATAAATCTGATTTTCTGATTTTGGACATGTAGAACTGAAAATACAGTTATTTCTCCCACAAAAGTAAAATGAATTGTTGCTTTACATTATTATTGAAACCTGTTGTATTAAACAACTTCAATTCACATTGGACATAATAATTATTATTTGAAAAAGTTATTTCTCTTTTGATTTATTTGTTTTTGCGTACTGTTCTTCGCTAAACCAACGATTATTGTTCCGCCTATCCGATGACAAATCGTGTTGTTCCCTTTATCGAGCGTATAATAACATGCATCCACCGTGAAAAGCGGAAGCACCGGTTTCACCTTTGCAACAACGTTTACAAAAAAACCCACCCAACACACAATCCAATGCAAACAGAACGCTTCCTCAGTAAATATTGACTACTTCTTCCGAAAAGCGGAACAACTTTCCCGAGGGGTAGGGTGGCGTTGTTGCTGTTGGCCCCAATTTTCGTTCTGCTGGTTTGCAAACTGACACCAATCGCTTTTGGTAGGCCGCAAAGAACGAACCCGTTCCAGTGCTCATGATGTTTTGGGGCAAGAATGCGACCGCAGGGAACACACGACGCAGTGGGACCGTTCGCTTATCAACACTGCCCACTAGCCCTTGGACAAGTAATTTTACACCTTACCGAGGCAGTTTTTTCAGTTCAGCGAGACATGAAACCCCCATGTTAAGAATGGCACCCGGTGAGTGAAGGTTACAGGCGCGATACATGGTACTGCTCTTATCTTAGCAGGAACCCTATGCTTATCAGTTTGATATCGATTTACGAAACCGTGCTGGATGTTTGGTTGATTCATGCATCGTGAAACATTACACTTGACCCGTTTTATGTACCCTTCTTTTGGGGTGGACTCAGTCCACGGAGGCAAGTTTTTGGTTATTTGATTAGCGGATTTATGTCTCACGTTCAGGGACATTGTGATCGGTCAGTATTTAATCAGTCTGGGTGCACAGCTCATTTAGAAGTTCACGTCAAGTATCTACCGTTTGTTAAAATACATTACTAGGGTAGGGTGTTTTTCGATGTTAAAAATAATCGCAGGGCAGAAATAGCTGAGTCTTTTCACATCAATTAAAAGCTTGAACCCGTCGAAGAAACCGCAAAATAATCCGCCAGAGAAACGTCTAGATGTGATCCCAGCTCGCAGATAGATGCTTTTTGGAAATGTGTGGGAAACAGTCGGTTAATCCTGGGAAAATTGTGGCTGTAAGCCTTTCCCTTTTCGCCTGCTGTTATTAATACTGTGGGAAGATGAGGAATCAATCGAGGTTTTGTTGGAAACCTGAGAAACGTCTTTCGTTTTTTGGTCTTCGTTTTTTGTTCTCCTAAAAGCAAACCATTTGATGTAACCAGCAGATTTGTAATTAAAGTCTAACGAATGAATTATCAGTGACCAGCACAATTTAAAATGCAGCGCGAATGCACGGCCCATCATTCATACATGCTCCACCCCGTCATGTAGTGTCACCCATTAACCTTACCCAATGGTGGGATCAATTAAATTAAAGTCCATCTTCCTCGAACGATGTCCACAACATCGACTGCACACGGTAGGAAGTGTAGTGTAAGTTCTTGGAGGATTTCCCAATTCCAGCACCCGGCCACGATGGTGACGATGTCATGACCCAATTAATAAATCGTCATCGTTAACGAAGAAAGACCCGCGCACACACGGGTACGGGTAGATGGGTTGAGTCAGCAGTGGCGTCGCATCGTTCGTCGTCTCTAATTTCATTTAAACCTAACCTTCTTACCCCCGCTGGATGGACCGATGAAGACCTCAATTACGACGTGCCGCCGTGCGTTGTAAAGTTGTGGAGGCGATCGTTAGCACCCATTCGGAACTTCGACTGGCGAGAGATTACTCATCCATTTCCGTCCATTCCACAGTTGATTCCGCAGCGATCGTGACCTGAAACATGTGCAGATGACGAGTGCAATGTGCGACCCAGTGTGCGTGTACGCTACCTGCTAAGAAATTGGATCCGATTTGTGCGCGCTTTTGTTTGAATGTGACGTAACGTCTGCGGGTTTGATGAGACGCTGGTGACGTACCCCGGCTGGAAGTTTTCCTTTAACAGCCGAAATCCTAATTAACGGTTCCGTCTCGTCAGTCAGTCCCGCCCGTAACCCAGTGCACAGGTGACTCTACGAGGGACGTCAGAAAGAAAACCAAACGACGGCTAAAGGGAAAGGGAACGAGAGTGAGTGCGTGTGTGTGTGATTACGTGAGGAGTAGAAAACGGGCCAACCTTCAGCCAACGTCGATGAGTCCCGATGACGCTGTCTCGGGAGCATCATGTATCGCTCCTGCTGGTGATCGTCGTGGTCGCGTGTTTGACTGTCGGAGTTTGTGACGGGCAGTACTATACGACGCGCGATCCACGATGGTACTCGCGGGAAGGTGACTTCAACTACAAAATTCCAAACCCGGGCGATCCAGACTATCGGTAAGTCATGTCACGTGTTAGAGTGTTTTGTTTGTTCATAAAACCTAGTGCTAGTGGAAAGATAATGTGTGTTTAGTTCGGGACGAGTGATTCTTTGCCTTTGGATAGTTTAACTGCAGAAAAGTCACGTCTGTTTTGGGCGGTGTGTTTTACGCTACAGTGTATCAGTTTGTAAGGGTCTTCTATCGTGAGAAGTAAAGATGTCAGTGTTCCAATAGTTCCAATATCAAAACATTTCTTATTGAAGTTTAAATTTTAAAGATTGAAGTGATAAAATTTACCCAACAATTCTATTTGGAGGAGATATTATTGAGCAGAGTTGCTAAACCAGACGACTGTAGTCCGCCTATCCTCCACAGGGTATTCCTCTGTTAATTCGTGAATCACACTGTCGAGCAGTATCCGCAAGTCAAATGTGCCGCTTACTAGATTGGTCCAGATCGCTGCTAGATAGTTATTGGACAGAGTGGTTCCGAATATCTATGCTGCTGATCATGTTATACATTCATACCAATTCCTGTGTGACTCACAATTAGTAAACCTCTGCTGATTAGTGACTTGTAACTGTCTAGAATTAGACGACTTTGGATAAGATTTCAGTTTGAGATTAAAACAATCACGCCGTTTGAGCCGTCTTATCACGCCACGAGAAAACAACATTGAAAGTTGACTGTAAAAAAGGGGAAACGTGAAAGATAATTAAATGCAGTGAAGTTCGCTTCTATGTTTGTTGTTCATACAGGAAAAATGCTGGGATAAGCTCTATCAACCAACCATATGCCAACAGGCCCTTAGCTAACGCCACTTCAAATATAAATGTTAACATTTATTTAACTACTTTGCGATTTTGGCTATTAATAAATTTGTTATTAAATTTGCTTCTTCGGTTGTGATTTGTCCAGTGCTCGTTAAAACGTTTTAATTAACTATGTTCGAGCTAATTTCTACAGGTACTTCGCTCCTTCTGTGCGATTGCCCGCTGGCCAGATACGATTGATCTTTCACAAACAGTTTCATAATACAAGATAGATGGACCTTACAGGTGTTTCTTCACTGTTTGGACAATTGTTTCCATATCCGTAGAGGACCTCATCCCTGTGGTCTTCGATCCTCATCTTTAGGTTCTGCAGTGCTTTACGGTGATGTCTCCTATCGCGGCATTCTATTATGTCCAGGACAAGCCACTACACTCTGGCCTTTTTGAAGCAAGGAGAAGATGGACGAATACGAAAAGATTTCAGTTTGGTAGTAGCCGAGTCAAAATTAAATGACAAAGTTGTCATAATTTGACCGTAAATAGTGGAGTAGCTATTAAACATAGAACTGTTATACTGTATTGTTAAACAAATGTCAGAAATTCACTTATTTCCTTTCCCTTTTCCAGAACATACACCTTCAACAACCGACGGTACGGTTATTACCAACCGAATGGTTACGGCCAACAGTACCCGGGGCAGAGTCTTCCGGGGCAGTATCCCACCAACACCGGTTTAGGCGATGATCGGTTTAAGTATGATCCGGTAAGCTATAGTTCCATCTTTCCACATGAAGTACATTAATCTCCAGTAGTTATAAAAATTCTAAAGCCGACTTCAAGCATAATGCGTTCCATGTGGTACCACATTCATATAAATCAGCACCACAATTCACAATCGTTTCGCTTTCAACAAACGATGATATTAATACGCTTAGGTAATCCAACACCAACAATCACCGACCCACCTCGTTACTGACCTAGATTGCATGGGCCGGCCGCCGATCATGACCATGTTGTGGTTTGATTAAGGTGCTGAACATAACAGAAAACATCCATGAAAGAGAAAACATTCACCCCCCACCCGTTCGCACGAAGGCGAAGGAAACGGATGCAGTTTTTCTGCGGGGAGGGCGGCGGTGGCCTTGTTCTCGCTTTATAAATGAGTCTCGTTGTGGTGGCAAACGAACCGACGCGATCTTTGCGAATCCGGCTTGCGGGGTTCTAGCGGTTGTCGTTAATTATCGACACGTCGATCTTGTACACTAAACGCACGATCGCATTCCGTACTAAGTGGATGTGGACGTGCACGAAAGCATCTGCTAGCGATTATGTTTTCGCAGCGTTTGAAAGTGAAATTGGTGCCATGTGTACTCAATTCTTTAAAACTTTTTCCATTCTAGACCAATCCAACGCTCGCCCAAACGCCTTTCCCCGGTGTGCTCGGTGGCTGGCGGGAAGATCTCCAGGGTAAGTTGCGCCGTGATTCGATGCAACTCGACCGTGACGTGTTCGTGACGACCAACTATGGGCAGGTGCAGGGCTTCATCGTCAATCTGTACGACAATCCGGACCCGAAGAACTTGTACCGGCCGTGGCACAGCAATGTCGATCGCATCATGGGCAAGTGCTCCACGTTCTTGGGCATTCCGTACGCACTACCTCCGACATTCGAGGGACGCTTTAAGCCTCCACGGCAGCATCGGGGCTGGCAGTTAGTGCAGGCCGTCGACTATGGTCCTGCTTGTCCGCAGCCAGTACAGTATACGGGCGCTACCAAAGGCATCCGTGATATGGACGAGGATTGTCTGTATCTGAACATCTTCTCGCCCAATGTAAGTTCACGCATTCCCCCATGTCCTTACGAACCATCGGTTGATCCAGACGTTACTTCTTTGCAGACACAAGCGGGCGTCGCTCAGCGCTTCCCCGTCATGATCTACATCCATGGTGGCGAATTCGTGCGTGGTGCTTCCAACACCTTCCCGGGACATATGATGGCAGCGTTCTACGATGTAGTGGTCGTCACCTTCAACTATCGGCTGGGAGCGCTCGGATTTCTGTCCACTGGAGATGAAAACTCACCCGGTAACTATGGCATCCTCGATCAGATGATGGCCGTCCGGTGGGTGTACGAAAACATCGAATCGTTCAACGGTGATCGTAACTCGATCACACTGTTCGGTCCCGGTGCTGGCGGTGCTTCCGCCGGTTTGCTTATGGTAGCCCCACAAACGAAGGACATCGTGACGCGTGTGATCGGACAGTCGGGATCCGCCCTGGCCGATTGGGCACTGATCGTGGACAAGTGGCGAGCGCAGAACACAAGCCGTGTCTTTGCACAGAACGTCGGATGCTCGATCGAAACGTCCTGGAAGATGATGAACTGCATGCGCAATGGGCGTAGTTCGTACGAGCTGGGAAATGCCGAGTTCCCGCCACATGTGGGTCTGTTCCCGTGGGGCCCGGTGCTGGAGAACAACTTCACCTTCCCGGGTGACAGTTGGTACGAGGGATGGAACGAGCGCGACTGGCACTTTTTGGCAGAAACACCGGAAAGTTTAATCCGTCGGCGACACTTTAACCGTGGACTGCATTACATGAGCGGCGTCACACTGCAGGAAGCAGCGTTCGTGATTACCGGCAACAAATCATTGGCACCGTACTTTGAAGTTGATCAACACTTCTTCGACCAGAAGGTGCGCGAACTGGTGCTGCGGTATAACTACACGCTCAACCTGAATGGGACGTACGAGGCGATCAAGTACATGTACACGTACTGGCCAGATCCGAAGAATACTACCTTCATACGGGAGCAGTACATCAATGTGAGTAAATTTGGCGGCTCTTGAGGTTGTCCTTTTAGACCCATCTGATGCATTTCTTTCTCTGCAGCTCCTGTCAGACTTTCTGTATCGGGCGCCGACGGACAAGCTGATCAAGCTGCTGGTCGAACAGAACGTGCCCGTATACAGCTACGTGATGAACACCACTATCGAGGGTCTTAAGCTAGCGGAATGGTGTAAGGTGCCGCACGACATCGAACACTATCTACTCGCCGGTGCTCCGTTCATGGACATCGAATTCTTCCCCCGCCGGGAGCGCTTCGATCGTCTGATGTGGACGGACAACGATCGTAACATGAGTCACTTCTTCATGAAGACGTACTCCGACTTTGCGCGGTTCGGTAACCCGACACCAACGCAGGTGCTTGGCCTTTACTTCGAAAAGGCACGCAACGGCGAGTTGAAGTATCTCAATCTGAACACGACGTACAACTCGACGATCATGATGAACTTCCGGCAGACGGAGAGCGCGTTCTGGATGGAGGTAAGTGTTGATCGCGTTGATGATCTTAGCCGGACAAACAATACTATAGTGTGTCCCTTACTTTACGCCGTCACAGTATCTACCAACGGTGGTTGGTGTGTTGATACCCACCTATCCACCAACGACGGAGTTCTGGTGGGAACCGAAGGAACCGCTGCAGATCGCATTCTGGAGCTTAGCGGCTGCTTGTCTTATATTGTTGGTGCTCGTCGTTATGTGCTGTATGATGTGGCGCAATGCAAAAAGGTATTCACAGCTTCTTGAGCTATGCTTGAGTGCCGCAGTCATTCGATAACGCTTATGCTTCTACTCTTTCTGCAGAGAATCTGATCGCCTCTACGACGAAGCCGTCTTCGGGATGGACAATCCCGAATCCGAGCGGGACACGGTAATGGAGAACAACATGCTGCAGGCACAGCCGCTCCGTGGTCCGTCCGGTAACATCTACGAGTACCGTGACTCCCCGTCCAAGTACAGCAAAATGCCACCGGACGGTGGTTCGATCCGGTCGCCCAGCAGTCTCGGCATGACGCAGGTCACCGGGAAGAGTGGCCTTACCGGCAGCCAAAGTTCGCTACGCAGTGCCATTTCGATGAAGGAATCGACCTCCATCTCTCCGCCGCCGTCGAAGGAGTCCAACTTCGATCGGAACATCAAGTACGCCGGTGGCACAGCGGATGTGCAGCAAACGGAATCGATCCAGCGCAACGGGAAGTTCCCGCGATCCGATTCGAAGAATCTGCTGGCGACAGAGGCCCGATCACAGCGCGATCTTGGCGGGACCACCTCACCGATGAGTGAGGCGTCCATTACGGGTGGTAGTGTGTTGGGTCGCTCGCAGCAGGTCACTCCCGTTCCGTCGAGCCGTGGTGGAACGAAAAGTAATAACGCCAGCCGTACCAACCTGATCGAAGGCATTCCCCAGACAGCGGTTTAGTACAGTAGTTTAGATTTAATTATTTTTATTTTACATTTTTCGTTCATTTTTATTTCATTTTTGCTTCCGCTCTTGCACACCGACACATGTGGCGTGTGCGGAGTAGTTAGGGAAGTATTATCGTACCACTATACCCCATCACATTTTAGTGTCGAGTGTTACCCGGTGTCCTTCAGGGAGTTGCGTTTACAATATCAACCGTTCTGTAAGGTGTGCCGGGCACACCTCCACGATAGCAAAAATTAGTTTGTATGCGTTCGGCAATCGTACTATAGCCTTGTAAGTCCGTTAGAGTCCTTGTAAGCTAGATGTTAAGTTTTAAATCCTAATCTAAGGGTGGGATGTTTAGATCTACAATAGATTGTCCCAACATCCCAATCGCGTTTTACGTAAGCGACAGGCACAAAGTGTCCTTAAAGCAGATGTCAAGGTGTAGGTGAATATGTAGACTTACATGTAAGAGATACGTAGTGACCTTTCCCTCTCTTTGTTCATAGTCGATGTCACAGACGCACAAATGCAGGGTTCGTCGTATTTTCGCACTACTGAAACTCGACGTGTCCTAGCTTACCCCATCTTCGTTCGCTAGTGTTTAGGTTTAGAAGTTACTTTAGTAGTAGTAGGTGTTTGTTTCACGTGTTACGTGTTGTCATTTGTACATATCGATTGTATCTCGTGTTATCGTATCAGTGTATCCGTCCAATTGCGTGTTTAGTTTCATCACCGTGACCAACGTTCATTTCATTCCGTGCGTAGTGTTTTGTGTTGTCCCGCGTGTTTTAAAGCTAAACTCTAGAAGTTATCTTAGCCGTAGCTAGACTTTAAGTTGTTGTCCCTTACACCAAGGGCGTTTTAGTTGCTGTTTCTGTGCGCGCTTATTTCTTCATCTTCCTTGATCTTCTTGATCCGTGGCAGATCGTTGCAGTAGCATTTATCAGTACACTTGTATTTTTTTTTTGGGCCAAACTGTGCAAATATTACTGTATTTCGGGACTTTTCCCTCCCCGGGGGGTATGTGAAGAGGTTGCGATAAACTTTTACTACGACCCCACTTATCCCCCTTGGGTGATTCCCTCTACTTACAACCTTTAGTAAGATTAGTTCTACGCGTTCTTAATGTTTAACTACCCTTACGCTTAATATTCAACGCTGTTGTTGCTTTTGTTGGTTATTCTTCTTATAATTTGCTGCTACTGTTGTATCGTTTAACGCATTCCTTATCACTAGAGCTAGCCGTAAGTGTCCTTAAGCGTACGTAACGTAAGAAGTGTTTTCTTCTCCCGAAACTGAGTTCAAACAAACAAAAAAAAACATAACCAGCGAATGCTAATGTACATATAGTTTCATTTCGCTTCATGCTTACCATTTAAGTATTACGTGATTGACACAAAGTAGTTAGTAATCCCGCGCGGCGTGCTTAGTGCATTTGTTTCTACGGTTGTAAAATCCATTCGTGCGTAGTACTGCGTCTAGGTTTCGTTGTCATATGGGAACTGTGGAGTATATGGAAATAAACAGATTGAATAAATTTTATTTTAAAACCACGAACAAATAAACTGATGTGAGGGATTTTCTCATACGATACACCGAAAATGGTCCAGTCACATTTAAGGGGGGGTTTATTTTAACTGTAAAGAAATGGAATACTTTTAGTAAATACACTTCCGATAATTCACGAATAATGTACACGATTACAAAGTTTTAAAATTTTAAAGTCTGCCCTCGAAAGCTTAAACCGAATAACCCTGCATTCGTGAAACAAATTTGAAAATCGTACCACTTGACGTTACTATGATGCTTTACAAAAAAATATCTATTCGTAAATCAGTCCATTACAGAATTTGTACAACAATAGCGTATCTTTAGGGCATCAAAATTCCTGCTGTTCTGATCCTGAACTCATTCGCATCCCTGCGATGTTCCTCAAAATCGTTTTAAGATCGATACAGATGGAAACGGGCGCGTGAAGAAAAGCTTAAAAGCTTCCTACATACTTTTCACAACTTGTATTCAATGTTGTCTACGATGTCGCTCTTTTTCTTTCCATTCCTCTTTCGTGCCTTTCGTAGTGGTGGAAAATTGTTATCTCTGGAAGTTGCTTTTGTTTGCTCTATGAATTGGTTGTTAAAGAAACTTCCTACAATTGTTTTACTCCGTAGTACTACAATTTTCCGGAATGTGAGGGTCTGCCGGTTCTGGCTTTTCCTGATTTAAATTTTCCCGCAACAAAGTAGTAAGTTCCGTGTACGGGAGGTTTGATGATTATAATGTCCAATAAATGCAACATTCCTTCGATTCGACATAAATCATGAACGTTCTTGATACAGTTTTTCTTATGTTAAGAAATATCACATTTTCGGTTTCCATTTCTCCACTCTCTACCATTACGCAACACACTTCTTTCAATGGGTTTCCTTCATTTTGTTATTCATTGTTTTATTGAAGTCACTTGCGAACCTTTCCTGGTTGTTACATAAGGGTATTAGGTATTCTAACACCATTGAAACACATTGAGACATAGAGTTTACTATTTGTCAATCTGCTTCTCTTTAAGGACTGGATTGCCATTTCTGGCTTTGAAAGACTATTTTTCCACCGTAGCATCAGGATGATCAGTCCTGCATACGCTGACGGCGCATTTGAGATTTGGTAATGCTTCTGTCGCCTCACCACCACTAGCATCTGTACGAACTGCTAACACGGCACGCACTTGTTCGTAAGTTGCAGTTAACGAACATTAGCTTGTATGCTTATCTTAAACCTAAGAAATCATTTCATGGTATTATTGCCATTTCCTTCATAAAATGATGTGCCAAGGCTATATGTACAAAAGCTTCTCGAAAGCTGTCAATTAAACTAATCAAACATTTACATTTTTAACCTATAATCAGCGTTTGGCAGTTTCATCGGGGGTTTTTATTAGGATGTTAAACAAAGCTAGCCAAATACTGCTGTATCCAGTAAATTAATCCAAAATTTTAACATTTTCTCTACAAGCGCATTGTGAGTCCTTGTAACAGTCTGTCGTGTTTATCTACAGTTCATTGTGAGGCGTACATCCGCTGTACTATTGCAACATGCGGATGCTTTGTCCCAGCGGTTATTGTGCTATAATTGGATATTTTAGGAGACGCTTCTTATAACAACGGCAGAATATACATGTTCATAATATTTTTTAACTATGTAACTATGTAAAATGCATGCCATATTAGTCTTATACTGTTATATTCAACACACTAGGTAGAATATATATTATGTCCCCGGCGTTAGTACTTGCACCATTTTCCCCAATCAACCATTACATTTCATGAGTAATGGGCATTAACTGGTACTGAATCATAAATATACTAGCCGTTCTTGACTTATATTGTGCTCCATTAAATTCGCTTGGATTGATTCTAGTAGCTTTTAATTAATGGTAATGAAAGTATATAAGTAAGTTTTGATAACAACACCCCAAAATATTATTTAGAGAACCGAGTTTGATTTTCCAGTGATTTCTTTGTGCTATACTGTTATAATGTTGCATTGAGCGATCTGGTTTTTGTATAAGATCGTGTGGTCCTTTTAAGTGCTGTGCTCATATTGCTGTTTTTTAAATATCTTTCAGTGAAAATATTTTTCACTTAATTCATGAAACTTTGGAAAATAACAATTGCGTGGTTTTTTTCTTTGTACTGAATGAAATCGCATTAGTCTAACGAGGATGCTGCATTTTACGACGCTTTCGTAGCAAAAAGCATATGGAAGGTTAATGGTGAGCATCGAATAAATTATAGAGCTGTTATCACATTTGTGTATTGTAACACTTATTTTTTCTTCAATTTTTTACAAATTCTCCAACTCAAAGGCCTGCAACATAAGAACATATCTCTATCTCTGCTTTCAAACCCTTTGCACGCACGCACCATCATTCCCTTGAAATGAATGGCACAACAATTGTACAAAAAAGGACAAAAGGAATAAATATTGTACATATCGATTTGGGTATTAGTATTAGTTTGTTAAATAAGCGAGACTGTCAAAGTGTAAATTGGAAATGCATTGCACTGCTAGTGAGTTAATGGGAATGAGGGACGCAATTTAAGGGCCGCATGAAGGATTCTCTTTCTGCATCAGTAATTTATTAGAAGCAATTTTGAATTTGTTAAATATTAATGGGAATTTCATTGGAGGAATTAGACTGTAATTAGCTGGAGTAGAGGGATTCTTCAATATACAATGCGTTTCCTTTCTAATGACGTCCCATTTTGAACATTGTTTTGTGTTTGGGCGAAAATATCATCCAATATGCAAATACATCTCTTAGTGCATTGTGAGTAGTTATTGATTTCACATGAGAAAGTAAGAGAATTGTTCCATTTTGCTTTGCCCTGCTTTAAAACTCATTTCAATGGGAGCTCAGCGATATATCGATAAGGTAAATAATAATTTAAACACTGTTCGACACTGGAGTGATTAAAAATGTTAGAGAAAATATAGGAAATTTTGCATGCTCTTCTCTAACTGTTACTCCATCCAGCGCCAATTGCGTTAGAATCGTTGACCCTTACAACGCTAGTGATAACATCGGGAGCTACAACCGATACTGCTGTGATAGCGCCACCGAGCGTTTCCAGTGATTTGCGATTCGAGGATGGTGGCGTTAGGATGCCATCCTCCGCCTCGAGGCTGACCGGTGCCGGTGATGCTTCCAGCAGGCCCATGCGCGCAGAAGATTCCATCTGATCGATCTTAATGCTAACCAAATCCTGTGCACAGGAAAAAACAAACGAACTTTTGAGTAAGATGGCACCGGAAACGATCAAGCATGATCACTTACCAGCATATCCAGCGAAGTTGTGTGCGTTTGGATGATGTGGGAACTGTCGGAGACAAGGTTAGGGCAGACGTGCTTCAACCCGTGACAGTACTTGATTGGTTCGTTCGACTCTAGTAGGGTGAGCGGGCTGGATGCATTCTCGTCGCAGATCACCTGGAAGTATGGTTCCATCCATCTGGCGCACGGTGCTATCTCTTCCCACCTGAATCCCGATACAAGCACTGCCGTTTTCCTGCAAATATTACAAGTGAAATGTTAAGATATAATTAGAAAATTAGAAATCAAAAACCTTCTACTGCATATGTCAAACAAATGAGTAAATACAAGAATAATATACTACTAGCATATAGTTGGGGCTGCCCGGTGGTAGCGGCGCTAGTCTTTACACGACAAAACCGGTACAAAATCCCATTCGGGCCAACCCCCTGTATGCACAAGGACTGACTACTCCAGCTAGGGCTAGCGGATAGCAAGTCTTAGAACGGTCGAGGTTGTTTTGCCGATACATTTGAAGCATATAGTTCTAAATTATGTTATTCGTACGTACAAGAGAATACAAAACCACACGAACTTACCGATCATACGTATGGCTGATGGCGGCGGCCGCAATCACAGAATATTTGAAATTGGTTAACCCAACGTCCAGCGAGCACAGGTCAATTAGCTGAGCCGTATGGGCGAACTCCATGCCGGAGAATTGGGGATACATGAACGCATCATCAGTCTTGGTAGCTGGTGACTTCTGGGCCACCTTCATTTTCTTAATGTTATTACTATCCTCATTTTCATCCGTAATTTTACGCTTCCGTGAGGGGGATTTGGCGGACGGACATTCGTTCCGCACCGACAACACGTGTGACATCTCCTCCCGGCTGCTGACAATTACTTGCATATACATCCCTAACCAGCCCATCACCGTCACGGGGTTGATTCGCCATTCGAGTGCCGTCAGTACTAGCAGCTCCTCGCGCAGTATGTCCTCGTCCGTGCATGCACCATCGGTAACGTACGCGAACTCTCCGATTTTTGGTGGATAGATCTCTTCAACCTACAACCGATTTAAAAATGTTATACTACCGCCCGGTATATCCTGAAAGGGATTTTGGCTGCTGTTTTGGAGCATTGCAAATCTCACCTTAGCCGCAATGAACAGTGCGGTAATGCCGAGCAGCTGTAGATGCGACTTTTTCAGCTCCTTCTTGCAGGTTAGATACCGATCGATATAGTCCACCGCTAGGTAGTACGTTTCCCGATGCAGCTTATACACCTCGCACACCTCGTTCAGCCAGTCGAGCAAGATCGCACGCATTCGGGGTTGAAGACCTGTGCACAATACAATGATGAGTTGTAAATGATTTATGGTGGACAGCGTCGCACAGTGTGTGTGTATTTTTGGGTGGATGCAGCAAAATATTGTGGAATGAACGCATTCCGGGTTCTTCGCGGTGCGTTTTTATCCATGTTTTACCACACACACTACTTGATTTCAGAGAGGGATTTCAGATGGATTTCGAAAGGATCACTTTCAAAAGGTCATACACGGACAGGTACCTGGGTAAGCCCGGGTTCGTCCATTAACAATAGATGCGAACTTTTCCCACCAAAGCACCCACAAACTGTACATTCTTAAAACCTTACCTGGATGGCCATCAAACATGGTCGGTTCCCGCGCTATCCACGCCAATTCGTCCTTTCGACACATCAGATCCCACATCTGCTGCTTATTCGCCCACGTCAAGTTTGGAAGCGGACAGGAACGTTGCTTGTGTGAAGGTGTGATAATGTCGCCCCACACCTCAGTACGAAACCGAACTCTGGCTGCCTTACCATACATTTCTATCTGCGGGTGCGTCATCGGAACCGAACCGGGTAGCGATGAGTGCTCCTGCTTGGTATGCAAATCGGCTGTGCTGTCTCCGTTTGCAATGGTGTACCGTCCGAGGGGACTCATCCCGGTCGAGCTAACGGTAGCAGGGCTGTCGAGATGGAAATAATCGATGTCGTTCACATAGAACTCCGATGAACCGGGCGTGTCGGAGGTGTAATCGGCATCTCTGTTGCTACCGACGGAGGACACACTTGCCGAGCTGGCTATACTCGGCATTGATGGACCAGCGGGGAGCGCAGGAGCGGCTGTTGTGGAGGACGTGAAAGATGTTGTAGCATGATGAGGTAGTAGGTTGACGGATGCGGTGGATGATGTCGATGCGACGGCACCGCCCGGTGTTGTGCGGGTCGACTGGCTATTTCGACGCTTCTTAGCTGATCGTTGAATTTGTTCTGATTCCTAAAAAGAAACCCAGATAGAAATGGATCATTAATATAGGTAAGGATGGAATGTAAGGGCGATTACTGGATCCATACACCAAGGTCATCTAATGCAATCCTTCCTGGAAAAACAAAAACGAACAAACAACGATCCCCGAATGCAACAATACAAATTTAAAATGAAAGAAAGTAATAACCGATCAATTGCTGTTGCGTACCTTCAGTATTTTAATTCTCATTGGTGAAGAAAGAGAAAAAGGGCAAATAAAAAAAACGCCTTATCCGCGCACCAAACACACAGTGCACCAAAAAGGTATGCATCCTTAATAACGGCATTTGTGGACCGTTTTGAACTTTTTCTTTCCCTACGGCGTTACCTATTCTGTCTTATTCTCGAAGGCGCCCCCCTCTACTATTCTTCTGCGATACCGAAAAAGGACTTGCACATCGATGCATCGAGGGTTCATTTACAATTTAAAAGGATTTTAATACGGCAGATGTTTGCCGTGGAACGTTGATGCGAATAAAGCGAAGGGACCGTGCGCTAGTGGCTAATGTCTTCGTCCTTGTTCTGCGCGCTGTGTTTGTGTTTTGAAGCTATATCGAACTTTTTTTAAAAGATGAATGAATAATATCGAGACATTTCTTGTAAAACACATTATCCAACGAAAGGTTCTTTGCCATTCCGTTCATATAGCTGAGCCTCTCTTTTCTTCCAACGTTTCATTAGCATACTGGCGCTATACGAGGGCAACATTAAGGTTATCAGCTGTGTGGTAGTTGCAAGGACATCGAAGCCAAACACAGCACAAGGGACGCAATATTCCGATACACACATCGCCGCTACCCTTTGTCGAACACATTTGTCCGTTACACGGTCCGATGTATGGAAGCGATGTGTTGGCGCGCGAAACATATGCGCCACACGACACAAGCGCACCGAACGCACTAGAGTTTAGGCGGGAAATAGGTTAGGCTTCACCGGCGGTACTCGAAAGCACATACCCATACACGTACAAGGCTCTGAAACCCCCGTACATCCCTCTTCTTCTCCTGCTATACCTACTGGATTTCTGGTTTTTTCCCTCGCTTGCTTTCGGTTCCTTCGTTTGTCCACAGCCCTTGAGAAACCGGGCTGCTAATGTTTCCGGCTGCAGCCAACATTTCGCTTCGTTTCATCTTTCGGTTGCGTGCAGACACGGTCAAAATGCACGTGCATGTGGTCTTTACTGTTTCCTTCGTTCCTTGCTGTTGGTGGTTCTTCTTCTGTCCTTTTATTGCATTTATTTGTCCTTCCATTGCACTGCTGCATTCTCGGCTTAAATGGTCCACGTTAACCCCCGGGGGTAAGATGACAAGGCGACATAGGCGAAGGAACAAGGCACAACACAGAGGAGAAAAAAGTGGCTCGGTGAAAACGCTAGCCCAAGAAGAGGGAACCATATCAAAAGTTAATTCATGTGGCTATGGTTCTGTTGAATGGAGTGCGTTAGCAGGGTTTTACAATAGAATAGCGACTGAATCGCGCCAGCAAATAAGATAAACGGAGAGATTGATAGTGAAACAATTCAGTCTCTATCCCAAATCGCGTGGGCTGTTTACGTTCAGGCGGATTCAGGAGTTGAGATTTAAAATACAAAATTTTACGAAACTTTCAACAAAGTACAAGCAGAGTAGGTATTAAAAATTATGTATAATACATACCCGTGAATACATTTCATCAAATTTTATCACCAAAAATGTTATTTCATATTTCAACTCTTGAACCCACCGATATTTACGCCCACGTCCAATTTTCCATTCACTAAATTGTGCACGCGATTCCATAGCCAGTTTTTGTGATTCAGTAAAGTGGTTTGTGTTTCACTATCAATCTCCCAGTTTATCATATTTACTTTAGCGATTCAGTAAGATGAGTGCGCCATATCTTATTCTATTGTAGAAAACCCTGTATTGCTTTTTCTGCTGACATTAAAAAAAACTTGAGATCCACAACCGGATGTTTATCGTGTAGATGAGGGACACGATGTTATCCGAGCGGCAATTCATAGTTCGATGTAATCAATTGTTTGAAATATGGTTCCAGCATAGAATCCCAAAGCTTTTGGAGGGAGTGGATAGAATTTTTGGCGCAATCAGTTCGCCTGTTGTGGGAAGCCCAGTTTTGGCGCCCTTTCTTTTTGTGTTGGTGTTTCTATTGCCGATAGATTCTGCAATAACCGGTACCCCCCACAGCTTAGATGATACACCAGACGTGAAAAGAAAAGCCCCCGTCAGCGGTGTCATTAGGAGTTCACGGTGGAAGAGCGAGATGTATTAACCAGAGTCTGCAGATCCATCTAAAGGAAGGGAAAGAATGTTACGATCATTATACGCCAAATCACTTCCTCCCAGTAACTGAACACACCTTTTGCCAAAAGTGGAATTCTCTGTGGAGTTTTCTATTTCTTTGCGCTATCACATTCGTCTATCAGCTCTGTTCGGCTGCCTTTCTGTGGCTTTGCCTTTCTGCGCGGCCCGTATCATTCGTTCGGGCATTGGATTGGAAGGAAGAAAAGGCAGTAAGCGGGAATCGCACAGCAGTAAGAAGAAAAATACATACTTCCCAAATGCGAATGCTCGTGAAGATGGTTACCGCTCTGCTTCTTGACGCTTGTGAATAAATTCCTTCACTTCCTCCCGCAGAGCAATGTACCCATCTCACACGAAGCAGAACACGTACGGGGGCTCTTTAAAACAGGATTTTATTGGGTCTTCTTCTTATTAACACCTCAAACACCCCAGCGTAGCGATCCAGCGAGCGTGCGCGCGCGCGCCAAACAAACACGCGTCAAAAAATATCGTAACAAACACAAAGAGAAAGAACACAAAACAGCCGGTCAAAGGAGAATTAAAACCCCCCAGGAAAAGACTTCTGGAACCAAAAATGTGCTGATGTGACCCTTTTTTACATAACAAGTTGATGGTGCAGTAGATGGCGAGGTCGTCACAGGGAGGCACAATACGATAATGACTCCACCGCGCGTACCAGGTGACTTTCCGTAAAAAAAACCTATCCGGAACAGCTAAGCGTCTGGAATGGAAGACATGACTGAAGGTAACATTGCAGAATAACGCGTGCCTTTTTGTTTTTATTTTACGTGCAGTTCACTGGAACGTATCGTTCGGTGCTTGGTCAACTCCACGATCACCACAAAACACAGAGCGCCGTACCGTCGCAATAGTAATAATGCAGGAAGTAATAGTCTTCGACCGCGGTCTTGCAGTAAACAGGATCTACGCGCTACCGACTGTGGAAAAGGGTATCGTTTAAATTTCCTACAGGGAATGAAACTTGTGCAGGAGGATCTTATCCTGCTGCTCGTGCCCTAATGTGAAGCGATCACCGAACCATTGCAGCATAAAGCGAGGGGACACACAAAGCAAAAGTTAGATTTCTATGTCCGGTTAGGGTAGGAACTGACATGTCCAGGAGCTTTATCAACAACGCAGTATCAAAAGATAGTACTTGAACTTGCACATTCGGCATCGTGATCTAACACAATGGTACCTCGACATACGAGTGTTTCGAGATAGGAGAACGCCGAGTGAACGATATTTTGCTTTGAGATACGAGTTCCGAAACATTCGTGCCAACAACGCGTTAGCTACAGCAGATCAAAACATTGTATCTGGTCTGCCAGTGGAGTTCTAGAAGAGCTGAATGAAATATGCAATAGTTTTAAAAATAAATTTTCTCCTTTACCAGTTGACTAACACTGCTTAGACAATTTAGAGCGTTTCAACTTTTCAACTTTTGAATTAAATAAATTAGAAAAATAGCACATAATAAATAACAAAATTTACAATATCTCACATGAGTGTTTTACCTGCACAATTAAGCAGTAAAACATGATCAAACAATAGGAAAGTAAAATCACCAGCTGTTCAATAAAAGTTTAATCTGTACTCAACATGCCAATACCAAGTGTGATCCCCTTTTCCTACGCCACATTAGACCGATCTGACAGTTTGAAATGGGAATCAGAGTCGAAACCGGTTGGCGCCAAAACACAAACCACCATTTATGCGCATACGTATCCGCCACATATCAACAAACTGAGGCGCGCAATGAAATACATGCGCTCTCGCGCTTTTTACGCTCCCAGCTCAACAATTTTCTGTTGCCGGCCTGACAGCTGATTTTCCCGCGCTATCAAAACATTCAAACACACACACCACAATGGTCCAGGGGTTGAACAAACCCCAAATGCTGTGCTGCTGAATGTGTGTGGATCGGCATTTCGCGCTTGTCAGCCTTTTTTCCCTATTTGGTTCGAATGCAATCGTTCGTTATCTTTTTTCCCTTTTACAACAGGCACAACGTCACCCATATGCCACACAGCTCATCTGGCTGCGCACGGTTGTGTTCAACGCGCAAGAAGAATCAGCGTGAATAAGATGGAGGGTAGGTAAACAAAAACCGCACACAAAAGATGATAATCACGATCCATAGGTTGACTTGTGAAATACACCTATATTCCGCAGCATCTCCCGTGTGTTACCGCTGTGGCTTTGGTACTGTGGGGCTCTTTAAAAGCTGGACCATCGGGCGTAAAAGCAATTGCAAAAGGAAAGAAACACAGCGCTCGTTGATGGGAATGACAAACATGGCAAGACAAATGATACAGAAAATAGGAAAGGTTGGAACGATCGTAAAGCAATGCTAGACATTGTCAAGACTCTTTCTCCCGGGACGAACGGAAAGAGGATCATGTGCAAACAATGGTCCGAAATTCCAACTACACAGAGCGGTGCTGTTTTCCGATGGGCAGAAGAAAAACTAGTTTTACACAGCACAAGCTTGTTGTAGCAACCGCGGCAAGGTCTACAACATGCCTCAATCGGTATCTTGTTCCCTTGCAAACAGTGTCCAGATCGAAGGACGTGCAAGAGCCGTCGGACACCGCCACCAACAGCAACCAGACAAAATTAAATACACAGCAAGAGCGGGACAAGTGGCCGTCTGTAGATGAACACCATTCAGTATCCGTAGATCGAATCGTCATGCTTTTTCAACGGGCACAGTGTCTATTTTTGGGGGAAAGAAAGTTATTGCAAATGGATGAGTGCAAAGTATGTAATAAATGCTGGTGGGGACTTTCCATTAATGTTCAAACTCAGCACACATCTAGACCTCAATTTAACCTAATAATTAACAACATGCGGTTAGCTTTCATTTAGAAGAAAAAGCCGAGATTTAAGTGGGATATAATTGTTTCAACTTTGTGCCTTTTTTCCAACAAATTTAACCACTTCCAGCAAGGAGTGCGGGTTCAAGAATTGTACATGGAACCCGAAACACCCTTCTATTTAAGTTGCAATCATCAATCATATGCAACTATCCCTCACAAAACAACGTTTGACATCAATTGGCACCCTGAAGTGCCCATAGCAGGAATGGGGACAGATGCACCTGGGGTAGTGATGTGCAAATATTATTTCTTGCTCTTCTGTTCCGCGATATACGCACCTCCACTACAATACGTTTATGGCACACTCAGCTCTTTGAGGTGACAGGTGAGAAATTCTCCCACTGCATTACGTTCCAGGCCGAAACGAAACTTTCCTCGAACGCGTATCAATATCAACTTGAGCATTTCGTGCATTTTTAGTGGCTGATAACAAATTGATATACTTTATCTGTTCGATGTCTCAAAACGTTCCTTCCCCTACAAAAAAAGACCTATTGCGTAATGCAAATTGATTCTGAAGCAATGTCTATCCAGCTAGCGATTTTACGTTCCATTTCACATCGAATCGAGCTCTTCAAATTAAGAAATTATATGCTCCGAACAATTCTTTTGCTAGCCACGAAACAATCGACAACCAATCAACCTGGTTTGATAATAGCTTACCTTTCCTTTTAAGACCTTTGATTGATTCTAAGAAAATTTCAGATAAACATCAATCATGAGTTTTCAGTACATAAAAACGGTCCTTTTCCAAGGGATAAAATTCTTGTGCGCCCCTCACACCTATGCAGGAGATGATTTCGATCCTGTCGACCCTTCTCTCTTGTCCTTCTCCTTTCCGTTACAGCAAACATTTCGCCGTTTCCTGCCGACTTCCAAACGCAACTCGAAAAACGCTCAATAAGGGGTCCATTTTTCTGCTCGGGACTTTTAAACACCCATTCACACGATCGTCCTTGTTGTGCCGTTTTCTTCTGCTGTGTGTGTGTGTTAAACTAAGATTCTCAAGATTCCAGAAGCGAAGGAAAGCGAAACGGAGAGGAAAGTTAGGGATAATATCTTGGGTCAATAATATTCTGGGTCGGAAACGGTTTTGCGGAAGGCAAATGTACACATGCCTAGAAACAGTGTAGTATTAAATAACCGGCGAATGTTTCAAACAAAAAAACAAGCTTCACAGAGCTGTGTGTCCCATTCCCAAGAAGGATACCCGGAGCCTTCTCTTTCCAGCTGAAGGTTCGCAACCGTATATGAACCAGGCCACAGTGATACGATCACTGAGGGACATTTAAATTTTCCGTCCGTTACAAACAGTTACAAAATTGCGCATTCGTTGGAAGAATAATAAACCAAAACAGGATCATATTTCTCGAGTCCCTTAATACTTACTTCATGCTCATGGGATTCCGAGGTATTCTTGCGTTTACAGCTTCTGCGCTTTGGTTCTGGCTGAGATACTTCTATGGCTGGTAGTCGATTATTCGATCTAAAAAGAAAAAAAGATATAACAATTGATTAAATAACTTTGTACAAAACGCAATAAGTTATACTTTGAAACAGTTTCCAAAGTCTTATGTGAAAAACATTAGAGCAATCGATAATATTACTTGGTTGTATCGAAATTTTAAATTATTTACTGTGCTATTATAAAGCCATATCCGCCATGTCAACATCTGTCAATATGGCAGTCAAGCGTAGTCATATTTCATCCATTTAACACTATTAACGAAAAAAAAAAACAACTGAAAGTCATGCAGCAAAAACCGAGGTCTGGCTCGAAGCCGGTTGTTATAGAACGATTTGTGACTCCCATAGGCATATCCTATAATGAGATATACTGACTTTCTGTCGAATATTGAGTCACAAGGTCCTAGGCGAGTACTACATGGCGCCATGATATAGAACTTCTTTCTGAGGTTTGGTTGGCACACAATGTTGGATTGAGCTGCTACTAGCTGCTAGACTTTGGTCCAATCTGACCAAACTTCCATGTGCCCGACGAACAGTGAATGTTGTTGCGGGGTTTTAATAATAAAATAATTACAAACTTGATTCCAAATAAATTGATATAAATAAATATTAATTAATTAGTCGAATCATCAAAAAATAAAGTTCACCGTCATTCAGCTTTAGAACATTCCAATAATATGCAATTTTATTTATCATGATCACACATGATCTTCACCCTCATTTTCCATTTTGTTTTTGAAACGCACCATGCGCCTCCACCGTATGAGAGTACCATAGAAGGCGACATGGAGGCAAAACCATATGCGAAATTGCCAACCTTGCTGGCAACATCTTCGACCGCCACACAGCGGGGAAATTGGTTGTAGCAACAATTGTTCGATGGAAAACAATTGTGCCACATTTCAATGGTGCATCGTACTTCACATTTGACACATTCACCCGTTTTGACAACAGACTTGGTAAGCGCGCGCTTTACGCCCCTATCTTGCGTGTGGAGCAACACGTCACGCAACCGCACGGAGGTATTCTTCTGCCACAAAACGGAAATGCCATAAACGTCGTTGCGAACACCGCGCGCGCGACCAGCAGGTTTGACGTGTGGAAAAGAAACGAAAAAATACCACAAAGAACTCGATCAGCCGCCGGAGCGTGACGGGCTATTCAGCGCGCGCGAAAGTTCTTCTTGGCCTCACCCCCCACAGAACGGGGTGTTGCGGTGCAGGCGGCCAAAAGCCGACGAACTCCCGTGTCTTTTTACCCGCCAGAATTTTTGGGCGTTGATCTCGTTGGCGCGCACGATCTCACACACATTCCCACCCCGCGAAGCACACGTGAGAGAGAGAGAGAGAGCGAGAGAGGGGAAAGTGCACACAGTTGCTCGCCTACTGCTTTTCGCCTTTTTTTGTAATCGCGAGAGCGAGATGGAACATTTTTCAAAGCGACTGAGCGAGGAGAGTTTTAATTCCCGCCGTAAAACCTGGCCAGAAAGCGGAGCAATTTCGCCCGTGGGGAAGAGCCGTTTGCACTCTTTGAGTAATCTGCGCACGCGAGAAAAACTCAGCACTTAAGTCAAGTACGACCCGAGAGCGTAACAACCCCTGCAGCACACGCCAGTGGAGCCTGGGGCTGGCGCGCGAGGGGTTTAAATGCCCCAGTATTGACAACCGTGCGCGGCTCTTTAAACCGACAGAGCGCATCGAGGCTAAAACACAGAGCGGAGCAAGATTACGATTCAGGAGAATTCATAATAACGTTGTGTGAGCACGTGAGTTGTAGAAGAAGTAGAAAAGGGGTTAGGCAGGTCTCTGCAGTGCTCGGTCCATAGTGAAATAGACATCCATGCCACGAACATCAAAACGCTCAGGTGTGGAAAATCCATAAAAAGCTTCACAATATAGCTAGCAGCAAGATGAACCATCAGTTGGGGCTCGCAACTATCATCTCTATAGTCACCGCGTACGCAGTTGTTGGGCCATATATGCATATATTCCATTTAAATTACACCTACCGTCGCACATAGAGGGAGGGATGGGACGAAGTGTCTGAGCGTAAAGAATAATAAAACAACATCGCTACAATGTATTGCTATATAACCTTCGAGTCGTCTCTTCTAACTGACGGAAACGAATAGAAAGAAGCCCAGACTAAGGAGGAGGTTTATTGCATGCGTTTACGTATTTGTGCTGATTTGTGCAGTGGTACACTGCGAACAAAATAAAATCCGATCGAAAGCTCCGCTACTTTGATAGGAATTGGTCAGAATCATTAATGTGCGCTCGTAATTCAATGTTACATACCTATTCGTATTGTCCATCCTAAGGTGTAGCGCTGATCGGCTAGGCCGGTATCGAGGTGGTGGGTCGTTCCTTTTTGCGGATTACGGAAGCAGTTACATGTAACACCAATTGTGTCCGGTACCCCCGGTTCCCGTTTACCCGGTTATACGATCAGGAACGTTTTTTCACCACTCACACTCCTACTCACACACAGATGATGACGCACGGTCTGGTCTGGGTTCAGGATGGTTAGCTTGCGGACACCCTTTAAAAGTCCACTATCGGTGCCACATAGACCGGAAAAAGTCTCGAGTAACGTTATGCCCTACTGCTGATGCGGTATCGGTTCAACACACCCGGTTGTGAACCTTCGGTGGCAGCAGAAATGGCGAACAGCCGTGTTCGCAAAAAATGCTGGTTTGTGCTGCTAGTCAGTGCCAGTGCCAAGTGTTCAAATGATTAGCGCTTGTGCCCCCGCCACCGTTGCTGCTCGAGGAAACTCTGGTCAAGTAGTGCTGCCTACAGCTGTGCAAGGTCTGGCGATATCGATGTCTCTCTTCTCTCGCTATTCTTACCCACAAATAAAAAACGTCAGCAAATGCCCGTTTGGCGCACTTTTACAAAACTTCAGCTCTGTCATTTGTGACACCAGACGGGCGAATAAGAATAAGGAAACTACTGAACAAGCGCGTGTCCTTGTTTTTTGCCGCCGAACGATCGCAGATTTAGCGCCTAATGATCACGGAGAACGTGTTGCCTGTAGAACCTTTTCCGTGGGAAATTTTACCGTGCGCAGCCCGCTTGATCCGGCGTCGATGCAAAGATTCACGGTGCGTCAGGTTCTTCTCACTCGCTACTCACTACCGGTGTACCGGTGAAACGCGGACCACAGTGTAGACGTTTCAAAGGGAACCTCGCTGTTTTCAACAATCAACGGCCGATGGCGGGATGGTTGCTTTTGTATTTACTCAAAAGACGCTTTGCACTTCGTTCAGATCACTTTCACAGAAATCACATGCATATTGTTGTATCACGCTCCCTAAGATAGCCGGTGAACACCGATACTGTAATTAGCTATTCCATTAGCCGAACAACCGAAAGGAATGTGCAGTGCAGCGCGTTAATGCATATCCTTGTTTACTTTCGTTGAGTCCCGTGCGCAGGAGCCAGGAACGTTTTGCGCAGGATCAGCCACAAATGGCTTCCGAATGCCGCCACGTAAATTCCTTCACTTTTAGTAATTCTTTCCGCCTGTGAAGCTCTGTCGGGATGGATGATCAACAGGATTCTACGAACACGACGTCGATGCCATGAGCGTAGTGAGTGAAATGAGCGCTTAAATTGACTGCTTGGACGCCACGGCCAATTGTCGGCAACCGCTAGAAGGACGCGGGAATGGGGGAATCAAAACAACAAAAGTGACAGCTGTTTCTTTCCTTGTGTGCTGCAGTATAGCTGTGTGTATATAAAGCTATGTTTCAGGGGTTGGGGAGATACAATCAATTGACAGCCGTTACTGAAGGGATGTTGCATGTTGCAACGGAAAGTTGTAGCCCGTCCAGTTTAAATGGGAAGGTAACCGTAATATGTCTAAACCATACGTAGTTTTAGAGATTGCGCATTATTTTAAAAAAGGAGCATAATTTTTCGATAAAAAGGAGGAATAGAATCTGCATTCATCCATTGATAATTAATGACACCCGAAGGCCATTAAGGCCATTATACACGAAACCTTTATTCGATATACATTTAGAAAATTTTATACGATTAAATATTGCTATAAAAACAAAGTTAGGAAATCAAACTAAAAAGTGAGTGAGCTGCGGGGAGCTGCGAAATAACTTTAAGGGGCCGGTAGAATCGATTAAATTGTTAAAAGGTAATAAAAGTCCTTTATCAATTATTGGACGTAGCTGGGTTTTAGGTGTTTCGAAAAATTGAAAAAAAAACTTGTTACACATTTCGTTTTGTTAAACATAATAAGAATCAATTGAAGAAGTAGAATACAGAAGTTATAACATGACCAGATTCCTCGTTAAACGGTAACAATTTCAATTTTTGACACGGCGTGGTACCGGTTAAGGGTCGGTGATTAAAATTCACGTAGACCGTAGTAATATGAAAAAAAAAACATTATGATATTTAATTTTAGTGTAATGTTTTGCGAAACAATCGCATTGTTGAATTTAACGTTCATTCTACAAACTTTAATCGGGCTGGAAACCGTGGCCGGTTGCTGCCGTTCGTGCTACACGCGTGTGACTTGAAAAGTTTCACAGCTTTCTTCAGTTATATTCATATCGCTAGGTTGAAATCGCAAGGGGAAATTATTCAGCAATAGTTATCGGATGATTATTGTACCATTGCCGGCCTCTTATCGCACTACAATAGGACTATATCGGACTATAATCGAACAATTATCTTCGGATTGCTATCGGACTACTATCGGATTATCATGGGCTTCCAAAATAATACAGCTTTAGTTCTACAATCATACTTCACAAGGGCGAAAGGATAGTAAGGGTATGGTGTAAACCTCCGTGGAATTGATCAACGAGCACGTATTCGTCTATAAAGTAAATTATTGTGATATATTGCACATTACTATTTGTAATTTTCCCTCTTCTGATGCATCTCTATTATAACATATTTCAAATATTAGATCGCTCGATATTAAACCCAGGAGCGTCTCCAATAATCATAAAGGATGTGCTTCGAACTGTAACACAGCTAGACATATGTTACAAATCACCTTTGAGCAAAAGTATTCACGATTCAGTCCCGTAGTAATTTGGTGTAGTTTATTGGACTTTTAAGAAACACAAACAATTTCTCCATTTTCAATTGGAAAAATCGCTTCGATACACGCTAAGAAGTGTTTCATGACCATCTATAACCTATGGCAAGATAAATTGCTTGTATTTTAAAAACGGAGAAACCACTACTGGCAGTGTGTAGAAGACCCACGGAGAGGACAAACACATGCCCTACGGTACTAGTAGTCTAATATGACGTCATTGCAGTTGCGGATGCACTTGCAGCTACGGCCCGATGGAGCGCGCGGATTGATCAGGCAAAGCTTGTCCTCCGTACATTCTCCATTGTTGATGACACAGGGACTGTGGAACAGTGGACATTTATCCGTAACGGCGGTCATGCCATACATCTTATGATTGCCAAACACCGGCGAGTTGATCGCTTTCTGGCGCACACCGTACAGATTGATGCTCTCAATCTTTTTCCTATTGTTTGGCAAGGTTACGGTGGGAGAGAACAGAAAGATTCAATTTAGATTGATGTTTAACACACGGCACACGTACACACGTCTCACTTACGTTATCCAGTCCGTCCAGTAGAACAGCTCATCGGTAACAGCCAGCCCGAACGGATAGGTTAGGTTACTTGCGATCGTGCGGATCTGTTTGCTGTAGGTGTCGATACATTCGACCTTCTTTGTGCCCGCATCGGCGTAACACAGCTCCCCGCTAGCCATCGACACTTGGATGCTATTCGGTAGCACCACCTGGGGACTGCCCGCCAACAGTTGTCGCTCGGTTCCGTCCAGATTAGACCACTCAATCTTCGCCCCATCACGGTTCCAGTCCGACCAGTACAGCTTGCTCTGATGCGGATCGACCGCAATGCCGCGTGGATTGACGAGATACTTGGACACGAGCACCGCACGCTGCTCAGGATTCTCCAAACTTGCCACCTCGATCGTGTCCTTCTCCGAATCGGTCCAGTAGAGGCGGCGCGAAATCCAATCGACCGCCACTCCTTCAGGCGACACAATGTCCTTGGTGATGAAAGGCTTCTGATCCGTGCCGTCGTACTTCGCGCTGACGATCTGTTGGGCGGCGATGTCGCTCCAGTAGATGCGTCCCTCGGCACAATCACGATCCAGTCCGATTGACATGAAAGCCATCGTGACCGGGTAACCTGGCCCACCGTTCAACGGCACGCGTATGTTGGTGACACCTTGGCTAATGAGCAGGAAACCATCGTCCAGCCGGTGGGCCGTATTGCACACGGATCCATTCCCGATAAATCCATCCTTGCAAATGCACTGGTAACCGTTCGTAGTCGACTCGCAGCGAGCGTTCGGATCGCAAAGGCTCGGGATGTTGGCACAGTTTCGCTCTGGCGTGCAGACGAATCCATCACCAAAGAAGCCCTGGTTGCACATGCACTCGAATGCAAATTGGTCCCTATAGTACAAGGAGGGACATAATAAAGCTGTAGATACCTTCATCAACATCGCGTTATCGCTTAATCTCACCTGTAACTCGGCACACATGAAGCATGCAGTCCACAGTTATTGCGCACATTGCACGGCGGTGGGATCGAACGGCACTGCGACACGCCATCACCGATGTACCCCGGCGGGCATTGACAGTAGGGAATTTTTTGTATTGGATCGACGATACACACCGCATTCTCAGCACAGTACGCGCCACCGCAAGATCCCGCCCGGACGCAGAAGTCGGACAGGTCCCTTTCGTAGCCCTGCTGGCAAACGCACACACCATCCTGACATTCCGAGTTCATGCCGCAGTCATCATTGACGGCACATTCCGGCGCGAGATGGCACGTGCGGCCATCCCCTTCGTAACCCTTGTTGCACACGCAGATTGACATCTTCAGATCGAGAATGTAGTTGCACGATGCGTGAATGTCGCAGATGTCCTCATCGTCCTGGCAGGACACTTCCTTCTCCACGCACGTGTATCCGTTACCATCGTAGCCGGGATTGCAGATGCACTCGTACCGGTACACGCTATCACGCCACTCACAGTTTGCATGTGGGCTGCAGTTGTTTTCCACATCGCATGAAGGCATATCAGCTGGGTGGACCTCCTCCGGATCCAACGCTACCCGGCGACAGATCTGGTTGAACGCGAACTCAATCAGCGTGTAACCGGTGGGGCATGTGCAGCCGATAATCGTACAGAATGGTGCAATCTCTTCTGCAATGCACAAGAGGTGTAGGACTTAATTTTACGGCACGTTAGCAAATGTGGTTGGTCCATGCTTACCCTCCTCTGCGTACGACTCCTTCACGCACTCTTCCCCATTCCACACGCTATCCGGTTCGCATAGTGGTTCACAGTACCGTTCGCCATCACCGACGTATCCCGACCGACACAGGCACTGGCCGTCGACACATTCGGCAAATTCCGTGCAGCGCTGGAATTGGGTAAGCTGATTAGCAGACGGTCGTAAATAGTATGACGGAAATGCTCGATAGAGGTCATAAATCTTGTATGATTCATGGTTTTTTTTTAAATTAGAGATTCAGATTCATTAATACAGTTCAAAGATTCAAGAATCTAACTCAGATTTACCCAACACCGGTAGTAAACCAAAACCCCATTCCCACAACCTACCCCACAGGTATTTTCGGGTACGTATTCCTGTTCATGCTGGTTCGGGTCGCTGTCCACCTCGTTGTAACTGCCGTAAGTACTTGCCGGCGTCGATACGGTGTACGAAGATGAGGTCGGTTGACTGTGGCCTGTAAATTTGTCACACTGATACCCATTGCCGTCGTAGCCCGGATTGCAGCGGCAGCTATAACCACCCGGTTCGTTATAGCACTGTGCGTTTTCGTCACAGATATTAATTCCTGCACACTCGTCTATGTCTACGCAGTTGATGCGATCGGTTTTTCCGTAAGGTACGTAGGTGAACCC
Organism: Anopheles moucheti; assembly: GCF_943734755.1. Classification (NCBI taxonomy): domain Eukaryota; kingdom Metazoa; phylum Arthropoda; class Insecta; order Diptera; family Culicidae; genus Anopheles; species Anopheles moucheti. The sequence goes on along the minus strand of NC_069141.1, from coordinate 6,663,316 downwards.
GTTCTTGCAGTTGCACTGAAAGATAAGACGACGTAATAGTATTACAAATCACGAACCAACCGCACGAAAACCACCTCCAATACGTACATCGAAGGTATCGTCCGGTTTGGGGACGCAAACCGTATTATCTCCACAGTTTGATTCATCGCAAGGATTGAACTGATCACCGACCACCATCTTACTGAGCATTCCCATCCGCACGGCACGCTCGCGCGGTTCGTAGCCCAGATTAACACGGCTAATCTTCAGCATTGACTCGTCCTTGCCCGCATTGGCGTCCTCGTTGCCACGGCATCCTTCGTACGTGACGTCCTGGTACAGGGTGTAGGAAACGTTGCGTCCCTGTGATGCCATCCGGAAGCTGTGTGAACTAACCGCCTGCAATTGCCCCCTGCCCGAACGGCGGAACGATACGGAGTAATCGTCGAGCTGAAGCTTCTCCAGCGCCGGAATTGCAGGTAACTGTCCAGATAGCTCCACATCCAGCGCAAGCTGATCCCACACGTTCAAACCGCTGTACTTCTGCTTTATGTGAAACATTTCACCCGTCTCGAACTGGAGCGTACTGGTGTGATTAAATTGTCCGCCGGTCAGCTGGTACCCATTGACCGTGGCACCAAGTGGCTTTGCGAACAGCCATGCAATCGTGCCACCGAGGATATGAGTCAGCTGTAAGTTGGTACCCATCTGCTCCTCCAGCGGGCTGATCGCGGTGTACGTTCTACCGTCCGCCATTACGATGTACGATTGCAGCTGGGTGTCGAGTACTTCGCCGTTGACCATGCCGAGTACCTTTCCGGCCACTCGCAGCGGTACGTCGCTCTTAACACAGCTGGCAAGATGGCACAGGAACAGAAACCGTTAGTGCAAATAGTATAACATGGGAATCTACACGACGCGCTTCTCCAGCGCTTTCTATTTGATGATGGTCTGTCTCATGGTCAGAATGAGTTTTTGGGATATTGCATTATAATTTAAACGTATGCGAATACGGTTGAGTAGTTAAGTTTGAATTATATAAAATGAATAATGTATAGAAGGGTTTCCCCTACCCATATTTGATATTAATTCTATCGTCGGATTTTCATATCGGAATACCGAAATAAATTATGACCACAAACCATCATGATCCATTTCCATTGTGCAACAGCGGTCAACATAAAAGTGCGAGCGCGTAAAAGCGCCTAAAAGCACGTCGTGTAGATGGTCGGTAACATCGGGATCTCGTTCCCGCACCTACCTGAATCCATTGCCATAGTAGCCGGATTTGCACTGGCAGCAGAAGCCCCACTTGCTGTTAATACAGGATGCCGCAGAGTGACACTTGTAGCGACCGCCGTCCGTACAGCTTCGCGGTTCGCTCGGTTCTCGCTGCTGATCCGGCTGCTCTACGTTCCCTTCCGGAGCGAGTGGTCCAACGCGATACAACCACAGGCCAGGCTGGTTGATGTTGGACGAAATGGTCAAATGGCGTACCTGTAAATAGAAATTCACCTCAAGCTTAACTACTTCCGTGTCGCGCAAGTGTTGAAGTTTACACGTACATTATCGGTACCGGAACCGGGCAGCGTGAACGTACGATCGTCCTCCGCAGCGAAGCCAGCCTGCGCACGTACATCTGGCAGACCGCTGTCACCAGTTTCACCCTGGATCCAGTTGATGCCGTCCTCCGGGTACAGGAACTGCACGAACGTATCCTTCGCACCCATTATGATCGCGACCTGGAACGAGTTCAGCACGTCGTTCTTCAGGTTGTAGTGCCCCACGTGCTCCCAGGTGGCCACAAACACTTGCACTGCTTCAAAATCCACATGATTGCTGAAGCTGTTGTGCACCAGCATCGTCGTCTGGTGGAGTAGGTTTGGATTGCGCGACTTAAAGTATACGATCGTGGCCGTATCGTTCGGTAGGGTCGTATCCACGTTCGCGTAGAACGGAGCAATCAATGGGTTGCCGAGCGGGAAGGGCAGATTCAGGAAGCCTGTCAGCTCGCCGCCGAACGACAGTATGCCGTTGGTGTTGATCTGTGAACGGAAGGTGACAGTGCGAGGAGGTTGAAAATATAGGAAATGGAGTCAAAGCCATAAATCATCAGTTAATTCGCATCAAACCCTCGCTTACAAAGGACGCCATTCATTCGTACACGAGAAAGATCGGCACGTTATCATCATCTTCAGCTGGACCAGTGTCCGGAGACGTCCGAGACACCGAGAACGGGCCCAAACACTTTCATGCTAGAGGCATTTATGTAACGCAAACTCGTTACTTTTACCAACCAAATGCTAATGTTGCTGTATTTACCACCGGCGTTGGACCGGCGGCCTGCTGATAAGGGAAAGCACATCATTGTCCAGTAGTCACGGTGCTGGCCAAATGAAGAGACCCATGATCATCAGCAGATCGCACTTTTCTCGGTGCGAAACAATTTGCAAAGCGCTCTTTCGTTTGTGCGACATACACACACGGATATTGTGGTCCAAGGGCGTTACCGTTTTAAAACGGGGGCGAGATACCATCTTGGTGCGTCTTGGTGTGACTGGTTAGAATTGGAAAGTATTCCGTTGCGATTGCTACAGAAAATGCTGTAAGATCGAGTGTTACAAATGTAGCGTGGTGTAGCTTCCAAGCGATTCTTCGCGCTAGACTCGCAACTGAAGCCTGTTGATAACCCTGCCCAAGGCAGAAGCTCCTGATTGCTGATTCCTTTCTTTCCAACTATCAACATTCAAATGGCACCAAAGACGAATGGGAAGTGATCACACTTACGTAAACTCGGTCGTATTTTTCATTGTAGAAGTGGGCTGGCATGTCCAGATCCATGTACTGGAATTCTTCATCACCCCGGGGCAGCACCTCGCTCGCTTCGTCCATGTAGCTGTACAGATCACGAGGATCCACCGCGCGTATGATGGACGGTAGCAACACACCGATCAGGAGAAGCACAAATTCCCGCTTGCTAGACATGTTTTAGTTTGGTTGCGGTTGTTAAAAATTGTCACACTAAACACCAACTCATCGGCCAAAAGGCGCTAGTTGCTTTGCGCGAAAATCTTGTCTTGCTGGACGCCAAGCCGTTAAATCCGTTCAGGAAACATTCGAGATAATCGGTCGGTAGCACAGACAACGATGGGACTCACACGCACACTCACACACACACACAAGCACACAACTTCCTGCTATTTCCAATCAGTGTTTTTCTAAATCACTTTCGATCTTTACGTCGTCACCGGGCGCTTATCGCTGGACCACCTTCTGCAGGCCTCGCTGCTACGCCACCCCAACAAACGCGCACCAGGATCTTGCGGGTCCGATGAGCTATCGGACGGTTGTCTACAGACACTATCAGCAAACACACACTGTACCTTCATTCATAATCTATCGCACACATTCGGGCGGGCTGGTACACAAACACGCATCAGTTTTCCAGGACGGCCAATGACTGCCGTGCATCGTTTCGGCCTGTACCGATCACTGACGCGCACGTCCAGGAAACCGACCAGAGGAAAGTTCACGTCCGCACCGGGCAAGATTCCGAACAAGACTACCGTGCCGTCTGGATGCTGGATGCCGTCGAAACGGATCTCCCTCGCGAACATGTCCGATGTACCGCAGTCCCGAAGTTTAATGGGTCGCGACGGCGAACACGGCATCTGGGGAAGATGGTTGCGATCCATGTGTACCGTACACACAATCCACCGCGTACAGGGCGAAGCGTGCCGTTTATCAATACCGATTTGCCTTTGACTCAGCGACAGCCGGCGATGGTCGTCTCGGTATGATGGAGGAGTCCCTCCAGATTTAGATCGTTCGTACTTGAGGTTTGGTCAAGCATAAAGTGTCTATGCGATTGATTTACGTTACGAAATGCGTAGCATTTACATAACCTCTATAACAACCATTTTTTTGGGGACGGTCCTGTGATGGCGGAGTGCCTAGGCTCGTCCTATGAGGCCCTATTGGAAGTCCATGCCGAAATATCAATTAATATCAATTGTGGCAGTGTTGAGACAGCCAGGCTGATTGATGTCGACTTTCGAACTCGACCGTGGAGAAGTGGTCAGAATTGGTATTAGTCGCTGGATCAATGTCTATAGAACATATATTGACTGACACGGCCAGCATCGGAGACTGCCTACCCTCATACAGGATCGTCTAGCCAACTGTTCTCGTGACGCGACACGTCGCATCTTGTTCCGCTGGTGACAATTAAAGCTAATAAATTTAACTGCGTGTAAACTTCAATTAATACCAAGTGTATATAAATGATCATCCCACCCGCCCCACTAGATCTTCCCTACGGAGGGCTGGGAATGCGTACGTGCGTATGGCTCGGGATGCTCGCAGAAGCGCGCATTCGTGTAGACGCACTTTTTTCTCCGACCGTGTGTGACGAAAACGGTACTGTCCACGGTTATGAAACATGGGTGCCGCACATCAATTGAGAATCTTCCAGTCTATAGGGTCGTCGCGGGATAATGTGGTGTCAGGGTAAATGAATTTTAATTTATTTGAAAATTTACCACCGAACGAATTCGAGGTTGGGTGGGAGATTCAGGAATGGATGTGGTGGCCATATAGTAGGCAGCATTAAGAGAAGATCTGAATGGAAGGTGAACGCAAAATTCTGATCTTTGAGGGTTTTTGGGCCGGAGTGCCGCGCTGCTGTGCCACATCTGAGTCTTAGTGGTGCTGGATGTACGAGAGTACATCTTTAGTACGAGTACGAGGCATACCGCACGGATGCGAAGGGTGCAAAAAGGGCCCGAAAAGGGAAGCCGGCTACGCACCAGCTGACACACAAGGGGATCGACGTTTCTAATTTTGTGAAGAAGCAATTTTCGTGGACATGAATAATTAAAAACATGTGTCTATTTGATGCACCACACGATGCACCACGTGCACAGTGCGGAAGAGACTTGAGCTCTGCGAGTGATGTTTATTTATGGTTTTATGTGGTGCCATTGCGGTGTCGTGGGTATTGTGGGTAGGAGGTTGGAGGTGGAAAAGTATGAAATACGAGGTTCAACATTAAACGCAGCACAATTATTGCACACAACGTATCACTTTGATCGGGTTTTACTGCGGCGACTGGGAGGACTCAATTGATGTTTTGCGGTGTCCAAAGCGCTAATAAACCTATTAGGAGTTGTCAGTAAACAGTAGCCAGTGTGTATTCGAAGATTTGGTCACTTTGTTTTGGGAGATCATGCATTGCTTAACATGAAGCAATATAGCCAGATCGATTTGTTTCGCTAAAGTTGTGTTTCTGCTCTGAATTGAAGCTGAAGAAATATCTTCAATGATTGGAAAGTTGAACAATGAGAATAACATTTGTTTTCCTTCCGCAACACGTGGTACATCTTGAAGTTTTTTTGTGGTTCAAAATCGAATGAAGTGTGTTTTTACTCCCTCTTTCTCCCCACAGTAAAACTGCCATTTGTGTGCCGGTATCGATGAAATATCTGTATATGCCTCAAATCATAAAAAGATTTAGAGAGTTTGTATCAATGAAAGACGTAAAATCATTACAAGGTTTGCAACTTGAATAAACTCAAAAAGAGTTCGCCAACTAGGCTCACATAAGATTTTTCTCTTGTCTTGTTGGAAATGTGTTTTTAGGAGTTTTAGGAGCGCTATTAAATCGTTTTAGATGCAAACTACTGGCCACCTTGCTTCTAAATTGAGAAGAAATGATAAAGGGTGAAAACAAAACGCGTTCAGATCTTCTATGCTCTCAGAATGTACCTCATACTAGTTGATTATTTCGGCACACCTCGTCCAACATTATTCAATTTCTAAACTCCTTTCGATTTAGACAGTCCTGAATATGTCTAAAATTGCTTTCAAATCAAAGTGAGCTAAAAATCACCACTTTTGATTTTAGATCCGTTTCCACATCGTTGAAATATTTCATCGGTTTACACACGCACACACTCCCCGCTGGTGGGAGCTCAAAGCGGTTTGACATATCAACAGAAAGCCGCTCATAAACATCAACAAAACATCACGGCGTGCAGTTTGTTGGGATTTAAGTGTGTATTGTAAATAAAATGTAATTAGTTGTTACTTTGTTCTGTTGTTCATCTCGCGCCCTATCTGTGCACGTGGCCGGAATGTCGAAACGTTCGGGGTACTTCCAGCTGAAGCAACCGTTGGCCTCCAAGAAACCGAAACTCGACATCGAAATCATTCCGAGCCAGCAGTACCATCCACAGCCCAGCACTTCCAAGTCAAGCAATGCACCCAATGGTATGTTTGTGGTGAACTGAAAACTTTCTTTGAACAAATCTGCATAACATTGCGTCGTCTTGCTTTTTAAGGTATGGTAAAAAGTCCGGCAGACAATCTGTGGGACGATGACGATGATGACATTATCGTGCTCGCATCCCAAGCCGCTGAAGCATTCGAGGCGGACATTACGTTCGGAAGGTTTAGCCGGAGTGTAAAATCCAGCACGCAGCAAACGACGGAAGTGGTCACGACAGGGCACGTGGGCACCAAAGGACCGAGAAAGGTACCGGATAAGCTGGTGGCGGAGCTGTTTGCGGACGGAGAGGATGATTACTTTTCGGAAAAGTTGGATGACGATTATCGGAACTTTGACAACGAGATCAATGACTACTTCAACAATAACGATGATGATTTCAATCTGGATGAGTTTAGGCAGCAAGAGCAGGCCCCTTTGGTTGGTGGTAGGCAGGAACCTGTGCCGAAGCTTGAGCCCAAGATTGAGGAAGATTTTAAAACACCCGCACCGGTAATAAAACCGAGCCCGAACGAAGCGCCATCGTTTTCCTTCAAGGAAGATACTCGTTCCACCTTGCGGATAGGGATGTTATTTAGGCCTAAAACTTCAACTGCACAAAAGTTCGCGTCGAATAATTGGACCGCACCGCAGCAAATCACAGCTCCATCAGAAGTGCCAAAAATCGAGCAGGAGATGAAGGAATCGATCACACAAAAGCAGGAACAGGCAAAAGACATACAGGTGAAATTTCTTACCAAGCACGTGGAGCAGCTGGCACAGAAGCTGGAAAGTGTGCAGAAGGATTGTAATGACGCGGTTGAAAAGCTACAGGTGAAGGATGGTGAGGTGTCGATGTTGCGGTACGAGCTGAAGATGGTGAAAACCACCAATGAGCAGCTGCGACTTGAGAAGATGCGCGAAAAAGAAACGATCCAGAAGGATTGGATCGAAAAGATGAAGAATCTCGAGAAAACTATCTCGGCGCAGAAGGTAGAGAATGAATTTAAGGAGATGGAAATAATGAATCTGAAGTCGAAGCGTTTAAACGCTACGATGCGAAGCAGTGAGGTGCGTGACGGTGTGGAAGCTCCGAAAACCTCGGCACGGTCAGAATCTAACGCCACTACAGAGGCTAACAATCTTGTCCATTATGAAGCTGTCCTGTCCAGTATGATACCGAAGCTGTCGCTCACCGTACCGGTCGATCAGTACGAGAAGCTTCACTTCGATCCGCACTTGTTCGTAAATCCATTTGCTATTTCAGCGCAGGGACGCAAACTTCGCAAGTATTCCAGAATCACACGGAACGAGTTTACGATCGCCGATCAGTTCGTGTTACTGCAAACGTGCCTTTCTCAACTGCTAAGCGACGTTGCAACTAATGGTGGAGCATCGAACGCGCTGCAGCTAACTAGCGATAAGTTTCCCTGCGTAGCGATCGCAACGGAGAACGGACTGAACGAGATCTTCTTTTACTGTCAGCGGTTGAGCAAGCAGAAAGAAGCCGAAATGCGGGCTAGTGGGTCGAACCGATCTAGTGAACGTAGCGTACAGGGGCGCCCGAGGAGCAAAATGGAACTCACCATACCGGTGAACATTTTTCAGCAGGAGAAATTATTTGTTGGCGAACAGGCGATCGTTATACGGCGTTTCCTGGCGCTGGTGGCTTTATATTGTAGAATATCGAACGAGCTAGTAGTGGAGAAATTGCTCAAGGACGGTCTCGTAGCGCGACTTGCAAATGGTATTAAACAAATCAGTGATGCTGTAAGTTGAACATTAAAATTGAAATTAAACATGAAACATAACTAAACACCTTTCCCTTCCAGAGTTTCTTGGTCGCACTGCACGGGATGATTACGGGTGCGGCCGCTCTACTGAACGGTATGAGTTTCCGTTCTAGACGGATGAAGCAGTACGGTGAACACGGCATCCAACTGATACAGTTGTTCCGCTCAATCGTACTCTGTCAAACCGATGCTCCATCATCGCTGGCGGAACTGTCCGACTTTCTGCGCCATTTGTCCCAGATTACGGACGGCAGTGTGAAACAGCTGCTGGATCGTCTCTGCATCGACCCGTCGACCCATCAACCCGACAATCGTAAATCGAGTCGGAAGCAGTATCGGTTAAAATCGATCAGCTTTTCACAAGAGACATGCACGCTGCAGATGTATGCTGCACTGCTGGAGAGTTCCGTTCGGCATCACGTACCGTACAAAGGATGGCAGTTGAAACCGTTACTGAAGAACGCGGAAAATACGATACACTTCCTGCGCAACGTGCTGCTACAGCCGGTCGGATGGGTACGATCGTTTTACGACCGGAACGATCCGCCTGGATGCGAACTTTGTCACATCCGGACAGTGGCCGCGTTCGTTACGCTACTACACCGTGTACTGTTGTGTTGGAATCAACGGACCGTGCATGAGGAAGAAGGTTTGCTTGGGAACTCGTGAATGTGAAACAAACAACGATAGCGTTATGCTCTATATTTCGTTTTAGATGTAAGCAGAATTCAACGAATTGCACAGCACGCAGTCCTTTTGCTGTACGATCTATTCCAGACGGCATACCACAAAAAGTTGCTACGACTCGGTGGCCACACGGTTCGGTACCGGCTCAGGGTAGTGCACAATTGGCTCAAGATGTACGAGAAAGATTTCAATTTTCACCCCATTCACAGTAAGTAGTCGTTGTCATCTTTCTGACCGTGTGCGAAGAATTTAAGTGGATTGGATTCGTTTTAGGCACCACGATTGGTATGCTAGATATGCGGCTCTTGATGAGCGATCCACTACGATCCTCGCTCGAGGCGGAAAGTGAAGAATCGGAGCAGGAAAAGAAAGCGGCCACGGGTGAAGATGCTCGTAAAGCTGAGAACAAAACATTGGTGGACGAATTATTTAATGTTTTTTTCACTACCTACCATAGTAAAAATGCTACGCTTTTGGAATAGAGTGGAGGTCCCGGGTGAGGGATGTTCTTGCTTCATGTACCTTTTTCGCTTTCTGATCCTTCGTAAGCGCTTCAACGTCGATGACACAAGCAGAACTGCTACTGGGATGAACAAGGTTTTGTGAAGTGTGAAAAACTTTATTCTTGGTTTAACCGATACATCATATTCAGCATATTTACACGAAGATTCGTCATCGTAAGCCATCGTCATTTTAAACTGAAAGCAATTAAAAACATGTCGCGTAATTTGCCCTTGTTTTTCCCTATCCTTTGTTGCATTGTACAAATAATTTTCTCCAGGCACGCGCTTCCTATGCAATATTTGTTTTCCATCCCGTTCTCGAATCGTGTCGCGGACATTTTGTCTAGGTAACTACAAACTATGCAATATAATCAACAAACTGTGAGGAATAAAATACATGTAGCTTTTTGTGACCCTGGTGGTCAATTTATGTAACACCTGCTCTTCATAGTTATATCCATTCATCCCCCTATAAAATAGGACACAAACCAACAGGAACCAATCAATCTGAATGTGTATGTATGTATGTGTTTGTCCTCTTTTTTATAAATCAACCATCCTTGGTTGTAAGCTTATCAGCTTTGGTTTTTCGTTTTTTGGATAATCCCATAGTGTCCCCTATCTAATTACTCCTCCCGATCTGTTGGCCTCCTACAGGAGCTCAAATCGGATAGGAAATATATGAAACCCACCACCCACCACATCTAGATCGGTTTGTAGAGCAGCGTGGTGACGTATTTCTTCCGGTAGCGATGCGTCGCACTCAGCACCATGACACCGTCCTTGATCGAAAGGGCGTACAGGTGATTCAGCATGACGTGGTTCGGTTCGGGAAGAAGTGTTGGTTCACACTGGATGGAAAGAAAGAAAGATTCTTCAGTGTGGATTGTGTATTGGCCTGCAAAACCTCAATTTCTTACCGACAATGGAGTGTCCTTGTTAAGAATGACCTGCAGCAGATGGGGCGGCAGTATGGGCGGTCCCGATTCCTTACCCCAAGGTCTGGCAGTTGGGATATCTTGGCCCCACTCTTTCGATTCATCTTTGCCCGTATCTTCGCTGTCCTTGGCCAGCGCTTGGAATACTTCAAAATCGGACTGACGCACCGTAACAAGATTGTTCGTAAAGCCCGAGTCGTTTTCAACATTTTTCTGCAACACATATTATTGGGGGATATATAGACGCGTGTTAGCAACATTAGCCATATTACGCTTACCAGTTTTGGATCATGCTTCCATTCGCCATCGACGAGAAACTTATACTGGTGGTCCCCTTCCGGGATGTTGATGATGGTGACGAAATCTGCGTGCGACTTCACCATCGGTAGAACCTTCCACTGGGAGAACGTTCCGCTGATGAACACCTGCTTGCCACCACCGTCCCACTTGAACACGGTCGGCAGTGTGGTGGACTGCGGTTCCTCCTCTTGTGGTCCACCCGCAGCTGGCAAATCGGACGGTGTCGTGCCCTCGGACATGGTGCTGGATCGTTTTCGTGGTTCGCGCATGAACTCGGGATCCGGAACGGACTTGGAATAACCGTACGGTTCCACCTCCTCCTCGGTCACAAACGGATGGCCGTAGATGTGTGGTTTGCGATCGAACACAAACGCCTGATCGTCCTTCATCGGAGAGCCCGGAATTGGATCATTGGATCCCGATTTATGGCGCTCCCGGGGTAAATTACTTCCCGCGTTTCCCATTGCGCAAAAGTGAGTTAACCTACCGGAGGAGGAGAAACTATTACTCGAACGGAATGAAAAAAACTACAAAACGTTTGAACAAAAGCTGGGAATTTCACTGGGTTTGCCTTGTAGTGTAATATGTTTTTGGCTTTTGCGTGTTCTGCGTATTTTGGTCGAGAATGTTTTTATGCAGCGAACGGATTGACAGCTGTCAATCGCAGTAGCTGAAATGCACGTATGCAGCCAGCTAGGGATCGGGTTGCGTTCGTTTTAATGGCACTAGATGGCAGCACTGCAACCGCACGCGAGGATGTGTGCGTGTATCGAGTGCCAGCTGTCAAACAGCACGGAACAGCCGAACAAAACACAAAACAAACGGGTGAACAAAAAGGCAGGATTTTTGTTCCTGCTGTGCGTTGTAGGTGCTTTTTCCAACCATTTTCCCGGTTTAATGTGCTGTATTGGGAGAGTGTGATAAGTGGACATTTTTCAAGCCGTATCCTGACCCCGAATGTGGCTGCCATTAGGATGAAAGTCACGGTTAAAAGTAAGTAACATCGTATCCATTGTAGCTGTCTCGCGTGTGCAGTGCATCACGCGGGGTGCGTGGATAAAATCGACCGGAAGGGTCACGCGCATCCCGGCAGCATGGATGGAAAAGCGTGGAAAACTGTCATTTGGAAAATTCGCTCGATAGAGTGTGTACCGTGTGCTGTTGTAACATGCGGCCGCTAGAAGAGAGTTTTTGGTGCTGAGAGTGGAGCCCACCACAGGGATAGAGAACCAGCCACCAGCTGAAGGGGAAAAAGGGGTCAGGTTTATGCATATCGATTTTCCCGCACCGCAGTGGGCAATCCTTGCGTCACGCTCGTCCGTTTTGCCGTGATATACGTGTTATACACCAGTTTAATTTTGCCATTTAACTGTACCGTTCCCGTTTTGGTGCCATTTTCCCCCGGTTTGTTGCAGGTTGGATGGGTGTCGCTGTCTGGAAATGGTTGGCCAACGATGACAACTGCGGCATCTGTCGTATGGCGTTCGAGGGCTGCTGTCCGGATTGCACGCTGCCCGGTGACGATTGTCCGCTCGTGTGGGGCGCCTGTTCCCATTGCTTCCACATGCACTGCATCGTAAAGTGGCTGAACTCGCAAGCGAACCAACAGTGTCCGATGTGCCGACAGGCGTGGAAATTCAACGACAAGTAGGGTGCCCAACGACCAGCTCCGTTGACGCAACGCAGGTGTTGAAGCGATAATAATAATTCTAATCTAAAGATAATAGTTATGACCACACGGACTAGTTTTGCAAAGGAACATGATTAAGTGACAATCCACTTTCGGGCAGTAGCGGGCGAAAGTGCACGAGGTGTTAGGAAAAGGTGTACGCCATAGAATTAGTACAGTGTAACGCAGGGCAAGTGCAGTGCTGTGTGCTCAATATTGGCCATATAGAATAGAATCCGTATCAGGTGCTCGTGTTGCCCTTGCGTGTGTTTGTGCGCCTAATGAGTTTCAAGCATTGTGCAAATTGTTTGCAGAAACACAGGCATTTCTTAGAAAAAAGTGCTATTAGTGCAGTGGTACGCATAAAAATATTCCATAGTATCCTTAAGCGTGATTTACTACGTCTGTTCCTAGAAGTTTTCTTGAGCAAAATCAGCAGCAGCGATATCGGAAAGGTAAGAAAATATTTGCTCATAACTATGTTGCTCAAAGAAATGTATTTTGATCTATTTTAGATACAATAAAGGAAAAAGATAATTATGTGAGCGTCACAGTCAAGGCGCAAAGTCGTTGGGCCTTACTGCAACATCATGCTGTTAGAAGCAGTATATAAATATAAAAGGAAGAATTTCCCGAGGGGACCGAATTGCGGATTTTTGTTAAATTAGCACACACAGGCACGATACTAGACGCCAGAATGCATCTCTTATCTGTGGCTGGTCTTTGTGTGTTAAAAATAACAAAGAATGTGCCGATGACGAGTGCATCGGTGCAGTTTCATCGTTTAAGGTGCCTTCCAAATAGGTGTGAGAGGCATTGCTAATGTGCAAATATTTGAAATAATTAAATCAAATTTACAATTTTTGTGAAACCAAACACTACTTACTGAACGAGACCAAACATCGATTGTGCTTTAATTATTTAAAAGAAAAAAGTTTGTTTATTTATTGGGCACATGCACTGTGGCCCCCTTTTGTAAAGGAATGCGGCAAAATAAATAAATTACTCCGTCGACAAGTTGGCTCATTGCAATCGAAAAAGCATCGGTGGCATTAAAGCCACTACTTCCTTCCGGCATTGTTTTGTTAAATGGTTGGTACAGAGGTGCTACAAACACTGCAAAGCATGGGTCTTCATAGGGTTTTGTTTGTTGCATTTCCTATCTTCCTATTAAGGGTGTAATAGTGAAGGTAACTGATGCATTTTATCGTCTCGTGTGCGCTCAGCTATGCGTGTAAATGGCCCAATAAAATCGTTGGTGTTGCAAAGATGTCAGCACGAGTTTGGGCGTTTGAAAGTAATTTGCAGTGAGCAATTTAAATGTAAAATGATTCCGTTACGTAATTAATCTTTCCTTTCTTCATTTTCGCAACCCCCAGAAAAAAGCTGTTTGTTTGTGCGTTTCTGAAGCAGTGCAAATGGATGAACATCCAAATGGTATTCCAAATTTAAACTCTTTCCTGAATGATCATAGCGATCGTTGGTTTGGTGACGGATCAGCAAAAAATCTTTCTGCCCCGTGTGGATGCGTTATTTATCGGTCGGCGCGGATAAAAGCGAACATCAAACTGAACCGATGGATCGCTGTCTTATTATAGCAACACCCGCAATATCCGGTACAAACACTCGCGACTGTGCTGTACGATGAACGGCGGGTCAGTAGAGGTTTCTATCGTTCGGAACGTCTGGATCAAAGCACAGATGGTGGACAGATGATAGAACGATTGTTTGCCACAAGAAACGGCCAGAAACAGACTAGATTAAAGAGTAAACCAACTTAAAGGTCAGTCGAGCGCGTAAATCCGACAGTTTGTTGTGTGTGTAGCGTACGAAAACAGATAACTTTATGCCTTTCTGACGTACTCACCGAAGATTCGAATATTCGGTGTAGGAAGCGACACACACTCTTCGCTTATTTGTTTTAACTTTAAACAGTTTTTTTTAGAAACTCGTGTCTGTCGCGTGCCCCATGCTGTTGTATACACCTTATGTTTTCTGTTTTACTAAGCGACTCTGAAACTGTGAACGAACGCGCAATGGTGTCACTGATTTGCATAATTTCACCCATTGAAAACCGTCAAATAAATCGGGCTCGGGTGGAAGAAACAAAGCTAACAAAACATAACATTAGCGGCATCGTAAATGAATTCTTTCCCCCCCATAACGGTCGGGTTTCACGTTCACCGACACGTTCTTTATCATATTTCGTGAACAATACACGACCGCGCGCGAAGGGTTTGGAAGAAACGGCGTGGATCTTATGCTTTACAAGGCGCCAAAGAATGAAGCGGAGCGGTATGGTTGTAAAAATATGTGGCCTAAATATTAGTTGCTCTATTTAGGACTCGTTGTACTAATTTCCCTGTTTTAATAGGAGGGAAATACAATTAGGATAGAAAACCTGCATCGTTAGGTAGAGAAGGGTAAGATTGATCAGTAGTTGGGTTCTGTTTAATCAGTGCATCCAACAAATGTAGGTGTGTTATGTATTTTGTTTTTCATTTTAACTGGCTCTAGTGAACATGATGCTGATCAGCTTGTTGGAGAGTCGCAAGATGAAAGCCCCAGCGTGGCACCAGTTGAAATGTAAATTGACTGCGACGAAGTCAAGCAATGGTGCGTGGTGAACATAATCTCCTTGGCTTCGCCGTATTTTTTTTTAGACCCGGCTTCCAGCAGACAACCCCTTTTCAGAAGTTACTCCCCGAACAAGCAAAGGAAGGAAATATTATCGTAATAGAATTATGAGTATCATATTTTTAGAACATTAACCACCGCAAACGAAGAGACGGTACTGAACACGGGTGGCGTTGTCGGGATTGCTTTGCCGGTAAAGCAAAGGAGGACGCAAAAAAAAGCGAAATTAAATAACAACGCACTCCTTACCGTGTGGGTGGTGGTAATGAGATTTGCCTTTCTAGATGCCGGAAGGTAAATGGCTTTGCAATAGGCAAAGGTGGAAAGACGCGCTCTGAGACCTGGGTGTACGGTGATGTGCGTTACACGGGCGGTTTCGGTTAGTATGACAAATAGTCCGCCCGCGGGGAAACGATTTATCGACAAGTAATTCAATTACGCGCTGCTAACACTATCGCTGCAAGCTCACCACATCCACAACCATCGCACGGGCGGTTCTCTTGTACTCCCATGGTGGGTAACGACTGTGCGTACTGCGTTACAACAGGGCATTGGCACACGCCCTGCTTTTTTTGTTTTCTAGCAAGCGAAAACGGGAAGCACAGAACTGAAGAAAGCGATACTGAGCGCCGCGTGTATCGTGAGACAATGCATTAATCAAAAAGCCTAGCGCTGTTTTGTGTGTGGTCAGTAAGGAACTATGAAAGTCGCAATGTTGCAATTTGTTTCAGATGTTAAAGATTGCACATCGAATGGGTTATTGATTCTTGGTGATTACATTGAATGGTTTAAAATAAAATGTAAAAATGTGTAAAAAGTTGATAAGATGATTTGATGTTGAATTAAGGGTGATATTCTGAAGTGTTCCCAGTCCGGAGGTCCTCTTCGAAAGATAGGCCGAAAAGTTAGAATACACCTGTTCGACGCAATGAGAATTTTCGTACAACTGTTAGAACTCCTCAGGCTTCGACGAGTGAGTCAGAAGACCTTCGGACAACACAACTCTTATAATCGCTAAAGGTCGTCCATCTGGAAAAAGGAGTGATTGTTGGGGTAATCTAGGAGAGAGATAGAGTAAGAGCATTGTAATATGTACATACAAAGTTGATTTCATAATTTTTAGACATATTCATTAACATCATTTGAGGTATTGCTATCGCAAGATGTGGAATAAGGAGGATACTCCGTTCGAGTATTACTTTTACATTAGAACTGTCACTGAGCGGAGATAGATTTTCCCCTTTTTTTAGCTCCAGTCACTTCCGACATCCAGCCAATCCTCTCACACGAACGGTGGCGCTATTTTTAGCCGAAGCTTTTTCTCAAACCTCGCTTCATCTTAAACTGCCCGCCAACAGCTTGACAGTCAATTTATTATCGAGACCAACGCGGAAAGATCCGGGAACGATTTGCGTGCAAATCATCCACCGCTCCAGCTGGCACTTCCAGCCAGCACGGGCAGCAAGACAGGAGAAGTAAACGAACGGAACTCCCTTACATTTAACCCCGTATGGTTAGATTCGATTTCCCTGTGAACGATATGGCCTGCGAACTGTGGAGACAGAGTGTCAGTCGATGGATAGATAAATTATGCCATCTCTTCCAGGGGTTTGGGAGCCGTTAGAAAGGTTGCTCCCATGGTACAGGCACGTGTTCTTCCGTAGATCCACACGCCTCCCGTCGCGTGGGGCTCGTTCGGTTTCGGGCAAAAGTGCGTTTGGGCGTTATCGTGTTGCGGCACACGAAGGGAGAAAATTAGTTGCATTTAAAGCGCGCACAGCGTGAAAAGTGCACAGCATCAGAGCGGTCTGAAGCTGAGCTTTGGTGGTAATAAATTACTGCGTGAACTAATCGTTGCGCGTCGGAGTGAGTGCATGTGAAATCGTAACTACAGCTGTCCATTAGCTGATCAAGTTCGCAACAGGGTGCACTCTGGCGGTCTTCCGAAAACGATTTCGCATTGAGAACTCGATTCCTGGGTACCGAGGAGATTATCCTTCCGCACACGGGTCAGAAGTATTTAATCGCCGGCTCGTGGTGCAAATCGATCGGGCCGGCCCGACATTCGATACTGGCGGGACACACAATTGGCCGGCGTACATACGTAATGCGCATTAGGAGGGTTATTTGATTGGGCGCAGGGTAAAACGCACGTGTCCCGGCGTGCTACTGTTCCGGATGGGAACGACGGAGGGAGTTGCACGACGCCGGGTACGTCCCATGCGGAAGCGCTCTAATCGATGGCTAAAACGGTGCAATAAAGCCACTGAAGGGCGCCAAACGGTAACAGATGTGTAGGTGTAGGTGGAAAGTATCGAGTTTGAATTTAATCTTTATCCTTGTTGCTTGTGCGTGTGTCCGCGAACGAAGAAGCAAAGACGCCCAATCCGTATGAGCGGGTATTATCGGGGTGTTGGCAGTTTATTGCACAGCAAATACGATTACATCGACTATCTATCTATTCATGGATCATGCGTAAAACAAATGGGAATTACTGTTGTAAGGCTAGCGATAACAGCACGTGACAAAAACGTGACGTAAAATATGTTGTTCGATTCGTTTGGGCAGGACGAAAGGTGATTTATGGTCCAATTTATTGTGCGGAGGTACATCATTTCGAAGTGCATCTCTTCGTATTGCAGGAGATATCTGTTGTAACCTTGTAGCATTTATAGCTCTTTTATGTTATTGCTCTACCGCTACATATAAACGTATGCTTCGGGATTTATAACAGGGAATGATTCGTTTTGTCCTAGTCTGACGATGGGTTCTACTATTTCTTTGGAAGGATTGCTTTTCTTTAAAAAAGCAAACTTTACGCTCACGCAGAACGAGGCGTTAGGAAAGTCGTACGAAGAGCACAAAAACAGAACAAAAAGGTCTTTAAAACGCATAATGCACGAAACGTACGCATGACGTGCGCGGTTTGAGTGTTAGGAGGCATTCCAATAATTTATGTGACTGTTTTTTTTATGAATTTCAAGTGGATGATCCTTCGGGAAATCTTTCTCAGAATGTTTCCAGGATGTGTAAAATATTGTTATGTAGTAAAAAAAGATTGTTTGTTTCCAATGAGGGTATTTTATAAGCTCGACTTTATTTTTAAACATCTAAATCTGTTGCTTTATTCCCCTTTTTGATGAATGTCAATGCATTGCTGCACTCTCCTCATAGTGCCAGCAACGTTATAGCGTTCTCGTTGGTGCATAGATCGATGATGATGATGATGATGAGCATGATCATACCAGATGATGGCGTGCATTGCGTTAGTGGTGGTGTTATGCTTAAGCAGGGCTCTTCAACGGTTTGTGGAAGCTACATTAATTAATTTTTCTTTCGAAAAATCATCATTCAATAATTATGTTGCATTATCAGATAGCATTTTATAAAATAAAGAATTAAGTTAAATTATTAATTTTGCAGATTTCGTATTATTTTGGTGCAGATTTTCACACGACATAATCAGTCCAAAACTCCGTACACAGGACTGAGTATCCTGTTACAAATAAATGGCAGGCTTTTTAGACCTTTTGAAGTTGTTGTACCGGTAAAAAGAAGAGAAATTAGCTGATTAGTTATACGCTTTCAAGTAATGGGTGTGGGTGTTGGAAAAAATAAGTGATAATCGTTCTGTATGACGTTTTAAAATTTGTATTATTTTTTAAGATGTAGATTTTACGCAGAACAGGACCGGTACCAAATCGTAGCCGGACCGCTCACTCGTACACAACATTATTTTAAAAGGTTGATTATAATCTTTAAGATATAGTATCATCATGTTTCAAGTCTTCGAAAACCCCTGCATTCACGTTCATTTCTCGCACTGCGTACTCGCCAGGTTTCCAAGTGTTGGTTGAGCGCACAGCACACGCATACCAGCGGGCTGTAATGTTTCGGTTGCGTTTGGTCGGTGCGTTCGCGGACGGTCGTCAATACGCGGTTGGCTTTGTCCGGGTACGGTGGTTGGTCGTTGGTCGTGTTTCATGTAGGCATCGCGATAGAACCGTCGATAGGTCGCCAAAGGGGTTGTGCCAAAAGTTGTGCTGTGTTGCTACAAAAAGCGAAGGGTTGGTCAGTCCTCCGTTCCCGTGTGTTCGTTGGGGGGTATATGCAGTACATGTGACACTGTTTTATGTTTCGCGGTCGCAGTGTTTACGCAGTGAAGTTGAGGGGGAGAGGTAGAAGATGTGGTTTTTATTTAAAAGAAAAAATATTCCAAAACGACCAAATCCGGCTCGACAAAATAATAGTTTTGGATGTGCTGTGCATAGAGCAGTGTGAAGTGTGTGTTGTGGATTGATAGGGAGGTTTTTACCCTACCGGCAGTGGCCAAACTTCAGTACAACTGCACGTACATCAAACCCGTACAATCACCGCTACCCTTGGGAAGATAGTGTTCAATTGGGGCGCTTGTTATTTGTGTCACTTTTTATGCGCACCTACAGTGACGATATCGTTCGCGTTCTAGTAGACGGTTTTGGATGCGTGTAGGCAACAAAAAGCCCCGTGTGTCTGATAATGGGGGGGGATTTTGTTTTGTAGCTGTTGTCTCTGTGTATAAGCATTATCTGGAGGTGCCTAAAGTGCAACCCTTACAAGGTTTAGCAGGTGTTTCCTTTGTAGCAGCGCTTGACGTGTGAGCTGCGAATGCTTTCTCGCGGGATTTCTCGTCGCCCCATGGTTTTCGGTCGGTCTCACAGATGTGTCGCGCCGCGTCTTGTGCCCTGGGTCCTTACCTTACTGTTTTCTCCTTCTCCCTTCTTGGGTGATGCTGTGCAGGGTACGGGAAAGTAGGCCGCGCATTCGAGTGCAGTTTCCGACCGTTGTATGTGTGCATTGTTTGTATGTCAAGCGCGCGCAGTGTAAGTGGCCCCAAAAACCGGCGGGACCCTAGTCCCTTTGTGGGTTATCTCTCGGGTTGAAGGGGGTTGTGATTGAAAGTGAGCTTGATGGAGATCGCACTGGTTGAGAAGGTTCTAATCAAGCCCGTTGTTCGCGTACCGCAGGATGTCAATGTGTGAGGTGTCACGTTGAATTCTAGTCGAGCAATGCCTTGAAGGTGATATTGATATCTTGCCACAGTTCTAACCCCGCTAAAACGTGCCCTTCTGGAGTGGTGGAATGGTGGACGAGCTGAGTCAGTGCTTTACACAAAACACGTCAGGTTGGCAATAACACGCCGAGACACAGTGAAGTGTGATGCCGTTTAATAGCGATCGTATAGCCGGGTTTTGAGAGGTGCGTCGTGTTCTGGTGATACCGCGAGGCGGGGCATTGATGGTAGATGAATGTTTATCGAGGTGCGATGAATGCTAACGAGCAATTTTTCTCTTCTCTTGTCCATGGGTGAATAGTAACTGCATCATAAGCCACGTACGTTCAGCTGTGTTTTACGGAGTGAATCATGTGATCGTGACCGGTTGCGAGCGATCGTAACATGTAACGCGCATTTAAGATAGTTTTGCATATCGTGGAGTTTGTGTGTGTTTGTGTCGTTATACCGACAGAATAACGAATTGAGAAGTTTAGGTGTGAAAAGAGCATCATCGTAATTTGGTGGTCATGTTGGGGATAAGTAAGAAGCCGGGTCCACCGGTACCGCCGCGACCCAGTGCAGCTGCCGTTGCGACGGCCCTCGCAAAACAGCGTGAAAACTCACCCTCCCCGAACGGAGGGACGCGGGGAAACAGTGGGAATGGGATGGTCGGTATGGCTACGCTAAAGCCACCCCATCCCGGACGTACCGTAGTGTACAAGTCGCCGGATTTCGATCAACCGCAGGCAAGAAATCGGTCCCACTTGTCCAGCTTTGGTGGGTCCGTACCGGAACAGCTGCAGGGATCTCCGAATCCGAGCACCAAACGTAACGCGATCTATCACGATAGTCCCGGCCAGAGTCCGCGAGCGATGGAGAGAAAACTGCTCACCCCAGCTGGTGGTGGTGTGATGTATCGATCCACCTGCAGTATAGTGGAGATCAACACTAGCCCAAGTACGTCTGGATCTAGCTCGGTGTCTACCTCACCGGTAGCTACGCTCCAGAAGCACTCGGCGGATCAGATGTCTTCCAAATTGCAGAAAGACTCCCTTACGATGGCCCCGATAGCTCGAAGACGTGTGCGCACCGGTGACTCACACTCGAGTGAAGGATCTCCGGAAACGTCCGAGGTGATCATCGTCAATGGTGGTACGCATGGGAGTAGCATCAGCTTGCTGAGCACTCCCCTATCCCTGGACGACACCGAGAATGGTCGTGGGAAGTCACTGAGCGAGTGTGACAGTGGAACTGAGCGTGGAGATAGCTCCGGATCTTCCGCATCCGCCGGAAGCACACTGGAGCGGGAGAACAATGCGAAGAATCTCGAAAGTAGCGCCAAGAGTAGTCACTTTACGGAAATCATTATCGGCTCGAACCAGACAAGCACGGTGGTACGAAGTGGTAGCAAACCGAACATTGCCACCGGGAACAGTGTGATACGATCGAACTCGATCCGATTGCCAATCAAGGCAGCGGTAGCGGCAACAGCAACCCCACCACCGATGCATCATCGTCCAGAACCTGAAGGTGGTGAGCATGTGCATCCGTCGAGTGATCACCGTGCCGCAGCTGGAACGACTGGAGCGGGCGTTACGAAATCCCAATCGACCACAACACTCGATCCGGCCACACTCGATTCGAAGCTAAGCGAGAAGAAGTTCGCCTTTCATGAGCTGCTCATTTCGGAGCTGACGGCAATGCGCCAGAAGCAGAAGGAACAGGATCATCAAGATCGTCAAATGGTGAATCAGGTGCATCAGGAAGCGAAGTTAAAGAAGGATGAATCTGCGATCGGAGTCGATCTGGCGAAGATCAACCGTCGGCAGCGCTGTCCGTCGGAGCGGCGCTCGTCCGGCAGTGAGACGGAAACGACCCCGAACGGGACCGCCACTAGACTGCCGAAGATTCGCACCGCCGACTGGATCGAGGTGGGCGACAATGGCAAGCAGGTGGTGCTGTCCAGCTGCCAAATCAGCCTGGAAGATTCGGGCATGGAGGACGAGGAGAAGCTGGACGATGCGTCGTCCGGGGTAGGCGATTCGTGGGACAGCGTAAAGGAAGATGCAGAGGAACGGTGAGTCAAGGTTATGTTTCTTCGCCCGGCATCCTATGCGATAAGGTCCGCGTCGGAACGTGACCTACGGGTGGGAGGTGAATCAGAAGGCCTTTGGATTCTCGCTGATGGAGCACAGCATAAAGTGTTCCGCCTGGGTGGCTTATCGTAGTTTTGTGTGTGTATGTGTGGCCAAATAAATGATAGACATGTGGAATTTGAAAAGGCTGTTTCATACCTCAGTACGAGTATCTGAGTGTCGTCGCTTATCTGTCGTTTATATGACAGTGATAGGGAAGTTGTGATTTTTGGTTCGGGTGACGATAGAATGAGCTGGAAGGGGTGGTTTATTAGCTACTTGCGATAAGTTTTATAGCCGTGACATGGAGTACAATGTAAATACAGATGTATTAAAGTAGCAGAAGGGGCTCTCGTAACTTGGAATCGATCGATCGCAAGTCTTGTTTATTTTATGACATTTCGAGTTGAATTTGTCATAAATTAATATTTTTGACAGTTGAGTTGTTGTGATTGCCTATAATTCTGTTTGTTTTGTGGCTTTTTTAATAATTTCTTGAAGAAAAAATCTGAACGAATATCTTATGTACAATATAACTCCCCAAAGTTCCCACGATTCTGAGGAGTACTGTTGCAAAATGCATCCAATATCGCAAGATATACTCGAAGACATCGTGTCGCTACATTTTATTGCACCACGAATGGCAAAGAATGGAAAGTTGGCGCAACCAGTTCGCGAATTCTGATACTTGCGCACAGCAACTTCGCGTTCCACCAGGTTGGGCCGTTGTCCATCGTAAGTAGAGCATCGATTTTCCCTTTTCGATAGTGTGTATGACCCTTTGAGCAATAAAAAAATGCATACATGACGCCCTTTTTTTGTTGTCGTAGCCCCCACATTGCCCGTGTTGTTGCAGGTCGCCCGTCAGCAGCTGGATCAGTGTGGCCGTTGGTTGTCGATCGAAGAGGTAGTGAACACCTTTTTTGGGCTCATAACTTACAACCTTGCTGTCTCTCGTGTGCGTGTGCTCCCTCGGCCTATTGATCCCAGAACGAACATGCGCGCACAAGTACAGCGAGTTGGTGAATGTATTTATTTTGTATATCTGCATCTGTCATGGGGAAGTCGGGTGAGTCGGTTAGTGGAAAGGGCCTAGATTACTGTGCTGACCTCCGAAATGGAAGTTGGACAAGAATGCTGCAAGCAGTGGGGGTAGTGAAATGCGTCGGATATGCACGAGAGAGACCCACACAGTGACGGTTATTTCCGCCGCCATTAATTTTCCCTGACAAAACACATGTACCCACACCAACAGGCTGTGTGCGGGCCACTATGGCCAGTCATGATGTTGCTGTGACGCTACATAGATTGTACGCGACCAACAATGGGCCCTCCACTTCGCCGGTGGTTAATTGTGTGTGCGAGTCGATCGATTGTGTTGTGCTACAATGACGAGTGAGAGACGCGACGGATGATGACATTGAATCGCGATCGGCCGGTCAGGCCTAGTCAGGCTGCATGCAGAGCATTGGGAGGTCTTCTCCAAACCGTCCCCCAGACTCTTGTTAACCGGTGGAACCATGCCGTGAGGGGATAGAACGTGACAAAGCGACAAATTCACCATTGATTCTGGCAACTTCAGCCTCCAAAGCGAACAGCAACATGGTGCGGTACCTTCGCGCCCGGTGAACATGTTGGGCCTGCTGTTTCTTGGTGCATCTGACCGTTACACACTGGCATACTGCACCGGAAATGGCACACGGTAATCATGCCGTAGCGTGCCCATTTGCTACTGACGATGCTCATCTTGCGCATTGTGTGACTTGGAAGACTTTCTGTGCTGCACACCGTTCCATTAGAAAGAACCCGGCCGCCCGGGTTGGAAGATTTCCCTTCCATTTTGCCATAAGGTAGGTTGAGAAGAAAGTCTACCCACACGCCGTAAGATGGTCACCCGGTGATCACGGAGCTAGAGATGGAGAGGGGTCATGTTCATTATAGTGCTGCCAGCAAACAGCAGGCACCCCGGATGTACGACCTCCTGTCATTCAACCCAGTTCTCAGTGCAGCGTGAGCGCGGTTATGTGTCGCTTGACGATGGTGTACCGTGGTTGCATAATGCACGTACACACCGTGCGCCAAATGCAAATGTGACTGTGGAGTGCCATTTGTGCGCACACTTGTTCAAATGGATCGCAACCGGGGGTCCCGGTTCTTATGTGCCAAGATCTGCAAAAAAGAAAGAAACTTCGTGCCGGTCGTTAACGAGCGCTTGTTTTCGCGCACCCTTAGCGTGGAATGCGGAATGTGGACATGTGGTTTGGCTCCACTGCAACGGCAGGCAACGGAATGTTAATAAATCTAGGCAAACATTCCTTATGGTTTTGATCTCGTATCTTCGAATCTCTGAAAGATGTTCAATCTCGCGAATGCTTCAACCTTAAAAATGCTTCTCAAATCGCCCAAAAGTGATGCGTCAGTAGGCCAAAAACTCTGGAAGACGAATGTGGCTATTTTTCATTTATTTCTTTCCACAACCGCCTCGCACAACTCTCACCCTGCCAGGTGATGTTTGTAGTGTTTTGTTGCAACTGCGGTAATTTATGGATAATCATCATCCCCAGCCATCTGGTGAGATGATTTCTTCCCATCCTATGCCCTACCGTGTAGACGATGTTGTAATGTACTATGCGGAACAGGGGGACCCCAGGGGATCTTCTCCAAAAAAAAACCCTGGGTGCCATCGTAAAATATTAACATTCCGCACAAACGGCCCTAGACGACGTTGGAAGCAGATCTCGCTTGTCCATCGCATTGATCCAATTTCAAGCGAGAAGATAAACGACCCTAAAAGCGACTGCGCCCCGTGTCGAAATGGCCGGACGTCACATCCGGCCGCTGCGTCGCTTCTAAGCGTACGGTTCTGGAGATGGTCAATTTTCTGATGGTGTTAATTTACGCAAAAAAAGGCGTG
This sequence comes from Anopheles moucheti, assembly GCF_943734755.1. Taxonomy (NCBI): domain Eukaryota; kingdom Metazoa; phylum Arthropoda; class Insecta; order Diptera; family Culicidae; genus Anopheles; species Anopheles moucheti. The sequence continues at coordinate 6,638,461 of NC_069141.1, read as the reverse complement.
CGTGTATCGCACGAAGAAGGCACAACGGAAATAAAACACGTTTCAGGAGGGTGTTGGGCATCCGAACACCGTTGACCTAGATTCGGAGCTGAAAAAGAAAAGAAGCTCGGACTGTTTGTTTTGGGACTGGTTTTACTGGTCGATGAGGCTGTTGATCGAACTTGTTAAATATTCGTCCGGACATCCGGCCCATTCCAGGAGCGTAACCACAAACGCCGGCCTGGTTGTTCTTGGGCTGTGTGTCCTTTTTGGGATCACTTTTATGCGATTCGATTTTTGCTCATTAACAGTGTCTTTAAAAAAATAACGGCGTAAACATCTCAATGTCCGCAGAAAATACAGATGGAAGAAGGAAAAAAACCGGTGCCACTTATTAGAAAATGCTGATCGAGATCATTTGCACGGCGGTGTGGTGTAGATTAGCGATCTCGGGACATTAAGACCACCGAGCACACCGGTTTTGGGATCGGTTCGGGGAACCGTTACTGACGTTGGTTCTGTGTCTGGTGTGCGAAACACACCAGTAACCGGAAGAGGTATGGAAATTTGATCATCTTCCCCGACCGAATCCGTTAATCTCTTTGCGTGTGACGCTTTTGGGGGTAGATAAGGATCGCGGGTGAAAGGCATGGGAAATTGGATTAGACGACATATGCTCTCTGGGACATTGGTCTGGAAATGGGGTTAGTCATGAGGAGAAAAAATGAATGGTTAGAATCGTTGGAAGAAACAGTTCTCAGAGAGACGTCTAATGGTTTATCTTGTCATGAATTTAACATCTTTCTATCTTGCTATTAATTAGATCTTCGCCAATGCTTCTCTAATGAACTGCAGAGGAACGATCTTTTGCATAATAGTCTTTGCTCTTCTCACAGTGATCTGGGTGGCTTTACTCTTGAAGTTAGTTTGAGGTACTTGTGACTCTTTTGAAGCAGAGTGAAGAAGCTTTGCCGATCTGTTTGCTAATCCTTTGCATAACGCAAACAAAAACAGACGCTGTGTGTGAGTGTCTTCTTTAAATGAAGTCTAATTTATCTAGTTCGAGTGTTCACCACCAATTGCGGCTTGCGTGAGCTGGTGAAGTGTGCTTTTTTTATCGAAGCCTACCGACCCTATTACCTTCTGCTGTGTGCTTCAGTAGTAATGTGCGTTATATCGGTCGGATGGTTAGTTGGTGAAAATAATAAATTTTCTAAACTACAGGCGTCTCATTTCGTTAGGGGGTTGCGTGTGCTTCCCAGTACCACCACTGGCGGTGGAGCAGACTTTAAAGCCGGTTACTCTTTCTTTGACTGGTGCCGATGTGCCGTACAGGCAAGGCCCGGTGCCGCCACCGAGCGATTAGCGATAATGACCCGGAAATTGGTGCGTTTCGATTAGCAAAGTCTGGGCCGGCTGGAAAATGAGTGTGTGTCTATATGCCGTACCGTGCTAGGTGAGCTTTTCGCGTCCCGAAAAGTCTAGATAAGACGACGGCCCAGGGAGTGCAAAAAAAAAAACATGGCTAGCGCAGTTGCGTGGCGGTTAGAGCAAGCAGGATGAGAAATTGGACCGCTTTGCAGGCGATCAATCGATCGGTGGTTCGGGTTTCACTTGCATCACTTGCGCATGTTGCACGCATCCCTGGAACGATCGCCGGCGAATGTGAGGGTTGATTGGACGTAGCAAGGTAATAAATGCACCCATTGCGGTGCACTCGGTTGGATCATAACGTGCTAATATTGGTCCCATTAGCGCACGGACGATGCAACGTCTAGCCGTCGATCGATTGACCAACAGGCAAAGTTTTGCATAAGCCAATTTGTCCAGTGTCAACAGCGTAATCGTCGCCATCTTGCGATACACGGGCACCATATCCACCGCGCGGTTTGGCGTTGTTTTGGCAGGGTTGGGTAAAAGACTCCCGCAAGCAACCACAACCTGCGCCACGAGGGAAAACAGTGCCGCAGGAATCTGTATCTAATCGGGTGAAGTCGTCCAATTGAGTAGCAATTCCCTCCAAAACTTTGCCCGCAAGGCATGCGCACTCGACAGGAACGGGGCAGCGGAGTGCAGTGGACGCACGTCAGTTTACGTCGAAGTCACACCGAAGCTAATCGGCAGGCACGCTTTTAGGCATCGATGGTTCGATCGGCATGTTAGTTGCGCTTATTTTTGGCCGTACGATCCCTGCCTGTATGCGAGAAGGCGTACCTTGTGCGGTGGAAACCCGAAGCTGTGAAGCTAATTGATTTCGCATTTTTGTGGGGTGTACTGAAATCTAGATTTGGAGATCGAGATCGGGAACGACTAGGACGTAAATGGTCCTGTTTATTTTTTCGCTGGTTTACTTAACGGTTCGACAGTAGCAACGGCAGCGACACGGGAAGCTGTAAATCGTTGGTCAGATTAGCAAATATCGCAAGAGATCGCGGTGTCCGTAACGGCGGTGCTTTCGGCACGCACTGTCGGCCAATCTTTCAACACCTGGGCTCGTGGTGGCGGGTGATGGCATCAGCTCGTCGTTATGGATCTAGCGCTCGTTAAGATGTCTCGCGTGTTTCGAGGGCAGCAGGAAAACAATCGTATTGGTCCTGTGGAAATGATGTAATAATATGGCAGAACGGGCCACAAAGTAGGTTGGAATCGAAAGGAGAAAGGTGCCCACGAGATCAGTTGAAGCCTTCCTGAAAATCATCTTCGGCACCATCGCTGGAATGAATTGCAGGGCGAACCAGAGAGCCCCATCTTCCAATCATCTTTGCTACGACTGCGATACATCACAGGGTCCCCGGAAGCGGGTGGGCTTTTCCTTTAACCCACTGTCGGGTACGGTGGTGGCATTTCGATCGCTTAGTGGGTCGCCAACCACCACCCGAGCGCTTCCCATTCTTCTGTGGGGTCGTTTCGGTGGTCTATTACGCGGTCGAATGAAGTGGGTCTTTTTACGATCCCCGGTGTGTCATCTGCTCGGTCTCGGCAAAGACACGTTATGCAGCAAAAGCGAGAATCGTGGAAAAAAGGCTAAAGAAAGCAACCCGACGAGGGGGTGGGTAAATGAGGACCTTTCTAGGTCGCACCGAGTAATTGGTGATGGGGTCTCTTTGTTTGTTTGCATCGTTGAAATTCGAAGCTGGAATTGAAGGCCCCGTAGGACAGCTCGCAGTGACGGCAGCTCCGAAGTTCAATGGAGGGAAATCTTTAGCAGTGGAATGTAAGTGACCCGGTCTGCGTGAAAACTGCGTGTTTTTTGTTTGTAAGTGCAGATTGCGCGTGGCTGAGAACTTTGAGTTTGGTTTTTGGACGTATTTTGAGGTTAGTTTGTAAGTAGCACGTCGAACTGGATCGCATGGCAGCCAGAGTGATTGGGGAGTGTGGATAGCTATAGAGAGATAGTTATGGGGGTCGAATTTCGACACATTTAATCTAAGGTCGATTAAAACCCAGTAACCAGCAATTTTGGCACGTTTAATGAAGTTGGGGGAAGAACTTGACCTAGAGAAGATGTCAGTTTCTTTGCGGTGTGAATCATAGAAAAGTGTAGAGTAGCATTGAATTGAAATAGAGGGAGAGAATGACTAATGATGTAAATTAAACCATTCCAATGATGGAGTAGACCAAATTCTTGGGAAAATCTCTTACGAACTAATTAAAAGAGGGACATTAATGCTACGTGTGAACATTGAATTCTTGAGGATAGTCTTGGACGTAGTTCATGAATTCCGAAGACTAATCAAATATTTCTTTCTTTACTTTACAGCATCATAATGTCACTTCCCGGATTACCTCCGCTGCCCAAGAGCCTCAGTGGTTTCGATCTCGCCGGCGCACAGTTCCAGTCGCACCATCAACATCACCATCAACACCCATCCCAGCATAATCCTCACTATCCTCCCACCCATCACCATCATCAGCAGTCGACGACACAGTCCTCCCATCACCATCAAATGCAGCCACAGTCCTTCCACGGGACGCCACCGCACCCGTCCAGTCTGCCACCGTCCTCTCAGTCACCTGCCGCTGTCCTGAACCACCATCACACGAATCCGTTCATACCGGTCGGATCCGGTCTGCTGCACGGTGACAGCTTGGCGTCGCTCGAGAGCCAACAGCGGGGACATTCGCCAGTCAGCAGTACGTTGTCCGGGGGCAGTAGTGGAGGTAGGAAGACATCTCCGCAACCACCAGGATCGGGACCGGCGTCAACGTCCACTCTGGACACCCAGTTGGCTATTCTGCGACGAGAAATGGTAAGATCTTCATTACAGTTCCTTAGTTGTACCCGGTATTCAAGATATTCTAGATCGGATTGTTATGGGTTTGGAAGCGACTTTGGCGAGATTTGGGAAATCGAAACTCAAATCGATCTTGGGGTTTGGTGGAACCAATTACGCAATTTGAATGCCCGGGAGCGAACAAATATCTGTCTACGGTCCAATTTTAAACGGGGTCAGTTCTGCATGTAGCACAATGCTGAATGTGGATTGTCTATTGAAAAAAACATGCGTCATGATGGAGCAATTTGCGAACCCGATTGCTCAGCAAAAAAGCTCAAGGTCTTTTGTGGCTATTGTTGGGCTGTTCAGGGGTGAGGGACTTGTACGGAGTGTCCTTGAGTGATCACATTTTTGTAATAATCTATAGCCTAGGTGCTTAAAACATAGGCATTAACAACAGCTGTATATAGCACCAAGGCTTCCATTTGTTACTCCATTTGGGAGACACTTTAAAAATGGCGACCGCACCGCGAGTCAATAGTGTTGATGTTTGTTGAAATCTGGAATGGTGATGCTTCGCAATGCTTTCGACTGAGAAAGTGATTTCCCGCACGGTTCCATCTGTTGGAAAAATTGTGCCAAACATCAGTAGCCAGCTGATGGCAACACTAAATGCCATCAGAAGAAGCTGTTGAAGCTAGTTTCTTTTTGTCCGGATTCCAGGGGATGCTTTCATTAATTATGTGCAGCTCCGATCCGGTTGACACACGCCGTGCGAACAATGAAGGTCGCATCCATGATGGCGTGTCCCATATCGATCCGCCACGGAAGCGAATCGGTGCGAATTGATTTAACGTTTAAATTTCGATTGTTGATTTATACGCCGCCAGCGAACGGAGGTCGGCTTTTCATTTCAAAAATCGATGATGTGTTGTGATGAAGTTTCGCTGCCGGTTAAATTGATTCGTCTGCATCCTTCTGTCGGACAAAGGAGAATGTTGTATGATGCTCCCCAAACGAAAGGGTGGAAAGCTCATTCGCATTTTCGCTAATGGTTGATTTTAATGCAAGCATTATTGTTGCGACAATTGCTGTCGAGACACGCGGGAGAGAAAATAGGCACGTCGATAATTTGTGCCCCGGTAGACGGGCGGATAGGTTGGTCAAGCGAAACACATTTACAGCACGAAGATGATGATGACTTGCCGTAGAACGCTCAACCGCTAAACCGTGGCTTTATGATATCCGGCATGTTTCCAGCACATAAAATGCACATAAAACATTGATTGAACAGTCGCACAGCGCGTTATGGATGCATCCGGTGCACGGTGGACGGATGAAAGCTGATGTTTTCTATTTTACGACACCGCACACAAAGACCGGCCCGAAGAAGTCGAGCAGAAATTGGATGGACGTGTTTGATGTCCTTCGTGATGTTTGATGGCGGAAAATAAAGAGAATTCTGCGCACCACCATCGTTAACGTGGCATAAAATTGTACTTTTCTGATTGTTGAGGAATTGAGTGCGATGTAAGGAATGTATGAATGTAGCTGATCGCCATCGCCTCTTGCTAGTGATCTTACATGTTAAGGTTCCGGAAATGAGTTTTAATTTCCGATCGTCGAACTTTTTTTTGTTTCTTCTTGCGCCTTTCATTCAATACGCACTCTCCTTGCGCACAGTTGTTTGTTGTTGATCGGTTCATCAGTTTATTCAAGGGGAGATGATGGTTGCACGCGTTCGACATTTTTGACCTAATTTTGTTTTACCTAAACCTGTCGGCGGAACTTCATCCCTTCTTGCGTTTTTTTTTCTCCTCAATGCTACATGATGATGCGAGTGCTGAGAAAAACGTCTACGACGCAGCAGCTGGTTTGTGTATTTCAGTGTGCGAAGACGCTGAGCGAAGCGCTTTTTTTTCGTTTGAATGGTAGTCACATGGTGCAGAGGAAAATAAATAAACTTGACCATCGTGCGCGGTAGTGCCACAGCTTCCGGTCGCATTCTACAGGCGAGTGTAGGGGGAGAGAGACTCTCGATGCATTTTGAGCTAATGCACATTCCATAACATTTGCGCGTTGCGATGTGGTTTGGTGTATGAAACCGATCTCGTTGGATGTATGTAAACACATCTGGGAAATGAGTTTATTTATAAAGCTGCTTGTGGTTATTGAGTTTCATTTCACTGTGTAGATCTAGACCTTCTTACATTTAGGTTCTTCTCTCTCTCTGCTGTTTCTTTCACGTAAAAAAGCTCTTGAACCCATATCGGGCAAAATGTAGAAACATACACTACTGCAATATGTTTTACAACGAGTCGTGATAACAATAAAATACGAATTTGTGTAGATGAAAAATGTATTGTTAGCTCAAACATCATAAAATTAATCAACTACTAATTAATATCATTTAAGCACTGCTAATGAAGCAATAATTCCTCACGATTTGACGTCTTTTCGTTTCGTGCTCTCTAAATGATCGTTTCAATCGCAATTTGGTTTTTTTTTTATTAGCTTTTCCAGACTTAACTGTGTCAATTTTCTTTCTGCAAACACTAAACGATCGGTGTGGGAAAGAAAGTCATCTAAAGCCGTGTGGTCGATGGAAAAAATGGCTTCCCCAGAGTGAGCTCCGGGGCACATTTATTATCGATTATTATTGGCAATTTTGCTTCGGACATTGATTTTCAACGCACGCGAACGATTCGTTTGGGTCGCTGTGTTTGTGTTCTTTTGAAATCGAGCAAATGTACATTTAGCGCCGGTAAAGTTACCAGTTTTACAAGTTGGCTGAGGAAATTCAATCTCGATCGCGAGGGAAGATCACGTCCCGGTGGGCGAACTGTTTGTATGACTTACGAACGTAGACTACTTGAGAGGTTTTGGAATGAGATAAAATGGAGTACGAAAAGGAAATGCAGCGACCGGAGTATTAAAAATGGTTCCACATTGGTGGGCAAGCGTTGGATTCGGCACGGAAAAGTAGAGTAGAATTCCACTCCAGAACAAGATGGTTGGGGTTAAAATACGATCTTGATCTGATTCGGTGGAAGCCCGGACTATTAGCAGGTGCACTCGAGCGCATCGGGCGCATGCTGGGGTTTCTGTTAAGCTACAGAATACGGCGCGGTTGTGTGGGGATTTCCTCCATGAAAATTCTTTCACCATTCACCAGCGTGTCCGCAGTAGTGCGGAGAGTAAAACAATTCCCTCCCCAGCAGTGATCGTCAGTGTGTCTACCAAAAAAAGGTAAAAGGGGTTCAGAAATGTAGCTCTTCGGTGCAAGAAATTCTACACTACGGGGCTATTTGGATGAGTTTTTGCTCTGTTCGTTGAATAACATTTTCATAAAATTATCGTTAACAGAAAAATGATCGACAGGAAGTCAGCCACTGGAACGGAAAAAAGGGGAGACCCCACATTGGAAATGGAAATAACGTTCTACCCGTTGGCTGTGGTGTACGGGGTGGGAAAGATGACGTTTCGCCACGCTGCTACACGACCGTGTCAGTCTCGTCCGCCACAGAAATGTGCATGACGATGTCAATGCCCTTTGGGTACCATCGCGAAGCAGCACTTCGTTTTCAATTTCTGCTGCTGCTTCCCTTAGAACAATCGCGGGAAACTGACAGCAAATGGTGAGAAAGTTGTTTTTCATTGATTTATGATTCGTGTGGCATAAACAAAAAAAATGGTTATGTTTCCATTACCTAGAATGAAAACGTGAGTGGAACGTGACGGTGGACGTTGATGGCCGCCTGAGGAACGTGTGCGTGTGTTTTATTTACAAACAATCGCTTTCGGGTAACTAGCATAAGTTTTACGACTTAATTAAATGGTTAGTGGTGGTCACGATCGGACGCAGAATGGGTTCTAGACAAGTTCTGGAGAACTAGACATTGTTGAGGCAATTGCTGCGTAGACTTCCTATCTTTCAGAGGTCGTTTGGAAGACATCTTCAAGATATGTACACTCAAACTAATTGAAGAGGCCTGTGTTTACTGCACACACAGGTTTTTGTTTGGTCTAAAAGCTCGTTTTCAGAGTGGAGAAGCTGCTTGGGCAAATCTCCATCGTTAACTTTGAAACCGGTGCCTCTTTCGAAGGCTATCGAAGCGGAAACTTTTGACCGTCTTCCGTCGCCAATCTTACGCACAATGCCACAGCCTCTCTCGCTGTCCAAAAGTGAGTCACTTTCGACATGACTCATATGAACGGTGTTGCCTGCTTTTGCTGTGTTTATTGAATCTTCCAATTCGCACTTTAAACAAGTGTGTGCGCGGTACAAAGAGTATGCGAAAAGGAAGAGAAAATACTGAAGGAGGGGAAGTGTTGTTCTTGCTCGTTGCGGTGAAGATCGTTCCTTTCGTGGTGGAAGGCGATTTTCGCAAATGAATAACACAAAATAAAGCAGAACAAAACTCATACACACATTGCGCGATCACCGCACAAAAAAACCTGTTGATGAAGGGTTTGTGCACATTCCTAACCAGGCGAAGCCCACGAGAAATCTTCATCGTCTGGCGGCTGACAAAGTGACTCACGTGGGGAGATCTGTACGTGCTCAAGCTTATCGATGATCGTTCGTACTAGGAAGAGATCAATCGAGCCTAACTGATGTTTTCAAGCAAATGCAGACGCGCTAGAACTGCTCGTGACTCATCCATTTAGCTTGCTATGTGGGTTAGGTGTGGTACTCCGGTTTGCAAACCCTTGGAGTCTTCCTCAGAGATGCACGAACCTGGAAGAAATCAGACACGGCAGGTGCCCCGGCAGTACCAAGACAGCATTGATGACGGTGGTCACGGAATTGGACCACAAAATCGTACTCCAGCACGAACTCAATTTTGATCACAGCTATACGATTACGATTCGATATTCCTCCTAGAAATGGCCTTGAGCCGCAACGGTGCAAGTGGTTTGTGGGCTGTAAAATGGTTTGAAGCTTTTCACGGGTGGGCAAGATTTTACGTATGCAATGAGCGTGAAAAATTGAATATCCCTCTATCTCCGGTGAATGCGCAAGTTGTTGATCGTTTGCTGTGGAAGTGTTCATTCTTCGCCTCAATGAAGAAAATTATTACGAGCCGGAACGTTCAATCCGAAGCTCTGGAGGTTGTAACGGAAGAATAGCTCTTTAGAAGTTGTTTCTTCTAAGCGGACGATACCTGGATCTTGGTTTCTTGTTGTAATCATGACTTTACAACTGTGGTTAGAATTTGACACGATCAGTTCGGCCGTAAATCGAGCATAAACAGAGCCCGTTGCTCATGACGGCGGTGATACCTGTGCGTGCTAATAAGAAACTTGCTAGCATGGCCCCAATTGTGGGCGAGTAGAAGACGCGTTGGGAGGTGTTACTTTTACACCTTCCTGTATTCAAATTAGCACCGAGTCACGATGTTCTTGGGGTGAGTTTTTTTTCTATTATGCTGTTTGTTATTACACGGTTCGAAGAAGTAACGGGGTTTGGGAAAACTTCGGTAGACAAAAATTCTTGTAGGGTGTCTCCCTTTTGTGGATGTGTTAACACGTTGCGGATGTATGATTAGTGATGCACACGTTCCACTATCTGATAGAAGACGTTATAGAGAAAGCATACAAAAAAGATCCATAGACAAATAGAGACCGCTAAAATGCTAAAGATTAGTTCGAGTAATGTGCTACAAGTGTACCGTTAATGTTCGTAGTACCTCATCAAACCATCAATCAGGCCGTTGAACGTATACCACATCGGTTGAAAGCCCTGGACGAGTGCCTAACGGAATGCTGTCCTGGAAGGATTGCAATTAAATGGCGCCCTAATGAGGCATTCGTGTAATGATGATAAGACTTGGACTTGGGCGATGATGTACGCAGAAGTACTTAGATAAAGTATCTCATATCTTGTTTATCAAGAATGCAATATGTTTAGAAGAAGTTCCGGTGAGGGATCCTAAGATGAGCTTATACTAAAGGAAGATATCAAAGGTAGTTCTAGTGGTTCTGTAAAATACTCATAACAAACCTTTTTTTTTGTCCTCTTTGGAAAAGGAGTGATCGGCAATGCATTGCGGCATTTTGTAGCGTTTGATGTCCGTCAGGCATTGATGATGCTTGCAGTACAAACACTGTGCAGCTTGAAGGGTTTATTTGCTTTAAACTGTAGAGTCCAAGACGTATTGGAACTGTGATTATTTAATCTCGTTTTCAAATAAAGAAGACGTTGGGTGAGTGTTTCACGCAACCCAAGTTCAACCAAGCCACCAAATGTTAGTGAATTATCATCAAAATCGTTATTTACGCTGTTGGGTCTTAAGATATGGATGAAAACAATCGTACAAAGCGAAGCAAAACATTCGAAGCGAGCTGTTGCACGTTTAGGATGCTTTTGTTTATACGGGCTTAGTGAAAACAGCATTTTGAAATTGTATTTTTGTTTTAATAGTGCCCATTTTATACCGATTTGAAGTCGCTTTGTACAGCGGTGTGTTGAGGTCGATACTTAACCCAGTAAAGAATAAGTAATTCAACCACCGATAAACATCGGCATGTTTCTGTGGAGGAGCATTTTGCTAACTGAAATGGCTAAAAGCACGAGACCGGTCATCATGCTGGTCACGGTTCGGTTACAGGTTTGTTTTCACCTTCGAAACCTGCCGGACCAACACACATACACACACTGAAGCCGTTTACGTGAGTGCATCTTCCTTTGGCCAGGGTGGTTTCGTCTTAAGAAAGTGGTTTAATTTAATGGGGAAGGGTTTTGCAAAACAAATCTGCTTTAAAATCGCACAATTCGTGGAGCGTTTTAATTTTTTCCACATCCGGTCTGTGGCCCGCGGCAGGGAGCAGACAGTTTGGGTGCGTGGTGCGGTGGTGGTACGTCTATCTGGTCTAATTAGGAATGTCTTGATTGAACGTTCGCCGCCCCGTCCTATTTAATTACTTATTTGCGTGGTGCAGACACCGAGCAAAAAACCGGGAGGGGAGATTCATCCCGGCCCTGGCCTGATGCACTGCTTATCCATCATGGCGTATAAAGCTTGGCAGCTGGAACACGTCCCGAGCGTAGAAAGGGGTGATTTTTGATGAATTGCCCGTGCATCGGGTTGCGTTGGTGGAGGAGATAAATAAGGAAGGCGAGAAAAAAACAAGTTGCTGAAGAGGAATTGGTAGCTGATAGCATGATCCGTTGGTATAATGCTTCGTCTTCACTTGGCTCGCTATCAGCAGGTGAAGGTGGCGGAACATGAACGAGATCAGTAGGAACTCGGCTGTTTCCATAGCGATTTTCATTCCCCTTTCAGTTTCGCAGACGTGTGTGATCGATCCAGGCGAGTTGGAACTCCGGTGGGAACAGAAAGAAGGCCAAGACGAGAAGTGAATTCGCGGAGGTTCGCGCACACCTAACCCAACCAATAGCATTAGCATTAGCATGTTCTGTGTGGAAGCGTGGTATAACCGAAAAATCACGTGCACTTCCTTCAGGGGTTTTTCCCGCCTGAACTACTAAGCTGGCCGCTCGGTAGTGGTCGCTAGTTTACCGAGCGGGTACTTGAACCTTTGACTTTTGTGTGTGAAATTGTTTTACTTGCTTCACCAGCTTTTCAGAACAGAGTGAGGGGGGGAGGCACGTAAACGTACGCAAAGTGCACAACGGCTCCCACATCAATTTTCCAACCATTTTGTGCATCTAGTTCCGCAATCCGCAAAACGGCAAAAAACAAAACACCACGGCACGAAAGCGATCGATCGCGGCACGAAAGCCAAGCAGAGAAATGCTAACGAGGTAGAGCAGTTAACTAACCTTAAAAACCACACACAAGCCACACAGGCGGGCGTGTAAAATGGAAGGGTTAGGAAATAATAGCACACGCTTAAATACTCGCAGATTGTAGTGTACATTTGAGTGGATAAAGGCAACTGCTGGAACATTGGTGGTCTTCTGCGTGGAATTCGTGGAGATCGTGGGTACTTTGATTTTATTACGTCTCGCTTTGGGTGAAGATGTGTCGGACAACCGTTTATTGGGAGAACTCTGCAGTTTAAAGGACAAAGTCCTGTAATTCGCAATTGAAGCGATGTTGTCTAGCAGCTGGTAGCGGGAGTACATCGTTGTCCACTTTGCATAGGTTCACTCGTGAAAGCCATCCGATTAGCAACTTGAAACGATAGATACACCTTCACGATCACGTACACGATCGCTAGTAGCTGTTGTTAGAAAAGTAAAACATGCCTGTTAATGACTTTCAGGGGGTTTCGGTTACTTTGAGGGTTGTTTTTCGTTTTGGTTGTTGTTGGGGTACCCTCGGAGGTAAAACTGATGAAGTTCCGCGAAACGATCAGAACGTGATCGGGGTTAGTAAACAAAATGGCGCGTGTTCCGCCAAGACCCGCGTAGGGTGAACCCACAGTCAGTCCGGGTTCGATGTCCGATGTTCGGGGAGTTTACCGCTAATTGAATGAACTTGATCCAGTTCCGGTAAGGAGCTGGAAAAAATGAAAACAGACACGATCGCTACCAGTGAAAGTGTATGCAATGTCCGGTAACTACTACTGGACAGGTGTCTGAAATATGGTTTCATACAAATCGCGCTTATAACGCCGGCCCTGTGTCAATGCATCCGTACAAGTGTCCAAAGGGGATTTGAAAGCCGCAACTCCGCGGTTAGTTGTTCTCACGGGTCGTTGAGGTTAAATGAGTTACATCCGCCCAGCTCAGTGGAAGAACTACTCGGAACCACCTGGTCACCGGTCACTAGACCGTGTCATATGTCATGTCGCTTAGGCAGCTAATGGCGTCACAGGGTGGTAATGAATTTAGTCACTGTAAGTTTCCGTGTTGTCGGTTGCGACTAGTGGAAATCAAATTATGGCGAACATGGCGAACATCTTTTGGCTTCGACTCGGTGAGGTGACATTAAGCACCGTATGTTACCGAACTATATTTTTAACACCGAAACGGTGAGCTATTTCTATTTCCACTGTGTGCGGAATGTATCATCCATATGCCGATGAAGTCATAAATTAACGCATACTGTGCCCCCAGGTGTGTCTGGTTAAATAACAAAAAATTATCGCATTTGTTTATGAAGCGTTAAAAAATATCGCCCCATCCTTGATGAGGTGGCGGTGTGTAGGTGCTTATTAGACGAAGATTTAGATACATTTAGCATCACGTTTGCGCCGGTGTCCATCGGGCGCAGCTATTTGATTATTAAGATCTCGTGTGCTATTGAGCGTGAAGTATTGGGCTCGGTTGGTTTTGGATGGTCTATTTAGGATGGAGATAAAATTCGGAGCAATGGAGAAAAGAGGAAACAGAAGCTGGTTGGAAGTGTAGCAAAAAATCGGCGACCATAAATTGGAAGTAATCCATTATTGTGATAGACGGGTGATGTAATGGCATTAAACGAGATACCCAGTGAAGTAAGATGTTGTACACACATTAAGTGCAGCAGGCGACCATTTTGGAGCGTTCTCTGCCGATGGAGACATTTGGGTATCAAATGAAAAAATCTGGAGTCAAGTATTTCCCGCACAATGCAGCGTGTGCCTTGGTTTGCAGTATGAAACCGTACCCATGCGCACCTATTTGCTAACCTTTCCCCGGTCTGCACGTCAGGTCATGTCAGGCGCGCGCAAACCGAGCAAACAAAGCACGAGAGTCACGGAGCATTTAGTAGCTGCAGCTGGACTGTTGTTGTATCGATTGAATATGCAAATCCTCGGCTCGCTGTTAGGACGAAATCAAACATCGAATCAGAAGCGGGGAAAATGATCCGATCGGTGTTCGATTCCGAGCGTGGGGAAAGGGTCTTTGATTGGGTGCTGTTGCTGTTAGGTACAGCACCTTGCGCAATCAGCCAACGCACGAGCAAATCTCGTCGCCCTACCGTGTGCACTTTTTTCTCTATTCGACCCTGTCAAGATCATTAGCCGATCGGAAGGGTTAAGATCGCTAGCAGATCGGAGATCACCGCTTGTCTGGTCTAATTTTGTGGCAAGAAATATATCTAATTGCACAATGTTTTTTTTTTGCTGCTCGCGTTGAAAGAGTGTCGAAATCCGGCCCTTGTTTTGCCCACGAATTCTGGTGTCGTTCAGTGTCGGTTTGGCGGTTCGAGTAGCGTACCGTGCATATCGAATCGCTGGACACCAACCGTTTGCTGACAGCAGCGAGATATCAGGTTCGTTGAAGTGGACGTCGATCTCCCGAGATGTAGGAAAGCGTTCGTATCACTCGCAGGTATTGAGGTTAGTGCAAGTTCGATTGCTCCATATTTAGAGAGTTACGTTTTTTCTCTTTTCCTGCCGTGTATGCATCGTATCGGATCGCGAGGAAAAGGAAGCCACCGTACTGGTGGCATCCGGTTGCTCATCTGCAACTGGATCCCCCCGATATGGGTCTTGTCTGGACGGGACGTGAAAATACTTTGCCGGTTTCCCAACGCGTCGAGCTGTGGTTTCCGCATGCCACTGCTTTTTCCTGCTGTCATTCGTCCGAGTGTGGTGAATTTGGGAAAGGGACCCAGTGTTTCGCTTTTGCGTTCGATCAGCGCAGTAGTGTGAGCAACTAGCACAGTACCATCAATGCGCCCGGGAAGCAGTGCGATGGGACATCAATACCGGTACCGATACGATTTCCGCAGTATCGCCGCACACCCATAAGCGGACGAAGACGACCTTGATGCAACGCCGCAAGATATATTTCCCCGCTAAAGCCGAGACGAGTGTGCAGTTCCTCATTGACTACTAGCCTCTTGCCGGAAGGGACCACTACTTGCCCCGGTGGCAAGCCACCATTGGTACGATTCTCATCTCGGTGTGGTTCATGTGCTGCCGGGTAGAATAAATTAATGTGGCTGACTCTCCATCACGATCGGCACCGAGATGTGTGGAGGTGGTTTAATTGTGTGAAACAAAGGGTTTGTTAGCCGGGCAACCTTGAACTGGGCCACTGGGCGTGCTAGAAACCGCTAACGCCTCGTTAAGCAACCATTCCTCCAGGGCGCGTTGCTTTTGGGTGTGTGACGGATTAGAACGGTCGGTCGGTCGGCCCTCGTAACGGGAGGTTTGTAAGGTGGTTGCTGTTTGAATATCGCTTTTGTTGCCACTTTCGAACGTCCCGTAAAACTGGATTGGGTTGGAATACTAACGAACGACGGTGGTTTGGTTGTGTCACTGACATCCGTCTTAATATTGATTGACCAAGGTTTATGGCGTTCGCAAAACACGGTGTTGGTGGTCGTCTAAGTTTCGATGGACGCTGGACGTCATAAGCCGAGAGCTGCGTACATATAAATCTCATTAGCTTAAGAATATGTTACGATGTCTTCCTGGACATCTGATAGTGTTGTAGGATAGAATAGAATAGCCGTAGGAACTGCGATGTAGTCTCCAATAGGAGCACCATCACACCATAGTTACGTGGATAAATTTACACACAAAGTAAGGATACATTAGGCCGAAAGCTCGTTGTTCCCACAGCTATTGTCTGTCACGGGAAGTGGTCGGTAAGTAATCGAGCTGACCCTCGACGCGAACAGTGAGTCGTCATCCATTCTTGGATACATCCCAGATAGGTAGATAATTTGCTGATGGAATCCCATAGATTAGAGAGTGAATTATGTGTTGCTATAAATCCACTGTATTATATTAACCATTTTTTCTCTTGAAGCCAGACTTAAAGTCATTTGAACTGTGAGACTACCTAATTGAGAGTAATTTATTTGTGAGTTCTTTTTCATAGTGTATGATCACGTCACACGCACATCACCCTTGGTACCGGTTGCGTTTGAATGTGAATTTGGCACGCATTTTATATGGCAGCTAGTGAAGCAAGTTTGAAGCTGCAAATGTTGCAAACACAGTCGCCAGCCGAATCATGTTACCTGCCTAACGTGATCCTCCCTGTCCAGCGTGGCAGCTATCGTAAATCTTTCCTTATGAGGCACTATTATTAAAAAAACGGCATCGGTTGTGTGGCAGTGTAAGGGAGATCTGCAGAGGCATCCCTCGGTGTATCGCGTCTTGTTCGCACCTAACAAACCAACCCCGAGATACCCGAGCACCGGTGTATATCCAATATCTTCTGAGGGTTAGTGCTGTACGTTGCAAATAGCTACGGGCGGTGTTGATCGATGATCGAGCAGGCATGGAACACAGTGGTTTGGGTGTGCAGCTTCATATGCATCGAGTTTGCGGAACTTGTGAGTGCGCGCAACACAAAACACGTTCCATTTAAGCGATCATAAAGGTATAAAACGTTCCCGCGTACAAGACGTTTGAGTGTGAGCCGCCGACCTGAGTGTGTGTGTTTGTCTACCCCTGAACCTGTGGGGCTTCAACTCGCGATCAAAAAAGCGCAACCTTTGGCCGAATGCGAATCAAAACCCGAGGCACCGAAGAAGAAGTTTCGGTGCAGGGTTTATCGTTTACGAGAATGAGACCCGGCGTACAGGGTGTAAAGGGCGCAGGGTAGGGCAAAACAGGTTTGACCAGAAATTGGCGTTGGCTGCTCTCGAGGGTCGAGTGGCTTGCTGCGAAAAACGTAAGACATTCCACGACCGCTGGGTGTGAGACGGCCGGTGTTCTGGACGTGGCAAATTCGCGAGAAACAAGCAGCTTAGAAGCGTTTTTCACGTGTTTACACCCCGGCACAGTAACGAGGAAGTGGAATACCTCTAGTCAGCGACCTGCATGCAACGAACAGAACCTTACATACGCAATTATGCGTTTGTCCAACGTCCTTGAGCGTGCGATCGAACAAAAATGGGTGGAAATTAAGGAAAACCAGCTAGAATGCAGCTGTCAATCAACGTGTCTCAATTGTGTGCATGCTGTGAATGATTTCTTCATGTGCAGTTGAATTCCCCCTTGGGTCATAAGTCGGACATCGATCCGTCGGATATCGATCAGATCACCGATCGAATGGAATGTTTTTGTTGACTGGTGCAGCAAAAATGTGTTGTTACAACAAACTGGAAGCGAATAATGGAGTATTCCACCTGTAGTTGTCTTCGAGGATGCTACTGCATCGATACACGGGTACGTGACATTTGCCGGCATGCTTCACAGTGGCTTGCTTTTGCAATTTAACTCTGAAATACAGAATGATGGATGGATACATATAAGCTGTTATCGCTACCGGATGTCACCTGTGTTGTGCCCCATTGATGGCGAGATCTTGTGGTGACTTTGGAGAGGCGGATCATAAAGTAGCAGACACTCGCCAGTCTCGCTACAAAGTATGCATGTAGAGAGAACATCGCTGCCGTTAACTGTTGATTTTTATGGCACAATGGAGTGAAGGAGTTTTGCACAACGAAGTTGACGAGAGGCTTTACTGGCGGTGGAGGTAATGCACAGTGTAGTTTGTATTTTAACTGAGCATATGATCGTTATTTATCACGTTTAATGTTGTGCCGCCTATAGCTCAGTAAGATTTTCTGTTTTGTTGCCTTTTATTACAAACAAAGTTTGAGCTCAAGTTGAGTGGATTAGTCCAAGGATGTCAAGGACATTGCATCTAAGGCGAGTTTTAGGCGGTTTTAAACTGTTTGAATAAGAAAAAACTGGAACTTGGAATGCGGTTACGTTGTATGAATTTAATTAAACCGTCCTCCCATTTGACATTCATCTGAATGTCTGAAAATCTTAAAGCGAACACAGTTTTCTGTAGTACAAAGTTGGAATACTTTAGAAGTCCTCCTGTGTTTTGTGCTTACACAGCTTAATAAATGCTCTCGAGCATGTAAACGAGGAATAGAGGGCTGTATCAAGAATTAGGACACTCAAATAGTGTCATCTGATGTACGCAATTCCCTTAACTTTACCGCGTAAGGTTGGTGGAAGCAAACCAACCCGACAAAGACTCTTAAGTCTGTCATGCACCGGTCACCGTAATGTTCCATTCTTTAGTGCAACGAACACTCGATCGCTACGGGTGCAATCAAAATGGCGGCCACTTTTTCGCACGCTGCGCACGTACTCACACGTCCGGTTAGGCAGTTGAACTTAGCGCGATCGCTTTCGTTTTGGCGCGGGAACTGTGGTGCTGAAGGAGGGT
Source organism: Anopheles moucheti (assembly GCF_943734755.1). NCBI lineage: Eukaryota > Metazoa > Arthropoda > Insecta > Diptera > Culicidae > Anopheles > Anopheles moucheti. The sequence continues at coordinate 6,620,212 of NC_069141.1, read as the reverse complement.
GGTGACGAGGTGATGCATACTAGTTGGTCCCTGGTGGGCACAAAAGTTGGTCACTCGCGCTCGCGCCCGCTGGTTGAAGAAGTGTGGACGAGATTAAGCGTACATGGACCGGACTACCGTTCCATTCCGATAAGGTCTCCTAGTCCCTCATGCTTCTTGCCGGGGTGAAGTGCGCCCCGTCCATTTATATTGCACAGCTTTCGGTGGAGTCGCTTTCCGGAGTGGCCCCAGATCGGGTGTGAGCTAATGTCGTTGCAAAAGCGTCGGGTTGGGAGGTTGCTTTTTGTTTAACCGGTGGCCAATGTGTCGATCGGTGGTGTCTCGTCATGTCTCTCGCTATAATTTGGTACGCGCGGGCGTAACGCCTGTTGCACCGAAGCAGATGTGCTGTATGTGGGTCTTCAGACTATTGCGGTGTTCCCCCATCCAATGGGGTTGGGCAGTACGTGGGGTTTTGGAGTGAAACTGAATTTTTTGGGAAAGTGGACTCTACCGAAACATCGGCTTCTGTGCTTGTTTACTTTCGAAAGGAAACGGTCGCGTCGTCTGTCATCACGTTTCCCTAGCACATGGATTAAAGGGAGAGTGCGTGCGTGGATAAGGCATCAAACCATATCAGCCAAGTAATTTTTTTACTGGTGTACCGTGTCTGGTTTAGTTTTGTCGCAAAATAAATGCGCCATATATTTTTCTCCCTGGGCCTGCAGTGGGTTCCCTTTATCCGGCAGGAGCGTGTTTTGCATCTGTCATCCGCCAATCCGACTGGAAGTGGACATAAATTCTGCGCAACAATGTTGCAACCGATATCTTTACATCCTGGTGGAATAATGAAGTAATTCGGGTTTTCTTTCTCTTTTCTTTCTGTATTTTTAATTGCAGGTGAGTATTTGTACCGCCGACCGCGTCTGAATGTGCTCGACCCGTTTCGAAGGATCGTTACGTGAGCGATGTTTTTCAGTCAAGTAACACCGAATCGATTCCCCAACGACTAGAATATAAACTTTCGGAGACGCAATTAGTGGAGCGGACCAAAGGAGGGAAGCTTGTTTGCGTAAAGAAGGTGGATTACTCGGCATTATTTGGTGCACCAAATAAGGAAGCATTCATGAAATTGTGGAGTATCAAGAGAAACACTCGGCAATTGGTTCTCGTGAGGAGATCTGGTTCGCATTGCGTAACCATCTATCCGTGTAACGTGAACGGTGCCACCGGTGTTTGCTACTCGTGATCTGGTGCAGATCGACCACCACGGTGGGCCAGTGCTGGCGAAGATCGTTTCCGTAAGGACCCGTCGCTTTGACGGTGTGGTGTCATGGTTTTATGATTGTGTTCCTTCCGCATTTCTACTCTTGCGCACTCCGCAAAAGCCTGTTAGATGGATGCGATAAGGAGATGCGAGATAAGCGTGGAAACAATAAAATCATTATCCTATCATCAGCGGTGCCGGATCGATAGCAGGACGCCACAATTCTCTCCCAGCGCTAATGGCGTACGTTTTGAAATGTTTGTTGTACCGTGTTTTACAACATCGTCATGTCCTCTCCAAGACCGTCCCGGCGTTTTGGGGGGATAGCAAACTAGTTTGTGACGCTTAATTTTCTACCATGTTCAATCGATTGCAGGCAGGCGGCGTTGTTTTAATGCCGGCAACGATCAATATCGTACCATTAAATGGATCACAGCAAAATGCGATTCGATTGTTGTCGCTAACGATCCCCCACCGCGAGGTGTCGTTTGTCTCCTTTGGCATTGGAAACTGAGCGTTCCAGTGCAATAATCCACCCTTACCCAATAAACCTCCCCATCCTTCTGATGCCGGAGGGAAGGAACTACTGCACAAAATGCATACACACTTTCACCCGTTTGCGGACGCGCGAAAGCATAGCGTGAACAAACAGAGTAAAAAAAAAGAAACGGCATAGAATTGGAGAGCGGACACAAAAAAAAGCTCACTACTGCACAGTGGCCTCCTCCACAATGATATGATGTCAGCGCACCCACCCTCGCAGATCGTTGGTTGCAGGAGAAATGGGAGGATTTGGTACGATTGTTGGCGCGTGCAAAATAATAATAAACGCCTGATGGCACACACAAATCGCGCGGTCGCGAAACCGGATTAGAAACAAACGCGAACACGGATGGCAACACGTTCGGGGCAGATCGCACTTGTTCCACTGTTGCTGGATGGGAGGGGGAGGGTTTATTTAAATGCAGATGCGACGGGTTGCAAACCCAGCCTGCAGCAGGTGTAGCTAGCCGTCGGTACGAAGAAAGTTCAAGGGAAAGGAAACGGTCGCTTTGTATGGTGATCATTGTGTTTTTCTCGCTGTAGAGCAGGTTGTTAGGAAGGAGGGAAAATGGTTGCGCACGGGGGAGAAAATTCAGGGCCAGGTTTGCAACATGACCTGACTTGACTCATCGTATGCAAATGTATGGCATTGAGGGGTTTTTTCCAATTTAGTTTTTTCTCTAATGCGTTACGAGGATGTTAAGTGAATGAGTAAGGCATTTCTGTTGATTAATGATTAGTAGTTCAGGCAGGTTGCGATCGGAATAGAACGGCTGCAGCACAAGCTCATAACGTATCAGCTTGTGTAAGCATTAAATGTGCTAGCGTAATTGTGTTGTTATCTTACTGTCGTTGTCGATGGTAGATTCATTCCTTCCTGATGATGTAATAGCTTAGACGAGACTCGAGAGTGTACGCGACATGCAAATCGTCAACCATCCAAACGGGATGAAGCGTTGAAAAGCGGCGAACAATATCGGTGAGCAAATCTGGTGCGCTTAACGACTAGGCTAGATATTTCTATAGTACACTCACTCGCAACAGTAGCGTTTATGTCACCGTAGCGCGGGGCCCATCAGTTGGTCGCTATCAATTAGCATCCCTCCTCATCAGTAACGAAAGGCAAAAAAGGCGAATACAAACACAGTCACCGAGCGATGGTAGGGAAAACAGTCTTACATGAAACGAGCGGACGGTAATTAAGTTGTGTGGCGAGGGAGAAGGTTTGGCCCAACGCACAAACACAACGAACAAGTTACGAGTGCGGAGTGCATATAGCGGCGTAATTGATGGAAAACTGTTAATTACGCCGCGTGTCGCTCTGCAAACGAACAGCCGACGATGGTGGTGGTGGTGGTGTCGGCAGTTTTCGTAGGGAAACTCATGAAAGTCGTCCCTTTTCGGTGCGGCCACCAGCCGGTGTAACGCTGATTGATTTTGAACCTGCTGGTGACCATGGGTCGTGATGAGCTTGGGAAACTCTCGGTTTCGTTGGTGGTGCATTAAAGCATCACCCTTCAACTGTGATGAATACCCGGTTTCGGATGGCAAGTTGTGTTGTGTCGGATTGGAGGGAAGATTGTTGATGAAAAATGATTCCGACCGATTCGTAGAATTTAGGTCAGTAATAGTCGAGTCGAGTGTACGGTGCACTTCGAGCTGAAGATTACCCAGAAATACCCAGGGGATGCTTGATCATGACGCATAGTTCTCCCAGCTGGCAGAAGCACTCAATTGCTCAGGTTTTCTGGTGCATCAGGTTGCTCATATTGCGGAAGATAGTCATCATCATAATCCGCAAAGTCAGGTTTGAGACAGTTCGTGTGTTCCGGGTTTTGGTGGTGTAGGTTGCTAAACCGTTGACGCCAGTAGACGCGCTACAGGCGACAAGATTAATGGCCAAACATTCCGACATCGATAGCCGGGTGAGTATTTGGCAAATGTAGCAGAAAATTGTATCCAATGATGGATGGGCCTAGAGTTGGTGTGTTGTGTGTCGGTGTGCCTAGCGTAGGATTTATGATCGTGAATAAGCATGCGTCGACGCTAGAGGATCGTTTAGCACATGCGTGCGTGTGAGCTTGTGGACGCGGTTATTGATTACCATGCTGACCTTTGTGTGCCGATGGGTATGAGTCTGATAGAAATTGAGGCATAGTATTTCACAATTCTTGCCACCGCATGTCTGGCGCACGATTTGCAAACTCTACACCTTGCTGTATCTCGTTAGAGTGAGCTGATATTGCTACTGTACTGAACGGTGCTTAAATCATAATAAATCTGTACGCCGTATGATGTCATGTGCTGTGCTGCGCTGTAAAAACCATACTCACGGGGTGGGTTAGTTACTCACGGATATTGGTCGACCTAGAATCATGCTCGGACACAACGAAATAAAACAGCGTGGTGCATTTAAATGCGCGTTGCAACGCGTCAGTGGACGACGAGTAGTTACTTTTACAACGACATCGCACCAAGCACCAAGTACTTTCATCATCGGATCAGGTTTTTGCTGGATTGATCCGATGGTCATCTCATCGTAGCGGCAGGTGAATCAATGCAAAATCCTTCCTTCTGTGTGTAGCTTCTTACCGGCAGGTGACCTTTTCGCGACAATGTGGTGACACCGACCAGATCTGACCATGTTGACTTTGATTGCAAAACCAAAGCCGAGAAAGACAGACAGAGAGACAGGGAGAGAGAAATCATATCATCTTCGATGACAGTTGACAGTCACGTAGTGCACTCGGGTTCCTTGCAGGTTTTGATTGAATCGGATAAGGAGATATGGTGTCCCATTTCCGACGACAGTGCATTAAGTCTCCGAATGCACCAATGCAAACGCCACACGCGGGGTTGCAGCGTGCGTAGGAGCGATATAATAAAATAAAGTAAAAGCACTCAGCCACAAAGCAGCTCCGAAGAAGGGGGCAAAGGCTAGCGGCAAACAATGGAACACATCCCCCTTCGTAGAACACTAATGTGGTATGGCTTTTATTGCTTCATTAGAGAGGTCGTAACTGGTTGTGAATGTGATGAAGATGGTGCACCTTTAGCGAACGTTCGATGTTCGCCGGGTGGTGGTGGTGGGCTGAGCGTTTTGCGTATGATTTTGTAAGACCACGCGAATCGGGCTTTGTAGCAAACGCCAGATGCGGTGCGTATCTTGTTGATGAGACGATTAGGTTGAACTTAGTGCTTGTTTTTTTGTTCGCTTTGTTTTCGATTGCGCAACGAAAACAGGTACATTGCATTACTGCGCGTGGTGGTAATATCTCAGCCGCCGCGAGGCTTATTTGTCAGATGGGTGAGGATTTGTGTACAATTTTTCTTCGGCATACGCTACTTTCCATTGTGTTGAAGCGCCGTACGCTTTGTATGCATGCGTGAGTTCGGCGATAGAGATGCAGGGCTTTGCTTTTGGTTCATCTGCCTCACGGTGTGCTGAAGACACGACCAACGGGTACCGAATGCTGCTGGGCGTAATTAAGGTTCTGCGGTTTCCATTCGTAAATCTTGAATGAAAACAAGTGCGTCTAGCTGCTAAGTCGGCTCTATGGCCCGGGACGAGTGTCCAGTGTTTATGTTTGATGCTTGGAAAGGCGTGTTATGCTTAGGTCTGCAATGTGCGCAGATCTTCACGTGAGGCACACCGCGCTGGAAACTAATTGCGGACATTATCGTCCCGATCATAATCGTGATTCGAGTACATCGTGTGTGTGTGTGTGTTTGTGCCAAACTAACTGTCTCGGATTTGAAGCAGAAAAACCAGCTCGTACACCGGTACATTCATCGGTTTATCGGTCGGGTATTTGCGTACGCAGACAGCTGATGTGCTGCCGCAGTCATGCATGGCCCATTACGCTAATTAGTTTATTGACTTCGACGCGACAACATCGTCATGTATGTGTGTGTTGTCACTGTGCAGATGACTACGGGATGTGCATTTCACTCGTTTTTCCTTTTTGCCTCCTTCGCCCGTACACTGAGAGTGAAAATTTTGCGGCGACAGTGAAAACTGTCACCTCAGGTTAAGCGGTTGGAGAGTGGATGATTTGCATAAGCTAGGGATATCGCGCAAATCGTTCCAGTGGTCAAGAAATGGGCTCTGTCCAAAGATGATGAAGATCTCCTAGTCATGCGAGAGTGGACGATATTCAATGGATTAAGTTTGAAGAACGATAACCTACAGATTGTGTAGCGAAGATCCATTAGGCATCTCAGATGAAAGTCATGTCATTAGAACGACACCGGACAACCCAAAATCTTAAAGCCATTTCTGGTCGTCTATATAGAGTTTCGGATAAAGCGAATCACTCATGATGGGACTCCGAAAGGAAAAGAATTGAAGAGCGATAATGTTTGAGCCAGATGTGGTTCACTCTAAATAAGGGGCAGAACCGTTCCAGCAGGTTCGTTCAATATTTCTCATCACCTCAAGTAATAATTCCTGCTAAGGGATATATAATGGACGAGAGAAGATTCACGAGAGCTTCTGCAATTGATTTTCTTGGTCTTGGCCAACCAATGCTGGATGTCTATGACTTAAATAGCTGAATGCCCAACTTTAAAGCCTGCATATGACGGGTATGATCTAGAATATTGTACATTATCGAATGAACTATTCGACTAATTACACCTCAAATTTTATAATGTAAGTCGAAGCCTGAAAGAGCTTTACCATCTTTTATTGGGGGACCAAAATACGTCACTTCATCATTTAAATAATTGGACCTAATTGGTTTTCAATTTCCAAATTAAAGATTGCATATCTCATTGCGCCCACTGATCGTCACTCACGCACCTCTATGTAGCCTTAATCTGTTACCTGCAAGACGAATTCACTTTCATTTCGTTTCTGGCGCAGCATCAGAAAATAAAACCTTGCTCACCGTACACGTACAGGTGCAAGACAAGTGTCAACTTCAATTAAAACCTCTTTTTATCCGATAACAGAGTGCGTGGTTGGTACGTGTTCCGTCGACGGTTAATACCGGTAGCAAGCGTAGTAAGTGTGTCTCCCATGTATAAGTAGTGTACGTCCACCGAGGTCTAACCATCTCGTCTATCGCACAAACATATCTCTATCGCGCGTAGATGAGTGGTTGGCTGGCCGCTGGCGGGTATTACATGAAGTTTTGTGGAAATATGTGATACACCTTTTTCAATTGCTCCTTGCCCCTTCGGAAGTTGTCACATTACGTTCTCTAATTAAATTTACGTTTACAGTGACAGATTGTGGGCACTGGACGGTTCCGTGCTACCTGATCATATCAAGTCACCGCAAGGGAAGCTGGATTTGGTGTGCTCGTTTGGAGTTTCTTTGCATAAAGGGCCCTGGGAGGAGGGTTTAGACTGTCAGAATGGGAAAAAGATATAATTTAGCTGCAAGGGAAGAAGGAAGCGTCCGCATGCGTCGTTATTTATCGATCACAGATGGTATAAATAGATCGCATGCTATCTCTGGTTGGCGAAAGCTAAACCCCCTCCTCCCTGTAGAGTCCAAAATCACGTTGAACCATACATATAGCCTGGTCCGGGTGTGGGGTGGTGACGTTGGTCTCTAAATAGCAATCAAATTGTCTCAATTAATCATAGTTAATTGTTTTTACCGCCTTCAGGATAGTTGGTGTGTGTGTGCGTGTGTGAGTGGATATTTTCCGGCAGTTGCCAGTTTTTCCATTTTGGCTTGCAAGTGGAGAAACGTTTCCTTCTATGAAATCAAGGAAGCAAACCACCGCCGCCTGCTCCCCGGTGTAAACGTTGCTACTTGTTACGGCCCAAGCCTGATTTATCGTTCACTCTCTGCTGTGGCAACCAGGGCAAACAGATCTGTCGTATTTGGCTCCTGTGGCCATTTTATTGCATATCATCGCCCATTGGTATAGCCCTCCTCCTCCGGAAAGCCGAACGGCGAAGCAAACGCACCGAGCTCAATGGTAGCTTTGTCCGCTTTTCCACACCCGGCCGAACTGCTGACGCAGAAAAATAAAACGCAAAGGTGTCTACGGGATCGGTTTATTTATTTTTCATAATTATATGTGCCGTTGGTAACCGCAAAAGTGACGACCGACAACGAACGCGAGGCTGCTTGTGCTGCAATTGCGTTTGCGATCGCGAAATCCGCTTCTTGGTACAGCTTTCCTCCCGGAGATCTAGGATTTGCTGGCAAGAAGCAAAATGCGTGCAAAAGCTTGTCCCGCACGGAAGATGTCGATCAAATCGGCAGTAGAATGCAAAGAGGCGTAATGGTGCGCCTATTGTGAAGCGCTCGTCTGACCGCAGCGAGGTGAATTTTTCGCGGTGCAGCAAACGAAAAACCTCAAGGGCTCTTTGTTTGATTGGCGGTTTTGATTTGAACGAGCCGGAAACGTGTAAGTAATCGGATACACACACAAACACCGTAGGTGCCGCGACTGAAAGATGGAGTGTGTGGAGTGGAGTGTGTGTTCTCATCCCTCCGGAGAGAACGGTTTTGAAAAGTGTGTCAAAAATGAAATTGCACTATCGAGGCATGGTGGTGCCCTCTAGGCGACACGGAATCTCCCCCCCCCCCAAAAAGGAATAAACATGGCGAAGATTACTGGAGATGTGTAAAATGGAGTGTTGCCCCGGCACGTGAGATGTTTGACAGTCTTTGTTGGAAGCATGATGTCGTAAGTAATATTTATCAAGCGAGAAATAAGCTAATTTAATGTAAGTTTTCCCCACTTCCATTTGCAGTTCGCTTAAAGCATTGTCGATACACGTCGGGGGTCACTCACCAAAAAACAAAACCGTAGCCTTTACTGCTGCTGTGTACGTTACGGTCGGAGATGTTTCGTGGAGAGATCCGCTTAAAGCCACCCAACATAGGCTGTACCGATTTGCGGAAATGTTACACCTGGCTAAGCACGGCCTAACCGGTGGTAATTGTAAATGTGTATAAGGCAATGCAGAAACTATGCAACGGCTTACAAATCTCCACCGATTGGCGCATAGAAAAGTGGGGGAGATGGTCAGGCCTTCTAGAGCGCAACGATAAACCGGCAAACGGGGGGGTTGGTCATCGAAATGGCGAAAGTGACATAACTCGATGCTTTTTTTTAAAACTCGGCACCCATATTCAAGTGCGAACATTCAAAGCAACATCCTCTCGGTGATATGATATACGCAATCAGTGCGATATAAGTTAGTTTTTTGGGTGCGTTTAGGATGAGCTTTCCAGAAGTCTTAAACGAGTGTGAAAAATAGGTTAAAACTCACTCCGCCGGTGTGTATCGGTTATCCAACGGTGGTGCAATTGTGTTTTGTTGGATGTTGCACGATGGGGATTATTCGCTAACGAATTTAGCCTTCCACCCTCCACTCACAATCACAATTATGCTCGCTATCTATACCCTTAACGATCGGTTATCGATTATGAAGAAAGAAGGAAAAACAACGCCTATAGCCCACTGAAGCAGCGAATTGATTTTGCATCGTTTCTACTCTTTAATGCCGGTTCGTGTTTGGGTACTACCACCGCAGACATTGGCGCTAGATATGGCTCCCTCTTAGCATACATTTTTCTCTCCTGCGTAAGATGATTTTGAGCCGAAAATTACCGACTGACCTAACGTCTGTGTGCGTGAAGATGATGAGGTGGAAAAGTAAGTAAAAGGACCCCAGACCAAAACTTTATTGCTTAAATAACCAGCCCCATCGTGAGAGGTTTAGGAATGCACGGTGAGGTAGCACACCGCGTAGGATGCCCACTGCTTATGGGATAATTGTAATAGCCTAATGATTTTGAACATTTATAATCATTGGCTCAATTTTTAAGCCACCCTAGCGCCGTATCTCAGTCGGTCAGAGGTTTTGTACGGTGTGCTCGGTTCCAAAGAGAAGGTGAACTGTTTGCCGGTGGTATGGAACCTCGGCGCAAAAAAAAGGTCTAAAATAACCAAATAAAAGAAGGCCACCTTGGACCATGAAGTCCATGCGTCCGAGCGCACCAAATCGTCACCCTGCCAAACTCCCCCCCAAAAAGAGGGTACCTTCAGTGTTTGTAGGGTTTTGCGTTCTCCCGGGGCGGACATTTGGAACCGTATTTGCATACCTTTTGTTTCGTCTGTGACCGTCTGTGATGTAGTTTCGAAGAAGGGTACCGAAAGGTGTTTTTTTTTCTTCATTTCTCCCCGCTGGTTCAATTTCAATTTGCTTTGCGTTATGTAAACAAAATGACGGCACACGGTTTGGAATCGGGTGCTTTTGGTGCGTTTAATTTTGTTTTCCGTTCCGTTTCATTTCGCTCCGCGGTACGTGTATATCGGGCTGTGTTTTCTTGCTGGTCCCAGTGTCGCTATCGGTGGGAAAAAAGTGACCCACGAGGATACCGTTACGTTAATTAAACATTCACAAACCGATTGGAGTTTGATCTCGGGTCAGTTTTGTTTGTGATGCGTTTGCAAACAGACAACGAGGTCGAAGGATGGAACAGATATTGAGCAGCACTAGGAACTGTTTTTCAACCGTATCTTTTTCGTAATTTTGTAATGTTTTGTTTGTCACAGCATTTCTTATTATGGGGAGTTCGTAAGTGGGAGTTATCTGTGATAAGTTAGTAAAACTTATATAGAGAACTGATATTAGGTCCTGGAGTATGTTTTAAAGGTTAGAGGAGCTAGAGTAATAACAAACTGTGTGGTTTTATGTTTGACATCACTAGAAATTTAAGAATATTGAATATCTTAGATGTCTCGTAGGAATATCTTAAAAGTATGCTAGATGAATAAAACTATGTTTCAGTTATTTGTAAATGGCTTGTAAAAACGGAGATGCTTAGAAATTTCGCATGAAAACTTAGATGTCTAATATGACACTAGCATTCCGCATTTAAATCATGTTATTCAAAACGAAAACTCCCAATTCAAAACCAATTCACCAAAGCTGCAACTCCTTCAATGCCAAACGCATGGTGGAAAATTTATGACGTGTTATGATTGCAGGCCGTCACCCTTCGCAAAGCCTCACATTAGCTCATAGGCCCCACTGAACACGGGCGGTGAAGACACCGGCCCGTTCCATCAGGCTTAGCACGCGAACCATTTCGGGCTGCGGTAGAAGCTACGGTAGAAGCGATAGAAATAGTGAGCTTCGGAGGTCTCCATTAGTGGTACTGTATTGGGGATGTAGGCAGGTAGGCAAACGCACATGTCTCGACCTCGAGCATAAGGTTGCATAAGGGTCTGCAAGCAATTGTTGCCTATCATCATTTTCCCTTTGTTTTTGGAGTATCTGAAGCCTCTTCAGACCTTTTGCAGCAGGCGGCATCAACCTGCCTATGGACATTGTGGGAGATGTCGTGACACACGGTACACACCCCTTAAGTGCGTATGGCTTGTAATGCAGCATGACCGCATGGGTCTCCTCGATATTATCGATCAGTTCGATTGTTTTGAAGTTCCAGCTTGTACGAAATTTGTGTAGGAGCGGGAGGCTAATAACCTGCGTTACACTAAAAAAAATTATCAAACTGGAAAAGCGAGCTCTAAACGGTGGCGCTGTGAACACCTCCCTTTCCATACTACCCCTCACTGGACACGCTTGTGTGGTTGGTGTTGTGGATTCCGAAATGGCTCATTGAACTGTTTTATGGTTGTTTATGGGTCGGTTGCATTTATTGATACTTACGAACAATTTCCGGTTGTGGGGCGATGTTGGTGGATGACAAAATGATTTATTGTGGAATGATCGAACGATTGCGAAGGAAAGCGTGAGGGTGGTGCTGGGTCGTAAAGTGCGTGGGAAATAGCGTGTATAGCGTGGAGGTTAATATCTTTCAAAAATAGAAACGATACATTGCTGTACCTCTGTAATGGGTAACATAATTGTGATCATTAAGAAAACAGGGTATAAACTCATAAGTATGGATGGTCGTAATATTTCATCCAATCGGTTTTGGCAAGATCATGTTCTTGTTCATAATTTATTTCCCCGAAGCAGATCGTCGTACTGCTCTTAAAGGCTATCTCCAGCACAGCTCAAAGTAATCACAGTTTAATAGTGGATCATTAATGTCCGCCCGATAGCAGCTGGTCTCTTACTAAACATACTGATTATGTCTGAGCGTGGCAGTTCGTGGATCTCCAATCAAATTTCCATTATACTAACGACGATCACGTTGATGTATGGACTCATCTCTTGTTCGTTGCTTGGCAACATTTCCCCACTGGTCGGCAGAAAATTGATGATGGGTTCTGAACACCGTGACAGTCACTTTGCGAGTGACAAACGAGTTCGGGAAGAGATACGGGAGGAGTTCTGGAAAGCATCGTCGCGACATGATAGGCACTGCGGATTCTATAAACGATAGGCCGGTAATCTTGCGACCAGAAGGATAATACCGCCACCCCACACGGTGTTCTTAATCGTATCCTATTAGCTCGAGTTAAGTAGGGGAAGAACGGAAGATCGTGTCTCGCAGCTGTTAACATGCATCCGTTCTTCTGTGTGCACTTGATAGTGGTCTAGACATGCTGTTGTAATCCCACGATCATCAGCAGGGCGGTTGGACATCTCGCCGTTTGAGTGGGAGACGATGCAGAATTTTGATGCGGGAGACCCCCGTAAACATAATAAGCTGATGGTAGACATTCCGCTGGCAATTAGGATGACTTGGTGGTAGCGAGAAATTCCAGCACATCATGTTAATTAAACACGAACAAATAGGCCGCTGTGTGGAAAATTGGATGTAAGGGCCACGTTTGGTTATGTGAGAATAGTGGTGCGAGACTGCGTCTGAAGTGTTTATTGAATTAAAACATTCAGAGATACAGATATGGACGAGAGATCCTCTTTCTCGACCGGGTTGCAACGATGCCATAAAAAGAGTGTTATACTGCTTCGCGCATGATCACGATCCGGCGGGAGGATTTGATTGCCGCTTTATTATGGCTTCCATACGTCACCAGATATTGAGCATTGTGGAAATGGTTATGGATTATGTTTCAATCTGTTTTCCCTTCCGGTAGAGTGTCCCCTCCCCTGGCACGACCGCTGTCGATCAATGCCAAGTGAAAGTTATCGCGCGTAGAAAGCAGAAGAAGTGTTTAAGTGTCGCTGGCGGATGCCACTGTTCAATTGAAGCTTCTTGTTTTCCTGTTCCAAGGTTGAGATCTTTTCAGTTCCGAATGGCGGTAAAGAAGCACTACCATTAGAAGGCTGCTGATGATGAGGTTATAAGAGCGAATAAAGAGAGGGAAAGGTTTCATATCAGTCTGATTGATGATTCGTTCGTTTAGTACTGCTAATTGACAGTGCGTGCCGTGCCCGGGGCTTCACCATAACGGTGCGTTCAGTTCTGGACATCGAGCTGGTATGTCGTTTCAACGACCAGTGATGTGCAGGTTGTGATACTATTAGCACACTATTGAACCGACACAGCTTAGATGTTCAGCACAAACGTGTGCGAAGGATGGAGAGAAAATTATCCATTCAAATGTATGCTAATCATGCTCGACATTCATTCGACCGACGCCGAGTTTTGCGGTGGTGTGGCGTTCGTGTTTTGTTCTGCACCGCTGAAGAGGACCGGGGAGCTCGGTTGGTGGTTCTATACGTGCCTGGAGAAATTAATAACGGTGCCAATGCAATGATGATGAGGTTGCATGAGTCAAATCGAGTCCAATCCCGGTGTCTATGTTTTTTCCCCTGTCCCGCGGGCAGAAAGCGGATATCGGCAGAGTCGGTCTCAAGGTTGAGGTGAACAATGTGACATGCGGTCGGTGTTGGGTTTTGCCGATCACATTAATGATGCGAGTGGAATAGTGCAATAGCTTGAGGTGTGTACGCTATGCGAATAAATGTGTTGCACGATGCGTCATTTGGGATGGGAAATTTGCTTTTGTAGAGGATCACAGATCGGGCTTTCGTCTACTAGCGGGTGGATGCGTTGCATGTCTGGTCTAATTGTTGAACCTACTGTTGAAACAAATTTTGTTTAATTAAGAGCATTTGAAAACAATTTAGAACTTTCCCTTTTTTCCCCCAAGCATTCGATGTCACTTTCAATTTAAATGCACTGGAACGGGAAATGCGTTGTTGTTGCGGGGTGCAACATTTGCTGTATGCATTCCAGCACTCCTCCACCAAGCGAAACACCTTCATGGCTCTTTAGAAACTTTATAATTACCGTTCCATTTGACTTCTCACACAACCGGTTGTGTCTGCTCTGGGTGTTTTAGAAAGAAAATAAATACACAACGACGGCGACGGCGGTGGCGATATGCCATTTCTATTGGTGACGACCTACTATTACTAGCCACCCGGCGACGTTCAACTCCTTCCCGATTAGAAAGAGGTGCGGCAAGGAAAACGCCATTCTAAAAATTCCTCCCCATGCACGAGCGTGAGTGACGTTTTAGGGGGGGCGTGTGTGTGTGTGTGGTTGGCGCTATGTCGGTTGGTGTGTGTTATGATTTTCTATCAACATAAGGGCAACCCCAATCCTCCTTCCAGCATCGTAGAATTGGAACACCGATACAGTTCTCGTTGGGTGGTTATGTCGGTAAGCTATTTTTACTAACGTTAAGATGGTGCCGTGGGACGTGCTTAGAGTTGGAAATGAATTTATGATACTCGATCCTCTGGTGTGCGGCTGGATCTTTAACGTCGGATGTCTAAACGAACGGTCGTGAATTTAAGTGACGTTTATTTTACACGAATCCCGTTTCGTATGTCATTTTAATAGGCGCCATAAAGTTTTGGGTGTGCGATCACGATTTGGTGGCGTCGTCATTGATCGAGGGCTTCATGGAATATTCTTCAAATAGAACTTTATGCTTCTCCACTTCATGCTTGGGATGTTTAAGCATCGCGTTTGCTTTAATTGCCTCTTGCTACCTAAAATTTAAAGATTAAAACCAACTCGAAAGGAAAAATGTCGTAAGATCTCCACAAATGAGCCCCCCCCCCCCCTCCCCCCAAGTATTGTTCAGCAAAAGCTCCCAAGGCAAGATCTCGTTCGGCCAGTGTTCGACCTCCGCAGCGAAAAAACGGATGCTAATCGCGTTTTCGATCGAGCCTTATTTTCGGCTGTGTGCGATCGAATGGTGGCAAATTAGGAGAAGCGACATGTCAGAAATGGAAGCACTGGCGAGATTACCAAACCAAACCTCACCCATACCCGGGGCGTATGTACACACCACGTTATGAAAACGCGCGCTAACTCGACACTAACCTAATTAGGCTTGCTGCGGTTCTCCCCCAAAAACCAAACTGGCGGCTGTCACCCGGGCGAAAACAATTTTTCGGGGTCGATTGGTCCGGCATGGCTCCTGTATGGGTCGGCGATGGAGAAAGACACCGATTAGCATCTGTGGATTGTGTGAAGAAATAAAATGGTAATGTCACCATTCACCACCGTTGTCGGGTTGGTGAAATTCGGCAAGCGTAACTAATGGCAGGAAGAAACCGTGCGTACGTGTGCCGGCCCATGTTTTATCATCGCGCGATCGATATCCTTGTTTTGCCGAAAATAGAGGCGACAACTTCACACACGCAGTGGCAATCGCGAATTGGGAGGAATGGGAGCGATGAACTTTCGGTGCATCTTGGCGCCTGTCGTCTAAAATAAAGTCGCCCAAAAGGTGATGGTGATGATGTACTATTTTGGGATGCGTGTAGAATGAGATGCAAATGCTTCATCAGCCTGAAATGCCATTTTCTGCTAGTTTCGTTCTAATTAATCGAGGGGCTTTCTCTTGTGAGTGAGTCATATGCTGTGGGCTGGGGGAATTGGTTGGTGAAGCAGTATGTCCCAAATGTCAGCATTTTCTTGAATTCAATTAGTTTTTTTAATACAATACAAGAGAATAGCTGAAGGTAACCCTCGCCAAGTACTCTTCTTAAAAGCCGCTAAAAGGCTGTTATTACGCAAATCATATATCTCTTCTTATGGAGAACATTGGTTGGGGGGACCTTGGTTAGAAATGGAAATAAAAGAGACGCTCCAATAATAGTTGTCCGATCGAGTTTTCGTCTCATTTCCATGCACCATTCATGATCGAAAAGCATGATCTGCCATTTTGTCTCTGTACACCACTGGAGGTCATAGCGCTTTAAATGGCCGGCTAATTGTCGATGAAATCGCCATTTAGCGTACGTGTACAGGGTACGCAGATGCCCCTGACAAGCTGTTGCTCTTCTTCGTTTACTCGTCCCTTTTGGAGTTCCATTCTGAAACAAAGTTGCTGCTCCCCTCCAAACGGTGAAACCGATAGTTCACGGGCATTGATTGAAGCTTTGCAGATGAAAGATGTTGAAAAATGGAAAATAATAGCAACGTTAGTGTTAACGATCTGTTGTCCTCTCCGTTCCGGTGACCTCGATCCGTGGTTGCGTCCTTCTGGGCGGACAACGCTGTAGCGTGGGCAGCGTTTTCTGCAGACACCTTTGTGAAATGCGTAACTCCCACACAGCACCGTTCGCGGGGAGAAATATCCGTCTCCTTGACTGCTAAGTTGTTGCTGAAAGTCAGAATCTTCTCAGCGGCCTGATGCCAGGTGAGGCGCACGTTATAAATATTCTAGCAATTTGAGCAATTTGGAGTTGTGGCTTTTTTGTTGCTGCTGATGGATGATGAATTACGGCTGTGACTGACAGGCAAAAGCTCTCCTTCCGTTTGTGCCGAGGTCGTCGTCCAAGTTGTAGAGGGGGGTTGATCAGAAGAGGAGAACAAACCGAGACGCAGTCGATTAAACGGCACAATTATTCACTAATAACTCACCATTCACATTATGGAAGCTCCATCGATTGCGTCACCTTTGATTTGTTGGCCGGTAGCTTCTCTAATGCACACTTTTCCGTATAAAAAGATTCCATTTCAGAGGAATTTCTCCCCAAAACCCATCGGGTTAGAGTTCTTCGTGGTTTGTGTCCGTGAAAGGCTCTTCTTTGCGCGAGGTCATCTTCGGAGCGGAAGTGGAAACATTTTTCTTTCGCGCGCAAAGATTGCACACTGGTGCAAGGAAGCCAGATCCATCCATCATGTCAGGCACGGTTTTCGCGTACGCAACGAGCATCTCATCTTGTTTGGTTCGATTCCACTGCTACCTTTCGCATCGGAACTCTCGCAAACTGCCTCAAAATTAATGAATCATTTTCGCGGCATTGACCTTGAAGCCGTTAGGTCCGACTGCTGCGAGATGTGTACGCCACTGTAGCTCAGCTCACATTGAACAGCGTTACGAGGGGTGAATGTGCAGAGAAGGGAGGATGGAGGAAGGTAAAGAAAATGGAAACGAAGAGTCGTTGTGTTTGCGCTGTTCAGGTGGCATAATTTGGTTTGAGGTTATCGTAATATTTACCTTAAGTAAAGTATCTTTGAGTGAGCGAGCAATCATGATCGTAGTGGTTGCAATGTAAATCTCTGGGCATTAGGGGTATTTATAGTAAGTTTCGTAACGCTCAGCTGAATTTCTAAGCTACATTACCATCTAAACGATTAATATTAACATTTAAATGAGTCAGATGATATAAAAGAGTGCCTTTGTACAGCGAATTGCATACATTTAGGGGAACTTTATAATTAACATATGAAAAGCGTAGAAATTGTATTTTCTTCTTCGCGTTATTATGTTAGAAAAGAATACCTAAATGCTGCTACAAGCACCATTTTTATTTCATTTGTAGAATAATTTGATAATAAATTTGAAATTGAAAGCCATTAGATCGAATATTACCGTAATCGAGAGAGGGCCGGTGGGGGGATATATGCACAGTAGAAAGGCAAAGAGCCTGCGAATGATCGTAAAGAAACATAACCATTAATCAAATGATCTTTACTCGCTTTTTGTATGTGTTGAAAATCGCTTTTAATTTTCCGGGCGGAGTAGCAATTTTTCCTCCCAACCCTCCCAACTCCTTTTTCCCTCTGCTTCAGCCTAGCCCCACATCGTTTGGCATCTTTTTGCTAATTTTCGATGTGTGGATGGATGGGTGGAATGGAAAGTACGTTCTGTGCATGATTATCAGCCTCTTCTCTATCCATCTCTCCACACATCTACACCACGTTTTCGGGGGAAGGGTACGATTAAATTTGGTACACTTGTGCGCGAGCTTACGCAATATTGCGGTTCTGTTTTTTTCTTCTCCCGTTTCTCTCACCCCGTTCGTTCCTCATTTTCTCAGCATTTGCAATCGTTTATGCTACTGTTGCCGCCACCATTTAAATCATGGTGCGGAAAACGAAAGGACGAAAGTGTGCGGGAGCGGTAGGGTGGGCACTACTCTCATTGCTTCATGTTTGCTTTCATTGCATATATGCTGCAGAACGCAGGGAACTGTCGGCCGGCGAAGGCTCATCATCATTCCTGGCGGGTGTGCGACGCGATTCCGTTTTAATGGTGGTCAGCCACGGTCGAGCCTCATCGGTTCTGGTAGCGGGCGATACCGTTAGCTTCCCTCATGCCCTCTGTTCCGCGATCGGACAGCAACGAGAACAGCAATAAAAGAGAGTATAATGTTGTATGTTGCCGCGCGTACTTCTTCCCATTGCGGCAAGGTCAACGTACGCTTTACGGTGGCAACATGGGCTGGATGAAACGGTTGATCGATCCTGTGGATCGGATCGGGTGGTGGTGATTTTATGCTAAACACACTCTTGGTCTCCGGTCGGTTGCGTGCTCGCGATACAAATGAAAGTGTAGCGGCGAAGAACGGGCACCAGAACGAACTTGTTACTGCCGCCAAGAACAACTACCGTTTTGCAGCAGTGTGATAATGTTGTGGCCTTGAGGGCGGGGTGGGTTTGGTGCGATTGCATAATTATGCTTTTGCGACGGTGAAGATCGCAGCGAGGCACCCATTAACTCATCGATGCATCGGAAGAATGTCGTTCGATGGGGAGATTTTTTTTACGATGCACAATTAGGAACGCCAGAGGGAAAATATGTTGTACAGTTAGCCCGATGGTCATGTTCAATCGCCGTAAAGATGACGCTGTTGGGGAAAAATTCTTTTCGACGTCTAAGGAAAGCGAAGTAGTGCTAAAAATAAATGATGAAACATTCTTTTTCGTGGATGATAGTTGTGCGAGTTGCCATGAATCATGCACAATTATCGTGTTTATCGGTGAGTAATTGTATCGCGATCACGTGTTGGTGATCCCCTGCAGTACGTCCAATTACACCAATAAACCCGACGTGCACCGGAGCTAATCCCCCCGTATGCAAACAGCGGATGCATTACGCATCGGCCGTTGATCGTTGCGGTCGTTATGTAAGCTGCCTAGGATCCTAAGCTATATCAGCTGGTTTTAGCAATATCGATTAGTGTAGCTGGTTGGTTTGACGTGTTTAGAAATGCATTAATAATTGTTTCCTTTACGGTGTAAAAGAGCAAATGATCGGGATATCCGGAAGGTAATGGAGTTGCATCAATTTAACGATGTTTTATTTTCTCAGCGTAACGATAGTTTTTAAACACATTTGCATACTAAACAGGCTTTAAAATGCTTTCTGAAAGTGTCCCCCTATACAATTCGATTCGAACTTATTTTACATTATAATTATCAAGCGTGTTAAGCGTGTGTAATTGATGGTCACTTTACAAACAACTTCAGAGCTTGCTTCAATACGTTTTTGAGTTCATGATAAAGAAAAGATATGTAAAAGTTATACATCAATCATGCTAAAGTTATTTTACCTCAAACATTCATGTGATGAAAGTGAAGTATTCCAGTCAAAATGACTAGTACGGTAGTAGTTTAAGTGTTAAAATGTCTATTTTGTCCTTTTGAAGTATACATTCAAGCGCAATAGTTAAGAGCTATGGAATTCTAATGTTAGCACCACCCAATTGGAATAGATTTGAATGAAACAGATTCTATCTGAATAGAAACATTGATTCTTCGCAATATTAATAGCACAGATTAGCTTAGTAAACCTTCCAAATGTGTCAAAACATTCCGATGGCCATTTAAAATCACAAGCAAATCGTGTAAAATAGCATTTCCTGATATACGACGGTTTCCTGCTGTGGATCTGGAAGAGTGCGATCCACTGTTAACTGTCCAACCGGTGAAGAAATATAGCTTTCACTGCTGCAAATCAAACAGACACACGCTCGCTCTCAAGATCAACTGGTGGCAGGCCGAGCCTTTCCTCAGGAGCTCAGCAGATCTTTCCAGTGTTTTTTTTTCGAGGGCTTCCCTTCTCTGCAGGCAAAACGGTTGCATGTTCTATAATTATAATATTGGAGCAAAGCATGGCAAAAAATATTGCAATTGAAACAGATAGAAAGAAAACGAACCGATAGGGAAGGCAAATAAAAACCGATTATTCAGCAGCAAAAAGTGACCCGCAGAGACAAGAAGGAGAAGGAGGAGAAGGAGGAGGAAGAGTACCACGAGGGTGAGTGGGATTTCAATCGCGATATCGCATTTGAGCTGCCGGTAGCTGTCAGGTGCAGTTTACCGCTGATGGGGACCCAAGCGAGCAAGAGGTGTCTGTCGGTTTGGTGCAGGTGTCCCACAGTCCCCACAAAACAAGGGTGGTTTGCGAGTCCATGACGCACCAGCAAAATGGTGTCAGCTCAAGTACGCAAGCGCCACCGACGGCGCACACCTTTTAATGGGTTGTAATGGTCGGTTTAGATCGTTGGGCCCGGCGCTGGCCCCTAGTGACCGCAAAGTGTGAATCGGACGCACGCTCAGTACCTAACAATTTTTTGACACCCCAAATGGGGCTCTTTTTTTGAGTAAGCGAAGCTGGTGTGACCCAAAAACGAAGGGGTGATGCTGTGTGCTAATAAAGGTGCAAGGGAAGGTTTCAGGTCGCGTCTTCACCCTTCACGCCGAATGGGTCGAAGATGGCACAAATGATCCATTTAATGGGTGCCCCCGGAGTGTTTAATGATGAGTGACAGTGGAGAGGATAATTTGGCAGTGGAGAGGAGTTGATAATTTGGTCTGTTTTTTTTTTTGGAATTGGTTCTCTTTTCTTGTTGGACCCATACGGAATAGGTGGTGAAATCGATCTGACATTGACTCGTGGATGGGCTTCAATTTTGCTGCTTCGCAAAATGATCTATTTTCAGCCAAATGGTGTCTTCTCTATGCACTCTCTAATCGATCGTCTTCTTTCTGCTCTTTTGCTCTTTCCCTCTCCTTAGTACGGTCTACGGCAACTCGATCTGTCCTTGCTGTCGCAACTGTGGGCCCTGAACGAATCCATCCAAGAGTTCCGCACGATGCTGCAGGAGCAGGAAACACTGTCACCGCCCTCGCCCACACCGTCCAACTCGGACGCGAACTCCGTGTCCTCGGACGATGATCTCGACGAGGACGATTCGTCCACCACCAACAACAGCAATCGGCTACTGCACCAGCAGCAACAGCAGCACCTGCTACTGTCCGCCCATCATCAGCTACAATCGTCCACGAACAGTATTGGCGGTGCGGGACCCGGCAGCGGTGGCAACCTAACGCCAGGTGGTGGACCCAACCAGAACGAATCGGGAGGATCCTCTACGACGACGCTCTCCTCGTCCGCCTCGTCCCGTATGCGAGCACCGCCACCACCGCCCCCGAACCGGAAAGCACCCTCGCGACCCGTCTAGTAGTATCAGGCGTGAAGATTAGCCGTGTTCATAATTCCTGGGGTTGAAAACGTAACTTCTCAACCGCTAAAACAAGTCAGTGATTCGTTTGCCAATTAGTTCGGTGCGGTGAATTAGCGTTCAAACCGATGGGTCGGGCATGAACGAACCAGGGGGCCGAGGATGGGATGATTTCACGATAGAAGGTGAACGGATAGGAGCGGTGTTTCGTGTAGGAAACATATAAATGGGAAAGACTAGCGAGCTAGGCAGATCCATATACCAAAAGAGTCACGTTTAAAAATTAACTCATAAGCTGATGAAGACTAGGAACGGATTTGAAGAAAAGACGATTGGAGAAGACAAGTAAAAGGCGATAAAAGAGGAGACAATCCGTGGTTGTCTTAAGGTGAAGCTTTCGTGCACTAACGAAGGTTGGAAGTAATATTGTACTCTCGCATGCATAGGTGTTTCTTTTCCGCGATAGGATTTTGTTTATCTCCTTTGACAAAAAAGTTTGTTCAAATTCACTGATATCGTCTCGGAATACAAGGAACTAAAATAATATTAGATACAAGGCATGCTTACGAGCGTTTCGACGAGGAAAAGCTGTTAGGTGTGCCACAGGAATGGAAAAGAAAATGGCCACATTTACCACGGTCCGGCCGTGGTTTTGATGGTGTATGTGAAGTGTTACGAACAAAGAAATTCTATAGCAAACAGCAGGGAGGGAAAACTCTTTACTCCTGTATATACTAATGTGCGACTAAATAATGTTCCCAAACGTAGCGTTTACATGAAATGATGAAATAAAAATATGGAAATTAAATCAAATACTTGCTGTATTATTGTAGAAGATCTCGATTATTAGGATACAGTTTACGTTTATTTTGTAGTTAAAAAATATTTGCAGCGATAGCTGCTTGAGTTCTGTACGACCATTCTTCCTACATACATACACCACATTGCGTACTTTCTGGCGCGAGAAATACGCCAGAAGGTATGCAATGTGGTGTATGAATGTTTTCTGCTTCCGACATACAAATTCCGACAACGCTTAAGGTGACTGTACACGACTGCAATGAATGTTGCAATGCGTTTACGTTAAGAGTTACGATTTTACGCACTTTTTTATACATCTCCCTAAAACCACACGATCACCCTCATCGGTCATTCATGAAGGAGAGCTAAGCGGCTTCATTTAATGCAATCCTACGCACGTGCTGACAGCGCACACGCACGCAGCGCAATTAGCATAGATCGGTAATATTTCACACCTAAATGGTTCACACCTTGCTCCTTCCCCCATCGCAACTGAACCTTTTCTCGAACCATTCTTGTCATCTAAAACCACTTTTCACGAACTAGTACGAGACACGTTCGCGATCGTGGAATTTGCAATGGCACGAGCACGCTCACGAGGCAATAGATGTTGATGAACCTTTGCGCGATCGCATTTTCATGTCCCTCAACCTTAAACGATTCGACCGGGGGTGGTGATCGTAACGGGGTGAGCCATGCAACGAGGGTTGGAGGGCTGAAGATGAATAAATCTAGCCGTTCCATCCGTCAGTGTTTTGATGTTCTACCAATCGGATCTAATGGGGGGCGACGGTGAACAAGACAAACAAGAAAGCTAGAAAAGTAACGCATACATACAGCGAACCACGTGAACGTGCAGAAACAATTACCCTTTGTCGTCCGTAGAGAGTGAGTCGAACGGATCGTTACAGATCGCGAAGGGTTGGTCCCCCGGGGAGGGGGTTGGATATGGCACGGGTGAAAAAGCTTTTGAATGGTGAATGAGCAAATGTTGGGCGGACTCGAGCGATTTCCATAATGTGCAAAACCTCAACGAATCGTACGATGGATCACCTTTAAGATTTGTACGCCAAGCTGGACCAAGTCTGAGGGCTGTGTGTTTCTCTGGATGTCAGTGTCTATCATCTTGCGGGAGGAGAAGCAGACGGAGTTCTGCTCAGTTGTCGTAAGTCGCAATTTCGAAGAAGGTCTCCCACCCTGATTTGGCGTTTAAGCGTACAAGAGGGCATGGGAGATGGAATTTAATTCCTAGTCACAACCTACGAGATGGCGCAGTATATGGTCTCGCCACAGATTCTGTTCTGACCTCTCTCTACAGATAGGTTTTAATCTCTTGAACGAGGAAGATAAAATTTCACATCTACAGCAGAACGCGTTAAAGCACCTACAATGTTCCAATTTACAATAAACACTGAAACTGCTCACTTCCGGCTTCGGTTTCCATTTCATTGCACAATTGTTACAATTGTTACCACCAACACTTCACGAAAAGGTGTGATGCTTTACAGCGATCTCCGACAACCATTTGTTTTCCTACCGTTCCATCCTCGCACCCTAAAGCTTCTTTGCACGACTCGTCGAAACTCGTTTTTCTTCTTAAAGACTTCCGACTGTCCCATTCACAATTGCCACCCGTCCATTCTTCATGTCGTTTTGTACTGTACATGACACAGCCCCGGGTAAACTACCCCAATTCCAAAATTCATCCCGCGCAAAGGAAAGCAAACCTATTACAGTGCGTGCGTGGATTTAGTTAAATGTCGAAAAAAATAAGTCAAACAACAGCAGACCGCTTTCTACGGAAAGGAGTGGTGAGTTTTCGGTTACGACATGATGATAATGATGATGGTTGGTATAAGATTCAATTTCAGTTTTAATACCCTTTTTCCACCTCATTTGAGTGATTTATTTGGGGAAAGATCGTTGATGCAAGATGCTGGAAAGTATCTTTACAGCTGTTTTGGTCAAGCAAATGTGTGAAAACCCGAATAAATGTACTTTTGACACGCAGATTGCATAACTTCAGGAGTATTTTCCACCGTAATGGAGTTTGATCCATTAAACAGTATATTTTGGTTTGTACCAAATGTTCGCAGCAAATAACAATTTCCGAGCACTTCTGTTCATTTTCTGACACCCTCAACATGCGTGTCACAAAATAATATTAATTTTCTCCGAACCATGTCCCAATCATCTCAATTTACTTCGTAGCTTATGAGTCGGCTTTCTTGGACCCTTTCTTCCGAACCCGCCATCCCGAAAAGATCGCACCATATTAACCGGTTCATTACTGGAAGGAAAACAAACCACACCCTGCAATGTGTTCGGCTACTGTGTCTAGCCGCGGAGTGCTCGAGTTACACATTAAATCCCCGACGTTAGCAGCAGCGTGCCGTAGCGAAAGGGTCAAAGGATCGAATGATCAGCTTGGTCGGGTTCTACCGATTGGGTTACTCGCCTACATGGTGGCGCTTACTGGATGACCCTAGACGGATTGGATACTGCTAGTTTTGTTTTTCTCTCTAGTCCCGTTTTCCATCCCATCGGACGATGTCAATGAGCCCGTTCGTCAAAACTATCCTCGGGTCTGCCGTGTCGTGAGTCACATTGCGAGGTGTCACATTTCATAAATCATATTGAACGAAGGAAACACCGAAAACTGTCCCCCATATATTCGCTCTAGTACAAGGCGTAATGGTGATCATTTGTTGGAATGGAATCGCTCCAGTTCCGCATTGAAATGTGCTGTCCGGATTTGTGTCCCTGGAGCCGACATGGTGGCGACAGTTGAAGGTAGCGTTGCTGCCCCGTTTTTTTTTGTTTTCGCAGCAATATCCAAACATTCTGCGTTGAAGGTAAACAATCGGTAAAGCTCCAGTCTAGCGCTTGACATTCTCGAGAATGATTTACTCTATCGCTCTGGGGATGAAAAAAAAAAAACATTGCAAGGAGTGGTTGTCCGTCGCATTGCCCTTTTTGTTCTAAGTGACGCCAAAGAGTGGAACGTGTCAAAGTGACACTCGAACGTTGTTTCTCGGTGTATGCACAAAGACCGATCGTATGAAAACCTTTCCCGTCGGGGAGAAATTTGTGTTCAACCATGACGGAATGGTTAGGGGCACGGGAAAGATTGTGTGTTCTATACTGGTGTCTGGTTTGTGCCTGATCGGACGAAGCGGTCATTAATTGGTGAAATTGTGCATGAAATTGTGCGCACAAAGTTGATCGCTTGGTGGTCTGCTTCTGGAGGGCCCGTGGAAAAGTTTGTTGTACCAATAATGTAAGCAAATAAATGGCAGATTGCGCTCAAGACGCCAGGCGTGAGCGTGGAAAGGAATTTCTTTGATCCCACCACACAAAGACAGTGTTGTGTGGGTGAATCACTTTTAGGAACGATCTCCATGCTTTAATGGTGACTTCAATAACTATATTTAATTTTCTTTGTGATGTTATGGATTATATTGAGGAACATTGAGAAAATCTTGAAGATGGAGAAACATTAGAACTGAAAACCTGGAGATAGAGTGCAAATATTCAAAATCTTCCTTAGGATCATTTATGAGGATTATTTATTGCCTCGCTGCATCGCTGTTTTGAAAATTACAGATATTCAAAAAATTAGAATATTCCATTAAATCGTTTATCATCACTTCATAGATGAATTGAAGGTTACATACTTTGAAATATTGAAGATCTTCAATTAACTCATTGATCAGTCGTGCATGTATTATTACTCCATCCCAGATATGAGCTTGACAGATAAATTACTTATGTGGAATTGCGCTTTCTCTCCTGCGTAATGTTATTCATATTTCAATTTGGACTTTAAATATTTTTCGAATATTAATGTGTATGCGGTTTGCTGGCGAAACCCAAAAAATTGTTCCAGCTGCAAAATAGATAGAGCCCGGACGATAGTGACGAGATCTGGGACACGATTGAACCACCATCCATCATCCGAAACAACCGTGTAAGGAGACCACCTGGAAACCTACGCAACATTATGCCTCATTTCAAGTATTTGCACACCGTTTTCTTACCGCGATCGCGGATCACGTTACGCACATTTATCCCCCAAGACGGCCGCTACAATACCATTCCATTATTCCCGACCGGTAAGTGTGCAAACACACTAACCGTAGGGAACAGTCAATGAGTCATGAGGGTTGTGATGTGGGATGGTGTTTTCTCCTGCACGTTGTGCACACAGTGGCCACGAATTTCTCCAAAAACAAACACTTCCGCACCGAGGCAAACAGAGAACGAACGTTGATTGTTCCGTCCGTCTGGTCGGGAAGAAATTTCCGCGGGTACTTCCGGAACGACACACGGGAAACATGGGTACTACAAGGGGGAAGGAAGTTTGAAACACCCTCCGGGATATCCGTTTGGCGAAAATGATGACGAGAGTGAGCGGGGAACGATAGCGAGACGGACGGAATTACCGGTTTCAGATTACGCCCGTTTCTTCGTGAGCCTCGACACAAAGCAGAAGTCAGATGTCAGCGATCTTCCGGATGGGCACTTGACGGAAATCGTGCCGGTTCGAGAGCTGCACGTTCCGGAGTTTTTGTGGTTGTGTACCATCGAACTCTCCAATCGGAAAGTTTATTTGATCGTCTGCAGTTTGCAGACGGCATAGAGCAAAATGCTCACGGATTGTGTTCGAGATGTTGCCACCGAACTTGCTCGGATCGAAACTATAGGGCACACTATATTGGTTTGTTCTGAGACAGCCTACCCTAAGGATAGCACAAATCCAAGGTCTCACGATGACGACGACCTCAAACCGGGCTGGAGACTGGTGGATGCTGTGGACTGGTCGTGGGATTGTCCTTATAAATTATTTATACGCATTCCAGGGTTAGGCGAGAAGCTCGTGCAAGCAAACGTGCTCCTGCACACGGACTAGCATCAAGTTGGGTGCGAGTGTCTGTGTTATTTGAGGAGTAGAATTCTAAAAGAGTTTGTCAGATTTTGATACAGTTAGTGATCACTTTGGAGAATTCTTCTCAAAACGCACCACTCATTTGGTGTATCAACTTTCTGGTTTTCGCATGAAATCCAAACCGCAGCCAGACAATCCTCATGCATAAGAGAAACTGCCAGCATATATCATAAACAAAACGCACCAGAAACGGCTTTCATGCGGATATAAATCTTGCACCCGTTGCTGTAAACAGTGAATGATGGAAACCACTCCAAACCGCTCGTATAATGTATTGGTGGGTGCGATTTTCCAACCTCTCCCTCACCGGGAGACAACATTTTTCCCTTCAAAACTGTGGGTGAAAATCGAATCCAACACACGAGCAGGCGAAAGCGAAATCAATCAGCTTTGAAACGAAGCCGTGTGGCTCGTATGTCCCGGATCGATTGCAACTGTCCGGATTGTTTAAGATTTGTCGATCGGAATGACATCGAACATCATGTGTGTGCCTGGTGTGGAGACCCATATCTAGGTGGGCGCATGGAGATCGCATAGGATCAAACAGCACGAGACATCGGTGGGCTGGAAGTTCCATAATTGTCACCGGCCGTGGGAGGCGATAGCGTAGTCTTGTGGCCCTTTCTCTTACGATATCCGCTAGGGATGGAGAGGAAATGTATGTTTACATCACAAGACACAGATTACCAAAGCGGGGTCCAAAGTAGGGCTGCCTTTACACCTTCCCTTTAGTACCCGACTTATAAATCGCAACAACGCACACGTCTTCGTAACGGGCTGTAAGGAAGCGACCAACAAAGAGAATGAGATCATGCACTGATGTACGTTCGTCGGTACGTTCTTTCCGTGCCAAACACACAAACACACGGTGGCAAGTGAGTCGATTATCAACGTCATAAACATATCAAAGCATCAGAAGGAGAAACTGGGATATCTTGAGGTTTGAAAAGGGCACTTAAGATGGTAGAATAATCTGGTTTGTAAGCAGACGAGTGAAACCAGAGTGGCTTACAACCACGAACTATAAAACAGCAGACACGGTTAGCTGCACTGCTTTGTTCCGATTGACGATCAGATAGTGTTTAGAAGATGTTGGAGTTTGTTTTGTGGAAGATTATTGAAGTGTTTCGTTTGAAGAAGCGAAATAAAATATAAATTTTGAAGGTGCGCCCTCTAGCGAGGGGAAGTACTAAGCAATAGATGAGTGGTGTAAAGAGCAATGCAAAAATTAGAAGATTAATTGACAATAAAAGAGACGATTAGTCCTCTGGCAAGTAACACATTTAAGTAGAGAGAAGTACTAGTAGGACCCTATAATTATAGAAGTTTAAGTTGAAGTTTATTGTAACACATTTAGTAACTTTTCGCTGCCAAGTTTACTGTATCGCATAATAATAAATTCACTTTTTAGTAAACTCCACATCAATGAGGGAAAACTTTACGAGAAAGAGAAAAACAAGAGTTGCAAGAGAATTATGTTGCGGGTACAAATAGAACAATGCGCCAACCGAAAGCCAAGGCCAAGATCATACTTTTTCCCTGTGCTTCAGTTCACCTTCCGGCGAACGATTCTCCACAATTTGCTCCCGAAAGCAATCACAAACCGGGTCGACTTGCAATGGATTATGTACCACGACACCAGCAACAACTGCACAAAATGAAGCGACGGAACAACCACCGTTTAACCGTTTCGGGTTAAAGAAGATGGCGTTTGTGTGTGTGTGTGTGTCGTTATGGGTACAGATTTTTCTGTTTCGAAATTCAATAAGATAGGGTTGAAATCAAAAGCCATCCGGCGGGAAAAAGGGGCTGTGGAATGGCGAGAAACCGAACGGAATTTATTTGCCGCGGGGACGGCAAACATAATAGTCTTTGTTTCGGTTTTGTACTTTATTTTCAAGCAGCTTTTTTTTGCGTGTGGTTTTGTTGTGCTGTTGGAGCATCGGACGGGCAATGCGTTTGTGGGGGGACTGGGGAAATTTGCCAGCGCGAGGGAAGCGAGCGAGCGCGTAAGTTATGGGAGCAGAAAATGTGGATCCAGAAAAGGGATGTTTCGCATGATCGGTTGCGTGATCGTCATCGTCGGAGGTCGTCTTCGTTTGTATGCGAGTGTTTGTTTTAAAATGTTAGTCAATAAAATTGTTAAAAAATTCTAGTTTGACAGTTCTTGACAGATATAAGTAAACCAATTTCCCTAACAGTGACAGTTGCTAGACTTCAGTGCAAGCAGTAGACTGGAAACTCCAATAAACCAGTGTTGGATTCGATCGCCATCGCTAGGATCGTTCAGTAATGCATGGAAAATGGAACAAGTTTTCCGCCAGATGATCTATGTCGCCAATAACTAACCAACGCTCCCTCGGTTCGATTTATTGTGTTTGTAAACATGCCACAGCTGGATGGTTTGGGTGCAAAGAGCTCGCGAGGGGGAATTTGGTGACGGAAAATAAATTACCGTATGAAAAATTTTCCACACCGCATCCGTGATAGCAGCTCGTTACGCCGACCGGCTAATGCGATGGTTAGTTGTGGTGGTTCTTTTCCGACTGGGGGAAAAAGTCACACGTGCGTGCGGTACGGGGAAATGTTCCTCCGCTGATCTCGCAGACTTCCGACAGCTGTACGCTGTAAATTGCGTACCCCCCGGCGAGCTGGTGCCGGTATACCTAATTTGGAGGACCGTAGCCCAAAAACCATTAGGGCGAGGAAGAACACAGGGGAATGATGAGTGATTTAGATGTTTAGATTTAATTGAAGTCGGTGGAAATTTAGTGAGCAGTGGCTGAATGGAGTTATTGGTCTGGAGGAAGTTTGGAAAGTAAATTAGACATTTGTTTCAAACATATTAGACGAGCTGTATGGTGCGTAATGTCAGACGCACTTTAACATCTGCGACGTACAAGGAATTTGTAACTCTCCAAGTGCAATATTCACACTCATTTTTGCGTACCAGATCTCAGGAGGATTTCGTCGACATACAATCCTACTCATATTTACACCGGGCATGATGGGAGTTAATGTCCATTGTTGAGAGGCGTTAAGAGGTATTTTCAATAGAAAATCTTTAATTAGTTTGTCGCTTAATGGTGCTTTTTTCACCAAGATTTACGAGCCTGTTACCTAAAAGATCCTTCGCAGTAGCTTCCCTCGACCTTTGCGGATGTTACAGAAGAATTCCTTCTGAGCACCTTAATCTTGCGCCTCGACCTGTGCGCAGGAAGGTTTTCGTGTGGGTGCAACCATAACTGAAATTATCCCGAAGCGAAGCTGAAGATGCTGGTGATGATGAGGTGATCCTTCCTCCCGCATCCAGTCGAACCCAAGCGAAAACACAACAACAACATCGGCCAGAAATACACAACATACCTAAGGAAAGAGAAAGCTCGCGCAGAAGTGGCTAAGGTGCGGTCTTGCTAGACGTTGAAAATGGCGGGGGAAATAAAAGAGCTTGCGAAGGTAAGCGCACAGAGAGGCGAAACGTCTCGACCGTGCGCACGACAGGACATGGCATTAGGGACCAACAAAAGGATGCACTTGGGAAGAAGGTCAGGAATGTGACGGCAGGGTTCCGAAAAAAAAGAACACCCCGAGGATCTCACCGAAGGAGGTAATCGCGAGGCAATAGAAGAAGAGTGTGAGAGAGCAGAAGAAAAAATCGTTCCGTACGTCACGATCCGGTTCGAAGGTCCGAAGGTCCCACTGGATGGTGTTCGTCTTCGGGCGCTCGTTAGACGGACGGATGCCTGAACGGAGAGGAGGGAAAATGTGGAAAAGATGCTTCTAAGTCAGTGCCTGCAACAACGAACCAAAGTCACAATGTCTCGAATGTACAGGCGAATTCACATGGTTCTTAACTGGAGAGTTCTTGCTCGCAAACCGACGGAGAAGCTGCTCAATGGAATATCTCAACCGTGCGATCGGCCGGATCGGGAGGACTTTGTGTTGCATTTTTTCTTCGGCGTTTAGGCTGAAAGACGCAATAAGTTCGCCCGAAAGCGGTAGACGGGGCGAGGAGTAGTTGGGCGACTTGACATACGGTGCACAAACTGCATCGTTGCCACGGTAACCCCATCTACGGTAGGTCGATTGCTTCAGTTCGGAATCGGTTGGACGCTTCTTGACGTTTCGCGCAAACTGTTTTACTTTTTTCCGCCTGTTGTGCGCCAAAGCTGTCGTTCTGTTCAGCTGGTCGAGACTCGAGAGGCCGCGATGACGGTGCACGGTGCGACCTTTGAGACATTCCAGCGTGGAGAAGCCTCTTGTGCCGACGTCTACTTAGGTTGGCCAGCAGCAAATGAGCTCTCCTGGGAGATAGACGATCGCCGGATGGTAGATCGCAGGAAGAAGATGCTGATGTGTTAGGAGTTCCTACCAGGATTGCATTACGGTGTGCAGTTTGTGAACCCAAACCATCGCAATGTAGTGCTCTTTTGCTTGTTTACAAAGTAGTTGAAATGCTGAAAAAAACGGGTTTACACACTGTTTTGGTAGAGTTAACTGGTCTGTATGGAGTGACCTTTGCCATCGTGGAAGTTATGCAACTACTTCATGACCGGTTTATTTGGTAGAACCGCTTCTTGGAAGGATTTTTTTTTCGAGTAGAAGGGTGATCATCGTTTCGATGCCACAGAACGTGTCATTTCATGCGGAACGACCCTTTTTCCTGCATCACTTGAGTTATCAATTTATCTTTGGCAAAAGGGAACGAACGAGCACCGTACACTGCTCAATTTCAATTTCAAACAGAAGGCTACGAATACAAACACAAGTCAGAAAAAAACTGTAGTAGAAAATTCCCTTGAGAAAATCGTTGGAAAATTTCAAAGAGAATGGAAATGGAGAATGGTTCAAAAGAGTATAAGACATACAACGTGTGAGAGAGGCTAGCATTTGCTCAGAACTAATAGAAAACAGGGTTCGTCGGCTATAGTTGATCGCATGGTAAAATTTGCCGCGTACGGTAATATTGCAGCCACGAAAACTTATGTGGGGAACACTGATGATCCTTCTCAGTCAGCCAAATTTTGTTAATTAACCCTTAATTTAATCGTAATTTATTGAGGTAAATTAAAGCCTTGACATGCAGTCATGGCTGTTATGCTATGTTTACATTAGTACTTTAATGCAAGCTGGTTTTTCATTAATTTTCCGTATTGTACAGGGAAAGTTTTTCACTGATCATACACCACAATGAAGAGTAAATGCTGTAAAACCTTTGAAACCTGTTTTCAATGCATAAATATAATAAAAATACTATTCAGAGACGCATTGGGGGTGATTGGGGCAATATTTAGTAAATGCTACAATGGAGGAACAAATATTTATTTTCATGAAAATAACCTAATATGTTTGAGATACTTGCTCGAAAAGATGACAAATAATAGGAACACCGGAAAGAACCCTGTTTTAGGGCAAAAACTGCTGCCCATCCTCTCCCAAAGAGAAAAGTCGCAAGCAAGAGAGCGATCGTATGGCTTCCCACAGCTCTGGCAACTAACCGTTTCACCCTAGCGGTTCAGTTTCTCGGAGAGACACGGTTGCGTAGGTAACGAAGAAGCGTGTTCGTCGTGAATTTCAAAACAAAAAAGCGGTTAAACGTTAAAGATCGTGATCGATACAAGATCGTAGCGCACGATTCGAACAAAATTCTTCCACGGCAAGCATCGTCGCTGCGTAGGGCACTTAATGCTCATCGTTATCTCAGGACGAACGATTGTGGTGTGGTGATAGAAACCGCATGCAAATGTGAAGCACTTTGTGAAGGGTTCTTCAGCAGCCAATTAACATACGCCAACCGGTGTGCGGTGTGTTAACGTTAAAAATTCAATGCCGAAATCGAAAACAAAAAATCCCCAACCGATTCTATTTCCTTGAGAAACTACCCCACATCGCGCGTCCAGTGGCAAAGCGGTGTAGGTCTGCTTTTTATTGCGACGCAGCCATTGGCAAATATCATCCAGCGCGCGTCCAGTGCTGTTCTGTGCGGTGTTTCCGTCGCTGGGGCGTGTGTTTGTTGCGTTGTGTAAGTGTTTGGTGGTGTAGATTTAGCGCTTCCATGCGAAATTTGGGCAAATGTTTGCTGGCCAGTGGATAACCGGTGGTGTCGTGCTCGTGCGTACGTGCGTGCTGGAGGAATTCAAATTGTAAACACGTGGTCGCTTACGGTCCGCGTGTCAGACGTACATTCCAGCGGTTTGAACGGTGGAACGTGCAGTGAAGCGAGTGATCGATCGATCGACGATCATTAACGAGTTGGCGGCGAAATTATTCCCTGCGGCGTGTGTTAGAATTGTGGTTGCCGTCTTCTAGGTTTTGGGGAAGATTAAAAGGTAATTTATCTCCTTCTGCTTTTAGTTGCTGTCCAAATAATACCGTTTGTTGGAGATTTTCGACATATGCGTTGTTGGCCGATGGGAACACGGTCGAAATTCGGTCGGAAAAGAAATAGTTTCCCAAAACGAATTCGAACCTGTGCGTACACTTGCACAAAGCAACACATCCACATCATGCAAAACAAACGACTGTCATAAAAAGGAGCTAGAACGGTACCAAGCAACGAACCCCTCTCAAAACAAGAGCAAAGTGTGGCGCACCGGTACATGTTCTGGGTGCGCCCGGTAATTTCCGCTTCTCGAGGGCACTCTCGTACCCGGGTTGTTGCAAAAGGCGCACGAAACAGGACGTGGCAACGCACGGTGAAAAGTATCAAAACACAACTGCATGTTTTATTATTGGATTACCGCCTTAAAAGGGAAAGAAGGTGAACAAAACGGGACCTTCGGTCTTCGGGATTCGGAAAGCCGGCAACTACGCAACCGAGCATAAAACTCGCAAGCGGAGTACGGAAACCGAAAAAAAGCAAGTAGACGAGCGAAACGACGGTTCGAACAAATTCTCGAGGCTTAGGTGCTTAGGTCAAGTTCATATTCGCTTGCCGCATTTCGTTTGAGCCGTGGAGTGGTCTGTGCCGAAAAAGAAAACCTCACACACAACATTAGACAACCATTAACCGGGAAGGTATTCGGTGATGCCAGAAGCACAAGAATGCGATGCAAAGTGGAAAGCGATCGCTGTTAGTACGCAGCCGAATCCTGTAACCCGTTACAAAAACACTTCGACGCGCACTTGAGCTGAAGGAAGCTTGAAAATTGGGCACAAACTCTGAATCGCCGGGAAGTTCCCAGCAACGTTCTGGAAGTACGTGGAGGGTTGGGATTTTAAGCTACCGCAGCTGTATGGTTCTGCTTCTTGCTCCGTTTTAAAACGGGTCCACATGCTTGTTGGCACTTGAGCAATCGGTAAAGGATGTGTCCTTGCTTAACAGCAGAGAGGCAACCTACAATCGCTGCGCAAAAGATGCGATGAAGTTTTACGTCGCTTGGAGGATTTTTTCATCTTTCAAGCTTTACAAACCCGTAACCTCGAACGATGCAAGGGGCGACACTTCCACTCGCGCTCATTAGACGGATCGAGATGGTGGAAAAAAGGCGATCTGGTACGGTAAAGTGAAGGCGTACCAAATACGCTCGCTCAAGCGTGTTAAGAGTCGTCCGATCTCCGGGGTGTGGAGAATGGAATCTCGACTCGGTGCTGTTAGCGTACGAAATCGAAAGTAGGAAACCGTAAAACTCTTGCACAGCAGATTTGGTTTTGTTTTAGTGTGTATGATGTGCTTCGTGTTTGAATAATGTATGAACGGTGCGAGAAGGACACTCATTACTTGAGAATGGGAAGGAGCCTGTTTGTGGATCGGTCTTTTCTGCCAGAGTTGAACCTGCGAGCGTCACACTCCTTGAGTACCTTTTCGTACCTTTTCATCCCATTACCATTCGCGCACATTACGAAACTGCAATCAGGAGTTGCATCGGTGCCATTAGCATGAGCGCATTCATTGTTGCTCGAAATTACAAATCCAATTCGATCGATTGTTTCTTTTTTGTTATATGTAAAATCGGCAACTAGCATTCACCACCGCTAAAAGGCCATCAATTTACACGCTCCAGTTGAGAAAGGAACAGGCTGTGATTGACAGGCGAGACAACTTTACGTTGCCGAGTGGAATCGGTGGATCATCGGGATGTAGAGGGCCGATCATCAGTTCGGTTACATTGTATTTTTGGTACGATTTTTAATGCCTCCGCCAGCCTCCGGGTTGGACAAGTGGGAGGTCCGCTCTTTAGATTGGACAGAGAAATTACGCTGGTGTAGTTGAAATAATCATCAACGGCCCCACAGGGGAACCGCAGGCGACGTTTGTAATCGACGTGAACGTGACTTTTGGCCACATTGTTGGTAGTTGTTTTATCGGTGGGTGATTTAGCAAACCTGGTGCCGTGACCAGGATACACTAAGCGTTGGTGTATCGTTCCATGGTCGTGGTTTTGTTGCTATTGAATAACTAATTGGAGATCTTGGAGCTAGATGGATAGCGTCTTTTTTACGCTATAGAGGGATATGGATACATGTTAGATAGGGATATTCTTGACTTGGTGATATAGTGATCAGTGAGCAGTTCTTCAATAACTCCAATGATTATGAACAGTTGTAGTTATTGTTAGGCGTATTTAGTTCAGAAATTCCTGAAAGTACTCGAGATATTCGTAAGATTTTTGCTAATCTTCATCATTTTTTAAGATTCAAGCATACGTTCAAACTAATACTTTCCTAGAATTTGATGCTCTATGTTAAAAAATAGTTGTTGAAGTTCTCAAATGCAAAAACGAAGTCGTTGTATAATCAAATTTACACCAGAAAAACTCGTTCCGCACCGGTTACAAGCGACGGTGATGAAGGTAAACCGATGCAAGCAACACCAAAGCATGATCCGGTCCAAATTCCGTCCGACCCTTTATGCACAACCTCCCCAATCGACAGCCGGTATGCAAATGCAACCTAACCGGGCGCATCGACGGCACCCGATGAACCGTATCCGTACCGTATATTCCATCCCCCGCTGCTCGACATTACTCACCCGAAGGGATTGGGCCGTTTTTTTCGCTTTTCGCTAGTTGCTTCTTCACCACCAGGTATGCTTGCATGCTCCGGTGACTTTGGGTGGCCAATGAGACGCCCAGGAAGCGTCCCTTTTTATCTTCCCCCTATTCCCCATTTAACGAACAATTGTGCTCGACCACACAATCGAGATCTGTGTTCCAGGAAGAGAGCAGAAAAAAAAGAGTTACCACAACATCCCCCAACAACCCAATGGTGGTGCTGGCAAATAGGGCTTGGGAGATGCGCGCGAAAAAAAAGGGCTCACTAAATGGGGTTTTGAACAAAAAATCAAAGCTAACCGGAGCACTTGGAGACAGGAAAATTACGGTCAGGAAAGCACATGGGAAGCACATTTCTCTCGCTTTCACCCGTGTCTACTAAGCGGGGAGTTCGCTAAATGTCAAACTCATTACTTCGTTTGCGCCCGTGGAACTGTGTGGCGATGTGGTTACTCTTGTTTTGTGTCAACTGGTGTCGGGTTTTTTAAGTCTTGCCCAGCGTTGACAGATGGAACCGTTTCGATGCGCTTCGTTTGACAGCCGCAGTTTTGGGTAGGAAATTTGGCCCGTTTTTTCGACCCCTACGCTGGACGGGATGAAGTTTCGCTTCGTTTTGTCAGAGTGATGCAAAAATTCCGGATGTGCATGCAACGCGTCACCTCACACAAAAGAACTTTGCATCGGGTACGCCATACCGGTGTAGTTGGCACATTTAACTGTCACGTTCCTGTAGGTATCTGATTATGTTTCCATTCGCTGTGCGATCGCTCGAGTTGCAGGGGTGGAAAAACGGTCCGAAATAAAAAAAAAAGACGACCGAACAAGTAAACGAACGATCCATTTTCCAACGATCCTTGGCTGTGGTGACGGGGCGACACGGATCACGTCGCTGCGTTGAGAAGAAAATCGCAATTGCATCCAGCGTCTGGGCCTCCCCTGCAACTGCGGCGTTTGTCAATGTGAACGAAATCAATAAATTTCACGAATGTTGAGTGATTTAAACTGCCTTTGTTTTATGGTTCAGTCGATGCCGGAGCACGGGCGAGTCCGGGGTGGTGCAGGTTGTGGACGCGAGTTGATGGACAGAGATTGAGACCGGTCGGGACGATCGATTTTCGTTTGGTGGTGGGCGCGTTCGGGAAGAGTGCTTATTTTCATGCCAATCGTCAATTATCGTGCCCCATTCCGTGGCCATCCCTTTCCTCACAATCCGGCACATGAAGGGCCGGATTCCGCCATGTTTGGCGAATGCACTCGAAGTCAGAGCAATCAATAAATTGTGAAAATAAGCAATTGGAATTCCTTTCGAAGGAGGAGTTCGTACGAGACTCATGCCTTCTTAAAAATCTTATTTAAGAGAACAATATTTTGCATTGATTTTACAGACTAACTGCATTTGTTATTGAACTCCTAATGAAAGATAGTTGAAAACTGAAAATTATCATTTTGGTATAAACCGAACAGATGCTCAGCAGGATTTTAGGACATGCACAGATGAGGTGTGGTAGGCCCACATTGAGGTTGGAATTATGGATTGGCAGACGAAGGCTCTCGAGCGTGAGCAGTTCAGAAGACTCCTGCAGCAGGTCAAGACCACGTTGTGGCGCCTGATAAGTGAGTAACTAAGCTTGTATACGATATTGAGGGAATTTCTAAAATCCTCCAAACTTTTAGATAAATAAACTGGCACACTTGTCGTCGTCAGCAGACATTTATTTCCGTCTCCATTGCCGAATAACCGTATGGAAATGGCAAAAATTGATTACAACCGTAGAAGTGAACACCAACCGCCTCTCGTTAGCGTTCGTTTCAACTCGTACCCACCTTGAAGTCTCATGTCAATGTGGCGGATCGGTTCGGTGCGGTCTGAAAATCTCCGTGAAATTAGCCATGTGGCCCCATTCTCCCTATCTTGTTGCCTTGGGCAGCATCCGGATGTACAACCTTTAAAGCTCGGCTAGATAAACATGGACACTCTGGGTCGGAATGTCATGCCGTACGATGGAGGACGTTGTTTCCCGTTCGGGCGCGATAGCGAGACCTCGAAATGTGTTCGAAGCTTAGCGGTTTTACTGCGTACAAGATATTAGCGTGCTTACAACGCACTGGATCGATAATAAATGCCGGATGATTTGAGTATTTACAACCATGCTGTTGAGACCTGAAACTGTTCTGTGGTGGTTTGGTGGATGCAGCCCATATCTCGCATCGTTCGCTGGAAATAGGGGCATCATTACCCAAAAGCCGCTTATTGGTCATCAGCCGGAATGGATTTCGATTTCTGTGACCGGCGGCGACATATAGCGTTCGATAGCTGGACGATGTTTTGACAATGCGTCTGCTCACAAACGATCGTACGGAATGAATAGTTGCGGGATGTCTTGTCTAGTGTGGAGGAAACCGCGGCTCGGGTGATTTGTGTGCGCCATCACGAATGCGTCATCGAACAAATCATTCTTAGCGTTGCATCATCATCAGTCGGTTGCTTTCCTAAGAGCCGGTATAAAGCAAAGGGCCGATTAGACGTAAAAATCGGCTTCTTTAATCCGGACGAAATAGTGCGTTGGATCGCGATTGTGGCGTAAAATGGTGTACGGTGGGCACTGCAGTGTGGGCAAAAGCATCGTACAAACATAACACCAGAATCATTCTTCGGCCAACGTGCAATGGGTTTTATGGTACCATGAATGCACCAATAGTCCACGGTCAAGGTATTTTACCCGTTGCAAGGAGAAAGAGAAGAGCCTAACCTCCAAATCGGTTCGCCACGGACTGTCGTTGGGGAGAAGTAATCTCTTAATCCGGTCATTATCGAACTCTGAAACATTCCAAATAAAATACCGATCGGTGATCGCTCGGTACTCGTACAAAGCAGGGGCAAGAGAAAGGTCGGGCAAAAGGGTCTTGCAGCAAAGCAGGGTAGCGGTTATGGTAAAATTGGACGCCCCGTAACAGCCGCACGATGAAAGATCAAACGATCCTGCCTGTGATCGGGGAAGAAGCTGTACGGACCACGTCCGGGAGAATGGCGCGTGTATGGCGGAGGAGCAGGGATAAAATAATAGCAATAAAACCGGGTCGAGACCTGTTGGCCTTTTGGGCCACGGTGTAGACGAGGCGGGTGTCGGAGGTGCGCCGTGTCTGGCGGGTCTTTCTTGTTCCCGTTTTGTTGTTGTTGTTGTTGCTTCAATCACGAAAGTCGGCAGACTGGACCACCCCAATCGAAAGGCTTCCGATCCGTTGGAGGATTAATTCGGAGGTTTTATTTGCCGCGCGCGCACACTCTCGGCTCGGGCGAGTGAGTTTAGAAGTTTGAGAGATGTGGGAGAATTATTGATGGTAGACGTAGCAGCCCCCGTACCGGGACGATCCCTTTCACGATCGTCTAATGCGTGTAGGTTTGTTTCCGGGGTCGACATAAAAGCAAGGAAAAAACACGGAAGAATGTTTCTTCCGAGGGGTTTATTTCTAGCAATGTTTCCTGGTCCTCTTTGGGCGACACAGCACATCCGGATGATGTCCGGGCCTTCTTGACCATAAGGTCAGCAATGGGATGGGAACAAAAATAACCTCACCTAATGTGGGAATGAGTGATCATAAAAGTGAAAATCTTCTCCTGCAGTGATTCTCCGAAAGTTCTCCGAAGCCCAAAGAAATGGGAGACGAGCGAATAAAGGTCGAAGACAGAGACTCGGAAGAACACCGGCAGATCTTTATCCGCGAGTTGGATGCTCGGAACAGTAGGGCTGGTGTTAGCAAAGCAGCTAACCTGCTGGATGGTTTCGTGACAAATTACTACCATCCGGCCAGAATGCCGGGAAACTTCCGAACTCCCCCAAGATTCTTCCCAACCCGGTGAGAATGGTTTGTTCGTTAGAATGATTCAAAACTTCGTTTATTGCTCAGCTCGCCGGGTAATTATCCCCGGGTAAGTTGTGCGCGATTTGTGGCCCGGTTTGATTTGTGGCGCGATCGGATTGCCCAATCTGATCGTGCATCTAAACGGAGCGGAAGTTGTGAGCTCGCATGTCAGAAGTCACCTATTCCAAGGTCGGTGGGACTGTTTGGGAACGGCCAGCGTCTGTGAGACACGCAAAAAAAAAAAACAACCACACGCAACAGATCCTGGGAGTAATAAGACGCAATAATTATTCAATCTAATGCGTGATTCAGCCAAAAGCGTCCGTGAGCATAGTTTTCAAGACCGAGAAGCATACATACAGCTACACACACAAACCAAATTGAATCAGAAAATGTTGCAAGCAGCCAGCACCGAAAGCACCCCCGTGCGCTAATGATGGGTTAATGTTTCCCCGGCTCGATAGACCTCCGTAGACGAGCGCCTCCAATGCCGAATGCCTAATCCGTAGATAATGGTGAAGGATTTGCTAGGTGTGTTGTTGTGTTTTCTGCTTTGTTTTTCGCACAGATTGAAGTTTATTTGGCGGTGTCAGTTTGTATGATAAACTTTAATTTAGTTTCACGGACAGTTTCGTTTTGTTTGGTAGGCGGTACATTCAGATCGCGTTAGCAAAGTGACGGTTCGGTTGATTGTTGAGCTGACGGGAAATTCTCATCAATTCCACAACATTGATGGGGTGAATTGATGGGGTGTGTGCGTGTGTCGTAAGTCTTTTGTTGGTGGCTTTTTTTTGTTTTTTGGCAAGAATATATAACACTTCTCACAGGCCAAGATCGGCAGATTTGATCGCTTGCCGAGGGAAGACATACGCGATCATAAATCCAAATCTCACGGATATGATCATGGTCGGGTGCTATTGGACGATCGTGACAGCCGATTATAGGGTGAAGGAAGATAAAGAACACATAAAGGGAAGCCATATCTACTGGCAGTGTCTGAGAGATTTTCTCACAGCCAAAGTCAACCACCGGGACGTAGTTCCTATGAATGGGAACGAATAGCCATAAAACAATTACTCCGATTTTGGGAGCGTTCGCTTCTTTTCTGCGCTTTTTGGGGGATGAGTTTTGGGATAGGAGTTGCGCGTATGTTATGCAATAATTGGTTTAGATCGTTATCGTAGTTTGGAAGGAAAAGCACACGGAATGTGACGGGCACGCTTGGCTATCTTTCATTCACAATCGTGGCGGGAAGAGGATAATGGCAGGAAAAGTGATTGTGATTGTTTGCCGTCATTTCGTCACTCGCTTTGTGCTGTTTTTTGGTAACTTGAAAGGCAGGAAGTAAAACAGTGTACTGCTCACAATAGACGCTTGCAGAAAATAAGACGCGTCAATGAAATCGTGGCAAGTGTGGTTAAATGCCGGTGCAAATGTTACTTCATTGCTTCACTCAATAAAGCGAAGAATTGCGATCGAGACGATGCTGCTGGTGATTAAAAATAAATGAACCAACTTGCCTTTATCAACCACTTAACTACCTACACCCGGGTAATTGAGTCGACTTTTCTCGTAACTTTATTGCACAAAACCGGACGGTACGCGAACAGCCTCCGACCAAACATTATCCGGAGAATCTTTTCACCCTCTGGTCTGGTGGTGGCACATTAATTTCCTTCCTGCTTTGTGGTTGGGTTCCATTGGCGATAGCGAATAATTGCGCCACTGATGATTTTGTGGCGCTCCGAACCATTGTGCTGTTCGGTGTTGGTGTGTAACATTGTTGCCAACGCCACGCCGGGAGGTTGCCCTTCGGAGAAAGTTGGTCTGCGTTTAGTCCCGGTCCCCAGTTTGACCTCCGGCTCTCCGACACGGTACGTGATTGTGCAGAGCCGTTGTTCTTTTTTGTTTTGTCTGAAGATATCCCCGCAAAAGTTCGTTTAAAGCAACACATGTACGAAGGAGGTTCGTCGCTTATGCGGTCATGGGGGGAAGAATCTTTCGTTTTTAAGATGCGAGAGAACAGTGGAAAAGCGATAAAGAAAAGCGGTCCCGGTGTTGGAATTGCCGCCCGGAATAGGCGGACCTTTGGGGTTCGGGCTAATTTTCTCCCATTATGAGATGCTCTCCATTCGTCTGTGAGTTGAACGGGAAGCTCCGTCAGTAGCTACTCCCGACGGTGTACTAAGGGCTTCTGAGCGGGGAGGTTCTCATAAATGTGGCGACAATTTTACACCAATACCCTCTCTAGACGGAGACGCATCCTAACCAGCACTTGAACTCTGGAAGGTAAACGGTGAAAAGCAAACGGTCCCGAAGATGTATGATATCGAGCTCGAGCAGCAGCGGGAAACGCTACCGAAGGAACGCAAACGCGCCAAACGATCTTTCGCTACCTATTCCAACCATCCACTCGCCACGTCACTGATTGCTGTTTGATAGCGTCGGAATTAATGTTGGCCTTTTTGTCGTAATTATTTTACCTTCCTGTCCGTGACGGTGTGGTTTCGCCCTTGTCGTCGGGGAAGGGCTTCGTTCCCGATTGATGTCTGATGCCCTTCGCGTTCCACTGTAATCGGCATTTTTCGAACATCGGTCCGATCGGACTCTTTCGTCATCGCGGTATCGAGTGCTACTTGCCGAGCGGGCAAGCGTTTGACGCCACTCTACAGTGTTCGCCGATTCGCTTCTCGCCCGGCGGTTGTACGTGCGGTCGCTTTGGTGCTGAAAAATCTTTCATTAATTTCTGTATCAAGCCACACATAAAAGAAGGGGTGAAAGAAGTGACCGCGCTAGCGGCGGCTGATCTTCAGCTGATCGTGTGTCTGGTTGGAAAGTACCACCTGGGAATACCTGTGCGGTGTCCCGAGCTGGACGCGAGGTGTTGTGGTGCGCTGATGACGGTGAGACAACATTGGTAAATCATTATTACTATGATTTGTACTCCGTGCTGTCGTGCTGGCTGCTTCCAGTGAAGGCTGATGAGCCCACTCGGTGAGGGTTTGGTTAACAACACCCTCTGCCGCCCGAAAGGACGATGAAGCAACATCTAGCCGTAGTAGCAAAACGAGAAAAAAAAACGACCGATCTGGAGAGAGATTCTTCGCAAACACCTGGGCAAACATATCTGGTACGGTGTATGGTGAAGATCGCGTCACATTTTTTGCTCCATTCGTTGGCACTTTTTCGCTCCCCGTTCTGTCAACATGGTCCGCGCGCGGTGATAGCGATCCGTGTTTTTATTGTGTCCCGCGAGTCGTGCGAGCACCCTCCTCCGTTCGTATTTATCCGGATCGCGATACGTGGTGAATGACGAGGAACGAGTGAATTAGATTTCTTAAGTGATGTTTTATCCTTTTCTCCGAAGCTTTGGAGCCACTTTTGCTTTGGAGAGCGGACATTCCGCTGGTGGGTTGGAACGCCTGGGGGGGTGTTGGTTTTGAAATTGGATGGAATGTTGTTTCGGTGGTTCAATGTCACGTTCCTTTTGGTCGGCGGGAGGCCTTAAATTGATTTTTTAATGATGTACAGAGGAGGATTATTGGGCGTTTGAAACGATACATTGAACGAATGACAGGTGGAAATAATGACCCCAAAAAGGGTAGTAGCTATTCTAGTCAACTTTGAAGTACTCGATCATCACCCTTGTGTACGGAATTGTAGAGTAATAGTAGAGAATAGTATTTGCTACAACTAATCGGAAATGAGTCCTTTTGTGTCTTTATTCTGCTTCGTCTTGAAGCTAGCGGCGTTATCATCCCCA
This sequence comes from Anopheles moucheti, assembly GCF_943734755.1. Lineage (NCBI taxonomy): Eukaryota > Metazoa > Arthropoda > Insecta > Diptera > Culicidae > Anopheles > Anopheles moucheti. Next base: position 6,576,476 of record NC_069141.1, on the reverse strand, counting down.
TCATCAACGCAGAACCATTCCAGACCCGCTAATGGCATTCTGCTAATGGCATCCAATAGTTCCATTCCCGTTCCTTTGATTGCAACGCATGCTTTCGCTTTCGTTCCCTCCGTGTCCGAGCAGACATTTCGCGACGAGCCACAGCACACCGATGGTTAGCATCCTCCCGCGGCAAGATGCCATTGCCTATGACCGCCTACTGGTTTTCAATTTTCCTAACCGACGAACACGAGCACACCCGCGGAATAGCGGCAGAGCAGTGCTGCGGCGTGCTGGGTTTGCATTCTTTGCCGCCGAGAAATATGTACTCGTAAGATAATGAACAAAACACCACGTCGAGTCGAAAACGATGAAATAAAATATGATAATAATAATAACGAATAACTTGCGGATCGAGTGCGGTGGGAACGGTCGCAGGCTGTGGACATGCCTGCGGTTGATTGCGATCAATGCTCACGAATCACGGGGCCGGTAGGTTAAGGGGTTGCATCGTGAGAGCATGTTGCCGATGAGGGGTGGGATAGGGGAAGGGCCAACATCCGAGCCGATTGAGGAAGATGAGCTCGAGCGAAACACTTCACCGTTGATGTGGGCATCGTGTCTGTCATGTCCCGTCAAGTATGAAGTCTCTGGAGAGCCGAAGATGACACAAGGGTTTCGAGATCGAGCCGAGCGAAATATGAGATATTGACCAGAAGCGTTTGGTTGTGGTTGTGGAAAATGGTGGCCACAAGCGGGCAACAGAGAAGGAGCGGGATGAGTTCGGGTGAAGACTTTCCCAGCATGGCTAGGATCGCCTCACAGGGGCGTCCTCTGCAGGTGAGGTGATGTGCGTTTGCAGCAATCCCAACCCGTGCGACATGCGGGAAGGAAAACCATTGTGAAAGTGTGCGCATTTTCATCCCCATCCCTGCACATCGTGGTGTCATGTTGGCGGGAAAGTTTAAAGGTTGCACGGTATCGAAAGACGGCCGTCCACGCATAGGTGAACGCATCCCGCCGAAGATTGGAATCGGGGTACAGAAAACATTTCGGCGGTTCCTCTTTTGGACCGTCGGAGCAAAAAGAAAGTTCAGACCCGGCGCGCGGTAGCCTTTGGGGGCTGTGTGGTTTTTTTTTTGGCATGGGTCGAGCTTTTTGGGGGACGTTCAGTTCGATAGGTGAATCGTGCTGGAAGCTGCGACCGCGATACCACGTACGATCGAAGTAAACTTGAACCTGAACCGATAGAAATAGCCTGTTTTTCATGGAGTGGAGAAATCAAGAGAGAAAGAGCGCGAGATAAACATGCCGATTTTGGGGGCTCGGGAAGGTGCGTGCGTGTGTGTGTGTGTGTTTCACCTTTCTTTACTCCTCAAACTCCCCCTCCTTAGCAGAGGTTGATGGGACCTGTTTTGGGGTAGTTTTCTGTAGCACCAATCCACTCCGCACGAAAGTGATCGATGAAAGAAGAAATTATGATACGATCAGGTCGAAAGAAAAGGTGCATGATGGTCAGATGGGAGAAAAGAAAATCGCGTTGACAAACCGTGAAAGAAAGAAAGGCTGAAAATAGCTTATCAAAGAAAAAGGAAAAGAAAAGAAAACTATCTAAGAGCAAAAGAGAAGAAAAAAGAAACGAAAAGTAGCATGAAAGAAATGCAAAATGAAAGATAAAAAAGTGCGTGAATGTATCAAACAAAACGAAAAAAAAACACGCACAGGAACACACACACAAAGGCACAAAAACACGGTCAAGCAACATGCGCGGTTGGAAAAATGAAGAGAGAAAGATAATAATAACAGCAGTAAACGAAAAAAGCGCCAAACCGTCCCGAAACTTTGGCTGGCGTTATGAAAGTTGACCGCGAGGTAGGAAAAAGTAGTAGTTGCCTGGTTCGAGAGCCTCTGAATGAACCGAACCGCTTGAACTTCTGTGATCGGGTGTCGGGTTCAGTGAACTTTCTCCCAATGGCAACCGATTGGGCTGGAGGATAGCCAGCTCCTTCCATTGCCCTTGCTGTGCCCGGGAGCATGGCCGGTAGGAGGACGCAGCGCTGTCGCAACGGGATCATTTGTGGATCTGGTGGATGATCTTGCGATCGGCTACTAGAGCACGGCCGTTACCAGTCGTGAGACAACCTGGCCGACTTCCAACCACGAAGGTGGTGTTGCGTTTTGCTGCGGGAAAACCTCGATAGAGCGAAACCGAAGCCGACTGTTGTAATAAATTTCTTCCAAGGAGCGAAGAAAGCAGAAGGCAAGGAACAGCCTCACGAGCTTCACGTGGAAGAGTTGTTCAATGAGACGTCGAGTGGATGCTGTCCTCTAAGCAGCATCCGACCGATTGGAGAAACAAAGCAGAATTTGATGCGCGTATTGGGAGCTGCATCAAATTTATTTTCTTCTCTTCAGTTTGATCACTGCTTCTCTTTCTCTCGCCTGCTTCTTTTGAATACCAAACCCCACGGTCGTGGTGGACGGGTGGAAAAGGGTTTCTAATTCGATGCAGGTCAACGTGGCAGGACGGCAGCACGAAACGCAAACGCAAACGAGAAGAAATGATGGACCACTTAGCGAAGGAAATGGTTAACGGTTTCCCGGCAAAAAAAAATAAATAAAAACCCACACACGGGAAGCAAGAATTGAAGGTTAAATTATCCGTGGACCAGAGGGTTCGGGTTTGCGGGAGGAAGGGAAAACGAGGTCTGGGGTGGAGAAGATGGAGATGGTGGAGAAATATTTTGCAATGCCTTGCATAACATGTCTTTCCCTCCCCGTAGGTGGAGTTATCGAGTTTGGCAATGTTTGACATGGGTTTTTGAAGTTGTTGTTATTAGTCACGGGTTGAAGGGTATCGTTGCAAGCGCCAAGAAGAATTGGAATGAATCTGTTTTCAAGAAAACGGAAAGTATCATTAAGGAGAAGCGAAGAATAAATGTGTTGGGTATTGTAAGTCAAATAATTAAGCCTTATTCTTGATTTAACTTAATCATTTAATTGACAGGTTCCATTATTCTAAACTTCACTAAGGTTTTGACATGGTGAAATTGGGAGTCTTATGCTCAAGAATACATCTCCTGAAGTATATATGTAACGATTTATTAGGTCAGTGAGAGCTATTTGTATCAAGCAGTTAGACAGTCAGTTGTGCTGTCAAACAGTGGGACAATAACATCGCACAGTTAATCAATGTCCAATTAATAACTTATTAATTGTCAGAAATGTAAATCACCAATACACAGCAAGTTCAAGATCATTTATCCTCATTGGGTATTGGAACTCTCCTCCAAAAAACACAACATACTGGAAGCCAATTTTGTCTCAGTAGATAAGGGTCATCATGTAACACATGTGACGCACTGCTAGACTAACTAGAACACATAACCTCATACGCCCTCTTTCTGTGACTTTGGCTTACTCTACACCCGCATGATAGTGCTCCGATGTTGCGGAGTGTATGTAATAAGCTTTCTCCGTTGATCTTTTCCCCTGCTTTTCAGCAGCATGATTTATAGTCGCAGTAAGGCCTTCAACTCCCCTATTCGCGCCACATTTGACGGGCAGCAAAATGGGAAACATTCAATAAATATTGTAACGTGATAAAATAATATGTTTCACACAAGCGCGTGTTTAAATGCATCCGTTTTTCTATAGATCGTTGCCAGTTGCTTCGGACAATCGTACCCCGACGGACGCACCATAAATCATCACCACCGTCTAATCATCTACCGGAGGACCCGATTAAGGGACCGGGGATGTTTCTGCCCGGTGTTCGTGTTTGGTATGCAGTTCACGAAAATTAGTAGCCTCTGCGTCCAGGATCGTGTACACGCGACGCGGTATAAAAGGCAGGTCGGCGATTATTTATGATCTACATCCCCATAAATGTCGCCGCGGTTGACTTTTTGTCACGCATGGCCGGAAACTTGCGCAGTGGAAACTGTTTTATCCCTTAGGGGTGATGGGCTCCTGCTCATTGCCATGTTCGATACGTCTAATCCAAACCCGATCGAACCCGATCCATAAATCAGCGGATGCTGTTGCGAGAGGCGAGAAGAGTGTGTGCGGGAACCTGTTTGCCCAGATAGGACGAGTACAGATGTAGGACGGCATCCGTACCGTGACGTGCGTTGTGCTTCCGTTTGGAAACTGTGTGCGGGCTGTGAAAGTGTAACAATTATCTGTGGATCGTATGCAGATAACTAGCGCACGTTGCAAGGGACATTTGAATACGTTTAGCAAGGAGTGGTAGCTATTGGGAAGACCATGAAGAAACTTTCCTTGGAGATGATCTATTTCTGAGAGGTCTTACAATACCTTACAATTGTAACCGTCAACAGCGTCATCTTTTTTTGTCTCTCGAGTACAATATATCTGGACAACTCAGAACAGATGGTCCACTAAAGCTCTCGAACACTGATCGCGATCCTCGATAACATCGTCAACTCGCCTCCATCGTCGGTACTACCCGGTTTCCCTTTGGGCAAACAACATGAGCCCAACGAAGCAGCTCCTACCGAGAACGGAACCGGCTTTTCTCTTTGGACTTTGGCACGCATATCAACCGTTTCAATGATAACAACTCCGACAGCTTTCTACCTCCGCGTTTTGTGTTGACTAGCGGCAGATATGTCGATAACATCGTCGCTTGTCCCAACGCCAACCCTCGGCAGGTTGCACAGCGCAGCAAACCCAAGGGTGGTTCGGAACAGGTTTTCCTGTTTTGGACCGCGAAAACCCGATTCCACTCGCGCGCTCACCCGCCTCTGGGCAAAGCGGTTCCACAGAAAACAGCTCAAATGCAGTCCGTTTGGCGTTTGGGATTCATGAATGGGAATGGGTATTTTGAGGTCCCGGGGTGTATTGGGGTGAGTGAGTCGGGGATGAGGGGGGCAAAATGCATCAGACATGTGGTGAAAATGTCGGATCTTAAGCGAACACTCACCATTAAGCGAGCACACTCCGAAGGTCGGGACATTTTCAATGCAAATGATTGCGTTCAACGCGGGTTTCACTTCAGCCCCTAAAGGTGGAAGTTAAGAGGGTCGATATCGGTTTTTTTGATGAAAGCTGGAAATCTGGAGGATATATAATTGACGACTCGATGTCACCATGGTTCGATGGGACGTTATTAAAAATGGCTTTTCGCTGATCGAAATGACCCGCCTGCGGATGGGTCTAGTTCGTCCACCGAGGAGCGGATCTACCTTTGGGTCACTTTGAGAGGAAAATTACACTATCGATTAAGGGGTGTCTGCTGTCCAGTGGGACGTTAAAAAAGATGGCCTTGAACGGGTGAAAAAAAAGATGAAAGCTCGCGCCTAGAGAGTGAGGATAATTATAGTACCCTTACGCTCCTCGAGAGCTCGGTGAAATGATGACGGGTTATTACACACTTTGGTCAGGACCCGGTCATTGTTGATTGGAGCCGCAAATGTGTACTATAATCCCCCGTTATCCGTAGGCACTCCGGTGAAGGGTAGATGGAAATGGCTTCAAGGCACACTTGGATTAAGACTTTCAATTACCGGTCGTCTATCATTGGTGGGTCATTGTTTTATGCGATCGAACCCAGTGGTGGAATGTGTCACATTCGAGAAAGTGTAGAATGTCACCACAAATTAAAATAACTCAATCGATCACTGTTGCTGGTGGCTTTCTGTTGGATACCTGTCTATGTTTGAAGGAGTGGCTTTAATGTAGACGAGAAGGACATTTTGTGGTTATTGAAGGCCTCTGGAAGTTTATTGATGTTGTACAAGAATCAAATGTCTAATGTCTCAAGTTAATGCTACTACCAACGGAGTGCAAATAAAAGTAAAAACATCCATTACCAGAAACAGTGTCAGTCGTGATCTTTGGCTAAATCAGAATGGCCTTGCCGGGGTTTTGTCTCGTTGCTTCATCTCCAACTGAACGATCTTGATTGATCGATCAATTCTCGAGCGTGACATTTGCGAGTGATGTACCCAGACAACTTGCGAAAGATTCGAGATCTCAAACGACAACACATTCTGGATCATCAATCACAGCAATTCAGAATGTCATGCAGGAGAATGAACTGACTTGAGGTGCTTTACTTGGACTTTATCTAAATGGTTGATTTAAGATAAAATCACGTACGATTGGTAACGAACGGGGTGAGCGGTGCATGGAGTTACCCGCCCGTGTGTTGCAACTAGAATGTCATGCTGGGGTATTTATTTAAGTGCATTCGCTAGCGCTGAAGCTAATGTGTTAGTACTTTCTCTTAGCCGCATAGTTCCAGCATGCAATACGCGATGTCATTGTTCTAAGGGTGCGGTGTCCGTTGACTTTTGCAACGATGATGATTGGGTTTGGGAAGGAATTCCATGCGAGCGTTACCTAACGTCGAAACAAGATCAGCGTCGGTTGATCTTCAACCGTGTGTCCCGGCTGGAGATGGATTGATCGTGCAAAAAGGAAAGCCACCCTTTTACATCACCGTCCCAGTGTGATGTTGCGTTTGCCAGTGTAAAGTACCGCAAAGTACTCGGGAGGAATCAGCCGAGAGCTGTGCGCCGTTGGCCCAAAGTTCTGGAACCGTTGCAAAACCTAGGAGGAGGACGAGATTTATAGGATTTTATGCGCGACTGCACCGCTTTATTTGCCGAGTGCCGCTTTTGCACTGCACAAAAGGGGACGAATAAAAAGCGACGGATCGAGGTTAATAAACAGAGGAAATTTATAGACCTATCCCAGCACTCGGGGTCCGAGCGTTCCACCGCATTCCCGCCGTTTTCGGAACAGCAAATGAGTGGTTGTGGTTTTGGGTTCGCCCTGCAATGAAGCGTAGTTTTTTGTTTTGTTTTTTTGTGCAAAGTTCTTCCCCTGTTTCAGCTCCACACTGCAACAGGCCTTACAATTGCAGCAGTCTTGGCGCGGGTTTTGTTTGCTTCATCTTCGTCAGCATGTATTAGATGCTGACCTTTTGCCGCTCGGGCGCCTGTGTGCTTGTTTGCTGTGGTCAGACGCATCGACGGTGCATAGCAAATCGTGCCAATCTGTCCGGATTGTTACACTTGGTTGAAGCTGCAGCGTCGTGTCGTGTCAACCTCAGTAGAAGCTGTTAGAGGTGCAATCTTCCGGAACGGAATGCGAGGCTGTGGTCTAGCATGGCTCGGGCGTTAGTGTCCCATTTGCAGTCACACGTGTTGGCCAGCTTCGGATGATGATGGGTCTCATCTCAAACCCCCTCGAACGTGTCCACTGTCATTCTGCTGGTGGAGACTTATGCTTATCTTAAAGCGCCCTTACCCCTCGTAAGAACGAGGTCAACCGGTGTTATTACACGCTTAAACATGTCAGTGTTGCATTGAAACGCATATTTTCTTCCGTTTTCCATTGCCACGCATGGGTTCATTGCGTACAAGGCAGCGGATAAATAAAGAACCCACCCAGGCGCTTATGAAATATGCTTCCAGTAGCAGCACGGGTACGGTTGTAACAGTTTTTATCTTGATTAATGTGTTGTTGATAAGTTTTTTTTTGTGCTGAAGCAAGCCGCTTGCCGGAGGACCGGGTACGGAAAGGGTCGATCGGACAAATTATGCCTGCCAACAATATTGTTACGGGCGTTCAGCGAGACAATGTTTTTGCCCGGACGGTGTATAAACAAGCTGCCGTGCCGCACAAGCTTCAGGCTAGAGAGGTTCGTGCTGTTCTTGATCAGTCATGTCGTTAATAATTTGATAGTGGATCTTGTAATGAAATGAGTGCGATATTTTATCTCTCAACGGAACGGTGTGTATCATGACGAATTTGGTGCGTATCAACGGGAATTATAAATATGTTGCACTGGGTGAAGGTTTTGCAGCTGCTGTTGAATGAAGGAGATGTTTTGAACTGAAAGACTTTCAAGAAGTAATATTTAACAGGTAAAACAGTTAATGTTAATGGTTTCTCCAATATAGTTCGTGGACTTTTTTTCGTTAGGACTAAAGCTTTCAAGGTTCTTGTAGCTGATGTCCTTATGTCTTTTGAAGTTTACTGAAAGCTTGAGATGTATATAATCATCTCAAAATAATCTAAGAATTGGTTAGATCGCTTTGTCTTCTACAAGATATCAAGAATTCTTTTTCTGATATTCTGATATTTAGATGCTCATGAATTATAGTCTGAAGAATAAGCTGTGAATATACGGAAATAGATATGAATGAGCATCGTAAAGATTCAAGATTTCAAACACATTTTTTCAAGGTTCTTGTAACTGATAACCTTACGACTTTTGAAGTTCACCAAAAAGTCTGAGATGTTTATAGGGGTATCTCAAAGTAATCCCAGAATTGATTGGATCACTCTGTCGTCTACCAGATGTTCAGAATTCTATTAAAGGTGTAAATATTCGGTAATAAATACGAATAAACGTTGACCATGTTGAATCACATCTTCTTAGTAGTCTAAAAATAAATCCGCCTCAAAAAGTAGCTTCGTCAAAGAACGAAAAAAGTTTCTGCTTCCAAACATGGACGAAACACAAGTTCAGTACCAAAATCGGATATAACGCTGCGTGTGTGGTTTCCGCCCCGATAAAAGCGCCTCTTGGGAGATAAAACAACAACAACTAGAGAACCAAAAAGATCGTTCATGCGGCACGATTCATTACCGACGCTGGAGTCCCAGGGCTCGGACGGAGCGAAAGGAATATTGCCGAATATCTTCCGAAAGTGCTCCAGAACAACAAGAGCAGCAAAAAAAAGTGGTCCCCGGGCGTTGTGTTACATTCCGGTTTCCGCGGACCATCGGGGACCGAGTTCGCTTGCGAAAACTGTGTTACATTCGCGCGTTCCGATGCCCTTATCCGGTATGGTGCAACCGCTTCCCAGCCAGCCGGGGAACTAATGGGGATGCGTGAGAAGCAATATGGTTGCAGTTTTGTTTGTGTGGCTCGCTGGGCCCCGTGTACCGATGTCGGGTTCCAAAGTGTTTGGGAAGTCATCGTTACGAAAGCGCGCTCACAAGCTCACGGCTTGTAAAACTGGAGCCGAGTTGCGAACGCGAACCGGGAAGACGGCCGTTCTACACACAACATAACTGCGCCGCATACCAACTCCTGGGAAGCGCAAGGAACCACATTTTGGTCGCATTTGGTCAGGTTCAGGTTTATGTTTGAGCGTGTTGTGTTTTTTTGGTGTGTGTTGTGCTTCGCACGCTGCTTCGGGATGTTCCTCCTCCTATACCCTCTGCAGTCTTCGCTCCAAGAAGGCGAAACGTCCATGAAGATCTCTTCGGGCGCGATCGTGCCGTTTGCCAGCACAAGCATGCTCCAAACGAATTATGTTGGGGAGCAGCATACACTGTTGGATGGAAGAGCGAGATAAAAAAGCGCACCCCCTGGTTGAAGATGCTTGTGTGAGTGTACGCGACCCCATGGCAAAGCACGGCATTTTCGCGAAACCACAACAAACTTGGTCTCCCGGGTTGGGGCATCAGGCACCGGGTTCTGCAGGCCCTTTTTTCGTCCAGGGCGTGCGTGAATGTGTGTGTGTGTTGGAGAAGGGCTCCCCATCGTCGCCACGTTTGTAGCGTTTTAAAGTACACGCTTGTCGGTCGGGCCCGGTGTGTTTGTGAGCTTGTCGTCATCGATGTCGACGGAGATGCTGCCCTGTCGAAAGTAGCATTGAGGGGAACCTGATTTGGCCCTGCCGCAATCGTTCTTCCTGCTGTCTGCTGTTCTTGTTACAAAGCGCGCCAAGACCGGTTCCCGAATGAAGTACACCACTGCCCTTCCGTCCGTACCCGAGCCCAGCCCCACTGGGGGAAGACTTGTTGAGTCCATCCAGCGTTCGCCACATGAGCAGCATAGTCGCGGTTTCGTTTGCCGGTTATGTTGCCGCATACCATGAACGCTCCCCAAAGCGCGCCTCGTTTGGTGGTTCAGCTCAGCAAATGTGTGTGTGCGTGTTGGGTTTTTTTTTCGTGTCCGTTGAATTTGGAGACTTCTCTGGGGTCGATCCTGGGGATGTCTTTGAATAGTGGTCCGGCCGGTGGGACAGTTTTTGCCTAGTTGCGGCAAATAAATCGTATCAGATGAAGACGTTCTTTGAGGTGGAAAGGGCGGAGAAGGAGGAAGGAGAGTAGCAGGGAGCTCCCAACACTCCCTCCATATGAGCGGGCGGTGTTTTAGGAGGTACTTTCGATTCAGTTTAAAGTCGTAACGAACTTGTTTTTGAAGTGGTAGTGCTGTGAAGCCAAGCTTTCGGAAAGCGGGGTTTTTTTTTCGGGCCGCGTTTTTTGTTCCTCCATTTAGATATCGAGATTGTACTTATCGAAGAGTACGATAAAGCATGTCTGCGAGGAAAAACAGGAACTCCCAACACAACACGATTGCGCTTGAAACATGATCCAATGTACTCTTGCACCTCGCACCTCGCACATTCCGAATCCGAGCGCGCTGCAGGTGGATTGACACCAACCGCCCCAACATGCCGGTTACACACGCTTCCCAACTCACCGTTTCTCTTTTCGCTTGTTTTTCGTTTCCATTTTTCAAAATTTAGGCTTCTCCAGCGGGTACCTGCGCCAACGGTCAACAACGGCATACTGTGTTCCCCTTCACGTTCGTTTATCGTTTCGCGAAACTTCAACGCCAACTCCACGCGGGAGGACCACGAGGACCAACCGTCCCGTGCCCGTGCTTCGTACACAGTGCCGCATCACGGTGGTCTCGGCGAGGAGTCGAAAATTCAAACCGAACCACACCGATCAGTGATCGACAAACGATCGTCGCAGACGGACCACCGCGAACCGTGCGCTGAACCGCTCGCGCCCAGGAAGGACCTCCCGGTCTTCGGTGTTTCCCGGCGCCCTGTTCGGTTGTTGGGGCCTCGGATACGCCTCTGAGCCCGGAGTGCGTGTGTTAGATAGTGATAGTGAAATAAAACACGAAAAAGCTCGTTTATGTTCCCGCGTTCCGTGGCTGTTATCGGGCGGCCGGTGAATGTTTCTGTCTAGACCGTGGCGTAGAAGCACGACAGGTATTAACAGTGCCGATAGGATAGCCGGTCCGTTGTGTGCCGCTCGAAAAGGGTGATGATAAGGAAGCTGTCTGCTGGGTTCGAAGTCGCGGTGACTCGGGCTTAAGGAACGTGAGACCTGCCGATGACAATGTTTGGTGCGGTTGCGAAGGATGGTGATGCTGGTCATCGGTACTGCGTGTGTTCCGATGGTGTCGCTGGTAAAGGTCCCGTGTGCCGAGTGTCGTCCGGTAGCAGTGCGGTGTGATATCTGAGAGGTGTATAGTGTGTTCGCCCCACAAGGCGAAGTGTTTTGGTGATTGAAAACCCCACATTCCCGCCTGTCCCGTCAGACGTGATAGTGTGCCGGTCGAATATTGTGGAAAATTGTGGTTTTTCGAGCGTTGCGTTTTGAGTGCATCCGTTAGCGGGAGAAATAAGAGTGCGCATCCTAGTGCAGACAGTGGAGTGGTTTTATCGGAAATTGTGTCTGCAGATAGTGCGTACAAGGTTCGTACTCAGCTAGCACGCATTCTTGAGCTGTGGTCGGAGCCGTTATCGCTACCGTCTGAAGTGGTCTGTTTTACGAGAATATTAGTCAGGAATAGGAAGTCTGCACGATTTCCTGGAAGTGAAGGTATAGGAGGGAAAGCGAAACAGCGATAGTGGCGTAGAGTGTTTTCAGGTACTATCGTGGAACCGGCGCTGAAGAACCATTAAACGGAGGCTTAGAGTCGTTGTGACGTAGCTTCGTTTACACGTGCATACACACACACCCATCAAATCATCATTTCCTTGCCAGCCCACAGTTTCTTCTCCCGTCGTCATGACAACGAATACTAGCAACCTGAAGCTATCTGGAAATATAATAGGTCTGACAGGCAAACAATCACAACCGCACACCCAACAGCAGCAGCAGCAGCAGTTACAGCAGCAGCAGCAACAGCACCAACACCAGCTACAGCAGCATCATCTTCAGCAGCAGTTGCAGAAACAGAAACTTAAGCATCACCTTCAACAGCAGCAGCAACAACAACTCCAGCAAGGTTCGGTGGTGACCACCACACTATCGAACGGAGTCGGCCATCATCCCGGCGGTGGCGTGTTTACGTCCGCCCTCAATGGTGGCGGACTCGTGAAACCTTCTGGTGGACTGACCGGGGGTAGTGGAATCCCCCAGCAAACTGCAACCGGAACAGCCGGCGTTCCGGGGCAGGCACCGGGTAGCCACATTCCACCCCGCTATCAACCACCGCCCCATCCACCGGGTGGCATCCTTAAGAACGGTTACACGAACGGCCATCTGAAAGCGGCATACCAACGTCCGGACGGGGCACAAAACGGTGGACTTGCGTACAACGGCACCAAGGGGTACGTGGGCGAAAACGTGAAGCGACCGCCGAATCCTTCCCGCCTGCTGGCACCCCGTCAGCACATCCGTTTTTCGAATCTACCTCCACTGGTGAACGGTGGTCCTGCGGCCGTTAGTCAGCCGACCCAATCGCACCAGGCTGCGATCGCTGCCCATCATCAGCAGCAACAGATCCAAACGCTTCACCACCTGCCGCCGGCACCGCACGCACGCCTCAGCTCGGAATCGTCGTCCGAGGACCAGACGACCAGCTCGACGCGATCGTTACAGGCACATCTGGCCCACGCGAAGGCATCGGCGGTAAGCGGATCGTCCAACGCCACGCAACAACCTGCCACCGTACCGAACGGACCATCCGCCGGTCACATTCATCACACGAAAGCGATAGTGCATCAAAGTAGTCAACCCAACCCCAGTATCAACTCGAACGGAACGAGCACCTCCAGTGGGCCGGGGCATCTAAAACCTCCACAGCAGTCACATCTACCTACTGCTACCGGTGTACAACATCATCAGCAGCAGCAACAACAACAACAGCCTCATCCGGTTCACACACTCCAGCATCCGTCCCAGTCACAGCAGCAATCAGCACAGCAGCAAAACCAGGAGATGCTAAAGTTCGTTCGGAAAGCGGAGTCCGAAACCTCCTCCACACCGACCTCGTCTAGCGGAGGAGGAGGTGGTGGAGGTGGACGCATCTCGGCACTGGAGCAGAATCGACATTTCCAGGTGAGCTAGTGCAAAATTATGTTAGACGTATCTACCAATCGTACCAATATATCCACCTTATATCCGGAATTGGAGACAGGTTGAGGAATCTTGAATATCTGAGGTATCTCCAGCCAGTCTGACTGGGTGAAGAACTTTCCACAAGCGGGGCTCTCCGGAGCTAATGGGATTGCAAGCGAGTATGTGAGTCCCAACGCTCACTGCATGTGCTCTGTATGGGAAACCTGTTTTCGCAATGCCCGGTGGGCAGCTTCTCCCTGCCTTCAGGAGGAGTTCCAGCCGATCGTCCAGCCGAAACAGCACGCCCAGCGTTCCAAACCCAAACGAAGGAGAAAGTTTTTGACCTTTTCCTACGTTGTTTCCTCCCTTGGGTTGGGTTGGATCCGATCGGTGCCTCTTATTTGGAGCCTGGCTATTTCGAACGCCCGGAGCTGGGCGCCTAAAGGCGATAGCGAACGGTCCCGTGTTGGCATGTTGTAGGTAACTGGTTCGAAAGTTGTTTCCCGGCTACGTTTATCAGTTGATAAAATTTCACCCGAAAAATGTCCCCGTCGTCGTTATTTTCTTCCATCCCATTCGTTCTCTCGCACTATTGCGATGCGATTTCCCTGCGATCGAGTATCTCCAAACGGCAGGTGTACGATTTGGGAAGATTTTCTTCCGACCTAACAAACGATCGTACACCTCAAAGGTGCCGTACTCTCTCCATTGGCTGAGATGGAGGCGGCATAACTCGTTTTAAAGATCCACCCATCCGAATGCGTGTGTCTGTGCACCGTTTTGAATGGCATACAAACGTAAAAAAAGGAAAGTTATCTTCCAACACGATCTCCACCACCCATCTGCCAGCCATTCGTTGTCATTTGTGGAGGTTAGTTTTTATTTGTCACCGCAGAGTCATCGCTGTGTTTTGATTCTTCGGTCGCTTTTGCGATCTCCCGCGAGTCAGCAAACAATTTGTCAATTCGATACGGATGGTTTCTGGTGCGATGGAGTCACGGATTAAGCATCTCGCTCCATTATGGGGACACACCGACTGGATTGGGCATCCTGCAACGAGTTTGCTCCCATTGTAGCCCCTTCCAGCCACCAGTTTGACTTTCGCCAACGTCAACAATGTTGTGTCCCATTCGCCGCCCATATAGAAGGTTGATTATGATGAATGAGTTTTGCTTTGAGGAAGGTGATTGCGATTAGTGAAGCCGACCAACAAGACCCGCAATCGGAACGGCAATGGATTACAATCATGTGTACTGTGACAGCACAAATTGTTCCCGGGTTTAGAGGCGTGTTGCCGCTGTTGAGGTGGAAATTTTCTCCAACAATGCCTGCGCATACCTTTGGGTAATTCATTTGGTGCTGGATTTACTTTGTTGTGGAATGGTTTTGGTTGTTGTTAGGCGTTTGTTTTCTTTCGCGTTGAAGAGTTGAAAAGGTCTCGGAGGAGAAATTTCATAATCAAACGTCACACACGAACCCATCAACGTTGCATTGTTCACACTTTCCCAGACCCGAAAGTGGTTGTTTGGAAAGGTTTGATAATGATACGCAAAATTGGAAACCTTTTACGCATGTGACATTCCTCTTTGCGCAGCAAAACCAACACACTGTGAGAAACGTATCGACAAGTCCCTTTTCCGCTGCCATTCCGAAAAGGTCATCGCTTTCTCGCTTCTTTTTCCGAAGTATCGGTTGCTGGTTGGGGCTCAGCCATTTGCACGATTATTTCATTAAGTCGAAAAAAATTACCCTTAATCAGCGCGCCTTCCACCTTTCCACCCGCTGCACCCGCTTGGGCAGCTTCCGACAAGGGCCGTTTTCACCTGTTGCCGGGCCCGTCGATACGTGGCATTCCATGCGCGGGCCCGGCGATCGGTGGCCGATCGAGGTGGGGCAATAAAAACAAATGATTCTACTTTGTAGCAGCACTGCTGCGCGCACTGCACGAGATCGCTGCATTTGCGTTTGATGATGATGATGATGCGTGTGTGTGTGTGTGTGTTTAAGGTGGAAATGGGAAGGAAGAAAACGCGCAGTTTCTTGTTGTTTTCCGCAGTGTGTGTGTGTGTGTGTTTTTTGTTGTTGTTTTGGGTTTTGCTTTGCTGATTGCTTTTTGGCTTGCGGATTCGGGCTTTGGGGCATGCATACATATTCTCTCGTGCTGTTGTACCGGGCAATCATATTGCTCCGTTAGGTTAATTTCATTCGGCATTATTATGCGCTGTACACCATGTGCTACGGTTGTGTGAGTAAAACGATGAGCAGTATGAATGGAAATAGCTTGCGCGGTTTCTGTACACGAGCGAGAAAAACTAAGTAAAGAATTTTCGGTCCAGGCTTCCAGTGCTTTCTTTCTTAAAACCATCAACATTGAGGAAAGGGAGCGAGAAGACCTCTTGATATCTTTATTTCATATAATTTATCGTGTGTTTTAAATCACCTAAATTGGCTGGATACTAACTGCTGTTAAATAGTATCCATTTACGTTGCTACTGTGCCAATTCACACGGTTTCCGGCTAACAGGCCAACAAACCTCCAAAATGCAAAATAAAACTCATTTATCTTTAAATCACTGAAACACACCGTTCGTTCAATAATAAAACTACCGGAAGGTAGAAAAGGCAATAAAAATGTTCATGCCCAAAGTGTGGTTCAAACAAAAAAAAAACGGATCAGCAGAAGTTGCAGGGCATTCGAAGGTTTACTGTGTTCGCTCTGTTGCGTATAATTTTTATTTCCCATTCTCAAAAACCAAGGGACGTGATGGCGTACTGCTTCGACACAAAAAGTGAGAGTGCGCAAGCTAGTCTAATCGGGCCCAATTTATCTTTTCCCTTGCTAATAATGAAAGCGACAGGTAATAATAAAAAGGGAGGACGTAAAACTACACAGATACACATCCGTTTGTGCATAAACGTACGAAAACATATTATTTCCGGACGTTTGAGTTCGTTTCCTTTTCGGTAGCAATAGCACATCCATGGAACACCTTGCGCCTAAGAATGAAGCGTTCCTCCCATACCGTACTGGACGTGTGGTCGCGTGTATGGCCACCCGGCCACTTGGTTCTGTATGACCGGAACCAGCTGGGTGCGCTTCACTTTAAATGCTTTTCGTTGTTCATCTGCTGCCGGTGCTGCTGGTGGATGTGCGGGCACATCATCAAACGGACGGCGCAATCTGTTGTTTATGACGTATGATGGTTCCGATTTTGGTTTCAGTGCGGAGTAACAAAAAAAAAAAAAACGCAACGAAAGAAAAAAAAAGGTTTCCTTCCCAACAGCAAGGTTCGTCGCTTATGCTCAAGTCTTTCGTACGAACATCGGTTTGCCCGGATTGGCCCCATCTGTTGGCAGTTGGGTTTGGGTTTTTTTTTTTTGGTGTGCAATTGCGAGTGTTAACTGGTGGTCAGTGGAAACCTTTAATGAAATTTCAATTACTCGTTTCGGTGGCATCTCGCCTTCCCATCACCGTCTAATTGCATCCGAATGGTTTCGGGGCGAGTGTTGTATGGCTTCGGTTTGTTTTCTTCCTCGCGTGTGTGCCTTTTGCTGCGTATATTCCACCGGCTAAAGCCAACTTCACGGTCAAGCTCGGGCCCGGATCGGATTGCATGTTCAGTGTGTCTGTTTTCCAAGCCCATTCCCAGCCAAACTTCGACGCCAAGATTAAGCAGTTTTGGTGAGTGCTTTTTTCATCGTTGTTGCTTCACTCTCATCTCTGCGTCTCTGTTACGCTTTTTTCTTTGTCAGTTTTTCCACGCACACAATCCGGTGCACAGGGAACACGCATGCCCATTCCACTTCGCACCCGTTTATTAGCAATTGCGGAAAAACGAAATTCCGTGCGGCGCAATCCGGTTAGCCTAATGATCGCCTCCGCTCACAAAAGGGTCGCCAAAGGTTGGCTGGGAACTTTTCGACGTCGTTTGCGTTTTGCGGTGCGTGGTTTTGTGCGTCGTTTTTGTGTTTTTGTTGTTGTTGTCTTATGCCGAATGGTTCCTTTCGAAAAAATTTCCCTATCCCTCCCATTTCCCACCCCCCGTCCCAGTCCCTCGTTTGAAAGGGTTGGAAGCGGATGCAACGGGGATGCCTAGCCTCGATAAATCTGAGCATTATCTTAATTTTTGTCCGTCGTTTCGGGTTTGACCGAGCATAATGACCAAAATTATGACGCACCCGAGCGGATTGTTTGGGGCTTGGGGTTTTTTTTCTCCAAACCTTGGTGTGGAAGATCGCAACCTCGCCACATTCACATGGCCAATCGTTAGCGTGTAGTAAACTGTGTCGCTTCCTCTAGGTGTGTGGACCTTGGACACAAAATTGGCCAGCCCGTGAGTGTGGTTTCCTTTCGCAGACGTGGAAGTGGTGTTGGAATGTGGTGCGCGAGTTCGTTGGCAGAAAATTACCATTACTCGTTTGTGCCCCGCATGGCTCACACCTTACCAATTTAAGCAAATACAGAACTAAAACATGAATGCAAAAAATCAACAAAACACGAAACATGCTAAATAAAACATAACCAGAGACACACCGGTGTTTGTTGCTAGTGAGAGATAATAATAAAGTAAAGTAAAGTCATAACAACAACATCTTTAATTGCATTAACAAACATGCAATGCAAACGCTTAGTGCTGCTCCGTTGTTTCGTTTCTCACTAGCGCCCGCTGTGTCCCGGCGGTGTTTGCTGAGTTTGTTGAGTTGCTCGAATCACGCCATACGCAAATAAACATTGTTTACGCATGCTGCGGTTGTGGCAATTTCGTCATTTCAGCGGTGCGTTAAATAAACGATCACACAGATACGCGAGTGAGCAGTACGGTGCGGCTAAGAATTGCGAAGCCATTGTGCTTGGTTTGGGTTATACTGTCGGTTTGATTACACCACGGTACGATGGGAGGCAGTCCCACGCATATAAAACACGATGGGTCAACAGAAAATGGCTCAACCGAAATCAGTGTGGCGTACTTGGCGCGATACTGAAGCCCAACCCAGACCCGGAGTGCTTGTGAGATGAGATTTATGCCGGGCAGGCATAAATTAGCATGTAGTTTTGTTCCCAATTTGAATGAAAATTGGGTGTAACACGCAACCCCCGTAGTTGCTGTGGCATTTAGCGGTGTTTGTTCGGTTTGGTTCGCACGAACATTTCGAAAGTAATTTAAGTTACAGGAGCATTAGTGCAAGTCGCTTATCGCACTCTGTTTTCTTAGGATATATGCTGCTGGGGTACAGCCGGTGACACTTTGTGTGATAGACGAAATCTCTAGCTCTGAGACCATCAGTCAGTTACAATGGCTTTCTCTGAGGTTTACTGTTGTACTGGTTAGTGTTGTATGGTCTCTGGTAGTGTTGTGCTAAAAGAATCTTCAAATCGTGCATTTATATGATTTTTTTTAATGATAAAATAGGTGAGTTTTCATATGAAAATAAGTTTCATATGACTTCTGAGAATTTGTGAAGCTTCATGAATCCTCAAAGATCCGCGAATCTCTCGAGAATATGATTTTAGGATAATTTTAAAACTTTTTCGAGTTGAGGCTTTTAAGATTGATGTTTCGCTCAGAGATCAGAGATTCAGATTCTTTCATTCAGTTCAATGAGAATCGAATCAGATTCACCTGAAACTAGGCCGTGGTGTTTTCAAACTTGTGAAGAAAACACAGCTATTTCATTCCAATGATTTATACCCTAACCCTAACACCGAAAAAGGACAAATCAAGAGAAAAAGCCCAACATCAACATCTGTGCAGGAGAATGTATTTCTTTCATTAATGCTCGGCATGTTTCATAACCCCAATCTGATAGTGTCAGCAACACTGTTCCGCTGAGCGACTGTTTATTACTCGTCCAATCAATTTATGAGCAGGAAATCGAATTATACACCCACGCGACGGGTTCTAGCCGTGGCGTTGTGTAGCGAACAAATGGTTCCATTTCGTAATCTATTGCTACGTGAGCACGAGAGCAACGCGATGGATCGGCTGGGCACGTCTAGCACACTCCCTATTTCGGGCAGTTTAATTTTTCCCCGTTCCGTGTGCTCCGTCTCCGGTCGAAGATTGGATCGTTAATCAGCGTAAGTGTAACGATCGCCCACGGGTTCTAGTTGCCGAATTTACGCTGTTGATCTAGGCTGATGGGCCGGTTGTGATTCTCGTCTCGCCTCTTTTCTATTTGGTGACAATAATCACTACCAGTGCTTGGGCGTTTGATGGAGGCTGCAAACCCGGGCTGGATTGAAGGATCGTGAGGATTTGACTGTTGATTAGAGTACACTGGTGTGTAGTTCCAGCATGAAACACGCGTGATTGGGCGGGTGAGTCATGTCGTAAAGGCCTAACGAACCAAACCTCAACCACAGCCAACGCAAATGGAGCGCGCGTGCGCGAGGGTTGGGCGTCGAGATTCCTGTTCGTCAAGCTATCATCATAGCCCGTGATACATTCCAGATAGGGCACCGTTGAGTTCACTCGATCGGTCCCTTTAAGTTATGAAGGTACAGCGAGAGTGAAAAACGTTTGCAAAGAAATCGCAAACAGCACACGCGTTTCTTGCGAATAAACGCCTCCTCGGCTCACTTTTCGGACGTGGGGCGATCAATTTACGATCGCATATAAATGCACATGCGTGACATTTCACCCACTTTGTTTCCGTCCTCTCTTCCCTTCTCCACCTCCAGCCGTTCTTCTGGGAAGCCGTTTTCATACGCCGGCAATCATACGCGAAACGCGGCATAAACAAAACATAATTCATTCATCAGATTCCCATCGTCCAAAATCGCCGAACCGTGTCGGCGCAACCGACCGAAAACCGGCGCAGTTTGCATTTTGCAGCGCAGTGCCGGGTTGTCCGGTGCAGCCCACCAATTCTGTGGGAAGAAGTTCTGGCCAGTTGGAGGCGTTCTGGGTGGGTTTGCACGCTGCAAGGCTCCAGTTTCGAACCGAACCTTTGGTGAAAGTGTACACGTCTGCAAGCGAACGAGGTCGGCTGACGGAATAGGGCGGTTTGCAAAGCGAGGTGTGGTGCTTGTATGTGCAATAAAGGTTGCAATCTAGAACGAGATCTCTGGGTGTGTTATAGAGGAGCGATGGTTTTTTTTCATTTAATTATACCACTGCCATACCCATCCGGGGAGTTGTGGAACGATGTGAAAAGTCGGCCCAGTTCCGGTTGGGACAACGGAGCAGTAGAACGTCTCGCGCCGAGGAAAGTGAGACCTTTTCCCGCAATTATTACAAATGTATTCAAATCACGTCATCAGCATGAGAATCCGACATGCTTGAAGAGATTCTGAGGCAGCTTTCATCATGTAATTCTCTTTTTCCTCCACGAGGAGCACTGGTCTTTTCAACGGCGAATGTGCATTACCCATCGCTGCCTCTTTATAGCGCCCTCTGGCGAAGAAGAAATGGAAAGTGTTCTGTCGTAGAGGGTGAAATCTTGAGTACGAGACAGGGATCCATCTTTTGCCGGAGCGCTGGGTTAAGGGTCATCCGAGAAGGACGTACATACAATTACACCTATAATTACATGTTCGGCTGAGCCTGATGGATAGGCCGGTTGTGCAATGCGAATGACTTTAAAGTCCATGCCTGCACGGGGGCCAGTTTCCTCGTACAAGGGAAAGACGGCAAGATTTTACGACCACCATTTCCCCGAGGGCGACTTGCGGAATTGAGTTACGTGCAGTAGTTCGCTTTATGGATGTCATTTCGCTTGTCAGTAAGTCGTATGGGCAGCAGGAATGGAGAGTTTTATTGGTGACGTATTTATTACCCACTCGGCTCGGCTTAAGCCATCAGACTTTTTAAACTGATCACTTATTGTTTAAAGATCTTGTAAACCGCGTTGTAAACGCACAAATAGCCTGTTGTTAAATGGAGAGTTAGGTAAACGTCAGTGTTTTGTGTTGTTTGTTGGAGCATTTTACACGTGGCATCATAAACAGAATTTCGCAGTTGTTACGCAAAGAAAGTGAGAAATCGATCATAAAACATACTTCTCGCTGCATCGTGCAAAATTACTGTAGGCCCCAGCACAAGTTCAATAAACTTTTTATGGCCGATGTGAGGAACGTTACGAGTTCGAGTCGAAGGGGTCATACCAAGTACTCCACTTGCAACAGGTTTCTCCAAGAACGATGTGCCAGAAGTCGTTGGGGATTGGGGTTGCTCCTTTTTTTTTTATACGCGGTGAAGCAGACGTCGAAATATCGGTGACCCGTTTCACAACACCACAGGTGTGTGTGTGTTTCTTCTTGGCGTTTCCCGTCGCGCACCGAAGACAGGTGAAGCATTCTTTCCGTTCGGCGCTGTTCGGGACGCATTCCCTGTTTTCCTCGCAAACGCTACACACTGGCAGATGATCGATCGTGGGCAACATAGTCGGTGGTGCTGTAAATACGGCTCCGTCAGGGTCAGTCTCCTGTTCGATCGATCTTTCTTCCCCGTGCTTCGCACTCAAACTCTCTCCTTTGGTGGCTGGCAGCTGGCTCACCCTTGCAGCGTATTGCAGATTATGGCAAATATTTACCAGCACCAGGGTGTTGCACTGCCAACTCCAATCAAACATCGCCAACAATGTGTTCATTCATGTTCTGATGGTTGGCGTTGGTTAATAACTTGCTGTTGTCCGGAGTTGTCATGTGGGAGCTTTAACATGCTGGTAATTTGTTGTGCAATTTCTGCTCAACGTCCAGCAGAAGTAGTGCGTGCAGTTAGTGCTTGGCGAGATCTCACGCGTTACACGGAGATTGATTAAGTGATCGAATACACGTATAAAAGCAAATTCCCATTTGCCCATGTCCGGAAGAAATGATCAGCAAATCCAACTACATGGTTTTAGCGGGCGGTGTTGTCTACTTCCGATCCGAAATTGATCGATAATTGGTTGTGTTTCCGTTAGTTGGGTGACTCTCACAAGAAGGTTGGGAACCGTTTGGGGGAACACGGTGAAGATGTACAAATGGTGCAAAATTGCATTTCCAGGATGCAAAGCGTTGTTGCGAAATGGTCAAAATGCGAGAGCGTTGCGACTTAAACGGTTACAGTTTTGGACTTGCTTGAGATGATTACCATCATCAAACTCATCATCATCATTAGTGTCCATTATTCAATGAAGTGTGTGTGAGGCGCAGAGAGACGTCCCGCATGTTGCGGGAGGCATTCAAATGTGGAAGATTGTTCAAGGCGTTGAAATGCACGCTGTAATGACAGGTCGGTCTCATTAAACGAAGTGACGACTTCACTTCCAAACAATTTTGGAACCAAGCAGAGCAGCGTAGAAACGTTTTCCCAAGCCAGCGCGGAATGATTTTTCATACCCGACATTGACTTTGAACCATTTTATCATCATTATCCGGTGACTTCGAATTTGTTTTAATCCTGAACCTCAGAGAGGGGTTTTTTGTCTGTTTGCTGAGGATGTCGGATCGGTGGTGCAAAAGGGTCTGGTTTTTGTGAAGGCATTAGAGCGCTCGGGGTATAAGTATAACAAATTGTCCTGCGCTTTTTGAGCGCGAAGGAAGTATGATTAATGGGTGGTGAGCGCGCTGTGCACGCTGTGTACCGACCGACCGACAGCTGAACCGTTTCGGACGGGAGTTACTGACAAATCGGGTGGATAAGCAAAGAAGATCACATTAAAAAATGACCCACATGCGATCGCGAGCTGAATACAAAGAAAGGGATCCAGCTTCCCATCGCACACGGTTCTGGGGGAAAGAGTCGGGAAGGTTTTTACATTGTTGTGTGTGCGTGTGCGTCTGACTTTGGGACGTGGCTGGACGCACCAAACGGATGAGCATGCATGAGTTCGGCTATTGGGAAGCTGCGCCAAACCGTATGCATGAGATGTTGCGGCTCTGGACGTCTTCAAATTTCAGTTCCCACGACCCAATCTCTCAGCGGCTTTCGGGTGAAGTGAGAAGTGGCATGAGCCGGTGTGCGACGGAACCACTGACTGAAGCGACAAAAAGCCTGCATGTCCGAAGGTTCGAACGAAGAAACCGTGTGCAGGGCTGCAAAACATGTGTAACCGTTCGGCCGATGCGTGTGTGCGGGAGACGCAGAACGATGCGGCATTCCATCTCGGTGGTGAAGCCGGACGCTGCCAAGTGCCGCCGGCCTTCAACCGGACGCATTCGTTATTAGAAGCCAACTTCCTCGGGCTTCCACAGGGGACGGCCGGTCGTACACTTAATTAACTGACACCATCGCCACCATCTCTTCACCCGGGCGCCCATTGCACAAACCGTAGGGCAAAACGGGGCCTACATGCAACGGGTCGTGGGTACTTCCGGAAGCGCACCGGGTGGCTACCGGGAGTTCGATTGGATTTATGAGACCGCAACACCGGAGCCACCGTACCGCTGATTGATTCGCCTGAGAAACAAAAGCAAGCAAACACACACCAGACTGGTTCGCCAAGAATCGGTCACGGTTGATGACGGGCGCATCAGGTTTCTGGGCGAACGTTGCATGGTGGACCCTCGCTCCTCGCCGTTGGACGACTTTTAATCTCTTCATCTTCATGATGATGGAGGACACCACGTCCCGCTGCCCGCCTTCCCATCCGGTCGTCGGGGTGTTTATGACGGGTTTGAGCTAATCAGCGGTTACACCGCAACCAGAAGCCAACCAGCGTGCTGCGAAGTGGGTCAAGCGGCAGGGTGACCCAACCGGGGACGGTTAATCTTTGCGCTGTGGGTATTGGAATTCGCTACGCGTGTTGGGGGTGGTTGTTCTTTTAAGCAGGATCACCGACACCGCAGGATGTTGGTATTAGGTTTTTGTTGTTATGCTGCGTGGATGATATGTTTATAAGATTGGAAGTGATTATTTTCCTGTGAAGTGAGCTGGGTGACTCTCGAGCTAATCCGTGTGGAGAAAGTCATGAGGGGAGGGAAACTCTCGCGATTTAAATTCTGGGAGGTGGATAGTTGATTGAGACTTGTTGATGAGTGTCGCAAGGTATCTTCATTCCGTATCTAATGTTAGTTGATTGTTCCAATTGTTACTTGGTGGTAGTTCCAGCAGTGTCTACGTTTAAAATTAAACCTAGACATCGAGTATTTCATCACGATTTCAACGCGGATCTCGCTTACGATTGTTTATCAACAATTGCAACACATCATCCGTGTACATTAAACACCCGTAAATGCCCCCGTGCTCATAAACCCGAGGTAGCAATGTGTGAAACGTATCGCGTGGTTGATACGGTTGGAAAAGGGATAGGATAAATAAAAAGGCCATAAATAGAATGTACAATCAAACTAATGACCCAATTTCGACACTCCTGCACTGCTCGCTGCTCCACTGTCCAGAATGATGCGCCTGTACCGTTTCGTTCAACACTTCGAGAAAGTCTCGGCGAGACATCCTGTGCGGTGCGATGTGTAACCCGAGAAAGAGATAATCATCAATTCCAAACCGACCAACCACTCATCTTTGGCTTAAGCCTGGGAAGATGCAGCACACACGCCCGCGATCAAGAGCGATTCTTTGATCTTGCCACGAGCGGTCCCTGCGTTTTTTTTTCGGGATATTCTGAATCGGATTCCAGATCTAAAGCGTTTGATAAACATGTCAATTTTCTATCTCGAAAGCTTAGCGTTTCGTATTTCTCTGGAGGCGATCTTCCCTTTTGGGATGTTTACACGCGGCACGGAGCATGATAATTGAGCCGAGAAAGAGGACCTTCTCGTTCGCATATGGTTGGAATTAAAGCCGCGTGTTGAACCGACAAGCCGGTAGGCCGTGTGTTACGAGAAACGAGGTGTGAAAAGTCATTTTGACCAGCATTTCAAGCAGCTGTTACGAGAAATGCAACGGTTTCGGTTGTAAAGAGCCGGTTGACGCAAGTGCCGGGCCTCCCGAGGAGGTCCACCATGGGGTTAAATTGTTACAGAAAGCGGGAGTCCTACATCCCCTAGCATGGTGAAAAAAAAAGAGTCTAAACAAAAGTTGACCATCCGGCCTGACAAGGGAGTGAAAATAGGTTACGTGTTTGTTTGTTTGCCTGCCCACTTCCCTTCCAGTCGCGTGCTCGGTACACGGTGTGTTGCACATTCGAATTCCAGCCGTTTCAGTTTTTAGAAGGAAAATTTCTATCACTTTTGTTTACTTCGAACTAGCGGCTGTGTTGTTTTGTCCTCCTTTTCCACCATCATTTGCAAGCAGAGACATCAACGGCTCTGATGTGTGAGTGCATTGCAGCGGATGGGAAAAATAGTTAGGGAAAGGGAAATAAAGCTAGAATAAATAGAGAATGTTTAGGGCGAACAAAGCAAAACAAAAGCGATGACACTGGAGAGTGATTGATTGAAGCGGGAAAAAAACATTTGTTCAAATGGAAGGAAAGAAAGAGAGATAAAAGCAAAGAGGAGACAAAAGAGTGGTAAACTGGAGATGGTAATCAAATAGGAAAAGTACGCTGGAACGCGCTCCCGCGCCAGGAAATGCGGGAATGGAGAACGGTTTGAAGGTTGGATGGAGCGGAAAAAAGAACTCCCTAAACAGTTAGACGAAGGCTTCCCTTCGTAGGATCGTTTATGTTTACTTGCACAAGTGGAACATTAGCAGCAGTAAATCGAAAACACTTTTCACCTTTTAGGTCGCTTTTCTTGCGCGCCTTTGCCCGGCAACGGTTGTGCCAAGATCCCAAACGTCACCGCTTCCACCGGCTTGGGATTTATGCTTCACAGGAACTCTCACGAACCACTCGGTGTCGCTACCCCGCCGAACATGAATGTTCAATTCGAACGGATCGGATGGACAACAGTGCCCCGTGCTAAGGTGCCAGCAATTAACGAATTATAATTTACAATCGCTCAATAAATCGCTCATAAATGCTATCCACCCACCCGCTTTCGAGCTCCGGGGCAATGGGTTGGATAATTATGGGTGGGGTTTGTAACATTTCTTGCGGCAAAGTGTGAACTCGATCATTAGCTGCGTGCTGGCGGCCGGTTCGGTACCAGCGATTACCCAACGAGTAACGCACTAATCGTGACAACTGTTCGTGTGGCGGCATTATTTCTGGCATTTAGCTGGCCGCATGATGAGGAAAGTCCACCTCGCGGGAAGGTTAGCACCCTGATCGAGGCGGAAAAGTAGATCATTAAAGAAAAAAAAAGACTCAGGCAAAGATTTGTACCAGGGGGGAGAAACTGGGGTTGAACAAATACTGCACCGTACCGGGGGCCAATGAAATTAATTTCAATTGATGCAGCATTCTCGGATTTGGATCTGTTTGGCATGAATCTGACTGGTGGTTGACCTACCATCGTCCAGCGAGTGGTGGGGATTTCTATTCCACCCAGCGAGAGATCAATGCTTAGTGAGGAGTGTTGTTTGAAATGTGAGAGGCGAGAAAATTGGATTCCTTGGCGTAATGCAAAGTGGGAACATAAAAAAGGGGTGCAGCGTTGTAAAATGCAGCACAAAGATTTACACCGTTTCTTCCAACCGGGCTTGAACGTGGTTCGGATTGATTGTGTCTTTACTGTACAGGGCAAATAATTGCAAAATAATTTTATCTAAGATTGGTTTTGCAAACAATTTTTGCGTGATATAAATGCAAATAACAAATCATTAAGAACACAACAGAAATTGATTTTAAATTAAAGCACAATTAAATGTAAGTGCATTCAGCTATGATTAGTTAAAATTTCATTTGACACGTTTTTGTAGCATGGCACCGGTGACGCTGAATATTCCTAGGAGACCGTGTCTCGTGCCCCTTGGTAACAAAAGGTACATAAAGCTCATGAAATTAATTAATGCGATTTAATTTACTTGTCTAAACCAATTAATATTCATTTTTTAATTATTTCTAACGTTTATTTCACATAAGGCTAACTGTACAGCGAGAGTCGCCATTTTTTAAATATAATAATTGTATTTAATTAATGCTAAAGATTATTTTTTCCTCTCATGAACTGTATTGTCATCGCGGTCGTATTAGAGCCCTTTTATTTCTGGCAGAAAGACAAGAAAATGCATCGCGTAATGGAAAGTCACTGCTGGCCGGTTCGAACAGGGAAAAGCAATTTAATTCAATCACTCACAGAGCCCTCTTCCTACAGATGGAACAGAAAGGGCTCGGATGCGAGCCGGTAACAAAGCAAGAAAGTAGCAACCCGAATAAAGAAAAAATCGTTTTATTCAAAAGTGAATGGATTGGCAGCGGGTTATGTATGCATCCCATACATTCCCTTCGGAGTGAAGGAGTTTTTTTTCGACTGATCGTAGTAAAAAAGATGATCACTCGAATGAACATATTTTGCGGTGTAAAAAAAAGAACGCCAGCATTCATTCTCGGGTGGAAAAAGATGGTGAGATAAATTCGTTACTTCCTGCTTCTTTCTCGAAGGAAAACGGTAACGGACTGCCGTCCGAAAGGGGAGTGCTGTAGATTGTTCTATGTTTGCATTTGGTGTGTGTTTTTCCATCCCCATTCCGAAAGGAAGCAACATTTTATTTACCGTTTCATAAATCGCACCTCGCGATCGATCGTTTCCCTTCTCGTCGATGTATTCCCGTTGTAGCTCGTAGGCCCACTGTTGGTTGGTCGGGCCCGCTGTTTGGTGGTTGTGCGATGGGGGTAGGATAATTAAAGCGAAATTCCAACCGAGCGAAAATTATTGCTGCACTTTTGCTTCCATTTTAATTCGCTCAACTATTTAAGCCCAAACCTCCCGTGCAGGGTACAGGATTCTTTTGCGCGGAAATTACTCCATTCGTGAGCACTAAAACCTGATTGGTGGTGGTGCTGCTGCTGCTGCATTGCCTTCTATGTAGGTGAATGTTGAATGAAGCGTAGTGCCGATTGTCGGCAATGCTTACCGAGCTGAGGGGCAGCCGACCTGCGATGCGATGAGCCGGTTGAGCTTTGCGCAAAAATTAATTCCACTCATTCTTGCCATTCCGCTTTCGGTGTTAGTGGTCGGAATCGATTCGCATTATGTGTTGCGCGGTTTTGCGGTCTGGCAAAAAAAGGAGAACAATCCGAAGAATTGGATCACATTTTTCCCAGCTCATTTGACAGGGAAGTGTTTCTATTTGACCGCTGGACGGATCATGGTGGGAACTGTAATTCGAACGTGTAATTCGAGTAATTATTAGCCTGTTAGACAGAGACGTTAAGGAGAAAAACAAAAGCCTTACATCTATTCGGTTAAATCTTGTTTGAGAAATAGTGATGTCAGTTTGAAGAGATATTATGATTAGAATTCTTCAAGGTGATTGTTTCTTAAACTTTACATCCTAATTAACAATTCACTAGAGTTTTATTTTATCGTCTCCATTAGCGACGAAAGGATCATCTCAAAGATGCAGCAAGACATTGACAATAAACAACCACCGTGTGTGTAACTCCCTCTCTCACGCTCAAGAAAGACTTTAGATAGCCCATTTTTCAGGGCCATTTAATACCCAAAGCTGAGCCCCCGTCCGATTAAGCTGCATTTCGGTAGGAGCTTCGGTTCGGTAGGTTTGGCCGGATTTTATATGGTTGAGTTGACCGTGTACACATGTTTGCATTATTTTAGTCGCTGTCCGTTCAGCCGGGTGCAGCAAACGCGTGTAAGCGATTTGTTGTTTGGCGACCTGCCGCGGTTGATTATTTTCCTTTGGGTGGATCATTGGATCATTAGGGGTTTAGTACTGATTTTTAATTAGTTAGTTATTAGTTATTTTACGACGCTTTGGCAAAGATTAAAGTCAGTCAAGGATGGATGTGCTGTAAAGCATTTGTCACGTAGTTAGAAATGAAATTATTATGTAGGAGGATGTTTATTTTCTATACGACTTTTTCAAGGGAAGGTTTGATGGAATCTTCTTTGGAGGTGTAATATTTTTCCTTTGTCTTCAAAAAATTATCATATTGCAATGACTGCTTGAATAATTTGATGAAATATTATGCATTGTTGAGCGCTTTATGTGTGTTAAACAATACCTCATATTTATATTTGCACTATTAACACGATCTCTCCTCCCGAAAAAGGGAATGCTCCTGCTTTCTCTCAACACACATTCTTCATCAATTCAATTTCACCGTCAAACTGGGCATTCGTTCACCTCGTAGCTGAACATTTCTGCCCCAACTGCCCCATTCGTCCATATTCCATATACCTCCGTCCAAACCCGTTCCATCATCATATTCCTCCCACTCCAGGGAAAGGTCAACAGCCAGAAAATGATCGGCGAGGTGGTACACAATCTGCATGTGCGAGGGAATTCGGATCTTCTCTGCGCCTGGAGGCAGATCGGAAGAAAGCGCCTTTTGCCGACAATCTCCTACGAATGTGTGCAGAGTTTGGGAGAGGAGTTTTTCCATAAAGTATGCATACCTTCCTACATTCGCCACCCGGTATAGAAGGTAATTCGCGGGAGCTAGACTTACTCCCCTCCACTTCCATGTCCAACACACAACGCCATGTGGTACGGGGTAAAGAAAATTTCCTAATTGGAAAGCACACGATTTTCCATCTCGTATGTGTGTGTGAGTGTATGAAGAATTGTCGGCAAGAATGATGGATCATGATGCGTCTTCAAGATGCCCACGATCATTGCCACTTGGATCGTATCGTGTGTCTCTCAGCACACTCCGTCCCAAAAACAGCCCTCACGGGGCTTAGTTTTATCGCCATCACGGCGTGCCGGCGTGGTGTGGCTAAAGGGAAATCTATCTAGCCACAGGAGAGGCAGCTAAAGTGTACATAAAAAAAGGGCGAGATTCCATCATTATCATTACTGTGAGGTACTGGTGGTACAGAATGAAATGTAAATTAGTCTCACCGTACGTGACTTTTCACGACACGACGCGCATTCTTTCGGGGAGGCCCATTTCGCCAACCCACGGTGAAGGTTTTGCGTATCATCACGCAAACGTGACGCATGGTTAGATTGTGAAGATGTACCAGCGATGGGCCCGGCCGGATGGACCCGCTGTTAAATGTAGCTCATCGGTGCCCGTACTGGGTTTGGTTTTGTGGTGTAAGACAACCGGCAAGACATGTTTGCTTAATGTCTCCCGGCCGAAGTAGGTTAAGTCCACCATTGAGAAGCTTCTTTATGTCTACGGCGAAACTATAAAAAAAATAAACCAGCAAAGGACAAATTTCGAAACCGTTTAATGAGTTTTATTGTTTATTCATTCAATTTCCGCTTTCTGTTTTCTCTCGTCTACATTAACAGAATCTGCTGGCAGAGCTGAGGGCACTGAAAGAGGCTAATCAGCGGTTAAGTGATGACAATCAGGAGCTGCGCGATCTTTGCTGTTTCTTGGACGACGATCGGCAGAAGGGACGCAAGCTGGCTCGAGAGTGGCAGAGGTTTGGCAGATACACGGCGAGCGTTATGCGACAGGAAGTCTCCGCATATCAGGTATGTGTCTGGCAAGAGTCACCAACAGTTACCGTAACATCCAACGATACTAACGTGCATCGATTTCGTTTTGCAGACAAAACTGAGACAGCTGGATGACAAGCAGCAGGAGTTGATCCGTGACAATCTGGAGCTGAAAGAGCTCTGTCTGTATTTGGACGAGGAACGGAACAATACAGGTGGTCGTACGGCGGTCGTCTGTTCCAGCTGCGGTAACTCGGCGAATGCCGTACCTCTGCGGGACGATGGCGACGGTAGCAGCTCTAGTACGAATGCGGACGAGAACCTGCACAACATTGCCCAGTTTGGACGCAACGGAATGGTGAGAGGACTGTCTCCAATATCCGAAAGTCTCCCCTAGAAGAATTCTAAGGTTTCTTTTCCCCCTTTTGCGTAGGATCTAAACATGCGATCGACTCTCAGCGATCAGACACTTCAGTACGTGCGGGCACTCGAGACTAGGATACGGCAGCTAGAGGAGGAACGGGCGGTGGTGCTGAACAATAGTGCGACAACACCCGGTACAACCACGAACGGAGGTGGACAGGTGCAGGTGACAACTTCATCGACCAGCGATCCAATATCCGGACGTCCCGAAGCGGTCGTGCGGGCTCTGCAAGTACTGGAAGTACGCGAACAGTTGGAACGAGAACGAATCGGCAACACTCCGCCGGACCAGCTGGACGATGGCGAGAAGGCACTGGTGCGCGAGATGTGTAACGTGGTGTGGCGTAAGCTGGAAGACGCTCCCAATACCGGTATCGATCAGCACGTCTAGCGATGGCTCGACGGGAATTGTTCTGTTCAACTCTGAGGCTCACTGTATAAGGCGCGTACTCCCCATTTCAAATAGGACGATGTACAAATTAATTATAATGACTCTCAAGGAAGCAGACAAGGGATAAAGGATAAAGGGGACGGGACGCGATTCGCATACATCCTGGGCGGGTGGAGTGGATGCAGGGAAGAAAGGGCAGGTAGATTCAGGACGGAACGGTGATTTGAGGTGTGCTTTCGAGAGCGATCTTGCGTACGAAGCAAAATCCACTCTCCTTGCGCATCATGACGAAGCACGATGAACGGAATAGTTATCAAGACGTCTTTTCGTTCACATCCTTTGATCCTTGCGCTCTCTTCTCCCGCTCCTTCACCGGCTGATGCGTGCGTTTTGTCGATGGACAAGTTGTACAAGCTTTAGTGTTAGATATTTATCGTCGGTTATGCAAGCGGTAACGCCTTTTAAGTACACTGGCCACCCGTTATCAGGCCATCGCGGTTCAAGCCTTGTGTCAATCGAGTTTCGAGCGTGTGTAAACTATGTATGGTGTTATCTCGCTTAGCGGTCCCTTTAATTCGACAGCTTATTTTTATTTTCTTTTTAACACGTTCGGTATCGCATTTGCTTTTCTTTCGTGAGAAATCGATAGGCGAAAGGTATACGGAAAGGTTGAAATGAAATGAAAAAGTATCGCAATGTATGTACAGACGTGGACAAGACGTGGAGTTCGCTGAGAGCGTTATTAGCGCGATAATTACAACTACTCGTTTATGATTTCTTTGTTAGTGTTGTTTTATGTATGCTTTCCGATGCGCAAGCATATACATACGTACGTAAATGTGTATTTTTCGTATAGCTATGATTATTATTTTATTATCTTTATTAAACGCTTAAACTGTTATGGCATAAAATACAGATGGAAATTGACTTGTTTAATTCTTCAATATATCACATTAGTGTTTTGAAAGGTTCGCATAAAAGTAAAATCTCCAAACTTATTTAGAAAATAGTAAGCATTAGCGAAATGCCTGCTGCTGAATGATATTTTGTAGGAATACCTTCAAAAAAGGGTTCGTAGACAATCTCAACTATCACATAAGCGTAAAATCCGCATTTTTTAAGGAAAACTGGGCAAAATTTCATATTTACAGAGTTGTTGGAATAACGACGGTTCCCATCAACCACGCAACAACAATTCTGTTTGAAACTCTCACTCATAGATGGCGCTGTTCGAATATCGGGGAGTCTAGTTCATACTTTGTAAACGTGGAGCAGATTGGTGCTGCAATCGGGATAGCGATGCACTTTTGAAGATAATTTCGTACATCTCAAATCGTAGCAAGAAAATTTGAAAATTTGATGATAAACAAACGACAAATGGATAAAAAATTAACATAAATATTATGCTATGCTTCAATTTACTAATTTTAATCTGTTAGGTAATGCTCGCCTTGATTGTCGTACTAGACTTATTTCTTGTTGGTATCACCTATCGGTAACGTTCCATCTTCAGCAGATGATGATTTTTAAAATATTACACCAATAAATTTAACGATAAAATATAATATTAGTAATGTAAGTTTAGTGAGTAAGCTTGTGTGCGAATGGTTACACAACTAATAATACTTTGCATGGCACACTTTAATATACATTTCGTTTTCTTCATGGCAGCTACTCGTCAGAAAATACCCCCCAGATCCTCACTATCGTTCACCTTTGACATGCGGGGCCGTTATGGATTATGTTTTTCACACTCCTCCACCCTGTCTCACGCAAGCAAAGTGATGAAGGATAAATTGATGGAAACTCCCAGTCGCTGCGACCCGCCAGCGACATACGACCTCATGAAGAGCGCCGAGATCATTTCATCAAACGTGTCACACCCGACAAACTGTTGGCATGTGTTTGCTTGCCACGGGCACTTGACTTTCGTTTAAGAGACTTTGAAGGAGGCCCTCCTTCTCCGGCTAGAAACATGCTGTGGCTGCGAAGTAAACAGTGGGATAGGAAACACTTTCCACCTGCGACGTTTGGTACAGCGGCGTGCCAGTCTTCACCACGACGGTTGGCTGATGGAAACCAGAAATTGAAAGAAAAGTGAAATTACTACATACCGCTGGAATTGCGTGAGATGGCGCGGACGGGTCGGGGATGGGAGCAGCAAAAGCAAAATAGAAAGATGCAATTGAAGGTGTTCGCACGAAGACGAAGCCATCAGACGAAGATAATTCCCTTTCCGAGCCCGCGATCATGTTGGTGATTAGTGGTTAGTGGGTCTGTCGGTTTCTTTGCTCTTTTTCTCCGTGTCTCGATGTGTGTTAGTTTTTGCTTCTGTTTCTTGTGGCTCAAGAGTGTTTTTGTTATTTCCGTTGTTTTGCACGTGGGTATCGGTTTGTTGTCTTAGTTAATCATAAAGGTAAACAATAGGTCATAGGTACGGGATGCTTGTGTGGTTGTTTAACTTGCTCTCTCCCGCTGTGTTGGTGTCGTCGCCACCATATTCCGGGGGTTGATATGCCCTTTACACCACCGAAACAGATTAACGGACAAATCCGTTCGTGTGCTTTCTTCGTTTGAAAGAAAACTGTAGCAACATTAAAAGTGGGTCATGTAAACGGTGGAATGTACACCTCCGTACGCAACGGAACGCAAACGTGAAGCGTAACAAAGCGGAAGGAAGGGAAAGCACTAAAACACCAGAAAAGGTCGATGACTCGCCCAACCGAAGGGTTGGTTAATGGTTTCTCCCTTCAAAGTTGAGCGCTGGAATGTGTTTTATTTTTTCCTGATCGCTAAAACCAACCGTCTTGTGTGTTAAACGGTGCGGATGGCGAAGCGGAAAAGATTAACGACAAAGTGACGCCTTCGCCGATCGATCAAATGATGACGCATGGCCATCGTTTATCATTTGCAGTACGGCGTATTGCGGGTGAACCGACATGAGAAAGATGTCTACAATGTAATGTAATTTAAATTTGCAGATTAGAAGAGAGCGGCAAAGCAGCATTTGTTTTTAAGAGTTCTATTTTAATGTATTAAATTTTAAAGTGTAATTTATTTAAAATAATAAATTTTAAATACAGATTTTCCCAAACCATATTTAAGGGCCAAAATAAAAGGCGTTCAAGACAAGCTGGAAAAATAACTTTGTTTTGAGATGAACATGATTGTTGCCATGATCAGGATACATAAGTTTTTTTAGGTTTATTTCCATTTTTAACAACAAGGGCTAATTATTTCTAAGGCTAAATTAACGCAGTACATCTCTTCCGCGTCGAATGTAGTTGGTAAATTGATTTACGAATTTATAATCCAATCATAACCCAAAGCGGAAGCGCTATAAACATTCAATTACATGGAACTCTCCAAAATCAACTCGAGAGGACTTGAAGGATTGTTGGAATATCTCACTCAACGTCTTCAAGAAGTTTATTTTGTGTAGCAGCCACACGCCATGCACAATGTATCCACCGTGTAACCGTGTATGCCCTACCCTTAACCCCTCTTAACGAGCTGCAAACGGTAGTGAGCATACATATTTGACCTTCCCCTAGAGCCTGAGGCCAATGCTACAGAAAGGAAGAAAAAAACAGAAATGTCTCGATGATGATCTTTAATCTTGCATGGTCTCGTGTCTCGTTGCAGCAAGAGTGGGGAGTATGATTCATGGCGAGGAAAAGGAAAGATCTCTTTCTCCGAGATGGAGAAGATGGCTGGGCGCATGAAAGTGATCGCCGAACGGTTAGCTTTGGGGAGTATGCTTTAAGCGATCGGCTGAAGCAGACGTGTGCAGTTGCACGGACGAGATCCGTGATCGTGCGAAAGGTTTGTTTTGCGCTCCGCGTTGCGAAGATAAAGTGCAGCAAGTGCATCGGGTGTATATCTCATTCGGCTAATGAATGAGGGTGTTAATGGGGAGGAGTTTTATGTCCATTTTAATGAGCGTGTGAAAATAAATACAGTGAAGAATTATGTTGAGTTATTATGTGAAATAATTAGGAAGAGGAATAAGCAATTAGTGCTTAAAGAGCAATGCACAAAAGCGCTTTAAAAATAGAGTGTAAAGCAAGTGAAAAATATAGTCTTTAAATATTCTTCCGGTTCCGTCCACTAAGACACGCTGGCATTGGCAAAGGATGGGCCGTAACCTTGGCATTAGTGGCGCGGTTAGTGATTAAAATGACATTATTTCTGTGGGTTACAAGTGTGCTTGCAGCGAATGACCAACTTCGCACACACGCACGGGTTCACAATCCGACAAACTCTCGCCCATGCACACATTCAGACGGCTGGTTGTTGGCGTACAGTAATTGGAGAAAGTTTGTTGCCACAAGTCGGTTTGCGTGCTGGTTCGCAAACCGCCTGTGGTCCGGGAGGAAGATGCTGCCGACGCTACAGGCCGGTTAGGGAAATAATGAACGTACGAAAGTGACAATTTTACGTGAAGCAAGAAGGAAGTCGAAGCAAAAAAAAAAAACACCAACATCCAACGGGAAAGATGGCAGCTTCATTCAAAAGTTTGGTTCGTGTCTAATGCTTTCTTGAAATAATTGCCACATTGCTCTGTTGATTGGAGGTCAATGAAAGTGTAATTAATTGGCGATTAATTGTACTGGTATCGATGAAGATGTTTCCTTCTTACTAATGAAAGAATAAATATGTGTTGAAGCTTAATTTAAAAATAATAACATTTTTTCTGAATATTGTTGATGAGTACGCTAATTTGTGAAGTTCCGGATAGAAGTATACAAAGCTTTTAAATGTTAAATATCGTCGCGAATAATAACCATTTTACTAATGCCCAATAGACAAAGCCGTTCAGCAATATTAATTGATAGCATAGCTTTAGGCGATGGTGGTTCAAAAAACCTACAAGAAATTGGGTTATGAGTTCAGTATTCATCACCCGAATTTACAACCACGGTGATCCAATCCAAGCAAGCCCATCTCCAACTCATGTAAAAAACAATTTAATCAAGCAATTTGCATATGAATGCAATTATTTTCGCCGAATTAATCGAAAATCAACCATTGCGGCCCCGGCACGTCAACATGTTTTATTTTAATAAAATTCCACTCAAAAACAAATTGAAACAAAGTAAAAAAAGTTTCGTTATGCGATCGAGAAGCGGCATTTCGTCGAAAAAAAAAAGAAAAAAGAAGCAAACTCAACCAACAACGGTGTGTTGTGTTAGTGTGTTTGCGAAAAATTTACGAGCTGAAAATTGTTCTCCTCGCCGTATTTTCCAACGGCACATTTCCCATCAACCCAGCGCTTACGAGGCTGACCGAGGCGTCGGCTCCGATAAGGACGAGCAAATTTTCATCACATGCAAGTGCCATAATTTATGCATTCACTTTACGGAGCCTATCCGTGCGTTACAGTTCCTAGCGTCTGTAGGTGTGTATGTGTGTGTTTGTATAAGTGTGTGAATATATTTGTATGTTGGTACAGAGCATAAGGATACATTTCCTTTCACTCGCAAGGCGCCACGAAGGAAATTGTTTTCCCCGGTGGAATGTTGTGCAGGTCAAAAGTTCTGCTGCCTGGTGTGTGGTTTTTATTGACACGAAATTTAAAACAATATTCCATAACCATCTGTATCTGTGGTGCTGTGTGCGTGTTTTACTATAAGTGTTGTAAAGTGTGAAACGTTTCTATATGCCGCAAGGTGCTTAAAACCAAATCAAATTTTTAAAGCTACTGAATCCTAATTAATGTCAAACGATCGGAATAGAACGGGCTTTGGTGTGAAATACTGTGCTCAAGTCATCTTTCAAACGGCACGAATATAAATGTCTTCATATTATGTGTTTATTAGGGCAGTTCAGTTAAGTGTAATGGTAAAAAATATTACGAGCAAACCGCGGGTGCAAAGTTTGTGTGACCTATAAAAGTTGTGTCCTCAGCGTACGTTAGCCCTGTTGGTGTTGTGAATAGTCTTCAACTCAATCTAGCCGCCACGCAAAAAGTAGCATCGTCAGTTCGTTTTCCTCACCATAATTCCTAATTATGTGCAAAACCCGGCAAAGTTGTGTGACTGTACGGT
This sequence comes from Anopheles moucheti, assembly GCF_943734755.1. NCBI lineage: Eukaryota > Metazoa > Arthropoda > Insecta > Diptera > Culicidae > Anopheles > Anopheles moucheti. Next base: position 6,539,199 of record NC_069141.1, on the reverse strand, counting down.
GCAAATGAAAACACTCAAAGCGAACCCAAGGATGGTCTAAATGGGCTGGACGAATTGAAAGCGTAGCTTCAAAATTTTACATCCCACGATTTATTCCTGAACCCGCTGTACACAACGACGCCGAATTTCAAGCATCGTCAGCATGATCACACCACAAACGACCACCGGAAAAGCTTCGACTCGAAAGCGAAGGAAAAGGATCCCATCCGGTTTGAGGTCAACTCTTCCTTCGTTTCTGCTCACGGTACTTTTAGGCCTGCTGCTAGGACCGTCCGGCTGTGCCGGGGCACCATCGCTCGCCGCCAAATCCTGGCCATCGATGAAGACGTACGACATTTGGGGATCTCCCACGGTCACGGACGGGGCGGGCGTACGGTCAGGGGCAAGGTCGAACGATTCCTTTGACCCAGTTTCGAGCCGCCCCAATGGTATCGCGGCAACCGGTTCCGGAGCCAGTCGTCGAAGCCGGTACAGCTACGGCGAACCGACGGGTGTCGCTGCCTTCTATGGTGACGCAAGCCGGCATCGGGACGATGGCACACAAACACGAAGACGTTCCGCGAAAGGTAAATTAAAACTGTACCGAGTGAAAGTTTTTCGCGGACGGAGTGGAGGGAATTCTTACTCGGGGGTTTGTCATTGTGAGATGATGCGCCCTACGCGCGATCTGGATAAGGGTTGAGAGAAAGTGGTCCTGGCGCGGGGGAAACCGGATTCCGGTATGTATGGTAGCGGAACAAAACGGTTGCGGCAGGGAAGAATGAGCTGGAGGAAGAGTCCGGGAACTTGTTTCGTGTAACAACATAATTGCAGCGTGATTGCATCGATCGGATTGACGTGGTTGGACGTTTATAGCCGGGTAGGGTATTTGCAACCTTCGAGCGAAAGTTCTGGAAGTACGAACGAAGGTCGCATTCTTCGAAAGCGAATGAATCAAATGGGTAAAAGGAGCTTCAGAATTTCAAAAGAAGCTTCAGAATTTCCTTGGGATGGAGTTTTTACAAATTAAAGCATCATCACATTTTAGATTTATTATACATGTTTCCTACAGGAAAAAGAAAGCTACGTGGACGTCGCGCTCCAAATTCTGAAGATTTCCTGAAGATTCTGAGAGTTTAAAAATGATTTAAATTTACTTGATGCAGGAAGAAATTGGTTGATAAATTTGACTCTTGATGAGATGCGATCGGGATGATTCTTGAGAATAGAATCACTAGAAAAGTTACAAAAATATGAAATATTGGTTCATCCTCTCAATGTGAATATTGCAACTCCGCTACAATATTGCATTAAACGATGATAAATGAACTCCATGCACTTATTAAACACCCAGTTGCAGTAAACACTCTTAACGCTTTCCAACAGCTTACTACACCATCGAGAAGTAATGCATTGGATGAATCCGGAAGTTAAATCATTACTTACACGAAGATCCGACGAACTTTCCAAGCCTGCACGTAGCACTGGGTAAGGTTGCAGGCGAAGGAATATTCATCGCTGCAAGCATCTGCCCGCCCGAAAGAAGTTGATATTTCCTTGACGCACGGCGAGGCGGTTGTTGGTAGTTGGTTAAACAGATCTGACACCAAATTAACAAACGACCGACGGGCAGAATGGGAAGAAAGCATCCGTAAGGATAGTACCTAACTAGGACGTAATGCGCTTTACACGATAGTGCAGTGCAGTTTCTACTGCTGGCATAGGGAAAACAATAACAAAAATACGCCACACCACTGCCACTGACGGTCGTTTGCATTGCAGCTGCAGTTGGGAGCCTGGTCTGATCGGGGGTTTGGGTTTTTGGGGAGCGCTAGTGTAATGCTTCCAGTGTACTACTAGCTGTTGAACAAGCTAAACACGTTCCGTACACGGTGCAGGAGCACGAGCAGTGAGGCAACTCAGGCATAAACGGGTGGACAAAGTTTGCCTGCCTTACCGTCAGAGGCTGGCTGGGGTCAAGTCCGTGATGTGGGAAGTCCGGGGACGAACAGCACACAGGATAGCGTAAGTTCACATTCTAGACACACGACGAGCTTACCCTCGTCTGCTTGACGGTGCTTGGTGGGTTGATTTTGATGATGAAAGGGTGATGTTGCAAGCCGGGGGAACTTGAAGATGGAGGACGATTCCCACTTGTTTGCTCTGCACACGGTCACCACGGTCGTAGGATCCAGAAACGATCTGGGGGACCGTCTTGGGATGGCGTGCAAAAACGGCGTGGTTAATTGGGTGCTGAATAATCCATGGTGCGAGCTGAAGTAATCGTAAATGGGTTGTAAGAACCTTGGTTTGTAGATGGCGCTGGCTACGACGTTTGGGAGAGGGATAATGGGGATCGGTGCGAAGGTTAGTAGAGAAAAGCCGATTTAAAGCAGGCGTGGAGCAGGCGTGGGGCTCGGGGTCATTTATTTTGGAAGAATATTTAAGTACTGTGTATACTATTATGCAAAGTTTAGGGCAAGTTTTGGCCATGAAGACCTTGGCAAGACAGTGTGTGATAGTTTTGCAATGCTCTAGCGAGAACTTTAAGACGCCTTACTTGTTGGCGCTGGACATTTTCTTAGCTCGAATCGAATGAACTCAACCTCCGGTGTCATCGTTTCATCCCGAAGCTTGAAATGGGATACTTACCGTGCTCTGTAACCCATCCAGATCCTTGCCTTTGCTGTGTGCAAATAAGTAGCGTCGTTGCATTCCTATCGACCACGTTGGTTCCTTCGGTCGACGAAACAGATCGAGGCTCATATCTTCATTACCCCTCCATCCGAACGAGATGCTCATGAATAGTTAAACACGACGCTAGCCCTCCTGGGGGGCATCCGGGCCGGATTTTGATACCTTATGTGTCTTTCCCTCGTCCTCCCTTCCCTCCGTTACCTAGTGCTCAACTTCCTGCCGGTGCCGGTGGATGACGAGTGCCTGTCGGATGATGGCCGCCGGACGGGAATGTGCATGAACGTGTACGAGTGTCGCATACAGGGAGGAACCGCCCGAGGTCAGTGTGCACTCGGCTTTGGTGTGTGCTGTGTGTGTAAGTATGCAACCACCCCCATTGAGGGGTTGGATTTTGAGCATGAGCCATCAATATTGTCTGCTTGAATTTCAATTTCGTCCCCAGTTGTGGCCACCTGTAACGAGGAGATAGTGAACAACATCACGTACTTTGTGTCGCCCGCCTTCCCGGGCATCGTGCCGAAAGATGTTGGAAGCTGCAAGCTTAAGATTAAGCTGATGAATCCCGACATTTCGCAGCTAAAGTTTGATTTCATTCATTTCGCTTTGGTGAGTTGAGCGGTGGTGAGTCGTGATTCGTGTAACGGAGCTGCTCATTAATAGCCCTCGTTTTTTTTGGTTCAGGGTCAACCGAATCGACGTACGGGAGTGTGTGAAGGCGATCTGTTTAGGTTAATCGGAGGCATCAGCCCGTTTGACTTGTGCGGACAGAACTCGGGTCAACATCTGTACTACGATCTGAGTCCGAAGAGTCGGGCCGAGGAGCAGATTGAGCTGGAGATGAACTTTGCGTCGCGTTCGTTCGCCCAACGGCTGTGGGAGATCCGTGTGTCACAGATCCCGTTCAGCCAACGTTCGCCGAGTGGTTGTATGCAGTACTTCACCGGCACCGAGGGTCTCATACAGACGTTTAACTTTGCGGAAAATGGACGCTATTTAGCCAACCACAACTATCGAGCCTGTATTCGACAGGAGAAAGGCATGTGTTCGGTATCGTACGAACCTTGCGATGATCAGTCATTCCGTATCGGTCTACCAGGTTCCGGAGAGCAAGGATCGCTCGGAGGAGGAGGAGGAGGAGGAGCAGGAGGAGGTCCACTGGGAGGTATCGCCCCGTCAGGCAGTCTTGCGGGACCCATCTCCGGAACGGGACCCTTCTCAGACCCATCTTTAGCGGACGATCCACTAGCACCAGCTGCGGACATCCCCGTGGAACCGGCTCCTATCGCCGATCCAATAGTGGAGGCATCTCCTGAAGCACCCGCAGCCGATTTAGAACCGGCCGCGGATGAACCAGTTCCGGCCGAGGAGGAACCCGAAGTAGCCGCCGACGAACCAGCAGCTGATGAGGAAGGATCCGGTGGTGGTGGGTTTTTCGATGGGTTCTTCCCATCCTTTTTCTCCCGCAGCATCTTCGACGATGATGATGAGGTGGTGAAGAGCCCAAAACGGCGGAAGGGTCGTGCTATGTCGAAGCGGGACTGGCAAGCGCGACAGTTCGAGGGCATCAACTGTCTCGACCGAATAACGTTACCGTGTATCGTGGAGGACTTCATCGGGGTTGGTATGGGCGATCTACCCACCTGCCGGCCGGTACACTGTGGAAACTCTCTGTGTCCGCCGGGCGTTTCACCGTGCCGGGTGGAAACATCAGTAACACCGTTTCGGTTGGGTATTCACTTTGGCGAAGGAATCGACAGGGGTAGTCCGGAGGACAACCTGGGTGCGTGTATCCGGTACAATCAAATTCCTTGTGGTGGTTAAGATATGATAGCATAGATCTTATACAAAGGAAAGTGTGGAAGAGAGCTCTGTTTTTGTATAAAATAGGTTGTATTTGCGTGAATGTGAGCAGCGTATTTATTTGCCATGAACGAGAGAGAGATATGAGAGAGTTAGGTTACTAAAAAAGTAGATAAGATATGCATGAGAAGAAGCATCAGGTTTCTAGGAACTGGTCATCGTACACTTGTACTCATTTTGAGTTATTTAAATGCATTTCAATTGTTTTATTTTTCTTCCGTAAAACCATACTCCAGATGGAAATGAAAATCCACACCCGTCCATACAGATCTCCATTTCTTCTTCGACGATACGTAGAAAACTGCAGAAATGTACAGAATCAGTTTTAAGAAAAGTATTTCTTCTGTAGGTGTGGTTCATCCAATTGTAATTAGAGATGTATATGGCATAATGTAGAAGGCAGTACGAGTTATTTAAATGAGTAAAATAAAATAAACCATTAGGTAAACTTAAAGTAAACACAGAATGAGTTAATATGCAGAAATGTAAAACAAATTGCATACATTGCGGCGCAAAGTGTTACATTGCTGTACGCATTGAGATCACTATATTGTTTAGCTGTAGCCGATTTCATACTGTTTGTGGGTTCTTTTTACATTGCAGCTGGACAGATGTGTCATCTAACGACTTAATAACAACATCCGCTTCTGCCACAACTCCATCATCTCATCGTGATCGTCACATTGTGTAATAAAACGATATCATGAAAATGTAATTCAATAGTTACATAGATAAAAGAAGAGTTGCTTTCTGCATCAGGGTTAGCACCGTATTTTATGACACTTCCGAAGTTAATGTAGGCCAAAATATGGTTTTGAACGGCGGCCAGAAACGAGTTGGCTGGTTCGGAAACGATGCGAGTGAATGGGAAATCGAGCTTTATGTGATGGGTTGCCGTAAAACATAATTTCTATCACTTCACCTTACCTTTGGGGCATATATACACACGGTTCGGCAGGAAGGCCCGTGAAACAATTGATTGTGGCGGTTTATGTAGGTTAAGAGCATTCCGTAGTCATAAAGGTCGTATCGATGAAGGGGAGAGGTCGGTCGTACGAGCTTTCTGATCCAATTTCATGTTTGCGGATGAAGTGGTACCATGAAAAACGATTCCCTTGGCTGGGTTAACACGGTACGGTTTATGGACTTGACAAAAGCTCATTGGAAAGGTTGGTATATCATATATTTTTCTTCCTAAAAAAGTATTCAATAAAGTGACATTTCTTCCGTAAAGTTCACGTATTCTACGATTCTAAAACAATCTCCACACAGAGATTAGCAAGCGAGCAAATATACTAGTGTAATTAAAATGTTTTAATTAACCTTTGGCAGTGGCAAAGTTCAAACACTTGCCTGATTGCATGATTGTATTCCCCAGTTGATCGTACAAACCATTGTACCGTTGGCATTATCGCTTTCTGCGCCGTCCGGTTTTTTATAGTACTTCCCGCACGTTATTCATCTCCCCAAAAACATAATCACTTGTGCGACAAAATTGGACAACTCTCGATTGGCCGGCCGGTTCCGAGCCGCCTTTGCTAACCAACATCCAATCGGTCCGGGCTGTATCGTTCGGTCTGATTTAATTCCATCCGGGGTGGAACCGTACCGAAACTGTGCCCGGGACCGGAGTTTCGCAAATGGGAATAACTTTCTCGAATTGACTTGAGTTTAATGGTTTCTTTATGAACTTTTGTACCAACCCGAGAGCCTACCGGGATGGCTTTTTGAGCAACGAGTTCAAAAAATATACTCAAAACGAAAGAAAGGGAGAACCAAAAAAAAAAACGACGGTGAGCGCTAGTGCAATTTGTGCCATGTAGTTTTCCAACGACCTGCTCCATCGTTCTCGGTGTTCCAAGGACTTTAGTTGTTGCTGCGGCTATCGCCGTGTCCATTGCAGAAACGAAACGGAACGGAGCATTTCCAATGGTACACGCTGATGTTCTTGTGCAGAATGAAATTTTAATCTCGTACTTTATTACCACCGAGCGAGCGCTGTCCCTAGGATGGGGGGAAGAATAAGTGGGACAGCGTATCCACTTCGACCTCGGCCGTGAAAAGATTGCAACCATACGGGAAGCTGGTGGAAGTGCAAGGATCCTTACGGCACCGTAGCAGCTGGGAAAAATGGAGGTAAAAAGGGCACAATTCATTGCAGTACGATTTTAATGTGGCCGTTGTACAGGAAGCACAGATTGAAGCATCCCAGGGATGGGAAAAACCGAGTATAAATCTTGAAAACAGTAAGCCAACAGCACGAACAACTTGTCGGGGCGTGCGGGTGGTTCATAAACAGGAATATGCTGAAGGAGCTGTTTCTAAGAACAAGAAAATGGTCCCCCAAAAACCATGAAAATTTGAAAAACATATCCTGCGAGAATGAATGTAAAGGGTGCAAACAATTAAGGTGTAACGAACAGTAGGCATTGGAATGGAAAATAGGATAGAGCTTCTCAGTGAAATAAAAATAAATCGAAAAGTGTTGAAAAGAAACAACCTCACTTTGTCACGTAGCATTTGTGATAATAATTTTTTATTTTCGTTATCGCTTTCCTTTTTGTTGTTGTTGTATGAATAATTCTTCAACACTTCCGAGCATTCGTCTTCGGTTCGAGAAAGGATATCATAACCGTATTTCAGCGTTTAGTTTGCTGCTTTCTTTCCAGCATCGAAACAAACCCAGTGTCTATGGAGCTGTTTTTTTTTGTATACTGACCCTCAGCAACATAACGATATAAATCGGATTAAATCCCCAAGGATAAACATTCGCCGAATGCCAAATGAGAAAGAAATAGGTAAACACAATAAAATGGACCGAAACGAAAACAAATTCAAACAAAATAAAATTGCATTTGTCATGTTTTGTTTGCTTGGCGATTCATATTTTTCATTCTCTTTTCATTTCTTTGTATCCAGAACCGTGCCGTGTCGTGACGGGAGTGAGAAAAAAATACAATAAATGGCAATGCTTTTTGTTGTCTTGACGTTTTTTGCTCTTGTTGTTGTTTTCTTTTCGATTAATGCTTTCTCGTAAAGTGTCATCGTGTGATTTCATTTTCCTTTCATTCATTTCCTTTTCCTCAGATGAATTTGTTTGTTATGGCGTTTTTCTCTATCACTTCCAGTTCGAATGCAGCAAGCAATCGCATTGTCTGTGGTTTTGCATATTTTCTTTTAGTGTTTGATGTTTTTAATCTGTTTACGTTAAGCTTTCATAATTTCTTAACAGTGATAATCGGTAAGTAAAAGTTTACGCCTGTCTCCGCCCTGTCAGTTGCATACGATGGTGCCTTTTTCTTCCTTCCTTGTTTGCTGTTGCTGATTCTGTTTTGATTTACATTAATTGAATGCATTTGCATCTGAAGTACATCGCACACTTGAGCTTGGTTAGAGGATCAAGTTTCTGCTAGATTGTTTATTATTATTTATTACTTAGCCAAGTAGTAAATTTTACATTTGCAACAATTGGTTGTTTTTTTTTGTTTTGGTTTGTTTGCCACACAAGGTTTACCTTTCCCTTTTTTATATTTTAAATCTACTTTTATCACATTCAACGCTTATGATTCTGTGTTTGTTTTCTTAATTTTTGCAATTTGTTTAGAGGCTTCTTAACACAATGTTGGATTTAGACTGAAGAGCTTAGGTGTTTTTGTATTTATGTTAAACTCAATGGTTTTATTATTCCAAACTTCATAGCTTTTTCTTACGTAACACAAAATCGATCGGTAGGATGAATCTCGAAAAAGATGATAGAAATGTACAGCAAAAATTCTTTCGATTCAGAGAAACCTTTTTAGCACAATGTTGATGGATGGTTGTGTTGTACAATGGGCTTCCATCTTTTTATTTTGTGTGAAAACGCACAGGAAGAATTGTAAAACAAAGCACCATAACGAAGCACTGTAGCGCATCGAGCGTTCGAGTGCGCACCAGTGTTGAAATATTCACATTTATTTATATACGCGCATCGCTTACATTTTTATACATAGTTGAGTTAAAAATATGCGTGTCATTGCTGTGCCTGTGTGGGGCTGTCGAAGCGTCAAAAGGCATAATTGAAAATTGAACCACCGTCTCGGTGCCAAAGCTTCCGAACGCACTGCACTCTTACGCTAGCAAGTGATCTTTAGCGTTGAGACAATTATTTTACACGTAAACACACGTACACGTACACTTTTGCTTGCATTCGGAGCACGAGCTGGGTTTTGATTTGTTGGTGAGCTTTTAAGTACGAGAAATAGAACGAGCTATGCTATCACACCATGTTCTGCTGGTGGTAAAGTATCATATACAACGAGCTTTCATGATTTCATATTTACATGGCTTACGCGTACGGTGTGGTTGAGTCTGGTTGTTGGGTGTTTGGCATTCCGTTGGCGGTGCTTGGCGATTGCATACTTTTGGGCGTTTCGGTGCATGCATGACGGTGACGGTGTTGGCCACAAACGCTCAAAGAAAACTTTTCTCCTCGGCCGTCTCCTTAGCGGTGGTACCATTGCTCTTCAGTACCGAGTTCGCTAGCTGTCCGCTGGTACTTTTCACGATGCTGCACTGGCTGTTGCTGTTGGCGATCGTTTTCACGCCGGCCCCACTGCCACCGTTCGTGCTGCTAGTCTTGCTGTTGTTGTTGGCAACCGTCGTGCTGTTGTTGTTGGTGGTGCTGGTGGCATTGGTGAGTGCCGCTAGGGTACCCGGTCCCGTACCGCTGTTTGCCGTCGGTGTGGTAACGGTCGGTTTGTAGCTGGAATCGCGCGGCACCAGCATCATCGGCGTCGGCACAATGCTCGGTGGCCGCACCTCGAACGTTGGCTTGCACATGGCAAGGGCTGGGTTGGTGTGAAGGCCAACGTTTTTCGGGCACATTGCGACGATGCTTGCCCCGATCGGACCTGGTATGGGTGGGTCAGACAAGTAGTCAGACAAAATTAGTGACAAATTGAATGGGATCCATTTCCGGGGGCAGGTCGGAGGAGAAATAGGAAACACAGGTAAACAACATGCCTGAAATGGCTACAAACAATCATCAAACCATCAAACAGATGCTAGAGAGACAGAGAGAAAGAAAGAGAGTGAGGTTGAAGAGATAGAGAAGACACACGGTCCGAAAGAAGGATGCCAACATGGAACATCAAACGAATCACTAAGGAGAAGTAACAGTGACACAACTGAGGAAAATTCTGCTTTCGAACCACCCAACGTGAAGGATCTACATTGAATAAGGGAGCTGTTAGACAGTGTGAAAACGAATTAATGATTTTGTTATACTAACACCAAATTTTATACGGATCAATGATGATTTTTAAAAATACGGACAAATCCATTCACACACACACACAAAACATAGACAGTATTTAGCTATTTTAAGAGTACCAAACTGGAATGTAATTAATGGAAAGGATTCGAGTGGAACGGAAATCGTGTCTTGCCACACTAAACATGTATAAAACGATGTGGGGACGATAATTGGCTGCAAAAAGCTGCATTATGTTACTTTTGACATACGGATTGCATACATTTCGGCGCCCTGTATTGAAACCTTACGAAGCCCAAATGTATGCAATTCGCACAACCAACGTTCTTTTGTTAAGATGATTTTATGAGCGATTTATTGAGAATACGCGAAGGAACAAGAGAGAAACTTGTTTGAGAAATCATTCCAAATTGGAGAGATCGTTTCAAGAAAGTGATGCGTTAATGTGTTGTCTTGTGTTTCATGATAAGAAAGGCGCGCGCTCTTACCGAATCGCCCGCTTCAGGAGAGGATAAAACGCTGGTGCGTGTAGTTAATTTATGATGAAGCTTAGCGTGGTGGAGATTTAAGATAATTTGCTTTAATCTTTAAGCAGGTCACTAAGGTGTGGCTTAAAGTGAATGCCAGAGGTGGAGGAGATGAAGTTTGCGTGCTTAAAACTGATGACTCTCTGTAGGGCGCGTAAATGGGTGTGTGTGACGTTTAAGGAAAATAGCATGTTAATGTCAACCGGGCAACATGAGCTGATGGGAAATGGTTTGGCATAACTAGACACAGACACGTGTTTCTGGGGCAAGGTGTGACAGCACATTGTACTTCTAGGACTACAACACAAACACACAACGGGTACTATGCTAGTAGGCATTGGACGACGACATCAAACTATCGATGGGCATTAAGCACACGAAGGAAAACAAGAAACACATACAATCACGCACATTGAATTCGCTATCTAAGGAGACAGTGTTTAATGTTTACTGGCTGGTGGGTATAACACACACTCAGGGTGAGGATTATTTATGGAACGATTAAAAATTTACATCAAATCTCAGAACCAGCGCGGTTTAGTGTGCACAACTATCGCTGAACGCTTTGCTGTCACTTAGTAAGGTGTAGTAAATCAGAAATATGGCTTCATTATTGCGCCATGAATTACGAGCATTGAGCCAATCCCGACGGTAGGAATTTGCGCCAAAATGTACAGCTGTGTGAACTGTTTCCAGCCGGAAAGCTCACGACATCAATCACTGCAAATCTGAAGGTATTTCGTGTTTGCTAAAATAATTCCAAAGCCAAGCTTATAATCTCGCGCCAGCACTGCGACCCGTCTCTGGCAGCAGGCAGGGCAAATTACGATCCAAAGTTTGCCGGAGTGAATGAATTTAATTACGCAGGGTTTGAGTGCCTTGCGGGGGCCGTTGTGTGAGTAGGATTTAGCTGCGTTTTTCGAACGTTACTTTCCGAGGAAAGCACATCGAAACCACTGCGTCGTGCACGGGTATGATTGAAATCACTTCATTCGTGTTGGCAATTTGTACCATTTTTGCTTCAATATTGACACACATACACACTGTTGCGCAAGGAGTTGGGCTGCAGGAGCGTAAAAAAGCCGAACAAAAACGGAACGTATCAGCAGAATCAATATTTGGACGCCCTGTTTGTGGCGCTGTACCTTTCATCGGGGTGTATCGCGATCGTACGCGAAGTGAAAAATATCCCGAATGAAGCAGCATTTCCGCCGGGAATATGGAGCCGGTATTTTTTCATTCGTTCTTTCATGCTTCTAGCGTCCATTTCCAGCCACGGAATGGATGGAGTTCGTAACGGATGAGGGTCAATTGACGCAAAAAACAATTCTCGCATGAAACAACATTCCCTGCGCTACGTTATCATTCGGTTGGATGAGAGATTTGGGCGCAAAAAATAGCATATGTGGATGTGTGTGTGTGAGTGTTTATCTTTCCAGTCAGTGGAAAATGTTCCACACCGTGCATGTTACACAAAAGTTGTGATGGAAAGAATTCGCCAAGCACACACTACAGCCCCGTTTGTACCGGGGCTAAAATGATGCTTCATCCAGCCTGGATCTCGAGGTTGAGAGAGGAAAAGAAAAACCTTTGCCGGTGAGATAATGGTTGGTAGAATTAGTTGTGAATAGCTTTTGCCCTTTCACCCCGTTGAGAGGGCTTTTTTATCTCTCGACCTGCGGTGTGATAAACGATGCCAAAAAGTTGACCATCGGTAGTTTGGTGAAGGACGTTAGCTCACCTAACCATAAGGATGGTCGGCGTGAAAAATGTAGAAAAACTAGCTCAGATTAGAGGTGAGGTTGGTGTAGTGTTATTTCTGGACACTTCCCACTGGTGCAGAGTGTTCATTGCACCTGCAGTTGGTGGAAATAGTGCAGCACTGTGGATGATGAGACAGTGAACGAGGATGTTTCACAACGTTGTGAGCTAGTGGAGAGGACCTATTTCGTGAGCGATAGTGCATAGAAAATATTCTCAAATTTAACAAAGGGATTTTGATAATATATTCAGTGATTTCCCTTTGGGAAGCCTCCCAAGTTTTGTTGGGCAGAAGTGTTTTTGTTACTTCATATACAAAAAAAAAATCAAGGACCCGACCGGGGGTTATGGCGGGTCAGGTACTTTTAAAATGGTAGTCCACCTGGGTCCATGTACTAGATTGAGATTTTAATGTACAAGATTTTAATTGTGAATAATGTTAATAAAATTGTTAGGTACATGGTCGTGAAAAGATTACAACAACATCATATATCCCCGCCACGAGTCGGTTGGGCTATTTAGAATGTCCCTGTAACTGGTCCCCGAAAGCTGATGTAAAAGTTTGCCGTAAGCCACTAAATCACGGAACGTCACAAACTTCTTTTATTTTGGTGAAACACGATGGCGTGCTATTGGTGCGTTTGGTGGTGATTTGAGGGCTTTTGTTTTGGTCGTGTCAATAAATCAACGGATAATCAACCCGGGGTGAAGTTCCGTTCTGGTCGTTAGATAGCTGGAAAGTTTAATCACGATGCTGTTGTTTTATGGTTAATATATTAGGCTTAGGTGAAGGATAACGGAGCAGGAAGAAAGTATCTACGTTGCATGATATGTTGATCGGGACTACTGAACACTACTGCCGGGATGTACTATTTAAAGACTGCATTATTTTAAGTTTCATTTAACTGATGTCGTTCCATTAACGAACGGTTAACTGTTGAAATACATTCTCCGTGCTGTTTAGTGTGTTTAAACTCTAAAGAATCTGTTGCTAGGTTCGATTTCCGGTTGGAACACGATCTAAAGGTATCTGGGACTGGTTTTGTGTACAGGGAGTTTCACAAACAAATAACAACATTTCGGGAACCGGAATCCAAACAACATGGCCACAGCCACTATAATCATTCGGAGGATCGGAACAGACAGGCGCGGAACATTGACAGAATATTGAACATAACATTTGGAAGGCAACTGATGCTGATCCGAACGCAAAACAAATGGAAATTTGGAACAGGAACAACAATGGGGGACTATAGCAAACCGGGCGTCGTATCACGTCGGGGATGACCAATGGCATCGAATTCCTTCCCGGAAGGTGCATCATTCAACACGTCCCGCTGAAGGATCATCATCCAGCGGTGAGGGATGCTCAACTTGTATGATATTTTTAACACAATTACACACACACGCACACGCAGCTCAGCGGAAATGCGCTCCTGGTCGGCACCCAATAAAACCAAACAAATCACATTCCATCTATTTTAGCTGCTTCGCTAGCTATCTTGGGTTTTCCTCGACCGCTGGGCAAATTTGCGAATCCATTTCACTTTTATTGCTTCCCCGTTAGTCTCTTGAGATGGACGACGCGTTTGTTTGGTTCGGGGTTTTTGCACCAACCGTACTGCCGGGCCAGCCCCACTCTGTCCTAGTCTCTCGAGAGCTTCGTGTTGACTTTGACCAGATTCATGGCATTCGAGATGCGACGTTTGGTTTGTTCTGTGGAGAGAGAAAACCATGGGCACGGAACGATCAGATGAAGCCGAACCGGTCTGGATTGTGGGAAAGACACTGGAGCTGGAACTCGCTGAATGACAAGCGAACAGGATATGAAACACGTTTGATAAAAACAGCTCCCGTTCGGGCGTTCTGAAATTGGGTTTTTAGTGTTTGGTTTTATATTTTTAAGAAGACGATATGACATTACATGGAAAGTCCTCCCAAATGAAGAGCTATACAAAATCGGGGATTAAATTCAGTCCGGACGTTGATAAGGGTAGTGAGGCAAAGGTAGAAAAAGATGACATCGATCGATGTCGAGTCGTGATGGTGGAAAATGTAGAAACAATAAAACGTTGAACAGAAGGTGTAAAAGAGCAACGTTTCGTTAACGGTGTGCCGGTGTGGTGAAAAACGGTTCCATTTTGATGGATTTTTTGTTCCATTTTGGTTATGGGTGAAGTTGGAAAGAAAATCGTTGTATTGCATTAACGAATGTGAGGTGATGGTGGAAATTTAAGGGACAGAAAGAGAACGAGATGAGAGAGAATGAGAAGAAAAGGAGGACAAATAATACACACATCCTTTAGGACTCGTACGTACACTCGTAGAACGACACAAACGTCCTGCCGGTGATAGCTGATTGGGATGTATGGTACCAGAAGGGAGAAGTTAAGCATATAAAACGATCGTTAGGGTTCGTGAATAGTAGCGGGATACGTATCAGCGGCCAGAGAGCAACAACGCTAAATATCGTTATAGAAACCATTTCCGTAACGTAAGGGCTTGATTTGAAAGACATCACAACCACAGCACGCAGCAACGTTGAGGTTTTTCGGTATAAATTTTTATTCCCATTCGTTCTAAAACGAAGCACGGGATGGATTATCCGCCGAATGGAAGGAACCTTCCCCCTTCGCTCGGGATGGCCTCATTCGAGTAGTGGCTGTACATGTACCTTTCTTTCCCGCCCGGGGAAAGGGTAACTGATTTGATGTGAATTTATTCTCCTTCGGAAAGTTCGGGATGAGTGGGTGAGCACGAATTTCGGTTCGCAACCCCCCCCCCCTTAACGAAAAAAGGCCACTGACATCTTCCGACGACGAAAAGATCAACGAACAAACGTACCGACGACGCGAGGTTCAGAAGTCAGTATGTCTTGTGCCAATTCTCGTCGGGACCGAAAGCCAGCGGTAAAGATGTACGTTGTTCTTTCCCTTGCCAACAGTGGCAGAACAGTGTCGTGGGGATTGAACTTTATTGGCAATGTACCGGAACTTGGGACGGGGTTTTCGATCTTCGGTGCTCGTGTGTCTGGCGGGCGGTAACGAAAAAGACACTTCTATCGTTCATCCAGCATCAGCAAAGGGCTTGGTTGAACCGTACCCGGGGGAAATAAATGGAGAACTAGGACAACGTTTGCTCCAGTTGGCTTCCGCTCCGGGAGTGTGTGAGTTTCGTGTTTGGAGCGATGTAAGATAATAAATAATCGTAGTTGGACGTTCGTTTTGCTACCGGTGCAGCAGACAGCGTCTTATCGTAAGGTGCATCGTATGTGGGGTGGACAGTAGGTGATTGGTGCATGTAAGTCTGGAGGAACAGGAACAACACAACGAGCTATTTAAGGAATGTTTGAGGAAATGAAAAGAACTATTGGATTGTTTAGAGCCAACTTGGCCCTTGGGCCATTAAAACTGCCAGAAATATGTGAGAAAATTGGTTCTATTAATAAAGTATTGGACTTTCAAGACATTCACGTGGAACAGGTAAAGAGAACGTCGAAGTAGATGTGATACTCAAACAATCCTCTTATAATGCCAACCCTTAAATCAAGCTTGGAAACTGATTGAATGGTTAAGTTTGACGATATTTCATGAAATAGTACTACTCATCGGGATGATGGCAACAAGTAACAATATAATTACGAAGACCAGTGCTCGGTATCATCGTCAAAGACTTGATGTATGCGATCAAACACTTGTGAATGACAGTTTAGATTAATTACCGCCATGAAAAAACCCTTCACCCCTTCACTAAACCTTGTTCTTTCTTTTGATGTTTGTATGCAAAACATGTTGCACAGTAATCACATTTATGATTTGTGTCCAGCTAGAAGAGATAAACAGCTACATAGACTCAGGTCCGATGGGAATCAGGCCCGGTCTTTGATTAGTTTGTATCGGATACTTTAAGGGTAGCGAAAAACATCAACATTCTGCTCATCAACCGCCTTCCGATAGCCACCGAATTCCACCACGTGCCAACCAGAGTTAGGTTCGGGAAAAATGGTTCAAAATTATTTGAATATTTATAGCCGTCGAACGGGGCCTCGTAGCCTACCCGGAACAGTGTCAACAACGGGTGTGGATACTGTTCCGGAGCCCCATTCGAAAAACGTCCCGCCAGAAGGGTTTTAATTTGAATTTAGAATGAATCGAAAGATAATTTATTTGCCATCCGCCTGTCGACGCGGACGGGTCACATTAAAACAGGTTGGCCTGGTTGACTGGTTGACAAATTGCTAATGATTTATGGGATCGCCTGGGCTTTAGCTGCCGTTTGTACAAAACTAGGCAAACATCATAAATAATGATCATAAATTGTGCGCCGTTGAGGAAAATCCTTCGGAAACCGGCGGGTTAGTTTAAAGAGCTGCGATGAGAAATAAATGTTGCCCACGGACGGGATGGCGTGGCGTTTTCCGTCCAGCAGTGGACACCTTGCCGGATGGTGTTGCGTGACGGGACGAAGATTAGGAAGAAAACACGGCCAGCTTCTCAACACAACAAATCATCAATGATCCGTCCACCGGGAAACCTTCGTAACGGGGCTGAAAGCGGATTATGGCAAAAGCTATCGGCGATTTAAATGGAAGTCTATTCGCTGAAGTGAATAAGTACCGTCGCAATGGGGCGACTGTAAAATGGTCCATTTTTTCAGGGTTTTTCCATTTTTCCACCCATTCTTTCGTATGTATTGGAGCGAAATTATATTTTATTTTCAATTTTTCAGCTCAAACATTTTACGATCCATTACGCAGAAGGATTTCGTCGGTGGGTTCACAATTTAACGATCAGATTGTCGCGGAGTACTGCGCAACGGGTACTTGGGTGCTCAATTAGGCGCGTTAAAACTTTTCGGCTAGACATTCGGTAGGAAAGGATTACGCCTTATTTACGGAGTCGGTACGCTCTCGATAAGGGTTGAGGATGTTACAAGAAGCAGCAAAAAAGACGTGATACAGTTTTGGGAAGGAAACGTCTCAGAAGTAAATGGGGTTTTCACCTGGCTGAGCGACGTAA
This sequence comes from Anopheles moucheti, assembly GCF_943734755.1. Lineage (NCBI taxonomy): Eukaryota > Metazoa > Arthropoda > Insecta > Diptera > Culicidae > Anopheles > Anopheles moucheti. The sequence goes on along the minus strand of NC_069141.1, from coordinate 6,522,103 downwards.
TGGCCGGAAGTTTAATCCTTTGTATAGTGCTAAATGGAAAATTTTGCCATCTTATTTTTTTCTTCATCACCATTTCCATCGAATGTTAAAAAGTTAAATATTTGAATGTTATAAAATAACATTTTGTACAGCGATTGAAATGCTCTAGGTACTGTGGAAGATTCTAAAATTTATTCACTACGCGTCATTATCGATTTTGGGCACTCCGCGGGTAAGGATTTTTTACCCGTGGAGGAATAATAAATCGCTCGTGCCAAGTACGTATTGCACTTGTGTGCTCATAATGCGGAAGTATTTGCTCCGACGTACGTGAAAGTGCAGCTTCGTATCGACATAAATTACTCGCTCCCGGTACGTGAACCCGGGGGGCACACGATCGATCCGGAAGTGCTTGTAGTGCTTAAATATGTTATGAGGATTTGCTTTCCTTTTCCCTTTTTTTCCTTTGCTGTACTTTTAACACCCACAGTGGAGCTTTAAAACAGTTCCGAATGTGTGAAACAACACATTTGTGCTAGAATAAGCTTCGGGTACGTGACATGATTTACAAACACGCAGCACTGAAGCTTCCCAAGCACTGGCAATGATGATATGTTTGCATTCTAGCATCTGTTACGAATTTATTGAAAAAGTTCTCGTTCGTTCTCGTGCTCAGCACACATGTGGAGAGACAGACAGACAGAGCGGCAGAAAAAAAAAACATTTTATTTGTACCACAAAGCGGTTCATATTATATCACCTTTCCGAACAGTCGATGATGTATAGTGCCGATCTTAGTGGCTATAATTTCCGACCGGTGGCACCAATATTAGGTTGCACAAACAGCACGCAGAAAGGTTAAACCCATTTGTGGTAAATTTATGGGCTCGCAGCTAACGATTAGTGATCGGGAATTTGGTGCGAAGCAAAAACAACCAGCTCTAAATTTGCCCGATCCGGGAGATGAATGTTGGGAACGCATGCAAAAAAGCATTGGGTGGTCGGACCATCACCGTGAATAATTGCATCCGTTTCGGTGAGGTTAGGGGCTCTTTGGGGTGGCGAAAAGTACATAAAACGTTTCTAACCGGATGACCCATAATGCGAGTGGTGAAAAGTTTCAATCGCACGTAATGACTGTTGGGTCGGGCTTATGAGACGCTAATATCATGTTAACATGATCTTAACGGCGTAATGATGTCAGCGGCATTGCATACATTTAGGCGCAATGCGGTTAGGGGAGATTTTTATACGCAAAACTGCAAATATCGGTTTTTTAATGCTGTTTCGTGACATACTTGATAGAATTTCTTTAAAAAATCTTGTTCTTCGACATTTCATCGATCGTTTTGATCCTGTTTTCACTGTGGTGAAATAGAAATCAATATCCGTTCAGAAATAAAGCTGCACCATGAGTTGAAATGGTTTGATTGCACCAGCATAATGCCATACGAAAATCCAATAATCGTACATGTACAACCATCAATTACCGATAATTGGCGCGATGGGGTTGCGTTCTTTATTCGATCGTTTAATTCTGAATCGTGCAATTGAACCTTCATTTCCCACACACACACACACACACACCGACATTCGTGCAGTGGTAGACGATGGGAAAGACTTATGGCTATGATTTAAATTTTCATATGTTCCAACAGGATGAACCAGGGAGGTAAGGCCATCCGGGAGAAGTTCAACGATCCTTGATAGTAACAATGTTCGTGCAGGAAGGATTTGCGGATGTTTCCCGTGTTGTTATAATTTACATAACATTCGCCACACCTGTTCTGTATTCCAGCTGGTTGAAAGTTAAATTGGCACAGATAGAACGGAAAATAAAAAAAACCAAAGCGAAGAGTGAGAAGGTGACATAGGTAAAATTGTAATGGAATATCTTATTTTCGACTGCATAAATAAGAAGCCCCGCCGGAGTAGAGGCAAAAACTGGTAGACACTTTGTTTCATCCGATATGGGACGATTAAACGCTCATCCCTTTCCATGGGTAATGGTGGGAAATGAACGCAGCTGGCTTGGCAAGCCCAAGCATGGCTAGGTACCCTCGTTATAAATGCTGAACACGGCTTGTAAATATAATTTTAACTCCCACGAGACACCCTGGTGATCCGGGGTTCAGTTTCCGAGCTGCGAACGAGCGCAAGAAACCCGAAGATCGATCCCGTGTTTGTCACGTGCAGTTTGTTTTAGCAGCGATTTCATGACTGTTGACAAAGAGCTTTCTCGCAAATCAGAACGAAGACGCTGGCTCGTTCTACGACACGTTTGTGAGCAGAATATCGATCACCTGATGAAGACATGCCGTAAGGTAGTGAGGAAGCAAGATTGATATTTGCCATGTGCTGGTGGAACAGTATTTCTTGTGGAAGGGTTTCTCCTTTAATTGGCACTCGTCGTGAGAATGAGACAGAGACAAGGTAAGTTTCGGTTCGTGTTACTGCAACGCCTAAACGTAGGCAAAAATTATAATTTATTCGATTATCGTATTTCAATGATTATACCCACAGAAAAACAGTTCGCCATTAAACATTTTGTTAGCATATGTTTCATATGTTACCATAGAAACATACTTATCTTTAAGTGCCAATTTAGCCTAGTGCCAAAATGCTCATCAGAGGGTATAGAGAGTTAATATCAAATCAATTAAATTAGTCCAATGGAATATTTTGATTTTGAAGGTATAGAAAAATTGAAGCGAGAAAGTAGAATAAGATAGGAATAAGAATTAGAAATCATAAAAAAATAATTTGTAAGAAACCTATGAGATCATTTTTATTTAAAGAATAACAGAGAAATTAAATTATACAGATAGAAATTATGTATGTACCAAGTTAGAAAAATACACGGTACAGTTTATATGCAATAACCTACATAAAATTATTATTAAAAATTCGAGTTCTCTAAAATATTTCAGCTTTCTCTGGTTGATTATGTTAAAGACTTTGCTAGAAAAGTAGTCTTTAAAAAACATATAGAAGGACTTTGTACATAATTGTATACATCGCAGAGAAAAATAAATCCATTGTGAACCAGGCGCAAAAACGGTAAAACTTTTTTTTATCTCACTCGGCAACGTGAATCACAAGCAAAACTTGGCCAAAAGTAATAACAAATGTAACAGCGACGCCAACAACAGTGTAAGCATCATTTAACGTCGCACCATTAACGCGCGCGCGCTCGGTACGCTGGGTGGCCGGGCAATAAAGTTTTCCTAACGTTTGTTTGATTTGCCGAATGGCGCAGCGAAAAAAGCAATGCATCCACCCAAACCTCCCAGCGGAGGGATTACTGTTGCCGTTTACCATTACCCACCGGGTACCGTCAGTCAGCGCAGCATAATGTACCGCTCTCCTGGTGACCTTTGACCATGACGGCCGCAGCAATAGTCCGCAGTTCGACCGTGAAGATTTTCCTAACCTCATGAATATTCATTGACCGCGCGAAAGGAAAAAAAAACACACAGATGAAAAAAAAAACGATCCGGAAAATGAATAGAATAAACTATTTTTCTTGACGCGAGTAAGGCAACTAAAACATCCAAATATCAGGAGATGAGCTACGCAAAAAAAAAAAAAACAAACGAATCAAACTTCTTGCTGAACGAAATGCCACGTGCAGTTGTCGAAGCAAACTTGCCAAAAAAAAAGGCGTGAAGAAAACTGTCGCAGCGGATTCCGTTCGCACAGCCTGCTTCGGAAAAAACCCGTATCAGTTTGACGTGCGTGTTGATTGAGTTTCCAGCAGAGCGCATAACTTCGTTAACTACCCTTCTCGGTGGAGGTGCTGGCAACAGCTCCGCAGGAATTGGAAGGGTGAGAAGGATGGGTGGAAGAATATTTTCCACGGGCTGGTGGGCAATGTATGTAGCTTCGGAAGGACATCCAGCAATTCCGTTCGCCAAGCAAAACGAACGCGCGCCGTTGCCGAGTGGCAAGGATACTAATTCAATAACGGCTGTACCGTCTTCATGTACACCAGGGCAAGTGAGGTCACCACCTCCGCCGCTCCGTACGATCCCCAGGGACGGGGAGCCCCGAAAGTTATCCTAAAATAGTTTTGCCATTCGTTTATCGCCAATTCCGTGATATGGCTAAGCGATGTGACACTTGTACGAACATGGTTACTTTTACGGGACGAGTTTATTTGCCGTTGGCATTGCGATTTTCCGCCCAGATGGAGCACACTCGCCATGGTGACGCATCGGATGGTGGACACCGGGTGGCGGTAAATGAGACGGGGAAATAAAATTGAGCAAAGTTAGGGCACATAATGAAGCGAAATTTGGAACCGATTCTCTCCTATTAAATGGTTTGCTAGGGAAGGCTAATGATTGCCAGCGTTAGTTGGTGGGTTGGTGAAGCGATGCTTCATAGTTATATGGAATAGAATACATTTATAATAGTAAATGGTTACTAATTTTAGTGGAATTTTCATAGATAGATGAAAAGATTAGATACTAAATACAGAAAATAAAAGGAAATTAGAAAAAGGAATAAATAGAAAATGAACAACAAAATTAAAGAAACCAACAGCAAAAACTGAAAACATAATGGAAATATAATGAATAGAAAAACATTTACTAAAGACGAAACGGTAAGATCGTAGAACCATATAAAATAAAAGGAAGATAGAAAAATGTAAACTTTGTAGAGAAAAACAGATTGACTATTGACTTGCTAGCATGAACTGTTAACTTGTTTGTGAGCATGAATGAATGAAGAATGGAGGGGTGTGTGAGTTTCTCGGAATGAAAAGAACAGCAAACTCGTAAGAGGATAAGAATGGAATTCCCACACCTAGCAATGGAGCATTCCAATGCGTGATGCGTGAAAGACAGTTGCGGTAGACTGCTGTTCTGAGTGAAATGGGGTTCTGATTGTTTGGAAATCGGAATTCAATTGTTGATGTAGTGGGAACAATGGGCCAACTTTTGCTGGAAAAGTACACACTCCAACCCAAAAGTTGCGATACAAAAGCTTCAGCAAGCGAAAGAGTGTTTATAGAATTTGAACCATACTCATATGGGAAGCTAAATTTAATTCTAGCACATTCCGACGGAAGCTGATTTAAAGTGCGAAAAGGGTGCCGGGTGCCTGGAAGCTGCTAACCATGGCGGTGGTTAAAGAGATGGCGTTTTTATGGACCAGCACGATGGATCTAATTTCTCTCCATTCATAAAGCATCAACGGTTTATGAGTTTGGAAGGCGTTGTTTGCTACCTTGCGAATGTTTACCCCCGGTCGTGTTTGGAAAACATGTTGCACGGATAAACTTCGACACAAGCTTGCGCACCATCAAGAACCATCGGGACAGCTCGAAAACAAACAAACCAGAAACGCAAACCACCGCTTTCGGGGCGTGCGGAAGCACAAATTATGGCGACAAACTATAATCCCGTTCTTGTGCAAGTTTGTACCTCTTTGTACGAGCATGTGGGTGTGTGCTTATATGTTTAGAAAGAAGGCTTCATACGGTCGCCAACAACACGTTTTCTACTCGAGCTTCGGTGAGATCGTTTGCGTACGGTGCCCGGAAATACCGGAACCGGCACTCGGCGGTACGACTACAAAGCAATCAGCCTGAGCTTATGCAAAATATATACACACGGACAACAACAATCATTGACACCGGGTCCTATGTGAGCCCTGCCTGCCCGGCATTAACGCTGCACCCTGGAGGGGATGCATTTGCAACAGTTTCGGCTGTTTGCCTTTTTTTGCCTGCCGCCATTTTCGCCATTTCACATCCGGTTTCACCGCAGAAGTGATCGCAAACGCTCCGCCACGAGTAGGCTGAGTGCGCGTGCATTGCACCGGATGTAGCATTCGCTTCGCCGGATTTCCTCGTAATAGTGGTGGATTAACATTGGAACGAAGAAAGTCACGCCAGAACGCTTCATCCGTAATGCAATGCAAACTAACGAGGTGGGATTTTTTGTTCTCCATTTTCGTGCATACGGTTCCGCGACAAGAAGAGCAAAATAAAAATTCGTAGTCAACTAACCGCAGCGTTTTATTCTTTTGAAACGATTCTTCACACTATTTGTACGAAGGGGATTTTTTGGTGGAATGGAAGCTTTGTGCCGCGTACGTCGCTACTGCATTAGGAGCTTTTGGGGCATGATTTTTTTTCACTTCAGCTGAATGTCCAGGTCACGTTTGAGAATGGAATTTTATCAGCAAAATCTGGACATGAACACGAGATAGGAAAGGGAAGACTTTTGGGGTAGTCTGTTTGCCTGTTGTACCATGCTTTACGACTACTGCAGCGCGCTGCGGCAAACTCGTAAAGGGCCGATGAGTTTGTATGTTTTGCATCCATCGGCAGCAGTTGATGGGTGTTTGCCTTCACGTACACTACACTCGCGTGGACCAGCGAGAAGAATTGCTTTGGAGAATCGTTGTTAAGGTCAAAGAGATGGGAACAGGGTCGAACATAATGTTTCTGCAATAAAATTGTGCCATAGGATATTGAATTTAGCTTCAATAGGCAGCTAAACATGATTAACATTTTATGACATTTTATGGCGAGAAAAGAGAGAGAGAGGGAGTGAGGGAAAAATGGAGAATTCTTGAGTCTAGAATCGGGAATTGAACTTAACTTCTTACGACACCTCTAAAGTAGAGTAATAGTGAAAAAGTTCCTTTTATTCGGAATGTTTCTCAACCAAATGAAATGTATGCAAAATAGTGAATATAACATTCGTGGCAGCTTATACTGCGACCATAAACTTTAAGAGCTCAGCTAGAATCGCCAAAGCTCTATTAGCCGTTGGGAAACCTTTGGCGATCCGTTCGAGTGATATCATCACGCAGAAGATTATGCACCGGCAAAACATGATCCAGCGCTAACAGTCGATAATATTATCCAGCTGGTCGGACAAACGTTCATCAATTTCCACATCAACCACAGTGGAAACCCTGGCTTATGGGCGCCATTTACACTTGCCTCCCGAAAGCCCGGTGATAAAAACTTTGCTTCGTCGATCGTTTATTGAAAGCACGACACGTGTTCAAGGGTTGAAGGTGACACATAAAAACAGGGCCACAATCGGGCAGCGGGAGCGACGGCGCTCGTTAGCAGCAACCCATTTCTCGAGAGACGACTCGGAGTAACACTCGCACGCTGTGGGCGCTGTACGGTAATGTCGAACCGTCCGCTTGACATCGCCTTCGAATGAGTGCCACCACCATTGATTCGAATGGTTATGGGCGATCTTTTCCTGCAGAAGCGATTTTCCCCCCCCAAGAACGGAGCACTGTGTTTTGTGCACAGGACGAAAGCTGCTGCTTCCGGGCAGCGGTTGGCAAAGAACGTGGGTGCTGCAGAACAGTGGAATTGCATCATTTAATGGAGCTTGATTTGGTTCGACGAATCAATGAAGCACGATACGGAATGACGCAAAACGGGTTTGGTGGTGGGTTCTGCAGTTGACAGGTTCTGTACGACAGAAGGGCAAGGTTACCTGGGCGCGCGTGTGAAGGAGAAAATGAGCACTGCACAAGCTTGATACGCTCAGATGGAATATGAATATTTAAATAACATTTACTTGAAGCGACAGTAAACCCAAATACGATACTTAGAGCTAGCTACACATCGATAGATACTCAGAAAGGAAGATTTTAGTACGACATCGTGATAAAAGTTGGACACAGGGAGATGTAGACTAATACACATGAGATGTTGGAAAACTGACAAAAGATAATTACAAAAGATAAAAATTGCGGAAAATTTTAAAAATCTTATTTGGATTGATAAATATAAAAATCAAGAAGAATGTAAATACAAACTAGCCAATACATACGTAAAATAGTGTAAAACTACAGATAAGCTCACAATAAAACTTATAAGCACTTTGATGTGAGGTAGGTTGATAGGTTTTATAGTAAAAGAGAAGACAAAAGAGAAGGAAACTGAAACAAAACAATAGAATAATTTGACGATAAACAAGATTAGATGAAGACAATTAAGATACGTTAACTCATTACACCCCAGGAGAATAAAGTCTTAATCCTAATGACGTGAAACTTTGTAGTCCTCCTCTAGAGAAGACCCAAAACTGAAAACTAAGATGTCAGTATCATTTGGCCATCTTCAGAAGTAATAATATCTTAATAATTCAGTTCTTTTATAGATTATCTATAACAATTTCGCTTTTTTAATTTCATTTCTAACTTTCTTCTTGTTCATTAGCGGCACAACAGCCTCAGGAGTTCTAGAGGCCTGCCATTACTGGCCTTTTTTGACTTTATTTACCCGTAGTTGGATAGTTAGTCCTGCGTACGGGGTATTGGCCCTGATGAGTTTTTCACTCATCAGAAGTTGTTTTTATTGAAAACGAATTCTATCACCTATCTGTTATAGGTTCATTACATTTTTTATATTTATTGAATTAATACAGAATTCGTTGAAATTGAAAATTTTAAAATTTCGTTAGTTTACTTTTCTGCCTCGACTTTTCCCGAACATTGCTCTTTTCAAAACACAATATAAACGACCGATATTACGCACAAAGTTTTGCTGTCACTAAAGAAAGTATTAAACTATTATAAAACAAGCTGGGAACTTCATTTTAATAAATAACTAGCTTTTTGCTGAAGGCTACTTCATACCCTGGGATGTGATGGGTTAAACAAGTTTGTGCAATCAGTTGGAGGAAATATACCCAAATATTCATTATAATACAAACAGTTGATTTAGAATAGAACTAATGAAAGAAAGTGATAGAACGTAATATTAGTAAACCTCTTCTTAGGATGCGAAGTACACACATACACAGACACAACACGGAAACTAATCTCGGAACTAAACATAGAATACACACCAAACAGTGGGACATCACTAAGAGCGACAAAAAGAGGTCACGTTGATGAAAAGATTTTTTTCACTCTTCTAGATACGACGACACACACAAACAGAATGGATATTAAATACTTCTCAACGCACCACTTCTAGCGCTGGGACAAAACGAAATAGAACCGAAACCGAACCAGCATCCCTTTTCTATAACTGCCTGTTTGTCAGTGCAGTTGTGATCCCAATTTGCTCTAAGGCATCATTTTATAACCGGTGCGCACCAACTTGACAAGCGTTGGAGTAATAAGAGTTTGTTTTAATTTTGCACTTCCTTGTTCGCCTGGCCAAAGCGGCCCAGCAGGATGACCGCACTGTGAGCATTTATGCTTAACCGGGAATAATGGTGTCCCAAACTGCGGACTGTGTGTGCACGTGTTTGGCCCACGGGCAGAAGTGCAATGGACGTTTCATTAGAGCGTACGAGAGGGATTTTTTTTGTTATCTCTACTAAATATTGTTGTTGTCTGAAGCGCTTTTTTAGCAGCACTGGAATCGGTCCATCGGTTGCTATTATTCAGCAATATGTGACGGTGTCGAGCGTGAGCAAGCTTTGTTTCTTTTTGTCTGTTTACTTTCGCTATCCACCGGAAGGCGCATCGGACACACGTGATATTGCGGTGTCCGTGCTAGGTTTTGCATCCTTCCCGCCGGTCAGTTGGTGGGTCGTTGATCGCTGTTGCTTCGTAATTGGCGTGCGGTGGGACGGGTACAGGACGGCGTGACGCGTACAATCGTGCAGGGATTAGCGCAAAAGCTGTTCGTTATAAAAGCTGTGCCATTTTGCCGCCCGCTTTGCCTATGTACGCCGAGGCGGCATCTAGGTGTGGTAGGTGAAACGAAAAGGGTGAGGTAGCGGTAGGTGGTAGGTGTCCCCACAGGGAGGGGCGAAGACAAAAGGCAAAAGTGGGGAAGGGAAGCATTTCATTAGCGAAGGTTGAATAAATGAAGTGGTGGTGGAACTTTGATTTTTGTTAAGCTTTGATTATTTCTTGGAATGAAGCAATGTAATCTGTGCAAATGTTGTGTTTGTGTAGTGTCACATTTGAGGATGTTTTGTTACACTTTTCCGCGCACTTTACTTAAAAAAGCTTGTTTGAAGCTAATTTCGTTGTACAACGGGTACCAGTTAGGCTAAACGAGACAGCGACTACTTAAAAAAGTGAACTATGGACACAAATCACATACTTTTAGGCGATTTTACCGTAAAACGCCTGAAGTTATGCAATACGCTAAGCATGATATGTTTGTTGACTTCAATATGTTTCTTTGTAGACGAAAAGGTGTGTATTCTTCTGCTAGTGTGTGATGTTTTGGTAGCCGAAAGCCGTTTGAGAAGAATCGTTTTATTTATTTTTATTGCCGTTTAAACAAACACAAAACCAAGCTAAAAATAGTAATAATGCGAATGTTTCAAATCATGTTCACGAGGCAAACGAAAGCATATTACCAACCATGCATAAGTACAGCAGCAACATAAAAAGAATCAAATAGAACGTTTGGAAATGTATCGGTGGGGGCTTGACGAGGGATAATCTGGTGCTTTAATCCGGTTTGCGATCGAGAACATTTCCAACTGGTGCCGCAAATGAGGATTTATTAGACATTGATTGGATAATAAAATAAATGTTGTTGATGAGGGTAACTACTGAGCTAGCAAAGCGGAATTTTTCACCGAACATGGCTGAGCAAGTATCTGCCGGTTGGTACATTAAACAACTTTGTCAAGTTCGTAAACATTATTGTCTCTTAACCAATGCATGAATTGGTTCTAATTTGTGCTTCCTATTTAACATCATTTACGATGACTATAGTGGCACCGGCTATTCACTCATCCCTGTGACTTGCATACCTTTAGGCGCGCGTAGAAACATCCAGTGACGAATGTTCCACGGAGCGGCATTTTCGTTGCAGAGCCGGTCTCGTAATGAGGGCGTACAAAATTCGCCCGAATCCATTTGCTGATGAAGCGACCATTTTAAGCTAATTAACTAAACGAACTGCTCCAAAAGCGAACCATTGAGTAGCTCGGTAAAGTATGCTGGTAAACTCCGAGCGCCGGCGTATATGTACCGGCGTAGGCCTGTTTTTGGTTCTCATTTTTCCGAAAGGGAAAACGTGCCGCAAAGCACGGATGTTTCCGGTGCCGGAAAGCGAAGGAAAAATGGTGTCGAATATCTTTCCGCGAGCCGTTCACATTTGTTGCTTTCGTTACGTGCACCGTGGTTGTAGGTTGGAGGGGTTTTTTTCGCTGTTGCCGTTGTTCTCTGCTATCCGCAGTTAGGAAGGCTTTGCTGGAGAACTTCTGGCTGGGGGTTTTCGACAACCAAATCCCGTTGATATTCAAGCAACGAGTTGAGGCCGATGTAGAAGATTCCGTTGCTTGGTTGGTTGGTGATAAATGGAATAATCACTCCCATTTATCTTCGTTTCGGTGAGGGAGGAGGTGATCTAGGAATGGGCGGCCGCGAAACCGGACTGCAGGAAACGGGTAGGTTTTTCCGGGTTGTTGGTCCGATGGGAAAACTTATCATGCAATCATGTGCGTATGCGTAGCCGGAGGCGAATTTGCACAAAATCACTGCTCAAAAGACGAGCGAGCTCGGAGTAGCTAGCTGATAGGCAGTGTAACGAATTAATCATGTTAATCATTCTGACCTCGGGGTGTAACAGTGCGGGGGGTTATGCGAAATATGTTACCCACCTGGCCATCACGCTGCCCCGTTTGACTAATTACCGATGTGCATGATTTCTGCAGAACAATCACAGACGAAGTCATCGGTGGAGAGGGAGCAGATTGAGCCCGTCATAAATCAAGTTTCTTTCGCCTTTTTGATGAGATGTCACAAAAACCGGCCGCAAAGAACAGTGCGCAACTTTAATTTAACAAAGGCTAAGGGTAGACGATGTCATTGCACACAAGGGAAGAAAAAGCTCCTGCCACTTGTAAAGCTGTCAACCATCTGCCGGTTCATACAAACTAATGAGATTTTGATCGAAAATGCTTCGCCAAATGTAGCAAAAAGACGTGGGAAAAGTTCACCCTTCGCTGCATGTGCTGTGTACGGGTGCGCTGGCTGGCGTACTCCCTGCGGCGAGCCGTAAGAAAAACGTAAAGTAAACTTTCTCCCAAATGCCGGTGACAATGCCTGGTGGAATGTTGACTTTTTGCATGTCCGCACTGCAGCGTTGCCTAATCCTGACGAGCAGCACACGTGTGATCGCTGCTCGAAGGCACGACCTTACCGCTTTCCGGCCGTCTTACGGTGGAAGTTGGGAAGTTGTATGACAGATGACAAATGTGCACATTGTGTATGACAAAGCTGTGCTGGTGCTGGCTACTTTAAATAGCGATTACCGTTGGGGTGGTCGATTAAGAATAGAATTCACTTAAAACGTGATTCTGATAACAGTATGGAGGGTTTTCTATAATTCCAGTAGTCCAGACTTCTTACAATACTCCTGGCGAATTCCCGATCGAACGCTTCCAAGTTCAGCGCAGGAAAGAAATAAACTGTTCCATCTTCTACCCCATTGCAGCCAATATACCCAATCAATGTTTAAATATTGATTCAATGAGATTGACCTTGAGCTGTGTCTACAGTTGTACCGCGCCGTGCAAACATGTGAACAGAAAAAAGCTTCCCAAAAATACCACACTCACTTCAGAATCACAGCGTCCAGTGTGGAAAATTGGAGCTCACCGGCACGTTTTTCCTTGTGTCGCACCGCACCCGTTTATTGTTGTGGTCGTAAAAGGAAATAAATCCAGACGACGTACCCGGCAAAGGCTTGGCCGCCAGCCCTCCATTCGAGACTCAATCAAAACGAACGTTGGCATACACACGAGCAAACAATGGACGTCTCGGGGAGACATAGGAAAAGCCGTCAAGGACCTGGCTGGCTTCCTTGTGCGATGTGGTTATGGGAAAATTGTATTTACTCTTGTGTCTTTTCCATGGCACGACGGTGCTGTGTGTCAACCGACGGTTGCTCACTTGGTAGCTTTTCCGGGTTAGAAAAAAAAAAGCAGTCTAACGAATAGAACCCATGGACGCATCCAAAAGGGCTTACTGAATGGGCACATTTGTTCCTTCTTTTCCACTCCACCGAAAACCAAACGGGTGGGGGGTTTTCTGTTATTTCTGACCATTTCTCCACTTCCAAGCACAAAGGCAGTGTGTTTTATTTTTACCCCGGTACAGAATGGACTTTCCCGGTCAGCCGGTTGGCCACCGTTACACCTCGTTCCGGAGACAAGTTGAAACATTATTTTTACTCTCGAAAACAATACCAAAAGGACAAACCAGCCCGGCAGCTTACATTGTGTAGCCGGCTAGAAAAAGCGAATCTCTTTTGTTTTGAAGTGATTTTATTTATCACTTCCCGGTGACACGTTTGACCCTTCAGCGAAAAGGGTAGCCGGGGCTCGGTCGCGCGTGAACCAAACCGATGTCACCCTTGTAACGACCACTGGAAGCGCCATTGTCCTGCGCCCGTAGCGTTGTGCTGGCAGATACGAAAGGAAACAGGGCACGGAGTCAACTGTCATGTTAATTATTTCCACCCCTAGCACATGGCCATCGGGCATCACGTTCTTGGCGGGTTAGTTTTGCAAGTTCAATCGTAACGGTGTCTATCGGAAGGACTATAATGGCGTGTGCTTTGTTCAGTTCCCGGGCATTCACGGACCACTGGGCTAATGTTGATGGCGATGTCTGGTGTCGATGGTGCGGGATGGCTCAAATCACCCGAACCTTCCGGTGGGACCGATGTTTTGTGCGTCCGGTGCAGCACAAACGCTTCCTTTCTAGGTTCACAGTGGGCCAAACTCGAGTGCTAGCCGCATTGTGGCAAACGGAGTGAGAGTGTCTTTTTGGGGTGAAAAGTTTTGGAGTAATTATCGAGGTTACCGACCAGACGGTTCCATTCCTGTGTCGATTGCGACCGCGTGGGAATGATTCGATCGGTTCGCCGAAAATTGCCTTGGGATGGCTTTAGTGGATTAACTCCGAACAACTCGGTTACGGTGATCTCTGGAGATAATGGTGTTTAGCAGCTTGCAAAATGGAATTTGGAGTGATGGTGCAAAGCTGATGCGGTCGGATGTAGCGGACATCCTCGAGCTAATTTATTGATACACGAAGCTGAACAACAGACACGGTAGATTTGCTGTTAGTACAGTAGTAACGGCTCAAGAAACAATCTAGCGATTTAGTATGATTATGTCAAAATATAGTTTGCGCAAGGCCCTGTCGTGGGACAGAACGCTAGCTTACAGCATGTTTTGGAGAAATGGAGAATTATTGAAGAACTCCTAGGACCAGGTGGTGGTCCCTCTTCCTGTCTGCCCTCTTTACAGAGTGGCTTGAAATCCTCGAAATTAAAGTTTCGAAAGATGATGCTTTCTGTAGCGACAACATCAAAATTGTCCTTCATAAGTCTCGGCATAATAAATATTACCTGCAACTTGTACCTTAATGAACAGAGTTAAAGTCTGCCCTAAAAATCAATCCGCATTATTTCAGCATTACTAGCATTGAAAAAGTAAACATTTTAGTTAGAAAATCCAATTTTTACGTGATGAGAAAATTAAACTAAATCATTCTATTTGCAGAAACTGTATGAGTACCGAAACTCCCGCATGCAGCTCGGATCGTATGACGATTATTGATTTCATGCCATTCAAACGATTTCAAAACAAAAAAAAGTAACAAAGCCATACTTTAGGTAGACCACTTAATATCAAGCCTTATCGAACCACTTAGCCACTTCAAATATGGCCGCCATTCAGCGATAATCCGCCATCGATTTACCTTTCAAATTATAATTTTTTCGGTTCGTTTGGCGTTTTTTTTTTGCTCTCCACTTCCTCGAACAAATCAAAACAGAGCAGAAAACGAAAGGAGAAAATGCGAAGCGAAAAGAAAAATTCGAACCAAACGGAAGCACAAACAAGCTTTACCGATTGAATGGATAATCGAAAAATAAAAGAAGTGTAAATATTAACTTGATTTAAGCGTCTGTGGCAAACATTCGTGGGTAAGCGAAAGAAATTGCCGGAAAAGGCTGCTTAGGTTGAAAAGGGAACGAATGCGCGAACGAACCAAACTAATTGACAGGGGGATGAAAGCAACTGGGAGAGAGAGAAACAAAAAACACCCGACGGATAAAGAACGTTGCGCCTTTTCTGGACTTAAGTTGAAAGGAAATCGCATCGAAGGAAGCAACGGAAATAAAACATTGTGGAAAATCGATTTCTTCTTATCGACGGTATCGATAGCGTGAAGGTAGTTAATAAGGTGTGGAAATGAATTTCCTCGTGAAAAGCATGAAAAAGACATGGCAACATAAAAAGAAAATGTATCGCACAACAAAACGAATCCTCGGCGGAGAGGCTTATTTGGGCTGTGGTGAGATGGGTGAGAGTGGCTGAGTGGCTGGGTGGTAGTCTTTTGTAGTGAATTATGTACGGAACGGGGTGTTGGAGTTCATTTTTCGAAATATTAGTCTAAACCGGAAAACACACGGACACGGTGGTTGTGAAAATGAGTGATGTGTGGTGTGGCTGAACGATCGTTCACACTAAAGCACTAATGCTAACGGTCACAAAAATGGCACACGAGGAAAGCGCGTGTCAGTGTAACGTGTTTGGGCGTTTATGAAAAATGGCACTTGAACGTGAATGGAAGAGATGTTAATGTTATTGCTTTGCACCACTTTTGTAACCGTTTGTCTACTTGAAGCTGTAGTCGTTCCTTTTCTTGCGTTATTGTTCTCTTCTTCTACCGACTGAGGATCGCGTGAGTAGCGTGTGTTACATCAATACCGTAGCAAACCGTTGATTGTTAGGATCTAGCAGACCTAACGGCCGATTTAGAAGATGTAAACGGCTGCTTTAAACGCCTGTTGCTAGGGCGCCTGTTGCGTGTTACAGCGTAAAGGGAAACGCAAGATGGTGGTGGCACAAGCGCCAATGTTCGGGCCAGATGAAACTTACCAATTTTCGGTCCCAGATCCTTCGTCTTCACCTGGTTCATGCGGCGAGCCATCGGGCCGGAACCGGGCATACCAATGCCACCGCTTTGACCTGCCGGCATTGGCCCAGGTGGACGTCGGTGGTTGCGTGGTGATAATGCGTGAGCGGGCCAGCAACGTTTAGCAGCAAGCGGTGAGTACGTCATGTAAATGAACGCAATTGATCGCGCGTGAATGTGAACAAATGAAGCAAATACGAAAAACGGGGGAAAAAGAGAAAGATTGGCCATTTTGTAAGGTATCCTGGCGGGGTTTTACTGCTGTGTGTTTGTGTGCTTGTTGTGGACCACTCACCTGCGGTACGTGGCTGTCGGGGTTGCTCCACCGGTAGTACACGCCGTCGCTTCTTGGGCAACTTTGCGCGAGCCTGCGTGTGCGAGTAGTACATCGCAAAGTTGCTCACAATGACCGGAACTGGCAGCGCTATCGTTAGTACACCGGCCAACGCACACAGCGCACCGACGAACATGCCGATGTACGTCTTCGGTGCCATATCCCCGTACCCGACGGTGGTCATCGTGACCAGCGCCCACCACAGCCCGAGCGGGATGCTGTTGAAGTCGTTGTGCGGGTTCGCCTGGATCCGTTCGGCGTAGTACACGAGGCTGGCAAAGATCACTATACCGAGCACGAGGAAAAACACCAGCAGCGTTAGCTCTTTGGCGGACGCACGAAACGTCTGTATGAGAATCTTCAGCCCGGACGAGTGGCGCGTCAGCTTGAACAGCCGCATGATACGGATGATGGAGAAGAACTCGAGGATGTCCGCATTTTCCAGGTGAGATGCGAACCGCTGCAGCACCAAATCCACGTAGAAGCTAAGCGTCGCGATGTAGTCGATGATATTTACAGATGACGTGACGAACTCGCACTTGTTGGGCGAGGAGATAAAGCGTATCTATTGGAGATTGGGGAAGGTGAGAAACCGAGCCGTTAAAGTGCGCGTGTTGTTTTATCTTGGTTACTGCAACCGTCAGCCACAAAGCGGACGGTCTGACGGCCGTCTTGCCTACGCGCTAACGATTTAAGTCATGCTGAGCATTTTATTCCATTCGCCACAATTTATGGTCGTCGTCATTACAGTGCCACTCCGCATGGGGTCTCACTTTGCACTGCAACTTTGCTTGCCAACAGAACAACGATGACGTCTGCATGGCCTGTAGGACTCCCACTGTGTGGCGTAGCAAACCACATCCACGGTGCACCTCAACAAACGGAGGTCTGCTCTGTGGCGGTGGTTTCCCATTACACGCTGACTCTCGAATGCACTCATTTACCATTATCCGTGCTTTTCGTGCTATAAATCCAAGAAAAATACCACCCAGCGTCCATTGTCCAACAAGTGACAAGTTGTAACAGAGAGTGTCATTGTTTCTTCCAAGCACTGGGCTGGCGCTGGAGGTGCTCGGAAAAGCGTATAAAATTACATTACCTTTGTCCAACGTCATCCAGCGGGACGCAACGGTGAGTAATGTTCACCATGCCAGGCTGGATCACTGGAGGAATCTCAGTTTATTGCCTTCATTCATTGTCTTAAGGATGTGCGGAGTGGGTGAGGCTATTTTTTCGTCGACCACACTTCAGTTCCCAGTTCGCTGGAATGTGGAACTCCCGTTTCGCGAATTGCAGATCTGCTGGAGAATGTCCCGTTGTCTGGGTTCAGTTTGAGAACAGACATTTTATGGCTCATTGCGGTGGCGAAATGGATTATATTTGTCAACGGTGAAAGAATGCGGCGCTTGCTTGGCAAATCGTTTAAAACTTCGCACCGTCATTTTATGTTCAAATATTGACGATTCCGAAACGGGCGCATTTTCTAGACCAAGTCACCGCCATCGCAAAACCCGCAGAACGGAATCGTGCTCAGTAGCACGAAACTAGATACTTACCAAAATTTCGAACGTGAACCACGCATTGCAGACACATTCGATGTAGAAGAATGCCACGTGGGCGTTCGTTTGTGTTTTGTCCAGCACCCAAGCCGTACTGCCGTTGGCCGTCTTGACCGTGATGTTTCGTATAACGGGCACCCGCATGTCCGGGTGTGTCTTCAGGCAGAAGGACAGGATGGAGACGCAGATGAAAAACACCGATATCACACCGATTATCTGCAGAGCAAAAACCGCAAGAAGGAAGAAAAGCCAACCGTGAGTAAGAACCATTCTCGGGCGTTAATCACACCCACCCACGGCCGCAACGGTGGCGTGCATCCGCCGGCGTACCTTGGCAGCGTTGGAGCTGTACGGTTCATCGAACAGCGACCAAATTTGCGGTTTCGTGTGCTGCCACCAGGAAACCGTACCCTTTAGATAATCGTCCTCGTAACCGAATTTCCTAGCTAGTTCCTCCTCCGTCGGTTTCTCCGTGTCGAGATCGAGCCGTTCCAGCACGGCGAGCGTTTCCTGTGTATCGCGATGCTGTGACGAGATGGAGAAAGAGAGAGAGAGAGAGGAAAAAGGACACATAATGTAGAAAGATGTGCCGTGTGGATAGTATGCCGAAGAAGTAGAGATGGAATTAATTATGCATCGATATTGGGCAAACAGACCGGGGCAGGTCTATCGCCTTACGGGGAGATCCCACACTAACTCGGTGGTCAATCGATAAGTGGTGCTGTGTTTTCGAATATTTTTCACCACGTCTATTGGATGGAATCGTTGCAACGGTTCCAACATAGGTTGTCGGAAGATATGTGGACTGTTCGGAGCTGTTGCGCAATGCCACTTCCGTCGCTTTGATAGGTTGATTCTCCTGCGGACACACCGTGTGCGTGGGTGTTGGATCTTAGCACACGTAAAGATCGTATCAGATTTGAAATTTTCGCCAGCAAGGACATTGCTGCCGTCCTTGGGCAGGGTTGTCAATAGGGCGTTTCAACCAATTTTAGTATTCTTTCGTAATCAGAATAAGATTGAGTAACTGTTAGAGCATATCTTTGAAGTTAAATAAGTAAATAAAGATCGATCTTGGATCTTGACTTGACACTTGCAGTGTATGAACTATTTTTATTATGTTTAGGGACACCTGAATCGGAAAACAACGATGAAAGCTTTTATTCCTGAAACTGCATCTGAATTCATCACAATGGGTTTGCATACTTTCAGGCGCTAAAGGAATTTATTTACAAACGCAATTGTCAAGAACTCCAAGGATTCCAGCAATCGGCATAAAGATAATTATTATAACTAGCAATTTTTGAAATGTTTGACATGCCTGGCGCAATATTCGCATTGGAAAGTCGACCCGACAAAACAATGAACTAATCCTGATTAGATGAAGCTGTGAGCTTTTATGGTTTGAAGGTAAGTGTACAGGGCAGACTAGCTGCACCCGGTGTGAAGAATAGCAAAGCTCCCCTCATGTCAATGCCGTCCTATTCATTTCGGTTCTCTCCTTTGCAAGGTTCATAAATTGTACCTACCCGAGGGCGAATCCCTCGGGAGACCCTCGGGTGCAGAATATTACACGGCTCAATAAATCATTACCATAAAATGAAAGCGGAAAGCCACATCGAAGCAACTCGGTGGGCACGTCCCGGGGCACGCCAACCGGACGCACTGTGGTCTATGAAACGATTATATGAAATGTGATGACGTTGTCCACGCCCGGAAGAGGAAGAGTGTCGGGAGCTTGCAGTGCAGGATTTAGACGAGGCATAAAAAATGGTAATAATAACGAAAGGGTAGGCAGCTGCTGGGCTTCCCAGGGATGGAAGGGGCAGTGCGGACCGAGCTAGACCGAGTCGTGCCCATACGGTTGCGAGGCGCTATTTGCGTAAATAATAAACGAGAAATGATGACGACATTGCCGGCTCATCCGAGACCGTACGTGTGCACGTGCCTGGCTGGTATGGCACGGCGAAGGAAACACAGAACCCCGAGAGAGGAAACACCATTATCTTTGGCAAACATTTTCGGCCGAGAGCAGGACGCTTGCCAAGGACTGGCGCCACCAGGTTACGGTGATGAACGTGCCGTGTACGAGGACATCAGTGGCACGGATCATTTGATGGCATGATGCGGCAGTGGAACTTCTCGGCCGCATCAAACACAACTCACCAAAAAACCAGTCGATGGTTTGCACTACTCCAGCCAGGAATGTCCCTGGCGGGATTATACATTTTTAAAAGCCGTCCCGTGTGCGAGTCCTGTGCCGGGCGCTGTACGTTACTTTGTAGTGCCTATGCACATCGGACGGCCGATGGAAGCCATTTCCACTGGCGCCTGCCAGCGGGACTCGCAGACGGTAAACAGTTTCACTAATGGAAGATAATCATTCGTATCGGCGAGACGACAAGTTCGCACTCGAGGCGCTCGGTACAACATTAACGTGGTGCTGTATGATCGAATCTTCCAGGCAGTTGGTCTGAAACGACCGGGCCTGACTTGAGGCTTTGCGTGAAAGCCTGCAGTATAGCGTCACATTCTTCGTTCAGATACGAGAACTACCAAATAGCGCCATGTTTTCCTTGTGAATTGCCGAGCATACTTGCCTAACCTCACTAATTCATATCATCCAACACAACATCTCGAGATGATGTATTTCTGAGAAGCTAGAGCTACGCGTGCTCTAAAATGTAAATATTTTGCCTTAAAATTTAGATCCCCTCTGCCATCGTGTATCGCGTGTCGGGAAACCGCGAATGACACCCAGCTTGGCACGGTTTGGGTGAGTGATGAGTGAGTGTGCGGTTTCAACGGTACGCCACACGCGCTTTTCCGATCCCTGATGATGGATTAGTTATTGGCAGTATGACAGATTGGCGGAAGCTGATCGTCAGAGCCAAGGGAAGAAAATGTTTGCGCAAATAGAGAACGTCTGCGGGTGTGTGCGATGTATAGTGTTGAGGTTTGATGATCCAAGGTCTAGCGGTGTACGATGATACGTCTGAATGCCTCCAAAGTGATTGCCAATGTATTAGGCAAACTGTGGTGAGTAAGGCGAGTACTAAACAAATTTTCTCCTTAGTTTTGTTCATAGGCTATAGATAAACATGTGATAGTCGTAATAAATATTCCGTTTTGAGAGCAAGCGCCTAAATGTGGGCACAATTCTCCATCACTCTCCGTACCGCAAAAGTTGAATTCAAACCAAAAAGAAGTCTTTCAATCGTTAGTGCGGAAGTCAAACAAGCTGTTTAGTATGAAATTTTATTCTGGAGTTTTCACAGAAGCCAGTTTCTACGTATTATACTGCAAAAGGTGACAATTTGCACCCAGGTGAACAGTAATGTTCTATGTTCCGAGAGTACCACAGCATTCACACAAAGCGATTGAAACATAGTTTCTGCAACAACACAGCTGGAGAGTTTTCGAATCAATTTTAAAGCTTTTTCCGACCTCCAATGACACACGGGAGCATATGAAACAATAGAAATAAACATCGGGCAAACGTAACGCTGGGGAACGAATGAATAGCCTGGTGGAAAACTTTCTTGAAAATTGAAAATACTTTGCTACAGACATTCCCGGAGCGTCTATTCTTTCGCTACACGGCGAAGAAGCTGCACCGAGAAGTTGCCTGATAATCGGAAGCACCTTGAAGACTTTGAGCGTTTGCTAGTTTTCATCCCATCCCCTGTTGCCGGGGGGCACATTGGTAGCATTAACATTCACGCAAGCATAAATTCTTGAGCGAAAAAGTTTTGATTCGTTTGTTTGAATTCTCGGCCCCTTGAAAAAGGAATGAGGAATAGCGGGTTTGCTTTTGCGGGCAAGGGGTTTCTCAAGCGAGCAAGTTATGCTATTTCGGAGTTGGAAGAGATAGACGAAGAGAAATTACGTTGTGGGGGGGTTGGAAAGGAACAGTCAAGTCTTCCCCTAAGAAGAAGCCAAATCATATTTGAGCAGCAAACTTTGTTCGCTAGATTATTGCTCTCAGTCTGAGTGGTATTGTGCATTATACACTTTAATCATTTACTTATCGAGCCCGAGGGAATCTGATGCCAGGTAGTTTGAAAATCCTGTGGCTGTGAGTTTCGAGGGATGCAGGTATTTGGAAGATTTATTTCGAAGGAAAAACAGTCACGTACGAAACACGTGTGGAGTTGATACAGTTTGCATATTAAAACTGTCCCAAAGCCAAATGAAGGTAGGATGTATTGGGTGTAATCCAATTAAAAGCTACCAGCATTGTGTTTGCAAGATGAGGCACTACTTAGGCACTGCATAGAAGCGTAAAGGTATGTAAAAATAACACAATTTAATTTATGTACATCTATAACTCAATCTGTATTTAATTAATTAATGGATTTTACATTAGATTTACATGCCTATTGTAACGAATGCAATTAAAAACGAACAAATGACGATGACAAAAACATATAAAAACAATTCAATACGACAAAATTGACGTAATTCCAATGTCTGGCAAATATGCTCCGAAGTCCTGTCGGGTAAACATACGCCAAAACTGACCAGAAATATAGCGAATGCCACCCAACATAAAAAAGGTAACCTATTTTAACCTATTGTCACTCTAGCTATCAACTTTCACTTCGTGTTGGCCTCACAGTTATTGGATTTGATTATCTGGTGGATATTCGTCCTAAAAAAATTAACCCAACGCTTCTAAGTGCCATTCAAAGGGTTGGTGGTCTTCGGCACAACGTTATAGTTAACCATTCGAATAATGTTTTTACAAATCCTCGCTTCTTCTGGTGTTTGTCTGCTGAACAGGTGCGAATGTTCTAGTCGATCTTGTTCAGGTTCTTCTTCACTGTTTGGACGAGTAGTACTCATAGATTATTTTGCTCTTGAACTTCATCTTCAGGATCTGCGGTGATGTCTGCCATTGCGGGGTTACACAGTACACGGTGACCATATCAAGATTTCTCCTTGGAACACTTGAAGAAGCTTGATGGACCATATTTACAAGTTTCATCATGTAAAGCTTCTTCGAATCGGTCTAGAAACTGTTAAATCAGTGGCGTGCTTAATGTGCAAAATAGTAGTGAATGCTCCGAAACATGGCTCGGAGCTTGTATAAAATATATTAATTGGATTTTTCCAAATGAATACGTTGTAAAACCAACCCCTTGACATTATTAAAATATAATACGAGGTTTTTACATGTTTTATCAACTGTGCTATGAATAAGAAAAGTCTGAAACGATTTTTCAATCTAATTTTGATAGTAAATGCAATAAAACAAAATTTGGTTGCTGTGCTAAATGTATGAGAGTTTTTTTCACACACAAAAAGTGTGAATATCGCTTTAACCGGTTTCGAACGAATATCAATTGCGTATGATAAACCGTTCCAGCGAAATGCAAACAGTACCCGAAATTGTTTGCCCGGGTGACACAAAATCACGCCTTTATCCTCTTATTTGCATTGAGAGCGAGTCGCCGTGGTGTGTATGTGGTAAGGTCTTGAAACAGCTTCACGATAAAGGGCAGCACTTTACGTAGAATTGTGTGTCTGAAGCGGGGCTATCATGCAAAGTTCTAACCGTACCGATTTGCTATTTCTTGAGAAATGTAAATCTTGTCATAGCGTGCAACACACACACAGAGTTCGCTTGACTTCAGCCGAGTGGGTGAAGGAAAACGTTTTTGAGCACACAGACACTTCCAGCCTTCCCGAGGGCACTTTGATGTAATCGACAGTCGGGAGCGTAAGGTTTCCCCGGCGCGTTGGGACGCTTCAACACCGTGCTTCCCACGCATGGAAACCAATTTTCCTAACGCGACTTTTCGCGGTCATGTTATCCAATCGTCATCAAAATATTGCGATCATGTTCGTGGGACGTATTTTATCCCGCCCTTTGCTGGAGCGATGACGACACAACGGAAAAGTTACAAGGGACCGCGCTGGAGCGTTCGATTTGAAGCGGCCAAGTTAATGTTAACAAATCACGTACGGTAACAAGTTCTCGCTCATCAATCTTTCGTCTGTTAGACGTTGATGTTGGAAAAAGCTGGGAAAGCGTAAGCGTATGCGTCGGATTGCCCCAGACACACATGAGAGGGTTGGGCATTTTTTGGAAATGAGCTGCCATTGTGAAACGCGGGAAGCGACAAGAGAAGCGAAAAAAATAACAGAACGGAACCATTTTCTTTGTGGCAGGTGTGAATAAATCAAATTAGGAGTGATGTATTTTTTTATTCTTCGATCGATCGTTTAGCACGATTGATGCCGGGCTCAGCGTGACGATGTGATACCGCATAAACGCAACTTTTGTGTGCATACTCACCCCCAGGAAGGTTCTTTAAAAAAGCTTTAGTGAATGGTGAATCACTTTAACTTTGTTTCACTGAATCTATTCGCTACGTCTTTGTTGTCGATATCTTGCAGTGAGAACGGTAACTGCAGCTGAATCAACAGCAGTACGTGGTTGGTAGAAGCGTCACGCGGTAGATGTTGGAGACCCAGACATTTATCGAGTGCATATCAAACGAAAACGACGTGAGGTATCCGTTTTGATCGATTCTGGTGCATTGAGTGCGAGAAAAAAACGTACCATGAGGTGGCATTCGGTGGTGATCGTTGTGATGAGTTTGATAGTAACGGTGCACAGTTATGAGCTATTTCGTCGCCGACACAATGAAAATACCACGCTGCTTTTCGAGCTTCCTGAATCAATAAGAAACAGAAACAGTGGAAGTTGAGGAATAGAGCTGCCAAATTGTTTCGCGTGCAAAAACGAGCAAAATCCGACAGAATAAGTCTGACGAGAGTGTTGGAGTGTGGGATGGTCAGAGCAATAAAGTATAATCATTTTCACAGTTAATGGATCGAAAATGAAATAAATATACCGGTATCGATGCAACATAACATGCGATTTTTCATGAATTACCGATCGTAGAAATTATCACAGTTCGTGGTTGATAAATACAATGCGTTCCCATTGTATCGATTTGTGTTGCGTTGTACAATCGCAAATTTTGTCCAACCCCGTTTGGCGTTTGGCAAGTAGATTTATGTTTTTCAATTACGATTAAAATTACAACCATGCACGTAATTTCGCTATCGCATCGTGATGTAATTTGTGCGTTAGCCAGTGTGTTACCATAGCGAACCGGTTGCAATTGCTTTTCGGCCGCCGGGCACCGATCCAGCTCGGTCGTTAGGTAAAAAACGATTTGTTGCGAAGAGACCTGAAGCATAAATTGTGCAAACCCCGAGCGGAGAGGCGAAATTCGACACAGACATATCGCATTCTTGAAGCCTCCATGTCCTTGAGAACGTACGTGCACGCAAATGTTTGTCGGGGTTTTGTCCCGCAATGTCAAACGGCGTATCATTCCGCTGCATGTAGGGGCAGCATTTGGCGGGGAAGGTAATTTCGGCCACTCCACGACCAGTCCGAGTCCTGGTTACACTGGCAGAAAAAGGGACGGATGTACGGTTCGGTGGTTATGTCAATTTGGTCCATCCGGCAAGTGGAATGATTTCGGACCTGGCTGCGTACGGTTTTGATGAACGATGTCGAAGGCCACAAAGTAGCTTCGAGCAGCGTTTGACGAAGCGTGTGTTTGTGGTCCAGGGCCGAAAGACGAACCGAGTGGCCAATATCAGCGGGCGAATGGTACGGTACGGTAATGTTTGTCCTGCTGTGAGGTCCGTGCTATCAATCAGGCCGGAATTAGGATCCATTCATCATCGTATGCTGACCATGAAATGGTCATGGACGTGGCTGTGTGCCGATGGAAATAGGAGCAAATAGTGATGCTGTGCCGGCCACTTTACAAATCAATCAAATCTAACGATCCTGACAAGACGAACCGTTGTCGTTAGATGTCATCTCGGTTTCGTCAATACCGTTGATGGTTGGCGTTGTGTGTTTTTCCTCTTCATTCCCAGGAAAAAAAGTGGTTCGTTCGTTTTCGGCTGACGTTCGCTTACCTGTGTGTAGGTCATCCAGCAGCACGGTTCAACCTGGTTGGAGTCCAAACCCCAAAATTCTAGCTCCTCTTCGAACAGCGGACCACAGACGTCGGTTGGATAGTGCAATTTACCGGTGCTGTAACGAAGGCAACGAACGAAATGAAAAGGAATATTTAATGGTAGGCATTAGTCTTCCCCGATTAAATTTAGATAACGAGATCCAGATAAAATGTGTCCTTTTCATCAGAAGAAATTGTGAAAATTATTTATTTTACTAGAAAGCAAATATTTCTTTCCTTGTGCAGAGAAATTGACGGTCTGAAGCAGGAAAACGGTTATGGCCAAGCTTTTGTTTTGCGGATTGCCAACATTTAGGCTGTTTTCGTCAAAAGTCTTAACTGGTTACATCCCAAGTGTTTATTAAAAATAGATAGCTTTTTTAATCAAAAATGATTATTCTCGTCATTTATATGAAAGAACTCATATGAAGCAATTCTAAACCACTCAAATACTGGCAAGATTTGTGGTATCTACTGCAGAGCTAAAAGGCGGTCTAGGCTTTCTTGATCGCTGTGTAAACGTTTTCGAATAGTTGGTTTATGTGTTAATGTTTTATGGGTCATTGCAATGTAAAAGTTAAGTAAAAGTTCTGCAACACAATACATTACAATAAGAAAACTGTCCTGTCAAAATCAGATCTGTCACCAAAAATGTCTTATGCATTCAAAATGTCCGTATGGGTAGGGTTTTAAAAGGCGTTTCCCTAAAAGTGTTCTGGTCTCGTGTTAACCAAGTGTATCCCTTCGCAATCGTTCGATACAATCAAAAACAGCCCTGTTCAACCACGTATTCTGGCCTTAACATTTCCCCCGTTTTTTTTTTGTTTCTCTGCGCTTAATTTGCCACTTGGTTGGTTCATTTCACCGATGAAATTTTTATGCAAACTTTGCACTCACGCACCGTTCACCGTTTGTATGCAAAACCACAATGAAAAATTCAAGTGAAAATTCATTACGTGGAAGTAACCGCGCGCGTGGTTATTCTCAAACCCACGGTGGAGTTCGCGTTTGTGACTTTGGATAATTTATGGTGCAACATAAATGGACTGCGGTGGCTTTCCGTTGTCAGTATGCGCCATTACAATCGGTGCTGCGTTCATTCACCGTACCGGAACCTTTCGCATCGTGTCTGGAGGCTGACTCATTTTTATTAATCAAATGGATATGATTTTTGGTGGAATGTATTACAAGGGAGTATCTGCCGTGGTATTCGAATTTGCATCCGGTGTTGTTGTGGTGTCCAACTGAAAACGATTTTAATGCCACGAAATTCTGCAAACCGAAAGCGTGTTACAGGATTGGCCAGGGTTACCAAAAAATAATAAAACAATTTGAAAATTCAATTGCACTTCAGCTTTGCCACGCTTACCCATTCCGGTAAGCCGAAAGATGATGGAGTGGATCAGGTTGAAATTTGAATCCGGAAAACTTCTTTCCCCGTCCAAAACATACAAACACTGAGGGTGAGTACAGTAGCTGTACTAAATTTTCTTACACTCCCGAGCACACTGTTGCCCAGGTAGCTGTTTCCGACACCGAACGGAAAAGTCCCGTACCCTTATTTATGAAACCCGTAAATTACCAGCTTCAAATTTATTTGCGGGTGCCCAAACTCGCTCAAATTATGAGCGTCTGGGCGCCGGTCGGTGTGCCGGTGTGGGAGCGCTTATCTGGTGTTTAAAATTTCTCGGAACTCGGAAAAGCGCCATGGACAGTTGGGGTTCAAGCGCTGCTTCGCACGGATGCCGCCGACACGGTAAGCCATTTGTTGTGGCTTACTGTTCACTATGATTAAAAGGGAAAATGTTGAAAGTGCTAGCAAGTAAGTATGTATCATCTGTGTTTAAAACTGCACATTCCGGCCCCATTACTTGCTTAAATCGTGTGAATTATTCACATCATCAATTTATTTCCCCACACAATGGATTTTTTTTTTCGTTGTTGTTTGAAGCAGTGCTGTGTTCGGGTTGGAAGGTACAGAACACGGAAGATATTTCAGATATGAAAAATAGCTTTGTAACTTTGTGATCGATAAAGCACTTGTAATCGTTAAGGCATCATCGAACCGAAAGACTTGTGTCCATCAGTGTAAAGCTTCACTGGCTAGCTTCAAACTAGACCAAAGCTTGCCGAAAACTTCGTGTGGTCCTATTCCTCGCAGGGAATAGTTTAATGGAAGGTTCACATAATTTTGAAGAATACATTAAAAATGGAACGGGATGAGCCTTTGGGGAGCGACAGGACGTTGTTTAATATGTATGGACATTTTTGGCAGCACGAACCACCACCAAGAGCTAGGGAACTAAGGTACAACTTCCCAACACCAGGTGGGATGTGCTTAAAGCGTAGGGAAACCGTTTTTCAACCGGCACTTCCGTCCGTGAGCAAACATCGATCTCAGCAAACGGCTGTTCTAGCCCAGCCTTGCTGGCATTATAAAACGGACAACGGACGCGTCCTTCAAGGGTAGCTAAAGAGTGGCTAGTAGCACGTTAAATTATTCACCTGCGAGCACTCCTCTGTTAGTTCGCCGTGCCGTATGGTGTGGCCAGGGTGTGTGCGATAAGCAGGCTCATTAGAGCAAGGGTTTGCGCAAAACGTTCACGGGTGCGAAGCTGTTGCCGGTGGATGATACAAATTCCGACCCATTTTTAGCCGATTTTCGGGTGGCAAGGAGTTGCGCGTGGCGGAGGGACAAAGTCCAACACTCGCCAGGAAACAAACAACCGGGAGAGTTTTCGTGCTGCAACTTGCCAACTGGACAGCGCGCGCGTTGTCATCGTGCTGCTGAGGTGTGTGGACACTAGCGCCGGAAAGTATGCAAATTCTTAACACAGCGTGCTGCATTCCTCACGGTCCTCAGTGATTGGAGCGTAAAATGCGGAAGTGTTCCGGATAATTTTCACACCCATTTCGGTGGTACTTGGCAACGGCAGGATACTCTTGGTAAGGTGATGCGAAAATAAGCCGTGCGCTAATCGGCTTGGAATCTCTGAGGTGTGAAATTTCGCCGTACAATGAATGTAAAGATAGTTTTGTGTTGGTGAAAGTGTTTGAGTCGTACCAGGGAGTGGTAAGTGAATTGCTGCATAATGAGTCCCATGCCATAGTCGATAGTAAGATGTAAAGTTTTGACGTAAAGATTGTATCGTAAAGTTTGTATTTTGTTCGCTCCTGAATAAACGGTTCGCTTGAATTGATGAATTTTCAATTGCCTACATTTAGGCGTAATTGAGTATAGCGATTGAGCGAAAATAATTTAAAAATGAAAACCATTCGTTACTTCATTTAATTCCTACGCGAATATTAAATTTACTTCGCTAATATCATTTCTGCCCTTGTAAGCATCTTGAGGGAAATTTATTAACCACACGATATTAACTTCTTATGGCGCCCCTGCCAATAAATATGCCCCAGGAGGAAAAAAAGGAGCGTGCAAAACAGAGCGCCGATGGTGAATATTTTATCGTGCCACATCCACACGCATGCATGCATACTCACCGATAGTAATTGAGCACCTGTGCGAACACGCCCGGGTGCCGATCGAAGAAGTACTCGTTCAGGATGGGATCGTAATTGGCCAGTGCCTCAGTTAGGCGCGATAGTCTTGTGGCCGGGATCTTCTTGAGCGTTGCCTTGTACGTTTCGTGCCGTATGCCGCCAACGTTCAGCACGACCCGGTTCTCCGAGTCCATAATATTCATGGTGCAGCCGTCTGTGGTTCGGTTGCGTTGAGCGGTAAATGAATTAAATACGGTACCGTGGGGCCCTATTTTTGGGGGTTGTTGTTTCCTGCCTCACGCAGGGATGGAACTTGTGCACCGCAAAATGGTTTTCTGGTATCTTCGTACGTTTGCAACTGGCGTGGCATTCATGTTCGATCGCGTACCGTGACCTTCAACGTTACACTCTTTTATCACTTTCGTAAATTGCAGAAATTAAGCTGCTTAAGGGGACACGCTATTATAGGGGATATTTTTGATGCTCTTCTTCACCATTAGCATCGACTTTACGCACGGAAAGCTTCACTCACTGCACGGATGGGTCGAGTTCGGGTTGCTCTCATTTATCACCAAGCAAAAGGGTCCCATCTTCGCAAGGATTCGTAATGTGACACTTAGTTTTGCATTTCTTTTGCCGTAATCTTCTCAAATGGTGAGTCGGGGCACAGTTAATGGTGAGCAGACCATCCAACGTCATCCGGTCCTTGTTCCGGAGTCTGCACGGAGCTCCACCTACAAACTACGCACCGCACTCCAAAAATATTCTTGTGGCTTGCGATGTCTTCAGTGGGCAATCGAACGAAGGAAAAACAAAAAAACAGAACTCACTCACACTCACTCACTCCCCCGCTTGCAGACTGTCTGCTCGTACCGTCAGGCAGTTGGCATGATCAACACTTTTGCACGTCACCTAGTAGCGGAACCACGTACACCGGCTGGTCACTGTACCGTCGTCGCCTACTGCTACGGTTTGATGCGTTTGCGTTTTCTCATTTCCCGTGGGTAGGCCGGGAATGGTCCCGGCATCGGACGCACACACGCACACGTATCGATTGAACGGAAGCAACTTCTGATCGATTTGTCACTTCGGCTCACTCCCAAAAAATGACGCTGAGGAATAGGAGTGGACGCCTGCCGGAGATGCCGGATGCTTTGTAACACTGCAGATGGGAACGATGTCCAAAGGGGAGTGACGATAAGAAACGGAAATGAATCGAAGGAGTCAATTTTTATGGTCACGTACGATGCGTAAGAGGTGTGCGAAGCTTGATGGGTTGAATAATGCTTCGGTGCTCGAAGAGTTCTCGTCGCGTTGAAAGAGGGTTGTGTTACTGACCACCCGGTTTGATGATGGTTTTATATGCCAGGATCATTCACGAAGACGTATAAAGCTCCCCCGCACCTTACCAGACTCCAGGTTCAATTCGTCTCGTGCTAAGCATTCGAGTAAAACACCCAGAAGTGCTTCACCATTACCTTCCAGCGAAGATTACCGACCTTACATTTAGCAAATTGGACCGACTTTATTACACGAAGCCACCGAAGTTTAGATGACGCTGATGATGGTGGGCAAATGAAGCTGATCTCGGTCAGTGGCCTTTGGAAATGGAGTCTTATCCGCACCGTGTACGCTGCACTGGGACGTTAATGGACGGCTCGTGATCTGTGAAGGAATGTAAAAAGGGAAAGAAATGATGCATGAGTTAAGTTTTTGAGCGTGAATAAATCAATTGTAGGCAAGAAGTGAAAGTTCCAGAAAGGAGTTCCCAGAAATGGATGTAATTGGAATTAGAAAATGGTGCAGTTGGTTTGAAGCATAGTGAAACGAAGATCAAAGTAATTCCAAAACAAACTTTTCAGGAATCGTGCACTCCGCTTAGACATCCTCCCGTAGGCTGCTCTGCGTGCCCTTTGGGTGATTTGGACCATTCAAGCCACATGACATGACGTACGCGTTGGATCAACGATCAGTACCAGCGACGTCTCCATTCGCCAATGTTTATCCGTAATAAAAGGGCAAACTTTGAAGATCACTAAAACCAGGCAGCGGTTCTGGCTGTGCTATAAATCAAACATTGCCCAACTAATTCTCCCTCCCCGTGGTTGGGAAGTTTATTGCGTGGAAGCGTTTTGCCAGTTGACGAGGCTTGTTTAGTGGTGCTGCTGGAGCTCCGGCATTGCACCGGATACCGCTCATCAAAGAGTATCATCACCGGTCGGTGAAGCGTCCCAAGAAAACTCGTAAACGCTCCGCGCAAAAGCAATGTTGTTATTGCTACAAGTCCTCGTGCTCAAACAGTGTGTCGGATGGGCGATTGTTTATTTAGCCGAAACAAGCGCAACAAGGTACCGGGAAATGTATGTGTTTTCGGAAGATAGAGAGTGCGAGTTGTAGAGGACGAGGCCAGTATACTAAATACCGCCCTAGAACGTATTCGAGTGTTATGCTCGAAGGGGATGGAATCGTGGTTGATATTGACGAAAGCGGCAGTTGTGGCTTCATTACGCATTACGCGCTGCGTTTGAAGTGGTGCTCCTCAGCGTAACCTTGAGCTTATAATTTCTTACCATCGTGATGCATTAAAGGTTACAAATTATCTCTTTCGAGCTGCCATTTCGACCAGACATTGTAAATGTGAAGTTCATTCATAATTTTTACGCTTGCCAGCAGTTGCCAGCGGACGCTTCAGTTAAAGACCTCTTGACGACATAGCTTTATACAGGAAATCATCTTAGCAGGTATCTTAATAACCAAATAACTGAAAAGTACATTTGAGTTCGAATTCATGGAGTCCATCGGACGAGAGTTTCTCCATATTGATATTTATTTTGAGAGTGTTATGTTGGTTGTAGCTGAAGCTAAGCTGTGGGTGAGGAAAATAAATTAGAAACAAAACAGTAATTAATTTTCGTTCATGGTGAGAACACCAGCCGCAATTGGAAGACAAATGGAGTTTTAATGTATCGGAACGTGCAATATTGTTATGGAACGGTATTTGATTACGCGCGACTGCAGTCATTCAAATTGTACCTTGCTGGAGACAGCGAGAAACTCAATAGCTTCACTTTATCCTTAAAAAAAAAAACAAAAAAACAGCATCTCTTTTCAGAAGGTTCAATTACGGTCGGTTATCTTCACGCAGGGAGAAAGATCCTGTACAAATTGGATTTTATAGGTTTCATTTGTTCTAATCACTTTTGAGTATTTTTTCGCTCTTCGTTCTATGCCCTGTGGATATCATGCGATAGTAACGAACCTTTAAGGGCCGGTTTCGACTCACCAGATCGAAACTCGGGTGGTTATGAAATACTAGCAGATGCTATGAGGAACAGCTTGCGTCATGCTCGAAAACGAGAGGAAAAAAAGCCTCCGCAACGTAATCCGACTTCATTCATCTTTTTTTCGGTTTTTCCGATGGCTTTTGAGTTCGTGAAGCCACTCGATAAAGTTTGTCATTTTCTTACGTACGGTATCTTTAGACTAGAATTAGTTTCGCTTTTTCCTTCTCCCGTTCCGCACTAGATGCTAGAGGCTTTGCTAGAAAAACATCTCTATTTCTTATGCGGCCTCCGGTTTTCAGGTTTATTCTCGTTGTTTTCTTTAAAGACAAGTTGAATTTTCATCATTCGTGTTTTTTTTTTATCGGTAACATTTTGGCATCCACCTTGTACCCGAACCAAAACTGATGACACGTCGAAACGGTGTCCTCCATACTGGGTAGTGTCTTCAAGTGTCGTGTGCTTGAGCTTGAGTTTGTGGTGAGCTCCATGGATAAATATTATGTCAAGTAGGCACTCCCCGCCGTACAGCGCCAATCCGACCGGTTCTTTCTTGTGCAATGGCAAACAGGGCAAAGGCGATGTCAAAAATCCAATCAACATTACTCGTGTTTAGAAAATGATTGGACAGTCCCGAGAACTGTTGGGGAAGAAGGGAGGAAACCCATCGTCTCAATGGAACGTTTGTCACGCCGTTAAAAGGAGAACGCCAGCAACTTTGAAATGACTGATGATGTGAACTATGCGCCAGTGATGGCTTTCGAGGGTCAACGCTTAGTGGCAGGTTAGGAACATACGAAGTTTTGGGGGAGTGATTTATAAAGCTGGCTATGCGCAAAGAAGAAGAAGAAGACTAGATAAAAAAGGATTGATGAGGTATGAAATGATGAAAAATAGGATTTATTCGATCCGGTTCGAACCGTACCAGCAGAGTGCAGTGTCATAGCGTGTTCATAATTTACGACTCCCTTTACTACACTCTTTACCTTCCCAAAAGCTCATTAGTGGTTGGTTGGGTATTAACGCTAAGGGGATGTATGAATTTTCGTATCCTTCAAAGGGATCTCTGAGGTATAAATTTCAAAATAAAGCCATAAAATCATAGAAGGTCGAAGAGCATTGTATTGATAACCTCGATCGGTCTGTCTTCAACATCGTTTTGCAGAGAGGAACTATTGGGAGCTAGCATAAATTGCATTGAAGTACAAATTTTACGTTCTTATCCGATTTATGTGGGATAAGATAGAACCAAAAATGGAGTGTATTGATCCATGACTTGGATTCTAGCCGGGAGTCAACCTTCAATTTAATCTCAATTCAAAGAAAACTATAATCGTTCGATATTCAGTCTGTTCAGCAGGATTGGTTGTACTGAGAAATGTTCCAAAGGAATGTTACGCTCTAAATAGTGCAGCTTAAATTCATGGAAGAGGCTAATCGACTGTGGAAAATGTCTTCCATCATGTCCATTCAAACATTCTGCTACATATTACATACTTCACGTGCCATAGAAGGTGCTCTTTCGATAACTAACGTATTCTTCGAAAAGGATGATAACAACATGATATCATCTCTTTCTATCTTTGTCAAATACAAGTCATCCTACAAGTGGAATTATATTTAACATTCGAAATGATTACAGTGTATTCGTTCTTTTTTATAAAATAATACCTAACAATCATAATAACATGTGAGTATAGCGTATAATATTATCAAGAGATCGTGGCCTGTCATTTCTGGCTTTCTTTGACTTTATTTACCCGACGCGGAATATTCAGTCCTGTGTATAGGTGTTTGCTCCTGATGGGATTTTAGAACGATCCTGTCGTGTGAAGACCGGCGCCGCTACCAACACAACAGAGGGTTCTGTGGCCCTGTGATTTCTATACTGTGATATAAAAAAATCGATTAAAATTACCCACACAAACAGTACGAAAATATCAATTCGAATTGATCGACCGTTGTAAGTGACATTTAATATCCAAAAAAACGTAGTATTATCAATTTCGATCAGAGTAATCCGTTTCATAACTCCGCAGCGTACACCATGGTATCGACTGAACAAAGCATCCATTGACGATTGGCGTACATGAAAATACTTCAAATAAAGGTATAGCTTGCAACAGTACGGTGGTACAAAAATGGCGACCATTGGCAAGTAAGTAATTGGAGTGCACTGTGTGTGTGTGTGTGTGGGCGTAATTGTGCCAAATGTTTCACCGTGCAATAAAATTCCAATTTCACAGATCACCTCGTTCCGTTAACAGGGTTAAAAGTGAACACATCCTCACTGGACCCAAAATGAACCGGCCTGGCACACTGATGGCATCAAGCACCCCGTCTAACACAAAAATTCCCATGTCGAAGTCCTCGATATCTCCACAAACCGTGATTGAAAGGTAAGTAAAAGAAGACTCTTCAATGCTGGATGTTTGATCCTAAATGGTGTTTAATATCTTTCCACAGAAAAACTATCGTTTCCCGAAGAAAGATGATGATCGGTGATGCCAAATCGCATCTCACTTGCTCCAGTAAATCTTCGAAAGTACGCGACATAATTTATGACGATACATCGGACAAGTTGAACCCTTGCACGTGTGATCCGGAGTTGGTGGGAAACAACACCAGCCATCCAAACTGCACATTCGTGAACATTTGCAACGAACACAGGCGGTGTAGATATCACTGGAGAGAATACTTGTGGTGGCTATGGAGAATGATCGGGTGGAGCGCGATGATATTGTTGGCGTGTATTGTTGCGTTCCTAGTGTACAATGCTGTTCTGAACGGGGGCTATTGGATGGCTAGTAGAAAGTTAAAGGCAAGTATCAACGAAGAGATACATGTGGTGGAAGAAAGTATGCTGCACGACGATGAGGAAGACGAAACCGAGCTAGTGGACCATAACCTAATGGTGTTCAATCCAAAAGATTATAGTTTAACCGATACAACACCTAAGTTTAATATTCTAGATCTATTTATTATGACGCTAGATATTATGAATATTTTTTTTGGCTGGATTGGTGCCATACTGTTGCCTAATGAGCAATAAATTTCCCTTAATTACCTTTGTTCCTTTTGTTCCCTTTGTTTGTTGTATACAATATTCGTTGTTGATATAGTGTGAAGATGTTGAACCTTTCTTTTTTAATGTTAGCCTCTAATAATAATAAAATAATATGTCGGTCTCTATGGTTAGGGAAAATATTAGCTGTGTGTGCATTAAACATAATGTGAGCAAATATTGACCAGATTGACATACCATTACTTTCACCGTAAACGAGTGCTCGTTGAAGCAAATTCGTTTTTAACGACCTTCGGCAGTAAATCTCGAGAATAAATATAGCCCATTTCTGCTCAGGGACCACATCGATCCGCTATTTGTTTACTGTGGAGTCTATCAACATAACAAGCAAACCACATCGAAATGAGCAAGTGTAGGCAATGGTTCGATGTGTACCATACAATCAATAAGCATTCTGGCGATTATTCGTGATTAGAGCAATAACTTGCCTATGGTTGATACGTTCGATGCAAGTGCGTGGCATTGTTCAATAAAGCGTGTGTCTTTTTTGTTCTTTGTAGTCCACATTGTTCTGGCAAATATTTCTTGAAGTATGTTCCACCTTTTTTGTGGCTTAAGAAACCTAAAATCCAAAAGCAAACCATCATCCATGGTAACTCAATCGTTGTTCCCTGTGTCAAGCATAATTGTAATCCCCTGAGGCATCTCGAGGTGTGTGTGTCGGCCATCGGCACAGCAGCTCCATATCTGATGACACGCCTCACAAATAGGAAGGTGCTGTTGGGCAATTTTTCTGCCCTGGTTCCCTGGTGACAGGGGCCGGTACACACCCTGGGACACAGTGCGGCATGGTGTACCGCAATCAATCGATCGATGCTTGCGGTAGGCAACAAAAGAGCACCGGCACGTCCCTGCGGGAGTTCAAATGCGAACATCAACAGACAGCACGATTTGCAATCGATATCCGGTGTCCGGCCCGGTTCCGGTGGGCATTCTACGAGTTGGTGACGTGACCGATTTGCGGTCGAGAAGACAACGAACGTCATGAAACATGAGCACACCGAGCTGGCTGCGGGCAACCTCGTGGTTGCCATCCGCTTTCGCACCGCTTTCCACTAATCCGATTGTCATTTTCTGTGTTGCGTTTTCTGCTCGTCTACATGTGGGCCGCAGAGAGTAATAGCTTAAAGCTGCACGGCCACTGGCGAAGGTGAAGGCGCAAGATTTAGGAGCGATTCCATTGTGGTGAGCATTGTTGCGGCGGCGTCCCGTGCAGCGAGTGGAGCCCGTGACTGGCGAAATGTAAATTGAATCTGAATAATTGATATCGTCTTATTGTCACTTTGCGACGGCACACTTCCGGCCATGCTGGGTCGGGTTTTTCGGCCACTGCCGCAACGTTTGGAACATTGTAAAGCTGTTAGTGGTGTCTGGGTGTCGTTCTTTTTGGATGCTTTTCGTACAAACAAAATCAATAGCATCTTCTCGGTGGGTTGTGGGTTATGTATTGTGAAGAATTTCTGCTTTCAAACCGTCCGCCTTCTGATGTCCGAAAGGAATTTTATTGGAACAGAATTTAAAGGCATCCTCTTGTTGAAGTATGACTTGCGAAGATTTCACTCTAGATTGAAGTTGTTCTTTGTTACATTCCGCCCTGACGGTAGTAAGTTCTCATTTGTGTGAACCTTAGTGTTCGCACACGGACATCCTCTACACGATCTTCTTTCAACGCGTTGCGAACCGTAACCGTTGCGAATGTTGATGTTACATCTGCTCCAGATACGTCGTCGAGATGCGGCACAAAACCATCCGGATGAGGTCCACGATGTATCGGACACCAATCGATGCGGTGTACCCGGCGTCAGTGGGCGTTGTGAGATTTCCGCTCGAAAGAGCCGATTTGTGCTATTTTTATGGTGTTCTCTATTAATGCCACCCGGAGCCGGTTACAATGTGGGCAATGTGCGGAAAGTGGTGTTGGTGGTGGTTTGTTTTGTTTTGAACCAGAACGCTAAGATGGTTTTGGGCCAGGAGAGATGGCGGGACGGATGGGGTACGGCGGATAGACCGGCACCGCTTTAGATTTGCTCCCGGCGGATGAAGATAGAGGGCGATGGTGATGATGGTAATGTGCTGATTAAATGGTGGGATAAATTAGCATCGTGTAAAGAGAAGCGAAACACTTTGGGGTTAGATAATCGCTTCATGGACAGCGACACGGTATGTGAAGTGAAGCGGAGAACGAAAAATGCCAGCAGGAGCAATGAAATGGTAATCGATGAAGTTGAAGAAATTTGCTCAATTTTGTCGTAACGATAAAATGTGATTCCGATCGAACAATGTTACGTTTGATTTAATGACCTCTTGGAACATTTTTAGGCTTATACGATGTTGTTTAAAGTGTGATTCACACGTGAATTGGGGTGGATAAGTTTTTATATTATAAATATAATATTTGATTTCATGGAAGCAGAAAAAAAATCAGGTCTTGAAGATAGTTTCTTTGTAATTCTGTAGAGCCCCTCACTTCAGAAGTGATACAATTTTACATCAGAGGTTGTTCATCACCGAGAGTTTGAAGTCTTTTTAATCGGAAGTTTCATTGCCATTTGAAGTCAGCTCATTTTGTTTAAGCATACGTCGGTGAAGCGCTTCAATGATTAACCTCAACCACAAGCACATTTACAGCCAAGATTAATGTTTGTTTTGCTTCATGTCGAACATGCTTTTCATTATCGATTGTAATTTTACACAAATAATTATTTTCTCCACCTCTCGAACTTGTTGCTGAGCTTCAATGCTCTGGTCCATTAATTAAAGAACCATTGCATATCGACACACTACGCAAGCTTTGCCCGAGGTTGATTTTTTTTTGTTGCTCCCATAAAAGCTGACAACACCGGAAGCCACATCCCGGTGGCTCCGGAAACCGAACGATCTGCAAACAATGGCAAATTAGTTCACCGGACCACAGCATAATCGGGGCGCAGGTAGCAGCCGTGGGCATATTATATCGCCAATGCCTTTTGACCGACCGTATACAACACATTAGTCTCCGGCGATCCGTGCAACCGAGACACGGGGCACGTATCAGCTACCGTGGCGCGTTTCGCTGTTGTTTGTTTTGGTTTTGTTATAATACTTTTTTGTTGTGGGGTATTTTTGTGCTTGTGATTGTTTTCTCCCCACACAGCTTCCGGTTTATTTCGGAAGCTTCCGTTTTCCGGTGTGGATTGTGTTTGCGGGATGCGCTCTGCGGGGGATGGTGAGGCGGTGAAGGGGAGTGAATAAACTTGGCAAAATTGAAAATGGCCATACACCGGTGACAGTGTGCGGCGAGAGAACAAGTGACAATTGGTAGCAATTAAATATAATTCAATTGAAAGAAATTAATTTAATTTAGCTACACAGAGTGGCAGTGGAACTGTAGGCGTCCGTGTGCCGGATGAGGTTTTGTTATGGAGTGGAAAAAACTATGCTTTTTGAAAACGAAAGATCATGCAAACGGTGGTTGTTTGGTGTTGGTAGAACGTGATTGCAGTACTTGAAGCGAGTTGGATGCCTTTTGCAGATTATTAAATTAAATCTGTTTGTTGTGTGGTCTGCGCTGGTATTGAATGAGAAAATACAAAGGATAGGAAAGCGATTAAGTAAAGCCAATGGTATTCAATGATCGGTTTGCTCTAACAATCAATCGGAACAACTATCTTTCGGTATCTTAAATCAGTGCCGTAGTGAGGAGTGTCTCACGTCTCGAAAAAATAACTGTTTGTAGACGAACTAACCTAGGAGACTACGTTAAGGTCTCTAATGTATCTTAAACTGAAAATTATAAATAAAAGAGTTCATGTAGGGATAAGAGATCATATATGTATGGTTATGTCATGAGAATGACACCGGGCAACATTCGTTTATCAAATTTGATTCCAGCACATAAAACACTGAAGGCTCTAACGGAAGAAAATGTCATGTTTCGAATATACCACCACCATGATTTCACGATGCCATGGAAATGAAAACAGGATTTCGATGTACCCTTCCATCGAAAGAGTTATTATTTAGCTTGTAGATACAATTGCATGGTGTGAATCAGGTAGAAGCCGCTAAACCATATTTTATTTAACCCCGTTGTTCGAATGTAAAACAAACCAATATTTCGCTACCGGATGTAAAAGCGCGTCTGGTGGCGTGATTCATCGTTCGGTGTGAATCAACCCGTTTGATGCCCATAACCATACATCCTGTTTGTCCATGCAGTGTGTTTAAACGTTTCTGGCACATCGACACACCGCAGTTCACAACTCACCGTCCCGACCCCGATCGCTTATGGAGCGACCATAACCGTCGGCCGCAGTGCAGCACGTCGCATTAAGATAGGCATCGTTCGCTGCCGCGTTCTCAGCGCGACAAGATGTTAGTAATTTGCATATAGATTAAAACATCACTGCACCGTGAGGCAAATGCACCGGAGGGAATACAGTGCCAAAAGGCAGCTTAGCTGGCTGGCTGGGTGGCCGGTGGTGATGGTCATGGCAAAAGGTTCAAGATGTGTGGAGCAGCTTCCTGGTGTTTCCGTTCATTAGAGCGAAGTGAAGAATGCATGGTGCGTTGATCGTGTTGCACTCAGCGACCGTCTATTGATCGATAAACAATAGCCCACGGTATCTGTGTATGCGCGACTCTGCTCTAGCCCTCGCTCACTCCGTGCTTACAGTGTGCTGTAAAATCCCTTTCTCTTTCAGAAGTTAATGCTTTTCGCTGCAATCGGGCAACAGGGTCGGATGTAAAAATAATTGAAGAACATAAATGCAGCCTTTCCGCAGGATTTCCATCATATCGGGATTGAAAGTTTTCCACCGGTGCGTTTTACTTCCCGCAGCACGAGAGATAACATCATGCGGGTTATTACGATAAGTGGAAGTGGATGTGAAGTTGTTCCGCTTTTGTTTTAATCTCGGATTATTATTTTTTTATTCCATCACGCCATTTCGTTTTTCCCTGCTTCGTGAACCCACCAGGAGAGTTGCACGAGGTGGTTGGTTCATAACAGGGAGGACAAAAAGAAAATTGTTCCCATAGAAGGGAAAATTTTATATGCTGGCTTTCACGATCTACAGCGAAGCGTTGCAACCGTCCTTAACATACTTTCCACTGGTGCAATTATTTCATTCCATGATTTATTCTCGTGAGTTTTCTCTTTGAGTGTATGGGTCCTCTTGATTGTTTAGCTTTAATTAGGAGCGCTCATATGATCATATTATGCCATATATAGACAAGTTCTTCTCTACTTATTGTACATGGTAGTTTCTCATCAGCATGTTTGACTGATCGCGTTGAGAAAGTGAAGTCTACGCGGACACCACAAGATGAATGAAGTTGAAATAATGATCAGTAGCCACACAAACATGCCGATCGTGTGGCCTTTGTGCGGATGAGCTCTCCGAAAAACCATTCCGCAAGTATGGTCATGAAAAATGAAGTGTTGTTCCGTGGCGCTGCATGCGGCACCATTTCCCTTGTGCCGTATGCCACGCAATGCATTAACAGCTCGTTCTTTTTATAGCTGTCGAAATCAAACGGAGGGTGTCGTTGTTGCCTGGTCTTTCTCTTTCTCTCTCATTTAGCTCCTGTACGCTTTTGTTACTGCACACGAAACTGTTTACAGGCGGATCCAGTTTGGAGCAGATGTGTGAAAGATTTACGATCGAGATTTTTTTTTCCTGTTGGGGGGAGTTTTGTTGTTCCTGTCGGTTTATCGGCACCGGATCGGATGATCGGAAATGGAAACTCTACCGAATACGGTGCGTTGTGATGTTTGTTTGAAAGTGATAGGAAAAATTTGAGATAGCTCTGCTGTTATGAGTTATGAAATTGAAAGCAATAAACACTTTACATCAGCTCATTTCAGTAACTTTTGAAGATGCTAAATTTGTGAAAATAATTGTTTCTAATAAAAGACTATTTAAGAAGACAATTTCCAATGAACTAGAGGGTTCTTAAAATTTGATTGAAAATGTGAGCATATAATTTAAATTTCAATAATGTAAACAAATATTATTTGTTAACACATCCGATACGCGCCACCAAAATATGGGCAACGTAAGATATTGCCGAGCGTCTGCGTCACCCAAATATGTGTCTGGTGCACTTAGAATAAAATCATTCTTTTGCATTGTTGTAACAACATTATTAGGAAGGAATATTCTCGTGTTGAGGACCGATCGAGTTGGTGAAAAATACGGGTTCAATAATATGTACAACAAAAATTCGAAAGAAATTAATAAAACATAGTACACGTGCAGGGCAACTTGCAACGCACGGAAAATAAAATTGTTGAACCCGTGTTTTTGTCGTAAACATTGTAATTGAGATACATTTTTATTCCATTTTCTGTACGATTGTCCAATTAATTACTTCAACGGGCTGAAATACAATTGCGCAGCTTGTGTGAGTTATGCAAGCAACAGAAATATGTTTATAATTACTTTCAACACAGCACGTGACCGATGTCTTCCGTCTCGATTTCGCCTGATCGATTGAAAGGGACCATTCACAGCTCGCTCGAGATAATTAATTACGAAATGTATTTCAATCGGAGCGATCAAATTGGAAATGATGTTGTATGTTTCTTTTTCTCCGTCGATACTGACAACTGGAAATGGAAAATTTTAATTAACTCAACGCGGTGCTTCTTGATGCGTTGCGTGGTGCGGAATGATAAGCGTAATCTGCCATAAAGAAAGATTTCCCTATCTTGTCGATGGGTATGAAAAGGCTTTATCGTTCTCCAACGGGGACACTACGGGAAGCGAACACTTAAAAAGAGCAAACCAGCATAGCGAAGAAATTAAATCACACTTTTGCGGGACATGCATAAAAGGGTCAACTTTCGGCAGAGGTACTAATAAATCAAATCGTCTTCCAAGGTTAAAGCAACTCGGTCGTCTTTTCGGTGGTCCCAAAATAAGTCCCGGGGTTTGGAGCTGCCGCGGGGTGGTAGGCAGATGGGACCGCTTTGCTGCCCTAACCGCAACAGCACAGAACTAACAGTCGGCACTAAAAACAAGATGGAGTACATGAATAAACATTTCTGCAGTGTCGCCAAACGGGTCACCCGAAAGGGAAACACTCCCGAGAAGGGTGGCCAAAGAAACGCTGCTCTTGCAGAGTTCTTGCTCAAAAGGGTTTGGTTATATTTTTGGAAGCACCCATGTTTCTTGATGTTTCGTTTTGAGGTGAACCGTTCTGCACCTCAAAGGCCTGGTTTCGTGAAGGTGCTGGCGCTTATGTTGCAAGGCGTGCTGGTGTGGTTCGTGCCGGCAACGGAACCAAACTGTTCAAGCTGAATGTCGCACTGCTTCGATTGCTTCTCTGCTCGGGCGAACCCGGACCGGAAAGCGGCCAAGCGACGGACGATCGTTTTCCATGTGTCAGTCAAGGACGCTATGCTAAATCGAAACCAACCGGCCCGGGTGGATGGCCATGCGAAGAATTCGAGTTCCGATTCGTTTCGACCGACGACGTCAGATCGAATTTATATGCAAATTACCACCACTCAGCACTGACCACGGACGGACGTCTGAGCGTGCCGGAGTGGGGACGCAGACAAGCAGAAAGAATTGTGTCCAGACGGCTGTGCATCGGATTTACCCCCCAGCGCAACCCCCCTTTGGCACCGTCCAGGCCTCCAGTCCAACTAAATCTCATGGGTGTGGAAAATTGTACATTTCAACTCCGGGGGCAACCGAACGGGATCCGACCAGCAACAGCATGAACAAATCAATCAAAGGAATTCAAATCCAATTTAAATTCAAAGTCCTCCCAGAGGTTAGTGTTTGGTGTTATGAAGCGAGATTTCCTTCCGGTGACTCCCTTCGGATGGCCAGTCAATTAAGCTAAGAGGTAATCGTGGTATAAGGCTTCGTCGATGAAGTAGTATGTGGTGACAGTTTTGAAGGAGTTTGGACCAGTTGTACATTTGCGTCATTCATTATCGATGTAAAAGGTTTAAAACATTCCACAATAATTGCATTTCCAACAAGAAGCTTGGCCATGTAAGAAATTGCTTGTTGGGCTTTTGTGGTAGTCCTTAATCGACACAAACAAATATGATAAATGTATTGGAGTAGCATCTTGGGCACACCTTTGCCAAGGAGATTAATGGTGACTGATCTGAGAAAGTTCCTTCAAATATTCAAATCTACACCGTACTTCAAAGCAACTCCAAGGGGAGAAGGAACGCTATCGCCTGGAGATAGCAACGAAATCATCATTTTATGTGCGGCGCTCTTCAAACAAGGACAAATAATGGACACCTTCCGTTCCCGGTTGGTGGAAACATTGAAATTGGATATTTCAAGTCGGCTCCGGATGCATAAAGCCACCTTCATTCCCAGAGATAAGCTGGGAATCCTTTTTTGCGCAACGAACCATCGGGACCGCACTTGCGATACTCGACTGGATTTGTGCGGAAATAGAAAGCTTTCTGTGTGATTTTCCATTCCAAGCGTACCGCTAGGCCGTGTCCCAGGTGTTGGGTGAAATTGTTTTGTTTCTCGCAGCTCCAAAAATTGGGAGATATATCCGTGAGCCTAAAGCAAGAGTTATGTTTATTTAATTTATCTTCCGGAGCGGTTGCCAACGCACAACAGCATTGTTTTCGAAGGAACTTAAGGGTGGTGGCGCCCAAAGGGAAAGCAAAGGGTGAGATGAATAGACGTGTTTACTTCATCGAAATAGAACGCTCGCCATATTTGACGAAACGTGTCACCAGTGAGTGGTATTTGTGAGCAGGTGAAAAGCTAAGAAAGCTGGAACGGAAGTTTGACGCGGCTCAGTGATAACGGTACGCAATTTGCGTTGCGTTTGGTTGGAAAATCGATCTTCCGGTGGGGAAATTGG
Organism: Anopheles moucheti; assembly: GCF_943734755.1. Lineage (NCBI taxonomy): Eukaryota > Metazoa > Arthropoda > Insecta > Diptera > Culicidae > Anopheles > Anopheles moucheti. The sequence goes on along the minus strand of NC_069141.1, from coordinate 6,477,620 downwards.
ACGATGGAAGTGGCAATATTTCAATATGAATTCCATAGCATCTTTTGTTGCTTAAAAAAAAAATACAAACAGCATTGAAAGTAACGCAGGATAGACTATCCAGGTACGGGTAAATGAAGTCCAAGAAAGCCAGGAATGGCAGACGTAGATCGCCTTAGAGTAAATATTTTTCGGCAGCCAATAAGAGTGACATAAACATTTTAAGTACTACAATTCTCACAGTTTTAAAGGTATTGAAGAAAGAAGTATGATCATGTGTTCCGTTTGAAAAATCACAAACATCGACCAAATAAATGGTAGGAGTGTATTCTGCAACAAAATAGATGAACACTTCGAAGGGGTTGATGTGGCAAGAAGTACACATTAGGCGAGGGTGTCAAAAAATAGAATTTAAGCCCGATTTTGAGGATGTTTAATGGAAGATTGTTCAATCGGTGAAAGAAAAACAACGCCACCGTGCCCTTCCAGTGACGGCGACTTAAGCCGACGAGTGGAAAATGTTTCGACGGAAAATTTATTCCATCGTAAATGGATCGAATTGGTGGCAAACGACGAAGTGAACCGTAAGCAAATTGAGTTTGTGACCTTGTAAGCCACCCTCGTTGGCGTCCTCTTCCGACACAAAAGGGTGTTGATGAACTTTTCCCTTATTTTTGTGATTGGCAAATAGCAGCCCCAAATCGAATGGAGTGGAGTGCGAGCAAAGGAGCATACAGGGGAGAGTGAGAAGAAAAGGGGGAAGGAAAACACCTCACGCTTGTAACGGGCCGGGAAAAAACCTGTCAATGAAAAGCCGTTGAAAGGCGGCGACATGTGAGATGCGTGTTTTCTATCTTGCCGAAGAATCCATTATCTGCCGCATAGGTCGATGATGCGTTTTGCGCGTTCAATTACTTCGCGTGTTCCGGTGCGAGTGTGTGGCGAAAAACATGAACGGTTGGGAGGAAATGCTTGAAACGGGATTGCTGTTGGAGATTTCCATTTTCGTAGTGGCCAACGGATTTGATGATTGGTGATCCGATACCATTGTCGTTACATTTGTTCTTGTTTTCAATGTTCTACACGGGTTTTTTGTTGCTGTCTGACTCAATTTTGAGAGGCGGGGAGGGTTTACGGTGGAAAATACCACTCTGATGTTGGTGTATTTGAGTCGAATTTCCGCACAGTCTTTCGTTTGGTTCCGATCGCTGACATTCGACTGGTACATGGGATTTGAATTGCAAATGCTCGTTTTGCTGCATAAAGCGAACGGGTGTCCGGAATGTACGCTTCATACGGGTGTACCGTACAGCTGATGAAAATTGCCCACAAGAAAAATAAAAAGCTACAGAAAAGCAGGTCGCCTACACACGCCGAGCATGAAACAAAACGATTCTCCCTCAAAATGTACACCACCTTCACATCAGCACAATCGGTACAAGCTGGTTGTAATCTGGCCCGGGGCGCTGGAGTTATGTTGAGCCAGTTGAGTTGAATGATTCGTCGTGTTGTGGTACGTGTGTATGTGTGAGTGTGTTTGTGGTGAAATGAAAATTTGCACCGCGTGGCTTAACTTCATTAAACCATGGAAACGGGATGATGGTATGGTCGGGTCCGGACCGATTGTACCAACGCTCTCGGCATGTGGAACACCGATCTGGGACTCTGGACCGTAATGAACATTTGTTTATTGAAAATGAGAGTGTTAAGTAAGGCGTGGAAGGAGTCTAATCGAGATGTCGACGAAATGTATGCAAACGAGATGCATTTTGTCGATGGTCTGCTGTGGGAATTCAGTTGGAGTGTAGAACAATTTGACTCCATTTGGATGAAGGGCTTATTATTGGTTATTGAAATTGATTAGGAAATGTCGCAACTGTAAGCATAAACAATGCTAATTGACATTGGAGATTATGCAGAAAACGGCATGAGTAAACAATATTGCATCGTTATAAAACATTGTATAATGCGTTGTATATTTGTATATTTGTTGTATATAACATTGTATATTTGCGAAGGCAAATGTTTTTCTTTAATAATGTTAGGAATATTTACAGATATAACTTCACGATGGTTGTATTTTTGAAGAAAAATTGAAAATTTTCTGAGATTGGTTATAAATAACTAATTATCCGAATGATTGCAAATTTTCGTATAATAAATAAGATCATTTTCTATGTCTCTTCAATGTTGCCCTTTGTTCTGAAACATTTAAAGGTCGTACAGCTTTGTTTCGATATGGACTACGGGTACATTATCAAAACCATTTTAAACTTGATAACGATTTTTATCCTTTAGTGTCGTAATAATGTCAAATTCGAGAATACATACCTTTAATGAAATTTATGGTGAATAATATCTCGATTTATTAAACACAACAAACGGAGAATTCAAAACATTCATTTTTATAAACGCCTGCATTCACTTTATCTTCATTTTGTATGCTTCTTAACCACTCTTTCCTCCATTTTGGCACAAATTGAAACGATTTCATAGCACGTCTTGTAAAATTCCAATTAATCTTACACACCAGCACCTTAGCACCATGCACACAACTTTCACATGATAATGTTTCCTTCCGAAACCCTGCACGAACCACATTCAGATGTGTGTAATTAGATATTTGAAGCGTTACAAAATTCTCATACGCACAGTCACGGCACAGCCACTGTCGGTTGACCTTTTTCACCCGTTGGCCCACATGTTCTGCGGTCGGTAAGGAAGGAAAAATCGGATGAATCAAGATAGTAATCGGATGCACCATCAGCGCCACACCGCCAGCATTCCAAACAAATGCGCCAACCGGCGGATGCAAGGGATGGACGTAAAACGGTTTTAATTACACAACATAACCCGGGGTGCAAATAGTTTTCCACACGAGCGCCTGTAATTGCGCTGAAGATGGTGCCGGGTCAGATACAATAAATGGTTCCGGCTTTTCGTGTCATAATTACGAAAAGTGTAATTGGTGCCGGTTGCTGTTGGCTTCGGGCCGTGTTAAAGCTTTCTAAGACGAGGTGAACCAAAAGGAAATTAAAACACGTATGGAGAAGGAAAAGTTTCGAAAGCGTTACTGGCAGAAAAAAATCAATGAAGAAAAGAGGCGTACAATTATTGCAATCAACTAGGATAAATAGCGCTTCTTCGGGTATGTAAGCATCACAATTTTCACCGAAATTAAACACTACGAAAAAAGAAAGTTACAAAAAAAAAAAAAAATGCACGGCACCTAATACGGCCATTATTCAGCGTTCGTTAAGGAAACGAGATTAATTAAACTGATGCCTTTGATGTAGTAAAGGATCTGTCGGAATAATCTAATTAACCGTCTCGGTCTCGGCAGCAAAAGCTAACCCACCAGTCTAAACGACCCGCACAGTGCCGCGTACCGCACCGTGCGGAAAATGCTTTATTTATGCTTCTTTCTGCTCGTTTTAAACTTTGCGGCAAAGGTGCAGCACATGGCCCAACGAGGGATTAACGAGCAGGGCACACAGGGAAAACAAACTTCACTCTAATGTTGAATTCAATTAACACATTTTCGGCGCAACGGCAACACAATCGCCTGTTTCGGCAACCCGGTTGTGTGCAGGGGGTAATTTTCCACCGAACAGCCAAATTAACCATTTCCTTCGATCACACGCTCCGATGCGGATTGAGTGCAGAGGAACGGGATGGGTTGGTTGTTTTTTTTTACGTTAACACTCATATAACAGAAAGAATGAAGTTTGAATTTCTGTTTTGAAAATGAAATTTCACTTTTAATTGAAACATTAATTGAACAATATTTTCACACAAACAATGCATCATCACTCACACACAATCACTAATGCACGGCGAAGGGTGATCTCGACTAGCTGGGGTTGTGCTGTGTGCGAACGCGGTCACGATTTGGCACCGACTAACAGCGAATTTCACGCTTTCCATGTTTGAAATTTGGCTGAAAAAAGAACGAGGATAGAATAACATCCCTGTCCGAGCGCACGTTGGAGCTGTGATAAAAGGAAGTCATGCCGTGCATCGCACGCGCTTTCTCTTTCTCTCTCTGTCTTTTTTCTTCACTTGGTCCGGCACATGCAACCGGAAAACCGAAGTGGAAAAAGTAAACAACACCCGAACGGCTGACAGCCGACGGAATGTCAGCATTTTGTGCCGGATGGGAAAGAGTGAGAAGAATGACTCTCGATTAAACTGGGCAGTGTGAAGCGAACCGATAGTGTGCACGGTTTCGACAAACTGTTGACTGCCGGGAGGAAAATCGGACCGTCAACCACCAGGCGCCTCCACTGACAGCATAGAACATCGGTAGAGATGCTGGCAGATTAATGTTCGTGCTCGCTTGCAGCCATTGTTTTCACTAGATAGAAGCAGGATGGAGCACTTACCGTTTTGATCGTTTGTCTGGCAGTAGCTTTTGAATGTTTGAAATGACAGTTGAAAACTTGTACGAGGAATTTGTTAAACGGAACAGAGAAATGTTGTTGTTGTTTAAAATAATTATTTTAAGAAAAAAAGCATCAAGAAGAATTTCATTGAGCTTCTTAAATAGTTATTATTTTCACAAGGATTTGTGTGAACATTTCATCTTAAAAATTATCCAAACTGAAGTTGTATAATTTCCGCTATATTGTTCTACTATGGTCATGATGCGAGTAAACCAATAAAATATAATTACTGCACCTGATAGATTAAATTTTTGTCCATGGTAAAGGACCTGTATTGGATCCATTATTCACACATTTTTTTAAGGTTATGATAAATTATAACACAAATGTACAATTATTGCACTGAACGCAAATCAATTATTTACATTACCCATTCTTCGTCCTCTCTACATCCCTGTACAACCAAAAACCGCATAGGCTTAGTGGTAAACTTTAGTGTCGATTGGATCGGTTCCGAAATCAATTAGCAACTAATCAAATAGTTGACACCTTTATCGAAACCGCACAAGTTCGACAAGCTGGAAGCTGGCACGGGCGTACATATAATAAATTACCGCTAGTTCAAATAGAACAACAGCACTAATCGATTTGGTGGGGATGGTTAAGATTCTGGTGTGATGCTTTTGGCAATGTCCCACCCAACTGTGTCCGCTCATGTTCGAAAAGTAGCGAAGACTCTTATTTGTTGCATGTCGTTGGTTGTTTGTGTAGCAAAATTGGTTTCTGTCCAGTGTGAAGAAAAGTCTTTTTTATGTTGCGTGCGTAAATGTGTGTTTGTGGCAACACGAGGAAGCAAAGGACACATGTTGGACGGCTTCTGAATTCTGCTCCCGTACATGTCAAGGCAGTTGATTGAGTTTCTACAAATACTTTTTTCCTTCACGCTATCGGTATGTGCTTTAATCTAGGGAGAGCAAAAGAGAAAGTAATAAACACCATCGCTACATCTATTTGTTTACGAATGTTTCGGTTGTGCAGGAATGGTTCAGTGTGCTCGGGACACTCTATCCCATTCATTCCAAGCTTTACGGCACAGCACAGCAACGGCTGTTCATTAATCATTTTCTTAAGTTGGCTCTGTAAATAATCGTCGTGCAAACAAGCTGCTCTTTCCACGGGTGCACGTCACATAGAAGCAAGCGCCGTCCTCGCTGGTGGTGCTATAATCTGAACCGGAAGTGTTGTCGATCTTTGGCAAGATTTTGACCGGCTAGAGTGATTTGAAAGCTAAGAGAACCAATTCATCTTGTCTGGAAGTAGGAACATACTTTTGCAAATTCTTGCAAATTATTTCATCAGCTTGCTTGTTTGAATGAACAACTTTTCCTATATAGACTAATATCTGGAACCTTAAGTAAGTTTAGCAAGATCGCTATCTGAAAATCTAATTGCTTTGTAAAAAAGTTTGTGTTTGACATTTGAAATAAAATTCAATATGTCTCATATTACACATTAAAATAACTCCAAAACATGCTGAAAGTTGTTGCAAACGAGATAAAACGAGAATCCTTAAAAGGGAGAGTGTTCTGCGATTGTTTTACTTTCGTATTTATCGAACAAGGTTGCCTGAGAGTAGCAAAATGGGCAAAATAATCAAGAAGAATTTTTAGTATCATTTATGTTGCCATTTGTTGTGTTGCGAATGTTTGTGATATATGTGCTTTTTCTGGCACAAGAATGTTACTCGTGCTTGAATAATGTTTTACGCCACTCTCTCTTCCTCCTTCCATTCGTGAGTGTAGCGAAAGTTAGCTTCGATAGATGGAAAAAGCTCCTCTTCAATCTTTCCTACTATTTCCTTACTACGGTTTTGCAATTAGGGAAAAGTTTAATCATATTTTTTTCCTTCTTCCACAGGGTAACTTATCCGACAAACTCACACAAGCACATACCCATTCGCCGGGGCAGGACTACAAGATAATCGTGGCTAAAAATATGATCAAGTACGAGTCGGTAAGCGAAACAATTTACCAGACGCGCAAACCGACCAAACAGAGACAATAAACATAAATTTGCAAACTTTTGCTCGCGCCATACAAAGGCAAAAGTTGTTACAATCGCATCACAAACAATGGAGTTTTTACTTTGCACCGTTCCAGCTCGTAGATGCTGATAGAGAAAGATGGTTCCAGAGTGTGGCTTTCTGTTTTGTTCTGTTTTTGTTTCCCCCTGGTAAAGGATGCATGCAAAAAATGTTTCGCTGTCGCTCATCTCCTGCTCACCCTTACAACTTTGTCTAAGCCTTTGAAATGACGATCATTATGAATTTTAACGATACCCATAGTCCAAGAAACTTGCTTCCCTTCACTCGCCGCTTTATGATGTGCTTCTCGTTTGCAAAACAACAAGTGCATACAGCCGAGTGCCTACTCCACGTTCACACTTTGAGAGCGCACACCTGGAAGCATTGTAACAACACGCCCCGGTCCGGTTTGCCCTCTGCTGGCCTAATTAGAAAATCGTCATTAAAATGCAACCAGTAGCGGTATAGTGGCTGGGTGAGAAAATCCACCAACGGGGTACTTACTCGTCCAAAAAGGACGCGCTAGAAGCTGTTGCAATTGTTGCGTTACCCTTTTTTCGCACTGACGAAACAGCATTTTGAGGAGCGAGTGGAGCGAGAAAACATACCCACCAAAGTGGTTCGTTCGGGTGCGGAACACGCCCGGCTAGTGAAATGTTGACCTTCCTGCGTGTAGAGTAGCAACAGAAAAAAAAATGGCTCAAATGATAATGTTTCTTGGTCCGACATTTTTGTCTTCGCTGTTTTATGAATGTTGCGAGTGAGGCTTTCGCGCATTGGCCCGGATGGTTTACAGACGGTGGTGTAATTATGTGCGCACTCGTAACCTTGGAAAATAATGAATTCTAGCCCGTTTATTTACAGGTTGTAAATGTTGACCTTTGGGTAGGAAATGGAAATAATATGAAGTGTACAGTGAGAGTGCTACAATTTGCATGCTCATTAACCAATGAGTAGCATTATGTGTGCCGTAGATATTCGTTCTGATCTTTCTGGATTCGTGCTCTTGTTGCAACGATTACTGATCAACTGATACTGTTACCATTACATCCAACATGCACTACTCACTGATCGAAACCGCAAAGTGATATCTAATGTTATAGAAAGTTACAAACGTAAAGTGCGACAAATTATATCAGTTGATTGTACCATCTATATCGAAGAATAATCGAAATAATTCTAATAAGACAACTTAAATCGCAGGGTTACACGATTTTGATCATTCGATTAAAATCATGCCTTCCATCCTCGGTTCAAAAGTTCCGTTGTGGCTGGTTCCACATTTTCTACCACTCATTCCATTTTCCAATTTCCGGCCAGTTCCGTACACGTTCACTGGTGGGCGACCCTAATCCGTTGAGTTATCGTTTCCGGCCATCGTTAGCGAAACGTCCACCAGTTGTCGAACGCCAACCTCGGACGCTTTGCAAGCGCGGTACACGGCGTTGAACAGTTCGGTATGGTCCGGAATGCATCCGGTAGAAGCGTGTAATTAATTGAAGATCGCAACAAATGATCCGCCATTACCATTGGCGAAGCGCGCGCGAAGTGAAGTGATAAAATCGAACAGCATACGCTATAAATGGAATTATCGTTGCGGTGTTGGCAGATGGTCGTTCCGGGATTGAGCAGTTGAAACATCATCGGGTTTAATTGATTTACGCTAAAGGGAGTTTTCGATGTTACGGAATCAACCATCACTGGCGAGTGTGTGTTTTTGGTATTAATTTCCAACAATTTTACAACTAACCTGTGGATAAATCAAGCGGAGCTCGAGGGTGTTGAACATCCGTAGTGTTTTTTATACAACTTTAAGACACGAATCTCCTCCTACCCAATAGCGGAATAGCTCGAGAGTGATGAAATACGCCTGCTTCATAGCATTGCAACTGCTAGCTGGAAGTCGAACATAATATCTACCGTCTGGTTTGAGTGTGATCGAGCTTTTCGTGTATTCTCCTTTCAGTTTTCCCATCCTAGCTGCTTCGGTCCTATTATTGAAAAGCATGAACAGCTCAAACATCATCAATCATACAACCGGCATCCGGTAAGAAAACGAACCGTAGTAGCTGTTAGTAGCAAAAAATAAAACCCATATATCCTCGCAACCTTACCCGCGCCATCAGATGACACATGTATGATGCAGCGTTGAAGAAGGTACGCAGGGAAAAAAGTGCTTTAATACAGTGAAACGAAAAGTATCTTCTGCAGGAGTGGCTCACATCACGCTCACGGGGAACACACATATTTCGTACTGAAAACATCGGCCCCGGATTGATTCGAGTGGTTCGAGATTTTGTTGTTGTGATTTAACTGGCGTTCTGCGAACGACTTCTGCACAGAATTTCCCGCACAATGGACGCTCATGTGCGAGGCGTGCCCGACTTGATTATGTAAGATTTGTTGTACATTCTATCTCATCCATCGGAGGGCTTTTTTGTTGGATGTTGTTCGGTTCGATTGTTATAAAAAAAAACATCCCAATATTTCATCATCGTTTATAGCTGCATCGAAAGCGGGGGAAAGTTAAGCTTCCCGTGCGTTACGTTATCAATCTGTCTGCATTTTGCCGGCGTAAGCATAATATTTCTTTTCATGCTTCTCACTTTGTGACACACAAACCAGCCTGGTTTCGCTCATCCTGCCCCTCATCCCTTTTTGCTAGCACTCAATCAACCGCAGACAGGATGGTTTGCCATAGTTCCATTTGCTTTACCCGTCCCGCGAATGGCAAAACTTTATCTCGCATTATATATATCGACTTTTCCCTTACCGACCCAGCGTGCTTGGGGGAAGCAAGTTTCAATTTCACCCATTCCAGCGGGACGAAGTGTGTAATAGAGGCATTTGAGGGAGGCTAGGGAACGATGAATAGATCATTCGTCTGCGGTGGAAGCAGGCAAATCGTGTGGGAAACTTGATACACACATCCACGTACAATGTGGCAGAGCGCATTATTATTTGCCAATTCTTCGACATTGACGATCGGAAGGCAACGAATGAAAAATGATAACGATTATGCTTATTGTGTGAGTTTGGGGTGGTCGGTGTTGGGTGTTTATTGTTTCGGTGGTTTTCCGAATGATAATCAAATGTTCTATTAATTTCCATTTTGCTGAGTGAGACGTACAAAACCTGTGTGGGTCGTTAATGTGGTGTTTATAGAGATATTTGTAGAGTTGTTGGTTTGTAGAGGCTGAAACTTTTCCAGCGTCTAAATGTATACAATTTGAGTTAATGGTCTAGGTTTTGAAGATCCAAAGTATCCTAAGACAGTTTTAAAATTTATTGGGCTACAGAGGGAAATATTTGTGTGAAATAACTTAGATCTTTGTTGTATAAATGACGATCACCAGAAAATGTTTAGCATACTTTCAGGCGCTTAGTGAAGCGTGGCGCTAAAGCATGTTATTCAGTGACTCTTGATTCAATGTACACTGTTTAAGTCTAGAGCAAATTTTACTAAATTGCAGACAAGTACGATCTTTAGTTCTCCGTCCCTCCCTCTCTCTTTCTTTCCGTTTTCTACTCTTTTTTTCTCATCGTGCATAAATTGCATTACCAATCTGAAATATGAAAACATAATATTGATCCTCATGTTGATCATAAACACATAACCCGAGCTGTCAAAAGAAATCAAATCAGTGAAATTTATACAATTATTACCGAAAAATTAACGATTTTTTTTCACTAATTTATGACGCTTCGAACCTTATGTGAAATTGAGCTGTAACATAAAATACGGCAACTCTTAACGATAGGCACAGGTATGGAGGTGATTCCATAACAATGCACTTCGCTTTGTGTTAACAACTTTGTTGCTATAGAGCAGGGAAGATGAAAAGCTCGTGCTGCTGGTAAAACTTTTCTATCAGTACGAATTCTTGCCATGAACCTTTTATCATTTTTTTGCATTGTAGATCGTACGGAACGGTACTCCGCTTCTACGCAACCATGAAATACAGCGGCAAATACAGATTTTACCAATAAAATAATCGTACATTAAAGCCATTCGCTCGGGGGTTTTGCACGATATTCCAACGATTTCAAAGCGCTATGCAGGCGGGCCCAGGTTGGAATTTTCATTATTAATGTTCGAGTTTCGCTTGAATGCAGAATGCACACGCAACATGAGGTCGACCATTCGTCAACGCTGTACGTCCTGCAATGATCCAACCATGGTTTCGCAGCATGTGGTATCGGTTTTATGACGGTTTCCGGAAATCGTGTGGCGCATTTAGCCCATCCACCAGTGAACACGGACAAAAGCGATGTACGGAGAAAGTTCGCTGGAATGTGATATTGGTACGGGAAGGACATGTAAAAGTATAGCCTTTTTTTACGACACTTTATCATTAACTTCGGAGAAGAATCACATCACATCTGATGGAAGCCAAGTGCTCACACACGCACCGAGGTTAGTAGTAATACAAGTTTATACCTTCATTTCATGCTGCATTAACAATTTTCTTCGGAACGAAGAACACGCGCTGGGATAGGCGTGACTCTTTTGTACGTGTTTGTTGAAGTGTGACCTTCATTAGAATCACTTTCCCGACAAGGCAACCTTTTCCGGCAAGTGGAATTTCAATCACTTCGGAACCGAGTCGTGGTAAATTTAAATTCCGCTCATTTTCGTTATGGTGACGGTACTCATTCAAGTATGTGTGTTTGATGTTTGAAGTCTTTCGATAGCGAATGCGTACGACTTCCAGCGCTGTTTTTTCTTCTCCCGAATCGGTTGTCTATATCAATTCCGATGTTACACTTTTCGTTCGATTCTATCGCTGGCATAAGTACTTATGTCAAGAAGTTATGCTCGGGAGTGGATGGTTTTTCTTACCTTCCCATCTGACTTCCATCCGGCATCCTCCGGTATGGCCTCGCGCGAGCAACAATTTACGAACCGAACCGGGAAAATATATCAATTCTCCGGCGCGGAGCATAATAAAACCGAAGTTATTGATTTGAAGCCGCCAAAGCGGTACTGTTCCGGCACTTGTTCATTGGATGCGTCTCCCATGGGGGCGCGTGAATTTCGACTTCCCGGAACGTTATCTTCCCACTTGACGCCTTTGAAGGTGGAATGAAACGTAGCGTCCGCCGAGCAGCATCTGGTAGTCATCTTTCAATTTATTGCCAAAACGGAACCCAAAGTGGTCAGTATGTGGGCTCAAACAGGGAGGGTCCAGAGTGGAGACGGTGCAAATGGTGGCAATCCGGTGTGTCCAAAAAAAACCCGAAGGTGAACAGGACCGTATGGACCATAAATTTTCCCTATTAACTTCATTACGCATTATGGTTGACCGAATGTGCGTCGGAGTGGAAATAAAGCACATTCCTTGTGCATTCTGCCGCATGAGTATGAGAGCATTTGTTCCGTTCTCTCTCGCTCTTTCTCACTGATGTAAGGTGGGAGGGCATTCTTGTAATGACGCTCGTTGCGCTTGGTTGCCATGGTTGAATTTTCTGTTGAAATGTTTTCTTTTTGCGGTGGTAAATTTGTTCGATTTCAAGAGCACACTCGTAAAGAACCTTTTTAACCCGTGCAAAAGTAATAACTTTTGATTGAATTAACAGTAACGGGGGCTTGTAACGGGTAGTCTGATGGGTTTTTTGACTAATAAAGCAGGGGTTTAATCATATTTCGCACAAAAATTAGGATAACTTCAACGATGGTTGATCATGAATCTTTGTTTTTTGGGGTCGGCCACGTTCTTTTACTGTGCAAAGTTTTAATTTGCGATTAAGTGTATGTCTTCATTTATTACTGTACAAAAGGACCAGTTATGCAGACTGAATACCACAATTTGAATACGACCTGGGGCTAACATTTAGAAAGCCCCATTTGCTCTAAGACCATGAATATTAATCACTAGAACTAGGGATTATTGAAAGTTCCCGCATTCCTCAGAAAAGCTGAAATTAAATGGATTTCAAAAGTTCCACCATTATTATTAATTTCCATTTCAATTGAATCCTTCAAAACGACAGGTCATCAATACGAACCTTTGAAACATAATAAAAATGTAAATGGAATTTACTTACCATTTGTTATTAATCTTAACATCTCCGCTAAGCATCTTGAAATTTGAGAAATGATGTTGTAGGTGCAACGCGAAATTTCATCTAAACGGCTAAGGTAATTTCATTCGATAGTTCGAAGCACGGTTGGTAACGGTGGTCCATTCCGGCATGATCCCGAATGCAGGAAAACGTGTTAACACTAAGAGTTGGTCGTAAAATTTCATTTTCCACCCGAAAAACTTGTTAAATGATTCAAAAAGTTGTGGTGTGCTTAATTCCAGCAGAGGGAACCATCTCCCATCGGTAATGAAGAGTGTTCTCACGAGCATGGCGGACCGTTCGCCACTCGTACATCCCTCGCCGGTCCCATTGCTCCCTATCGGACCTTGGTAATGATAATAATCGCGAATGGAAATTAGCGTTAATGAGAGTTGATATGACGAGTTCGGTACGGGTAGTGGAAAAATCACAAATGGGAAAGGTATGGCGACGATGGGGGTGGAAGGAAAACACTTGAGAACGATCCCCTCTTTTTATCACCTCTTTCTCCACATATGAGCCACCGAATGTCGGTGGGAATCGGAGAAGATGAGCGTTCCAATTTCTTGCACCTCACACACTATTACTTCAAGCATCACCCGCACTGTGATTAAGGTTATATGAGAATTTAAAGCAATTTAATTAATTATACTTTCATTACGGTGCTCCTTTCGAGCGTCATCCGCCGGGTGCTAGCAAAACGTGTGAAATAGATAAAGTTTGCACTTAACCACACTCTCGATCACACGGTGAGAGCAAAAGGTATCGAAAAAGATGCACAGAAAACAGCAAAAAAAAATCTAACGTGCATAATTAATTGCCCCATCGACAAACTGTTATCGGGTCTGTTGTGTGCTCATCATCGTTGCGGAAACAAGATGACATCTTACCCGCCACGAACGCATTGCCGCAAAGAGCTCGCCTGGTTTCCACATCATTTACCAAAGAGTTGAATTTGTTCTCCTCAAAGTATGAAAAGCGCGAGTTTGCTGGACGAATTCTTTCTTTTTTTTTTCTATATAGCAATTAAAAACACTCGTTAGTTATTCATTTTGTTTCATTATTTTTTGCACAATTCGTCTGTTGTTGTTGTTGTTTTTTTGTGGTGGAACATGGATTCCTTTTTCTTGTTTTTCTTTAAGTATTTCATTAGTTTTATTCTTCTTCTTTTTCGAATCCGCTTCCCTTTTTCCGCTGCCTTTTTGTGTTTGTGTGCAACTTGCCGATTGTAATTTTTTCGCCAGATGTTCATTTTTCCTTTGCAGCGTTCCTCTGTTGATGTTTTGTGTGTGTATTTTAATGTTTTCTAAATTATTTACTCTTCTGCTTTTTGTTGCTTGCTCTGTTCTCTTTTCTTTTCTTTCTTTCTTTTCTTTTTTTTTTTTTGCTTGCTATTCTCTGCATTTGGACCACGCCTTGGTTTGTATTGTTTGTGATACTTTCGATTTATTTGTGCTGCTTTCATTTGTTTTTTTATTCTCTCCTTCTAGAACCCCACACTTACACACGCGCACGCTTATTGCATATTTTAGTTTGTCTCTTCACCATTTGTTTCATTCGCATTTTGTAACTCTGGTTTAAATGTTTTACGATTAGCGAATTAATGTTTTAAATAGTTTATTAGCAAGCTGATATAATTTGTAACATCTCTTAAAAACGTTTGTTCTGTCTTACTTAGTTGCATTCTAGCAGTAACCGAATACGGAATAAAACAAGAACACAAAACACGTTTAGCTAGTGTGCGTTTGTATGGTTTGTGTACGCAGCACATCATGTCCCATTCAATATAGACATTATCCAGTCTCTGTTGCTTGCGTTGCTATCTTTGCTCATGTGTGGTAAGTTTATGTATGTTCTATGTACATTTTTTCCAGCCTGCACGACTCTATTGCCTTCTGCAAAAGGAGCTTTCAAGATTTCTTCTCGATTCGATTCGCTTTACATACTCCGATATCAATGTCTAGGTTTTGTAACGAAAAAACCAAATGTACAACTTGTATCCTTTATCTTTTATCAAATGCATATTATTAGTGATGAGTGTTTATATTAGTTTTGTTTTGGTTTTGTTTATTGTTTAAGGTTTTTTGTTTGTTTGTTGTTGTATCCTATCAAATGTGCCCTCGCATCCATGAGTATCATGTTCGATCTTGCGTTTGTTGCAATTTTTATTTGCCTTAACTAACTTGCCGCTCGTACAAATACACTACGCTCATACAATGTTTTGTTATGTTTTTGAATTTTTATTAGTTCCTCCTTCAGTTTTCACTTGCTCGATGTAAGTTCGTGAAACGATTGATATTTGGGGGTTTTACAATACTTTTGCTTTGTGTTGCAGTTTAATGTACTTTTATTTCAGTTTTGTATTTTATTCACTTTCTATTTTTGTCCCTTTCTTCTTGTTTTCTTTTTACCATACGTTCTTATGTTCGCTTACATCAAGAGAAGGATATCTTACGAGTTAAAATGAACGTTTGGAGCTACGTTTAAGATGCATTATAAATATCATTCGCTCCTTTTGCTAGCTTGCTATGTGTGCTTGTGTTTGGTTGTGTGTGGTGATAGCTTTGAAGAAGGTACGTTATAAAACTATTTTGCTGCTTTCATGGTTTTCATTCACTAAATGTTAGTTCCATTCAATGTGATTTGTAGCTCTGTGTGTGGTATGTGTGTGTGTATTTTTTTGCTATTTGATATTGAAGCAGTACGCGGTCGCGACATACATGTGAAGTGAGTTCCATTTTAAGAGCTTAGTAACGTTTTTACTCAAACACACCAGCATACATTAGCGCTGATTAATTTTAAAATGTTTTCGCTTCGCTTTCGTGCCATTGCTTTGCTATGGTAGTTATTTACAGTTGATGTTTTTTGTTGTAGTTTATGCTAGAGCTGCACGAGTGCGTTATCATAGAACATAATTCATGCATAGCAGCGAGCGAACGTTGGAAATGCGTATAACGGTTTTGCTTAATATAAATCACAGTTCAATCAAAGTGAGAAGTAATGCGCCTGCCGTGCGGTGATTTAAAATGGCCCCATTAGCCATCGAGGTGCTACGTGAAGCAGCGAGGAGAAGCACACAAGCAATTGTAGAGACTACTGCTGGCACAGCTGAAACCCGATGATGACGTTTAAAACAGCTGCCATCAGCTGAGGCGCAGAAATAAAATAAATAGCTTCCCATCCAATCCATCTCTTTCATATTCGGAAACACGGACCATGTCCCCATCACTTATCTCGCTCAATCGGATCCCACACATGGAATGACCGCTTATTAATCACCTTCCGCTGTGTCTGCCATTAACGGCTCTCACTCTCTTAAAGAGGTAAACCCAACATATCCCAACGACTGTGTTGCTTTTAGGTGCTTGCCACCAGCTGTAACTTTCAGCAGGCAAGCTACAACATTAACGCACGATTATCACTTGGCCTTTTTTATTTGTGAAATTCCGAATTGATTGTACGGTGCGCAGCTGCTAAGGTCTGGGGCCTGCAATCAATCAGCAACACTTTGGCATTGAGTGAACAGTGCCTTATTGTGCGGCTTCGTACGGAACAAATGGCGGGCTGGGTGTGATACAAAACAAAACTTTTCTTTGTGCTTCCGTGCGGGTAGTTCATCAAGGGCACGGACGAAAGAAATGATTAAGATGAAAAGCTCGGCAGGAGGCCTTTTAGAACTGGGAACGGAAAGTGTACCACATTCCACCCAACAATGGTGAGCTATTCATCCCATATGTCGCTTTGTTCGCTTAATGGTGGCTCATTTCAACGTCAGTGGTTGTTTTTTTTGGTTGGTTGTTTTTTTTAAATACCATGGACATTATTACCCTTATTGAAACAGTAACAAGCATGGCGCACCAGGCGTCTCCATTGGATGCAATTTATTGTATTTTTATGGTATGGTTATTTCACAACACCACAGTATAAAGTAAAGGGTATAAGTATATAAATCATAACAAAGAGACAAAAATTAACCTCTTAAATCTGCAGTGTGGGAAATGCTTCCATCGACTATTTGCTACCATCAACCGCAGCTGTTTGAAATGTGTGATGAGGAAGGAAAAAAAACAGTATACGGTGACAAACAGAGGCAGTAAAATAAACCAAAATGAAAAGTTTGGATGCCAGTGCTTATTTGCATAAATTTTCCGGCCCATTGATTGTGCTCATAAAGTCACCATGCTACTCTGTTCTCTGTGTCAAACGCGGGCGCATGTTTGGAGCGTAAAGTTTCCGCTTCTTCTTGCCTTGCAATCTTACGGTTTGTTTGTGCTGGCGGGAGTCACCATGGCGTCACCATGTTGCATGAGCGTGAGCGCGTCCGTTCGACGGGTTGATTGTTTGTCCCATATGTTTGCAGTTGTTGCTCGATTTTGTTATTTTCTTTTTGTATTTTATTTGCACAATAACGTCTTTTGTCGCCAAAGGCAAATACATCACGACTAGAAGATCCCCTGAATGCGTGTGTTTTAAATCGTCCAAAAACCGTCCTGTTTCTTATGGTTCTATAAAGCATCAAGATGGACTTTTTTATCACCTTACGCTGAGCTCAGAAGGAAAACAAAGTGTGGTGGAATAGATATTTACCCACAAACGTATACCTCACCTCCTTCAATGCACTGTGTGTGTGATAAAATGTGGAATAAAATGAGCATACAGAAAATGAAAGAGAAAAGCGAAACAAAAACAAATTTCACCTTCTTCGATGAAAGTCCTTGGAAAACACAACACACACACACGCCGTATCCTTAAAAGCTTAAGCTTATTCCCAGCGTTCAACTGGTTTTGGAAGGAAACCACCCTAGCATCGGGACAGGACACCGAAGTAGGTCAATGGGTGGCTGTTGTGGAAGTGGTTCGCAAAAGTTTTCCAATTCTTTTCACCTCGATCCCCTTGTACGGACACGAAATGGTTCCATCTTTTCGGCTATCACTCGCTCGCTGCTTTGTTCTTTCTACCTTGCATGCGCTAACGTACACTTTTGTTGCCATGTTTCTTCCACAGGCAGACAATTCGGGTGTTTGGTAATGTTTTGATGTTTGTAGAACAAAAAAAAACACCCTCACACACTAAACAACATGGACGTCCCAAGGCAACAGCAGTGGCACCCACGGGTTCCCCGCTTGTCTCATCGGAATTTGATTAAGGAGGTGAAAAACGATGAACGACAGCTATCGATGGTGGAAAAAAGTTGTGGTGTCAATGATAAGGGGTCGATACTGGGGTGAGTGTTGTTTGCAGGTTTGCCGGAAAGGGAAAACTAAAAGATAAAACACAACCTACAACCCGGCGAAAAAAAGGACACTTCGTGACAATAAGTGACGCCTAGTCAAGTGCGGCACGTAGCACGAGAATGCTTGAGCGATTACTGATAGGGTGAGAAAGTACCACTTTTGGGAAAGATTGGATAAAAGATCATGCCTTCAGTTAAGCGAGCTGGAAGGATCGTGTTTGCAACTAGATAGAATATAGGTAAGAGTTATTGAATATTTCATAACTTTGAAGTACTTGTATACAAAATGAATAAAAGCTTTTAGAATAAAAAAACAACTTAGCAGCATCGAGCATTGTTGGAAATATAGAAGAATTGTTTAACGATCTAAGACATTAATAACAAATATTGTTAGAAAGAGACATAATGCATCACGATTGCATACCTTCAGGCGACATCGCCATGAAAGCTTCATATGAACTTGTAGAATAAAACGCCTGTTGGTATGCAATCCTATGTAGAAATAACTTGATTGTGAACATATTATTCGATAAACAATCTCATGTAACCTACGGTAAGAAGTTAAACCTTCTTTCTCACAGCTTCATCCAACAATGGTTGCATATTTCATTACAAACGTATTAAAATGCAAATTAAAATTGCCAAACACAAACATGTTTTCTAGTTGCGCTGGTTGAGAGTGCCATGTTGGCGTAAAAAAGGGAAGAAAAACACAATTTAGACGCTTCATAGATGTGTCCCAGGCAATCAGTTTCACCATCGCCAGCACTACCTCATCGGTGTGGTGAGATGGTTAACTTTTTCACTCACAGCACAACAACAACTCCGACTCACTTCGGTGCTCACGGTGGTGGTGCTCGAAAAAACTGAACCACCCACCCACACAGATCCATCCTTGGTTGGGTGGGGAGGAGAAGGAAGAGGAGGAGGAGGGGATGGTTTGGGAAGCTTCATAACAAATTCATTTCCCGTTATAAACATGCAAATGTCCATTCTTCCAACCGCCTTACGCACACGCCTCGCACTGCAGCTGGTGGTGGTTTGAAAGCTTCCTAGGGTGAAGCTTTTATCGGCTTTTGGGGAAACTTTTTTGTCCCTTAGGTCTGAAGGATAAGAGGGGAGGGAGGAGGGCCTTTAGCAACGGTAGAGGTGAAAACAGAGTGCGGTGCTATGCGGTGCGGTTCTGTTGGTCCCATTGGTAGTTAGATTTGTTGTTTAATTTACGCCGGCCCCGGCGAGCCTTCGGTTGCAGAGGAGCAAGCCATCGAATGCGGACGTATGTGTACGTTTGGACTGCATAGCTATTGCTTTTCGTTTGGAGAGTTTATCGCTCTGTTTGTGCTTGCCTTTTGGGCTCGACCAATGATCGCAGGGAGGCGAACGATATTAAGCACTTGAGGAAAAGGGAGTTTCTATGTGGCGGGTGTAGATATGTAACACGCACGAATCTAACCGGCCAATGCAAAGGAACGAGGAAGCTTTCGTTTCAAGGCATTATGTAGCGGTTGGAAATGAAGTACAAGTAAGGTACCTTATCCGTACGGCTCTCGTTCATTCCATATCTACACTATCATCTCCAAACAAACGCCTTCCACGCACATGCATAAACACAGGAGATATATTGCCCGATTGCCCATAGTAGGTGCATCGTTTTGCTTGAGATTTAGTTTTAATAGTAACAGTGTTACCTATTTATTTTGGTCAACAATATGTACAATCGTCGCTGCTTCGACCGACGCGATACTACTCAATACGGAACGATCGGAATCTCGTTCGTTCGACAGGAGATGCATTAAATGAAATCTTTGACTACTTTCGCCAATGACATTTTATTCGACATATGTTTTGTTTCCGTTTTCGAGTGTTTTGTACGTACGTTTAGCTCAAAATGGCGCAAACGATTAAAGAGCAATTATTGCAAGAAAGGGTATGTTTCTGTGTGTACGTATGTGTGATTTTGTGTGTGTGACAGTGAGTGTGTGAGTGTGCGTGTGTGTGAAAGAGTAAGAGCAAATGGAAAAAAAGAACGGAAGCTGTTTTCCGGGACGCATTGCGGGCCAGAGGTTTTCCCACCGACCCACCCCGTCCCGTTCTTCGTTCGAATCCGCCATCTTTTCCAATTGGAATTAAACTGTTTTATCACTTTTCGATTTGCCTTTTGTTTCTAAAATATACAATGTTTGTTTGTTTTTTCTTCTCTCTCTCTTTCTCGCTTTCTTCTAAACTTTATCGCAGCCATCGACCATCATCGGATGATTTCATTTGTTTGTCGCTTTTGTGGTTGTTTGTTTTGTTGGTTTAAATGTAATATTATTTCTTTGTTTACTTAACTAGTTATCGATACGGTTGGCGGGAGTATTTTGTCTTGCTTTTCCCATTTCTTCCCCTTCGCGCTGATCGCTTCCAGTGTGGTGTGTGGATCATGATCGATCCATATTATTTACAAAACACGCGTCAACCACAGCGACATGACCGCAGCGAGTTGCGAGTTGAGTGCGTTGATTCATTTCCATGCCCGGCTGCCAACAGTCTGGCACATATTTTTCAGGAACCATCTGCCATCTATTGGATGTATTCGTTCCACTGGAACAAACCCGAGGAGAAGGAGAATCGTGAGAGCTTTCCCCCCTCAAAAAAAGGTAAATCCTCACAGAAGAAACATAACGTCATATTAATCATGGTGTCTTCGTACCGTATCCTTTGCGGAGCAAAAAGGAACATTTCCTTCTGGCAAGGCAAACAAAACAAACGACCAATCTGATCCGGTTCGAAGGACCCAATAACTTGCATCCCACCAGTTGAATGGTCCAGCAAGCAGTCCCAAATGCTGTAACGCACAGACGCCAGACGGTTTCGTTTCTGTGCCGGTTTAGCCGACTCCAGTTGGCCCATTTTTCATTTTGAGGTTGTTCCCGCCATCTGCCGGGAGGAGGGTTTTTTTTCTTTGCTGTTCTCAAAAGCAATAAGCATGGGCGTTCAAACCAGGACCCCCGAATATTCCTCCATCCAGCCGGGGACCCGCTGGTTCGGAGGGGGACAGCAAAAAAAAAACCTTCAAAAGAATCACTCCACACAAGGAAGAAGGGAACATGAATTTAAAAAAGGGAGAAACTTTTCCACTTCCCGGTCTGTTTTCCCGCTGTGGCGCACATACGCACGCACGGCGAGATGTTCTGTCGATCCATCATTTCAACACAACCGGACGTGGAAGGTTACCGGCTTTTTAAACGATTTAGAACTTCCCGGGTGCCGTTCTGTCTTTTCCGTTTCCTCCCGTCGAAGCTTGGTCAACTTGGTAAGACAAAGTTAGCGGGCTTGTTCCTTGTTCCTAGGCGGGCAACTTGCCGCGTGCCCGAAGGATGTGAAGTTTACCGTCTTTGTATCGGGAAAGTTTTCCATTCCAAGCGCTCCCTACAGAGCCGGTCGGATCAGAAGAATCGGCCCCAGGCAGCAAAAGATCAAAGGCCAAGGGTCAAGGTTTACTGAGGGCTTTACTTTTACTTTTTCGCTTTTTTTGTGGATACGGATAAAATGAGAAACTGATCCGTTGTTGGTGATCCGTACGGATTTGTGTGCGTGTGTGTTGTCGAATACAGCGTTGATAATTAAATGAAATGTTCCTGGGGATACCGAGGGATGCACAATCCGTTCACTTCCAAGGCCGGGCATTGATTGTAGCAGAACCCAAACCCTTCCATGTTCTTTGTCCTCGCCGTTCGGTAAGACGCTCACGCCACACATCTTTTGCTGGATTGGATAGAAGACGCCTTGAAGACGAACATGGTGCTGCTGGAGCCGCTCGACAGTTTGAAATGTGGGCCTTCGGTGTAGCCTTGTTCCGTGTCTGAGTGTAACGTGGCCGACCCTCGGGTGGGTTTTAAACGTTACCCACTGGTTCTTTTGTTTCTGAAAAAAAGAATGGAAGGCAGAGCAGAGAAAGAGCAATCAGAAACGGGACGTTGGAAACTTCACCCGTAACAACTGACGCAACAATGATCGATCGTCGCACCGGAGGGTGAAGCAGTGAGGTTGTGTGGTAGTAACAGTAAATTGCAGTTAATAGGATTGAGGATAGAGTGGAGCGAAGCCGGCACTTTTCTGGTGTAGCGAATCCGTGTCCGATGTCCGGTCGATGCAGCCGATGCGATTGACGGGCTGGAAATTGTATTGATTTACGAAATAGAGTTTGTCCAGCGTTGCAATTTACAAGCGACAGTTCTGAAACTGTATTATGTGGATTGATTGTGGAGTGTAAGCTTTACCTTTCGGGATGTTAGTCAGAGTGTGCTGCGTGGTTTCATACATGCTGCGGAGAAGAAATTTTCATAAAACAATCGGGTATTGATTGGTCTGCGTTTTACGAGGATAAGGTTGTACCTAATTTAATGAAATGTTCCATCTTTTAATACTCTACGGTGGTTCCATTTCCTATAGCACACCACAGCACTCAGGCGCACGGTTACGTTAAAGCGTTTTATACGCGCCAAATGTCATTTGGAAAAGGTTTCCTGCGTTTGGTGAGCAGAATGTTATCCCTTTTCCCGTACCGTCGTGGCCGTCCGAAACTCGATAAAGCAATGTGTCCTTTTGGGGATTTGCTCGAGATCCGACCGACTCCGATGTCCGGTGTAGACGACAGGCCATAAAAATGACGTCCAACATGGAGTTCGTGTCGCAAACACGAACACACCCATAACGAGCAGTGGTCTGTATTTTAATGATAACATTTCCGGGATCGGATGCGAACCAGGACATTTTTTATTTCATTCTCGTGAAGTAGGGGAGTTGTCCTGAGGTTTGATGTTTCGTTTATTTTTTTTTGGGAAAGAAGCATTTTTCTCATGAAGTTTACAGAAATCTTACAGATGGACATGTTGTATGGTGTGGTACCCATACCCATTAGCTATCATCGTAGGCATACGGGGCAACCGATGGGAAAAACATGGGACCCACCAGCACACACGGCACTGACTGTGCCTGTCTTGCTGCTATTTCGGCCCCTTCTTTCACAGTTTATGGTTTTAATCATCTACTTCCTGCCTTCGTGTGTTTGACACACTCACATAATATTTCTTCACCACACGTGGCCACCATAGTTTCACTGGAGTCTCAGGATTGGATTGCTACCTCGAAGGGATGCTCTGAAGCAACAAAAAAAAGAGTGAGTCCGTTTACGGCGAATGGGACAGTTTTATGAAGCGGCTAAAAGTTTCTACAAGTGTTTAATGGTTTCGTTCATTTTTTGGACCAGTTGCGGCTGGGTTGCTTTTCCGTTTCCTTTTTCTTTTTTGGTATACCCACACGAAAGCTCGTTTTTCTCATTAGACTCACGTCAGGATATGGGATTTCATAAAGTGTCGGTTTTATGGATTGGATGTTGGTGCTGTGAGGGCTGAGATTTAGCGCCGTTTTTGCGTCGGTTTTGGAATCGGAGATTTAGTACGACGACACAAAGAACCCGATATTTTTGCGTTGTACATAACAGATGTCAGTGAGACACAAAGGATCACTTAATTAGGGCAGTCAAGTAGTTCATGTTACTGTACCATAAAATGTAAAATCTATCTCCTGTCCACAGAGGACCGGTTCTCTATTTCCACAAAATCAATGCGATATCACGTGGAATACCGAGCGAAACCATCAACCGAATGGAACATTATTTGAATACACTCCGGCGAACGAACTTATTCGAAATTATTCCCATTATCATAACCATTCGCACCAATGTGAACCACTCTGGCGAGGCGTTCACAACACCGAAAACTAACGAACGTGATGTTGCCTTTGGCGTGGTCTTCTAAAGACAATAACGAAAGCACACGAAACCTGCTAATGTTTGTCATTCAAATCCCTTCGGATGTCAATGTCACCGTGTAGGTATGTCCCGCCCCGTTACCACGTGCGATCAAAAGTTGAGCCGGAACATCGTCATTCTGGGAGATAATGGCAGAAGAGGCAACGACGCTCCAAAAATTCGATCAAGCTGTCCTGCTGTCAACCGATCCTTCCGTCTTTAGTCCACTTTCTTTCGTGACATTGAACGGTATTTGAGCTGCTCGACTTGTCGGCCGGTTCCGTATGGTTCCGAGTTTTGTCTTCACTAGAACAACGACATTGCGGCGACCACTCCTCCGCCTTTCGTTGCGCGTCTGATCCGGATCGAATTTCCAACGACACCACGGAACAATTCCAACTTTCTCTTTTTCCACACTCGAATACCAAATGTTCTCCACAAACCAAATGCTTCGCCGTTTAATGTCTTCTATCGGGTGGGTGGCTTCCAGCATGCCGGTTCTTCGCTACTGTTCTTCACTGCACTTCTCCCCGGGTGGATACAACGGATCCAACGGAAAGTCATTGCTGCCACTGATCCCGAGATCCCGGCGAAGGTCTTTGATGCAAATCGAAAACAAACAGTCTGCATAAATTATGCTAATTCAACCCAACACTCCTCCCAACAGCCCGGCCAGTTGGGCGGGTAGGTTTTGTCAACAGAGTGTCCCGGTCAGACAGAGGGAGAAGACATTCTAATGGACCGAACGACGCTCAGCTTGGAACGACGATGGTCCTCGAATGCAACAGATATTTCGACAGTTTCAACGGTTGAGCGTGACGGGGAACGTGTTTGTTTGCCGCAATGGTTGCGAAATTTGACGCTTTTGCAATCTTTTGCTCGGTTTCACCGTATTGATTGGTAGGTAACGATTGTTTCCCAATCGCAATCGGATCAATGAGGACACGGTTCGCTACACCTTTCATGGGCTGGGAACAGGAAACGGCCGGGGAAGGGAGAGGGTGATTAGATACGGGATATAACAGCTAGGCTTGCATAGTACTGTGGAAAAATCAAGCAACATACCGGACAGGACAGCGAAAGCTCTACTACACATCTAAAGCTACATTCTAGTCAGCACGAAGCGGCACATTCACACACGGAACCGATTCCGATTCCGAAATCCGGTTACCTTCTACAAAACAACAACCGCAGCACTTTTGTTTCGTCCGGTTCGGACGCGCGTTCGTCGCTGGATGCGTTACGTCGCCGTTCGTGGCAAAGTTTTCTTCCGCCGAGCTTTATGCCTTCCCGTACCCGTCGTGCCGTATCGATCCGCACGGTTTTGCCGGTTGGAATCCAATTTCCGGTAATTTTGTGCCCTTCCGATTATATTGCACCGTGCTGCTTCTGCTGCTACTGCTGCTACTACTGGAGATTCATAGTATCCACCTCGCATTTCTAACGATCTGATGAGATTCGGTGATGGTAACAGCCTGCCAGCTTTTGATGATGAGTTCCACGCGCGCCACGTAACCCAGGGTCAACTACTACGCCGGCGTCGGTATGATGGTTGGGAATGTCGTTTGATTGGATTTTTGGACGTGGAATTGATCCACTGTGCGGATTGACAAGCTCATCTCGTACCGATTTGTGGGTTTCGCCGAAAGACCTTCTGACATTCGAGAACTCGTTTCGGCTGACGTTCTCGAGGTGGTAGTATTGTAACCGAGTGGTGCACCTTCCAACAGCTCAATACACACAGTAATGGATAGGGTTTTTATTTGTTTGGTACACAAAGCCACACGCACACATACATACAGTCCGCAAATATTACATGGCAAAATCATTACGGTGAGTGATGCGGATGCACCAGATGGTTAGAAAGAGCAAGGTTTACTGTACGGAAGCATTACTCTAGACGAACTTCCCATTGGGAGTATTGAAACTGAAGAAGAACTAAAAATCATGGTGCAAATGTAATGTTCATCTCTATGTTTCTACGCTTCACTTTGGGGTGCCATTTCCTTATATTTTTTTGGCGCACAGTGCCCGAATGCACCCATACACTGCGCTAGGCTTTGGAGAGATAGTAAGCGACAAGAATAAATCTGCAATCACATCATGCTGCGGGAAGGAGAAGAAATAGATAGGTATGAGAAGAAAGAAACAAAGAGACAGACAGAGTGTGTTGGAGAGGCGTTCGAATGGAAGGCAGCATAGAGCGGTACGTGTGGACAAACTATGCAATCGGTACATTAATCGACACATTCTCCCAGCAGGATGCTACTTCGAAAGCGTTCAAGCTCAAGTTACGAGAAGTGGCTACGGTGAGTTAGTGAAGGTATCAAACGACATCAAACGTCTATTGTAGAGAAGGACAGGGCAAAAATCACTTACCCATCTTGGGCAGTATGACGTCCTTCGTTATGGTTCGATTGGCGTTCATCCGCCGGATCGCTTGGTCCATGCTGCCCGTGCTTGGTGCGTTGGAGGAAGGAAGTTTACCGGAACCGGTATTACAGACACCTGGGCCCGCTTGACCTGAAACAGATTGTGGAGTCCACGAAAAACAGTTCAGAAGAGAATGGGTCTACGCTTTGGGTGTTGAGTCCCCAATTTCTAGTAAAGCAGCATCAAGATAGGTATCTCTGGACATAGTCTGGGGGTGTGTGCGGATGGCCGAAGAGCGCTGTGCGATTGGTTGTACGTACTTGTGTTACAATTACCTGGCAGCCGGGGTGGCCTCGACAGCTCCACCGGACAGACGCGTCGCCTTCGCTTCGGCAACTTCGCTCGTGCCTGCGTGTGCGAGTAGTACATCGTGAAGTTGCTCACGATGACGGGCACGGGCAGGGCGATCGTCAACACACCGGCCAGCGCACACAGCGCACCGACGAACATGCCGATGTACGTTTTGGGCGTCATATCGCCGTACCCGACGGTGGTCATCGTGACCAGCGCCCACCACAGCCCGAGCGGGATGCTGTTGAAGTCGTTGTGCGGATTGATCTGGATCCGTTCGGCGTAGTACACGAGGCTGGCGAATATCACGATGCCAAGCACGAGGAAAAACACCAGCAGCGTGAGCTCCTTGGCCGACGCCCGGAAGGTTTGGATTAGAATCTTCAGCCCGGACGAGTGGCGCGTCAGCTTGAACAGCCGCATGATACGGATGATGGAGAAGAACTCGAGGATGTCCGCGTTCTCGAGGTGCGATGCGAACCGCTGCAGTATCAGATCGATGAAGAAACTGAGTGTCGCGATGTAGTCGATGATATTTACAGATGACGTAATGAACCTTAGCTTACTTGGCGACGATATAAAGCGTACCTGGGAGGGGCAGAGATCAGAAGTATTAGTTGTGTGAAAATAGTAGAAGAAAGATTAGAAAGTTTGAACTGAAATGGATGAAGAGTACCGTCGTCAGGATACGAAGAAGGCGTAGCAGGATTGTCTTAGACATCCAGCTTTTCGTAGATCGTTAGTTAGAAAAAGTTCTCCTCTGGAGCTCTTCGAAATCTGGATTTTTAACAGTCATTGCTGTTTAGAAAACTCAAGTAGCTAATTCAGTGAGCTAATTCTTATTCGAATATGCTTATTTTCGATTGTATGCTAGTTTCTTAAGTGTGTTAACTCTAATCAGGGCTCCAATCTGGCAAGAATATTCAATTGTAGATCACGGTACTAATTTAGCGCTTTCAGGGAGAGACAGAGAGAGGGCTACAGTCATCCGTTGACAGACGCCATATAAGACAAACTACGTTTCGTCGTTTGCTAAAATATATTAGCTGTAAAAGTAAATAAGAAAAGATTCCACAGGACACACGAAGATACTGGAAAAAAACTTAAATCCTTCACGATCACAATCACATGTTAGTCAACTGTGAAACGAGAGAAGAAATTACCATTATTTCGAACGTAAACCATGCGTTACACACGCATTCGATGTAGAAGAACGCAATGTGCGCGTTCGTTTGCGTTTTGTCCAGCACCCAGGACGTGTTCTGGTTCGCCGTCTTGACCGTGATGTTGCGTATGTAGGGGACGCGCATGTCCGGGTGGGTTTTCAGGCAGAATGATATGATCGACACGCAGATGAAAAACACTGATATGATACCGATTATCTGTAAACAAAAGGAAAGCGAAAGAGCAAACGAGTGATCAGTGAGTCAGTTGGGGGGGCTACCAACCGTAGCGGTATAGTCTTAAGCTCCTTTCCCATTATAATAATCATAAGCCGTTACTGGCCGTTTGACCACCGTAACCGTCATCAATCTCCTCGAGGGTTCAACCGAGCGGGTTGGTCGAGAACGAGTGCGATTCCTTAATTTGCATTTAACCATAAAACACAGCGTTTCTCTGTTTCAGCTTGACCTCTTCGTGGACGTCTGGCACGTCGCACGCTGCGGGTCATCCAGAAGGACGATCAAAGATATCGCTTGTACCAGACAGGCAAACAGAGCTCTCTGGGTTATAGCTCCGGGGCTTGTTTGCAATCTATTCCAACTGACCAGTAGTCATTCCTTGGTCAAACCCGGACAATCGCCCGCTCCATGATTGGCTTTTGCTCCCACCCCGAAATGGATGCACCAACAAACCTATAAATCACATCGGAATTACTTGCCCTTCATAAACCGAAACGACCCAAGGACGTTTTGTGGTTTTGCAATACCGACGCAAAAAAAGGATGCAATACGTAATCGTCACATCGGTTTACGTCTGCCCGGGTTGCTCGAAATGGCCCCGAGCATCAGTCGGGGTGTGCATCATTGATTGGCCGCGTACACGAAGGGCACGAAGGGAAACCCAATCGACTGGTTGATTGACAGATTTGTTTACTGAAGACCTTTTCCACCGACCAGGCTTACCAGCCGCACCACTATCCTCGGTGTTCAATCAAGAACCAGATTTGTGTGTGTGTGTTCGTTACGTTCGAAGGCCACATCATTTTCTCACCCATCACGTGGGCATCAAGAAAATGCAAAACAAGAAAAATGAATATCAAACACACTCGTCACCCAAGCAAAAATGCGAACACCGAGGCACAAAAGCCTTGGCGGGAGGAAAAACAAAATGGACCCACTCGGCTCAGTGGTAAAAGTTTTCCAAATGGGTGGGGTCGAGTTTTCCACTCGATGGAAAAGTTATAAATTACAGATTCAGTGAGATGTTTTCTTATGCAGTTTTTTTTTTGGTTGGCTCTGTTTGCGCACTCTTGCAACAGCTTAACGAAACGTTTTGCCGAAGCGTTTTCAGTGCCCAGGGAGTGAGATGTTTAATGAAGTTGAATTAGTTTATTGACGCATCGAGGGCTGAGTTGAGATTGGATTATTAATGAATGGAGAGACCGAGAGAGCGCCCGGGTGGGAAAAACTTCCTTCACTCTACAGCGTAAAAGTAATAGTTTCGATCATGGTAAATGATGTTAAGAAAATGGCTTTTCCCTCCCATCCGTTTCGTGCTGTTTGGCTTTAAGTAAAAGTTTGTCTGAATATGATCGATTTATCACTCAAGCACGCTCTGCCAGCCAGTGGTCTCCTGTTGCCGGACATTTGAATGAAAGATGTTGCATGATGTTGGATGGACTTACCTTGGCAGCGTTGGAACTGTACGGCTCGTCGAACAGTGACCAGATCTGTGGCTTCAGGTGCTGCCACCAGCTCACCTTGCCCTTATTGTAAGCGTCTTCGAAACCGAACTTTTTCGCGACCTCCTCGTCGGTCGGTTTTTCCGTATCTAAATCTAATCTATCTAAAACAGCCAACGTTTCTTGTGTGTTCCGATGCTATATTTGTGAGTGTGTGTGCGGGAAGAAAAAAAAAGAGAAGAAAACAGTGAATTAGAAACGAACTTTCCCCTGTCGACGGTGCCATGGATGGGGGTGCATATATTTTTATTGATGGCATTTTAATAGGAAAACCTATGCGATAACCCGTGGGAAATGGACGTCCGCGAAGGTGTGGGGTTTAGGAATGAATGATAAAAATTAATGATCATCGGGGGTTTTTGCTTTCAACTCAATCCAATCGAATATTTACAACCAACCAGCAATCGAAGCTTGGTTCCCAATCGCATCCGGACTGGAGATGATTTGTTTCGTTTTATGTAACCGATAACGGGGTTGAAGGTTGAGAGTCCAACGGGGCCCTTACCCAAAATGTTCATTAATCATACAGCCGTTGAAGAACTCGAACTTCCGTGGATGGGGTGGTTCAAATGTTTATCAACGAAGCTCGAATTTAAATGTCCCATTTCACCTCCCGAGTGCCTCCCGCATCGGGCACGTTTGGTTGTTTATCGCTAAAGGTCGATGCCGCAACCAGCTCGAAGGACGTGAAAAACTAATCAATGGAACCACAATGGTACCCGACATAAAAGATTCCCCTTTTCTTAAATTCCCCCCAGGTTTATGATAACCCAGAACTTTTGTATAGCCCTTGAAACGAAAGGATTTGGACGAAAGTTCTACTAAATCCCACTCTGATTCGGGAGTCCCCCGTATGGATGGGCCATTTTGCCGTTCGTAAATCAAACGGATTGTTAAGGATAAGCGAGATAAGCAACGGGGGCGATGAGGGGTGAGAGAAAGAATGGAGTAAGGGAGGAAAATAGAATGCAAAAGTAAACACAATCGGGCGCAATTCATTAATCATTTTTGGAAACAAACTTCCGAGTCTTTCATGTTTGCCGTGCGATGGAGACGCCTGGTGTTTTTCGAGCGCAGGGGTTTTGGGAGAGGAATTGTTTGTTGTTTGTTTTTTTTTGCATTGTCTGTCCCGTGGATGTGCTGATTAAGCTGATTTCAAGGTCACCGGAGAAAGAAATGAGCAAATTAAGGCAGCAATGGTGGAAATTTACTTGTTTCATGTCAGTTTTAATTCTTAACAAGACTCAATTCGCATCGAACGTTTTGCTGTACAGAATTGAATTTATGGCCCTTTTGGAGGTCACATTGAAGGTAGAGCACCCGCTGTCGTTCATAAATATTGTAATGTTACTGTCGAACGCCGATAGCTTGATAAGAGAACCGATATTCTTTTTGTACTGCTGCCCGCACATAAACAGAAGCAACGGAACACCGTTTTCGTGTCGTTCCCACAGACCCTTGTTCGGCGTGAAAATGGCCATCATTATTAGATTAGAGTGACACCTTCAAGGTCCCGTCGGTGTCCATTACCGGTACACGCATAAACCCGACGTCTGCATTACAACCTTGGCATCGCAAAAGAAAAAAAAACGAAAGCCCCATAGACCACGGCCCTTATCTTTCGCTTTCAGCACCAACAATCCTTTTCGCTCGATAACGGGATGGCTTCTTTTTACACGCTTGTTGTTGTCATCGCCTGTTTCTGTGTGTGGTTGTGTGTTTGCAATTTTGTATCATTTTGTTCACCTCGGCTACACACTGCCGCAACCAAAGACGGTACTTAACAAAAGGGCGTGCGTTGAAAGTCGTCAAAAACCAGTACATGGTTAGTATCTAAAATGGCAACCGGGAAACAACCCCGGACGTGGGACAGCGAGCTCTTCTCAGCTTCGGTCGCTGCGAAAAACGCTTCACAAGCCCACGAGCAGGGCCGAAAAGTGAAAGTCAACCCGATGACAGCGGCATGACATTGCGAAACATTTTTCGACGCAAGGACAGTTTAATGCCGGCACGCAATCCACCCCATGGTCGGTGAAACACGGGGAAAGCTCCGTTCCGTTCGGGTGTCTTTCGACACTCCGGCGAAAAAGGGGTGTTTCAGTTCCTTGGAAGATTGTTCACTCACTCACCAGGTTTCAGTTCAGATGAGTGGTTTCCGGTTCGACTTATTCAATGGCTGGTTAAGCGAAGGAAAACGCCAGAAGAAAACAAAACCTCACACAAAAGCTGCGGGAAAGCAGCAGCTCACAACAAAGGGAGCAAACGAAAACTGCCGATAAAAATCATCTTCGGAGCTTTCTTTTTTTTGGAAAGTGATTTGGATTTTCGTTTCGTTAAATGGACGGTTTGATGGTTTACCGATGCCACCCATCCCTGGGAGAGCTTAATGTTATTTTGTTGGGGTGGATTTTTTTTTTTGGGTTGTTGTCTCACGCTTTTCTTTACTGTCAAATGTCATTTTATGCTTTTCACAGTGGGTAGGTTGATGTGGATATGTTTTAGGGTTTTCATACGCAAGAAGAATGACAATGAGGTTTCATGTGAGTGTTTCTGGTGAGAGTGTTTTTATTCGGTTCCAAACGGCGAATATAAGCGAAATATTTACTCCCAATTTTGTTTCTAACGCATGAATTTTTGTCTTGTGATGACGTATTTTTGGCAACGTTTATTAATTTTGTCCGTAGGTCATGATTTTTTATGCAATAAAATTTAACAGTGTTATTAGGTTCTACATTGAATTGATTGAGGTCGAAAACTTGTAGAGTTATATGTAATGGAATAACTAAAAGCAAAAGTCCAGGTAGCGCTTGAGGTGTATTTAATACTACAAGAAAATAAACTGAAAGGATAGACAAACGGTGACTACAACCACTCTTATGTGCCCAATATGCTCTTAATGTCAAATGGTCTTAATGATTTATTAATACACCAACGTCAATAGTATGCTGGATACAAACGTGAATAATATTACACAAAAGCTCTTGATAAAATGAGAGAATAGAACAGAAATGCAAAATCCAAGAGCACTAAAACTACAGTTTACAGCAATACGGCCAGGCCGTTCCAGAGTAAATAAATAAAATAAAAAACTACAGTTTACTTTTCATCGGCACAGAGACAATTTTAATTACATTTAAAAGGCTTTGTAAAAATAAAATTCTAACAACAAACATAACGCCTGCTATAAATCAACACTCACCTGTGTGTACGTCATCCAGCAGCATGGCTCTACCTGATTGGAGTCAAGTCCCCAGAAGGAAAGTTCTTCCTCGAACAGCGGCCCGCAGACATCCGTCGGATAGTGCAGTTTTCCCGTGCTGTAGCGAGAAAGAAAAACCCGGTACACGATGTTATGAGTAGTTGGCAAACGAGCAGAATATAAACACCGAGCACACGATGAATGATGGGAACGTAACTCTTGCGATGACGAAAAAGAAACATTACCAAACACACAATGATCGCGGGGTGCTTGCCGTTTATTTTCCTTTCGATGTGAGGAAAAAGTAGAGCGGCGAGGGCATGCATTATTACCGTCCCTATGTTTGTGTTACACTTTTTTAGTTCGCCTTTTTTGTTTTTTTTCCTCCGGGCACAAAATTCAACATGTGTTTGGGTAGCTCGATAGTGGCTTGAATAGGTACAGGGCCACGAGAGTTGACAAAATGCTGACAAATTTGTCAAGTGACAAAATCAGCTTGTCAACTGCGAAAAACCACTATACCGTTGCCGCGCAGACAATTGTTTTCAGATTTGTGATATCAGAAGAGCATGTTTTTCAAGAGGTGACACCTGCAGCGTGGAATAAATTTGCCCATCACTATTGCATTGCATACTATCAAACCCGTCAGAGCGATCGCAAGTGTAAGGAAGATAGATGAAACACAAAGCATCCCTCATCTCGCTCAAACTTTCCGTCGGTTGGTACGAAATTCCAAACAAACCAGCTGTTTTCAGATTTCCGATACCAGGAAAGCATCCACGGAAGAGGTAGCACCTATACAGCAATTTTGGTCGAAAACCGCCGAAAGGTATGCAATGTTTAAACACTAACTTTCCCGTTGGTTCAGTTAGATTTCTTCGAAAACTACCAGTTTCCGAATGTATAGTACCAAGAGAGCATCCACGGAAGAGGTAGCTCCTGGTACTGCGCCGAAAGGTATGCAATGTTTATACACTAACTTTGCAACCAACTTGCAATGCAATGCGCCGTGAGGTATGCAATGTTTAAACACTAACTATCCATATAACCAGCTGTTTTCAGATTTCCAATACCAGGAGAGCATGTCTCTCAAGAGGTGACCCTCAGACACTCAGGCACTCAGTCACTCAGTCACTCATGAGTGCCGGTCACTCATGAGTGCCAGTCACTCATGAGTGCCAGTCACTCATGAGTGCCGGTCACTCATGAGTGCCGGACACTCATGAGTGCCGGTCACTCATGAGTGCCGGTCACTCATGAGTGCCGGTCACTCATGAGTGACTGGCACTCATGAGTGACTGAGTGACTGAGTGCCTGAGTGTCTGAGGGTCACCTCTTGAGAGACATGCTCTCCTGGTATCGGAAATCTGAAAACAGCTGGTTTGTATGGAAAGTTAGTGTTTAAACATTGCATACCTCACGGCGCATTGCATTGCAAGTTGGTTGCAAAGTTAGTGTATAAACATTGCATACCTTACGGCGCAGTACCAGGAGTTACCTCTTCCGTGGATGCTCTCTTGGTACTATACATTCGGAAACTGGTAGTTTTTTGAAGAAATTTTGCGGCGGTTTTGAGCAAAATTGCTGTACAAGGTGCTACCTCTTCCGTGGATGCTCTCTTGGTATCGGAAATCTGAAAACAGCTTTTTTGTACGGCATTTCGTACCAGCCGACGAAAAGTTTGAGCGAGATGAGGGATGCTTTTCGTTTCATACATCTTCCTTACACTAGCGATCTTTCTCACGGGTTTGAAAGTATGCAATGCAATAGTGATGGGTAAATTTAAGAGATTTGAGGAATAATGATAAAATATAAGTTAT
Organism: Anopheles moucheti; assembly: GCF_943734755.1. Classification (NCBI taxonomy): domain Eukaryota; kingdom Metazoa; phylum Arthropoda; class Insecta; order Diptera; family Culicidae; genus Anopheles; species Anopheles moucheti. The sequence continues at coordinate 6,443,431 of NC_069141.1, read as the reverse complement.
AGTTCATTCAAAAATCAAGCTTACGTACTTTATATGTAAAATAAAATATAATTTTTGAATAAAAATAATATTAACATAATGCCTTAATTAGCAAGCGGTACAAAATTTTGTCAGCATTTTATCGTGGATTTTCTACAAAATGAAGTTTGACAAAAGCTCCGTTTTGACAAATTTGTCAGCATTTTGTCAGCTCTCGTGGCCCTGCACCTCATGGCAACACACTCGCGCGAGTGACACTGTACATGTTTACCTTTATTTTACCAAACATCTACACCCCCAAACATCTAACTAACCATGAGTAGTAGTAGTAGCAATCGTAGTGGATGGTGTGCTTATGTATGGTGCTGGGATAGGAATCCCATTGGCCCGTTGCAACAATCAGGGGTAAAGTGAAGCATATGAAAATAATCATGCCTAAAATAACAATAGCGTAGACAATGGAAAGCCGACCTGCTACCGAGTTCTCGCACACACACACACACATGTCAAATGCTGTTCTCCCTACATGATGATGGTGATTATGATAATCATGATGTTGAGCGCCATTGAATAGCGCATATCTGATCTGAATCTTATTTGACGATAGGTTAGTCCACCCGGGGAAAGCCAACCAGTACTTGGCACTGCCATAATGGTAATGAATGAAAGGAAATTGTTGCGCGGGAAATAATAAAGCGAACCATTTAAAGTGAAACAGAAACAAAAAAATAAATAAAAGAGAAAGTTCATGCTTTTCTTGTAATGCGTAACAAAACAGGGCGAAAACGAAACTGTTGCAAACGATCTGCAGTTGCTTGTTAGCTCCATATTTTGAAAACTTTGCTCATTGAGGCTACTTCGTTGCGTTCTTTGCAGCGAAGAAGTGGCCCTGCCTCGTAATGAAACTGTTCAACTTAAAAGTGGGCTGAAACGATAGTGAGTTTCTTTTCTTTTGTGATAAGAAGCGTCGGTGCTTTGGTTGCCTACAAAGCACCAAAAAAGCAGCGGAAAATGAGAGGAAAACAGAACGTGGAAAAACAAATAACAACGCATTGTTGAGCGAAGAAAATTGGCAAACGTGCCGTATCGTGGGAAAATGGTCCGCAGTCATAATGCGCACGATGTAGTTGTTTGTAGAATGTATGTTCCGGGGATGAAATCAAGTTTTTTTGGCTAGCAAAATGCGTTTATTTGAGGGTGTTTCAACAAAAAAAGGTCAGGAACATTTTGTAAGGATTTATTTGTATGGGGTTTTTAAGCTTTTGAATTTGAATAGAGAATTTCCACGAGTTTCGTTTCTGTTATAATTTTGTCAAATAAACATTGCATTAAATTTATTTAATTTAATTTAAGTTTTGCTCATGTTTTCGCTGTCCTTATTTTGAATTTAAATTATCGTTCATATTGAATTTCCATTTTATTGGTATGGCCTACTTTTACGTTCCATCGTTCCATCGACCTTTATGCTTGCGAAGTAAAGCAAAAGCTGCATGCATTTTCATTCAAATGCAAATATGATACGCTCATCGGTAGCGGTCAATACGTTACGTCACTGCACTCAGATGCGATCCAAATATCCCCCGCGCAGAATGTCCCCGTGATGGCTTGCTTAATGGACCTGCTTGACTTTTTTTCTTGTGGAAAGCACTCGACAGGAATTTTCAATGAGCGGTTTTTACAAAAAAGCGGTGACGATTCAGAAGAAAATGTTAACAAAAAGCGAACCAAAGAACATGGATCGAAAGGGCATGATAGCTGGAATGTGACCACGAAGCGGCGCATCGGCATTGCGTGACGACTGTTTGGAATGGCCAAAGAGCCTGCTAGCTTGTCCGGCGGCCGGGTTTGGTTTGGATGAATTAAATCACGTTCGTGTGTAAAATTTATTCCCATTTTCCGTTCGGTTTCCACTTACAGAGCCTCGTATGCCAACCGGCCCGGGGTATTGATTCGGGAAGGCGGCCTAGCGTAACTTTTCCTGGGATGAAGCCGTCCCACTGTGCTCGATAAACTTTTGCCCTCCAACATGTTTTTCCACGACCCCGTTCCGCTGGGGGCGGTAAAGTGCCCCCACGTACAGAAGGGTGTGGTTTTGTGCAATCGACAGATGGAAAGCGTGTCACTGCCAGCCGCAATGGGTGTTTCATAGCCCGGTACTTTGCCTTCAACAAGCACCGGTCCGATTCCGGGTCTAACCCAGCATTATGCAGTTGGAAGGAAAAACGGTTTAATTAAAAGTTCGCTTCGACATTCTTCGGTGGTCGGTTTCTTTAATTACTCACCGGGTTTTGCGAGCACGCCACCGTTAGCGTGGAGCGCGCGTGACACGGAACGGCATTCAAGACGTTTACACCGGATCCCTTTAAAGGTTCGACCGACGGTGCCGACCGGCAGATGTCGGGCACGATTAAGAAGTTTTTCTGCCCGTTTCTTTGGGTGCACTTAAGTTGCCGCACAAGGATTGGAACTTTTGCTGTTTGTTGGGGTTTGAATAAAAGTGCATTAAGAACCCTTGCGAGAGGAAATTAAGCCGGGTTGCCTGCAGATCACGGGCAGGTTGGTATGCACCAGTTCGAAGAAGGTTCCACTGGCGTTCGAGCTTTATTTTAATAAAAAAGTTTTAGCTCCTAATTTTCTATTGCTTCACTATAAGCGATTTGCTGTTGGGCAAGGCTTTGGATTACAAAACCGTAGAAGTTGGTGATAAGTAAGATTGATAATGGTTGCTGTAAGAGTGATAGTTTGTAAGTGGTACCCAGCAGAAAGTGTAACAGAGCCTTGAAACTTCCAAACAAAGCTTTTCCTCCGTGAAAACGGGGGTGGCTTTCAGGTTGATTAAAATGCGGAACAAGGTGTGTGTTGAATAATAATTTCAAAGGGCTGAGCAAATGCTGGATGTGATGTAACGCAATACTTTAAGCAACATTTTGCTCAAACTGTCTTAATTTATCTTTAATATTTCTTCTTGATACGTTGAACCCTTTCTATTATTAGCACAAGGCAGATACGTTTAAAACAATATCTCACAACCTGCGGTCGATAAATGAGCGAAAAGTTATCGCGAAAAGTTACTAGCCGTAGCGTAAAACTTTCGCCCATTGTATGCACCATGGCCCAGCTTTGGTGCTATGATTTGTGGACGTATGCAGGTCATTGGTACCTAGCGTTTACCCTAGCTGGTTGCCGATGCTTCATTACGCGTCACAGTTTGGTGGGAGTCGAGAACGAGTGTAAGGATTTCCATCCGCAAAGTTTCCTTCTCGCAGCACACAATAAAGCGCAACGGCAACAGTATTTTACAAATTGGCAGCAGCTTGAGGGCAATATTGAATTCGGAATGAAATACTTCCATGCCATGTTTCTCATTTGTATTCCGTCCGGGCAACAGGGAGCCCTTGCGTTTGTTCCGTTTTGGCAGATGAACGAATGGGAAAGCCAAGGATTCAATGGTTGACTTGAGAAAGCCACTTAGATGGGGTCTTATTGAAAAGTTCGGTACTGCCGAAACCGATTTGAGCCGAGGTTCCGGTGGTGGTTTTGACGGAGCGAAGGGAATGAAAATTAAGATACAAAAGATGTCAGTTCACTGGAAAGTAGCAAACCGTTGCTAAAGAATGAGGCTGCGTTGGTGTAGGCCGGGAATAAGAAATGTGACGTAATTGTAAGAAACTTAAGTGGATGGCAGGGTGAATAGGATGTACAGTCGAATTAGGGATCTATTCAGTTAAAGCATGAATAAAAAATGTGTAAACTTCAGTTTAAAAAAATTGTACAATAAATTCTTCTTATTTGGGGCCGTGACCAGGATGCAGAAGGTCTCTCTGGAAATGGTCATCACAACTGCAGGTTTCTATCATTATTCGTAAGTACATTATTATCATTATGGCATTCAGTTACTGTCCAAGTGAGATTTCAATCTAGATAAATAAATAGCTCCAATAGCTAAAAGATTCAAAAGTCTGTCAAACGGTGAACGACTATAATCGTGAGGACTAGTGCTGTACTCTGTGCTTGGTAGTCGAATGGCGTAATGTGCATGATAATATTTATTATGATTGAAATTGCACCGCCGCATGTTCATAAAGATGAACCTTTATTGCGATTTAAAAAGCAAAATAGCCCAAAAAACACCCCCGCTGTAGGGTACCTACCGATAGTAGTTGAGTACTTGCGCAAACACCCCCGGGTGCCGATCGAAGAAGTACTCGTTCAGGACGGGATCGTAGTTGCCCAGTGCCTCCGTCAGTCTCGAGAGCCTTGTGGCCGGGATCTTCTTGAGCGTCGCCTTGTACGTCTCGTGCCGTATACCGCCAACGTTCAGAACCACCCGGTTCTCTGAGTCCATGTTATTCATAAGATTCATTTCCCGGGGTTTTGGGGTACCCGCGCGCGTTTGTTTATACTATCCTATCCACCGCTTGCGGAAACTGTTTGCTTATCCAGATTGCGATCGCTCTTTGAAGAGTTTTTCGCAAAACTTCGTGTCCCGGAAAGGTGGGTGCCTTCCGGTAAGGGTGCCTGGTGATGGTGGTGGACGCAGCTAGCGGATTGGCCAGTCCACTTCACCATGCAAATATTGGCGAACGGGGCGCTTGTTGCTTGCTGTGTGGAGGTGCTGCTCGGTTGTGCTCGTTGTGCCCGTCGTTGCGTGGACGTGAGTTTATTTCTATCTGCAGCATATTAAGCCCTTGGAAAGCCGTGCGGTGACCGACCATCGAACGTCGCCGGTGTCGTCACGTAGGCATACGGCTGTGGGCCAACGACGCGGCCAGCGACGAAGACGTCGTGAAACTAGATCCGTGTGTAGCCGGTGGTTCGGTGGTCCTCTGCCCAGCTGTGGTCGTCTTGATTTGCGTGTAGCGACACGATGTTATCACGTTCAAGACGTTTAATGTTTTTTTTCGGGGGTTGTCGCGATTGTTTTGCTTTCTGTCTCGACCCGTTGTGCTTATTAGCCTGGTCGAGATTATCTTCTTCGTCACCTAATTCCAGGCTCGTGTTGGGGTGTGTTCGGGTGGCGTCTTCATGAATGCGCCGTGTCTTCTATCCGTCCGCAGATAGCGGATGCTGCCCGTCGGATGTCCGAGCGTGGGACATTTAATTTTTCCAGTAATTAATCATCAGCTGCTAAGGCGAGTGTGGCGTGGTAGACGATCATCCAGCTCGCTTCACTGTCTCATCCTGGGCTTAGCGCAGCGCCAGCGGGCTTCGTGATTGGTAAGCAACGACACATCGTTTACTACGCGTTAGCCGGCGATACTGGTGGCCAATGGCGGCGAACAGCGGCACGGGAACGGATCGGATCGTCCTACTTTCATCCTATGGCTGGCACGTGGAAACGCATCGTTGTCCGCCACGATGTGCAGCTACGAGAGCTGATACTGTCGCCACAGCTTATACCATGTATTACGACTCAGCATGACGCGCTTGTCACAGGCGTACCCGTCCTCGGTGACTCTGGAAAAGCGGGGGAAAAAAAAAACAAACAGCAGCAGATGAGCGGGGTGGAAAAATGATTATGTAGCAGATAAATGTTGCACGCCAGATTAATGCGTCGCAAATGGTGTGGGATTAATGTTTGCGACGAATTGAATTACTGGCCACACTGCGAGCAGGAAGAACCTTCAATCCCGGTCAGAAACGTAGGTCAGGATAGTAGTGAATGAAGCAGCCCTAACATCAGGATATCAGTTGCATAAATGCATTTAATTTGAAAAAAAAGGGAAGGAAGCTCAGTAGTATAAATGCTGTATCGTTTGCTCGCGCAGAGACACACAGTGACGTGAGATTCCTCATTAATTATACCGTAAAACATGAGCTTCAATTAATGCACGGCAAATCGGGTTTGTTGCTGTTTGAGCCTCTCGTGACATTGGGACAACCGACCAAGTTTTGAGGATAAAATGATTCATTGCCTTCGAAAGTGCCCTTCCCAGATGGTGATTGAAAATTAAACACAACATAACCTACACGTGCGCCCCAAAACCGATGCGTGCACTTAATGAGATTAAATAATTGAATGCACCAAATGACCGGCCTTCATTAAGTAATTAATAATCAATGCTTATCGTGTCAACACGTGTCATGAGCATATGCACTAAAGCATACGGTGGGGGGAAAAGAACCGAGAGGAAAAAGCATCTGCTCTTGTGGACGCTCTGGTTGACCAACTTTCGGCAACAGGCAGACAGGTTGTGTGGCCATAGGAAATCATTGATGCGTGCTGGGACTTAATGGTGAACGTTTTAAAAACAAATCGAATTGAAAGAGCTTTTTGTGATCGATTCGATAATTCGATCGACTATTTTTTTTGTAATTTAATTCTTAACTGGTTTAAATTTTCATTCCCAATAAAAGTATGCAATTTTGCAAACAGAATACATTTCTCATAGTTTCTCTTAAGGTTTGTTTATCACAGATTTAGCTTATTGTAACGTAAATTAAGGTTTTTACATGTCTAAGATGCGAATAATCTAAATTCATCATGTGCCCCTATGTATTGGTTTCTGTTTTTGCATCCCTTTGAAAGAATTTCATTTGTTTCAGACCCACAAAGTACAATACACATCCACCAACGTCACACAGATTGAGTAAAATGGAGATACAAAACTTCACCGTTTACTTGCGATTCGGTTTGCAACTCACAATTTCGTTGTCAGGGTTCTACTTTCACGCCATGAATGCGTCTGCGATATCATAAATGATTCATTTTCCGGCCCCTTGTTCCTGATTGTGCGATACTTCTAACACTAACTTGAAGCACTGACACACTTGCCGCGATGGATTGAGTTCAGGCGCTTCTTGGGTTTCGTCTTCGTCATACGATTCCCGCAGACAAGCGGAGTCGTTTTTCATCCAGCTCGGCAAAGCTTCTACGGTCACAGTGCGCAAAGGACTTCCATTCCCTTGTAGCGCTCCGCCTCCACTTAAAAAGCTCGCCACAGCTTATAGATTCGCCGGCATAGAACAGGCAGTGCAGTTATTTCTGTTCGTTCATTCTTCGAAAGGACTCTTGGGACGGACTCTTTATAGCTCGAGCTCCAGTGTGAATCCTTTGATCCTTCCGCACAAGCGAATACGTGGCGCACACACGGTGACTATGATGAACGTGAGCTCGGTTCCAGCTCGAAACGCTCCTGCTATGTTGTGTCAGCTGCTGAGCGATCTCGAGGCGTGTTAGGACATTAGTGCACCCCACGGGACGACTCGAAATGAAACTTCGCACACGCAAACACACACACACACCCACACACACTACCATGACAGTGGGAGAACAACGGAAAAAACGAGCCCTTATCGTTCCCAACCGGGGAGTTGATGTTTTTTAGCGTAACGAAACAGTGGGTGGATGAGCTTCCAATGCCACGAAAGATAGCACCACCAGCACCATCATCAGCCGGCGTTCATTGACTTTTGCCACCTTGTGTGGGTGTGTGAGGGCTTTTTTGTGTGAGGCCTCTATCAGTACCGCTCCAAACGCTCGTGGTGCTGTTGTTGTTTTGCATAATTTTCTATTATCATTTCATTATGCGCATGTTTTGTGTTGCCATTACCGCACACCGACCAACCTCGGACATTCCAGTCCACTGATAGTCAGATGTCTCTCAGGATCACCGGGCTCACGCCCCGCCCGATTCCATTTGCATGCGAGTGTTGGGTGCGTGTGTGTGTGTAGTGGTGTTGTTTTCCAAACGCATATCACTCACAATGGAGCAAGATCGGGGATCATGATACAGTGGATGATTGGTTTTCCGCATCGAAACCAAGGGAGAAGGAAGTTAATTTTCATCTTCCGATGATGTTTTCCATTGTTTGTTTGAGCGGTGGCCCCGGGAACAAGCGGTATCAATATCCGTTGCTGTTGCTGTGGTCAAACCTGACGCCGACTGCCCCGTTTCACTGACCAGCGTGCAGTGGGATTGGTGGGTTCCCGAAATGTTCTATCCCGGGGCCGATTATTATTGTTGTAGCGAACGAGTTGATGAAGCCTTCGCCACTGTCAGATGAAACACGGCAACGAACAATGGGTAATCATCATTAGAACTGGTTGTTTTGGGTAAATATGATTTTATTGAATCCCGCTGCATCCCCATTGTGTTGGATTGCGGCAACAGGGGATAGGCTGTGTGTTGTTGCAGCCATCGAATTCAATACTCCCATTAGTTTTTAATGAGGCAGTGTAAATAATGGAGCAGAGCTCGTTATTGCAAGTCATGTACGTGCAGTGAGGTGCATCTTCCAAACCATTTTAGATGTATTTTACAGGACGAAATGAGTTGGGTGGATGTCGTTACGATTCATATTGCACATTGGTGGAAGTTATTACGATTCATGTACGATTTATCGCCTTTTGAAGTTCTGCGTTGGCAATAACCATTTAATGTTACCTTGGTTTTAATTGGTGGTTGGCGTCCTGAAGCTTCTAGTCTAATTTTGCGTGATTATTTGTCTGCTTTTGAAATAGAATTATCATCGTGCTAGCTACCTTTATCACATGGCCCAGAAGAAGGAAGTTTTATCACTTGGTTCCATCCTTCAAGCTCTTTAACCTCGTTACGCACATTTATTCAGAACAAGCGTGCACATGTCACGGAAATGAAAAACAATCCGAGTAAAACCTTATAAATCCGGCAGCTTACGGATGTATCCATAAATTACACCCTCCAATACAATCTCGCGCGTGGCGTCGATTACAGGTTTATGCAAAGTACGTCACCTGGTGCTGTTGATCGCTTCACAATTTTCTATGAGTGTATGTGTGTGTGTGTGGTAAGGTGGGAAATGAAGGCACTGGCACAAAGTTTCACTTTCCGGTTTCTCTGTAGCTAAAACCAATTCGGAAAGATTTCTTCCAGAGCGGATGTAAAGGATCCTTGTTGAAGCAATTCAATCACATCAAGCGATGGGAATATGAGGTGGAAATGCTTTAAACTGCATTAAAGCTTTGCGCTTTCCATCCCGTGTGCGGTTCGACTACGTTTGATTTACTGTCCATTTAACGACGTGCTCTGCAGGGATCGAAAATTGAACGAAAATAAAGTATCCTTCATTAGTTATATTTTAAGCTTCTTCGACAGCATTCGTTCCAGGTTTCGGTTCGGTGTGGCAGAGTGGAATGGAAGGAAGGGTTCTAACTTGTGATTTGCAACCAAACGGCCAGTCCTTCGGCATCATCCATCACGTCGCATTTATATTCTGTGCACGAGATACCGAGGAGAGAGAGAGAGAGAGAGAGAGAGAGAGAGAGAGAGAGAGAAAAGCAAAAACATCCATCGCTTTCTGCAACCAATCACCAACTGGACTGAAGGTATGTGTTGTTTGCTTTATTTTTCAATTCATTTTTCATCCGATCGGTCAGGCATACTGTTTGCCGATCGTGTTGTTTTTTCTTCTTCTTCTGCCTTTCCTTATCATCCTTAACTTTAAGTGAAAAGAAAAAGTGCACGAACGGCACAACTTTTAGCAAGTGGATTTTATTTTACTGCGCCGCGTTCGCTCCTACCGTGGCATGTACCACGCACCGTACGAAACCGGGATTGAAAAAAACAACAACCGAAAAGTACGGAAGGATCGTCGCTCTTTTTGTGCGCACGTTCCCGTTTCCTGGTTGCGTTGCTTGTAGTCAAATATTTACCAGAGGAAAAACGATATCCGATTATTGCTGAGCGCTGCAAACATAAAATGGCGCCCTGGTCCGGTCCTCAGATACCCCAGAGGTGGCTGATACTGGGTAAGGATTACGAACGCTACCCTACGCCTAATTCACGTTCTTTTTTTGATGGCAGGAAAATGGCAAATACTTTTGAATTTGGCATTATTCCGCACGACCAGGCAGGCAGCCCGGCAGTGGGCTGCCAATGCAAGGAGCTTTGGAAAAGGAAAACACGAAACGGGAAGAGAGTCTCAGCATGTCTCTTGTTTCATAATGCTCAATAGGAGTTTTCTTTGTGCCATTAGGTTTGCGAATGGAAAATGAAGAAAATGATTATCTGAGCAGGATATAATGTCTTAAAAAGGTTTATCCAATCACACCAACACCTGGCTATTGCTTTTCCTTGGCTATTTGATCCTTTTTTATGTCTGGAAAGCTTTTCTTTGTCGTATTTTGTTTTTCGCATGAAAAATTATACAATCCAATGTTGAATAGCGACATGATCCTTGGTTAACTGTATCTACTCGAGCGATTATTTAAGTGTAGTAAAACCGGAAAATCTACTTGTATTATTTCCATTAAAAATCAATTTGTTTTTAATAGTATTGCAGAAATACTCCATAATGTATGTAATACGGAAGACATGAAAGTCGCTATTAATCACTCGTATTAGCATTAGATTATCTAAAACCCCTAGCCAGCGGCGAGAAAGTTAAAATAAAATGTAAAATTTTACTGCCAAGCTTCTATCTTCATCTGGAGAATATCCTACAGTCACGTAACGATATCATTGCCGAAAATTAATCTTCTTCTCCGAAACCCCAAGAACCGGCCGGCGGGATAACGAACACAACAGCCCACCCCGGTTCCGCAAATCCTTACAACCCACAGACGGAAACATGACGGGCCGGGTTCATAAATCATTAGAATTAAAATTTCACATCAAACGTGAGGCAATAATTTAACGTGCCTTGGGAGTGCCTACGATGACTGCGGCATGGTAAGCGACAGCCGCACGCGGGTTGAACGGGAAGTGACTGAAAAAAGGACACGAAACTTTCCATTTTGTCACCTAACCAGCAACAACGACCAAACAAACTACCGACCGTGAAAAGAAGGGGCGTGATTTTGAGTTTCTATTTTTCACGTTGCTGTCCACATTCGTGCGGCCATGTTTTGCTTTCGCTATATTGCTTCGTTGTCACTGAGATTAGGTAAGAAGACGGCAAAGGATAAATGGCAACAACAAAAATGTAAAACACGTATTCTATGCGTAGTGTCCTTGGGTTTTACTTTCTGCTCAACTCAACGAGCTTGTCTCGGAAGTTTTTTTTTTGTGCAAGCGGTTCATTATTGTTTGCCTTCCTGCCCGTCCCGTACGTTTCCAGCAGCTGGTTGAAGTGATGAAAATTAAATGTTCTGCTAAACTGCTCACTTTGAAACGGACGACAGGCAGCTTGTTAGCTGAGCTGTGGCGAACGGACAAGGATACAAGTGGCAGTGATTTATGCGAACATACAACGATGGAAAGTCAAGACAGCGTGACTCCGGCTGTGCCATAAAACCATCTCCACAAGCCGGGAAGCAGTAAGCGCTTTTCGCTAGTTCGATTAGCACAAAAACAAAATCGGGTTCAATTTAGGTCAATTGATAGGGAGCAAAGTAGCTACACGAAGCAACCAACATATGGAAAAGTTAATGTGATTTGGCTCTGCTATAAATTTGCAATAAAATGCACATTAGCAAAAATGGTTGCCTGCTCAGCGACACATAAAACTAGCTCTATACAGTAAGCTAATTCCAGTCCGCTTCTGCTTCGTCACGGCTGCTAACATATTCAGCACGAATTAAGCACAAATCTTTCATCAATCTTTCTGAAGCCCTTTTGCGATGGAACCGCACTTTCCAGTGTAATAGACGATAAAAGCGAAAGAGATAAGAGATAAGCGTTGGAATTTCACCGAAGCACCAGTAGGACTTCCGTTCGCAGGTGTCTGTCGGTTGCACATGTACTGGCGATGCTTTACGCAACACACGCACAGCACAACAACCCAGCAGCTTAGGGAAAAGCTTTCGAGCCAATCAATCATGGCCCCGAAACCCCCGTTTGGCACCCGAGCCGAGCCTTGGATTGGGTGGAAGATAAAGAAAATGCCGGAAAAGCTTTCCCTGGCAACGATCATAAAGATTGGATGCGTGTACTGGTGTGCGTAATTTATCTGTTTTTTTTTTGCAGATTAAGTAGGGTTGTAGCGTTGTGCGACGGTGTGTGTACTGTCTATTTCCCTGATTACGATTATCGTACACCCACGGATTTGACTTCGAGGACAAACCACACAGCACACCCATCGAGCACACATGCGGGCTTTCCATTCCTGTGGTGTTATTCGATCAAAAGAAAAGCCCTGGAATACCTGGCAAACCACGAAAGAAACCTGTAAGTTGTTTGTAAGGAAATACTAGGAGACGGGAAATAGCAACCCTATAAACATGTGGCCGAAAGCCGTCACAGCTGCTTCATTGCAGGGGTGAAGAAATGTGGATGTTTTATACGACGTAAACGTAAAAGCGAGTATGAGAGCATGGAATGTTGAACTGATATTTAACTGAAGGGTAAAAATCTCAATCCTCACTTCCGAATAAAAAAGAAAAGCTTAACGTGTAACGAAGCTGATTAAAAAGATTGAACATAAAGTAATGGGAAAGCTTGCTATTGCCGTTACGACCCATCTGCTCAGTGCACGTGACTCTAGTACCAATAACACTACGCCCCTGTGGTAACTTTCCATTTTCCATGTATCTTTAAACGAGCCAAACGATCTACCGAGAGAAAGGTGAAAATAATATATCCCAACCCCGATCCCTTCCGGTTTATTCATATCAGTGCCGTACCATACTGTACCATGCCTAGCGTACCTCACTAAGCGATGGACGCGTACGTGTGAGCGCTGCTGCAAGCACCATGCGGAAAAGAGGTCACAAAAAAAGTGGGACAAGTAACATGCCATAAAACAAACATCCTGCTCGGCAGGTTAGTATCCTAGCAGAGGCCTAGGCGAGTGAGCTGATGGCAAACAACAAATAATATATGACACCCAGTACTTTGAAGCTGACCAATCACGGGACACGATCTGCCACATCCTGGCGAGGCGTGACAGTTCCGGTTGCCGGTGGCGTGGAAATCACTAGACCAACCTTCATCCTTTTCCGCCTCGATTGGGCTAGACGTGGCAGTGATTTGGTTTTCTTTTTTGCTACCAACACCCAGCCGGTACAATTTCTAATGTGGCTTGAAATCAGGAGCGGGTTTTTGTTTTTATTTTCACTATCTCATCCCAACAGGACTTCGTTTGGCGGTTCCATCCCGGTTCGTTTGGAGCAGGGAGTGACAACTGAGTGGAAATAGACTGGCGTGTCTCTGAATCATCAGCACGGAATGTTGTACTGGACCGAACCATTCCACCTCCATTCGAGCATGGCGTTAGGTGGGTTGTTCGCTTTAACGCATTCCACGATTTGCCTCGATTCGCCTTGCCCTATTCAATGGACGGAGTGCACGGCACGGCGCAAAAGCTACACTGGTCACAGTCAGATACTTTCCGGACAGGTTTGTAATAGTGAATAATTGCTTTCGTAACCAGTGGTATTTGCAACTGGCACTGAATGTACTGATACAGCTGTCGGGATGGTTGGCAGTGGTCTGTGTAATAATGAGTTCCAGTTGCCAGTACCACAGGGCAGCAACAGAGAATTTAATTCCACTCCAATGAAAGTTTACCGAGCTTTACAGGCGCAACCGAGCCCAATGAAAGGAATAGGTACCGACCAGCCGTTGATGTAGTCCAACCAATATACTTTATGTAATTAAAAACGAGTTACGTGATCATAGCTGTAGATAAATAATTTCAATTGTAGAAAAGTTCTCAACAGATTTAATAAAAGAATTGTTGTATTAAGAAATCATTTCACTAGAAGAATGATATCCTAAAGTTTTGTAGAATTTAATCATTCCAAAAGGTAATATAGAAAGCTCGAAAGTTGTTAGAAAAATCAATCATCGACCTAAAGCGATGAGACCGATGAAAGCTTCTCACATGAAATAATTTCGCTGGTAGAGTGTCTGCCAGCAGCCATACCTTGCGGTTTCGTATCGTGTTGTGCAAATTATCGAACTATCCCAAACAGCTTTACAGTACATTCGAGTGTACAAAGAGGAAAGACTTTAAACACCTTTTTACTTCATCGGTGTTCCACCGGTTGCTTATTAATCGGATGATGTGGTTAGCTGCAGCTTGATACACAACCACTGCAGGAGAATGCCTTTTTTCTTGTTGTTGCTACGAAATGAGCCTTGAATCAATGGCCTTTAATTCGGAATGTCCGAATTGCCCGGAACGAAGTACAAATATTCTCTTTTCTGTGGTAACCTTTATAGGTGTTTGCTTCACCTTCGAGGCATCTTTGTGGTTGGGTTATAATTCTTAGTTAATATCCATCATTACGTGAAGTGTCACTGTGACCGCAAGTGAAAGAATTTCATTGCGATGGTTTCTATTCTTACATCGAATATCATACTATGTTTATGTTTGCATTTCGCTGCAAAGTGTAACGTATTTAAAAAAAAGGATGTCAAAACACTATTATTTCATCCATCAAAAGAATCAGCCTAAAGGTATGCCATTTGCGAAACAAATACTCTGAAATTTTTGTAAAAAGGTTCCCACCATTATATTCCTAATCTTCTCTATTCTCCAGATACATATCATGTTCGACAATTCAAAAAATAAATAGTGCAAATATTAAACATGAAGGTTATGAAGCACAAACAAGTCACTTACACTCCGGGGGTTGCTCAGCAAAAAAACAGCAACTCCGTGCATAACCAACCGAAACAAATTAACCTTACCTTCAATCTTCCACCGTCATTTTGCACATCGCATCCAGCCAGCCATTTAATGTATTCTGCGGACATTTTCCTTCCGCATTCGTAAGCAAACCGAAGATAAATCCGCTTTCCCTGCCGTAAATTGTGTTCATTTTTCACATTACTATCATGCCCGTCGTACTGCACGTTGCGTATATTCGAACCTTCCAACAATCAGTTTGGAAACGAAAGAAAAAAGACCGGCTAGAGAGCCAGAACTTGCAGATCCTTTGCAAAGCGAGTGGGAAAGAAAATGAATAAAGCACAGAAGGCGCAATTTGCAGAGCATCTTTTAACGAGGGCGCCCAAAACCGGGAAAGTGTAAAACAAAAGCGAACACAAAGGAAAAACAAAACAATAAAGGCAAGGGAAGGTTTTGAAAAAGGTTTCGCAAACATTTGCGACCCTTGCTTAAATCCCGCTTACCCAGGCGGGCTGACAATGGACGGCCTCGGAAAAAAGGGGTCAACTGTACCCGGTGGCACATTTTCGTATTATTTTCCATAACACATCCAGCAAAAAAAATCGGCCGCACTGGTGACCTTCACCGGAAGGCTCAATTTTTCCCGATTCCTTCCGCTAAAGATTGGTACGAGGTTTTGTTGGTGGGGGGCTTGCGTTCCGTAACGAATCCAATAAATTTAGCAACCCTTCCAATAAATCGAGTGCTGCTGGGAAATGCAGAACGCATGTTGCGAAATAAACTCTATTTACATATCTTAAATGATTAAAACAAAAATACCGACTAACAGTAAGAGCCAATAATTCTTGTTTCATGTAATCCTTAGTTAACAACGCTAGATCTGAAAAATATGTTAGTGAAACATTTTCTAAACGAAGGCAGCAAAATATGGAACATCCCTTCAAAAATGACCGTGAATGTGAATTAAATACAACCCAATCTGCAATTTGCTTCATCCAAACACCATAATCAAGCAGAGCCCCAGAAAGCTTTAGCAGGTAGATGGTTGATTTGGCGTTTGCTTTCAACCTTTTAGCTGCAGAGAAATTGAGCAGCTTATAGGAAAGGACAACAGTGCCAAGCACAAAAAATGGAAAGATCCGTGAACCTCGAATTGAATGCCGAAATGACCAAAGCCCCGATCCCGAAGCCGTACGGAAAAGCACAAAACCAATTTCGGTTGCTTAAGTTTCTTCTGCAGCCAAACCCCCAACCCGGTAAACATTGAAACATTCGCAGCACAGTTCAAAGGTATCCATTTTCATCATCCCTCCGTCAGGTTTGGCTCACCTGGCCGAACCGGACCGGGGGATGTATGAAAAACGTAAAATCAAAAACGAAAGCTTTCGACCGATGTGCTTGAGCATTTTCCTTTCCATTTGAACTTCGTTTCGAATCCATACTCTCGCTCGAAGCACAACGCGTGGAGATTCCACGATCCTTTTCAACTGGCAGCATTCTGGTTTTTTTTTGTAGGGTGTGTGTGTGTGTGTGTGTGTGTGTGTGTGTGTGTGTGTGTGTGTGTGTGTGTGTGTGTGTGTGTGTGTGTGTGTGAAGTTGCTGGCAATGCTCTCCTTCTAATCATCCACTGACCAAAGCTCCAATGATCCGGATCGCTTATGCTTGCCCCAAAAGGATAAAAAAGGCTGGACTGCAACAGGATTAAGGCTTTAATAGAATCTTGAGGCATTTCGCTCACTCTCTTTCGTTCTCTTTCCGTCAATCGGGCTATCCCATTCGAATGACCCTCGCTTACCTTTCCTTGGCGGTTGGCGGTGTTTTGAGGGTTCAGAAGCTGTTGAAGTGATTGAATTATCGACCTTTGGTTCTTGCTTTCTTTCAAAGCTCGCTTTTTTGTGGATGGGGTTATTGAACAAACTCAACAGCACCGCAGTCGGGCATTGTGAATCGATTCACCGCGCTAGACAGCTTTCTGAGGGATGAAGGATTTGTTTTTTGGTGAACTCTCCCGGTGTGCTAACGGATAAGGGCCAAATTAACTCGGGATTTGCTGTTTTGTCTACCTGTTTCCACGCATACATACACTTTTCACGCCCGCCCAATGTGCGGATTAAAAGACGTGGTTATGCTGTTGAAGGGATGATCGTAAATCAATTATTTGGCATCCTTTCAATGGCCCGAAAGGAGTGCAATAATACGAAACAACTCTTGGGGCGAAGGGTTTATTAAACGAGTCATTTCGGTGATGACGATCGGACCATAGTTGAAATGGAAATTAATTGAAGGTTTTGTCAAGGAGACATTTTGTTCTTGTATTTAGTTATGGATAATGATTTACGAACTTAAAATGGATTAAATAAACCAAACGGATGATGATTTGATCTGGCAAACAAATTTGACAAGTTCGATGTTCCCAGAGTGTCTTCATAAAAGCACTGCAATAGTTAGATCCTTAACCGTAATACTTATTAGTGTCATTACACACTCTAAACACTTTGTTTCAATTTTTATAATCTTTTCAAATATTTGTTGGAGCAGTCAAACAACAGAACTGCATCCTTTGATTGTTAAATAATACCCCATTAGGGCACCATTTTAATCGAAATCGAAATGTTTAGACTACCAAGTCCCAATTGTTCAATAGAAACAATAACTAGATAACCAACATAATCATACAAGTAACAACACTGTGAAAACTATGTCAACAAATATTTGGCGAGGAATATATTTCTTGCTTTAGATGTCAGCAATATCACTTAAACTGCTTTTCACACTGCAAACATAACCATTACCTCACGAAGATAGAAAAGAAACACATCAAACAAAGTTGTCCCTGCTGCCACAAGGATAGAACAACACGGGTACTGCGCACTCGTGTGAATATTTCCCAGAAACAAGCCAATGCAAACATTTGCGGACACATGTACTCGTGCGGGAGTGTCAGGGACGCGGACGGTGCCAATGTGACAGCATTCATGCGGGTTTCTCCTTTCCATCGCAGGGCTGGTCGTGTGAACGGTACGTGACAAAACGTGAACCCGTTTCCCGGGACGCGTAAAAATGCCATCGAATGGATACTGGGGCACCAGATCGTGTGCAAATGTGACACATTGCAGTGTGCACAAGCGAATGGGGCGAATGTGCTAAGAACTACAACTTTCTTACTTGCATGTCATGCCGCGTCCGGTCGAACACAAAGGGGGAAAAATGCGGATCGAACAATTTCTTCACTACACAGCTACAGTCTCACAGCTCTTCAACATACTTTGCCTGTCAAAGGGTAGATCGCGCGTGGTGGTTGACCGTGCAGCAAGGTCCTTTCGGGCGACGAGTGTTCTTGCTTCCTCTCGAGCATCAGCATGTTTACATTTTCGCGTGTGCTTCAAGAGGAAAAGTGGCTTGACATTAAGGTTTTTGTTTGATTTTTTTTTGGTCGAGCCGCCTTGTACTAATCGAAATCACTTGCAAGCGTACGGTGCTACTACATGTCACTTCCATGTTTTTTCCCCCGTTTCGCGAGGAAATACAGTACAAGGAAAGCCACCAACACGGGAATAGAATGTACGAAGCGCGGGAGCAAATCATTCGAGTGCCCTTCGATTTCAATGGCCAATCGTCCTATCGAACCAGCGAGCACAAGGGGTTTTGTATTTTTGTTGTAACATCTCCCATGTCTCGCTACGACCTCAGTCCTTGCCTCCCGTCTGTCTGTGTGTGTGTGTGTGTTTTTGTTTGGGATGAGTAGCTTTCATGATGTTTTTTTTTCCCTCCACATGAGTATCCATTATTAAGAGAAGCACGGCGAGAATACATTTTCAGCGAAACATCTACCCTTGGATGCATGTTTTTCCATCCCCTTTGCTTTTACTATGTGTTCCATTTTTACGTCAAGCATTTTTACGGTTATTATCACTTGAAGCGTATCGTCCATCCGGTGTGTGTGAGTGTGTGGAAGAGTTTCCACTCGAGATGCGCTATTGAAACGCATTGTTTGTGGGAACCGTCCCACCGTGAACTGGCGAAAAACGGTGGGATGCATCTCCAGCCGAGTGCATAACACACGCCACACTGATCGGAACGGCATCAGAATGGAACGTAACTTCACCGCAGCTGTGTGTCAAGGGATCGCTCGAGCGGAAACAAGGCTCCGATACTCGGGTCCTCTTTTCCGCCTTTTTTCCGCCTTTTTTCCGGTGACAATCCGAGTTAGTGAAAGGTGTCCTATGCAGCATTGCATCAGCTGCATGTGGAGTGTGCTGGTAGTATGTTGTACCGACATCCACCACCGGACTGCTCTACTTAACACTATTGATTTTAATCGATGAACATGTTGTGCCAAGTGGAAAATTGTATTGCCTCGGCGTACAAGGAACTCGAAACTCGCACAGCGGCCGGGTGGGGGCGGGAAAAGTAATTTGGGTCCGTATAACTGCTCGCCTTAACTAGCACCAACTGATAGTTGTGTCAATGCGCTGCAGAAGCAGACCGGATGGAAACAGCATCACATGAGGTGTAGAATTTCAATTCAGGTCACCGTCAGAAGAGATCTGGAAACTTCAAAACCAACGAACCGTACGTCCAGATGGTAATATTTGTGTCCCACAAATGCACCACCCAATCAAACGTGGCGGGGTCAGTGTGCAGTAAATGGCTGTGATTTACAATGCTCTGCTGCAACCTCTTATGGCAATGGGTACCAGTTTTCGATTCTTCTGTACGAGATCTCGTTACCTCGGTGGTCTGATTGTTATTTCATGTTTCGTCTTTCTTTTCCACGGGACCATGCAGCAGCAGGGGTGGATATTGGTATTTTGGACTTTTCAATTACTGACTAGAAGCACGTGTGTTCTGGAATTGGTATGATTTTAATTGCGAACTATACTTGACCTCTCGTCAAGGTCGGGAGAAGCTACCCGTGGCTTCATATATGAGTTCTTTAAACACTAAAATAATAAGAATTTGTGTGATGTCTGCAAATTTAGCTATGTTTTAATTTAATTTTGACAAAATCCTGAGATATTATTAATGTAAAGTTCGTCAGCTCGCAAACAAAAAAAATTTTACTCTTTTTGTACGAAAACGCTTAAAACTATGCAATGTTTATTATTGTGGATTATTGAACCATTTATTTTTATACAGCTTCAAAACAGATTATCGTAAAGCCCAGGCAAATTTTTCTTCGTTACCACGATTCTAGTACTCAAAATCCTTCCGTTTGTTCAAGCAATATTTCACCCTTACCATAAGCTGGCTAAATGTTATCATCACCTACCGTGGAATGAACATTTTAATGAGTTTTAAAAATCCTCTAATTGCTATTTTCGAGCCGCCGTATATTTCCGCTTCCGATTTTTCTCTCGAGCATTGCTTGTATCCATAAAATTTCGCACCTTTAAATCATCATAATCATTATCGATTCAGGTCGTTTGATAAAATAATAGTCCACCGAGAGAGACGGTAGAGAACCATGATTAAACGGAAACGTTGTAGAAGTTGTGCAGATGGTGGAATCAGTAGACCAACGCTTAATGAGTTTATGGCCGTGCAATGAAGCTAATCCTGACTGAGCCGTCTTGTGGCGCCGTATTGAAAAGTTATAATTACCGAGTGCACGGCTTCGAAATGGACAGTGCAAAAGGGTGGCCATGGTTGAATCGTCAAGAGACCTTAACAACCTTGAATGATAATGTTTGTTTGCTGGGTGTGTCGCAGGTTTTGGCACGGTTTGCTCCTCTTTATTGTATTTCGGTGCTAGGTTAAAGGAAGATCAAAAAAGGAGGGCTGGTAACGGTTACATACACACCCATGCTCATGTGGGAACGCTATTTGGCAGTGGCCTTGTGGTTTTTCGGTACGGCCAAAACAGACACCAGTAAAAAGCACCCCAGTAAAGGAGCTCCACCTGGTGGCCGAAGGTCGGCGCAACAATTTGCTGATGGGAAACTGATTGCGTGTTTGCAGCAGGGAATTTTATTCCGGGCGTGTTGGCACGTCGATCCAAAAAATCCACAAAAGCGCACGTCTTGCCAGCCTTACCATTCGCTAATTGGAAAATGATGAAGCATTGAAGGGTGCATTCAACAGGAAGCTTTTAACGCCTCAACCAGAAATAAAGGGAATTTTCTTCAAGCCATACGACCGGATATTTTTATGCGATTCACGAGCTTTCTATCCACAACTTTTGTTCTAGATTCCAATCACAAACCCGTTATTTGTAGCAACAAAAAAAGATTTCCACACATGTGTCAGTAGCGCTTTGTTGTACAATATATCATGCAAATCACTCGTTTCATTCATTACAAAGCGAACCGTACAGCCTCCACTGTTCGGTGCTGGCATCAATGATTGACGAGACGAGGCTAAAAAAGTTTATTTTCCATCGCGGAAAATCTGCTAGTGCCAGTGTCGTTCGCTCACATACACGCGCCCTTAACGAGAAAGTTTTAATTGAATTTCATTTCCACCACCAAAACGTTCACATTCACACTGGGTGCTAGGGCCGGGTAGCTAATGCTGCTACTTTTCGGGTGTGAGATTTTTCTGCTACCTCCAGACACGTCCGTGGTTCACTTTTCTTCGCGCTCAGTGCTTTCCAAAAATCCGAGAACGAAGCGGCCAAAGCCCAGTAAGGAAAATCGATTGTTGCACAACTTCCCACAATAGCCGATACAGGAACAGTGCATGGAACTGAATTGATGTAACGCGATGTTAGACCACATTTGTATCGTTTTTTTTTGGATCGATTGGAGGAAGTTATGTTCGGAAACCTGCTACTGACAGGTTGTATCATTAGAGCGGCATGTACATAGTTCCAGTTAGGTTGAATTTAGTTTTCAGGTGTAAGAGAGGAAAAGGCTCTACGGTTTGTTATACTACCTATATAACCTCAACCATATTTGTATCTTCCAAGAAGTAGGATGTAATGACAATGGTAAAACCATTTGCATTCAGATATTCAATTCATCGTGAATTTAAACCGAATATCAAGAAAATTAAATCCACTCCTAATTTTGTACAATCCATTCCCACTGTGCAATCACTTCCGCTTCTAACTCGATTCAAACACCTTCACGTGGCGAAGGAGAAGCTGTAATAGAGACTAATTTAGTTGTCATAGCTGAATTACAATCGTTGATTAGAGTTGGCAAACAAACTTTTCCTCCAGGCCTGCTCTACTAATCCAATGTGTTCTGATTTTGGGGTTACTCCCTTTCGACGAGCACTGTATGACGCTTGGCTGTTGAGCGTGGTCTAGTGGGAAAATCGATAGGGCTAACTAATTTGATAATTTCCTTAATGAATACAGTCCCATTAAAATAAGTTATCTCATTCTTTGAATTTTCCCCGTTTTGCTGTGATGACGTGATCGATGTGCTACAAGTTGGAAGCATTTTCCAACGTTCATGGTCATTGTAAGTGATTGATTTGGTACAGATAAAAAAAGGAAGAGGTAGAGAGGTCTTTTCCTTTTCCGGCAGTAATTAAATCGTTTGCCACCCATTAGAACTGTGGGACGGGTAGCTAGTTCTGCGCGGGTAAATGTTTTGCTGGTAGACTGAAAAGGTCATTTGCCAAAAAACATGTAAAAATTACAACACTCTCATGTAGCCGAAAGTTTTTCGCTTTATTTTTATCACCCTGTGATTTTAACATTTTCCTTCCAGTTTGTGGGCATGGTATAGGAGCACAGAGACCGAATGGCAGGGGAGGATGGTTGGTGAGCATTAGTGACGTGCGGTGTGTGGATAAAATTACCATGCCTTGGCTCAAAACGTCAATAAACATGAATCCTAATTAAGCTTTTCTCGGTTGTTGGGCTTCGGAACTTTTCGGTCCCGTACCGAATTTCCGTTCGAGGAGACTCTTACACACCCACACCCGAAACGTACGTTTATTTGGTACCAGAATGAGCCTTGTCCTTGGCAGCAAGAGGTCATACTGTACCGTATGCCGCTGCGTGGTGTTGCTCGGTGTGAGGCATGTTGTTGTGAATGCCGAACGGAGGTGAAAGTTGAAATGAAAATTTTCCCATTTTTATGACCGTTTGAAAATAGGAGACAGTCAAAGCGAGGGAGATACTTCACGTGTATATGATCGTGGCAGTACATGGTTTCGTTCCTTTCATCAGCATTGCACAAGCTCAAGCAATAAAACGGAAAAGCTTTTGGTAAAGCTAATATACTTTTTTATATGGATTCTTCTATCGTTCAGTCTCCATGTTTGTCATACGCTTCTATAGACTTGACCGTCCAGTTGGAGGCAGGGACGTGGAACGGAAGCTTTTTCATGGTGATTACATTTTTGAGAGGAATATGTGTCGAACGAGATGAATACATTGTTTATTTTATAGCGAGTCAATGGATCGTTGGGATATTTCATGTTTGCAGTAGAAACAGATAGTACATGAATAGTATTGGTTGACAGATTTTATTTAAAACTAGAACAAACTTCTGGTAAATAAGATAAGTGGATAAAAAAAATTCTGAGCAAAGTCTTATTTTAAAAACTTTTTAAATAAAAAACAACACTTACTGTGAATTTAACTTACAACCTGTTCGCTGTACCGCTAAATGCTAAACAATAGTAAGTTGCATACATTCGGGCGGATATCAAAAAATTAGGTGGAGATTAAAACGCCTGAATGAATGCAATTTGTACCAAAGTTTGAGTAATATTTAATGTGAAATAGAATTAGACGCTGAGATCGAATTATTTATTTATTTTCCAATAATTAGATAAAATTAACTTCCTTAAGTAGTTATAAAATAGTAGTACCTTTCGGTCTCTCGCGTAATTCTGCATTGTGTTGTGTTACATACGCCTGTTTAACATTCCATCAGCACACACGGTATGTGAAGGCAAGCCATGGTTCGCCGTAAATAAATCCGTGCCAAATTCGGAATCCATGTCGAACCACTTTCCAACAACGGTTTGATCGGTCCAGCAGCACAATGTCACACTATTATTGTCATACTTTCCTTCCTTCAATCGACCTACCGCCCATCGCCGTTACTGATAACAGCATGCTGCTTCGGGAGCGTAACGATGCATGGAGCAGCAACAACGGACCGTATGCGCTGCTCAGCAGGACGCAATAAATTCAATCCGGTTTTTCTACCCAATTTGAGGATCGACTGTCGTAAATTTTATTTACGCTCCCTACTTTACTCCAACGACATGCCAGATTCAAACGAAGAAGCGTTGCTCAGATTGGATCCAGATGCGATGTGTTGCAGTTTTGTAGCTGGTGTTTTTTTCTGGATTCTCTAGAAAATCCCCCGATCCGAAAGCAGTAAGATTGAGGTTGAACATTGACGTGCCTTTGTCGGGGTGAGTGTTTGCCGAAGGTTGCAGCATAGCAGCATAGAAGCATAGCAGCACAGCTTGCTTTGCTAACAACGTTTGCTCTAATGTATGGGCGACAAAACGGCAAACTAGAGGTTTCATCCCTGAAGTTCCTTTCGTTTGGCTGTAGGTTCGTTCGGCAAGAGCGACAGTTCGGTGGGTGGAACCCTTCAGGGTCTTATCGTTCAGAAAAGCAGTACCGATTTGACGTTGCATGCTTGCGACTGCTAAGCATTCTTTCCCAAAATGCAAACACACGCGAAAAATCTTTCGGCTCGGACGGTTCAGCAAGGGTAAGCATGAAGGAGGATGAAGAGGCATTGGTTTATCTGCTGGAGCAAACAAACCCCTTCCTAGTGGATCGATGTTTGATGCACTGTTCGAATGGTGGTTTCTTCTCGGTGGGGTTTGCGTGCTTTATCGGATGGGCCCTCAAATATAAAGTGTGCTACCCTTCGATAGGCACTTGGTGATATAAACACACCCAAAATGATTGTATCTTACATGCTGTTAGTGAGGAGATTCTCACATCTTTAGCGAGAAGAGCCGATTCCGAACTACATTATGAAATTTAAAATGCAAGTATTTAAGTTTGGTTATGTTTTAAAATCAGAACATTATTCATAAAATTATCTTATTTGTGCATGCTTATCTTAATGAAAACAACTCTCATGTACCGTACTATAAATTCTCGTTTCCCCGTTCATGATTTCTTACTCCGTGGCACGCACACATACGTGATGTTTGCTTCCGAGTATCGCTTTTCGAAACCACCACCTGTCCCACATTCTAAACACGACCCATTTCGCATGACCAAGCTCACCCATCATCTACAGCACCCCGAAACTGGCCAGACGTTACTCATGCGATTTGAACATTATCCGGTAATTGCAGCGAAATTACGAAACCGACCCCCGGAGCACAGGATCGTTACCGAGGCGCCTAACAAACGGTGGGTAGATAGTTTGCTCAGGTGGAGGAGAATAATTGTCACTCATTACCCTTTCGTAGGGATTTCTGAACGGGCCTGGGTGCTGGGTTAGTGTTCATTATTCATGAGCCTTGTTTGTTCGGGTGCCCGTACTTAAGATATGGCGGCTCGAGGTTGTTCACCGACTAGAGGCAATGTCTTAAGAAGGCATCAGTGTCTCTGCCAATTGCCGGCACAAAAAAGGACCATGGAAGTGAAGGTTTAGACACGGTGACAAAAGTTCCACCATTTCGAGGATGGGTTAGCATGAGCGAGTATCTCTCCGAAAATCAATTATTACACCTCACCGGGACGTGTGCCTGTTGAGGATATGGTTGCGCGAAACGAACACGAGTGTCTCGTTGTAAATTTAATAATCTGACTCACGCTGGAACGGTCTGAAAGTTGTTTAGTTTCCGTTATATGATCCACCATTCGAAAGCTCGTGCCGATATGGAAGCCTTCGTTATCGGAGCCAGCAGTGAGTGTTCCACCGGTGCCAAAGCATTCCGTTTCCAGACGAGGGTGGTTCGCCGATTTCTGGGCTCCCGTTCTGCCAGCAAGCCTAAGTGGCAGAGTAAATATCCTACCTAGCTTCTTACTTTTCCCGGTGAAAATGGAAAGTGTTTTTTTTTTTTTTGTTATACTACGATAAAGGTAAGCGCGCGCGAGTTGTTTAAAATTCAGACAACTCCGTCTGGGATGGTGTAGAAGGCCCGCTCTTGAACGCACCCGAAGAGCGCTTGACAAATTGGCAATTAAATTACAATAGATCGTGGTGGTGGTTGCCGTTTGGTAAGCTCGGCCTGAGAAACGTTTACCAAGAATAAATATAGAAACAGGTGTTGGGAATGTTGAAGAAATCATCACTCAAAGCATGGAGTTAGAATCTTCGCTGCTTCATATACTACACTATTCCAGAACGTTTGCCGACTAGCCGATGTCGATGTGGAACAGTGTTGATTTTAATTTTACATCACTCGTCATCCGATGGGAACCGTATCAGCTGCCATTGCTGTTCATTACTGTTCTCCCAGCAACGGGACGAAACCACAATGGTTGAACACTTCGCAAATCTGGCAGCAGCTTGAAAAGGTTCCGGCTGGCTATGATTTGCTGAGCAGAGCAAACCTCTTAAAGGTCAATATCGGTTCGAGAACGGGCCGGGTTAGTTGCACGGTGTCGATAAGTATCCGTGCCGACACCATCACTATCACCGCACAAACCACTCTACCCGCCTGTGCTAACAAATTACGGCCAAATGAAGATGCGAAAGCCGCCCGGAAATTGGATTCTTCCCCGGTGGCGTAGCGTTCGTTCCGTTACCGAGGCTTACGCATTTTGCTTAAACCGAAGTGTATAGGAAGCGCCAAAGATGGTAAATTATCAAGCGGCAGTAGCGGATCAATTTCCCGTGCTGAGAGAGTTTAAATGGAAAAAGGGATAGAGATTTGCTTTGTTTAGCCATTTAGGATGGAGGCGCTGCGATAGGATAATGTGCAAAGCAGCAGCTCATTCTGCAAAGCTCATTACACCTTTTTACGTTCGCATGGTGTTCGAAAAAGGTTGCACTGGTTGGTTGGGCGACACGGTATGCAAGCTCATTTACAGTGGCTCGACCTGTACAGTAACAGGATTTCCATGAATTGTGTGGATAAAGTGATGTGATAGTAATAGATTTTTGTTTAATTTGGCTAATTTTGTGGGGCTAGGAATTAGGAAGAGATTAATAATAAACAATGCGTAGCGTTAGTGCAAGTATTGGAGTTTGCTGTTCTGAGAAAAACTTCGACTACTTAACTTTGTGCTATGTAGTGTTTTGCGCCTCGATTTATGCAAATCGTGTATGTAATGGATTTTTAATTAAAACATAGTTTGGGGTTTCGAGATCTTTGAACAGAACAGTGGTTCAAGCTATTTTAATTCTTCCTATGTAGAATCTGATTAATGAAACACCTTAAACCAGCAAAACATGAATAAGTTGTAAAGGTTGCATACATTTAGGGGTAGAAACAACTAAAATTACAGTCAGGTGTAATAAAGTTTACAAAAAAACGACACAACAGCTACATACGTTCAATGAACTTTCATAAATATAAAGCACGTAATTCCATAACTTCCTCAAGCTTAACAGAGTTTCAAACCCCAAACCCATTCGACCAAACCCTGATGCCGCTTTGCATATGGAAGAAAGATTTAACACAAAGCAAAGAGCCTAGTAAATCCGATCAAGACTTGCATTCGTCAGTGCTTCATCAGTAATTGAAAACAAGCTATGAGGCAGCATGGTTGGCTTCCCGAAAGTCACTCCACAAATCCAGTCGTAAGAAAGGTTGCAAACTTCCAACATTTCCTTGGCAGCGTTGGAGCGAACGAAGATGCAATGCATTTCCCTGGTTGTTTCTCAGAAAAAGCCACCTCCGGCAATGCACTCCACACAGAAGCAGCGGGTAACAGAGCTTTGGTGCGGTTGGAATGCTTCCGGCCTACAAACCTAACGCCACAGGTATGGTTTGTGCTGCAGAAAATGTGGTTCCCGTTCCTCGACAAGCCGTACGCTTTTGTTCGTAGGCTTTTGCAGGCTGCGTAGGGTTCGAGCGAGAAGTTTCCGAGCGCAAAATGAAGCAGTTTGCGCTCGTATGGTTGCATGGGAGAAATAATGAAAATTAAATTACGTTCCTTTCCTAGCATCTTTGCACAGGGAAAACGGGTTGTATGGTACAGAGCTGGCACAGTGGCAGGAAAGAAAATGATGGAAAAGGGTATTTTACATAATTACAAATACTACTGGCAGCATGAAGCACTAATCTGGGTACCGGGCGTAGGATTTATGTATTTGTTCATTCTTGCATGGAATTATTTAGCTTCTTTCATCATCACGATCGCTTTGGCTTAGGAAGCTAATAATCCACGACGCCTTATCGTGACGCCTAGTGTGTCAAAGATCTGGGCCACTAGAAGAGGTAATTATTAAGAATTGTGTCATACACAGGGATTCCCTACAAACATGCTTCTTCACTTACTTTAAACAATTTTACACACTATTTCTTTCTTGAGTTCGTTATCGACGAAAGCGAACGCCGAAGAATGGGTACGGTACCGGCGTAAATCGTGTATCCTTCCTGTGTGTGCATGCTCTATTTAATGCGGGTGTCACTCGATCTAGCCTTGCCCATCGGAGCACGAAACGCTGAGCGCAGGGACTTATCATATAGACCATGGGAATTATTCACCATACACTAAGCCGCCTCCGGTACGCCCTGCCGAGCAATGTGCGAGCGGTGGAAGCACCGGCAGCACACTTTAAACGAACTCCGTGTTTCAGCACTGTCATCCTCTTCCGATGGCTAAGTCTTCTCCCTCAAGGCGCCATCGAAAGTGGCCCCGAAGCGACTCGAAATCAGCTCGGTTGAGGGTTTATATCGATTTTCCCTTCGCCCAGCACCGACGATGTGTCTGAAAAAACGGGGTTTCTGTCGCTCGCTTGGTATGGAAGTAAACTAGAGCAGACAGGAAGCTAGTTTCCGGGTGTGAAACGGCGTGCGCGAAAACACAGTAAGGGACCGCTTTGAGATAACACATTCCCGAGCCACTCACCAGATCGACATCCCTCTGCTAAATGCAGCAGCCATTATGGTAGCGAAGAGATGAGAAAATAGCGCCAGCAAAGAGGTAGGAACAAGCCAAGTTGTAAAAAAAGGCTGAGGCTCTTTCCTTTCCACTGCGAAGTATAACATGCGGGCTCACTAGGGTACCCTTTCGCGTACTACCAAGCAGCGGCATGGATGGTCATTTGGTGATAATGTTCCACCGTTGTCGTCACTGATAAGAATTCCGACCGGTCGACCGGTCGTTAGGGTCCCATGGATTCTCATCCGAAATGTGTGTGGCTCTGTGTCTCTAATCGAGCGACCGTTCACCAGCACATGGCCATCACAACCAGCAGAACGACACTGCGTAGTGGACTTTACTTTGAGGTCTGCTATCAACTCCCTCGAAAAAAAAGGGTTTCCCATTGAACACCACACCGCCCGTTCGCCGGTGTTGTAATTCATGACGTAAACGGTGCACGGAAAGGCCTCGCGGCTTGTTACGAGCGGGGACGGCGAATGCTCGCCCGACACGGCAGAATGATTCAGTTTTGTTGGACCGGGTGCAATAAAACCTATTCCCAGAGCGCTAATGACCGTGAGCATTCAGTCTAATTGGGTATGTGGTCGCATGGGGGATTTCGGAAGATCTGCTTTAGCATCAGCGAAGGGATAAATTTTGCATATACAATACTGAATCCAGGAGTTAAGGTAAATTTTAGAAAGTAAGTTTTCAAACTAAGGATAAAAGGAAATCGTTAAGCATGTTTCGAAAAGATGTCGCATATTGTGCATTATTTTTTTCAAACTAGATGAATTATTGTTAAGAATATGAGGTCATGTAAGGTCTTCAGAAATATCCTGGTCGCGGCACCTCACTTTCTTTTATTAAAATCGCCTTACAACCAAATCGTGTTGCGTTCATGTTAATTTCTGTCTAACTTTCCTGCAATCATCATCGATTTTTCTCCAATGAACGCTTAACAATGCAATAGAAAAGACTACGCTGGTGATAATCGCTACTTAACAACTACTCGTCTATCTTCATTTCACTACCAATTTTCTTGCATAAGTTGTCACATTTGTCCAACCATTTCCACCTGATCTCCATTGTCCTTCGTTTAAACAGAACATAACACCCTCACTAGCATCTGGACCACGTGCCACTGTGGCATGAGTCGATCGCAAAGCAACACGAGCGTGACGGAACCTACTCATTTTTAATGATACCACTATTAGGGCTACCGACTGCGTTTCTGCTCCTTCTCGTGAACACTCCACCATCAGTAGAAACTAAAGGCAAAGAGGTACATCTGTCCTGTTTTTTTGTCCTTTGAGTCACTATGCAACGCAAGTAGAAATAAATGGCACACGATTGCTTGCGCCATAAAAGCAAATCCGACCGGGTTTGAGGATCGATTTGGGGTGATTATACACTGCCAGAGCAAATCAACTAAGCATGGTACAATCTCGTTGACGATACGGCCCTCCTGCCTGTATTAACAGGCTCGGCGTTTTGACTTTGTGCTCATTGGTTCGTCGAGCAAGCGTGGGTAACACAACGGTCGCGCGAGGAACAGAGTGTGTGTGGGTGTACAAAAGCAATTGGAAATTAATTTTAATCACATCATTTAGGTCGGTTTTTATTTGCATTAAGTTTGTGATAGGCAGGAAAATAATGAAGGTTTCTATTAGCAGGTGTGGTAACATGCTGTACCGATGTGAATTCGTTCCAGTAGAATTGACGATCGATAAAACCGCCTAAAGGTATGCAATACACTATACATCTTAGTCTATAGTTGTTACATTATGAACTGATGGTGAAATATGTTTGATAAATAAGAATTTTTAGTTCCTTGCTTAAAAACATTTCAATAATTTAATTACATCTACTTAAAATAAGTAATAACAATCATGAAACGGTTTCATCTACAATAGCTCGTTGGAAAACGTTATAGTATATTAACACATGGCTTTTCTTGCATCCGATCCTCACTCCATTTTATCACTGGGAGGGAAAATTTCGTTCCCAGAAAACATTTTACATTCGCGGGCCATCTCGCTTGATGCTATTTTTTCTGGCCTTACACCGATCATGGGCCATGTTTGAAGCAATCTCGTACAAGTGCGGGCGTGGCACGAAAATCTCAACATTTCGAAGCAAGACGCAAACAAGACGCTGCTCCTAATTTTTTTTTTTTGCTCAAACGCACGCCTTTATGCGCCTTTTATGATTTTTTGTTGATGTATGAAAGAATGTGTGCGTGTGCTGTGTGTTTGCAGCTAATCCGTCCGCTCTCTTTGTCGGGGCTTACATACAAATTCTTATACTTTGTATGAGTGTGCGTGTACGAGAGAGTGTGTGGTTGTGAAGGGGGGTGAGGATGTATGTTCACTCGAAAGCTTCATGAAGCAGGGCGAAAAAGAAGCAACAACAAAAAGAAACGCACGATACATAATGCCCACCCTGTGTCTTGGGAATCCTTGTATGCACGAATGTCCTAAAAACATTCAGCAACAAAATGGAAGAGCAACCGCGCCGACGATTGGCGGGTGCGGCCCCGCTTTGTTGTGCGCTTGAGTGAATGCTTTGTTGCTGTTTGTGCTGGGGGGAGCCTGCTGGTGACCTCTGCGCCATGCTTCACCCGGTGCTGCTGTCCCAAATTGCTTCCAGCACATTTCCCATAACTGCTTCATTCATTCGCATACCGCGCTGTGGCTGGAAGATATTTTTATTTTCATTTCTCATTCCTTCACTGTTTCGTTTGTTTGTCGTCCCGGCTATTGTTTCACCGTTTGCACAAAGGACACAGTTCACAGTTCGGTGCGTAAGCACCGCAGCGGATGGTGGCAGCCCCCCCCCCCCCCATTCCTGGTCGGCCACAGCATCGCAGAAAACATCTTAAAGCACGCATATACATCGTTTATTTCGCTTTAATTTCTTTCCCAAGCACGGCAATGTGTGTTGGTGGAAGTTGTCGATAAGAATGAAGCAGAGTGGGCAGAATTGTTTTGATAAAGCAACACGAACCACCAGGTAAAAGTTTTCCACGAGTTCACGAGCTTAAGACGACGAACATTTCTAGCTGTGAGTGCAAAAGCCGGTCCTGGATGGCCTTTGTTACTTTGTGGAAGTAATTTCCTGGCTTCTCAGTAAGACATTGGAAGATATGCTCGAAATCAAACGACAAATATCGAGAGAGGAAAGAGAGAGAAGAAGAGAAAGGGAGAGAGAGAAAGAAGAGCAATAAACTTGCAAAGTCTTACGTCTGTTCGGCGATATTGTTGATGAGATAAAAATAAAGGTGAAATGAATAACGTAAAAATCAATACCGCTTCAGCGCTTGAATGGCACAACACGGGATCGAATGTGTATCATTAAGAAATGGAATAAATTGTCCCGCTTTATCAGAAGGACAGTGGAACACATCCGTAGCGCAACATATCCCAGACCGTAATTTACATGGAATAATACCTCTTATTTGTAATGCTGATTACACAACAGCTGTTAAATATTGAAATAAAATTGTACATGTGGTTTTATCGCTACCGGCACATTTATGGATCACACAAAAACCGCATTTTCATACCGAATCTAGGATGCCAGGATGTTGTTTTAATCGATTATGGAATGGAAATCGATAAGCCGATCCCATTCCACGTGCACAATGCTGTGTCTATTTCCTGCCAATTTGGGTAGTTCGTGTTGTTGCCCTGCTCTTACCCTCTCTCTCTCTCTCTCTCTCTCTCTCGCTCTCTCTCTCTCTCTCTCTCTCTCTCTCTCTCTCTTACTGTTTTTTGTTATTATTTTCCAAACCCATCCGAAGCCAATTCCAATGCACGGAAATTGAATTTGATGAAATATGCAAGTAATTGACGGCGGTAAAATCAATCCCTCTTCTGGTGAAATTTCTTGGCCGGGAGCGTGGTGGTACGTGTAAGGCACGGCCGAAAGGGTTAATGAAAGCCAGGATAATGGAATAACAGTAACCGAGACAAGTGATTCCATTCATTATGCTACGGATGTATGCATTTTAATGCGGTGAAGGGTCAGCGCAAAGCGTTGTGCAATAGCTGATGGGAAATAAATATGATTATTTATGTAAAACTGTTTGGTTGATGCAAGCTTTTCACTTCGAAAAGTATTGCATCATAGCGGATGAATAAAATGCTTTTGTACTGAACAAATAATGTAGTTTTGAACCTCAACCTGTACCATCAAAACCTGTTTGAATCAAAAGATCTTTTGCTTAATTAAGTTCTATTCACTGATTTTATTACCTTATTAAATTAATAGTTCTATGAAAACCAAAGAAATCTATTAATGTCATTCTATTTCAACAAGAAATCAGGACAAACCTCCCAATCATTTCTGTCATAGAACGCAATAATGTTCTAGTGGTATAGCATAGTGCCACCAGCCACACCCAACGCCAGATTGTAACTGTTGCGCCACTTACGTACTTTGTCAGGTAATATTCTCATCGACGGCTTTTGCACCTTCCACGAAGGTCTTCACTCATCGTACCGTTGTTGTCTTATCATTAGTTTGCTCATCGGCTTGGAAAACGGATGTGATTAGCTTCATTCTGTATAGTAAATATTTTGCGAACCAGAAAAAAACCACTCCTTTTACGGCTGCAAAGGAATGCCACACACCTGGTAGCACCGGAGTTACCAGATTCAGCAGCGATGAAAACACCACCCGAGACCACTCTTTCCGTGAGTTGTTCAATCTTGTGCGCTTTACAAGTACTTGCTTCACAGTTCTGTGTGCCCCGTTTGGGACAACACCAGAGATTTGGTGTTATGTGTATTTTCCCATGCTCGATTCGCTCGGCTCATTTTTCAATGGCTGAAGTACCGCACACATATACGGTTCTCCACAGTTGACAGCTACCGCAATGATATGGCAAGATTCTGCAGAAGCTTCTCGTTGCGAGTGCCTGTAGGTTCGAGAACCATTCCGGGTCTGGGCCTGGTCGAGCCCCGGGAGCTCCATCGACAGGCCGCCCCACTCGTAACGCCAACTGACGCCGCACGCCTGCTCAAGATAGCTCACAGGAGATTACGGCGGTACGGTAGTGCGGTCCGTATTGCGCTACTTGCGGGC
This sequence comes from Anopheles moucheti, assembly GCF_943734755.1. Taxonomy (NCBI): domain Eukaryota; kingdom Metazoa; phylum Arthropoda; class Insecta; order Diptera; family Culicidae; genus Anopheles; species Anopheles moucheti. The sequence continues at coordinate 6,409,935 of NC_069141.1, read as the reverse complement.
TTCATGCGGTTGTTGGTTGCTTGATGAGGTTATTAAAAATGAATTCACCTCACTGGCCGGTGCCAGAAGAAAGAGTGGATCGAAAATATGACCCTGAGGCGGTGATCTATTTCCACCGGCAGAAACCACCAGTTCTGCCTACCTGCTCGAGCTAGGGTTGATATTTTTAGACACTTTCATCTGTACGCCGTGCCGATTCACCTCATCGAGATTTTTTGTTTTGTTTGCTGTTATGTTCGCGCGAAGGCTTTTGTGGGGTGTTTCACGTGTGGTTGTTTATGACTCCCAAGGGATCACCAGTAAGGTAAGGTGTTATCAATGGGATAAAGTGATCACTGAATGGCAATAAAATTCATGAACTCATAGAAAAGAAGCTTATGGTGCATGGTTGTAAGGATATTTGTTCTCGATGTTTATGAAGAGGGCAACGTTGTGTGTTTTTTGGAGCTAAAAAAAATAAAAAAGAGGTATTGCAAGAGTATGTTACCAAATTGCAACTGTTAACAAAACGTAGCTAATATGTAATTCAAAAGTAGCGCACATACTGGAAAAGTAGAATTAGTTCCATTCGATGCTTATAACCGTGAACATGCTTGAAACAGCAGGAAAAAGCTCACCCATTAAGTCACAAAAACAATCAACCGATTGTTTCAAAGACACCGAACATGCAAAACCCATCACAATACTCTCCACCGACTTCAACTGCGCTTATCAGCATACTTGTCGATCCGTGTTCCAATCGTGCCTAACAAACTTGACAGCTCGAATCGCGAAATACAGCCCAATGGTACAGTGACGCTTCCAGGTGCACAAAGTGAAACAGTGGAAATTGATTTGCTGTGTCAAATTGATGCGAGCCCAGAGCACCCAAGCAACGAATGGGTGATGGGGCAGAGAAGAAAGCAAGTGAAAAGCACAACCATTCGATCGATTGAATATAACACACAACGAGCTCAATTTTCGTTCAACCATGCACACCCACAGGCCGTACCGTCCCTGCGGGAGTTTGCCGGACAAACAACACTTGTTTTATGAGAGTAATTGTTTCACCTTTTTGGAGCACCGTGTATTCGTGTTTGGTGTTACCTTTTGCGATGGAATATTGGATCTGAGAGACGCGTGGCCGGTGAAACCTTTGGGGGATATGTCCCTTTTTTTGGGGAGGGCATTTCGCTCTCGACCTTATGATCAACCACCAGGCGCCTCCATTGGAAGATCCCGGCACGATCGGAAAACACTGATGACCGATTTTCATTCAATTACTCATATTCCCGCTGGTCGTAACACAGGCCAACATTCAATTCCACTGGCGCTGGGTCGCTCACAGGCATTCTCATTCGCTCTTCTGAAGGCTGGGAATTTATCGTGCCGAAATCGAAATTTTCCACTTGATCAAACGGCCGGCACCCCGCAGAGGAAGCTTGACTGTTGCCAATTTCTTTTTCTCCGTCAGCATCCCTTATCGCCCGGCAGCCGTATGTCCAGTGTGATTCGGTTAATTGTCGCTTCACTTTTTCACAGGTCATTCGTGTCATGCCGAAGAAAAACCCATCACAATGCGAGACCAGGCCAGGCGAAAGGAAAACACTGTTCCGGTTCCCGATCTACCCGTCCACAGTGTCACGCACACATCTCCTAGATTTTAACGCACCACTGCCCAAAACATTATGATGACGATGATGATGTTAATGACGAGTTGGATGGACAGTTTGTCACTGGGATACAAGCGATACATTTGTTTCGTGATGATCCGATGCTGTTTTTTGCCCCGTTCTGCTTGCGCCATTTTTCACCCACTCGCGTTACTTTCCAACCGTAAATCAACATCATGTTTACTGATGTCGGTGTGGCGCTATATATTTTTTTTCGCACCTACCACTTCATGCACCTTTCCATGGCATGCGCAAAACCGTCGTCGAAAATGTCAGCCACGATTAGTCCACCGGTCAACTGGGAGCACACAACGCATTTCCGCTGTCGCTTTGGCTGAGACGTTTATTTTAGCGACGGGCAAAACGGTTCTTCGACTTCGGGACCGTGCTCATATTTGCTCTCGTTTTTTTCTTGCTGGATTGTGGACGCTGCGGTGTGAAGCAAATTGAAATTAAAAACACGCAAATTATGATGCATCCCATCATGAGCGTTGCTTTTTTGCTGCATCATTTCATTACGTTCGCGAAGGTGAAGGAGAAAAACAATAAAATAAGTTGATTTTTTAAGGCGTAGGCAACCGAACGATCGTTATAAATTGGCGTTTTTTTCTTTTGATCCAGACCAGTAGTGTAAAAGCAGGTTTTACACATTTATTCTTTTAATAAAATAATATAATTTACTAGAAAAAAACAAATAGGGCATTTTGAAAAACAATTTGAAAATTTATAGTTTTAATGACGCTATATTTTGAGTGTCATTTCTCTCAAAATCTAACAATTTTCAATACAACGATTGATTTCATAGAGAATAAATAACTACTAACAAATGTATCACTCAATGAGATGATGGGTCATAAGGAAATATCATCGGTAAAAATTATTCCTTTCATTTAACACATTTTATTAGCTACCATACACGTTTTCACCTTGATAAGTTATTTTTCCGGTGCTACAGGGTATTAAGTACTTCGTTTTAAATGTTCTGAAGGCTTCAATTGACCCGTTAATGCAAAAATATTGCGAGTATCAATTACGAAAAATAAAAACAAAATTAACCCAATCCATGTCCACTGTGCAATGGAGGCGCCTGGTGCCCCGTACGTATGCGAATAGGTAAATAGATTTCCCACCCACAAACACGTCTCTCGAAGCAGGTAGAAACACCTTCGCAAGATTACCAGTTTCGTTCCAATCCTGTTCCTATCCCTGAGTCCCGCATCGTGGCGGATAGTAAAAATAGAGCACGGGAGTTATTTGTTTATTTGTCCATTTAATGGTTGGAGTATCTTGGCCACGGGTGAATTTGTATCGAAGTTCATCCTCCCGGGGCTCATCCACGCACATCTTCGTGTTTGTTCAGATTGAGCAACCAACACACATGCACACACCCACACACGTGGAGGCGACCGTAAAGCGAATGAAATTAAACATATTTAGAGCCGACCGTTCGTGCGTTGTGTATTCGGTGTCGGAGCATGTTTACTTCGGTTGCACTTGGACTCGGAGATGATAGATAATCGTTGCTACCGTTGCAGGAACCGGGCAGTGGCAGTGGCAATGACGGGAAGCTGTGAGAAGAACATGAAGTCGGTGCATTTGAAATATGTGAAACACAAGTCGTGGATGGAATGGACGAGTGGGAGCAGTTTGGACATTCCGTGTCATAAAACATCAGAACCTTCGTCCGGTGGTGCTCGTGATGGGTGGGAACAAGCAAGCAACAACGATGCCCATGACGTCCATTGGGCGAAGGAAAGCACTGACTCATGGTTCAACCTGGTTGGATACAATTTTGTTGGAAAAGCGATCTGTTCGCAACGGGTGGATGGATGATTGTCAATCTGGTCTACGGCAGGGACGGTAAGTGTCGTAATCGTACGAATCGTGCAACATTGCAGCGAAACGTGATGCAATCTAAAGTGGGTAAATGTTTGCTGCCCACAGCTGACGGTTAATTGTGCAGCAATAAAATGAGTTTGCACTTGGCGTTTTGGCGAATGATGACACTTTAAAAGAATTGTATTCGCCATAACGGTTGTTTTTAAGAGTTTAGGTGCTCTGCTTCTGCCGAGCTTAATCTTTGAGATATGAATCTGTGAGAAGAAAAAAATCTTTATCGGTTTATTGAACTATTCGCGATGAAGAAAATCTATTTTTGTCCAAGAATTTTGGCATTATTCATGCCATCGTTTTATTTGAACCCTTCACATACGTATAAAAATTCCGTCAACGAACTATGATGCACGCAAGCATATTTCCATTTTCCTACCACTCACTCACTCACTTGCGCACACACATACACACACGCCGACCGACACAATTTTCTTCTCTATGGCCCATGGCAATCATCATAATAGCGGGGACATAAAAATATCCATTTTCTTGCTCATCTCTCTAGCAGGTCGCTTGTGTCGAGTACCGTTACACGCTGGTGCTGGCAGCGGCCATCGGGTTGGATCGTTGACAAAAGTCCTGCCTAGACGGTGATGGTGCCTCTTGGATTTCATCCGCAGGTTGTTTTTTTTTTTTTCGTTGTTGATGTTGTTCCGTTTTTTCGCTCTCTTTCTGCTATTTTCAGCACCATCATTCAAATCGTGTTGAGTAAAATAGTTAACCCCGACGAAATCATACCCATCCCGGTGGTATCGCCGGTGTGTGCCGCCTACTGCTGCTATCCTTTGCCTATTTGTTGTCCCCGTGTACGGGAAGGTACGGCAGCAAAGACGACAAGACGCAACATTATGTCGTCCCATCGATCGTGACGTCGTTCCCGTGGAAGCGGTGTGACGGTGTGTCCCATTTCGGGCATCATAAAAACCACATTCACACGCACACCTCTTTCCCTTTCCCCTTCATACTCAAAAAATACACACACACCTACAAACACCTTCACACAAACCTTGTGCGTTGTTTTGGGGCCCGTTCCGCTCAACAGCAGGGCCATAAAATCGTTATCAGAAATAAATTGCGTGCAATGTTCAAACTTTATTTTTTACGATTATGTTCACGAGACACACATACAGCAGCAGTTTATTTGTGTGCGTGTGTGTGTGGGTGGGTGGTAAAGTTGTGTGGGTAAAAAGCAGACGGAACAAGGATACATTTCGGCTTCGAACTGCAGCACAAGCTGCCACTGTAAACCACAAAGTATGCAAGTATGAGCCGAAGTTTATCATTGCCGGGTGTTTTTTGTTTAATGCTACGAGATCTTACTTCACATAAACCTGCAGAACATACTACCGGTTGGGAAAATCATCCCACGGACGGTTTGTGAAAATATCAGACCGTTTGCTACCGGGACTGGCACGTGTGTATATTTTATTACGTTGGTTTGGTTTATGTGTCAAAGGAGCAAAAAAAAAACCCGTCCAAATGCTATGATGGCTTTGCACGCTTCACTTCCTTGTTGGTTGATTTTCCATCGGCCACATATCACTTGCCGCTGATACGAATTTCCCAACGTAAACCGGTTGGCATTATGACTTGACTTGCGAAGGCTTTACCGACAGGGCACTGCCAGACCTCGCGGTTGACTTGCTCGGTGCGAGCGAGCACCAAATCTCATCTTGCCGGAAGCGAAAAGCAACATGATGACATAAAATTCCAACCTGTTTCTCCACTGCTTACACCGCTCTCTGCCAACTTCTTTCCCCTTCAATTACTCACATACGCGAAAGTATGCCATAATTACGTACCTCCAGCATGCGAAGGTGGGTAGCAGATGGAAGTCGGTTTTGCGTGTGTTTGTTTGTGTGTGGGTTGAGCAAAATGACAGTGCCTAAAGGAAGTTCACCTTAATGGCCGCTGTGTGTGAGCGGTTTTTGGATAAATCGTTTCCAACGTCGGTAAAAAATGACCAAAAGCGTAAAATAACCGGACCTTATATCTCTGCCAGAAACAACTTGGCTTGGCTTGTGATCAGGACCAGCGCCGCCATATGTCACACAGCTTAAAAGTATTTAACACAATCAACTCACGCAGCCTGTCTGTGACGGATAAGCATTTAATGTTTTTTTTTTATTTTGCTTCCCTCTTATGTTTCGTCTCGTTCACAGTTAATTTTCCCTTCATTTACCCATTTCGTTTAACGGTGAGATCGGTTAATGGTGCGTGTCATACATGAAAAGCCACTGCAATTATGCGGGCAGGATCGATATGGTGGGAACAGTGCTGAAACAATCCCCGAACACCGAAACCGATCAATAATAAAACTTCAACCAAATGAAGGGAGAAAGAAAAAAAAGTCATTTTTTCATCTTTTCTTTCATTTTTCAATATAACATTTCGTCAAACCCGGAAACATCGGGATTGGCTTTCGTTCGCTGTGGTGAGGTTGTTTCTGTTGTTTCCTTTTTTAACGTGGCGTGACAGGCAGCATTTTAGGGTGAAAAGAGCCTTGGGAAATTAAAGAGCACGTTCCAAACCAAATGGCACACCGTGCGACGCGGTGCCAGGTCACACATGTGCAAAGCTAATTGTTTATGAAACATTGACACGCAATCGGGGAAACACCCTGGCGGAACAAGGGGTTTTGTTGTTTGCGGTCCACCCTTTAGCGAGGTTTAAGGATTTTTGCCACCGAATAATGATATTGATGGCCGCTTGTATTTTGATGTGAATTCTAGTGCCCAGTTTATGATGGTGATACCACCAACAGGTGTTGAAATGATTTAATTATATTTTCCAAAAGTACTTGAGAAATTGCGGATAAGCTTTCTCGTGTTCTATAAATAATTTTAGTGGTTATCCATACTCTTATTTTCGAAAATAAATCGAACAACTTTTACCAAGGACACGTAATAGAACGTTTTGCAGTTCGAAATGCATAAATCATTGTTGCATACTTCGAGACGTTTTTGCTCGAAGTTATGATATAGGGAGAGTGTTCTACAGTTTGTGTCCGTTTAAACACAGTATCGTTAAATTGATTCTTTATGCTTAATGAAACTGCACTTTTTGCCTATTTCTTATTCCCTTTTTCCGTATGGAAGATCTCTCTTCAAGATGTCAACTGAAACGAACTTGCACGACACGTACAGTCCGTGCTGATGATGAAATGTGAGCAACGTGTTCGCCCTATTTGCTCATCCGCTTGTATTCTTCATGGTCCCACTGCCCTCTTTAACCGTCAGCCGTATCACTGGCACCAGTTGGTACCGTCAGATTGCACTGCCGAGGTTTCACTTTTTATGCTGAGTTTTAATTCAACCATTTCCATCTTGCATCCGGACTGTCCGCAGTGTTATTAAACATTCAGCAAGGACAATCCCTCCGCGCGCATTTGTCCAATGGTTTTGTGTCAATTTAAGGTTGATGGATTTTCTTTTTTTCCGGTTGCTGATACTCTTCGTGACGGTTCTTTGGTGTTCGGTGGTCACAACCAGGAAAAACATTGTGTGCGTACATATTTGGATGGCTTTACCGTTCTCGTAGCAGTGTGCGTTTCGAAGGATCTTCTCAGGATTTGAATTGAGCTTATGCGCTGCGTCGCTTTTTACCGAGGCAGATGTCCGCGATGCATCGGTAGGCATGTCCGTCTATGATGGTTGGGTGCGTTTTGAACACCTTACACTCGGATGGTAGCATGGTTTATGTTGGATTTGACTTATCCCTCATTTTCTTGTGAGACGCTGAGTCCATTTCCGGACAACGGGATCCAGATTGACAGATGCATTATGCGACGCTGACAGCATAATAATACTGCGATGGCTTTAATTTAGTCTCGGAGAAGTTCCAATCTTCCTACCCGCATGCAAGCAGATGAACGGTATGCAAATTATGTTCTTGCCAGATGGATCCGTTGATGCGAAGCAGAAGGCAAAGTTTTGGGCAACATTCTTCCACTACGTGGTGGATGTATAATGATAAAAATTAAATCATTTCCCTCGCACAACTTGCCAAATGGTAACTATGGCAAAAATTCGTTAAAGAGCATAATTAATTTCTACACAATCGTTTCACCCTAGACGCAACGAATATCAAGTAGACTTTCCCACACCTTGGCAGATAAAGTTTCAATCCGTCTGTTCCGTGCATCATGCTCTAAGATGGTAATCGTGTTAAAAATTCCACAACTGCTTCTTCCTGATGCAGTTCTAAATTTCTGTCCTTGCTCAGCAAGATAATCCGACCATGTGTGCAGTGCATGTGAGTGAAAAGTTCCGCCATTACACATTAGTCATCGTGAAAAAGCGGAACAAGCAACTGCATCACGTGGGAATGGGTGCTGTTTCCAAAGGCAGAAGTGTTCCAAAGTTTGATCAGAAAATATATTTATAATTTTTTTTACGAGCTTTTGTCAGCAACAATCCAAAATGGCTTTCGAAGAAGCGATTTTTCATACGCGTAGTACAAAAGCGTTAATAAATAGTGTGTAATATAATGGAAAAAATGCGCCAACCCCAGCAAAACCATTCCACAGCCAGGCTGGCGCACGAGTGATAATAAATGTCCATGAATCTATCTGCACAATGTGATGCATTTATTTACTTTTTTCGGGTCTGCGTGGCTGCCTCACTTTTTCGCAAACAAATTCCACCCTTCATCGGTGCCAAGTTCATCCGGCACAATGGTAAGCGGTGGCACCCTTGCAGTTCCACTACGGACGATGTTCATCGTGTCGGTTTCGGCAGTTGGTTACGGATGAACGACCACACATACCGACGAGGTGGTGCACGCAACGATGCATGCATTTGCATGCAGGATGCTTTTTGTGCAGAACGCGAACAATCCCGTGCACACGAGCACAGAACACGTAGCCACATTCGATGGTGAGGTTGCTGAGTCCCTTTCACACTGCGCGATGCATTCAACAGCTCTCCCTGATTAATGGGTATTAGAACGTTGGCGGCATTTGGAGGGTGACATACACGACATTCTTCGCCTCGCTTTTTTATAATGTTTTTACTTTTTTATTACAACGACTTTATACACGTTTTTCTGGTTTTGCTCCGTTTTCTGGCTTGCGTTGACTTTGTGCTTTTGAAAATTTTACAATCACTTCTCTTGGGCTTGCCATGCGCCTCACTAGTGTAGCTTCCTTCCCTGGAGGCGTTTTGGGAATGAAATGTGTGCGTGTGTGAGTGTGTAGGATTTCTTTTTTGTGTTCACCCCCAACTCCCAACGCACCACAGTTCATTTGTGTGTGTGTGTGCAGCAACATGTGAATTGGAGTGAATGGGTTCTAGAAATTGCTCCCGGCGTCCAACGGCTAGACGGGCAGCAAATGGAAATGGGCGTATAAACAAACGTTCATCGTTCCCATTTTGAGCCTTTTCGAGTTCTGTTGGGTTGTTGGAGTGTAATGTGAAATAGTGAAAATAAACAGAATGTAAAATGAAAAAGGATTTGTTTTTAGGGCCATATCCAAAAAAGTAACGCCCAGACCATGTTTTAATGATTTTGAGAGCAAATCTGTACTTCGTCGGAAAAATCTAATCCCAAGTCACATAGCTGTGAAATGCATGCAAGCGGAAGCAATGTTAACTTGAAAACAGCACTTTGAATTATTTTTGGTTGTTTTCCAGAACTACGTGGAGGTATTATGGTTTTGAATGTAAATATTTTGTTGTTTGTATATAGATTCTAACAATGAATTCGATTCATTGATACAAAAACACAACCGTTCGTTCCAGGGGCAGAATAATTCTCAATGCTTAACATTTCGCTAGTTTTCATTTAATTTCATTAGTGTGATGGATTCCTCTTTCAATCGCTATCGCAAATATACTCCCAATACGTGGCAGTTGAAGTTTTCCTTTCTGTCCATCGGCAACTTGCTCCGACCACCCAAGTTTCGATGCAGACCAAGATTTTTCTTCCCCTTTTCATTTCTGCAAGGCCTAGGAAAGAGTTTGTCTTACGTTTCCAGCACTTTCCCACAGGAACGCATTGCCATACGCTCGGGAGTCGTAAAATCAATATTCCCCCCGTTCGCAAACCAGTGCACGGGATTCGTAACGAAACGAGACTGGAGGTCAACCTCTTCCCAATCCCATCGTGAATACTTTACTTTGGCCGGCTTTTTGTGCTGTAATTTTTTCCTGCTTGCTCCCATGTGCTTCCCTTTTCACTGCCATCCATCTTTGCGGCTTCTCTGCCCTGCGGTGCCACTACCCAGTTTTCCGAATCCGGTACAGCTTTACGTGGGGTTTTCCGCGCGAATGCGTTGACTGCGCCCGCACAGAAACACAGAAAAGCTTTTTCCCGGCCTGTCTCGTGCTTTGTTTTTTCGCTCGCTCTCGCTCTCTGTCTCTCTCTCTCTCCACCCAGCACGGGAAACACGGGGGCTTCCAATTTCTTGTGGGTTTGATGTTCCGGTACCCACATAGTGTACAAGCACAATTTCCACCAGCATGTTACATGTGCGGATGGGGTTTTTTTCTTGGCTTCTCAATCCAGAGCCGAGAGAAAGAGTAGAAAAAAGTTTGGTCGTGCGTTGGAAAGTTGATACACATTCGCAACACACGGACACCAACACAATTCCCTCTAAGCAACTTCGAAGTTCGGTTTCACACAGAATGTTCACTCTCACGCACACACACTTACATAGGAGACCATTCCAAGACCACCATGTGACCCATGGAGTTTGATTTGCTCTCAGTGCCTTCGTGTGCAAAAGCCATCAACAGTCATTCAATCGGAACCATTCGCTTTTTCCGCATTCGTTCCATTTTGTCAAATGCAGCACAAACTCACAGACTCTTCAAACCTCCTTCGACACTTTCGCGCCTGTTCGTTTTCCCGTGCCATTCCGGATGCAATAATTCACTTTCGCCGAGCAAATTAAAATGCAATTTGTTCACCCTCTTCAAGGCGGCCGAAGGCGGTCTTTTCAGCCGATCTTTCGCCCCGACGAGATCTGTGCATTATGTCACTGCGGAAGTGTACTGCTAGGATTCGCTTCCCAAACATGGGGTAAAAAGGAGCAATACGCCACGATACCGAAGTGCAACCGACATGGATGAGGTTTCCATTCCAGTTAGATCTCTGGAGCGTTGTGCTTTTAAGACGAGGTTGAAGTTTATGCAGCCCATGATGGAAAAAGAGCTTTTTTTGTGGGCAGTGCAGTTGGGTTTTTGGGATTGTGGTTGAATTAGTCGGTAAATTGATTTCTTAAGACTTGTTGTACTATCGTTTCGTTTCGTTACGTAGCATTCAACCAGGATTACTGTTTCAAACCCCGGTAAAATTAAGAAAGATATATACTTTAAAAGTCATTACAGCTTAACTTACGATTCAACTTACAGAATTACATGGTTAGGTAAAATTATTTATTCTTTGTGGAACTTCGACTCCTGGAAAGAATATATTCTGCTTAATGTCTGTAAATTTACATGTACAAGAAGTTCATAACACTGCTTAAAGTGTTCTAAATATGCAAGCCAAATTGAGCTATTAAAAAATTACAAATACAATTTTGGAACATAGTTATCGTTCTTAAGCCTAGTTTAATTCATATGAAATATATGGTCATTGTATGCAGTGATATTGAACAAAGCAGAAATTCCTTTTTGAACAATTACTTGTTCTGTGAAGTAATTATTATCATATAACGCTAATTTAAAACTTGTATAGTTGTGTAGCAAAATGGCTTTTAGTACAAATAAATATTTAACTTTTTTGAGTTATTCAATTTATTTATTAAAGGAATTGAAGTACGAAACGAATGCGAACACGAATACCCATGTGGGGCATCCATTATTTTATTCCCTGAATTACTTTCCATTCATGCTTATTCCCACTCGTGCAAAAATATGCCAATAATCCAGTGGCAATGCCAATGGGGGTTTGTAATAAATACCAACCTTTGGGGGGAAGCAAAAACAAAAGCTCACCCACCCTCCTTTAGCAACAGGAGTGGGCCCTCATTCTATCGGTAAAATCGATTTCATCGATCGACGAAGGGTCCTTGCGTGGGGTCGTCCTTGTGAAGAAGTAAACCGAACGCCAACTCCCCTTCCTCCCCCTCCTTCCTCCTTCTCCACCCAACCCGAACACCGACCACAGTGTGCTTGCGGCAAAGGAGACTGCCCCTGGAGTGTGGTCAACCTTGTAGCGCGTGTGGTCACCATCGGTGTTTTATGTTGAGGCCGTTGATTAAAACCACTAACTACCGTAATACAGTGTTTCGCCGTACTGTGTGTAGCTTTTTTTCCTCCTGCTCTTTCTTCTGCTTTGTTTTGTTCGTGTGGCCGTTAAATTTAGGTGTGCAGCGAGATAATGCGAATACATTATTTAAAGCTTACCTTCGTGAGCATGGTTTCCCACTGTTGTCCTTCCACTGGTTGAAAGCACACTAATGGCCTTTGACGACCTTCAACCAAAACACTCCAACACAAACACACACACACACGCTCACGTGTAGCCCACTCTGGCTTATTTTCCGTGGCACTGCAAGACCGGATTTCCGTTCCGTCGAGAATTCGAGAAAGGAGTCGAAGACCTCTTGGAGGAACCCCGTTTTTGGCGTCGAATGGCGTCTTGGTTGGTGCGAACGCACAGGATTCACCGGCAGCGATTTCAAACACACAGTTTAGTGTGTAAACACACACACTAACACGCTGTTACACACATACACAGACGCATCCACTGAATGGCAGTGTCACTTACAGCACAGTACACACAACACTCGATGAACAAACTCAAACAGCGTACATTCTTGCCGTTCGAACGAATGTATGCGGCTTCGTATGCCACCCAAGCTCGGCCACAGAACACTACGCTGAGGGGGTCACACGGGATCCCGATGCGAAACACGCTGGCTGCTCCCAATGCAGCTCCAAGCACGCACACACACACACACCGGTTGCCCTCACACGCCGATGCGCCTGCTGCGATCGATTACAATTTTCACCGTCATTTTCCGTTGAACGACACTTCTTATCTGCACTCTTCTCACCTTCTTTACCTTCATACACACTCCTGCACGGCGCGCTGAATTACACCCGGCCCAATTTCACATCCTTATGGCATTACTTTACACGAATACACGCGCGCGCGAAGGAAATAAAAAGGAAGAATTGAATTGAGAAACAGCGATCACATGTTGTAAAGTTGCACACCGTTACACATTAACACGCACACACTTATACGCTGATGCTATCATCAATAGAGCCACGGTGTACATTTTCTCTGCCCCATTAACGAACGACCAGTTGAACATCACATGGTCTTTAATTGCAGGTCCCAAAAAAACGGGCGCACGAAATGACTGTTTGTTTTCGTCGGATGAGGTGAGCTTTGCATTACACAGTTGTCGTAACTGTTACTTTACCGGCAGTTAAAAGGGAAGGAAAAGGTCCTCCCTTTTGCGTGGAAGTTCGATTCCCCAAAAAGACAAAACAGACCATTTTCGATCCTTCAGCATTTTTTTTGGCTCGAAAATTAAGGCTCAATTAAGGGCGCTGAAAGCATGTTCGGGTGGGGTTTTGAAAGAGTTATAAAATTAAAAACAAGAATGGAAAGCAAACCATACCGAAGATAAAAGGAAAATGTGATAGTGAAAAAGCACACACAGAGAGGGAGTGTTGATTGAGGCGTTTCGCCATGATGGAATTAAGCTTTGCAGGAACGTTTAAGGTTCTATTTGCTCAGGGGTTCTATTTACTTGTGGGGGTGATTCAGAATAAATTTAAAGAACTTTGGAGGATAATAATGAACGAGTTTATTAGAACTTTACAATAGGTGGGATGTGAAGCTTCTCCGTCTAAACTAACTAAGCTCCCTCACTGTGTCTTCATGATCAAAGGACGATGTATTGCATCGTATCACAGCAGATGCTCCAAACAGTATGAAGCAGTAAGTACTGTTTGCTTCTGTTTAAACTATACTTGAAACCTGTGTAGCCAGTGTAGTATTGTTCCCAGACGAAAAGCCGCCCCATAAAGAGGCTTACCCTCACCATCCGCCTGGTAAAGCGGGGGCGTCCTGCTCCGCGAAAAGGGTGAGTTGTTACGGCCTTACCTACCGCTGTGAGATTACACACTGAGCACGCTGCACGACCGCTACCATCTGCCCTTTTGGTAGCATCTACCTGCCAGACCCAATCCGAAGGGGTCCTCACTTGCCGTGTGGGCGTGTGTGTGCCGTACCAATACGACTATTAGCACCGATGAACGTTACTCGGCTGTTCAGGATGTACAGGAGTAATACTAATACTACACGCACACACTGTAGATTGGTCGGATGTAAAACACGTGTGTAGTGCTTGCTCGTTTGCCTTCACCTTCGCTTCTGTTGTCCACGGCTCACACACACGCACCTACGCACACACGCACACGTACACGAAGGCCCACGGCGGTCAGGAAAAGCCGTCCTTTAACGGGCGACAACAGCGTTCCAGAGCGCACGGGAATCGAACGACGTCTCGATTACTACTGAAAAGTGGTAGCACACCTTGGTTTCGTTCTCGATTCGCGCTGTATACCATCGTTTGATCGACTTGACTGGGTTTACTATGGATGCAGGGTTGTCCAAGTATGCTCCAGAGCGTTGCATTTTTACACGTGATTGAATTGAACTTGCTTGAATAAAATGTCCATGAAAGTAGTATCTGAAAAGCATTCGGATGGCATTTCGATCGAATTTAGCATAAAATGTTACTATGATTAAATCTTAAAGGGTTAATCATTCAAATATGTGACCTTCAGGAGCTCAGCATTTGACTGTTACTTTGACAAAGATTTTACTTTGCTTCAGATGTTTGAGAACCATTGAAATGTGATTCTGTTGCAAAAGTGTATGCTGATGTTTTGATTTAAAAATAACCCGCTGTGTTTGACACACTTTCTTCAGTTCGTTTATTAGTGCAGAGATTTGGAGAGATGAGACCAATGAGCGAAATAGAACGTTGGGAAATAATCATCACGAGATGTTGAAAATCGACGAACAGAACCGACAGTAGCGAGAGTAGGAATCGATTAAGAGAACGGTGTGAGCAACAGTACTCACTCGCTTCCATTTTCTCCATGTTGTGAAGGCGTTACATTTCGAACCCCGTCGGGAGAGTGATTTTCATGACCGCGCGAAGCAACATAAAACAGAGCTTACGTGAGAAATGTGAGAAGTAAACAAAAACTTAAGCGGTTCCCATGCCGCAAAACCGCGAGCAAACCAAGAGCAACGTACAAGTGAGCCGAATAAACAGTGAGAGAATGTCCGTAGTAATAACCCACTAGCGTAACCACTCCACCGACCACCTTCCCCGCTCCCCCAAAAACCAGCCCTTTTGGACGTCCCCAAAATTCCACCCCAAGAAAATCGAAAGAAACATCCCGGCAGTGTGTTTTGTGCTTTTTTGCTTGGAAATACATTGTTACAGGCGACTATCCATTTTTCGCATCCATCGAGTTTTTGGGCAGGGTGGGTGAGATCGAAACAAGAGCAAGAGAGTGAGAGTTCCGTCTTCAGAAAGCAGCTCTCCGCTTTGTCGGGCACGGAATCGGCCAAGAAAAATGGCCCGAAACATTACACGAGAGACGGTGGCGGTTTGATGTATTTCAGAGTTTTTGAGTTTTTTGCTTGGTTTGTTTCTATTTTTTTTTTGTTCTTCCTTCGCATACACGAAACAAAAGACTTTTGGCGCTTTTGGGGCGGAGGGCGTTTGACTGGGCACTGGAATTCAGATCCCGTGGTTGTGCCTTCACAACACAAAGGAGAAAATTTCGTTCAACAGATAGTGTGGGAAAAATGCCGGGATGGCTGTTTTTTTATGTGTCAGGAAGAATACAAATGTTGACATATTCGCTATACAAATTGTTTTATCACTCAACACGATTAGAAGTATAATAAAAATATTAAATCTACTTGAAGACACTGTTTTTCGGGTATGATGATTTACATTACATTCCTGATGATAAAATTAACTAACGCAAATTAATTGCATATGTTAAGCCAGCAAAATTATTAGACACTACAGTGATACTCCATACTACTCAAACTGTTAGTAGCTACTGCAATCAATAGAGCTATAGACAGCGCAGCGGCGGATCTAACGGTAGGCAGAGTAGGCAGTCGCCTCGCCGTGTTGGGGGCCCCAAAAAAATTATGCCGATTGTGCGATTTTTGGAAATTTAACAGCAGAGTTAATTTATAGCACAAAATCTAATAAAAAAGCTACAAAATTGATCGAAATTATCCTTGGTATATCGAAAATATCCTTGGATTTGATATATCCTTGGTGATATAAAACATTTGTCTCTATCCGATTAGCTATATCGGCCCGGTTACACGGCTACGCAAGAGAAGTGTATGCAGTGTATTCAAACTCCTTCTTCTTTATCGGAACGACATTTTTAGGATGCTTAAGCCTACCATTTCTATTTTTTTTACTTTATTTACCCGTAGCATAGTCAGTGCTGCGTACGGAGGTTTGGTGGTCCAAATGAAATTTTTCCGTGGTCCTTTCTTGTGCAGACCGACTGCGCTACCAATACACCATCTGGCCGCCCCGTGAACCCTTATATGCCCTTTTACTTCAACCTATTCATGTATTCTATTTCTTGAACGGGATTTTTTCATCTGTTCGTAAATGATCCTACCGTTAGTTGCTAGAATAGAAACCATGCTTGTTTTCACTTACGTAATATTTGCCAGCTATTGCCATTGCGATACTCGTGGTGTGGTATTGTTTTCTCTCACCGATTGAACCGTGAAAATGTCCAGCCTACGTGTTTCGAAACATTATTGTGGTGGAGTATTGTGTTTAGTATTACGATTGTCACAATTTCTGCAAGTTTGCAAGCCGGTAATGATATATTTCTTTTTTATTCAGGAACGGCCAGGCCGTATTGCTACCGGTAATGATGTTATAACCGACACAATCTGTAAGTGTACTACGAAATAGCTAGCATTGTTATAGAATATGAATAAAATCATATTGCAATCATTAGAACTCTCTTTTCCGTTTGATATTTCATACCTCATGGTTCTTGGAATACCATTTCTGTCTTTCTTGATTATTACTTAATCGAAGCTGGATTGTAGGTCCAGCTTATGTCCACCCATCCCAAATTGTCCAAACACTTCATCATATCCCCTTGTAGAATACTGTTTAAACTACATTGTTGTAATCTCGGTAACATTTGCATCGTTGTTAGACTGAAATTGTTCTAAAATTTCCAATTCTAAATCCATACGGTTGAAGATCATCACCGCGAAATCGTTAATCTAAATTTAAAAAACACGGAAAAAGATACTTGAAGAAATCAAGTATGCATTGATACAAAAACAATGTATTCAGTGAAGAACCTATCATAGTACTCTTGCTAAAACTAAGTTTGTTTGAGAAAAAATTGAGAGAGCTTTGTGGTGTTGTTAACCTATAATTTGCTACCGACTATCAAATTGTGCATGCCCGTATTTTGTTTCATACTGATGTAAATGTGCACGTGTAAATGTGACGAAATGCTCGCAAGTGTCTTCACAATGAGCGAAGAGATCGGCCCAGAATTTCTTGGATTTCTTGACGCAAAATTGGAGCATCAAACTCAATACGCGAAAATCAAGCGAACGATCGAAATTCACATTAATATGTGCAGGGCCACGAGAGTTGACAAATTTGTCTAATGACCAAATCAACTGGTCAACTGTGGAAACCACTATACCGTTGCCGCGCACACAATTGTTTTCAGATTTCCGATACCAGGAGAGCATGTTTTTCCAGAGGTGACATCTGCAGCTTGGGACAAATTTGCCCATCACAATTGCTATTGCATACTATCAAACACGTGAGAACGATCGCTAATAAGTAATATCAATAAAACGGAAAGCATCCTTCATTTCGCTCAAACTTTCCGTCGGCTGGTACGAAATTCCATACAAAACCAGCTGTTTTCCGATTTTAGATACCAGGAAAGCATCCACGGAAGAGATCACCTTGTACAGCAATTTTGGTCGAAAAGCGCCGAAAGGTATGCACTGTTTAAACACTAACTTTACCGTTGATCGAGTAAAATTTTGCAGCAATTTTGCTCAAAAACTGCCAAAAGTATGCATTTTTTAAACACTAACTTTCCCGTTGATCGTGAAAAATTTCTTAGAAAACTACCAGTTTTCGAATGCATAGTACCAGGAGAGCATGCACGAAAGAGGTAGCTCCTGATACTGCGCCAGAAGGTATGCAATGTTTATACACTAACTTTGCAACCAATTTTCCGCCGTAAGGTATGCAATGTTTATACACTAACTTTTCAACCAATTTTCCGCCGTAAGGTATGCAATGTTTATACACTAACTTTTCATACAAACCAGCTGTTTTGAGATTTCCGTTACCAGGAGAGCATGTTGTTCAAGAGGTAACATCTTCCATCCCCCTCCCCCCCTTCCCCTGACAAGATGGCGGACAAGATGGCGGCCAAGATGGCGGCCAAGATGGCGGCCAAGATGGCGGACAAGATGGTGGACAAGATGGCGGACCAAGATGGCGGACAAGATGGCGGACAAGATGGCGGCCAAGATGGCGGACAAGATGGCGGACAAGATGGCGGACAAGATGGCGGACCAAGATGGCGGACAAGATGGCAGACAAGATGGCGGACAAGATGGCGGACCAAGATGGCGGTCAAGATGGTGGACAAGATGGCGGACAAGATGGCGGACAAGATGGCGGACAAGATGACGGACAAGATGGCGGACAACATGGCGGACCAAGATGGCGGACAAGATGGCGGACAACATGGCGTACCAAGATGGCGGACAAGATGGCGGCCAAGATGACGGATCAAGATGGCGGACAAGATGGCGGACAAGCTGGCGGCCAAGATGGCGGACAAGATGGTGGACAAGATGGCGGACGAGATGGCGGACAAGATGGCGGACAAGATGGCGGACCAAGATGGCGGACAAGATGGCGGACAAGATGGCGGCCAAGATGGCGGGCCAAGATGGCGGCCAAGATGGCAGACAAGATGGCGGACCAAGATGGCGGCCAAGATGGCGGACAAGATGGCGGACCAAGATGGCGGACAAGATGGCGGACAAGATGGCGGCCAAGATGGCGGACAAGATGGCGGGCCAAGATGGCGGCCAAGATGGCGGACAAGATGGTGGACAAGATGGCGGACCAAGATGGCGGACCAAGATGGCGGCCAAGATGGCGGACAAGATGGCGGACAAGATGGCGGACAAGATGGCGGACAAGATGGCGGACCAAGATGGCGGCCAAGATGGCGGCCAAGATGGCGAACAAAATGCGGAACAATATGGCGGACAAGATGGCGGACAAGATGGTGGACAAGATGGCGGACAAGATGGCGGACCAAGATGGCGGCCAAGATGGCGGACAAGATGACGGACCAAGATGGCGGACAAGATGGCGGCCAAGATGGCGGACAAGATGGCGGACAAGATGGCGGACAAGATGGCGGACAAGATGGCGGACCAAGATGGCGGCCAAGATGGCGGCCAAGATGGCGAACAAGATGGCGGAACAATATGGCGGACAAGATGGCGGACCAAGATGGCGGACAAGATGGCGGACAAGATGGCGGCCAAGATGGCGGACAAGATGGCGGACAAGATGGCGGACAAGATGGCGGACAAGATGGCGGACAAGATGGCGGACCAAGATGGCGGACCAAGATGGCGGACAAGATGGCGGCCAAGATGGCGGACAAGATGGCGAACCAAGATGGCGGCCAAGATGGCGGACAAGATGGCGGCCAAGATGGCGGACCAAGATGGCAGACAAGATGGCGGCCAAGATGGTGGCAAAGATGGCGGACAAAATTGCGGACCAAGATGGCGGCCAAGATGGCGGACAAGATGGCGGACCAAGATGGCGGCCAAGATGGCGGCCAAGATGGCGGACAAGATGGCGGACCAAGATGGCGGCCAAGATGGCGGACAAGATGGCGGACCAAGATGGCGGACAAGATGGCGGACAAGATGGCGGACCAAGAAGGCGGACAAGATGGCGGACCAAGATGGCGGCCAAGATGGCGGACAAGATGGTGGACAAGATGGCGGACAAGATGGCGGACAAGATGGCGGACAAAGATGGTGGCCAAGATGGCGGACAAGATGGCGGCCAAGATGGCGGACAAGATGGCGGACAAGATGGCGGACAAGATGGCGGACCAAGATGGCGGACAAGATGGCGGACAAGATGGCGGACAAGATGGCGGCCAAGATGGCGGCCAAGATAGCGGACCAATATGGCGGACAAGATGGCGGACAAGATGGCGTACCAAGATGGCGGACAAGATGGCGGACAAGATGGCGGACCAAAATGGCGGCCAAGATGGCGGACAAGATGGCGGACAAGATGGCGGACAAGATGGCGGACAAAATGGCGGACCAATATGGCGGCCAAGATGGCGGACAAGATGGCGGCCAAGATGGCGGCCAAGATGGCGGACAAGATGGTGGACAAGATGGCGGACAAGATGGCGGACCAAGATGGCGGCCAAGATGGCGGCCAAGATGGCGGCCAAGATGGCGAACAAGATGGCGGACCAATATGGCGGACAAGATGGCGGACCAAGATGGCGGACAAGATGGCGGACCAAGATGGCGGACAAGATGGCGGCCAAGATGGCGGACCAAGATGGCGGACAAGATGGCGGCCAAGATGGCGGCCAAGATGGCGGCCAAGATGGCGGACCAAGATGGCGGACAAGATGGCGGACAAGATGGCGGCCAAGATGGCGGACAAGATGGCGGACACAAGATGGCGGACAAGATGGCGGCCAAGATGGCGGACAAGATGGCGAACCGAGATGGCGGCCAAGATGGCGGACAAGATGGCGTACAAGATGGCGGCCAAGATGGCAGACAAGATGGCGGCCAAGATGGCGGCCAAGATGGCGGCAAAGATGGCGGACAAGATGGCGGCCAAGATGGCGGCCAAAACGGCGGCCAAAATGGCGGACAAGATGGCGGACAAGATGGCGGACACAAGATGGCGGACAAGATGGCGGACCAAGATGGCGGACAAGATGGCGGCCAAGATGGCGGCCAAGATGGCGGACCAATATGGCGGACAAGATGGCGGACCAAAATGGCGGACCAAGATGGCGGACAAGATGGCGGACAAGAAGGCGGACAAGATGGCGGACCAATATGGCGGCCAAGATGGCGGACAAGATGGCGGACAAGATGGCGGCCAAGATGGCGGCCAAGATGGCGGACAAGATGGCGGACAAAGATGGTGGACAAGATGGCGGACAAGATGGCGGACAAGATGGCGGCCAAGATGGCGGATCAAGATGGCGGACAAGATGGCGGACAAGATGGCAGACACAAGATGGCGCACAAGATGGCGGACAAGATGGTGGACAAGATGGCGGACAAGATGGCGGACCAAGATGGCGGCCATGATGGCGGACCAAGATGGCAGACAAGATGGCGGCCAAGATGGCGGCAAAGATGGCGGACAAAATGGCGGACCAAGATGGCGGCCAAGATGGCGGACAAGATGGCGGACCAAGATGGCGGCCAAGATGGCGGCCAAGATGGCGGCCAAGATGGCGGACAAGATGGCGGACCAAGATGGCGGCCAAGATGGCGGCCAAGATGGCGGACAAGATGGCGGACAAGATGGCGGACAAGATGGCGGACAAGATGGCGGACCAAGAAGGCGGACAAGATGGCGGACCAAGATGGCGGCCAAAATGGCGGACAAGATGGTGGACAAGATGGCGGACAAGATGGCGGACAAGATGGCGGCCAAGATGGCGGCCAAGATGGCGGACAAGATGGCGGCCAAGATGGCGGACAAGATGGCGGACCAAGATGGCGGACAAGATGGCGGACAAGATTGCGGCCAAGATGGCGGCCAAGATGGCGGACCAAGAAGGCGGACAAGATGGCGGACCAAGATGGCGGCCAAGATGGCGGACAAGATGGCGGACAAGATGGCGGACAAGATGGCGGACCAAGAAGGCGGACAAGATGGCGGACCAAGATGGCGGCCAAGATGGCGGACAAGATGGCGGACAAGATGGCGGACAAGATGGCGGACCAAGATGGCGGACAAGATGGCGGACCAAAATGGCGGACCAAGATGGCGGACAAGATGGCGGACAAGAAGGCGGACAAGATGGCGGACAAGATGGCGGACAAGATGGCGGACAAGATGGCGGACCAATATGGCGGCCAAGATGGCGGACAAGATGGCGGACAAGATGGCGGCCAAGATGGCGGCCAAGATGGCGGCCAAGATGGCGGCCAATATGGCGGACAAGATGGTGGACAAGATGGCGGACAAGATGGCGGACCAAGATGGCGGCCACGATGGCGGCCAAGATGGCGGCCAAGATGGCGGCCAAGATGGCGGACAAGATGGCGGACCAAGATGGCGATCAAGATGGTGGACAAAATGGCGGACAAGATGGCGGACAAGATGGCGGACAAGATGGCGGCCAAGATGGCGGACAAGATGGCGGACCAAGATGGCGGACCAAGATGGCGGCCAAGATGGCGGACAAGATGGCGGCCAAGATGTTGGATAAGATGGCGGACAAGATGGCGGACCAAGATGGCGATCAAGATGGTGGACAAAATGGCGGACAAGATGTTGGACAAGATGGCGGACCAAGATGGCGGCCAAGATGGCGGCCAAGATGGCGAACAAGATGGCGGACCAATATGGCGGACAAGATGGCGGACCAAGATGGCGGACAAGATGGCGGACAAGATGGCGGACCAAGATGGCGGCCAAGATGGCGGCCAAGATGGCGGACCAAGATGGCGGACCAAGATGGCGGACAAGATGGCGGCCAAGATGGCGGACAAGATGGCGGCCAAGATGGCGGACAAGATGGCGGCCAAGATGGCGGACAAGATGGCGAACCGAGATGGCGGACAAGATGGCGGCCAAGATGGCGGCCAAGATGGCGGACCAAGATGGCAGACAAGATGGCGGCCAAGATGGCGGCAAAGATGGCGGCCAAGATGGCGGACCAAGATGGCGGACCAATATGGCGGCCAAGATGGCGGACAAGATGGTGGACAAGATGGCGGACAAGATGGCGGACAAGATGGCGGACCAAGATGGCGAACAAGATGGCGGCCAAGATGGCGTACCAAGATGGCGGACAAGATGGCGGACCAAAATGGCGGACCAAGATGGTGGACAAAATGGCGGACAAGATGGCGGACAAGATGGCGGACAAGATGCCGGACAAGATGGCGGACAAGATGGCGGACAAGATTGCGGCCAAGATGGCGGCCAAGATGGCGGACAAGATGGCGGACCAATATGGCGGCCAAGATGGCGGACAAGATGGTGGACAAGATGGCGGACAAGATGGCGGACAAGATGGCGGACCAAGATGGCGGCCAAGATGGCGGACAAGATGGCGGCCAAGATGGCGGACAAGATGGCGGACCAAGATGGCGGACAAGATGGCGGACAAGATTGCGGCCAAGATGGCGGACAAGATGGCGGACAAGATGGCGGACCAAGATGGCGGACAAGATGGCGGACAAGATGGCGGACCAAGATGGCGGCCAAGATGGCGGCCAAGATGGCGGACCAAGATGGCGGACCAAGATGGCGGACAAGATGGCGGCCAAGATGGCGGACAAGATGGCGGCCAAGATGGCGGCCAAGATGGCGGACAAGATGGCGGCCAAGATGGCGGACAAGATGGCGAACCGAGATGGCGGCCAAGATGGCGGCCAAGATGGCGGACCAAGATGGCAGACAAGATGGCGGCCAAGATGGCGGCAAAGATGGCGGAAAAAATGGAGGACCAAGATGGCGGCCAAGATGGCGGACAAAATGGCGGACAAGATGGCGGACAAGATGGCGGACAAGATGGCGGACAAGATGGCGTACCAAGATGGCGGACAAGATGGCGGCCCAGATGGCGGCCAAGATGGCGGACCAATATGGCGGACAAGATGGCGGCCAAGATGGCGGCCAAGATGGCGGCCAAGATGGCGGCCAAGATGGCGGACCAATATGGCGGACAAGATGACAGACAAGATGGCGGACAAGATGGCGGCAAAGATGGCGGACAAAATGGCGGACCAAGATGGCGGACAAGATGGCGGACAAAATGGCGGACAAGATGGCGGACAAGATGGTGGACAAGATGGCGGACAAGATGGCGTACCAAGATGGCGGACAAGAAGGCTGACAAGATGGCGGACAAGATGGCGTACCAAGATGGCGGACAAGATGGCGGCCAAGATGGCGGCCAAGATGGCGGCCAAGATGGCGGACCATTATGGCGGACAAGATGGCGGACCAAAATGGCGGACCAAGATGGCGGACAAGATGGCGGACAAGAAGGCGGACAAGATGGCGGACAAGATGGCGGCCCAGATGGCGGCCAAGATGGCGGACCAATATGGCGGCCAAGATGGCGGACAAGATGGCGGCCAAGATGGCGGCCAAGATGGCGGACAAGATGGCGGACAAAGATGGTGGACAAGATGGCGGACAAGATGGCGGACAAGATGGCGGACAAGATGGCGGCCAAGATGGCGGACAAGATGGCGGACAAGATGGCGGACAAGATGGCAGACACAAGATGGCGCACAAGATGGCGGACAAGATGGTGGACAAGATGGCGGACAAGATGGCGGACCAAGATGGCGGCCATGATGGCGGACCAAGTTGGCGGCCAAGATGGCGGACAAGATGGTGGACAAGATGGCGGACAAGATAGCGGACAAGATGGCGAACAAAGATGGTGGACAAGATGGCGGACAAGATGGCGGACAAGATGGCGGCCAAGATGGCGGACCAAGATGGAGGCCAAAATGGCGGCCAAAATGGCGGACAAGATGGCGGACAAGATGGCGGACCAAGATGGCGGACAAGATGGCGGCCAAGATGGCGGACAAGATGGCGGATAAGATTGCGGACAAGTTGGCGGACAAGATGGCGGACCAAGATGGCGGCCAAGATGGTGAAAAGATGGCGGACACAAGATGGCGGCCAAGATGGTGGACAAGATGGCGGACAAGATAGCGGACAAGATGGCGGACCAAGATGGCGGACAAGATGGTGGACAAGATGGCGGACAAGATAGCGGACAAGATGGCGGACAAAGATGGTGGACAAGATGGCAGACAAGATGGCGGACAAGATGGCGGCCAAGATGGCGGCCAAAACGGCGGCCAAAATGGCGGACAAGATGGCGGACAAGATGGCGGACACAAGATGGCGGACAAGATGGCGGACCAAGATGGCGGCCAAGATGGCGGCCAAGATGGCGGCCAAGATGGCGGCCAAGATGGCGGACCAAGATGGCGGCCAAGACGGCGGCCAAGATGGCAGACAAGATGGCGGACCAAGATGGCGGCCAAGATGGCGGACAAGATGGCGGACCAAGATGGCGGACAAGATGGCGGACAAGATGGCGGCCAAGATGGCGGACAAGATGGCGGGCCAAGATGGCGGCCAAGATGGCGGACAAGATGGTGGACAAGATGGTGGACAAGATGGCGGACAAGATGGCGGCCAAGATGGCGGACCAAGATGGCGGACAAGATGGCGGACAAGATGGCGGACAAGATGGCGGCCAAGATGGCGGCCAAGATAGCGGACCAATATGGCGGACAAGATGGCGGACAAGATGGCGTACCAAGATGGCGGACAAGATGGCGGACAAGATGGCGGACCAAAATGGCGGCCAAGATGGCGGACAAGATGGCGGACCAAGATGGCGGCCAAGATGGCGGCCAAGATGGCGGACCAAGATGGCGGACAAGATGGCGGCCAAGATGGCGGCCAAGATGGCGGACAAGATGGCGGACAAGATGGCGGACAAGATGGCGGACCAAGATGGCGGCCAAGATGGCGGCCAAGATGGCGGCCAAGATGGCGGCCAAGATGGCGAACAAGATGGCGGAACAATATGGCGGACAAGAGGGCGGACCAAGATGGCGGACAAGATGGCGGACAAGATGGCGGCCAAGATGGCGGACAAGATGGCGGACAAGATGGCGGACAAGATGGCGGACAAGATGGCGGACCAAGATGGCGGACCAAGATGGCGTACAAGATGGCGGCCAAGATGGCGGCCAAGATGGCGGACAAGATGGCGAACCAAGATGGCGGACAAGATGGCGGACCAAAATGGCGGCCAAGATGGCGGACAAGATGGCGGACCAATATGGCGGATAAGATGGCGGACCAAAATTGCGGACCAAGATGGCGGCCAAGATGGCGGACAAAATGGCGGACCAAGATGGCGGCCAAGATGGCGGACAAGATGGCGGACAAGATGGCGGACAAGATGGCGGACAAGATGGCGGACCAATATGGCGGACAAGATGGCGGACCAAAATGGCGGACCAAGATGGCGGCCAAGATGGCGGACAAAATGGCGGACCAAGATGGCGGCCAAGATGGCGGCCAAGATGGCGGACCAATATGGCGGCCAAGATGGCGGACAAGATGGCGGACAAGATGGCGGACCAAGATGGCGGCCAAGATGGCGAACAAGATGGCGGACCAATATGGCGGACAAGATGGCGGACCAAGATGGCGGACAAGATGGCGGACCAAGATGGCGGACAAGATGGCGGACAAGATGGCGGCCAAGATGGCGGACAAGATGGCGGACAAGATGGCGGACAAGATGGCGGACAAGATGGCGGACCAAGATGGCGGATCAAGATGGCGGACAAGATGGCGGCCAAGATGGCGGACAAGATGGCGAACCAAGATGGCGGTCAAGATGGCGGACAAGATGGCGGCCAAGATGGCGGACCAAGATGGCAGACAAGATGGCGGCCAAGATGGTGGCAAAGATGGCGGACAAAATGGCGGACCAAGATGGCGGCCAAGATGGCGGACAAGATGGCGGACCAAGATGGCGGCCAAGATGGCGGACAAGATGGCGGACCAAGATGGCGGCCAAGATGGCGGACAAGATGGCGGACCAAGATGGCGGACAAGATGGCGGACAAGATGGCGGACCAAGAAGGCGGACAAGATGGCGGACCAAGATGGCGGCCAAGATGGCGGACAAGATGGTGGACAAGATGGCGGACAAGATGGCGGACAAAGATGGCGGCCAAGATGGCGGCCAAGATGGCGGCCAAGATGGCGGCCAAGATGGCGGCCAAGATGGCGAACAAGATGGCGGACAAGATGGCGGCCAAGATGGCGGACAAGATGGCGGACAAGATGGCGGACAAGATGGCGGACCAAGATGGCGGACAAGATGGCGGACAAGATGGCGGACAAGATGGCGGACAAGATGGCGGCCAAGATGGCGGCCAAGATAGCGGACCAATATGGCGGACAAGATGGCGGACAAGATGGCGTACCAAGATGGCGGACAAGATGGCGGACCAAAATGGCGGCCAAGATGGCGGACAAGAAGGCGGACAAGATGGCGGACAAGATGGCGGACAAGATGGCGGACAAGATGGCGGACCAATATGGCGGCCAAGATGGCGGACAAGATGGCGGACACGATGGCGGCCAAGATGGCGGCCAAGATGGCGGCCAAGATGGCGGACAAGATGGTGGACAAGATGGCGGACAAGATGGCGGACCAAGATGGCGGACCAAGATGGCGGCCAAGATGGCGGCCAAGATGGCGGACCAAGATGGCGGACCAAGATGGCGGCCAAGATGGCGGACAAGATGGCGGCCAAGATGTTGGATAAGATGGCGGACAAGATGGCGGACCAAGATGGCGATCAAGATGGTGGACAAAATGGCGGACAAGATGGCGGACAAGATGGCGGCCAAGATGGCGGACAAGATGGCGGACAAGATGGCGGCCAAGATGGCGGCCAAGATGGCGGACAAGATGGCGGCCAAGATGGCGGACAAGATGGCGGCCAAGATGGCGGATAAGATGGCGGACAAGATGGCGGACAAGATGGCGGACAAGATGGCGGACAAGATGGTGGACAAGATGGCGGACAAGATGGCGGACCAAGATGGCGGCCAAGATGGCGGTCAAGATGGCGGACCAAGATGGCGGACAAGATGGCGGACAAGATGGCGGACAAGATGGCGGACAAGATGGCGGACAAGATGGCGGACCAAGATGGCGGCCAAGATGGCGGCCAAGATGGCGAACAAGATGGCGGACCAATATGGCGGACAAGATGGCGGACCAAGATGGCGGACAAGATGGCGGACCAAGATGGCGGACAAGATGGCGGCCAAGATGGCGGACCAAGATGGCGGACAAGATGGCGGACAAGATGGCGGCCAAGATGGCGGACCAATATGGCGGCCAAGATGGCGGACAAGATGGCGGCCAAGATGGCGGACAAGATGGCGAACCGAGATGGCGGCCAAGATGGCGGACCACGATGGCGTACAAGATGGCGGCCAAGATGGCAGACAAGATGGCGGCCAAGATGGCGGCAAAGATGGCGGACAAAATGGCGGACCAAGATGGCGGCCAAGATGGCGGACAAAATGGCGGACAAGATGGCGGACAAGATGGCGGACAAGATGGCGGACAAGATGGCGTACCAAGATGGCGGACAAGATGGCGGCCAAGATGGCGGCCAAGATGGCGGACCAATATGGCGGACAAGATGGCGGACCAAAATGGCGGACCAAGATGGCGGCCAAGATGGCGGCCAAGATGGCGGACAAGATGGCGGACCAAGATGGCGGCCAAGATGGCGGCCAAGATGGCGGCCAAGATGGCGGACCAAGATGGCGGACAAGATGGCGGACAAGATGGCGGCCAAGATGGCGGACAAGATGGCGGCCAAGATGGCGGACAAGATGGCGGACCAAGATGGTGGACAAGATGGCGGACAAGATGGCGGACAAGATGGCGAACCGAGATGGCGGCCAAGATGGCGGACAAGATGGCGTACAAGATGGCGGACCAAGATGGCAGACAAGATGGCGGCCAAGATGGCGGCAAAGATGGCGGACAAAATGGCGGACCAAGATGGCGGCCAAGATGGCGGACAAAATGGCGGACAAGATGGCGGCCAAGATGGCGGACAAGATGGCGGACAAGATGGCGTACCAAGATGGCGGACAAGATGGCGGCCCAGATGGCGGCCAAGATGGCGGACCAATATGGCGGCCAAGATGGCGGACAAGATGGCGGCCAAGATGGCGGCCAAGATGGCGGACAAGATGGCGGACAAAGATGGTGGACAAGATGGCGGACAAGATGGCGGATCAAGATGGCGGACAAGATGGCGGACAAGATGGCAGACACAAGATGGCGCACAAGATGGCGGACAAGATGGTGGACAAGATGGCGGACAAGATGGCGGGCCAAGATGGCGGCCATGATGGCGGACCAAGATGGCGGCCAAGACGGCGGACAAGATGGCGGACCAAGATGGCGGACAAGATGGCGGCCAAGATGGCGGACAAGATGGCGGACAAGATGGCGGACAAGATGGCGGACAAGATGGCGGACAAGATGGCGGCCAAGATGGCGGCCAAGATGGCGGACCAAGATGGCGGCCAAGATGGCGGACAAGATGGCGAACCAAGATGGCGGCCAAGATGGCGGACAAGATGGCGGACAAGATGGCGGACAAGAAGGCGGACAAGATGGCGGACAAGATGGCGGCCAAGATGGCGGACCAATATGGCGGCCAAGATGGCGGACAAGATGGCGGCCAAGATGGCGGCCAAGATGGCGGACAAGATGGCGGACAAAGATGGTGGACAAGATGGCGGACAAGATGGCGGACCAAGATGGCGGCCAAGATGGCGGACAAGATGGCGGACCAAGATGGCGGACAAGATGGCGGACAAGATGGCGGACCAAGAAGGCGGACAAGATGGCGGACCAAGATGGCGGCCAAGATGGCGGACAAGATGGCGGACCAAGATGGCGGACAAGATGGCGGACAAGATGGCGGACCAAGAAGGCGGACAAGATGGCGGACCAAGATGGCGGCCAAGATGGCGGACAAGATGGTGGACAAGATGGCGGACAAGATGGCGGACAAGATGGCGGACAAAGATGGCGGCCAAGATGGCGGCCAAGATGGCGGACAAGATGGCGGACAAGATGGCGGACAAGATGGCGGACCAAGATGGCGGACAAGATGGCGGACAAGATGGCGGACAAGATGGCGGCCAAGATGGCGGCCAAGATGGCGGACCAATATGGCGGACAAGATGGCGGACAAGATGGCGTACCAAGATGGCGGACAAGATGGCGGACCAAAATGGCGGACCAACATGGCGGACAAGATGGCGGACAAGAAGGCGGACAAGATGGCGGACAAGATGGCAGACACAAGATGGCGCACAAGATGGCGGACAAGATGGTGGACAAGATGGCGGACAAGATGGCGGGCCAAGATGGCGGCCATGATGGCGGACCAAGATGGCGGCCAAGACGGCGGACAAGATGGCGGACCAAGATGGCGGACAAGATGGCGGCCAAGATGGCGGACAAGATGGCGGACAAGATGGCGGACAAGATGGCGGACAAGATGGCGGACCAAGATGGCGGACAAGATGGCGGACCAAAATGGCGGACCAAGATGGCGGACAAGATGGCGGACAAGAAGGCGGACAAGATGGCGGACAAGATGGCGGACAAGATGGCGGACAAGATGGCGGACCAATATGGCGGCCAAGATGGCGGACCAAGATGGCGGACCAAGATGGCGGACAAGATGGCGGCCAAGATGGCGGACAAGATGGCGGCCAAGATGGCGGACAAGATGGCGGCCAAGATGGCGGACAAGATGGCGAACCGAGATGGCGGACAAGATGGCGGCCAAGATGGCGGCCAAGATGGCGGACCAAGATGGCAGACAAGATGGCGGCCAAGATGGCGGCAAAGATGGCGGCCAAGATGGCGGACCAAGATGGCGGACCAATATGGCGGCCAAGATGGCGGACAAGATGGTGGACAAGATGGCGGACAAGATGGCGGCCAAGATGGCGGCAAAGATGGCGTACCAAGATGGCGGACAAGATGGCGGACCAAAATGGCGGACCAAGATGGTGGACAAAATGGCGGACAAGATGGCGGACAAGATGGCGGACAAGATGCCGGACAAGATGGCGGACAAGATTGCGGCCAAGATGGCGGCCAAGATGGCGGACAAGATGGCGGACCAATATGGCGGCCAAGATGGCGGACAAGATGGTGGACAAGATGGCGGACAAGATGGCGGACAAGATGGCGGACCAAGATGGCGGACAAGATGGCGGACCAAAATGGCGGACCAAGATGGCGGACAAGATGGCGGACAAGAAGGCGGACAAGATGGCGGACAAGATGGCGGACAAGATGGCGTACCAAGATGGCGGACAAGATGGCGGCCCAGATGGCGGCCAAGATGGCGGACCAATATGGCGGCCAAGATGGCGGACAAGATGGCGGCCAAGATGGCGGCCAAGATGGCGGACAAGATGGCGGACAAAGATGGTGGACAAGATGGCGGACAAGATGGCGGATCAAGATGGCGGACAAGATGGCGGACAAGATGGCAGACACAAGATGGCGCACAAGATGGCGGACAAGATGGTGGACAAGATGGCGGACAAGATGGCGGGCCAAGATGGCGGCCATGATGGCGGACCAAGATGGCGGCCAAGACGGCGGACAAGATGGCGGACCAAGATGGCGGACAAGATGGCGGCCAAGATGGCGGACAAGATGGCGGACAAGATGGCGGACAAGATGGCGGACAAGATGGCGGACAAGATGGCGGCCAAGATGGCGGCCAAGATGGCGGACCAAGATGGCGGCCAAGATGGCGGACAAGATGGCGAACCAAGATGGCGGCCAAGATGGCGGACAAGATGGCGGACAAGATGGCGGACAAGAAGGCGGACAAGATGGCGGACAAGATGGCGGCCAAGATGGCGGACCAATATGGCGGCCAAGATGGCGGACAAGATGGCGGCCAAGATGGTGGACAAGATGGCGGACAAGATGGCGGGCCAAGATGGCGGCCATGATGGCGGACCAAGATGGCGGCCAAGACGGCGGACAAGATGGCGGACCAAGATGGCGGACAAGATGGCGGCCAAGATGGCGGCCAAGATGGCGGACCAAGATGGCGGACAAGATGGCGGACAAGATTGCGGCCAAGATGGCGGCCAAGATGGCGGACCAAGAAGGCGGACAAGATGGCGGACCAAGATGGCGGCCAAGATGGCGGACAAGATGGCGGACAAGATGGCGGACAAGATGGCGGACCAAGATGGCGGCCACGATGGCGGCCAAGATGGCGGCCAAGATGGCGGACAAGATGGCGGACCAAGATGGCGGACAAGATGGCGGACAAGATTGCGGCCAAGATGGCGGCCAAGATGGCGGACCAAGAAGGCGGACAAGATGGCGGACCAAGATGGCGGCCAAGATGGCGGACAAGATGGCGGACAAGATGGCGGACAAGATGGCGGACCAAGAAGGCGGACAAGATGGCGGACCAAGATGGCGGCCAAGATGGCGGACAAGATGGCGGACAAGATGGCGGACAAGATGGCGGACCAAGATGGCGGACAAGATGGCGGACCAAAATGGCGGACCAAGATGGCGGACAAGATGGCGGACAAGAAGGCGGACAAGATGGCGGACAAGATGGCGGACAAGATGGCGGACAAGATGGCGGACCAATATGGCAGCCAAGATGGCGGACAAGATGGCGGACAAGATGGCGGCCAAGATGGCGGCCAAGATGGCGGCCAAGATGGCGGCCAATATGGCGGACAAGATGGTGGACAAGATGGCGGACAAGATGGCGGACCAAGATGGCGGCCACGATGGCGGCCAAGATGGCGGCCAAGATGGCGGCCAAGATGGCGGACAAGATGGCGGACCAAGATGGCGATCAAGATGGTGGACAAAATGGCGGACAAGATGGCGGACAAGATGGCGGACAAGATGGCGGACAAGATGGCGGACAAGATGGCGGACCAAGATGGCGGACCAAGATGGCGGCCAAGATGGCGGACAAGATGGCGGCCAAGATGTTGGATAAGATGGCGGACAAGATGGCGGACCAAGATGGCGACCAAGATGGTGGACAAAATGGCGGACAAGATGTTGGACAAGATGGCGGACCAAGATGGCGGCCAAGATGGCGGCCAAGATGGCGAACAAGATGGCGGACCAATATGGCGGACAAGATGGCGGACCAAGATGGCGGACAAGATGGCGGACAAGATGGCGGACCAAGATGGCGGCCAAGATGGCGGCCAAGATGGCGGACCAAGATGGCGGACCAAGATGGCGGACAAGATGGCGGCCAAGATGGCGGACAAGATGGCGGCCAAGATGGCGGACAAGATGGCGGCCAAGATGGCGGACAAGATGGCGAACCGAGATGGCGGACAAGATGGCGGCCAAGATGGCGGCCAAGATGGCGGACCAAGATGGCAGACAAGATGGCGGCCAAGATGGCGGCAAAGATGGCGGCCAAGATGGCGGACCAAGATGGCGGACCAATATGGCGGCCAAGATGGCGGACAAGATGGTGGACAAGATGGCGGACAAGATGGCGGCCAAGATGGCGGCAAAGATGGCGTACCAAGATGGCGGACAAGATGGCGGACCAAAATGGCGGACCAAGATGGTGGACAAAATGGCGGACAAGATGGCGGACAAGATGGCGGACAAGATGCCGGACAAGATGGCGGACAAGATTGCGGCCAAGATGGCGGCCAAGATGGCGGACAAGATGGCGGACCAATATGGCGGCCAAGATGGCGGACAAGATGGTGGACAAGATGGCGGACAAGATGGCGGACAAGATGGCGGACCAAGATGGCGGCCAAGATGGCGGACAAGATGGCGGCCAAGATGGCGGACAAGATGGCGGACCAAGATGGCGGACAAGATGGCGGACAAGATTGCGGCCAAGATGGCGGACAAGATGGCGGACCAAGATGGCGGCCAAGATGGCGGCCAAGATGGCGGACCAAGATGGCGGACCAAGATGGCGGACAAGATGGCGGCCAAGATGGCGGACAAGATGGCGGCCAAGATGGCGGACAAGATGGCGGCCAAGATGGCGGACAAGATGGCGAACCGAGATGGCGGCCAAGATGGCGGACCAAGATGGCAGACAAGATGGCGGCCAAGATGGCGGCAAAGATGGCGGAAAAAATGGAGGACCAAGATGGCGGCCAAGATGGCGGACAAAATGGCGGACAAGATGGCGGACAAGATGGCGGACAAGATGGCGGACAAGATGGCGTACCAAGATGGCGGACAAGATGGCGGCCCAGATGGCGGCCAAGATGTCGGACCAATATGGCGGACAAGATGGCGGCCAAGATGGCGGCCAAGATGGCGGCCAAGATGGCGGCCAAGATGGCGAACCAATATGGCGGACAAGATGACAGACAAGATGGCGGCCAAGATGGCGGCAAAGATGGCGGACAAAATGGCGGACCAAGATGGCGGACAAGATGGCGGACAAAATGGCGGACAAGATGGCGGACAAGATGGTGGACAAGATGGCGGACAAGATGGCGTACCAAGATGGCGGACAAGAAGGCTGACAAGATGGCGGACAAGATGGCGTACCAAGATGGCGGACAAGATGGCGGCCAAGATGGCGGCCAAGATGGCGGACCAATATGGCGGACAAGATGGCGGACCAAAATGGCGGACCAAGATGGCGGACAAGATGGCGGACAAGAAGGCGGACAAGATGGCGGACAAGATGGCGGCCAAGATGGCGGACCAATATGGCGGCCAAGATGGCGGACAAGATGGCGGCCAAGATGGCGGCCAAGATGGCGGACAAGATGGCGGACAAAGATGGTGGACAAGATGGCGGACAAGATGGCGGACAAGATGGCGGACAAGATGGCGGCCAAGATGGCGGACAAGATGGCGGACAAGATGGCGGACAAGATGGCAGACACAAGATGGCGCACAAGATGGCGGACAAGATGGTGGACAAGATGGCGGACAAGATGGCGGACCAAGATGGCGGCCATGATGGCGGACCAAGTTGGCGGCCAAGATGGCGGACAAGATGGTGGACAAGATGGCGGACAAGATAGCGGACAAGATGGCGAACAAAGATGGTGGACAAGATGGCGGACAAGATGGCGGACAAGATGGCGGCCAAGATGGCGGACCAAGATGGAGGCCAAAATGGCGGCCAAAATGGCGGACAAGATGGCGGACAAGATGGCGGACCAAGATGGCGGACAAGATGGCGGCCAAGATGGCGGACAAGATGGCGGATAAGATTGCGGACAAGTTGGCGGACAAGATGGCGGACCAAGATGGCGGCCAAGATGGTGGACAAGATGGCGGACACAAGATGGCGGCCAAGATGGTGGACAAGATGGCGGACAAGATAGCGGACAAGATGGCGGACCAAGATGGCGGACAAGATGGTGGACAAGATGGCGGACAAGATAGCGGACAAGATGGCGGACAAAGATGGTGGACAAGATGGCAGACAAGATGGCGGACAAGATGGCGGACAAGATGGCGGCCAAGATGGCGGACCAAGATGGCGGCCAAAACGGCGGCCAAAATGGCGGACAAGATGGCGGACAAGATGGCGGACACAAGATGGCGGACAAGATGGCGGACCAAGATGGCGGCCAAGATGGCGGCCAAGATGGCGGCCAAGATGGCGGCCAAGATGGCGGACCAAGATGGCGGCCAAGACGGCGGCCAAGATGGCAGACAAGATGGCGGACCAAGATGGCGGCCAAGATGGCGGACAAGATGGCGGACCAAGATGGCGGACAAGATGGCGGACAAGATGGCGGCCAAGATGGCGGACAAGATGGCGGGCCAAGATGGCGGCCAAGATGGCGGACAAGATGGTGGACAAGATGGCGGACCAAGATGGCGGACAAGATGGCGGCCAAGATGGCGGCCAAGATGGCGGACCAAGATGGCGGCCAAGACGGCGGCCAAGATGGCAGACAAGATGGCGGACCAAGATGGCGGCCAAGATGGCGGACAAGATGGCGGACCAAGATGGCGGACAAGATGGCGGACAAGATGGCGGCCAAGATGGCGGCCAAGATGGCGGACCAAGATGGCGGACAAGATGGCGGCCAAGATGGCGGACAAGATGGCGGACAAGATGGCGGACAAGATGGCGGACAAGATGGCGGACCAAGATGGCGGCCAAGATGGCGAACAAAATTCGGAACAATATGGCGGACAAGATGGCGGACAAGATGGTGGACAAGATGGCGGACAAGATGGCGGACCAAGATGGCGGCCAAGATGGCGGCCAAGATGGCGGACCAAGATGGCGGACAAGATGGCGGCCAAGATGGCGGCCAAGATGGCGGACAAGATGGCGGACAAGATGGCGGACAAGATGGCGGACCAAGATGGCGGCCAAGATGGCGGCCAAGATGGCGGCCAAGATGGCGAACAAGATGGCGGAACAATATGGCGGACAAGAGGGCGGACCAAGATGGCGGACAAGATGGCGGACAAGATGGCGGCCAAGATGGCGGACAAGATGGCGGACAAGATGGCGGACAAGATGGCGGACAAGATGGCGGACCAAGATGGCGGACCAAGATGGCGGACAAGATGGCGGCCAAGATGGCGGCCAAGATGGCGGACAAGATGGCGAACCAAGATGGCGGACAAGATGGCGGACCAAAATGGCGGCCAAGATGGCGGACAAGATGGCGGACCAATATGGCGGACAAGATGGCGGACCAAAATTGCGGACCAAGATGGCGGCCAAGTTGGCGGACAAAATGGCGGACCAAGATGGCGGCCAAGATGGCGGACAAGATGGCGGACAAGATGGCGGACAAGATGGCGGACAAGATGGCGGACCAATATGGCGGACAAGATGGCGGACCAAAATGGCGGACCAAGATGGCGGCCAAGATGGCGGACAAAATGGCGGACCAAGATGGCGGCCAAGATGGCGGCCAAGATGGCGGACCAATATGGCGGCCAAGATGGCGGACAAGATGGCGGACCAAGATGGCGGACAAGATGGCGGACAAGATGGCGGACCAAGATGGCGGCCAAGATGGCGAACAAGATGGCGGACCAATATGGCGGACAAGATGGCGGACCAAGATGGCGGACAAGATGGCGGACCAAGATGGCGGACAAGATGGCGGACAAGATGGCGGCCAAGATGGCGGACAAGATGGCGGACAAGATGGCGGACAAGATGGCGGACAAGATGGCGGACCAAGATGGCGGATCAAGATGGCGGACAAGATGGCGGCCAAGATGGCGGACAAGATGGCGAACCAAGATGGCGGCCAAGATGGCGGACAAGATGGCGGCCAAGATGGCGGACCAAGATGGCAGACAAGATGGCGGCCAAGATGGTGGCAAAGATGGCGGACAAAATGGCGGACCAAGATGGCGGCCAAGATGGCGGACAAGATGGCGGACCAAGATGGCGGCCAAGATGGCGGACAAGATGGCGGACCAAGATGGCGGCCAAGATGGCGGACAAGATGGCGGATCAAGATGGCGGACAAGATGGCGGACAAGATGGCGGACCAAGAAGGCGGACAAGATGGCGGACCAAGATGGCGGCCAAGATGGCGGACAAGATGGTGGACAAGATGGCGGACAAGATGGCGGACAAAGATGGCGGCCAAGATGGCGGCCAAGATGGCGGCCAAGATGGCGAACAAGATGGCGGACAAGATGGCGGCCAAGATGGCGGACAAGATGGCGGACAAGATGGCGGACAAGATGGCGGACCAAGATGGCGGACAAGATGGCGGACAAGATGGCGGACAAGATGGCGGACAAGATGGCGGCCAAGATGGCGGCCAAGATAGCGGACCAATATGGCGGACAAGATGGCGGACAAGATGGCGGACAAGATGGTGGACAAGATGGCGGACAAGATAGCGGACAAGATGGCGAACAAAGATGGTGGACAAGATGGCGGACAAGATGGCGGACAAGATGGCGGCCAAGATGGCGGACCAAGATGGAGGCCAAAATGGCGGCCAAAATGGCGGACAAGATGGCGGACAAGATGGCGGACAAGATGGCGGACAAGATGGCGGACAAGATGGCGGCCAAGATGGCGGACAAGATGGCGGCCAAGATGGCGGACAAGATGGCGAACCGAGATGGCGGCCAAGATGGCGGCCAAGATGGCGGACCAAGATGGCAGACAAGATGGCGGCCAAGATGGCGGCAAAGATGGCGGAAAAAATGGAGGACCAAGATGGCGGCCAAGATGGCGGACAAAATGGCGGACAAGATGGCGGACAAGATGGCGGACAAGATGGCGGACAAGATGGCGTACCAAGATGGCGGACAAGATGGCGGCCCAGATGGCGGCCAAGATGTCGGACCAATATGGCGGACAAGATGGCGGCCAAGATGGCGGCCAAGATGGCGGCCAAGATGGCGGCCAAGATGGCGAACCAATATGGCGGACAAGATGACAGACAAGATGGCGGCCAAGATGGCGGCAAAGATGGCGGACAAAATGGCGGACCAAGATGGCGGACAAGATGGCGGACAAAATGGCGGACAAGATGGCGGACAAGATGGTGGACAAGATGGCGGACAAGATGGCGTACCAAGATGGCGGACAAGAAGGCTGACAAGATGGCGGACAAGATGGCGTACCAAGATGGCGGACAAGATGGCGGCCAAGATGGCGGCCAAGATGGCGGACCAATATGGCGGACAAGATGGCGGACCAAAATGGCAGACCAAGATGGCGGACAAGATGGCGGACAAGAAGGCGGACAAGATGGCGGACAAGATGGCGGCCAAGATGGCGGCCAAGATGGCGGACAAGATGGCGGCCAAGATGGCGGCCAAGATGGCGGACAAGATGGCGGACAAAGATGGTGGACAAGATGGCGGACAAGATGGCGGACAAGATGGCGGACAAGATGGCGGCCAAGATGGCGGACAAGATGGCGGACAAGATGGCGGACAAGATGGCGGACAAGATGGCAGACACAAGATGGCGCACAAGATGGCGGACAAGATGGTGGACAAGATGGCGGACAAGATGGCGGACCAAGATGGCGGCCATGATGGCGGACCAAGTTGGCGGCCAAGATGGCGGACAAGATGGTGGACAAGATGGCGGACAAGATAGCGGACAAGATGGCGAACAAAGATGGTGGACAAGATGGCGGACAAGATGGCGGACAAGATGGCGGCCAAGATGGCGGACCAAGATGGAGGCCAAAATGGCGGCCAAAATGGCGGACAAGATGGCGGACAAGATGGCGGACCAAGATGGCGGACAAGATGGCGGCCAAGATGGCGGACAAGATGGCGGATAAGATTGCGGACAAGTTGGCGGACAAGATGGCGGACCAAGATGGCGGCCAAGATGGTGGACAAGATGGCGGACACAAGATGGCGGCCAAGATGGTGGACAAGATGGCGGACAAGATAGCGGACAAGATGGCGGACCAAGATGGCGGACAAGATGGTGGACAAGATGGCGGACAAGATAGCGGACAAGATGGCGGACAAAGATGGTGGACAAGATGGCAGACAAGATGGCGGACAAGATGGCGGACAAGATGGCGGCCAAGATGGCGGACCAAGATGGCGGCCAAAACGGCGGCCAAAATGGCGGACAAGATGGCGGACAAGATGGCGGACACAAGATGGCGGACAAGATGGCGGACCAAGATGGCGGCCAAGATGGCGGCCAAGATGGCGGCCAAGATGGCGGCCAAGATGGCGGACCAAGATGGCGGCCAAGACGGCGGCCAAGATGGCAGACAAGATGGCGGACCAAGATGGCGGCCAAGATGGCGGACAAGATGGCGGACCAAGATGGCGGACAAGATGGCGGACAAGATGGCGGCCAAGATGGCGGACAAGATGGCGGGCCAAGATGGCGGCCAAGATGGCGGACAAGATGGTGGACAAGATGGTGGACAAGATGGCGGACCAAGATGGCGGACAAGATGGCGGCCAAGATGGCGGCCAAGATGGCGGACCAAGATGGCGGCCAAGACGGCGGCCAAGATGGCAGACAAGATGGCGGACCAAGATGGCGGCCAAGATGGCGGACAAGATGGCGGACCAAGATGGCGGACAAGATGGCGGACAAGATGGCGGCCAAGATGGCGGCCAAGATGGCGGACCAAGATGGCGGACAAGATGGCGGCCAAGATGGTGGACAAGATGGCGGACAAGATGGCGGACAAGATGGCGGACAAGATGGCGGACCAAGATGGCGGCCAAGATGGCGAACAAAATTCGGAACAATATGGCGGACAAGATGGCGGACAAGATGGTGGACAAGATGGCGGACAAGATGGCGGACCAAGATGGCGGCCAAGATGGCGGCCAAGATGGCGGACCAAGATGGCGGACAAGATGGCGGCCAAGATGGCGGCCAAGATGGCGGACAAGATGGCGGACAAGATGGCGGACAAGATGGCGGACCAAGATGGCGGCCAAGATGGCGGCCAAGATGGCGGCCAAGATGGCGAACAAGATGGCGGAACAATATGGCGGACAAGAGGGCGGACCAAGATGGCGGACAAGATGGCGGACAAGATGGCGGCCAAGATGGCGGACAAGATGGCGGACAAGATGGCGGACAAGATGGCGGACAAGATGGCGGACCAAGATGGCGGACCAAGATGGCGGACAAGATGGCGGCCAAGATGGCGGCCAAGATGGCGGACAAGATGGCGAACCAAGATGGCGGACAAGATGGCGGACCAAAATGGCGGCCAAGATGGCGGACAAGATGGCGGACCAATATGGCGGACAAGATGGCGGACCAAAATTGCGGACCAAGATGGCGGCCAAGTTGGCGGACAAAATGGCGGACCAAGATGGCGGCCAAGATGGCGGACAAGATGGCGGACAAGATGGCGGACAAGATGGCGGACAAGATGGCGGACCAATATGGCGGACAAGATGGCGGACCAAAATGGCGGACCAAGATGGCGGCCAAGATGGCGGACAAAATGGCGGACCAAGATGGCGGCCAAGATGG
This sequence comes from Anopheles moucheti, assembly GCF_943734755.1. Classification (NCBI taxonomy): domain Eukaryota; kingdom Metazoa; phylum Arthropoda; class Insecta; order Diptera; family Culicidae; genus Anopheles; species Anopheles moucheti. The sequence continues at coordinate 6,369,469 of NC_069141.1, read as the reverse complement.
CGGCCAAGATGGCGGACCAATATGGCGGCCAAGATGGCGGACAAGATGGCGGACCAAGATGGCGGACAAGATGGCGGACAAGATGGCGGACCAAGATGGCGGCCAAGATGGCGAACAAGATGGCGGACCAATATGGCGGACAAGATGGCGGACCAAGATGGCGGACAAGATGGCGGACCAAGATGGCGGACAAGATGGCGGACAAGATGGCGGCCAAGATGGCGGACAAGATGGCGGACAAGATGGCGGACAAGATGGCGGACAAGATGGCGGACCAAGATGGCGGATCAAGATGGCGGACAAGATGGCGGCCAAGATGGCGGACAAGATGGCGAACCAAGATGGCGGCCAAGATGGCGGACAAGATGGCGGCCAAGATGGCGGACCAAGATGGCAGACAAGATGGCGGCCAAGATGGTGGCAAAGATGGCGGACAAAATGGCGGACCAAGATGGCGGCCAAGATGGCGGACAAGATGGCGGACCAAGATGGCGGCCAAGATGGCGGACAAGATGGCGGACCAAGATGGCGGCCAAGATGGCGGACAAGATGGCGGACCAAGATGGCGGACAAGATGGCGGACAAGATGGCGGACCAAGAAGGCGGACAAGATGGCGGACCAAGATGGCGCCCAAGATGGCGGACAAGATGGTGGACAAGATGGCGGACAAGATGGCGGACAAAGATGGCGGCCAAGATGGCGGCCAAGATGGCGGCCAAGATGGCGAACAAGATGGCGGACAAGATGGCGGCCAAGATGGCGGACAAGATGGCGGACAAGATGGCGGACAAGATGGCGGACCAAGATGGCGGACAAGATGGCGGACAAGATGGCGGACAAGATGGCGGCCAAGATGGCGGCCAAGATAGCGGACCAATATGGCGGACAAGATGGCGGACAAGATGGCGTACCAAGATGGCGGACAAGATGGCGGATCAAAATGGCGGCCAAGATGGCGGACAAGATGGCGGACAAGAAGGCGGACAAGATGGCGGACAAGATGGCGGACAAGATGGCGGACAAGATGGCGGACCAATATGGCGGCCAAGATGGCGGACAAGATGGCGGACACGATGGCGGCCAAGATGGCGGCCAAGATGGCGGCCAAGATGGCGGACAAGATGGTGGACAAGATGGCGGACAAGATGGCGGACCAAGATGGCGGCCAAGATGGCGGCCAAGATGGCGGACCAAGATGGCGGACCAAGATGGCGGCCAAGATGGCGGACAAGATGGCGGCCAAGATGTTGGATAAGATGGCGGACAAGATGGCGGACCAAGATGGCGATCAAGATGGTGGACAAAATGGCGGACAAGATGGCGGACAAGATGGCGGCCAAGATGGCGGAAAAGATGGCGGACAAGATGGCGGCCAAGATGGCGGCCAAGATGGCGGACAAGATGGCGGCCAAGATGGCGGACAAGATGGCGGCCAAGATGGCGGATAAGATGGCGGACAAGATGGCGGACAAGATGGCGGACAAGATGGCGGACAAGATGGTGGACAAGATGGCGGACAAGATGGCGGACCAAGATGGCGGCCAAGATGGCGGTCAAGATGGCGGACCAAGATGGCGGACAAGATGGCGGACAAGATGGCGGACAAGATGGCGGACAAGATGGCGGACAAGATGGCGGACCAAGATGGCGGCCAAGATGGCGGCCAAGATGGCGAACAAGATGGCGGACCAATATGGCGGACAAGATGGCGGACCAAGATGGCGGACAAGATGGCGGACCAAGATGGCGGACAAGATGGCGGCCAAGATGGCGGACCAAGATGGCGGACAAGATGGCGGACAAGATGGCGGCCAAGATGGCGGACAAGATGGCGGCCAAGATGGCGGACAAGATGGCGGCCAAGATGGCGGACAAGATGGCGAACCGAGATGGCGGCCAAGATGGCGGACCACGATGGCGTACAAGATGGCGGCCAAGATGGCAGACAAGATGGCGGCCAAGATGGCGGCAAAGATGGCGGACAAAATGGCGGACCAAGATGGCGGCCAAGATGGCGGACAAAATGGCGGACAAGATGGCGGACAAGATGGCGGACAAGATGGCGGACAAGATGGCGTACCAAGATGGCGGACAAGATGGCGGCCAAGATGGCGGCCAAGATGGCGGACCAATATGGCGGACAAGATGGCGGACCAAAATGGCGGACCAAGATGGCGGCCAAGATGGCGGCCAAGATGGCGGACAAGATGGCGGACCAAGATGGCGGCCAAGATGGCGGCCAAGATGGCGGCCAAGATGGCGGACCAAGATGGCGGACAAGATGGCGGACAAGATGGCGGCCAAGATGGCGGACAAGATGGCGGCCAAGATGGCGGACAAGATGGCGGACCAAGATGGTGGACAAGATGGCGGACAAGATGGCGGACAAGATGGCGAACCGAGATGGCGGCCAAGATGGCGGACAAGATGGCGTACAAGATGGCGGACCAAGATGGCAGACAAGATGGCGGCCAAGATGGCGGCAAAGATGGCGGACAAAATGGCGGACCAAGATGGCGGCCAAGATGGCGGACAAAATGGCGGACAAGATGGCGGCCAAGATGGCGGACAAGATGGCGGACAAGATGGCGTACCAAGATGGCGGACAAGATGGCGGCCCAGATGGCGGCCAAGATGGCGGACCAATATGGCGGCCAAGATGGCGGACAAGATGGCGGCCAAGATGGCGGCCAAGATGGCGGACAAGATGGCGGACAAAGATGGTGGACAAGATGGCGGACAAGATGGCGGATCAAGATGGCGGACAAGATGGCGGACAAGATGGCAGACACAAGATGGCGCACAAGATGGCGGACAAGATGGTGGACAAGATGGCGGACAAGATGGCGGGCCAAGATGGCGGCCATGATGGCGGACCAAGATGGCGGCCAAGACGGCGGACAAGATGGCGGACCAAGATGGCGGACAAGATGGCGGCCAAGATGGCGGACAAGATGGCGGACAAGATGGCGGACAAGATGGCGGACAAGATGGCGGACAAGATGGCGGCCAAGATGGCGGCCAAGATGGCGGACCAAGATGGCGGCCAAGATGGCGGACAAGATGGCGAACCAAGATGGCGGCCAAGATGGCGGACAAGATGGCGGACAAGATGGCGGACAAGAAGGCGGACAAGATGGCGGACAAGATGGCGGCCAAGATGGCGGACCAATATGGCGGCCAAGATGGCGGACAAGATGGCGGCCAAGATGGCGGCTAAGATGGCGGACAAGATGGCGGACAAAGATGGTGGACAAGATGGCGGACAAGATGGCGGACCAAGATGGCGGCCAAGATGGCGGACAAGATGGCGGACCAAGATGGCGGACAAGATGGCGGACAAGATGGCGGACCAAGAAGGCGGACAAGATGGCGGACCAAGATGGCGGCCAAGATGGCGGACAAGATGGCGGACCAAGATGGCGGACAAGATGGCGCACAAGATGGCGGACCAAGAAGGCGGACAAGATGGCGGACCAAGATGGCGGCCAAGATGGCGGACAAGATGGTGGACAAGATGGCGGACAAGATGGCGGACAAGATGGCGGACAAAGATGGCGGCCAAGATGGCGGCCAAGATGGCGGACAAGATGGCGGACAAGATGGCGGACAAGATGGCGGACCAAGATGGCGGACAAGATGGCGGACAAGATGGCGGACAAGATGGCGGCCAAGATGGCGGCCAAGATGGCGAACCAATATGGCGGACAAGATGGCGGACAAGATGGCGTACCAAGATGGCGGACAAGATGGCGGACCAAAATGGCGGACCAACATGGCGGACAAGATGGCGGACAAGAAGGCGGACAAGATGGCGGACAAGATGGCAGACACAAGATGGCGCACAAGATGGCGGACAAGATGGTGGACAAGATGGCGGACAAGATGGCGGGCCAAGATGGCGGCCATGATGGCGGACCAAGATGGCGGCCAAGACGGCGGACAAGATGGCGGACCAAGATGGCGGACAAGATGGCGGCCAAGATGGCGGACAAGATGGCGGACAAGATGGCGGACAAGAGGGCGGACAAGATGGCGGACAAGATGGCGGCCAAGATGGCGGACAAGATGGCGGACCAAGATGGCGGCCAAGATGGCGGACAAGATGGCGAACCAAGATGGCGGCCAAGATGGCGGACAAGATGGCGCCCAAGATGGCGGACCAAGATGGCAGACAAGATGGCGGCCAAGATGGCGGAAAAGATGGCGGACAAAATGGCGGACCAAGATGGCGGCCAAGATGGCGGACAAGATGGCGGACCAAGATGGCGGCCAAGATGGCGGCCAAGATGGCGGCCAAGTTGGCGGACAAGATGGCGGATCAAGATGGCGGCCAAGATGGCGGACAAGATGGCGGACCAAGATGGCGGACAAGATGGCGGACAAGATGGCGGACCAAGAAGGCGGACAAGATGGCGGACCAAGATGGCGGCCAAGATGGCGGACAAGATGGCGGACCAAGATGGCGGACAAGATGGCGGACAAGATGGCGGACAAGATGGCGGCCAAGATGGCGGACAAGATGGCGAACCGAGATGGCGGCCAAGATGGCGGACAAGATGGCGGCCAAGATGGCGGACCAAGATGGCAGACAAGATGGCGGCCAAGATGGCGGCAAAGATGGCGGCCAAGATGGCGGACCAAGATGGCGGACAAGATGGCGGACAAGATGGCGGCCAAGATGGCGGACAAGATGGCGGACAAGATGGCGGACAAGATGGCGGATAAGATGGCGGACAAGATGGCGGACCAAGATGGCGATCAAGATGGTGGACAAAATGGCGGACAAGATGGCGGCCAAGATGGCGGCCAAGATGGTGGACAAGATGGCGGACCAAGATGGCGGACCAAGATGGCGGCCAAGATGGCGGACAAGATGGCGGCCAAGATGTTGGATAAGATGGCGGACAAGATGGCGGACCAAGATGGCGATCAAGATGGTGGACAAAATGGCGGACAAGATGGCGGACAAGATGGCGGCCAAGATGGCGGACAAGATGGCGGACAAGATGGCGGCCAAGATGGCGGCCAAGATGGCGGACAAGATGGCGGCCAAGATGGCGGACAAGATGGCGGCCAAGATGGCGGATAAGATGGCGGACAAGATGGCGGACAAGATGGCGGACAAGATGGCGGACAAGATGGCGGACAAGATGGCGGACAAGATGGCGGACCAAGATGGCGGCCAAGATGGCGGCCAAGATGGCGAACAAGATGGCGGACCAATATGGCGGACAAGATGGCGGACCAAGATGGCGGACAAGATGGCGGACAAGATGGCGGACCAAGATGGCGGACCAAGATGGCGGACAAGATGGCGGCCAAGATGGCGGACAAGATGGCGGCCAAGATGGCGGACAAGATGGCGGCCAAGATGGCGGACAAGATGGCGAACCGAGATGGCGGCCAAGATGGCGGACAAGATGGCGTACAAGATGGCGGACCAAGATGGCAGACAAGATGGCGGCCAAGATGGCGGCAAAGATGGCGGACAAAATGGCGGACCAAGATGGCGGCCAAGATGGCGGACAAAATGGCGGACAAGATGGCGGCCAAGATGGCGGACAAGATGGCGGACAAGATGGCGTACCAAGATGGCGGACAAGATGGCGGCCCAGATGGCGGCCAAGATGGCGGACCAATATGGCGGACAAGATGGCGGACCAAAATGGCGGACCAAGATGGCGGACAAGATGGCGGACAAGAAGGCGGACAAGATGGCGGACAAGATGGCGTACCAAGATGGCGGACAAGATGGCGGCCAAGATGGCGGCAAAGATGGCGGACCAATATGGCGGACAAGATGGCGGACCAAAATGGCGGACCAAGATGGCGGACAAGATGGCGGACAAGAAGGCGGACAAGATGGCGGACAAGATGGCGGCCAAGATGGCGGACCAATATGGCGGCCAAGATGGCGGACAAGATGGCGGCCAAGATGGCGGCCAAGATGGCGGACAAGATGGCGGACAAAGATGGTGGACAAGATGGCGGACAAGATGGCGGACAAGATGGCGGCCAAGATGGCGGATCAAGATGGCGGACAAGATGGCGGACAAGATGGCGGACACAAGATGGCGCACAAGATGGCGGACAAGATGGTGGACAAGATGGCGGACAATATGGCGGACCAAGATGGCGGCCATGATGGCGGACCAAGTTGGCGGCCAAGATGGCGGACAAGATGGTGGACAAGATGGCGGACAAGATAGCGGACAAGATGGCGGACAAAGATGGTGGACAAGAATGCAGACAAGATGGCGGCCAAGATGGCGGACAAGATGGCGGCCAAGATGGCGGACCAAGATGGCGGCCAAAATGGCGGCCAAAATGGCGGACAAGATGGCGGACAAGATGGCGGACACAAGATGGCGGACAAGATGGCGGACCAAGATGGCGGCCAAGATGGCGGCCAAGATGGCGGACCAAGATGGCGGACAAGATGGCGGACAAGATGGCGGCCAAGATGGCGGACAAGATGGCGGACAAGATGGCGGACAAGATGGCGGACCAAGATGGCGGCCAAGATGGTGGACAAGATGGCGGACACAAGATGGCGGCCAAGATGGTGGACAAGATGGCGGACAAGATAGCGGACAAGATGGCGGCCAAGCTGGCGGACAAGATGGCGGACAAGATGGCGGCCAAAATGGCGGATAAAATGGCGGCCAAGATGGTGGCCAAGATGGTGGCCAAGATGGCGTACCAAGATGGCGGACACAAGATGGCGGCCAAGATGGCGGCCCAGATGGCGGCAAAGACGGAGGCCAAGATGGCGGACAAGGTGGTGGACAAGATGGTGGCAAAATGGCGTACTAAGATGGCGGCCAAGATGGCGGCCAAGATGGCAGACAAGATGGCAGACCAAGATGACGGCCAAGATGGCGGACCAGATGGCGGACAACATGGCGTACCAAGATGGCGGCCAAGATGGCGGCCAAGATGACGGATCAAGATGGCGGACAAGATGGCAGATCAAGATGGCGAACAAGATGGCGGCCAAAATGGCGGCCATGATAGCGGCCAAGATTTTGTCCGCCATCTTGTCCGCCTTCTTGTCCGCCATCTTGATCGCCACCTTGTCCGCCATCTTGGCCGCCATCTTGTCCGCCATCTTGTCCGCCATCTTGTCCGCCATCTTGTCCGCCATCTTGTCCGCCATCTTGGTCCGCCATCTTGTCTGCCATCTTGTCCGCCATCTTGTCCGCCATCTTGTCCGCCATATTGGTCCGCCATCTTGGCCGCCATCTTGGTCCGCCATCTTGGCCGCCATCTTGGTCCGCCATCTTGTCCGCCATCTTGGCCTCCGTCTTTGCCGCCATCTGGGCCGCCATCTTGGCCGCCATCTTGTGTCCGCCATCTTGGTACGCCATCTTGGCCACCATCTTGGCCACCATCTTGGCCGCCATTTTATCCGCCATTTTGGCCGCCATCTTGTCCGCCATCTTGTCCGCCAGCTTGGCCGCCATCTTGTCCGCTATCTTGTCCGCCATCTTGTCCACCATCTTGGCCGCCATCTTGTGTCCGCCATCTTGTCCACCATCTTGGCCGCCATCTTGGTCCGCCATCTTGTCCGCCATCTTGTCCGCCATCTTGTCCGCCATCTTGGCAGCCATCTTGTCCGCCATCTTGTCCGCCATCTTGGTCCGCCATCTTGGCCGCCATCTTGGCCGCCATCTTGGCCGCCATCTTGGCCGCCATCTTGGTCCGCCATCTTGTCCGCCATTTTGGCCGCCATTTTGGCCGCCATCTTGGTCCGCCATCTTGGCCGCCATCTTGTCCGCCATCTTGGCCGCCATCTTGTCTGCCATCTTGTCCACCATCTTTGTCCGCCATCTTGGCCGCCATCTTGGCCACCATCTTGTCCGCCATCTTGGCCGCCATCTTGTCCGCCATCTTGGTCCGCCATCTTGTCCACCATCTTGTCCGCCATCTTGGCCGCCATCTTGGCCGCTATCTTGGTCTTCCATCTTGTCCGCCATCTTGTCTGCCATCTTGTCCGCCATCTTGTCCGCCATCTTGTCCGCCATCTTGTCCGCCATTTTGTCCGCCATCGTGGTCCACCATCTTGTCCGCCATCTTGTCCGCCATCTTGTCCACCATCTTGGTCCGCCATCTTGTCCGCCATCTTGTCCGCCATCTTGGTACGCCATCTTGTCCGCCATCTTGTCCGCCATCTTGTCCGCCATCTTGTCCGCCATTTTGGCCGCCATCTTGTCCGCCATCTTGGCCGCCATCTTGGCCGCCATCTTGTCCGCCATCTTGTCCGCCATCTTGTCCGCCATCTTGGTCCGCCATCTTGTCCGCCATCTTGTCCGCCATCTTGGTCCACCATCTTGTCCGCCATCTTGGTCGCCATCTTGTCAGCCATCTTGTCCGCCATCTTGTCCGCCATATTGTCCGCCATCTTGTCCGCCATCTTGGCCGCCATCTTGGTCCGCCATCTTGGCCGCCATCTTGGTCCACCATCTTGTCCGCCATCTTGTCCGCCATCTTGTCCGCCATCTTGTCCGCCATTTTGTCCACCATCTTGTCCGCCATCTTGGTCCGCCATCTTGTCCGCCATCTTGTCCGCCATCTTGGCCGCCATCTTGTCCGCCATCTTGGTCCGCCATCTTGTCCGCCATCTTGTCCGCCATCTTGGCCGCCATCTTGTCCGCCATCTTGTCCACCATCTTGTCCGCCATCTTGGCCGCCATCTTGGTCCGCCATCTTGTCCGCCATCTTGTCCGCCATCTTGGTCCGCCATCTTGTCCGCCATCTTGTCCGCCATCTTGGTCCGCCATCTTGATCGCCATCTTGTCCGCCATCTTGGCCGCCATCTTGTCCGCCATCTTGTCCGCCATCTTGTCCGCCATCGTGGTCCGCCATCTTGTCAGCCATCTTGTCTGCCATCTTGTCCGCCATCTTGTCCGCCATCTTGTCCGCCATCTTGGTCCGCCATCTTGTCCACCATCTTGTCCGCCATCTTGGCCGCCATCTTGGTCCGCCATCTTGTCCGCCATCTTGTCCGCCATCTTGTCCGCCATCTTGTCCGCCATCTTGTCCACCATCTTCGCCGCCATCTTGGTCCGCCATCTTGTCCGCCATCTTGGTCCGCCATCTTGTCCGCCATCTTGTCCGCCATCTTGGTCCGCCATCTTGTCCGCCATCTTGGCCGCCATCTTGGCCGCCATCTTGTCCACCATCGTGGTCCGCCATCTTGTCCGCCATCTTGTCCGCCATCTTGTCCGCCATCTTGTCCGCCATCTTGTGTCCGCCATCTTGTCCGCCATCTTGTGTCCGCCATCTTGTCCGCCATCTTGTCCGCCATCTTGTCCGCCATCTTGTCCGCCATCTTGTCCGCCATCTTGGCCGCCATCTTGTCCGCCATCTTGGCCGCCATCTTGTCTGCCATCTTGTCCGCAATCTTGTCCGCCATCTTGTCCGCCATCTTGTCCGCCATCTTGTCCGCCATCTTGTCCGCCATCGTGGTCCGCCATCTTGTCCGCCATCTTGGTCCGCCATCTTGTCCGCCATCTTGTCCGCCATCTTGGCCGCCATCTTGTCCGCCATCTTGTCCGCCATCTTGTCCGCCATCTTGTCCGCCATCTTGTCCGCCATATTGGTCCGCCATCTTGTCCGCCATCTTGTCTGCCATCTTGTACGCCATCTTGGCCGCCATCTTGTCCGCCATCTTGTCCGCCATCTTGTCCGCCATCTTGGCCGCCATCTTGGTCCGCCATCTTGTCCGCCATCTTGTCCGCCATCTTGGCCGCCATCTTGTCCGCCATCTTGGTCCGCCATCTTGGCCGCCATCTTGGCCGCCATCTTGGTCCGCCATCTTGTCCGCCATCTTGTCCACCATCTTGTCCGCCATCTTGGCCCGCCATCTTGTCCGCCATCTTGGCCGCCATCTTGTCCGCCATCTTGTCCGCCATCTTGTCCGCCATCTTGGTCCGCCATCTTGTCCGCCATCTTGGCCGCCATCTTGGTCCGCCATCTTTTCTGCCATCTTGGCCGCCATCTTGTCCGCCATCTTGGCCGCCATCTTGGTCCGCCATCTTGTCTGCCATCTTGTTCGCCATCTTGGTCCGCCATCTTGATCGCCATCTTGTCCGCCATCTTGGCCGCCATCTTGTCCGCCATCTTGTCCGCCATCTTGTCCGCCATCTTGTCCGCCATCGTGGTCCGCCATCTTGTCAGCCATCTTGTCTGCCATCTTGTCCGCCATCTTGTCCGCCATTTTGTCCGCCATCTTGGTCCACCATCTTGTCCGCCATCTTGTCCGCCATCTTGGCCGCCATCTTGGTCCGCCATCTTGTCCGCCATCTTGTCCGCCATCTTGTCCGCCATTTTGTCCGCCATCTTGTCCACCATCTTGGCCGCCATCTTGGTCCGCCATCTTGTCCGCCATCTTGGTCCGCCATCTTGTCCGCCATCTTGTCCGCCATCATGGTCCGCCATCTTGTCCGCCATCTTGGCCGCCATCTTGTCCGCCATCTTGTCCACCATCGTGGTCCGCCATCTTGTCCGCCATCTTGTCCGCCATCTTGTCCGCCATATTGGTCCGCCATCTTGTCCGCCATCTTGTCTGCCATCTTGTACGCCTTCTTGTTCGCCATCTTGGTCCGCCATCTTGTCCGCCATTTTGTCCGCCATCTTGGCCGCCATCTTGGTCCGCCATCTTGTCCGCCATCTTGTCCGCCATCTTGTGTCCGCCATCTTGTCCGCCATCTTGGTACGCCATCTTGTCCGCCATCTTGTCCGCCATCTTGTCCGCCATCTTGGCCGCCATCTTGTCCGCCATCTTGGCCGCCATCTTGTCTGCCATCTTGTCCGCAATCTTGTCCGCCATCTTGTCCGCCATCTTGTCCGCCATCTTGTCCGCCATCTTGTCCGCCATCTTGTCCGCCAACTTGTCCGCCATCTTGTCCGCCATCTTGGCCGCCATCTTGGCCGCCATCTTGGCCGCCATCTTGTCCGCCATCGTGGTCCGCCATCTTGTCCGCCATCTTGTCCGCCATCTTGGTCCGCCATCTTGTCCGCCATCTTGTCCGCCATCTTGGCCGCCATCTTGGCCGCTATCTTGGTCTTCAATCTTGTCCGCCATCTTGTCTGCCATCTTGTCCGCCATCTTGTCCGCCATCTTGTCCGCCATCTTGTCCGTCATTTTGTCCGCCATCGTGGTCCACCATCTTGTCCGCCATCTTGTCCGCCATCTTGTCCGCCATCTTGTCCGCCATCTTGTCCGCCTTTTTGGCCGCCATCTTGTCCGCCATCTTGGCCGCCATCTTGTCCGCCATCTTGGTCCACCATCTTGTCCGCCATCTTGGCCGCCATCTTGTCAGCCATCTTGTCCGCCATCTTGTCCGCCATATTGTCCGCCATCTTGTCCGCCATCTTGGCCGCCATCTTGGTCCGCCATCTTGTCCGCCATCTTGGTCCACCATCTTGTCCGCCATCTTGTCCGCCATCTTGTCCGCCATCTTGTCCGCCATCTTGTCCGCCATTTTGTCCACCATCTTGATCGCCATCTTGGCCGCCATCTTGGTCCGCCATCTTGTCCGCCATCTCGGTCCGCCATCTTGTCCGCCATCTTGTCCGCCATCTTGGCCGCCATCTTATCCGCCATCTTGGTCCGCCATCTTGGCCGCCATCTTGGCCGCCATCTTGGTCCGCCATCTTGTCCGCCATCTTGTCCACCATCTTGTCCGCCATCTTGGCCGCCATCTTGGCCCGCCATCTTGTCCGCCATCTTGGCCGCCATCTTGTCCGCCATCTTGTCCGCCATCTTGGTCCGCCATCTTGGTCCGCCATCTTGTCCGCCATCTTGGCCGCCATCTTGGTCCGCCATCTTGTCTGCCATCTTGGCCGCCATCTTGTCCGCCATCTTGTCCGCCATCTTGGTCCGCCATCTTGTCCGCCATCTTGTCCGCCATCTTGGTCCGCCATCTTGTCCGCCATCTTGTCCGCCATCTTGGCCGCCATCTTGGCCGCCATCTTGTCCGCCATCTTGTCCGCCATCTTGTCCGCCATCTTGTCCGCCATTTTGTCCACCATCTTGATCGCCATCTTGGTCCGCCATCTTGTCCGCCATTTTATCCGCCATCTTGGCCGCCATCTTGGTCCGCCATCTTGTCCGCCATCTTGTGTCCGCCATCTTATCCGCCATCTTGACAGCCATCTTGTCCGCCATCTTGGCCGCCATCTTGGCCGCCATCTTGTCCGCCATCTTGTCCGCCATCTTGGTCCGCCATCTTGGTCCGCCATCTTGTCCGCCATCTTGGTCCGCCATCTTGTCCGCCATCTTGTCTGCCATCTTGGCCCGCCATCTTGTCCGCCATCTTGTCCGCCATCTTGGTCCGCCATCTTGTCCGCCATCTTGTCCGCCATCTTGGTCCGCCATCTTGTCCGCCATCTTGGCCGCCATCTTGGTCCGCCATCTTGTCTGCCATCTTGGCCGCCATCTTGTCCGCCATCTTGTCCGCCATCTTGGTCCGCCATCTTGTCCGCCATCTTGTACGCCATCTTGGTCCGCCATCTTGTCCGCCATCTTGTCCGCCATCTTGTCCGCCATCTTGGCCGCCATCTTGTCCGCCATCTTATCCGCCATCTTGACCGCCATCTTATCCGCCATCTTGACCGCCATCTTGTCCGCCATCTTGGCCGCCATCTTGGCCGCCATCTTTGCCGCCATCTTGTCCGCCATCTTGGTCCGCCATCTTGCCCGCCATCTTGGTCCGCCATCTTGGTCCGCCATCTTGTCCGCCATCTTGTCCGCCATCTTGGTCCGCCATCTTGTCCGCCATCTTGTCCGCCATCTTGTCCGCCATTTTGTCCACTATCTTGGTCCGCCATTTTGGTCCGCCATCTTGTCCGCCATCTTGGTACGCCAACTTTGCCGCCATCTTGTCCGCCATCTTGGTCCGCCATCTTGTCCGCCATCTTGTCCACCATCTTGTCCGCCATCTTGGCCGCCATATTGGTCCGCCATCTTGGTCCGCCATCTTGTCCGCCATCTTGGCCGCCATCTTGTCCGCCATCTTGGCCGCCATCTTGTCCGCCATCTTGTCCGCCATCTTGGCCGCCATCTTGTCCGCCAACCTGTCCGCCATCTTGTCCGCCATCTTGTCCACCATCTTGACCGCCATCTTGTCCGCCATGTTGTCCGCCATCTTGGCCGCCATCTTGTCCGCCATCTTGTCCGCCATCTTGTCCGCCATCTTGGTCTGCCATCTTGTCCACCATCTTGTCCGCCATCTTGGCCGCCATCTTGTCCGCCATCTTGGCCGCCATCTTGGCCGCCATCTTGTCCGCCATCTTGTCCGCCATCTTGTCCGCCATCTTGTCCGCCATCTTGGCCGCCATCTTGGTCCGCCATCTTGTCCGCCATCTTGTCCGCCATCTTGGTCCACCATCTTGTCCGCCATCTTGGCCGCCATCTTGTCCGCCATCTTGGCCGCCATCTTGTCCGCCATCTTGTGTCCGCCATCTTGTCCGCCATCTTGTCCTCCATCATGGCCGCCATCTTGGTCCGCCATCTTGTCCGTCATCTTGTCCGCCATCTTGGCCGCCATCTTGGCTGCCATCTTGGTCCGCCATCTTGTCCACCATCTTTTTCGCCATTTTGATCCGCCATATTGGCCGCCATCTTGTCCGCCATCTTGTCCGCCATCTTGGCCGCCATATTGGTCCGCCATCTTGTCCGCCATCTTGGTCCACCATCTTGTCCGCCATCTTGTCCGCCATCTTGGTCCGCCATCTTGTCCGCCATCTTGTCCGCCATCTTGGCCGCCATCTTGGTCCGCCATCTTGTCCGCCATCTTGTCCGCCATCTTGGTCCGCCATCTTGTCCGCCATCTTGGTCACCATCTTGTCCGCCATCTTGTCCGCCATCTTGTCCGCCATCTTGTCCGCCATCTTGGTCCGTCATCTTGGTCCGCCATCTTGTCCGCCATCTTGTCCGCCATCTTGGCCGCCATCTTGGTCCGCCATCTTGGCCGCCATCTTGGCCGCCATCTTGTCCGCCATCTTGGCCGCCATCTTGTCCGCCATCTTGGCCGCCATCTTGTCCGCCATCTTGTGCGCCATCTTGTGTCCGCCATCTTGTCCGCCATCTTGGCCGCCATCTTGGCCGCCATCTTGGCCGCCATCTTGTCCGCCATCTTTGCCGCCATCTTGTCCGGCATCTTGTCCGCCATCTTGTCCGCCATCTTGGCCGCCATCTTGTCCGCCATCTTGTGTCCGCCATCTTATCCGCCATCTTGACCGCCATCTTGTCCGCCATCTTGGCCGCCATCTTGGCCGCCATCTTGGCCGCCATCTTGTCCGCCATCTTGGCCGCCATCTTGCCCGCCATCTTGGCCGCCATCTTGGCTGCCATCTTGGCCGCCATCTTGGCCACCATCTTGTCCGCCATCTTGGCCGCCATCTTGCCCGCCATCTTGGCCGCCATCTTGGTCCGCCATCTTGGCCGCCATCTTGGTCCGCCATCTCGGTCCGCCATCTTGGCAGGGGAACGGGGGGAGGGGGATGGAAGATGTTACCTCTTGAACAACATGCTCTCCTGGTATCGGAAATCTCAAAACAGCTGGTTTGTATGAAAAGTTAGTGTATAAACATTGCATACCTTACGGCGGAAAATTGGTTGCAAAGCTAGTGTATAAACATTGCATACCTTACGGCGGAAAATTGGTTGCAAAGCTAGTGTATAAACATTGCATACCTTTCGGCGCAATACCAGGAGCTACCTCTTCCGTGGATGCTCTCCTGGTACTATACATTCAAAATTTGGTAGTTTTCTAAGAAATTTTTCACGACCAACGGGAAAGTTAGTGTTTAACCATTGCATAACTTTCGGCGGTTTTTGAGCAAATTTGCTGCAAAATTTTACTCGACCAACGGGAAAGTTAGTGTTTAAATATTGCATACCTTTCGGCGCTTTTCGACCAATATTGCTGTACTAGGTGCTACCTCTTCCGTGGATGCTCTCCTGATACTATTCATACGGAAATCCTGGTGCAATTTCGTTTATTCTTGCACTCTTGTGTTCTTGCGTTCTTTCGTATCGCAGAGTCAATATGTTTCTCCGCATTTAATTTATCTATCCGTGCAAATAGACATACAGCAATTTTTCTTAGAGTGAAATTTCGCAAAGTAGCTCAATTTTGCAAAAAAAAAAACACAATGTCGAAACAATTTATCGCCTACTGTGGCGGTCAAATCATTACATTGTTTTACAAGCCGAGTTTTGGCTCGTTATCCAGCTCCTCATGCCAAATTGAACGCATCAGTCGGCTTAGTCTTTCCCAAATGCGTGTCCTCATCCTTCTTATTGTTGAATAATTTATTTCCGATTTTAAATTTGTGTTTGTAATCAATGACAGCCAAAATTGAGTTATTTCACACACGCTCAATGACCCCCAGTCCCTCGTTCATCGCTTTTAAAATAAGAAACCCTAACTTTAATTCCGTCCTGGGCCTTCGAGGGGATTGATTCTCCACTGAGACAGCGACATAAAATATATTATTAATCCAGCTCTTATCAGCTGCGACTATCAAAATCCATAAGAAACGGCTCAATCTCACGGTTACAATAGACGTATTAAAACATGTTGCCCTTGACATTCACATACCCGGCCTGCTGTTGTGTGTGTGGCATAGCTGTTTCCGCCAGTTCCTGTACATGTGGCAGCTGGAAGCAACTTACAAATAGCAAGTTACTAGTTAAGCAACCAGGCCAACTCCCCCACCACAAACAGCTTTTCGGTAATGATTTATTTTTGGTTCACCTGTTTCCGTGGCCAATAAGCCGCTAACTTCTCTTTGAACAGCTCCCACCCAGTGCCGTAAGAAAACGACTCCACAACCCCTCTCAATCGATCCCTCCCCCTCCTTCATTCCTTATCAGGGTGGGTGGGTAAAGTGAAAACTTCCCTCACAGGAAATGGTTCATTTTGACCTGCCCGATTCCGCCAGCGTTTCCGGACGGAATCCAACACACACACACACACACGCCCGTTGATGGCTTTTGGTTGAGATTTATTACGGGCGTCCCCGTCGACGTAAGATTTATTGGGACAGGTCCTGTTGGTGCATGGTGGCGACCAATCCAATATTGCGCCCAAACAACAACAGCCAGAAAAAAGCGTCTTGTTGACACACCCGGGGGACACACACGGTTACAATGTATACATACATCGCATGCCACCTGGTGTCGCGCGGTGTCCCGGATGTTGGTAATATTTCCGGGTTGGTGGTGACTGCTTAAAAAAGGTTCCCCAGTCTGAATTGTCCTGATTTACTCTCTTATCCGAGTCGAAAATACAAAAAATAAATCGTTCCTTAGTGCGGTGGAACAAAAGGGCATGGTAAAATGATAAGGGAAATGATTGGAAAATGAGCGAAGGAGTGGAAAACAGCAAAAAAGAACAAGCAAATAAACGACCGAACGTGCAACAATTTTGCTTTCAAACTCCTTCCGACAGGTCCTTCGGGGTGGAAAATGTATGGCAATTTGTATTTCCACGGTTCAATTTTTTCCCTCGCGGCTGCCATTTTTTTGGAGCTTGCGGAAAGTTTCACAATCTTAATATTTTCCATTTTTGTTGGAACGGGAGAAGGAACGGTTGTTTTTAATAAAATAAAATATATGATAATGGGAGGGACAAAAGGTACCAAAAGTGCGATGGCCGTTACGCACCATTTACATTCCGATACGTGGTGTACGTGTCAAATTTATTTTCACGCCTGCCTGTTTCAATCAATTTGATTTTAGTTGTGGCGTAAACATTATTTTGTTTGCTCGGATCAGGTTTTATTACCGCATTATGAGCGAGCATTGTTTAGTTGAGTCAGTTGAGTGTTTTTTTTATGGTAAATTTTTAAGGCAAAATAAACCGGATCCAAGGAAATGCGATGACCCGACTCAAACGCCTCCGGAGGACTTTTAATTTAAATTAAACGAAAC
The DNA here is from genome assembly GCF_943734755.1 of Anopheles moucheti. Classification (NCBI taxonomy): domain Eukaryota; kingdom Metazoa; phylum Arthropoda; class Insecta; order Diptera; family Culicidae; genus Anopheles; species Anopheles moucheti. The sequence continues at coordinate 6,352,517 of NC_069141.1, read as the reverse complement.
GAATCGTCATCGGTTAGTTTCTAGGGACATTCCCCTAATGGGAGTGGTTTCCCCCTTCCTGGCTCCTCCATTGCTTCCCTTCCCCGTCACCGGTTGGCCCATCTTTGCGCTTCCATCTTTCCCTTCGTTTCTTTTGCACTAAGCAAATTACAGCACAGACGCGATGGAACATTAGATATTAATTCGCACCAGTTCCATGTGTCCTCCAGGGAGGGTTTCCCGGAAAAGTCGGGAATGGCAAAAGTGAAACAACCGAAAATGTGACCCAAAAGCATGGTCAAGGAAATGGTCCGTTTATTGACCTTGGGCATGAGCGGGCGAGATAATGCGCTGCTCCATGTGAGTAAGTGCGTGTGTGTGTGTGTGCGTGCGAGCATTTTAGTATGTGTGATTGGAAAGGCAAACAGTAGTGGCCAAAAGAAAAGTCCCGGCTCACTTTCGATGAATAATTGATTCCCTCCTGGTACAGTTTGCCGGCTCATGGCGATGCTATTTTATGCTTTTATGTATTGATGTACCCTGTGTCTGTGTGTGTGTGTGTTGATACCGAACCACGGCCAGACCGCTCGTCAAGGTTCCTTCGGGTTCGCTTTCTTTCCGAAAAAAGGGAAAAGTTTCACTTTAACATAGCTCCAAGCGACGAAAACGGGGGCGTTTTGCGTTTCCGGACACTCCGAACACAACCCGGCGTTGGACAATTCCATGGGAATGCAGGGAATGCCAGCTAAAGCTGCTCGGAAATTGTTTCTTTCCTTTCTGGTAGGGCCAGCGGAACAACGATTCCAGGAGACTTTTAAAATTTGGAGAATTTAGGCAAATAATACGCGTGTTTGTGCTGCATCACTGTATTAACTCGATTGGGTGCTGCGGGTTGAATAGTTTTACATTCATTGTTTAACTTAGCAATAATTCAGTTTTTGGGAAGGTTAAGGCGTTCAATATTTAAATTTATTTGCCACAGTTCGCTGCTTTTTATTATGTGTTCCCATCGTTACTTGGTTTCTACGCATTCTTCTCTTGCTTTAATTTTTTCAATCAAGTTGAGATATTTGTTGGGCCTTTGTCGGCATAAAGTGCGAGTCAATGAGGTTTCAGCATAAAAATCTATATCCGAGTGACGCGAGCCGCCCTAGAAACATTTCACCCATATTTTGGAGCTATCTTATAAAAACTATCTTGTAAAAAATAAATTAAAGTTACTAAAAAAAAACAAAATTGGCACCTTGGGCCGTTTAACTTTCTTAAATTTCCCTAGAGATTCCGTACCTAATCGTGAAGGTTTTGTAAAAAAACGGAATTTCCTTAAAACACCTTTCGGTACAAAGGATTTTAACCCGTTTTCCTGTACGAGCAGTATGTAAATTTCGGAGACAGACAGGTTCGCTTTCAATCCGAGACAGCTTACAAGGCATCCGGTCTTGTCTCACCAGAAACAAAGAGGAACTATCTGCAGCGAGACATCTTCCTAAATAAAAACGCTTTATCGTTCCCCAGACAGATGTAAAACTTTCCAAACTACGCCATCAACCATTAGCCCGTTCCGGTGAGCTGTGGCTGCCCTTACGCTTTGTTGTCTCTGGCACTGGGAAACGAAATTGATTCACATACGGTTGAGGGGGCCTTCGAGCCGCTTAAGCGGTACCGTGATTTTTTCCAATCATCGTCCAAGCCACCGAACCGAACTACATCGTCACCTAGTGTTATTATTTGCCGGTGCTTCACACGCGCCCCTTTGTAACATTAAGATAAATGAAAGGAAGCATCGAAACAACGCCAGCTGGAAAGTGAATCGAATCATGCGATTTACCAAATGATTTCGTTCCCATTGAACCACCCGCTCGGGCAGGGGAGCTTGTTCAGCCGTGCCGTACCTCTCCCCAAAAGCCCAAAGCTTGTATGCGGGAACATTTTCGTTCGTCGGCGGCATCTCTTCGAGCGCATTGTTTGTAAGCTTCTGTTCCGAAATCAATATTATTCAATTTTGAACGGATTAGGAAACGGGGTTTTGTGGCAGGGCGAATTTTTTCGTCCACCGTGTGCGCTGGCCCAGTTACATGTTGCTGGGTAGATGTAACCTTTTCTTTCTCGGTTCGCCTGACTCATGACAGATTTAGCGCGTTGCGAGCAGAGTAAAAAGAACTTTTCGCCTAAATCTAATGCGGGTGCGTTTTCGTTCGCAGGCAAGCTAGCAGTTTCCTTCAGCATCCTTTCATTCTGCCACCCCCCAAACGAGTGCCTACATAATTGTGTCCGTGACAGGGTGAAGCCTAACCCCCAACAAAAGGGGTAAAAAAACAAGTTTCATCTTCTCGCAACTTTTCCGGAGATGGGTGTAGAAGCCAGGCGAGATTTCGCAAGCAAAAGGATAAAAAGGAAGGCATAAATTTCGGCCTGATATTTTAGATATTTTACATGCCTCACGGGGTTCCGCTACGACGTGTTTTCGCTCGTTCGTGTTTTGCGCGAGCAAATCGAAGCCAGTGCCTTCAAGGTGACGAGCAAGATAGCTTGTCGATGGAAACAGGGAGCGATAGCAATCTACGCCAAGACTTAATTTGATCCTGAAAGCTCCGGCATACGGGCGAAGTGATGGGGATCGAGATGCGGTCCTCACCTTAGCCCTCGCAATGAAACGTAGACACATTTGTTGAGCCAGCCACTCGATAATGCTGGAAGCGCTTGGAAAACGATACACCGCACCTCTGTACTCGGCCTTCCATCCTTGTCGCATCGCTCCCGGTAACAAAGTGTTAAGCTTTATGCAGCGTGTCGCAAACATTGACAAACGCACAGAGCCCACCGGGGAAGTGACGCGTCTTCTGCAAATTACACCCGTAAGATCGATGAAGCGGAAAAGTGCGTACGGTTTTGCGGGCAAATTGCTTCAAGGAAAGCTGGCACAATGGCAGCGTGACGGATGTGTTGGCTGCAGGTCAACGGCAAGTTGGACCGAACGGTTCGGTTCACTAACATCAAACAATTATTCTTGTAATGAACATTCACCCGGAAGAGCACTTTCAATAGGATGCACGATTGGATGCATCAGGGGTTGGACAGTGTCGGTCTAATCGTCCATTGGGTTACGAAGGTGATGTTCCGATGTCAATAAGGTATGATACTGAAGGTTAATAATGGCTGAGGAACTCCGCTACACGGACTGGACACTTGATGGTTTATTGAAGATTGTTTGACAATATCGATTCTCGATAGACATGTTAGTTTGTTGGACAACTGTCTTTACTACCGTGAATTACTAATTACCAGTGAAATTGACTCTGTCAAACAGCTCTAAAGCCCTATTGATTAAACTAATTTAAATTCTTACACGGGACGAAAAACCAGTTGAATGCGCATTCCTCTCGAACGAATACTAGCAGCATTTTACATCCCTTTTGAACTGTTCCTCGTTTTTTCATTTCCGCACCAGCTTTAGTGGGGCACCGAACTGAACTGGGTTATGCAAATAAGCGAACCGACGTTCCACTGCTTCTGTTTAAGCAGTCAAGTGCAGAAGTTCGAGCAAGTACGAGAGTGAAATAAAACGTTCCACAAGTTCATCAAAAGGCAGGCCCGCTTACCCGCTTCTGATGCGTTGCTGGTTCTGGCTCTTAATTTCGATGGGCATGCGATTCGATCTCATTCTCATGCTAATTCGATCGCTTGCTGATTATGCGGAAATATGAACTTAATTTGGAACGCAAATGATGAGAGTATCGCAGGGTGGGTTCTTCCTGTGGTTCCTGTTTTGGGCGCGTAACTGGGATAAGTAGTGACCATTTTACCGGCTGGCAGGCAAATAGTTCTCGAATGTGGACTATTTGTATCCTGTTCCCGTGGTGTTTGATAAGACCGAGATTTATCCGGATTTACTCTTCTTGCTAATCTGATCTTGGATGTATGTGTGTACAGATTGTATTGACATGTAATGGCTAAACAAATTATAACACTCTGAGATTAGAGTTTATGGTCTTACAAATCACCAACCCGGCGAGTGAGTAGGTCACCACCGGTTTAGCTGGTGCTACACACCACCAGCCCCGAACAGCTACAAATGGATCGATTTTTCTCCCATCGGACACTCATTTGTGGTCGATGGCGTGGTGTGCTTTATGGCCTTCATTATCGAGTCTCATAAACATCGCGCACGCACACGTACTACGTTCCTGCTACTGGTCGCCCTTCGTCCAGCGAGTACTTTTCTCCAGTGCCGTCGTCTTGCACATATGTGTGTAGCGTACAATGTTGAGACGAAGAAAGTAGCTGAAGTGCGTCGTACAGAAGACCGTTGCCCACATATTTTCTCAACCACTGTTTGGCCATCGTCGAACGCGCATCGATCACATGTGCAACAATCGTGCGATACCGGCATCGAATGCCAACAAAAAACACCCCAAACCCAACTCGCTTACTCGTAACAAGTTCGATTAACAAAACTCCCATGCCCTATCGATCGACGATTTATGGTTTGTCGCGCTTTTTCTACACATACACAAGTAGCTCACCGCAGCAAAACATGCTCGCTCGGAACAGCATCTTCAAGAGCTGGTGGATCGTAGTTTTTCTGCTTTTATGTTCGCGTTCCGTTACGGTTTGTTTCGTTTGGCGCGCTTTATCCTTCCTTGTCGATTAATTTGCCATCAGTGCCATAAAAGATTCATTACCACCTTCACACACCACCACCGTGTAGCTTGCGTTCGTGCTTTACCGAGGTTCTTGTTTTTACTGAAGCAAGAGAGATTGTTTTTCTCTTTGTGGTCTTTTTCATGACCTAGGCTGTCCGTTGTTGGCTTGTCGCAATGCGAATTCTTTTGTCACTTGTCATGGAATGTGGAATGCATGGTGGTAAAGGGAGTAAAGGGAAGGATGGTTGGATTAATGCAAAGCTGAAATTGTAATGATTTTAACAATGAAAACCAGGAATAATATCGGTTGAAGAGCTTACTAGAGGCTTCGTGGGTGCGATGGAGACGCCTGGTTGATTATAATTTTGTACCTATTTCCTATTTAGAAAAAAAGCCTTCATTTTATGTTGGAAAAAGGAACAAAGATCAAAACTCAATTTAATGATCGGAAAGCATACGCCAAAGATTATTTGTTAACATGTAATCAATAGATATTAAAAAAATGTAAACATTTAAAACTCGATGGAGACGCCTGATCTTTATTGCTGTTTTTTTTATTACCATTTGAACTTTACGATTTTTTTATATTTTCAATAGAACGGCCAGGCCGTTAATCTAACTGTAAAATTTGATTAAATAAAAAATATTTGAGTTTGAAAAATTAAATTATCTGCAATGTTTTACTTTGAACCAAAAATTAAATCATACCATAAAATAAAATCCTTCATCGTCCGTGGAGACGCCTGATGTTTGATGAAAAATTAATTTGAAATCCGTTTTACAGTTGCAATTTTTATAGCTTGCTGTCGTATGTCTGATCTATCATTCTTTGTTACCTACCAGACACATAATCACTCTCAGTCGCTTGATTTGTTTTCCCACAACATAATCAATACACCCAGCTGTATCATCGACAGCCAGTTCTGAGCAGAAAACCAGAAGACAAAAATCGTGCTGTTCAATCATTGATGAAAAAAAAACATACAAAGAAGGACAATCTTTCGCCATCCAGAAACGAACACAGACGACAAAGCATCATTTTCGGTGAAGGTGAAGGTTCTCATCAACACGGAAGGCACGTTTTTGGGAAGAGTTTTCCTTAATGTTTCTTCCCACCACCAATGGCTTCCATTGCTGTTGCCATACCGTTTGAAAACTGCAATGATTGTTTACGGCCATGGTTTGCACGGACGTTGTTTCGGTGCTGTTCCGCTGGTTTCTTTGTTCGGCGAGGAGTTTGGCTTGCTGTTGGCTTTCCGTCCACCGTAACGAACCATTTTCCTGACCATTTACGTCCAACAAATGACTGTTTCAAGCTTTCTCCAGGGTGTGTTTCTCATTGCTTGGTTGTAATTTGTCCATGGATGATTGTGTGTGGTTGTACAGCCATAAACATAAATTGGACGGCTCATCAAAGCTTATCACATATATAAAATGTAAGATTTTAAAATATGAAACAATATAATTTAAACCTGGAGAGTTGATTCTTGGGAAAATATTCTTATAAAAGATATTAATATTAAACAATTACAATTCCCCTGCATATTGTGCTTGCTTCACTTAAACCGTAATTTGGTTTAAGTTCCCCAAAGAACAATTTAAATCCATTCCTTATATCCTGCTAGTCTTGAGTTGTTCTGGAGAAACCAGAACAGAACACGGTCCTTCAGGTAAGTAAACGTTGGCTTAATTTGGTACAAAGCAAAACAATAAACGCTCACCAAACATAGACAGACGTAGATTAAAACGGGGCAAAGAAAAACAACACGGAAACCTCCAAACAACATAAGCACCGACTTCAGCTGTGTCAGCACAGAACGTGGCAAGAAACAGGAATCATCTTGCTGCCGGTTTCATCGTCTGCGATTTGGTTTGTGGTTTCTCTCAAAAATTAAAACGACTGGAAATGGAAAAGTGCTATCAAAGCGAACGATACGAACGGGCAGGAAATGAAACATATTCAAGTTTCCACCGAGCAGAGTGCTCCATTTCGGTGTGTTTTGCTGGCGAATCTAAGACGGTAAAGAGAGTTGATTTCGTGCTTGAAAGTCTTTTGAACAGTAGAAGGTGCGGGATGTAGAACACACAAAAAAAAACATCTTCTTGAGAGACTTTGCGAAGGCTTCCGCATTCGGGCATTTGCAATGCATTATGACCTTCATTATGCTTCGAAAGGAAAACTTCTGTGCACAAGATGAACAGTTTAATTGATTTCGGAGTAAGGTAAGGAAAGAATTGTGTCCCTTTTATAAAGCGGAAACCCAAAACCCCTGTCCAACAGCAGGCACACAGTTACACGTGACTACACGTCTCACAAGTGCGGCCGATGCAAAACGGGTGGGGGACGCCATAAATTTGCCGTCCGCCAATAAGCAAGAAATGTTAGACGGGTAGAAACGCAACACGTTTTTGCGTTAATGAAGGCGTACGGTTTTGATGAACAGCTTACCGCCCTTGCCCTAATTTAATGATTTTTTCGGGATATAATTCTCAACAGCCCACCAGCCAATAAGCACCGGTTTCCTGCTGGCCGTCTCGGCCACAAGTAGCAATCACTCCACAAAAGAGGATCGCTGTTTTTCTCTTATGTTTCTCGTTTTTTCGTAATTTCATTGCTATCAAGTAAGTAACGCGGTATGTCTTGAGTTCCTCCGATTGCCTTTTCGGTTGTCGCCGGCCACCACCGAGAAGTGGACCGACACCGACAGAACGCACCGTCATTTACTTTGTTTAACCGTCAGAAGCACTAAACAGCCGTCATTAATTTCCTCCGGTTCGGGATAGCGTGTGCATGGTTGCTTATTTGCAAAATTTACGAGCAGCAGTAAAAATTGTCCACGATCTGTCGTCCATGGTCCAGGGCAGAGCACTGTCCCACCAGGGTAAAAAAAATCTCAAAACGTAGTACATCTTCTTTATGCTATTTTCAAACACTCGAATGGGTCTTTTCTTGTCCTTCCGGAGAGCTGCACGGTCAGTGGTGGTGTGTTGGTGAGCAATGCTTTAATGGTGTTTGTTTTGGTTTTCGTTTTGAGTGTTAGGAGACAAAGTTGATTTTGATTTCATTTAAATAAATTATTCCAGAAGTCAGGGATTTGCATTCTGCATTTACGTAATATGATACAACAACAAAATTTATCAGAAGTCTATTTCTTTGTCCGTGAATAAAATCCACCCAATTGCATTGATTTGTTTAAAATCGCACAAATATATTTCTGGTCTCATTTTCACTAAACATAACAGCTTAATTGTCTTGACACATATAGTTTACTGTATCCGCATTCTTGCTGACACCGCATTACAAGTCCGCTAAACTTAGACACTAAACTGAAAGCCATTGAAATGAACCAAAACTTATTGAAGCTTTCACAACGATGTTTGATCCTTTCCTTACATTCTCTCGACGATTTGAAACCTATCAGTCAATTGATTAAACTGTTCCTCAATTGTGGCATTGACCGGTTTGGTGTGGTTCAGAAGACTATCCAGAAATTTGAATAATGAATTTTCGTTCAACTTTTACCTTCTTGACTAAACTTTTAGAGTAGATGGTTGCAGATTGATTCCACTGCATCGCTCAACCTTACTCACCTTCTAAAAACCTCATTTCACCACCGTTGTTTTGTTTCCTTAAAGCTTGTTTCAATGGTTGTCATCCCACGTCCAATTTACTTAACACTCCATTTTATTACCTTCGAGCATGTGGTTGTTTGTATAACTTTCCTTGGTTGGACATCGATAATGGTGGACATTTTGACACAGACGATAAATGGGGGTTTTCAGTTTCGGTTGTGTTTAATTAGTTTGCTGCGAAACCAACCAGTACACACATACATGGTGGTAACATTCATACATACATTATGGATTCCGCTAACACTTCCCACCCGAGTAAGAGAGAGGGAGGGAGAGAGAGAGACAGACACAGAGAGAGATAAAGATACAGCTTCACTTTCGCTTTATCACGCTGCTTTTTCACCACGGTTTGAAATCTGTTTCCAGTTTTGATTCTAATCATCTGTCCGTCCCCGTCCTCCCGCTCGACGCACGATCGTATAAAAGTTGAGCACAAACAACACGGTTATCCAATTAAACAACTATTTTCTAGCTAATTTACTTATGATGCGCTTGGCACAAGCTTAATGTCCTTAACGACTCGTCCACAATGCAACCACACGCACGCACGTCTTTGTATGACAAAAACGATTTGCTTCTGTTAAATTCTACTCGTTTTTGCAATAGTTTTTTTTTATTCTCTTAACGCAAAACTCTTTCTACCAGGAAACACAATTCCCGCTCGAAATGCAAACTTTCTTGTCTGCGCTCGTGATGTGAAGTGGTGGTTTGTTTTTTTGCATCTCTTACCACCTTTCGAACCCGAGTCTATTTTAGTTTATTTTCAATGAAAGTATTTTACTTTTCTTACATGCTTTAAGTTTCTGTTCGCGTTAGTTTTGCTTTTATTTCGTATCCCTGCGTAGTTCCTTTATTTTGGGTAATAAATACATTGTTTTTCTTCCCTGCTTTATTCTACTTTCTCAAAGTTTTCCTTGACCGTTCGCTTACAACTTTTACAAATCTAATCAAAATCCTTTCGATTCTCAATGTTGGACCATTCGATGCCGCCCGCTCCACGGTGTATGTGTGCGTGCGCTTCGAAAAGAACAACCCCCCAAGGTCCGTTTTCAACCCCAAAAGCGCTCGGTTCAAGATTCATCTCCCGGCGTATTGTTGCCGGACAAACCGTTCGGGTCGCTTTGCAGGGTGACTTTCGGTTCCAGCGGGATCATTTCTTCCGGTTTGGATTCTCGGCGCTCTACTGCTGCGTTCCCGTGATTGTGGAGATTGCGTCGCCGGCAGTCGCAAGCCGACAGCCCGTCAATGGGAAGACAGGAAAAAAGGGGAAAAAATCGAGTTGAATTAATGGCAAACAAACGCGGTTCGATGTGAAATCTTCCGTAAGCATCTCTTACCCAGCGGAACGAGCAATTTTGGCTGTAATGGTAGCAATAAATCCACATTTCCGGTCGTCGGCTGACGGGGCTGTAAGGAACTCAGCTGTGGCACGTTGATGAAATCACCTACCGGCAAGAAGTGGGCGAATGTGGAGGAAAATAATAAAAAAGCGCAAGCAGACAGAAGAGAATTGAGCAAATTTGTCGTTGAGCCGTAGATGAATGGATTATTATCGGCAATATTAGCATGAAATTTGTTTGCAAATGAAGCGTTTTCCCGGATGGATTGATTTTGCGTTGCAAATTACCTTGCTGTAGTGCGGCGGGTGGCTTTAGAACCGCCAGCCCCGGTACGGAAGGTCCTTGGAGGGTGAGTCCTATCACATTGACGCCATTCACGTGACCTGACGATGGAGAGGTAATTTTCCCATATACATTACAAGAATCTTTTCTGTTGGCATTCTGTTTGAATTCTCTAATTCCAGGACATTAAAGCTCGAAAGCTCCCAAAGGCAATGAAAGCTCTAAGCTTTCCATTCGCCGTTTCGGAGAAAGAGATCCAAAAGCTTAATCAAACGGGCGAAAGCTTACCGATTTTCGCCCCACCGAAAGCATCCTTAAAGATGGCGGGATGTGTCGGTTGGGTGTGTTGGTGTTTTAGCGCGTTTACCCGCCGGTTAGCCGCACCCATGTCACGCTTCCTTCGCGGTTGTTCCACCGGCAGCACACGGCGACGCTTTTTCGGCAGTTTTGAGCGAGCCTGTGGAGAAAATGAAAGCGAAAAGAAACAACAAATGATCATCAGTTTCTCGCGCAGACAAACAGTGTGACTTCGCACTGGGAACGATGACCGGAAGGGAAACAAAGTGTGTCCCTTTTTTCCTATAGCTAGAGTAAGAAGTAATGTAAAAAGTTGTGCCTGCATGCCGAAGCGCGGGCAGAAATAATCACCAGATAACAACGTCTTTGTTTACACTGTGTTTGTTTTTGGGTTTGTGTTTTGCCCAACCCTTACACTGCGCAAGGGAAACGGTTTTGTTTTTTCATGCTAAAGAAAATGCTTCCCCGCTGACAGAGTAGGTGAATATTGTTGAACAGAATGTTGTTGTTTTTTTGGCTTTAAGTTGGAAGTGTGGTACGGTGGTACGATGTGTAAATTTGTGCCTCTTTCGTGAAGGGTAAATTATCTGATCAGCAGCAAAACACCTTTCTAGCCCAGAGGAGTCGGATGCTCCAGTGATTTTGGAGCAACCGTAGAGATGGAGGGTTTGTTTCAATTGTCTGAAACTGAGGGGTAAATTTTCATCGTACCTTATGTTTGTTAATTGTTTGATAAAAATGAGGTAAAGGTAAGGTGAAACTTGTGCTTGTTTTGAGAATCTCATGAACGAGAGTTTCTGTGTTTTGCTAGTTGGAGTTGATTCCATTATAATTGAATTTGTAACGCTTGCGTTAATTTGAAAACTATATGTTTTAATTGCTCAATAACACGGAAGTCACAAAGTCAATGATAATATCGCTTCTAGACAGAGTCATCAGTTGAAAGATTTCACCAGTATGTCTATCAATTAACAAAATATTTAAAATGCACCAAAACTCAATAATTATGGTACCTCATGAGTCCCACCGGAATGGTTTCACTCTTTTGGAATGTTGAATATTTATCAACTGTTGTTTGTCTTCCAAAAGGATGAAATTTCTTTCAAGCTAAGTTTAAAAAAAAGAAATCCTTTTCCCCACCAAACAAATTTGATCGTACATTACTACCATTGGATTTCAAATCGCTTTCTGTGTTATTACACTAAATTTATTTGCAGAAAATAATAAACTACCACCATTTTTGCATATTAAACGTTTGCCGCATTTAAGTTATTTAACCTTTTCGCTCTATGTGGTGCTTTGCTTTTGTCAGTTTTGTCTGTCATGACCCAGCCAACGAACTGATTTTTGTGGTTAAACGTGTAGCCTTAACCTCATAGAGTAAAGCAAAAAAAAACCACTCAAGACGTTTTCGGTCACCTACCCAATGTCCAATCAGCGAGATTGTTTGTTCAGGTCCGCCCGTGAAGTGGAGCAAATTGCTTTGCATATAAATGACGGCCGTACACCTTCACACACACACACACACACCCAAACACCGAACCGGAAAAAGGGGGAGAGATCAGTTACACATTTATGGTCCGTTTTGCCACGAGCCCGAGTTAATCGGTGAAAGTAATCAACAGCGTATTATGCAAAATTAACAATAAATATTTTATCTCGTACACGTGTGAAAATAAAAGTTATGTCAGCACGGGGGCTCCTTGCCATTCTCGCTTCAAACAAAAAAAAACGCCGGTCTACGTGTATGGTGATCAGGTGAGCGGAGAAGGCAAAACAACCAAAGCGTCAAGAACCTTGTTACGCAATGAGGCAATAAATCGCTTTTACACGAGTGCCCGCTAAGCGCAACAAACTAATGCGATGGAATGTTTATCGAAATCACCAACAAGAACAGGGTAACGAACACGATGAAAAACATTGATAAATTTCCCCCACTAAGCCACCGCTAGACGCCGCGTTGCGCAATGTTTATCTTTTTTGCACAACCATCACAGCGGACACATAATGTGCGCGGCGAATCCTTTGCCCCGCACCAGTGCAGTGCAGAAATGGAGGCAATTTGAGATACTGCCAGAGTCGATAAAAATTTAAATGAGAAAATTATGTAAATCGAACAACACCGCCTCGGTCGCGAGCCCTGTATTTTTACAAGCATGGAGGCGGCACCTGTGACCGTGGCACGGGAAACATGGCACACGAGAGACGGCCGTTTGGTTGCAGTTTAGTAATCTTTTTCCTTTTAAAACGAAACTCATCCGCCCGCGCTGGCACTGACTTTTTCTCCGTTTGTGCCGTAAACCAACCTCGCAACGAAAGGATACTTTATTTGTCGTTACATCAGGAGTCAAGTGGCGCGGAACGTACAGCGCGAGGATTGCTCGTATCCTTTTAGGAACAAAAATAGATCTCGCCTTTGTATGTCTAGGATGCGCCGGTTTGGGCCAAACACATCGCTACCGTCCGCTGTGAACACATGTGCTCAACCAATCCTGTCTCACTTGTTGAAACGCAGCATCACTTGCCGGGGACTAATGACGTAAAATGTGTTTTTCATTCTACCTGCCAACCCGGCACGAAGCGTGGATTTCAAAACACCACGCTTTACATCATGAATAACCTCGACAGCAGGTAAATGAGCGCACATTAGCCGGCGGTGTGGCCTGATGAAGCGAGCAAATGAAGCGAAACAAATGCCCGAGGACGGCATTAGCAGTCAATAGTTGAGTCGAGCTGGGCTGCCATGGTACGGCCGTTGTCTCGACGAAGCAAGGAATTCTTCCTTCTCGTCATGTGGATCCTCCCAATCTGTGTGCCCTACAGTCAAAGCGTAGTTTGAGACTTTGCACCGTGACCCTTTTAGTGCGGATGATTTTATGCTAATGACCTTGGTTGTGCGGGTTGCGCCGGTGGAGGTTGCAGCTTGAAGTCATTGAATACTGCCGCCTTGCACAAGCGTGCAACTGTCAGCCGGGCGTTTTGTTTGATCAACTTTTCCCTTTACGAATGGGCCAATGGAACACTTCCCAACTCATTTTCGTTCGGTGTGTCCTTTTTTCGAGTTTGTCTGTGTGTGTGTGATTCTTTTTGCATGAAAACCATTTGAAAACCTTATCGAGTGGCTGCAAATGGGAACAATCTGGTGGGTAAAACGAGCTGTCAAGTGCAGTTAATTAGAACGGAAGAGTCTCTGCTCGGGCAACTCCAACAAGACCTATTTATTGAAAGTTGGAAGTTATATGCGGGTTTCATTGTTATACAGCTTAACGATACGAGTCCTTGGGTAAACTTTAAAAAGTCTCAAATAAGATCAATAGTCCGAAAAACTTATGCTGCAAACATTGCGCTTGTATACAAGTTTCGACAAATATGTTTTGAAAATACTTTACAGTAGTTTCAATATGATTTAACTGAGAGTATTAATTAACTTCTGTTGCTTCCAAATACTTTTCCAAAATTTATCATCATTCTTTCCAGGAAAAATTCTTTGAGAAATGAAGTAGCTAGGTATAACCTCTGTAGGTCATGAATTGACCGTAGAAAAAAGGCGCTAGGTACATGATTGATTACTAAAAATGCTTTTTGTTGTTGTGATTGCATACTTTCAGGGGCTACAGAGTGTTAAATAAAACACCACAATCGACCATTGTCAAAATTGTTTGCTCTCCTTGCCTTTGATTCGACGAGTTACACTCAAGACAACAATTATCTTCAAATATCCTTTCGTTTGCACGCCTTTGTCTGCTCGCTGGCAAACACGATCATTTATCAAAAAAGCCGAACGGAACTGGACATTACTCTCATCTTAAGGCTAGACAGGCTTTCTATCTTACCCAAGTCCTAACGGGACACGGATTCCTGCGGAGCTACTTCGTCAACAAAGGTATCCTGGAGGGCTCGCCTAACTGCCCGGTGTGTGAGCATGACGTGGAAGACGTCGACCACGTGATGTTCCATTGTCCACGGTTCGCCCGAGCACAACACGAGATGCAGCAACAGAGCCACACCCGCTTGACGATGGACAACCTTGCCACGGAAATGTGTGCCAGCCGCAGTACATGGGAAGCAGTCCGAACGGCCGCACGGACAATCTTCAAAAGCCTCCAAGTGAGGTGGAATGAGGAGAGTCCGCCGACGGCCAGAAGACGACGGCAGCAGCGACGAAGGAACGCGGATCAACGGAGGCAGCAATAGCGGCCCCCCGCCACCAACAACACCAGGACAACGGAAAACAGAAGCAGCAGCGGTAGCGACGAGTAACCAGAGCAGCAGCAGGAGCTAGGACCCACCCGAGAGTGGCGGCCACGGACGGGTGGATTCTGAACAACAGCAGCAGCAGCAGACGGAAGACACGAAGCGGCAGCAGCAGCGAGGACAACCAGGAAGGACGACGCAGTAGTGCGCAACAGCAAGGGTGCTACGCACACACGACCCCGCATGGAGTACTACGCACATCAGCGCATCGGCAGGGTTCGGATCAGGTCGAGGAGTGGTTTAGTGCGGTCGCATCGGTCGCTTGACTCGCTTCACGGGTCAAGCTTCATGATGAATCCCACATAACCCATCTCGAGGGGCGGTGTCTAGCCGCGATATGCCCCTCTAGGCGGGTACCTTTTGAAGGTTCCCTCCCCGTTAACAAAAAAAAAAAAAAAAAAAAAAAGGCTAGACAGGCTTCGGTTTGTGATAGAAAATTTAGAACCACCATACTTTGCCGAGCGACAGGTACATAAATCATAGCTGACGCGTCGAAATGGAACATAAATCTACAAATTAAGGTCAAGATTAAGACAATATAGACCACCGCCGCACAACGAGAAACCTTGCAATGGTGTGCTTTATTATCCGCACCCGATACCGAAGCTCCCCATTCCGAGCATGATGAATTGATGACCATTACAGAAGCAGGACGAGATTTCGGGGCCAAAAGGTTATTGAAAGAACATAATTTTGATGTATCTTCTGAGATGATTTGGTCTTATAGTTTCCTGGCCACAAAAACGAGCCGTAAGGCACAACAGGAAACCGTTTCCGAGTATCAACCCATTCGTCTGCTAATGAAAGGCGATCCAGCAGTGTAAACCCCATCGCACAGGAATGAAAACTGTAAGCAATTTTTCACCCGACAGCATCTGGCACGGGGGATAGTGAAGATTTAAGTTTTGCTGTGAAAGAAGTTCACTATTTCCTGCCCGTTTCCACCCAGATAGTATTTCCGACTGTGTGAAAGTTCCGTTCGAACGCCTTTTTCACTATCTCCCCGGTGGGCCATAGCGCGATGGTTGTTCCGGTGAAGTCTGCCGGAACTTGGCAACAAGAATCAAAGTCTGCGAAACCCGCTCACGTCCGCCCGTGCTGCAAACTCACTTCGGCACATCTCACTGCGCTGGGGGGAAAGTTATCACTATGCAGAATTCTTTCGCACTACTTTGGGAAAAACTTTCCCATTTCCCGAGGCCATTTACTTACAGTTTGGTCGGTTCGTGCCGGATCTCCGGTTGGACGATATACGGAGACAGCGAAGCGGTCGGATAGTTTGACAAATTTGCCTGCTCTTGCATACGATCGACGGGAACGGAGGCACAGATTAAAACCGTTAATCATCGCATCAGCCGGTCAGCACGCGTGTGAACATTGAACAGAGTGTCAACGTTATCGGAACATCGGCACTGAGCGGCTCATCGTCACTTCACTCCTGGCTAGTGCTCCGCCGGATTGGAATGTCTTTATTGCCTTTTTTTTCGTTTCCGAAGGGAGTAGCAGCAAGCAACAGGGAACTTTTGCTCGTAAGCTCTTTCTAAAGTGTCGGCAGCGAACCGCAACAAGCACGGGCGCATCGTACGCGGTGCTCAAACAGTTTTTTCGGGTTAGGGAAACCCATTTTTTGTTCGTGGGTACAAAGTTCAGCAAAGCCGTGCACGGTCATAAATCGTACGTAACAAGGCATTGGCGGGCTGTCATGCCACAGCACTCGCTTCCGCAACGGGCAGATTACCTTCATGTTTTGATGAGTTTTGTTCGAGAACTACCTGCGGTAGGGAGCTTTTTCCCCGCGATGACGGGAAGCAACCAACAACATGCTAAAGAGCAATGAAGTACAAAAAACAACCACACATAAAAGGAGAGACACGATTCACTTGTTCTGCTCTGCACCAGTCACAAGATGTTCGTTATGGGTGATTGATGAACGAACATGTTTAGATTTGCTTACGGTGATAAGGAACACCTAAACGAGTGGGTTTCCTTTTTTTGGGAAATAAGGATGTGATGAGTTCATCCAACCTACGACCGCTACAAAAGCAAAATGCAGTTGTGTAGGATGTTGTGTCTTGCTTTGTAGGTTGAATCACCGTCACAAAGACACGCACATCATTTCTTGGTTATGAGCAATGGTGGTGATGTTAAGGTGAATTTTCCAAGGAAAAATATGCTTCCTCACTCTTGGAAGATTTTTCTATCGAGTTATGAAATTTTATTACACCGTTTTTTTTTGTTTATTTTTTTGTATCCACTTTAATCTGTGGTCCACGACATAAAGTTTATGGAACAAGCTATATAAATTATTAGCTCAACCTTTTAAGCGGCTTTAATCCGTATTAAAAATTAAAAATCTCATTTCGTTAATAAGATCATAAAGCTTTAATCCCTCCCATTATTGTACCATATAATTATGAACCTGTTTTGTAAGGGCTTCCCAAGCGTTAATACTCATTTTCCCGACTCATGGTTCCGACCAATCTCACTTACCTGCGTATGCGAGTAGAACATGGAGAAATTACTGACAATCACCGGTACCGGTAGGGCGATCGTCAACACACCGGCCAGGGCACAGAGTGCACCGACAAACATCCCGACATAGGTTTTTGGCGCCATATCACCGTAGCCGACGGTGGTCATCGTAACGATCGCCCACCACAATCCCAGCGGAATGCTTTTGAACTGGTTGTCTGGGTTGTCCTGAAAAGGAATGGAAAGCAAAATGTTCGTAATTTTTTTTTAAAAAGCATGGGTTGCGAAATAAAAGTGAGAAATAAAGTTCAAGTCAACACGTAATAATTAGAGAACTAAAACATAAGCTACGAAGTGTTATGTGACATAAATGTGATCCTTTACATCAGTGCCGAAAGATTACCGGTAATGTATGCACCCCACTAAACTGTAAACCGTGTTGTTAAATCCTGCAAAGACAATAATGACCCGTGCAGCAAAAGGGTCCTCTTTGTTCCGGGTCAGAGGGTGTGTAAAAATACAATCCCCCGTACACATAATCCCCTTTTGAGCGTGTTTTATTTGTCATGCACAAAGCTTCACCGAGGACAAAAAACAACAAATCACTCACACATCGGGGTGGACCGTTTTGCTTTATTTATTTGGTTGTGGAAGCAAATTGTACCGTACGCAGCACCGGTCCAATGGACGTAAATGATTTTTATCCATCCGTATCATTAGCCGGCTTTACGATTTAATCTTTAATTATGCTTCCTGCGGGACGCGAAGGCTCAAACATTGAACATCGTTTCAGTGGTTGGTGCTTTCACTCAACGAAGGCCGGAAAACCTCCGGGGGTTACCCAACAAAAAAAACCAGCAAAACAAAATGGTGTCAGCTGCTAAGTTTCAAACTGCGAGATTAACGAGGTTTGAAAAGGTCAGCAGGAAAAAATGAGTTCGGTGAACGGGAAAGAGAGTTAAACACTTGCCTGCTCCCGGCGTAACGCACGGATCGGCTCGCTTAATCGGCTAACACAAAATTCAAATTAATTTACCCTAATCAACGTAATCTCAAACCGAGCGCACAAATCTTTCGTTCCCGTACCAACCGTGCTCAACCCCAAAACCGATTGGACAGATCATTATTTTTAAGGAACTCCGCCGTGCGCCGTATCTCATTTGCACCCGGCGTTTTCCCGCTTGCCCGCAGCAGCATCACAGCAGCCGGGGCAAGCGTGTCGCCGCTCATTAGCGACATCTAGTGAGCAGCACGAAAATCTACTAACGATTGTTATTTCTTACCCAACACTCACACAATTCCACCCACACACACAAACAACCATAGCAACCGGTTGCCTACTACTCGGGCGAAAGAATGGTTGCGCGTTGGTGGATAGTTTTTCGCCTACATACCACATCAGTTGCCAGCGTTACACGTGCCACGGCGTCACAACCCTAACGCCATTAAAAGAATGAACCGGGGGGGTGGAATACCATAAAACAAAAACTTTATCTCATATCGGCATATACGATTGCCCGCGGCAGAAACGACGGCTGTTTTGTGCAACGCGGGGTCGTTAACGGGGCGTTGATGTAGTGTAGGTTCTCGGTTCACTGTGTACTCACCACAGAAAGCACCATCAAGATGAACGAAACACTAAAACTACTTCTCCGGCCAGCAAGAGCGCGAAGCTGTGTAGTGGGTTTTCACCGCCAAAGATAAATGTGATATGTGCGCTCATATTTTCTAGCATGGAAAATTACATTTCTGCTGCATTATGATGTTGATGATGATGGAAAACGATAATGCCGGAGAGCAGGGGGCATTATGTGGAAATGGTCAGACCGCATTGAAGTCTAAATGTTGGGGGAATTGCAATGGGTTAATGGTGTTTAGGGTTTATTGTAATTACTAAATGCCACTCGACATTGAGAAATCTTGTTAATGGAATTGAGCTAAAATTTAATAAGCACAAAAAAATCAGTTCGTTTTAAGATTGCGTAAGAACCTTAAGAAATCGCCTAAATGTATGCAATGTGCATTACTGCTAATCCATAAAATCCACAAAACGAAACAAAAAAGAATGAAAAACAAAACGAAAAGAGCTCAAAATGCGGATTGAAATTATTTTGAAACTTAAATCCTTGTGTACTTTTAAATGCATATCTGTTAAGAGCCGTAAAAATATACACTTTCAATCGAATTAAAAATTTCATGATAATAAAACGCTCCACAGCATCTCGTTCTTTGTAACTCAATATCGAATAATTAGTAAAAGCCATTCACGTTATTAATAGTATCATCACAACCTCAATTTAAACCTGATATCACCAAACAAAAGGTGTAACACTTTGTAGTAATTGGGAAGGGAACTCTTCCCTCTTACAGTCTCGCTCCCGGAAGTTATTGAGCATTAATTTAATCTATTACAGCTAACAACAGCAAGCACCTATTAATTTGAACTTTTCATCACCTTCAGCTCCCCCAACAGCTTCCCCTACCACCCGGCGTGATTCCAGGAAATTGTGAACGACAATGTTGCCATTTACGGCTATTCACCTTCCCGTTGAGTCCAGGAGCGCAATGGAGATTACTTAAGAAAACTGTCGAACATCATTGTTTGTCCCGTCGTTTAACGCTATTGAACCGTTCGGCCATCGATTCGCTGAATAGCTTGATAGATGAAGCGGCACTTCATTAAATATTCTTTCATCAGCCCTCGGTGGGCGCTAACGAAACCAAGTAAGCAGAAAGCAAAGCGGAACATTTTTCCTATCGTTTTGTGCTATCATTTCCCTTCAGCTCCAGCTCAAAGCGCAATATGGCAAGGCTTAGCCACGGCCCGATGCGTGCAGAATGGATCCACACAGTTTATTGCCACAATCATAACGTGCGCCGTTGCTGATGCTGTCTCCATGGAGCGAAAGAGTTTGTCTGCCACTCGAATCAATGTGGTGGCACTGGGGATAAAACCATCGAGTGGTTATGAAACCGGATGCTATAATGCAGAAAGAAGAAGGTAATTTTTATATTTCTTCTCCGAACCATTCGAGACACTCGAGCCGGCAGCGGTGATTGGGGCTTGCACAAATACTCGCTCCGTCTGGTTTACCATAACAACAGGTCATAATCACAAAAAACACACACCGCAGCTTGTATTAGGTTCGTACACAAGAGACCAAACATCATCCGCAGTCATCCTTCGGTGATGCTGGCAAAGGGGCTTTCAAGGTAACAGCTTGACGCAAACAAGACGATTCCGAAGCAACCCGTGCTTCGTCTGCCCGCACATTCACTAGCAGCCGTATTGTTTTACTAACCCACAAGACATGCCCCGCCCGCCACTTACCTGCAGCTTTTCCGCGTAGTACACCAAGCTGGCAAACACAACGATGCCGAGCACCAGGAAGAACACGAGCAACGTCAGCTCCCGGGCGGACGCCTTGAACGTGTGGATCAGGATGCGCAGACCGGGCGAGTGGCGCGTCAGCTTGAACAGCCGCAGGATACGCACGATCGAGAACGCCTCCAGCAGCCCCGTCTGTTCGCCCATCCGCTGGCAGACGTCGGTGTAGAAGCTAAGGGTTGCCGCCAGGTCGATGATGTTGACGGGCGATTTGATAAACTCGAAAATGTTCGGAGTCACCTGAGATGCGGAGATAAGGTGAGAGAGAGAGAGAGAAGCAAGTAAATTCAATGGTTGCAATAAGGGTAAAGAGGGCAAGTGTCAAGCACAATTATGTACGCTCAAGTGGGCTCTCGGGACGAAAATAACTGCCGCTTTGAATGGCGACGAAGAAAAACACTCGAAAGTGACATCGATTGAAGGGAAAAACAAGCCCAACATGTGGTGCTAACGTTCCTTTTGTTACCTTTTGAAAATCGGTAGGATTTGCGTCAAGGATGAATGATCATAAATCTGCATTTGATAGTTGAATGAATATCTGATTGCTTTTCATGGAAAAAAGGAATTTCTCAGTTTGTGAGTCGAATTTGATACATTGAGTAGTTTGAGATACTAAATAAAAACTATAGAAATACTTGCAATTCTTTTAAACAGGTTAAGTTTAAGGTCGATGATTTTAAATTAGCAATCATAGATTATATTGAGATAAGCGAACTGAAGAGTTAAAATTGTATAATGTTAGGCGTTATGGTGGTTTATGTTAAGTATAATGTGTGCTTTATTTGAATTGAACAGTGCTTGTACTGTTTTGAACGAAAGCAAGTTACACTATTGATTTAGGATTTATTATGTTTGGTAAATAATACTACAAAAAATCCAGCTCGGCTTGATTTCTGGTGACTATATTGATTGTGGTTTGAAAATGTCCTGTTGTGTAAAACCTTTCGACATACAATTTCGAAATTTACGATAATGATTAAACACGCATTAAAACTCTATTTGATAAAATTGGAATTGGATGAAATGAGATGAGCGAAATGAACATTGGCAAAAAATGTTGCATTAAAATAAATCCAGACTTGAAATAGATATCATGCACCAGCCTCATATTTCATTAGACCGCACATGAATGCAATTGATTTTCCCCGTGCCTTTCGCCTTTGTTGCCCTCTCCATACCATCGACTTTTCCGAAAATGGCTATGGGAAATTAAATTTGCATCAGCTGCATTACACCAACCCAACACGAAAGGTTAACACCGTCCTGGGTTGCCCATAATTGCTCCTCCCCACCACCGGAACCGGCTAAATTTATTCGATTTTAATTAGCATCATTTCGAATTCAAACACCAAACGTGCGAAGCAGCCGGGAAACTGGGTTGTCCTTGACTGGCCGTTTCACACTTGCGGGTTGCTTACGGGGTTGAAGTTTTCAAGCCCCATGAATCTTTGATTTATTAAACAGCTTTAAACTGCCTCTATGGGAGCCATCAATCTTCGGTCCTGTACGGTCGAACGCTTCCCCAAAACTGGTTGATTGAATTAGGAACAAAAGCATCGCTGAGTGTGAAACTTTATCTCTTTCAGCAAAATAAAATCAACAACAAAATGTGCTTACTCTTGCACGATTTTACTACATCACCAGATAACGCTTACGAGTTCGTTCGAAATGAAGAAAAATATGACACGCTTAACTTATTAGTTCTTCGTTAGCCCGCACCACCGTACATTTATCCATATTTGTTGTTTTGCTCGAGCAACCAAGATCGATGGCGTGGCCACAACATAGCCTGGGCCCCCCGAAAAAAAAACCCTATGCAAACCAAATAAACCCATAACACAACTGTGTGAGCATACGTTACACATTCCCTCTGGTTGTGTGGGGCTTTTGTAAGGGCGACATTCCACAGGAAACGGCTGTCCAGCCCACCGTGCACAGTTCGGTGGGCCGTTCGCAACGCAAAGTCGATATTTCATAAGCTGACATAAATACCACCAACACACTACTTCACACAACCATCCAGACGCATTCACTCGTACTCCTTCATGTTCCGGCATTCCAAATGCCAAAACATGGGCACCACCGTATCTGGGCCCCAAAAGCGTCCTTCAGCGTCACACCAAAACCGGATGGCTTTAACCTGAAGGCAAACGCGCAAATGATATTTATTTAAATTTATAGCATTTTCTGTTTGTTGCTTCTCCTTATACGCTCCCGCCACTAGTCCGGACGGTGTGGCATCGTAAAATTAATGTGCACTAAGAGACCCTGTGGTGGTGGCGAGTTCCAGGGATAGATATGCATACGGTGAAAGCAAGACAAGGTAGAGTCGAAAACTTCTTTAGTAAGAATGGAAATGAATGACCAAAAGAGCACTTGGTGGAGTCTAAGAGATGTAAATCGAATGGACTTGCTCAAGAATTTTCACTATGGCACAATTGAGGACGAATAATAGCTAACCTTTCGTAGGTTAATCCATTCGGGTTTTATAATGATAGCCAGTGGTCGGAAACCACACCTCTCTTAACGTAAGTTGCGTCCTAAATAGTTCCTGACTAAAAGATACAACATGTCCACACATTGCATACTTTCAGGCGTAAATGTCTAAAAGTTAGAGATGAAATAATTCAAAATCATCTTTAGGACAAAAGCATCTGCCTACCAGTGACACTCAATGCAATCAATGGCGTACTCCATACGCTCTCATCTTAACCAATCCGTTTGTCGACCACTGTCGCTCAAGTAACACCGTACAACGAAGGATAAAAGTACAACTTTAACGTAAAGCTACACGACCAGCTTACCAGCACGACCGGATACGGTGAACATCCGTAAGCAGATGTTAATGTCAGTCCGATCCATCGTCACGATTACGAGGGGATACGACGATTACGTGTATTTAATTCTCATCCTTCCTGCGATTTGCCATACTCACACACACACATACATGCACACCCTCCCTGCTTGCGCACTCGGAAAAGGTACGGTACGTACTACGAAACCGGGAAAGCTCAAATGACGGTTCTCGACTCCCATTGCCTCGACCTAGTTGACTTGCTTGACACCAGTGCCGGAACCCAAGGCTAACCGTAACCGTATCGTCACGATAGTTAGGTGTCATTTGGTGTCATTCGGTGTCGTTTTAACCCACACAACCTCACGGCACATAAAATAAGGGCCGCAAGTGTTGCTTACGTGCCGCTGCTAAGGGTTAGCCAT
Organism: Anopheles moucheti; assembly: GCF_943734755.1. Lineage (NCBI taxonomy): Eukaryota > Metazoa > Arthropoda > Insecta > Diptera > Culicidae > Anopheles > Anopheles moucheti. Next base: position 6,329,010 of record NC_069141.1, on the reverse strand, counting down.
ATGCTAATAGTGGACGGTGATGGGGCATGTGTGTGACTATTGCAAAGGCTTAGCATTCGAGACTTCTCGGTGAACTTTAATCCCTTATCACGGGATTCATTTCGCTAGCCGGCTAGCTCCGCATCTGGTTCGGGGGTTTTTAATGATACTTTTAAGTGTGTCTTTGTGGTGGCTCAAAATCGACAACCGTTCATTAATCAAACCCCTTTTCGAGTGGTTCGTTTGTGCTGACTCAGACTACATCGTTTTGTGGTTTTGTTGAGATATTTTTGGGCAGACGCTGTAGCGCTTGTAGGGAGCATTCGAGTTGATTGATGATTTTCCGGCCGGCAATGATTGTCCTATCGATGATTGAACGAGCCCGGTTTCGAGCGGTTTTGGTAGTTTGCTGCCTCATTAGAACTTAACAATAATTTTTTGTGTGTGGCTCAAAACCATGAACTTTTCATTTTTACACGAACCATCTGTCATGAAATGAAACAAGCATTCATTTTCCTGTAACGATGGTTAAGGTTGTATGCAAGATGAACGTCAGGTTTAAAAAATAAATAAACAAATCCTAATGAAAAGTGAACTCATCTCAATCTGGGGCTAAGCCCGGCTGTCCTCATTTGAATATGCCAACCGAACGCATTTCTCGCTACAAGCACTAGTTTCATCATCAACCCGGTATCTTCGGGTATCTAAGCAAAATATAGTAATGAAAGGAAAACATGTCTGCCAACACAAATCTCTACAACTTCTGCTCCTTGTGCCACATTCCGAGCTCAATCTTAGATGTGATGGATCCACCACCACAGCTACTGATCCCATGTGGGGGGGAGCGACAGTACCATGATGAATGTCAATGTTTATCCTATCAAAAGAAGCCCCACATTTGCGCCCAGCAAACGACGAAGACATTCACCGTCAGCCGTGAAACACATCAGCTGCCAATGCTGAAGTTGATGGTTTCAGGCTAAAGAACGGCAAAAGGCCGAAGCCTATCATTAATCTCGTGCAGCATCTCCACGCGACAAAACCCCGTCAGTTGACAAGGGCTTCGATACGATTGGGATCATTTGTGGTGCTGCCGTGGGATGGATGGCGCAGGCAAAAACGCAACCGACTAACTCAATTCAATCTGCATGTGAATGTCCCATGTGTGAAGGACGATGATGAAAGTGAAGAACTTTCCACCAAATTGGGGAAGTTTGTGCGTGAAAAAAGCGATTACACAATCGATTGGATCATAAAGACCAGACGCACCAGATGGTACCAGACGCTAACGATCTGGAAAATGGAATTGTTTCCCGGAACCGTTGTTCCACCTCCCAGTTTCAGCCACTCGAACATTTGTGAAAGAAATTCGAAAATCACGCTACCCATCTGGGCACAATGTCTCAGGTATTATTTCTCGCATCGCAACGGCACTACTCACCACCAATCGAACGGTCAGCTCGATGATGAACCACACGTTGCAGACGAGCTCGACGTAGAAGAATGCTTCGTGTGGCTGACCGTATGTTTCCTGCCAGTTTTCCACGATGCTGGCACCCTTGCCCGAGTTCATCCGGTAGGCGCTCGAGACGATGCGTCCGGTTCGCTGGGTGGTCGTTTCCGGCCGTGTCGGTGATGCGGGTTGGCTTTCGGTGGTGGCACTGGTGGTAGTGGTGGTGATGGTGGGTGAACCGTAGTCCAGCAGCAGCTCGTCCAACCGTCCGTGGTCTAGGAGATCGTCCAGCGTGGATGGTGCGTCCGGCAGGGCGCCCAGGCTGCCGTTGTTCGTGATGTTAAGGATGGCCGGAATTTCCACCCGTAGACCCGGGTGCGTCTTGAGGCAGAAGGATATCACAGAGATGCAGATGAAGAACACCGATATTCCAGCAACAATCTAAAAGACATGATGCAGAGTGAAGAATGTAATTCAACATAAATGGAGTATTAATCTTTTTTGCTATGAGATATTTTCTAACCGAAATTAAGATCTAACCTTAGGGGATCGTTATACGCCTTAACCGAAGGCACTCTCTTGAATGGTCAGAATTAATCCGAATATCAAACGAGCCCTAGCTTTTTTTAATCACAGTTGTATATTAATAGTAAGGCTTTTCGTACCGAACAGCACAAAGTCTCTCAGTGGTCATCAAATGACATGCTAAAGCACTGATAATTGAGTAACAGCAAACACTTACGATATAATTGGCAAAAGTATTTAATTCGTCAAACAAATGACCTAGTGCATCTATTCTGATATCAAAAGACATCCGTCAATTATCTTTTCACGATAGAACTTCATCTCGAGTTCATCGCAACCTTTTGATCGTTTGACTCTAGGAACGCATCTTGCTGTGATGCAAATGGACGTAGAATGAATGGGAAAAGCAGACTGTCCATTTCATTTGCTATTATTTCCCCACCATCCATCGTCGCTCCCTTAAAAAGTGTCTTTCTTCTTAGCTTTGGTTTGTTCAGACATTCTTAGATGCAGTGCATGCGGATCTACGAATGCTTTTCATCGACTTTTTTTGCATTCAGCACTTCCAACGGACGATGCCGTGTTAAATCAGTACCAGTCGATCAATTATGTAGTCCTGTCACTATTGCTTCCACCTACTCAACTGTCGTTCGGGCGTAAGATGTCTTATGACTTCATCATTTCGTGAAACATTTGCAAATTTGCTGCTGGTTTGCTGCGAGCAAAGAAGCCTTTTCTCTCTTCCAGCTTCGCTCTGCCAGCGAATGGATCCAATCACGTGGCAATCGATACGATCAGTGACATAATTTTCCCGGGTTTACCACAAAACCTTTCAACCGGCAAGAGACAGACCTGTCCAAGCTGGTTGCCTGGTAAGCCGAAGCGTTCTTCAATTATTTCATGCATAAATTAAGTGACTAAATAAAGTTTCTTCGCTGGTTTCTCGTATCCTTCATGTATGCGATCGAAGCGCGCTGCGGTTCGGTTCCGGTACCATGCTTCCACCACCCACCTACCTTAGCACCGGTGGAGCTCGATGGTTCATCAAACAGGGCCCAGATTTTCGGTTTCGTCCGCTGCCAGCAGGTTAGTTCACCGTTTAGCAGTGCCTCCTCGAACCCGAACAGCCGCGCAATCGCCTCCTCGGACGGTTGCTCATCGTCTAGCTCCAATTTGTCCAGTATCGCGAGTGTGCTCTATCCCGGAAAAGACACAAGAAACAAACAAGTGAAAGCAAATTTAACAATTCCGATGCATAACCATTTTCCTGCCGGTCCCGGTACGCCCACGTTCGCCAATCGAGTGGCATTTGGCTGCGGAAGAGATATGCAAATTTGGGCCGATGCGCTTCTGAGGATGTTGCTATCGGGGAAAGCTAAAGATAATCTTAAAATACACCAAAATCACAATCTCACCCAATCCCATAATTTTGTGGCAGTCAAATGGTTTTTGTTTTTTCGAGGTAATCAAAAAATGAATCTTCTGAACGATGTTTTTGGTTTAATTAAATATTCATGCCCGATAAGAGATTATGCTTGATTGCTTGCATAATAAACAAATTGGATTCTTGAATAAAAACCACCATACACAATCACAATCATTTTAACATAATTTTTACACCGCTATTACATCCATGAAATCCAAATACTTCAATCCAGAGATCTTGATGTAGAAAAATGATAACAATCCTACCTGTGTATCACGATGCACACTGTACGTAGACCAGCAGCACGGTTCAACCTGGTTCGAATCGAGACCCCAAAACTCCAACTCCTCCTCAAACAGTGGTCCACAGACATCGGTCGGATAGTGCAGCTTGCCGGTTCTGAAAGAAAACACCCAATAGCATTCGCATATGTAAGCAGCACAACCTTCTTTTTTCTGCTGCACAACATCCATAGACTGCAAAACTTCAATCCGTGTAATGGGTGCACGCTTGTCAGAATAACGTTGATGTGAATATCATTCCCAACAACATGCACACACCGCACAGGGATGCTGCTGGTTAAAGTAGTTTTCTTACTGACAACATAGCATTTCTCCATTCGCTGAGATATTTCACGGGATTTTACGATAGCAAAACTGCGTCCAGCAGTACCACCACAATGCGCAGTTGGCGTAAGTCTTCGCTCGCGAGTTATGGCTTTATTGCAGAGCGATAAGCTTCATTGCAGGGTTTCCCTTTATTAGTACGCTATTGTGTCGCAGAAGGAAATAAGTACATCGGCGGTTTGAGAGGGAGAGCTCGTGATGAGTCGTTTCAGTAGGACTTTTTCTATCTTGATAGCATTATGAGAGGGTAACGATGACTTTAGCTCTAAATGCAATGGGTGAGAAAATCGGTCCCTTACCTATAGTAGTTGAGGACTTGCGCAAATACCCCCGGATGGCGGTCGAAGAAGTACTCGTTCAGGACGGGATCGTAGTTCGCTAGTGCCTCCGTCAGTCGCGATAGTCGGGTGGCCGGGATCTTCTTCAGCGTCGCCTTGTACGTCTCATACCTGCAAGACAACGGCAAACAGTTTCGGTTAGCAGCATCATCGAACTGTGTTCGAAGTGAAACAGCGTTTCGGGCAGTAAACCTCACTCCTTTACATTTGCTCGAAAGCGCTCGAGAAGCGCTTTCGTCACATGTCGGCAGCTCATCTGGAAGGCGGTCATACAGTGTAAACATCATTACACATTCATAGCTTAAAATTACTGTACCTACACGCTCACGAGCACTCCAACTCACGGGCCAGAGAAACTATCTCACAAAGAAACTACAAAGTGTGGTTCGGCACTTGCGAAGGGAAAGCTTAGCTCTCCGTAGTGCTCACAGCACTGGAGTGACTCGTTAGAGGAAACATTTTTTGGGATGGGGGACTGTTAGATAAATACATTCTCACATCTTAAAAGCTGCACTCGTTGTCTTTTCAACCACTCGCACAATGATGATGCTTGTCGTGCTAGCGTCGGCTGGCGCTTCACTAAAATGGCTTAGTGGGGCAATGAATCGTTCCTACGCAAATAGTGAACGGCAAACATTTAACTTTCCCGCCATCGTCAGCACAAGACCCGACCTTAACGAACAACTTCGCTACGGGTTTTAGTTGACTGGGCTAAATGTTGTTGCGGTTATGCAGAAATTGAAGAAACTTTGATTTCGGGGTGGAGAGTTGTCTCGTGTTGAACAAGAACCATAATAAAACTGAGTTGAATTATTTGTACCGCGGGAAGAAAATTATTATTAGCAGAATTTAATAGAATATTGTTTCCAAAACATCGTAACAGCTACCACCATGAAGAGCGAAACACTAAATTGATCAGTTTATGATGTTTTTCTATAAAACAGTTCGCAAAGGGTGTAACTTGTTTGCCTTCAGAAATTTGCTGCCAGGCAGTCGCTTTCGCACAGCATGTCTTCCAACAAACGAGAAAACTTTCACATTTCTGCCACACGCGAATTTCTCAACTCGAACGGAACATCAAGAATCTTTGTCCTACTTGGGCCATCTGGTTGTACTTTTTGTTTTTCACATTACTTTTTCCCTGCTTTTCAAGCAGTTAGTAGACCGTTCCGTCATGCTAACAAGTGAAAGTCTTTTCTCGCTATTCGAAAGCCATTATCGTCATCGTCGTCTAACGTTTGCTACCTGGCCGAGCGTGTGTCTCTGCGTGTCCACTAGGTTTATGTTGCCGACCTGGTGGCACCTGAGGTGAGATAACCGGAAGTTTTGCTCTCTCCACCTTAGCCTTGAGCCCCGTCGTCTCGGGCAATTTATTAAAGCACAACACAACGAGACTCGCCCCAGAAAGTTTTCCCTTGCGAATAGCAACGAACACGACGGCGACATGTTGTCTTGCAGAAGCAAAGTTCGTCTACTTCGCAAAACCGACGAGCGCAACCTGATCCACCTGAAGCCAATTAGAATAGTTCTGGCTGCGTAAACTGCAAGGCTTTATTGGTTTTAATTATCAAACAAGGCCACACCAAGCTGGCTACCGTTCTTCAAGTCGTCGGGTCTTTAAAGTGTTCACGCACACGCACACACACACATCCTATTCTTGGCCAACAGGCGAAAGTGTTGCATAAAGGGAAACGATGTGACACGACAGCCGGGGAGTTGTTAATATAGTTAGCCATTATTGTCATTAGTCACGGCAAAGGTCTGGGCCACGGTGTGCCGAGTACGTCACCAAGAAAAGGGACAAGTCATCCAACGTCAAAACTATTCCCAACGGGGTTGACAGCGCACAAGACAAATTGTGACACAACAGAAAGGAGTTTGGCGAACTTTCCGGTCTTGGGTAAGTTAGGCGTTGTAAATCATGAACCATGGCAAAGGTGGTGACATATGATTAGTGGGAATAATGCTAGACAACACAAGATACCAGGGGAAAATACCACAAAATGAACTGATTATGTCGAGCTAGTGTTAGTCTAATTCAAGAGATTTTGAAGAATTTCTTACCCTTAATTCCTGTTAGCTAATCTCTTTGTTCATTACTAGCATCGTGTCTTGGGAGACTCAGAAACATAATTATGTGAATTAATCTCAGTTGCTTTTACTAGTGTTAACTAGTACTAAATGGAAAAAAAATCCATGGCTTTATGTCATCTTCTTTTCTTTTAACTTACCTGATACCACCTACGTTGAGTATGATGCGATTTTCCCCATCCATGATGTTTGTCCACTGGTTCCAACGTTGGCACACAAAACTACGTCACTTGCAACGCTCATGACAGTTCACTAAATGTGTCTGTACTCTCAAAATTACTTAAGCTTATCTTTGCACACTTCATGCAACTGCTGTTATCTTACTTCTTACAGTGTAGTAATTTCAAATCAAATGTCTTAGCTAACGCTGCTCCTATTTTCTACTCTCGTGGTAACAATGGATGTTTGCAACCTTCTCCGGTCTCCGCAAAAGGACTTTTCTATTCTTCACTCTACCATCACTTTCACCTCAACGGGTAAACGGAAGTGTTACATATGCTTTCAATTCCTCCACAAGTGCATTTGCAGCTACACAAAAGCCTCGTACGGTACGGCATCCAGTTCCAGTACTTGGCAGTTGATTTATGGGTTATTATTTATTCGTGAACCTGCTCAACAGTCCTCCATATCGGGGCCGAGTCCTAGCACAAACAGCAAAACGACACGGAACTGTGCGATGACTTTTTCCGAACCATTCTTCAGGGCCAGACCCTAGCCAAAATTGGTTCGGTTCTGCAGCACGGTGTCAGTGTCCGGGGCAGGATGGTATGATGATGGACGGCATTGTGACGCTGGCCGGTGGACGAGTTTGCCGGAGCTGCCGTGCCGGACACCGTTCAACGTCGCCCGAACGCGAGGCACGTCTGTAATGGAAAAGAAGCAAAAATGGCAATGAAAAATGAGTGTAAGTGTGCAATTGGGGGTCGTAAAAATTTCATCTCGGGCTACGATTGGCACGAGCAAAATGATTCAATGATGCAACGTGTAGGACGCTTTCGGGAGCGCTGAAATGATTGGTGCCGGGATGAAGTACGATCAAAGCTGTTTTTCAAGTATTATATAAATATATTAAGGATAGGTTAGCTAACTTTGATGGTTCCGTAAATTGTTTTGGGACATATTGAATATAAATCAACGTGTTTCAAGCAAAAAAAAAGGTCTATTCTAGAAACAAGGCCTAACAGGTTTTGATAAATCAAATGTTCATGTTTGGCCCATGATTCATTACTTGTAACCTTCATTTCCTAGTGCGGTAAACCTATAAACATGGGTAACACCATTAATATCGGTAACCACTACCAATATTCCCACACCGTACGCTGGTTACCCAAACCTAATAAAGTTGAGGTTAACCGACAGCACAATCCACTAAACGAAGCTCACCAGTATCCCATCCGCAGGGACATCATTCTGCGTCGAACCCAACACTACCATCGCCGGACCCACCCTGTCAATCCGATACCACCCATCAATCGTTCATCGAACTCGTCCGGGTGTTAAGGCCATCAGCGAGATTGTACATTGATAAGGATATCCGTATCCGTGGGTCGGTGGGTTATGCGAAACCGGGTTTTACTACGATCATCCCAGAACGTGTCCGTCGATCGTGATAAGCGGATTAATTACGCCAGCGCATCGTACTCGCAATTAAATGGCAGCTCGGGCATAAAACAGCGGTGATAAAGTGTCGCAGGGCTAACGAACGGACACGCGCGGGATAAAGGTTGTTTGCCGTTAAATCCACTATCGGTCACCGTGATTGAATTGGAGTTAAATCTGCCAATCAAAAGGAGGAAAAAATGTTTACATTTACCCGCTGGTGGTGGAAAACGATTCATTAACCCTATCAGGCATGGGTGATTAAGGCGTTACAAGCACCGTTTGGTTGGTTTTACTCATCTTTATGCTAAGAGATTGCTTTTTTTCTATAATATTTCCATTAATCAAGTACTAATGAACCGTGTATCAACCCATTACATCTCAGGGTCACGAAATCCCGATGCAAATGGTATGAAACTTTTCCGAAATAGGTTGCTCAGGCACTATTTTCAATTAGATAACTTCAGAATACGACATGATTAAAGAATAAAAATTCATTTGCTATAGATATATTTTCTTCGTATTTGCAGTAAATAACCAGTTCACAAAAAACATAAATCAACATTTTATCGTTTCAATTTTATAACAGTTGTGATGCTCTCTTTTTCGACTCGATTTTATCGAACTGTGCACACTACAAAGCACTACGACACGTGTAGATAGGACACGTGTAAGTGTAACTGTCACTATAATCACTATTGAGTTATGATTTGATATAATTAATAAGAAAATGGACACTTTAGAGAAAGAAGAACTACAAAAATTCATATAATTAAATAAACCCAAACAAACAGATTTTTTGTAGTCATGACCTGAGGGGCAATTGATTAAAAATATTCATATAGAAAATTAAACATACCTACCAAGCAAACCCTTAAGCTTGTTCGGTGGTTTGGAAGGTATCATCTTAAAGTTTTAGCATTCTAAATTAAGACATCATAGTCTTGTAGAATAAATTTTGAACTATTTCTCTCTTTTGAATTCAAAAAGACATCCAAAAACTTGAAACCCTGCCATTTCAACCGAGCATGATTTGCTTCGCCCTTTGCACTATTTCTTGCCAAACACAAAAGACAATCTTGTGTTCCAGGAAATGTAAAGTGCTGTTTTCCGGTGGCTAATTTCTCGACGAACCATCCGTCTTGTCGAAGCGCCCGTCCAAGCCAGCAACTGTATCAAGAAACCCAAACCAAAATGACAAACCTCAACAACAGCTGGACTAACTCTGTTCTAGCCATCAGACACCGAGCATCACATCGGAAAGGACCAAATCCAGCGGTGAATGAAACTTTTCCTCCAAAAACCGTGTTACCAGGCCGAAGTTCACTCGGTTCACTGTGAAACCGCAAAGTTAAGCGCGTTTGTCGGTGCACACAGCCCCCGTCAACTGCCCGCACCGGAACGGATGAACCGATCTCAAACGAAGCATCCCCATTCGGTTTAACAGAAACGTGCCTGGCAAAACGTGGAATGGCAAAACGCAACACGGGGCGGCAGTGGTTTAGAAATTCGCAAAATACCGCAGCCACGGTAAGAACCGCTGGCGAACACGGGTGAAGAACAAAACCATCGCCCAAGCCGTAAGCTTTTACGGTACAAATCCAGCAGGAACAAAAAAAAAAGCGTATCAAGACAACGAACAGCGCAGAAAAGCGTCTCCACTGCGCCCATTCGGCAAGGGCACACAACGCTTGCGGGTATGTTTGGTACTGGGTCGAACAAAAGAAACAGCGCGCTGGCACCGGCACCGGGTCGGTTGTAGAAGGCGCGCTGAATGTAAAGTGAAAGGATAACGAAATACAATAAAAACAAAATGTGTTCGTGATCCTGCCTGTTGTGCGGTTGGCAATGGGAAAAAATGGAGACATTTGCAAGCGCTCATTTATTTATTCATTTATTTATTAGATTCTTATGCACACGTAGGCGAGTGTGCTTCATCAGTGGCGTCAGTGGAGAAGTTGTGAGTGTACCACAAATTGACCTTTGATACGTACAATTGTCCCATTTAAATCGGTTCGTCAGCGTTGTGGGTTAATGTTTGAACAATAAACGTGTTTCCTTATTTTTTTGTTTGACTTGTTTTTCATTTCTAACATTGTTTTTAGAAAAGTTTGAAAATCAATTTAAAGTTACGATTTTTCATGAACATGCTTTCCTGATAGGCTTAAAGATTCCGATCAAAATAAGAGTGAACGATGTTAAATGTTTAAAGAACGATTGTGATTTCAATGAAGGATTTTTCAATAAGGTACTAAATGACATGAAAATAAATGAAACATTTCAGTTGAAATATTTAGGTTTAAGTGATTTTTTTAAGTTCTTAATTTCATGTTTAGCATACGAGATATAAGACTTAACTTGTTTCAGACCCGAACCATTCATTGAGAAAGCAATATAACCCTCTTGTTTCGTACGTCAAGTCATTGGCAAATTGTATGGAGAACTGACAGCGGATAAACCTCCTATCGTCGAAACAAATGAAAAAAATATATTGAAGTATGCTAGTCCTATTCACAACATCTCATATTGCTACCAAACATCAAAGCTCTACAATAGAACGGCAGCTTTCCTTAAACGATTTAAACACAAACGTTTCAAACGTGCAATTGATTTCGCAAATATTTGTCCCTACGCCAAACAACACTAAACATGGCTCTCAGCGCTCCCACATACGTGCTGTATCACACTCGACAGCTTAGCACTGTGACTGACAAATAAAAGGTTCAGCTGACAAATAAGCGTCTGCCAGCGGTGTGAATGATTTGCATCCGAGCCATTGGGACACAACACGTAACAGCTCACAGCTACCAGGCAGGGAACGAGCAAAACATTCTACTCGAAACGGCACAAACATACCACCACCTTTATTTGACTTCTACTTCTGAGCTGGGCCGCTGAGGTTCAAGTACATCCGCACATTCGTCCCCGTAGCCCCAAGTGGGTTTAAAATGTGAAAAAAAAACCATCACCATGCTTCAAAGTGCCAAATTTGACAGCATTTGTGCTGGTGTGCTTCTTTCCACACCAGCGCATGGCTCGATCCTTGATCAATGAGCCCGAGCATCCTTAAAATAGGGCGAGCTGTTTCACATTGTGGCAATTTTCGGGCGCATTCCTCACACCAGCATCCGGAAATCACACCGGAATTCCATTTCTTTTTGATCGTCCAGCGTCCAAATTCCACGCGAGTGTGCCACTGATTGGAGCAATGGCAAGCAAAACCGTAATCGCATGAATGTTGAATTGAGGCAAAGCAAAATACGGACGTAGCATTCCGTTGACGTCGACCGTCTCCAACAGGTGAGACCCAAGCCCCATCGCTACTGTCACATGGCTCGATTGCTTGTTCCTGCTGTGCTTTCCGACAGCGTGGAAACTCCATATCGAATGGCGCTCGGGAAAGTCAGATGGGAAATAATCATATACGAGCTGATGGTAAACAAAGCGCTCGACTCTCGAGCGAGACCAACGAATGCGAAAGGCATTGTCCCGCTTCGAGAGGAAGTACATTAGGCAGAGTATTCCGGTGGCTAAGGTTCCCATTAAAGCTAATTCTTCTGTGTATCGTGCCACAAAGCATTGAACATTTAATGTCTTTGTTTGGTGATCTTTTTCCAGATTTAGTATGAGCATGACTTTGAGAACAACACAAGAAAATTGTTATTATTATTATCTAAGGAAGATTCCACAAAAAGGTAATATGTCCCTGTTAGATCTGGTGTGGAACTCCTTGGTTTTCACTACCATTCTCTCTCTCTCAAAAGACAAACTACAGCTATGTCCAAAACTAAACCACACGCTTTATTGTTCCTACCGTAAGTGAAAAACTAGTATCATTTTCCGACTATTCCCTCCGGCGGGAGATCACCTGGCGATAATGCAAACAATGCTCTATTTACTCGTTCGTTTTGCACACCACAGTTCGTCCACTCACAAAGTGGGAGCTAATATTTCTATTTTGCTTCCCCCGAGCATTATTCTGGGGGGCGAAATCCTTCAGGAAAATTCTCCAATCCTCGCACAAACTCCGGCACGGTGGTGGTAAGCAATTTGAATAATAATTTAAATTTGTTTTCCTACATGTTTTCTCACCCGCTGCCAGTGGACAATGCGAACCAGCTATTCAAACAAAGTCCGCTTCTTGCGCAAGGTGCCCTCTACAGCATTATCCTCTTTCCAACGACGCTGCAAATGGAATGAATGGTCGGATTAGGAGGAAAATTGTACGACCAACTTTTTGCATCAGCTTTGCTCGTAGGATTAAGACACTCGTAAATCATTCACAGGCCTGCAAACTAACCAGTGGCGTGCGAGAGATACTCAAGACACAGAATTATATTTTTCGGTAAACTGCAACCAGACGAATGTTAAATTTTCCAGCAAAATCTTCTCTTCAAACGACTTTTCCAACCCATATTCCGTTTCTCATATTACTTGCGTTAAAATTCGATTTCCAATCAAATTGAGCTTTGGTCCGTATCCGTACACCTTCCAGCGGTTTGGGGTGCGATTCTTTGTGGAGCATCACCACGGCACATATTGATACGCGTGCTGTTTCTTGTTTCTTGTTTTTGGGACGCGGATGTCAAAGATGGCCCGGTCCGGCCTGATGAAACCTTCTGCGAATTGTATGCTGCTTGTTTAAACATTTACGAGATTGGTTACAATATGCTACCACTACTACGGCCAAAGATTCACCTTTGGAAGGCCGATTGAATAAAGTTCAACGAAAGTGCTTTTGCCTGTTCGTTATTTTGCTTCAAGCTTCATCAATTTGTGATACAAAAATTGATAAATTAAATGAACATAGATATGCGTCTGATATTTATTACGGTAAAATTGGCTTTCACTCTGCTTTCCAATTTTATTGCAAAGCTTTTGTAAAAGATTTACGAGAACGAAAAGTATTTCCGTACACACTTTCTTTGCTGGAATATTACATATTCTATTTCTTTGTACCCTTATCTAAAATCATCTCAAGGTGTTTCAAGAAGTATTTCCATACCCTGCGCATACTGCACTGCCCATTATCAGCGCAATACTCAGGGTCGACCTAGAAGGTGAATGTTAATGCGAACACAACCTCCCATTACCCACGCGCACATAAAATATCAATTACCTTCAAGGAACGTGCCTCCACGAAGAAAAAATACATTCCCGGCAACAAGAACTCCTCACATGCCACCGCCGTTCGGGTGCGTAGGATTGGGACCGGTTTTCGGCGATCAGCTAATAGCGCTTTCGGTTCGTGCAGGTGAAACATTGCAACAGCTTTGAACAGCAACGCCGTGAAAAACCGGGACCGCCACGTTCTGTTTGCAGCGAAAAAGCACCTCACAGGCAGGACCTTTTTAGTTTACCAGGACCGTGACTCATGTAGGCATAATTTAATTTATATACAGCGCTACCGTACCGTATCCGCCCACACCCAGACAATCCGAAGGGCAATTGCTGATCCCCTTTTGCATGTCTTATGCGGGCTTGACACCCCAACAATAGAAGATACGTTTTGTTTCTCATATCGATGCAAGCATCGCACCGTCACCGAGTTCGAATCCGTATGATCTCCGTGACGCGGGAAGAGCGAAAAAGAGCGACCGTCACTGTCAAATGTAAGAAGTTGTGTTACAAGGCGCCAAACCCATCGACGATTCTCGGTGTTTTGCACGCATCGTCGCTTCCCAACATTCCGGCCACTGTTTACGGGCGGCTGGTGACGAGATGAGTAAACGTTTCACTTAGAGCGCGGAATCCTAGACAAATATTTTATTATGTTTTTCATCCCCGCGTGCGTGAGCGAGTGCTCGTGCTCACGAAAGGGGTAGCGAATGGAAAGGATACTGTTTTGCATGTTGCCATGATTGACAGAATTCCTAACAGGCTGGGTTGGTGTATGGTTTCATTTACACGGTGAACGATACTGACAAGCACGATATTAGATGAAAGGCAATGGATTAAACTTTTCACTAGCATGAGGAAGTGACACGACATAACAAGCTTGAAACGGGTGAAATTTGAAAAGCGTTCCAAAGGCTACGCAGAGCCTTCGTTCTAAAATTAAATTACTATCATCCTTTCATTAAGCCATTTTCAAGCACGCTTACATTTATTATGTCGTAAAGGTTGTGTACGACAACAACGTTATTGCATTTCGTGTGCCAATTTAATTTTGTTCATCAATTTCCATGCAACAAGTATCAAATTAGCTACAATAATTTCCAATAATATAATTTGTGAAAACACCTTCAAGGCTGGTTTTTCTCTACCGTGAATCGACAGACGAAGATAAACACTGTGGATCATAAACACAAACGCAAAAGGTGGTCCGTTTTGTACAGCCTGGTGGGCCTGGTGTTTATCTTTTCAACTTTACCCCGTTTTACCGCACCCGGTGACGGCTGATTATACAGTCAATGTTGTGCAAATGGGTTGTAATGGAGCTGCAAGCCTTCGTGGTGATTATGATGATGATGATAAATTACCCTCCAGCAAGTGAATGCTTTGTTTGACGAGCGTTGAGCGGCAACTAGCCACCGAAAAACTTTAACATGGAAGCAGTTTCATGGTCTCTTTAAGGCACCATGCGTCTCCATCATTAACGACGTAAGCCACCATGCGTCTCCATCACTAACGACGTAAGCCACCATGCGTCTCCATCAAGTACCTTGTGAAACACCATGCGTCTCCATCGCAAAATTTTCTAACAGGTCATTATAATTAGTCAATTACTGTCTTTTTTTTTCCTTTGTTCTGCATTTCAAATCCAACGCTTTGCTCGATTGCTCGTTCGGCCCTGTTCGAAGAATGAGCAAAAAGTCTATCAGAAGCATAAACCAACGGCTCGACCTTAAATTTGTCGGAATTTGTCCTAACGTTCAGCCGAAACGTTTCGGCGCAGGACTAAATTTAGCAAATCGATAATGATAACAAAATGATAGGTTTCAGCTCACTCGCAATCTCTTTCATTTCTTTCCACCGTCCAGAGCTCATTGGTTGATCTGTTCACGGTGCAGACTAGCAGCGCTTGCAAAGCTCATAGCGAACGACCACATGTCGACGGGTGGGCACTAAATGCATCAGAAACGGGGAACAATCCAATCCGTATCAACAAGTTTATTGCTTTCCGGAGAATTAACACACATACACATTCACACACTTAGTCACTTATTCCCTCCCTCATAAATACGCCGAACAACGACCGGATGCTTCCGACCGATGAAGCCATCGGAAGCCCAGCTACAGGTCAGCATCGTTGGGATGGATCGTCAGGCTTGTTCCTTCCGCTTGAGCGCATCGAGCAACGATCGAACACTTCCGTTGGAAAATTTGTCGAATTTCATTCGAAGCAGAACGATGCTAGGAAGAAGCAAAAATGGGAAAAATTCTGCTCGTTCGTACAATAATTCCTCTGCCATTCGCTCGAGGCACGAGCGCAGTTATGCACATCCGGCTACTAGGTCATTGTCCAAAAATCTCCATCGCTGCAACAAAAACCTTGTTCGATATGTATGAATGCAATAGGATTCATCACATTTGCATAAAAGGCGTTGGGGAAGTTCATGAATCGAGATAGAAAGCCATTTTCCAAAGAGGCTCCAGCGGAGAGGCTCGTCGGCATACCGTTGGCGGCTCGAAGCAAAATAAAAATCATGGAAAAAACTGCACAAATGTCTAATCCTGAATGCACATGATGGACCAGAACATTGATGGAAACGGGGGATTTATGTACCAGGATCAGAGTACAGATCATTGGAACCGACGGACAATGAAAATGTAATCTTCAGTTACGATTTGTCCATCTATTGTGACGTTTGTTGCATTTGCAGCTTTGCAGAAGTATTTTAGTGCAAAAATGCATTTCAGTATTTGTGTAAAATATGTAACAACCATATGTATGGTTCGTAACAAATATTCCCAGTCAAACATTAATCAACCTTTGCAACATGAAATCCAAACCCATATTGCAAAACCACTGAATCATTTATCTGCGGTAAACCTCATTGAATCGTATTGCACGGCTCATCACAAATCACTTAAATCGATAAACCCATTAACTACCCTCGGTCAACTTACCGGCTTCGGCACCGCAGCGAACGTACGGTCAAAAGCAGAAGTGTTTGAAACTAATTTGCTATCCATTTTCTGTTTCGCCAACAGTACAACGCTGCCGTAAGATGAATCGAACCTTCCGCAACAAATTGGAAGGGCAGAAAAAGTTTTCCATTTAACCGCGTTGGGTTGAGAACTTGCAATAATGCTGACGCTGTGAGACTACACGAAAAGCACGAGCTTGGCAAACGGTGTTCAAATGAATCGCTGTGTTGAAGGAGTGCTGCGTACCAGAAAAAAATCAGACCAAAAATCAGAAACAATCGAAACGGTAAGTGGCTTCCACTTCCAGAAGTGGCAGCAGATATTTCAAGCCAGAAGAAAAAAGAGCCCGCTATAAAATGATGCCAATTTTTCATCTGCATTCGCTGGAAACTCACATGAACACACAGTGAACATCCTGTTTTATTCTATGCACATACAGTGTAGCCATTACGGGGCAACATCAGCGCGGGTTATGTTTTTGTTCTATTTGTCTTTCTCTTTCAATCTGACCCCATGTCACAGTTAATAGAAATGCTCTGTATTGGCCTTGGTATCTCTTCTCATGTGACCTTTCGACTGCAACGACCTTCGGAAGGCAGCATTTAAATTTCTACCGTTGCAAGACATTTTATTAAACAAACATTCGTTCAATTTGTGACATTATTTTTCTCGGAACAGCCGGTCGGTCGGTGAAAACATCAATTTGGTACTGTCACTAAAACTTGTCAGTGTCAGGCGTACCGGCAGGATACGTTCGATAATTCGCAGAAAACATTCAATCATCTTCTCTGCCTTCACTAATGCAAGCGCTCATTGAAACAATAGAATTACTTTCTCGTTGGCCGTGTCATTCAACAACGTTCACCTCGCTGCGTTATTTTCCTTTTCCACTGTATATTCCCGGATCGTGACAGGATAAGACTGTGTCAGAATTATGACCGTCGGACACTCACCGGTCAAAGCGCTGGGCGTTTATTCAATGAAGCCCGCATAATCTGATTCATTCAATATTGAGTTATGTGTGCGCGTTTCTTTGCTTTCTGGTTTCCTTTTTTCCTCTCCCCATTCACAGTGATTGCATCAAGTAGAGGAAAAATTCGGATGGAAAAAGGACTAATACATTAAAGTAAGTATCACCATTGACCAAGTCACTTTCATGACTGTTTCTCCCTCCCTCTTTCTCCTTCTCTCTGGCTCTCTCTTAATAACAGATTTGACAGCACCAATTTCATACATGATTGCCCGCCGGTGGATTGTATGAAGTAGGCAAACTAAAGATGATCGCAACAAACCAACGGCACCGATTCATGTTCGTGTTTGGTGTAAAAGTTGCTAGCCTTTTTTCTCGCCGGCCCAGTTCCCGTGGTGGGATGGAATGGGTCAAGCAAGCATAAGGAACAGACGATCAATTTGTACCAGCAGACTGAGTTTCTCGCAAAACTTTTCCGTTTTCCGAAAGCACTGTTTGATGACGGCATGTGTTTCTTGAGGGCTCTATTGATCGAAAGTGGGTTCAACTTTCCCGTTAAAGGGTCATGCTGTGTTTAATGTGAATGAAAGCTTCATTTTCGCGGAGGAAAAATCATACATATTGAACCCATTTAACTAATACTATTTGTTTATTAAGGTATGATAATCATCTACTGAAACAAGAAACAGACGACTGTGAATATGGTAATAGTTGTTTGACAAACATGCTAATTTACAAAAAAGCGCCTGATGGTATGCAATCCGTAACTCAAATGTTCAGGAACTACATTGTATGGATTCATTGCATCTCATCGTCTTATTACCATATTTTGCATTACTCTACTGAATTTTACAAAACTTCGTTTCGATTTACTGTAATCTTGCTTGCTATACTGCTAAAAAACTGAACACCTTACCCGTGTTCATTCTCCTATTAACCGCCTTCATCTCCATGCTATCAATTATTATGTCCAACATTTTGATTACAAGTCAATCACTTTTTAACTTTCTAGCAGCCATCTTTTCAACAATGGCCCTTTTCCCTCGGTCCCTTTTTTACTGCTCCACTCTGGAAGTTGGTTCTTCATTCATTTCTCTTCATTTACCGTGACATTATAATGATCGGTAGACTGGTTTTCGTCGCTTTCTTGTACTTAACTTTTTGTCACTCTGCCTCATTAGTGAAAGTAATACTTTGCATCTTTATCAACCTTTGGCCTGGGGAAAATTTTGAAATTTGAGAGAGAGACATTTGAGACGAATAATCAATCAAACAAAATTGTTTAAAACCACGTTGTTGTTTCGTTGGCTGCACAGTATCAATAACCACCCTGCAACCAATCGTCTAATGTCTACGGGACAATGGATTAAAAATACAAACCACAAGCTTTCATCAACTTTGCCTTTTCAACCCGGCTTGTAATCAATACTTTCAGCGATCGATGCGATGAACTTTAACATGCTTATTCGCCTTTGTAATATTTTTTTCCAAAAAAATCAATTTACAAGATTTACCTAGACATACAGTAAGATAATGATGGTCGTCTCAACCCATCGAACCATGCTGCCATTTTCTTCATCGAAGAAAATGAACATCCTCCCCTACGGCAATCGTAATCGATAATCTAACAAACTTCGAAGCTTTAAAACTTTGGACTTGTGGAGTTATAGCAGGTTGGCGCTAGTACTTACAAACAAACGATGGATGGAAAAAGAATCATTAAGAAAGTAGTTACTTTAATCAAAAGTATCCAATTATCTTGAAAATATTTATCAAAAGTACATTGACATTCTCTGTGGTGTAAGATTACTTTATGATCGAGCTAAGAGACGAACAAATCCAACACCAGTTCATCAAACTGAGTGGTACAATCGTAAATGAAAAACAAAAGCTTCTTAAACCAGAGCACAAAAGTACAAGCAAGAAGGATTAACGCGCACACAGAAGAAACTAAAGACACACAACAACAGCAACACACCATAACGCTCATTGACACTGGTAAAGGATCGTTTTCCCGCCAAAGGTGACCGTTGGCCGTTGGTAACGGTGCGAAGGGCACACGAAACTGAGGCTGAAAAGGTTGGTGTCGGGATAAAATTTATAGGGAAAGTTTTTAAATTTGACGCGTCCGTTGTGTTGGATGCCCGGTAGGATTCGGGCGGCTGGTGTTTGTGAGGAATTCAATTTGTTTCCTCCATCCCTGTGGTCCTGCGCGAAACGCGAAAGGCATGCGAAGTTGATAATGTTTCCACCATTTTTATCGTTTTTTATTGTGATTTGCAAAGATGCAAAAGTGGTACCATTCGATGGGACGTTTTATTTGCTGCCATCGTTTTTGCCGGGGAGCGTACCGTACCGGGCCATGTTTCAATTTTGGCAAAAACTCCTTTCAAACACGTCATCTGTTGAAGTACTAATGAAAGTTTTAATATGAATTTATATCACTATTGGATTGCAGTAAGAAACCCCTCCAGTGTAATGTTCTTTATTTTTCAAGCCGTTGCCGGGTTTGATTTTTAGAGTATACTTTGGCAAAAGATAGGAAGCTTTGAAATTATATTTGTTGCAATGAACGGGTATCGAAAACCATTGAAGAACAATTTGGTATGAATACCAAGAACTAATATATTCCAACATCAATAGTCAACGTCTATTCAAAGGCAGCTTAAGAGGATTTTTAAAATATGATTTGGTTGAATGAATTTTCACATAATAACTGGAATTAAGGCGATTAGGTTGTGGACTATTAACCTCCTAAATATGGCACCATCCAACCAGTCCTGCGGTCCTTTTCTCATTAGTAATTAAATGTCTCTAACCAAACAGCCTGGAATCTCCTCAAACCCACACAAAAGTCATTCATTCACCGTCGCTTCTGCCTGATCCTTTCCTGTTGACGTTTCGTACACATTCCACGTGATCTTGACAAACGGAAAACAATCCTCTCAGGAAAGGTTGTGGCTTCGTCATCGACAATAGAAGCCCGGTTGGGGCTTCCATCACCTTGCGCACCGCACACAGTACCGGTAAAGGAATTGATTCGATAGGGGTCAACTTCGGTCCAGAGCAATCTCGGAACCCTCATCCCGAAGTGCTGTGTACCCTGTGTCGATGACAGACGAACAACCCTTTTTCCATCATCCCGTTAACGCGTTTTGACAACCAACGCACATGAATCCTGATTGGTTACGGTCAAAGATGAGTTGTATTTATCTGTTTGTTGACAACACCATATGCTCTCCATCATTTCTCGGCTAAGTTTTTGAGACTGTTGGTAAGGTGATTGGCCCCCTTTGTGGAAACTATCCATAACACTTCTTCCGAGAGTTGGAACTACAAGCGCTGGGGAGTTGTGGGTTGATTCGTTGTAATAGTTTCCCTTTAACCCTGTGATACAACTGCTGCTTTCAATTTGTGACGAAGACCCTCACGAGAATAGATCTGCACACAATTCATACGAAATAAGCCGATCGTCTTCCGCTACGATAAAGTGCTCATTTCATCAAACGCGATAGATGGTGAGCTTAAACAAAACTAAATAAAAAACCCCTAAAGACGCACGACAGACCGCCCCTACCACAGCTTTTCGCGCTGGTGGAAAATTACTTTACCAACAATCATTCCACACATTTGTCATATTTATGGGCACCTTCGCGTGCAGCATTTTGTTCGATTGAAGTACAGCAAAATGAAGTAACGAAACCTCCATTTCAAGTAGGTGGTAATGGAACGCCATCCGAGTGATGTACATTCTACTCAGATCTTTCATCATTTCGCTCAAAAAGGAAATGAACAAGCCGCAAGTTCTGCCGGCAAGGAATGTGTGCCGTGCCGTACGGCATTTTGTGCTACCGCACACTGCTCATTAATCGTGCCCGAAACGTTGTGCAAATGTTGTAAGGGAATGCGTGAAAGCATTTTTGCATAAACATATTTTTGCCACATGGGTTGGCTTTCCACATTGGTGCACAAACACATCAACCGTTGGGAAAACGCGTTGCTGAACACATTAATTGAAATTTTTCTTCCAAAGTACACTCCGGTGCATGGGTGTGTGTGCCCGTGTGCGTGTTTGCTCTGGGTGCGAAGATCTTAAAGATTAGTTGGCAGAAGATGAACTCGAGCCTCTGTCAATATTGGGACGGGTTTGTTTTTCTTTCGGTGGAAAATTTCTTTGAAGTTCATTAACTGCACACAATTTGCCGAGCCGACTGGCTGCAAACTTTTGCCTCACCACAATCATTGTTAAAGTTATCCGTTCATTTCCGTTTGGCCAACATTTTCCATTCCTTGAAGCGGTTCGGCTAAGTGGTTAGCCAAACGCAATTAATGCTGTGCTCATTTTATTCCATTTCCCGGAACCAATTACATCATTTCTCTTTTCAACGCCTTGTTCCATTCAGGTAACGAACGAAGAATGACGAATTTTAGGAATTCTACTGGTGAAGCTTAATTTCAGTTAAAATTTCATCCTCATTCTTTGCTTTACCAACCAACATTAATCATCAAAAAAATGTCTATTCTCTTCACAATCTGCCGCTTGTTGCTTGCGGCGAGCACAGCAACGAATGAATTCAACCGTACAATGCAGCATACTTTCTCTACGAGAATCATTATGTGCTTTTTTTGCCTCATTCTATTATAAATGAGCGGGCAATATTTTTCTAAAAAGTGTGAAATTGTTAAAGCAAGTGAAAATGAATATTATGGTCCTGGTGGAATCTTTCCCGAACGTTCCACAAATAACGATTACAACGTGCCTGGTGCAAATAGCTTGCGCAAATATTTGTCTCCCGTGATTTTGCTTCATTCTGCGGACTTTTTTTATGCTGTTTTGCTTTGTTTCGTCCTTTATTGATGCAACCATATTTGCCTTTAGCAAATAATTTACACACCGTTTACCTTGCGGATGTGCTGCCGATGGTGATCTTTGCCGAAGTAATTATGTATGAATTTCATTACCCGGTTTCGGCACAAATGAATATTTGGCAAACTCATTACCCGTGTTTCAAGACCTAGGGAAACACTCGTGCGTAACGTTTGGTGTTTTACAATCTAACGCATTGTGCTTTGATGTCTGTAGAAGATGTAATAATATATTATGCAGACATTAAAATATTATTCTAATATTATAAAACATCAACTAAACTATATACATTACAGTATTATTAACACGATAAATCTATAATTTTTACTTTACTGATGACGGCTTGTAGAAATTCAGTGTTAACACGTATTATTAGTATAAAAATACGTGTAATATTATAAAGAGACATAAAAGATATATCGAGCTGTTGCAACGTTTTGAAGGATTCAATCAGTAATAAATAAAATTGAAGGTAATAAAGACCCATTGTTTGTTCGCCTCAACCCTCGTACCCCACATTGAAGAAATTTCAATGTTCCATAGATGTACACGGTCTTTGCCTTCATTAAACATTTCTTAGAAACCCGTGGCAACGCATCCACCTGACGTCGATGATGAGCTGCTGAATGATGATAATGTTGTTGATGAATCGTTACATTATTCAGATATCAAGATACGGAAAAAAGCCTGCCCGCCATACACCCGTCACGGTTCGGTTTCGAAATCGCTCGCATCCCATCCGGTGTCGCGCTGTGTGATACAGTTGCAATATTGATGTTTCCTTTGTTATCTTTCTACGGTTTTTGTTATTCCGCGCCAAAAGACGACTGTCAAAATAATCAACAATAGAAAATACATTTCCACCGGACAATAGGGCAACAATAATTATGCATCGATACGGGTTGGTCGATATGGTTTCCGAGAGGTCGCTAAAAGAAAGCAACTCAAAGCAAAAGTTATTTGTGGAAACAAGATTTATACTTTCCAGAATTTTGCAGAAAAATAATGTGCTTTGTGTGGCTTTTCATTTTATAACACTCGTCCTATAGTTCGTCTATAGTTACAGCGTCTGTAGCGTCGTATAGCTCGTCCTATAGTAAAGGGTATTCATTGTCACACGCTACATTATCATCGCAAGACAAATGACAACCGCAGACTTGCAACCGATGCAACCCTCCCAAAATGTGTGGTTACTATCGCGTAACTAACTATATGCGATGCGTGTCAGGAAACCGTCTGTCTACGACATTACGCTTGGGTACTATTTCAGCTAGGCAAGTGAATAAATTCTCCGGGATTAAAATTTCCCACCACCAGCAATCAACAAATTTACGGCTGGTCACAGCCATCCGCTCACTATCGCGTCTGCCTACTGAGATGACCTGCGGACGTACGAGGTGCAAATCTCCAACATGTAACATGAGCGGCACCATTCGCACGGTACTGCAAGCGTCATCCTTTCAACGAATCTGTCGGTGGGTACCGTGTTGCTGGGTAAACTTTACCCGATTGCTAATCAAATATGAGCTCTCGCACCCGCACCATTTGACGTTTGGCAGCTTCCGCCACGAACGTATGCAAAGTACACAGCAGGCTGGAGCTAAAGAGATGGTACCGATGGGATGGTACTGAGTGGTTCATTATAGCGCTGGCATACCCAATTCAATTTGAGGTTATGTGTGTGCTTGTACGATTTGGTGCGGCCGTTTGGTCAATCATCAATCAGGTTTTGCGTTGTCAGTGGCACTGACCGGCAAAGTATCCATTTCATGCGGATGCTTTCGGAAAGCGCTAATGCTGTTGGTGGCACTGGAAACGAGCTTTTGTGTGATGTGTTCTTAGCAACACGGTCGTCATAACACTGATAAGTTGACTTTGCTATATGCAAAATTGATTGATATGTTCAAAAAATATGTTTGTTTAACCGAAAAGTTGCAATATGCTTGTCAATCGAGAGAGTGTGTTTGAGCTATTGGCTTTGTGATAAAATGTAAGGCTTCTAATCGGTGGTGCACTCTTACTGTTTTACCCTGGTTATCAGTTGGCATATGACATAGATCTACAAGCAGCCGGTCCTATAGTAAATAGAGCTTAAATAGAGCTGCGTACCTAATGCTTAAAGCAACAAAGTATCTAGGGAAGGTCCAACACTCTGGATACCCTAGTCGTCTGGTGATGTTGATAACATTATTGAAAACCCATCTCATGTAAACTCCTTGCCTGGTTGAATGGTTATCAATATCTAACTAACAATGTACTCTAACCCTAAAAGCATTATGGCCGCATGTAGACGAAAACAGGCCTCCAATGGCTATGAGCAGATAGAAAAGGAAGAGATTTTACAACAAGCTTTTAACATAATTGCCATTCCAACCGAGACTTGAATGCACCTTTTTTGCACATTCCGAAACCTCAACAGAGGACAAACAATGTACACAAATGTACAACCCTTCTCTGAGTGACGCAAATAGCAAAACTGTCCCCTTGCATCGGAAAGCGGATAGTTTATTTACCCAAATTTCAAGCATGCTGGTTGGCATTGCGGTCTATGAGGAGATAAATTGAAAGCACAAGGAAATGAGTTAACCGAAACTCGTCGCTTCACTGACTGTGACATGTGAAAATGTTACATGTTTAGGCAGCAGAATGCATTTTGCAACCAGCGCAAACAAAAAAAAGAAAACAAACACTAAAACATGCCTGCAATAAGCGAAACAAATCAAGGGCGTTTCTTTTATTCGGAAAAGTTTTTCTCTGCTCGCCACTTTCATGTCACTCGCTGTGGAGAAAATCCCGCACAGCTATACCCAGCGCCATCAAAGCGACAAACTATAAACATAAACAAACACGCTCCAGCAGCGAAGGTTCGTGTTTCGAAATGTTTAATAAACATTTTCCTCCTTCAAAGGACCTTCCTTTGTCGCCTCGAAACCTCCTGCCCTGCTTGCGAAAAGCGAACGGCAGGAAATAAGCCGGATCATGCGTTGCACTGCCTGTAATGGAGCAGGATGCACGTACACCTGCCATGAGAGATTTGCGTCAGCCACCGACCATAAACCTCGCACACGTTTACTCTTCCATGGCAAGCGTTCCATTATTTTGTCATCGCTGTCAGCCACGGGCCCAAAATTTAAGGTGAATCCCTTACATAAATGGCTGAGAAGCAGGAAATTGAAAGGAACCGTAACCGATCCACTGTGCTACGCCGGAAACGATAAATCCGAAAAAAGGGTTAATCCATGCGATGGGTTGCTAGTTTTAGGGGGGAGTTATGGAGAGAACGAGAGGTTTCCTTTAGAAAATCAGATCGGAGTTTTCCGCCGAAAAGGTTCACTTGCTAAAGGGTTTTTTTGGAGTTATTTTCCATCGAACTCGTTTCTTACATTAGTGCGTCTCTCGAACGCTGCTCTAATTGACTCTCTGCACAGTGGGAATGAATGGTGGACATGTGATATTTAGATATGGATTTAATTGTATGATTTTTTAGTTGTACATACGTAAATCTGGTCAAATTTTGAACGCTTACAGATCATTATATTGAGATGATGCATAATTAAACCCTTTTGACCATACTATACATTATGAGAAGCCTCTTTGATTGTATACAAAATATTGATTGCCCCTGATTAAATAAAGCTTATCCATAGTATTCCGACAAAAAGGAAATGGAACGTCAGGACATTATGCAATAGTGTCACGGACTAAACAAACGCGAACAGCTATTCGCACAGAAAATCAACAGCAACCTCAACAAAAACCCTACCAAATAGAACCAAGCTTTTCTTCATGATTCACCAAATCACTTCCACGCTTTATTGGGATTTCATAAATTTTATAATCCTTCCTCCTAACTTAATCCCCGATGGCGATTTCCCGGAGAACAAACAAGAAAAGGATAACGCAAAAAGGAGGGGAAACAAAAAAGCTTTACCAACCATACCATCTGTGTCGTTGGGATCGTTCATGCCCCTTCGATGCGAATGAAAGGAAAGCGATAGAAAAAAATGAGATCGCACCGAAAGACGAATGGTTGTACGCTTCGGGGCCACTACTTAGCGGCATGCTTACCGCAATCTCGATTTCGAAAACCCATTTTCCTTTGCTTTGGCTAGTCTCCGCTTAACAAAACATTACTGCTTGGTGACGCAGCAGCAGCAGCAGCAGCATTTCTTTCCTACCCGATTGTTTTCAAACGTCCCTCGCTAGGAACCGGGCTTTGCGCTGTGTTGCGGTATGTTTGCTCCGTCTCTTATTCGGAGCCTAACATAAATCTAATGGCTTTACACTGAGTGGCATGGCTTGTTGTGTGGCGGACGATTTAGATAACACACATACACAAACACACACAGGTGTCGAACTCGTCTCAAGTTCGCATCGTAAATCGAAGTATCGAGACGGATATCGAGGTGCTATTAAATTACATTAGATTATTGCTCAGCCGGTGGTTCGATGGTGGAACGTCCCTGTGAGGGGATTGGTTGAATTGATTGGCTCCATATCCGGTGGATGGATGTTTGAACGTAAAGGAGCGATTAATTTATTGACGATAACGTAAGAATAGGAGCGTTTTAGGAGGTATGTACAGCATAGGAGCGGTTTATTACCTTTATGGAAACACTTAAATTGCAATTTACTTCGCTCATTTGCGGTATGTGTGGGTATATGAAACGATAATTCATAAAATTGATGGAATTTATGTTTTATGATTCGATTCCGTTTCAATTTTCCAAAATTAATTTGATTCAAACTCAAAGATATTCACGTCACATGAGCTGTCTTAACTGAAACAATTCTGAAATTCTAGTAAAGATATTACCAATGCAATACGGATTATTAAAAATTAAATAGATTAATTAATCGAAATGGTTAAAATAGCGCTTCCCTTTAATCGATAACTCCGCAAATAAACACTTTAACGCTAAGCCGCTATTACAATTGAAAATTCTACAAAATGGAGTATCACAATCCAACCCTTCAGAATAATGAATGGAAATGTTCAAATCATCACCAAGTAGTATTTGCAAAGAAAACAATCACAATATACAAACACATTATTTTAAAACACGTACATTCATCGCACCAACGAAACCAACAGTACTTCAAACCCTTGCAGGTTGTTTGTCATGTTTGTTTGTTCCACTTCGCTCGGCGACAACGGTCGGCTCGCGTCAGGGAAAGCTGACGCCTTCGCTGAAGTATCAAATGCCACCGGAAAATCAAATCACTCGCCAAAACTAAATCCTCTTCCCGAGGTGCTTCGACGAAAGAGCCAATCGTTTCCGACGCTTCCGTCGCGTGTTATTCTCTTCCTGTTGTTTGTTTGCCCTCCCCGAAACAGAAGGTGTTTGTGGCTGAGGAAAAAAGAATGAAACAATATGCGGCACTATCTCACTCCTGCAAAAAAAACACACATAAAGCCCAAAACAAAAGCTCCAAACCATAACGCATAAAGAAGAAAAGCAAACGGAAGCTCAAAAACCCATCAATCAGCCAACGTGGAACACTGGGAGATGTTCAACCTCGGCGAAATACAAATCCTCAGCGAAATGCATCAATGTCGTTACGGGGTTTTTTTGTTGCTTCCAGGCAAGGCAAGGGATCTTCTTTGGCATCAGGTTTTCATCCGAATTGCCGGAGGTGGCACGTCCCCTTTGCACCTGCCACTGTGGAATAAAACCTTTTGTACGAATACGGTGGCCTTTTGTGGATTTATATTATATTATGTACAGTTGGTAAGCACAGCAGCATAACGAAGATGGATGCTAACGCCTTGCTGCACGTGGGAGTAAAGGCAATGCAATCAAACAGGAAACCAATTTCTTTGCATGTAGATTTGCTTCCCTTCCAGCAGTTCGATACGATCTGACAGAATCGACAGAGCTAAATCATCACAAGCTGAAGACGATTTGGTGCTTTCGGGGAAGCTTTCAAATATATTCAGTGCATTTCTGTGCATAGAAGGATTGTTTTGTTGTGCTGAACCGTCTCTGTAACGAAACAGTCAGTATTCATGCGTCCAGAAGCGGATAATACTCATCGAAGGAGGATGTGTTGGCTTAACCCTCATCAAAAAACCATACCTTCATCCTTCTCCAGAAGCGTACATCAACGACATCAGGTGAAGATGCAGTCTGTGCAAGCAACATTCCAAAGCTTCCTGCACAAAGCCATGGTCTAACCACATCCTTCGAGAAGCCTATGGCATCGGAATTAGCTTCCCAATAGCCTACCTTTTCCAACAATTCCCAACACAGTCCACCTTTGCAAGGCAACCGGGTCACACCTTTTCGAAGAAGTCAGTACTACACCTCAAAACCTCAAAACATCTGTCCGATTACTCACATAGCAAATTGCCAACCGCTCGATAATTAAGGCGTTAAATGGCAATGGATAGTTTTCCTTACATACAGAACACACCCTCAGCCACCCGATTCCATTGCTGCGTTGAACCTACGCATTGAACCATTCTACTCGTGTTTCGTTTAAAGTCCGCTCCTGCACGAGAAGCACAAGAATAAAACTGCCATTTCTCCAGAGAAGGGAAAACCTTTTTCCCAAGCCGAAACCGAAACTCGATCAATTTAACCGTTTCTCTACCCAAGCTCCAGAATAGCTGCCTGTAGAGTACAACCATCGAAACGTATCACTTTGGCATTTTGACAACCCCATACCTTACAGTACCACAGCTCCTTTTTCTATTGCGAAAACTCTCCCACAAGTAATGGGAAACTTTTAACAAAAACGTTAAAATGCGGGATATATTATTCTGCCCTGGGAAACGTTCCATTCGGTAGGTCAACCCTCTACCAACAGAGTGAAAAAATCAACCCCGCCTGATAGACACAAAACCACCAACCAGCCACCTAGAGCAGACCTGCCACACCCGGGGTGTAGCTACAAATTGAGTAGCAAAATTAATGATTCCAGTTAAATCTGTTCGATAGCGGCAATCTGCAGCCAGCCCGGATGTGAACAGAGCTTTCTCGTTACATCTTAATGCCCGCCTCAAAGGAAGTCAAAACGGAAGGCTGCCGGGTGGAATGTAGATGAAATCCTTAATTTTGTTGCTTGTACCTACGGCGGAACAGGAGGTTAAGTTCTTTGCACACTCAAGAAGTAGATGTTGGATTACATCTGCGAATCGGGATTTGATATCATTACATTCTGGTACGCTTGTCTGGCTCTATCTGCGGGGATGAGTTATTTTGGGGCGGATTTAGACGAACATTTCCAGGCATGTCTCTTCCGTTTTTCGTTACGGCACCCGACACTCCTACCGAGCTAACAAGGAAAATAAATTAATTACTGTCGAACTGAACGGAATTCCGGTGTGATCGCATTTTTTAGACAACTGATAACAAGTTTCGTTTCTAATCTTTTTGTTTCTTGGGAAGATTAAAAACATTTGGAAGCGAACTTCAAAAACATCTCAGCAGAAAGATTAGCTGCTTTTAAGGCTTACATTTACGCACAGTGTGGGATGTTCTATGTTTCTCCCAAGTCATTTTAATGGTGTTGTGTCTCTTTGCTTCTTTGGCTATGTATTTTGATTTCTTCATTTTGTTGAATCTCAAACTACTACCAAGAAATGAGCACAGTATTCACTTTTGGAATTTATGTTGAAACGCCGAAAGTTACACAATTTGCATATCATACTACCTTAACACGCGTACATTACTCCTAAATGTATGCAACAGGTTTGTTAATTTCCGATGTATCTCATTTAAAAATCCATTATTGATGTTTTGCAGAATATTCATCGTCGTTATGCAAATTTTATTACATTTAACGATGTCAAACATCGCAAACAAACACACGCAGACAAGCGCTCGCACAATTGTTTCCTCTTAATTGATCTTGTGAGCACAGTTTCGCTAGTGGGAACTCGATACGCGCATCAGCGGCAGATGAATTATTCACTACGGGGTTGAATATATTGTTTATTTACCCTTCCGTCAATCGCCACCCAACGCACCGTCGGCGGGTCGCTTTCTGTTTGATCTAACTAATTCGAAAACAAACTACCATTCCGTCCGGTACGCTTCAACACGGCTCCCGGAACCGATAAATCGATTACACCCATTGGTCGCTCATTATGACGAAGCTCGTAAATATAAACTAACCACTGTTCCGATGTTGAACGCGTCCGGGATGCAACTGCGCCGTGGCAAGTTCGCATTTTGCCCCGAGTAGATGGTAAGCGTACGTGTACCGCCCTCGGCTCACTATCAATTATGCTAATTATGAGCACGATTGTTGTGGGCAAGAAACCGTACGGCAGGTGGTTTCCGCTTTGCCAATTTCCAAAGACATTGCCAGACCTGAAGCCGTTTCCGGTGAGTTGATGGTTAGTGTGGGTGGGTGCGCGTGGGTAATTTTGATAAACTCCTTCATTAGGCTGTAACGTGGGTGTAATTATGTCCAAAGCAATTTCGAACCGAAAATCGTCTTAAACAACGATGATTTGCATGTAGCTTCTACTGGGAGAATGAATTTCCTGCTTGTGCAAGATCATTTTGCCAGTCAAATAGAGCCATACCAATCATATTAAAACCGAGAAAATCGTATCGCCGTACGCCCTAAGGATAATTATTACATCTTCGTGGTATAACTTAAGGATTTCTTCTTAAAATGCATGAGCACCTCGAAGGCGCTCAACAGTAAACAAGCTTATAATATTAACCATAAGCCAACCTTCGTGCAAGCAAAAGCACCAGCAGGGAGCAAAATCCCAGCTCATTCTGCCGAAAACTAGCCACGAGCTAAACGTGCATAAATGAATCATTCCACCGCAGTTGTGGCGATTCAAGCAACCAGCAAAATGAACCAAAGTGAAAGATTAACTTATGAAAAATGAATGAAATCTCATCTGGTTGTGTAAATCGTCTTCATCATCAGCCACATCATCATCATCATCGTTGTCGTCGCCGGGTAGCTCCTTCGCAAGAACACTTGCTGGACAAATTCAACCCAAACAACCAACCCGCCTCGCTTGCGTACTTTCCACTTCTCAAGAATTCATCCCAAAAAGACATCGTAGAAAAACAAAATCTCCCAAGAAAGGACACACCCGCTTTGGGCACCGCAAGAATCTGAATCCGGAGTGGTTAAATTCCGTTTCGGATGATGTACGATAAATATCTATACACTCTCCTTGACCGCCGCCGTTGATCCCTCGTGGTAACTTTTCCATTTTCGCCCATGCTTCATGCTTCGAAGGAAATTGAGAAATCTTGCCTGGTAGCTGTTAGGTGGTGGTGAGGGTCATCGCTGCTGGAACAGCTAGTGCAAGATTGTCATAAATAAATTTTCGCCCTTGGCTTTCGTACGAGCCGAGCACGAGCTGGCAGAGCCCAGCACGAAAAAACGATGCTAGATTTCGGTGATTTCACAATCCGTGGAATATTTTACGCTTCAAGATGCAAAACCCCGCAAACAGCTCGGTACGTGGCTCGCTGGCTAGACACCCTTGAACCCGTAACCCGCTTACCAAATGAATACGAGTGCAACGGTTTGAGCTGGCCAAGAAAAACTTCCCTCGGAAATCCCACGAAACCGGGAATCTCCCAAAGGGAACCCCAGCGAACTCCGAACCGAATGCCCCGAAACGATCAAAATAAGCAATTTTCCAAATGGTCTTTCGAGTGTGGTGTGATTCTTTTCCTTGCTTTGTCGATTGGAAAGTTTTCACACGACGAACACAGGTGGGTTCCATTTTTTCAGTTCCGGTGGTGCGGGATTCGGGAGTTTGTTTGGCTTTTCTTGGCAGGCGAATGGTACGCTGCGGGTGTGTGTTTTCTCAAACAACGTGCTATAGTACTCACTCATCAACACCATCTGTTTCGTTTTTTCAATACACGGAATATATGAATGGAAGCAACAACACCAGCTGAGAATTGAATTTGTGTCTCGAGGGGCAATTGACTTTTATGTTTGCTTCCACAGCAGCAAAATCAATAAAAACAACACACTTTCTTTAATGAAATTAATGCTTTTAAAAAACACATGATTGGTACTGTGATGATGAAAACGATAAGTTCCTCATTTGAAGGGGGTTAAGCAGCAGAAAAAAAACCTCCAGCAAACATTCTGTTCTTCACTGTTGTGTTTTTAAGAATAGGACGCCTAAAGGTATGCAAACTGTACAACACATCATCCTAATAATCTTAAATACAGCTTAAATTATCGTGATTTCATTGTGTACTAGACGACCAACGATTTAAATGTTTAAAGTTAACTGTAATTAAGGGAAAACAGAATTCTCGTAGTAGAATTTCTTTCTGCGGGGGCTATAAAATTGTAATAATCCTTAAATAATACTGTCTTCAGCAATCGTTTGAACTTGCGGTTTCTAAGGAGGTGCTCATAATATTTACAACAAGGGCTCTTGAGCTCTCCTTGAGAGCAGACACTCTTCAGAAGCGTAACTTTAATTTTGCATCGCCACATCTATAACCGGAACGACAAAGACAAAAGTTAGTATCAACATTTAAACTCCTTTCGGTCCTTTTAGTTTGGTTGCACGGCTGCCTATAATTTTGCATTCCAGCCTCCCCCTACTGGCCTAACCTAATGTAATTCAACCGTACCAACGCTTTCACGGTCACCAGCGATGCGCGAGGTACGATCTAATTAATGATTTACAGATGGCAAGCAAACTGAGGGCACGGACAAAACCCAACTCTACCAACCGACAAAATGTGCTGCATCGTGCCGCGTACCAAAATTCACTTAACATTCATTAGCTTTTCCACCATTTATTATGACGGCATTATCACGATGGCGAAACCGGCAAGCCAATTAAAACGATATCCGTAGCGATACTGCTGCGAATTGGAAACTACGGTACAGTTGCGATCGAGCCTGTTTTGAATCGGTTCGACAGACCATTGTATGCTTCAGTCATACCCGGCAAACACTGGGTAGGCCAATCCGTACCGAAGAACGAACACAGTGCCGAGATTGAGAAAATGCTTCGGAAGCTGAGATCGGAAAGGAGTCAACTTTCAGTTTCAGCGCGCGAACCTTTCACACGCGGCACGATGGAAGAGTGAAATTAAATCAACGTGATTGCTTGGG
Organism: Anopheles moucheti; assembly: GCF_943734755.1. Taxonomy (NCBI): domain Eukaryota; kingdom Metazoa; phylum Arthropoda; class Insecta; order Diptera; family Culicidae; genus Anopheles; species Anopheles moucheti. The sequence goes on along the minus strand of NC_069141.1, from coordinate 6,295,963 downwards.
ATCTGGCCGGAGTGTCGGTGTGTCGAGTCGTTGGACATGAACTTCATCTTTTTATACGAGGGTCTGACAACACACAACCTGCAGCAGGAAACTTCTTCGCAATCTTCACTTCTCAGATGGTCGAAGCATTGCCGGGGCTTCATAAAGCATCAGTAACTGCTTTATCGCCGTTATCCCCCCCCCCCTCCACACACACACACACACACACACAGTTGTCCTCCACGTGCCGTGCCGGAGCTTGTCAGCCCGGTGAACACAAGTTTACCATCACGGTTTGCACGTGACCCTGAGACAAGGAAACGAAGTAGACGCCGATGAAGGAACGCACAACCGATCCAAAGGGAGCAACAACAGCAAAACTACCCTCCCAACTCACTCTCACTCTCGAGGGAAAGTGCTTGTGCCGGTTCGGGCAACACAGGCATAATTGAATCGAATTGGACGACTCCCGCCCCAGGGATGACAGAAATCCGGAAGCACCGGTGGGTCATAAAAGTAATCGTTTATTTTCGTCAAATTAGATTATGCATAGGTTTGCCATTCTTCATCCGTCGCACGGGAGCGTGCGATCGTCGAGGACGGGCGAGAGCGCTGTCGTAAGCGCTCGGTAATCGCCCGACGCATTGCCACTGGGAAAAACAAAAATCTTTGCCGAAATAAATGGAAGGAAAAAATGTGCGTTCTTCGAAACGGGTGTCTCTGAATGAAAATGTCTCCCATGTCCCGGTGTTCGTGGTGCTTCGACATGCAGCAGTAATGAAGTTATATTGAAGGCTGATGAGATTCCAATTGAATAGCTTGTGGTTCAATGTTCGATCTGACAGTGATTCGTGCGCATACAATGATAAAGCATCGGAAGCATGTCCTGAAGATCTTGAAATAATTTAATAAGGGATGAATTTGAGTCGCGTCCTTTAAATATTCACGTTCAAGCAGTATCAAATTCAAATCTGTAGCAACCTATGAATGGATAAAAAATCGATAACACCGTTTCAAACGCCTAATGTTATGCAATTACTATTACGATTCAGTCTAATAACTGGAATATAAGAGCGAAATGGAAAACAAATAGCCAATAACGGAGTATAAAAGTAAAAAAATCGTTCCCACCACTTCACTAACGAACTCTAAACAATGAAGTCAATTTATTAAATAACTACCAAACCGACATCCCGCACGGAGCACTACTATGGGCAAAAACTCCTACCGGGCAGTAGCACGCTGGAACACTTTATTTTAGCAGTGGAAAGAAATCAACAGCAAAATTTAATAACTCTACTCAACGGGACATCAAAGCGTCTCGCTTTACCCCGTTCCCATTCCGGGCGAACCACGGTTTGGCGTGATAAATCGTTCCTGTCAGTGAGTGATTTGATCATTTTTTCTAGCGAAAGGGATAAACGCTATGTATTTCCTCTTGTGTAACATTGCCACGTTTATTCTCCCAACTCTGCTTTAGGGCTGGCAAAGGAGCAATAACTATAAAAGGTAACTTACCGTTCGCCAATCACAATACACCCCGTTGGTCTCGCATTTTTGCTGCTCTTTCAAACCCTTCCCAACACAAACCGATCACCCAACGGTCGAAGTCAATAAAACTGGCAATCTATTTTTCCACCAAGCACTGCAAAACTGTTTGACCGTGCCCTTTGTATGATTCGCAATGTGTCGCAGTGTGTAAATTATACCTTCCAGTGAGGGTATTTATTTTCGCCGTTTTGGCGCTTTAACGGCAACACTGTTTGGTCGGGCACGCACCACACGCACGGTCGAACGCGAACCGATCCTCCATCTGTCAAACACACAGCCACTGGTTTGCCTGCATCATCATCTCGTGCCTACAGCTCACACTTCAAACAGAGGCCCTCGTTTTTTTGTTGCGGTAGGACGAAAATGAAGCGTTTCGGATTACTTTCAACTTTACCACCTCACCACATCACCCGGCCGGAACTGCTTTTCCATCAAAGAATCGTTTTATATTCGTTTTATCCTTTCTTTTTTGGTGGGACAGCTTGAACCGCTTTCAGACACGTGCCACGAGCGCACATAACTCAAACTCGCTCTGCCACACAAACACACAACAGGGCTGGTCAGGTTGTAGAAGGGCAAGAAAAAAGGAGTAAATTTCACGATTGGCTAAATTTTGATTTACTTCGTCACCGGTTGGTTTAAAAATAAAGCAAGCCCATTTTGAGAAGGTAAAATTCCCACCCGACTTCCGGTAAACTCCTTGTACCTTTCCTTGCGCCCTGTAGTACTTCACGTCCAGCAATTCACTAGCACACATGCAGGACTGGATGAAGGAATTTCAGTGACGACGTGTGTAAGAATGTGGCAGCTATTTTTTAAACCATTATCCTTTACTTAATTTCCCACCGGATAAAGGACGATAAATAAAGCACCACTTTGCTGCACTGTGTGCTACCCCTTTATCAAGCGCCTTTGGGGAATGAAGTTTTTCGTCACAATTTAATATTTTTTTTGCTTGCTCAAGTGGGGCAATAGAAACGATTTTATTAGTTCGAGTACGACTGTGTTTTTGAAGAAATGCCGCCGATGCCACACGTCCGTCCGTAGGAAATTCACGGCACCGACTGCAGGATATGTTTTCTATCGGGTCGCTACGTACCGGGAAGATGTCTGAAGCCAAGCCGTACGAGATCGTGCCGATCGAGACCGGCAGCATCCCTGTTGCGGTTGGGAAAATTCAACCAGTTGTCCCATTTTCGCCAGGGTGTTGCATTCATTCTCTCTCACGGTGAGAAGGTGCGTCTCACTATGGGCTTGCTGGGAACAAAGAAACATGATGTAGTATTTAATATTGAAACATATCCAAATTTAGCTTTAATTACTTTTTTCACAATATCAACTGTAGATGTTTTGATATTTTTTTTGCGTTAAATCATTTAATATAAAACGTGTAAGGGAAATAAACCTTTCCCCTGCATTTTAGTTCGTACTTCACTGCTCTCTTTCACCAAACGGTCTCTCTTGCTTCAACACCATTTTACGCTCATCCGACGAGCGCTCTCGCTCTCAGCATGCGTTCGGACGTGGTTCTCGGGAAAAGCACATGTTTTTCCAGCGCTTACACTAAGGGCAGCGACAACGAACGGTCCGTAGGTGACAGCATCTGCCACACGATTCGGAACGGAAAACTGTTGATTGCTCGCACCGTTGTTTACATTTCTCTTCAGCGTTTCGAGTAGTACCGTCCGTCATCTTTGGCCATTTTCCTTTTTTGCTCCCGTACGCTGTGCTCTTTTTTCCAGCGTGTCAAGAAGAAAATGTGGCAAACGGAGAGACGCGCTTTCCGTCATCCAAACAAAAGATCAAACGAAATGTGTGGCTTGACTTTCCAAAGGGGAGGCAGGGGGAGTTTTGTTTTGTTCTATCTTTTTCCCAATGTCTACGCTTTCCACTTCCGACACACCATCCGCACAAGAAAGAAAAAGATAGAACGGTAGAACATTTTTCTACAACAGACTTAGTTCAGAGAAGATCAAGCGTAAAAATTGCATCAAACGTCCATGCTGCCGGACTGTCCGTCAAGCGTTGTTCTTTTGGCAAATGGCGATATAAAAGCGACATCGGCATGTGCCGCACTGCCGTTTGAAGAAGAAAGCAGGAGAATCGCACTTTTTCTAGTCCTGGGACGTGCTCAGCTTCAGTTCGGCCTTTTATACACCCCATCAGGGAATAGTTCGATTCATGCCAGGCGAGAAGAAAAAAAATCCACGTCTGGTCTTCCACAGTGGATTATCCACGATACGATGGCCGTACGGTTGTTTTTCCCAACCTGCCCATCCCATGACTCCAAAGACACGTGTTGAATATTGATGAAACACATACATACACACTGTGCCACTTCCGTTCCGGTATGGTCCACTTCCAGGTGCGATGTGTGTTACGTACGTGAGGTAGTACTTTCGCAGTTGTTTATATTTACCACAGACCAAATCGATTTGTTTCCCGCTTGTGGCCGGAGTTTCTTTTTTCCTCGCTGCTCTATCGTTGGCATGCCGGGCGCATTCGTTGCAGCGCCTGTGCATTCCATTACGGGTCAGGCCGAACGTGGTCAGCGGCGATACTTTGTACCAGTTTCGACGCGTGATTATTCAATTCTTATCGAGCGTAGCGATTAGGCTCGCTTTGTTTGTGATAATTTCATTCTCTTGGTCGCGTGTGGTGTATTGGATATTGGTAGGTATTGGTATAACCTGCCTAGACGTATACGAATTGTGTAAATGTATTATTTGAAAGGTGAAATAGAAGTACAATTTACGATTTTTACCATGAATGCAAACAATGTATAAAGGCATTGATTCTGTCAACAAAAATACGCCTCAATGTAGGCAATTTGCATTTCCTACTGAAATAGTGTAACGCCTGAATGTAGGCAATACCAATGGCAATGAGTTGTTCCTACTTACTTACTAACAGAATGGTAATTTATAATCTTCGGTCGTTCTTGATTTACTTCCGTTCGGTCAGGTCTATTTTGCTGCATAAACATGTCGTTCGATAGAAAAATCTGAATATCAGAACACCGCCCCGAAAGAATTTTGCAAGGATTTATCTGGTTCCGCTGACCGACCATAATCTTATCGTCTTTTGCCTATCGTGTTCCTGGTGCGAACTTTGTTGATAATAAACAAATGAATAATAATATCCTACTTGTAAAGCATGCTCATTACACATTCAAAATTAAGAAGTTATATCGGAGCTTTCAACAATCTGGCACTAAAATAAAGAGCCAACCGGAACCAGAAGCTTACCGCAGTAGTTGCTAATAAGCAACATGTGAGACAATCTTAGCAAAGCTCAGCTAAAACCAACGTTGTGACGATGCGAATTAGAATCAATTTGGTAGTCACACATCCGGCACCATCAGCAACGGGCGGTAATTTATTGCACTTGACACAAAGACACATTCCAATGTGTGTTGCCGGCATGGTGCCATCGAACCATTCAATACCTAATCATTCTGCAGGCGCCGTTTCCAGCCTGACGTTGCCATTTCCGATTCACACCAACCATGCCAATCGTACACCTTCCCCGTGCGGAAGCTGTTGCAAACGAATTTCCCACCGTAAGCCGCCAGCCGAGCGGTCCCGCGTTGACGTCACGGTACGGAAATAAATGAAGACACAGCAACAAAACGCCTAAACAAATTACCATCCAGCGCGATGGGAGAGCGTAAAGCGTATAAGCAGTATAAAGGAAGCCTTTTTTTGCTTATCCTGAAATATCGGTCCTGAACAACCACGGTGGGAGTTTTTCCTTCGGTTTGTTTCGAAGCACTCGTAGTACGCTTCCCGGCAAGCACTTCGACGGAGAGTAATGAATCCACAAATTGAACCGGAACCGGGCTCTCATACGAGACTAACGGAGTCTCGGTCGGTTTGTTGCACCGTTCCTAGGAAAGCGTCCAATTTCCGCTGCGCCCAAGGTGGAAAACACATTACAAACCATGCCCCAAGTATGGTCGGTTCTCGGTGGGTGGTATTAAAAATTTAAATATTGCTGTTTCCCTATTTTCGCTTCAGAGCAGTTCCAGTTCTAGCACAACCGCCCTAGAGTGATGGGTTGCACTTTAACGCTCCCCGTGCCGAAACGGTAAAAAGCTTATGCGGGGAGGAAAAATAGCAACGGTACGAAACTGCAATCGAATCGATTCGTTTCGTGGCTGTTTTCTTGAGCATCTACACAAAAATCGATCGCCCAAAATGATATGTGCACAGCGAACGCGCTAACAACATGCCCGCCGATTGCTCAACCGCCTGTCAGCTCAACGAGAATGGTGGAGCACCAAATCAAGTGCAAATTCCTTTTCTGGCATTTTGGGTGTAAAGCACATTCCCGGCGAATGTTTTGCACCCTGAAAGGATCAACTCACCGCCAGAGCAACCTGTTGGCGACAATAATTGTTAAGCCGCTTTCCTATCCTTCGTTAAGCTGGTGCCCCGGAAGCGACACTGCTATTGCCCCGAAGATTGTTTGGATACTGCACAATGCCGTTCACCGTCATCATCATCATCATCATCATCATCGCTGTCGTTGTCGTTGAGAAAAGGCTTCTGTTGCTGCTGCATCCGATTGGTTTTTCCTACAGTAGGGAAGAAAATAAGAACGTACATCCGGTGTGCAGGTACGTACGAAGGAACCCTTCGACACTCTTGCAATTCTCGCCACAAAGCGGAAGTTGCGATAAAGAGGTGCGCTTAAGTGTACAATGGGGAAGTAATAGACGTTCGGATCGAACTCGCCGGTTCTGTCTGGCACTCTGCTAGTACTGGAAAATATCTTGTTGATAGTGCCTTGTTCTTTTTGTCGAAAAACAGATGTTTTGTGATGATATACTTAAGTTTCTTTCACTCCGGTGGATTTGTTTATATTTAAAAGCATCTCTTAGCTTTTTTCTTCAAGAAACACAAGTTTGGAACAGAAGTTTATTTTTTTAGTATTTATTTCGTTTCAGAAAAATAAATGTTACAATTTTGTTTTTGCTTCTCCATCTCTATCTTTATCCTTCATTAATTATATTTTTTGTAAAACTTACTTAAACTTGTTTAATAGTTATATTTTATTGATCACCTTTCCACTATTCTTTCTATATGTGATTGTTAAATTGATTTATTGTGTTAATACAGTAGATCATTTCATCGGTAGTTCCTTTGTCACAAAACAGTGAAATTAATGTTTATCATTTATTAAATTTATATAGTGCAAAACCTACTTTTCTCTACATAATTCTAGGAAAACTTCTACTGCCAACAAATGATCATGCAAAGGACGTTCATATCTACTTTACTTTTTTCTCCACAGTGTACCTTCCAAGTTTCCACAAACCATGCTCGTGAAAGTTTTTCCTTCCAAACAAAAAAAAATCCACCGCATAAGAGCTCAACCAACCATGAAGTGGAAGAAAACTTCATCAGACAAGTAAAAACGGAACTACACTTTTCATCCGGGATTACAGCTATTGTAGCTGTAAGCCACGCTGGTGACATTCGGGAGGTTAAGAGTGTGTCTCCCACCTTCATATTGGTTGGTTGTAGCAATGGCGTCTTAAACACCATTTGTTCCACCGGAACAACTTACACGAGAAGCCCACTCATGAACGACCATACTCCGGACATGATTTGTATATCCTTCTTCCCTTCCCACCGGCTGCTTTCACCCACTATGATGATTTATTGTAACTGTACACTCCACATATACGAGTATCGGGTACCTCCCGGTGGGTGTCAAATGTCAGATGAAGTGGGAGTTGCCTTCATGATTGCCATCATGATAACGAACGAGTCGCTGACGATGGCATTCAAAATGATATCCTTTACAGTGCTGTTGTTGATTCCATCGTACATTGCAACGGAACGATACAATAATCCTTGGGCAATTGGAATGGGGAAAGGTTTCCATTGCTATGACGTGTGTACATAAGAATGTAAAAAAGCGAATGTATCAAACCTGCCAATCACTTCTTTAAACAGATATCAGGTTAAATCTTTTGACACAGCGAAACGTAATGAACGCGAAAATTTTTGTTGTTTCTCGTACATTGAGCTAAAATTCTACATAAAATAATAGAAAGATTAGTCATAAACTGTTCAAACATCGTAGACGAAAAAATTTATACGACTACTCATGACTAATGCCTACTATTTCCACATTATGACCGCATATAAAAATAACCAAAACTAACAAATGATCGTCTATCATCTTCTTCCCATAATATCCCTCTATATTTCATTCCCTTTATTATGCAGGCTTTAACCTTCTATATGTTCAATTTATCCTGCTATATCTGTCCCTATTTTTCTCAACGCCATGTACAACATGATTGTGATAGCAAATTCCAATTTCAGGTCAGATAAGAAGGATACGAAATTTCTTACATCAGGTTGGATTTGTCCGTTCTGCATTCGGAATGTTTATTGCCGTCTGATTAAAATTCATTCGTTTCATACAATAGAACGCCCTGCCCAACGAAAAATTCATTGCTGTCATGTTAACTGTTAGGTGAGTATTCGAGAAGGAGGCCTTTTGATAGTTGTTAAATTACGCAATACATACCATACTTCACATACTAGTTAGAACGGTTAAGAAACGGATTAATCACTAAAAATATCCTTCGCCGATTTCATTATACTGGTTGCATAGCTTTAGGCGTCACATTTAAATATTGCCTACTTTCAGGCGACAAGCTGTTAAAATTGCTGTTTGATTTAAAACTTCTTCAACAGCTTAAACGCACTCCATTTATTAACTTAAGTAGTTTATAATAATCTTCCAACTGAACACAACACAACTTTACATCGTGTTTACTTTTAAGCTATACACTTAAGCTTTGTTTGTTCCACCACCACCCCAAGCAGCTAAATTGACTTAAGAAATACAAAATCACATTCAAGCCCATAATTCTTTACCAGATGCCACGGCATCTTCACTCGCCACGGGAAGCAAAACCGTCGCTACTATAATAAACCAGTGTTTAGCACCTGCATTCACAAGCGAAAATGAGAAACATCCGATGCAAGATACAAAAAACCACGTGTCTGGATGAAACTTTACCATCGTCGAAAGGGTTTAGCGTACCGTACCGTAGGAGCATCCTTTGTTCCATTGCTGATGCCATTGCTTTGTACGGCTAACTATCCACCCCCGACCGTATACGAAGGGTTTTTTTTCTCTAAAATAAAAAGTTGCGATTGCATTGCGTGCCGAGCGTACCTTTGCAATGAAGCAATGAAGAACGTTTTTGCGGAAAAATGATTCTACCTGCCCCATGGTTTCTTCTGCATTAGTTGAGCAGCATCAAAACCAACCCAGCCGCATGAGGCTCACGCTAGGGTTTTGATTCCGCGGTTGGCCTGTTGCACATAAACACCATCACCTGACCGTTTTGTGCATGGCCAACAGAAGTAAACTTATCTTCCGGAAAGAGGTGCAATGTTGTTTAGCGAATAACAACATTTGTTTCGGTTCTGAGCTCACCGGGCAACACCAGATAAACCAGCACATGGTGCTTGATGGGTGGGATTTTGTTTCTTTTTGTACCCATTCTCACTTCTTTTCCCAGTTTGAAGCGCTATTATCTTCGCCAGAGGTGAGCAGAGTTTATGTTTGTTGTGCCATACCGGCGGAAGATTGGCGGTGGATGATTACCCCCAAGCGACTGTTCAAACGGTAAGATCGCAACGTGAGCATGGAAAAAGGTTCGCTTGCGGAGGTTAAGCTCAAACAAATTGAAAAGTAAACTTCTACACAGTAAGATTTTACCATATAGCACAACTTGTTTAATCTAAGAGAAAGTACATGTTACAGCATTTTTCCCTCTGGTGAAAAGTCGTCTAAATTGCTTCCATCAAAAGTCCAGCAAAAAGGGAGTTCCAGCTAGATTCCGTGTCATTCCACCAGCTGATGCCAGCAGACAGAATTACCATTTCATTCGCCACCGAACCTTGTCATCCGCAGGGACAGTGTCGGTGGGCTAAAAGCTAATTACTGCGGCATACACCGACACTCCGACGGGATGCAACCGTCCACGCCATGAGCACCGTTGTAACGTAGCGTTACCCGTTTTTGTTACACCACCTTTGAAATAGGACCTGAACCAGCCTCCGGAAAACGACCGGTGACCGGACTCATTTCTCTACGTCTGCCCACAACCTCTCCACCACCCCGTCCCCCAAAAGGGGAGGAAAAGAATAGAACAGAGCGCACTGAGTCGGTGTCTGTGGGTGCATCTCATCGTGGTGTACTTTCAATTACGATCGCTCGGTGCAAGTGCGTTCAGCTGCAACGTTTCTTTTGCATCAACGCCTGCACTGTATCTGACCGTAGTGACCGGCTACAATGGCTCGAAGCGAGTAACTGACCACTCAACAAGCTGTGGGTCTCGGTTTGGGCTGACATACACATGGATTAGCCGCAGGCCAATGCTTATCCACCGAGTGCATCCGTTATCTGCGTTGCTTGCGTATGCTTAAACTGCAGGTGCGATTATGCTACTGCCAAAAGCGATGGCAGTTTAATGGAAATTAATTAGATTGCCTCTCATGCTGGTGTACCGCTAAATGGAACAGAACGAATGTGGATATAAATGTAAGTGTTACAATAAACATAATAGTCGAGTTTTGAAGCATTGTATTAAACAGTTGATTAGAGTTGATTACGGAATGGACTTCGTTAAAAATCGACGCAATGGAATAATTATATTTGACCCTAAACTAGATACCACATGTTCATCAATACGTATTGAACCCTACAGTAATGTCCAGGAATGCTAATGTCCAATGGCCATAAGTTCTGATTGGTCTCAGTATCAATGTTCGAAGAACTCGTAAATATTTTACCCAACCAAACGTCAAGAGCAGTGCGGAGTTGACAAACAGCAAAATTCTGACGTTCTCACGTACCATACTGATCATCAAATAAGTTACTGTTTCAAAACTATTTTCATAATCAAATACACTTGAACGATCACGAATAAAACCATTCATCACGATCATTTCTTTTGGCCGATGTAATCTTTTAGCGACACGTAAGCCATAGACAGTATCAGCGTCACGTCCCTCTGTTTGAAGACATGATTTACGATTAACTTAATCAGCATTCAGTCCAATTGCAGCGCTCTCGCTCGTTCAATGACCAGCGATAAAAGGAAATTCATTCGCTCGACTTCCGATACCGTCAATTCATTTAATCCATCACACACTCCCATCACACCCAGTTTATCAACTGGGCCCATTTTGACAAATCTGTCCAATCCCGCTTTCAATCGATCATTCCCGGAGTCACAAATCTCCTAAAGCCTGTCTGACTTTAGGATATTTTTTTCTCTCTTTTTCTTCTGTCGGAGTGGTCTAGTTGCTATCATGGAGAATAAATTACCTTCACTTTATCGCCACCACAAAACATTCGCTGTCACTGGTGCGCATCCAGCTCCGGTAACCGGAACCTTTGCGAGGGCACGTACACTGCTCCCTAGAGAACCGGACAGTTGCCGTGTAATCAGCCACCGTAAAGCATTGGCAAAAGCGACAACATCTTAAATTTTGCTTTACCTTGCCCCGCAAACGGCCCACTACCACCCCGTTGCACGTTTGGGAGGGTTTTGTGGAACACTTGAGACAGAAATTTATCGAGTGCCTGCGTTGCTGTGATCCCCGTGTTTTCCGAAGGGCGCACCGGGACTAACCATAAGAATAAACACCCCAACGGTACGGTTTAGCTACTGTTTTCTCGCTAAAATACATCAATAACAAACGGATTGCCGGCGACCTGGGGAAATTGGGCGCCAGGGGACTCACCTGGGCTCCAACCAGGTCCAACCAAAACCCGATTCCTCATCGAAAACCGATTCCGTTATCGACAGGACGGTAAATAAATGTGAACTAACGCTTCCGTTTTTCGCCGTTCGGATGGGGCATAAAAGGTGCGCCGGAATATAAATTAGGTTAAACGGAGGTACCGTCTAACCGTGAAGGTTGTCCTGCAAACCGGGTATGTGATAAACAATTTTCACTTTCCATTCGCGTGCACATCGGTAAGGAAGGCACGGCTGCTTGAGTGTGCACTTCAGGATGGAGCGTTTCTGTCATGTGGTGGCGAAAGGTGTCTACAAGTGGGCAATGTGCTGGATGATAACAGGGACAGCAAAGTGAAGCGTCAAACACGTGTCTCTTTTTATGTCTCTACCGCCTCTCTATATCGACAGCTGTTGTTGTGTTCGCCTGCTACCGCTGCTAAAGAGCGAGGATTAACCCAATTTCCGGAAAACAGATGAAAGCTTTTACTCCCAAGACTTTTTGGCTACGGTTTTAGTCCACGGTCGTAAAAGTCAGCACATTTGATAAGAAATGGTTCCACAAAACGATTATGGTTGCAAGTTCGGTAGTGTTTGAACAAGCTTTCGGTGAAGAAAAAACTTCATGTCCTGCTAAAATACGCGTCTGGACCGAGACTGAAGTTTGCTTTTATTTGTTTTACGAATTTCGAAGGTCAAATTTAGTGACGAATCTTCGAAGGAAAGAAGAAAGATAAGCTAAGATTCGCTTGGGCGGATCCCAATTAAATCACACCGAAACAGATGAAATGATGTCCAAAGTACAACAAAACATCAATCGAGAGGTTGTACAGGTTGAAATAAGAAATTATTCTGCTTCGTTTAACTGCATGATGTTAAAGTGAAATTCCTCAGCAAACATGATGCAGCGCGAGGCTGAATAGGTGGTCACTTTCAACCACATCTTGTTGAATTAAAAAATCCTATCCGAACCAAAAATAACTTTTTACGCCAAACTTTAGTGCGTTTACCTCTATTTTTCTACAAGAGCCTAAATGTATGCAATCAAAGAACAACCCTGACATTTGTTTCCTGAATCTATAACCTATTGGACTTAGCCCATTGTGTTCTAAACGAACCAAATTTCAACGGTCGAATAGTAAAATGTATCCACCTCGGCAGTGCATTATTAGAAATCGGGCTGTGCACGTACATCACAGGAACCAGCGATTTCACACGCATCATGTCGCAATCAGCTACGGCCGTTACCGATAATAATGCCGAAACAAACGAGTTCGACATCACCTTAAATGCTGCACTCGTCTATTGATTCGGTTTCAGTGCCGTGGTACCTGCAAGCATGCTAATTTCTGTCGTTTTTGTGGCCTGTTTTGGGCTGTTGTGGATATACCTTCATTTTAAGCGACGTTATCAGTTTTGGTTGAAGCGTGATGTGCCGTACCTGGAACCGACCTTCCCGGTTGGCAACGTGGTGGATATTTTCAGTACAACCATTCACTTTGCGCACCTAATCGAGAAGCTGTACAAGCGGTGCAAAGGACGAGGTGATTATGCTGGCATCTTCTTCTTTCGGGATCCTGTGCTGTTGGTCCTTTCACCCGACTTTGCCCGGACGATTCTTGTGAAGGATTTCAACTACTTCGTTGATCGTGGAGTGTATAGCAATGAAGAGGTTGATCCTCTCTCGGTCAATCTCTTCTTCATGGATGGTAATCGGTGGCGAAAACTTCGATCGAAATTAGCACCAACCTTTACGTCTGGAAAGTTGAAGGCCATGTTCCACACGATAGTGGATGTGGGCAATCGTTTGGATCAATATCTTGGCGAGCGATGCATTCGGTTACAACGGATAGACATCAAGGAGCTTCTGGCGCGCTTCATGACTGACGTTATAGGATCGTGTGCTTTCGGGATCGAGTGTAACAGTTTGGAAAACCCCAACTCCCAGTTTCGGGTTATGGGCAAACGTATGATAAATCTACCGAAACTTAAAGCCCTCAAAGTGTTCTTTGCCATGATGTTCCGGAAACAAGCGCATGCACTAGGAATACGCTATAACGATAGGGATGTGTCAGAATTTTTCATGAAAATCGTCCGCGATACGATTCGCTATCGCGAAGAAAAGTGTGTCCGCAGAGATGATTTTATGCAGCTCCTGATCGACATGATGAAGGAAAATGGTGCCCGCCCAGACGAGGCCCTAACGTTTGAGGAGATTGCCGCCCAAGCGTTTGTGTTCTTTTTCGGAGGGTTTGAGACCTCCACGACTACGCTCACCTGCGCATTGCATTTGCTGTCAAAACATCCGAAAGCACAGCGGAAGGCACGAAAGTGTGTGCGAAGTGTGTTGGCTAAGCATGGTAATGAGTTAACGTACGAAGCTATTACGGACATGGACTACATTGAGTGTGTTATTAACGGTAAGAATTCAACTTCAAATAATGTCGCTCAACCATCTCTTGCAAGGCATCTGCTTTCTTTCCAGAAACTCTTCGCCTATATCCACCGGTGGCCACAATTCATCGAATGACTTCACGGCCCTATCAACTGCCAAACGGGAAAGTCCTGCCGGTCGGTGTTGGAGTGATCATCTCAAACCTTGCCTTCCATCATGATCCCACGTTCTTTCCCGACCCATACGCCTTCAAACCGGAACGATTTGAAGACAAAACGTTTGGGAAAAACAACCCAAGCTATCTGCCCTTTGGGGATGGTCCACGGATGTGTATAGCAATGCGTTTCGGACAGCTTCAAACACGATTGGGATTGGCAATGTTATTGAGGAACTATAACTTCACGATTGACGATTGTGATATTGACCGTCCGTTGGCTATTGATCCGATCAACATGATGCATGGACCGGCGGGTTCTGTTTGGCTAAATGTGGAACGTACAATGGAGACCAAATAAAAATGTGTTGAAGTTGCATTGGACTTATTTGTGAAAATTGTTGAGTAAATCCAGTACCAGTAAATAGTAAAATGAATCTTGGGGAATTGTTTTCTGTTTTCCTACTTATTGTAACTATAGTTATTCCGCCAATAATGTTAATTATTATATAAGTTTATATTCTAACGGCATTACCACAGATGAACTTGTGAAAACGAACATTTTAAATATTTGTATCGAATATTTCACACAAAATGGCCGATGCACCCTTGGTGTGCGCGAACGTAAACAAACAACTGTCAAAAGCAGTTGGGCTTTGTTTATCTGCTTTCTATTCGTCATAGCCGGCGGTTATGAGACAATCAGTAACGTTTATCGCTGATAAAATGCGAAACAATCGATTACAAATAACTTTCAATGAGTTCTCTACCTCAATCAGTGCCTAATAATAATCCTCAGCCGATTAAGTTTCAGTGCTGTATTCGATCTAGTCATGTTCGTACATCTGCTGCTATTGGTCAGCTTCGGCTTGCTGTGGATTTATCTGCACTTTAAGCAACGTTACCGATTCTGGGCGGAACATAATGTGCCTTATATGGAGCCTGCTTTCCCGGTTGGAAACGTTGCAGATACGCTGAAGCCAACTATACACTTTGCGCATATAATTGAGAAGCTGTACAAGCGGTTAAAAGGACGAGGTGAATATGTCGGCATCTACTTCTTTCGGGATCCTGTGCTGTTGGTCCTTTCACCCGACTTTGCCCGGACGATTCTTGTGAAGGATTTCAACTACTTCGTTGATCGTGGAGTGTATAGCAATGAAGAGGTTGATCCTCTCTCGGCCAATCTTTTCTTCATGGAGGGCAATCGGTGGCGAAAACTAAGATCAAAACTAGCACCAACCTTTACATCCGGAAAGTTGAAGGCCATGTTCCACACGATAGTGGATGTGGGCAATCGTTTGGATCAATATCTCGCTGAAAGATGTAACCAGGAGCAACGGATCGATATCAAGGAACTACTTGCACGGTTCCTCACCGATGTGATTGGTTCGTGTGCCTTCGGGATCGAGTGTAACAGTTTGCAAAATCCCAACTCCCAGTTTCGGGTGATGGGGAAACGCATGATAAATCTACCAAAGCTTAAAGCACTCAAAGTGTTCTTTGCCATGATGTTCCGGAAGCAAGCGCGCGCCCTAGGCATACGTTTCAACGATAAAGATGTGTCAGATTTCTTCCTCGCCGTTGTCCGCGATACGATCCGCTATCGAGAGGAGAACAACGTCCGTAGGGATGACTTTATGCAGCTCCTGATCGACATGATGAAGCAAGATGGTGCCGGTTCTGGAGAATGTTTAACATTCGAAGAAATCGCCGCCCAAGCGTTTGTGTTTTTCTTTGCCGGGTTTGAAACCTCCACGACCACAATCACTTGCGCCCTACATTTGCTGGCCAAACGCCCGGAAGTACAAAACGAAGCACGGAAATGTATTCATGAAGTGCTAATGAAACACGATAACAAACTATCGTACGATGCCGTCATGGAGATGGAATACATTGGGTGGATTATCAACGGTAGGATTTGCAAAGAAATGTTTGTCAACAGTCAATAATTTTCGTTTTCAATTTTAGAAACACTTCGTATGTATCCTCCGGTGGCAACGCTTCACCGAATCACCACGCAACCGTACCAGCTACCTAATGGGGCGGTTTTGCCGGAAGGAATCGGAGTGATTTTACCAAACCTCGCGTTTCAAAACGATCCGGATTACTTCCCAAACCCACTCGACTTCAAACCGGAACGATTTGCGATGAAGAATGATTTTAAGAACAATTTTAACTACCTTCCGTTCGGGGAGGGTCCTCGTATCTGCATTGGAATGCGTTTCGGATTGCTCCAGACGCGCCTTGGGTTGGCAATGCTCGTGAAGAATTATAAGTTCAATATCGACCCGTCCGAAGCAGACCGTCCGCTCCGTATCGATCCGATCAATCTATTGCATGGTCCAGCCGGGGAAGTATGGTTGAACGTACAACGTATCGTTGACATTTAAGCATGTAAAACATTCCTACGTCTACTTGGCTCACATATTTGCCATTAGATTTCAGCTTAACTACCTCAGGTATCTAATCAAAGCTAAACTTATCCTCTACAAAACTGAATAAAGCAGTTTAAATATCGTTCGTTCTGTTGATTCGTTTCACATTTAACCACAGATCGCTCTTCACCTTCATAACGGAGTGAGCTTTTGATTGTGTTCCTAGCCTGATTTCGGTACATTTAGTAAACTGGTAGTTACTCAACAGCACAACCAATATGAGACGTAACTGAAGCTTCGCCTGACGGTAGGCAATACAACTTTTTGGACCCACGCCGAACGGTAGAAATGTGCTTGGCGTACGCTGCTTACATGCTTGCGGTGCAAACCGATCCGGATCGAATCGTTCCGGCTCAGGATAATACTCCGGATCGTAATGTATAGCGTACATCGGTACGATAATGTTCAGTCCTTTGGGTAGCACGATACCGGACGAATCGGGCACGGGATAATCTTCCGTGACGACTCGTACTAGATTAATGGCGGGCGGATACTTTCGGAGAGTTTCTGAAAAAGACAAAATAATGCTGTATGCTTTACCAAAGGAGAATGGGAAACAGTATCTACGAATCTACTACCGTTCAGGCACTGGTCGATAAAGGGCATATCAGTAAGCGCATCATACGTTATTCCGCCATGTTTTTCTAACGTCTCAAGGACACATGCTCGAGCGCGTTCTTGTACATCGGGACATTGGGCCAACTCGAACAAACAGTAAATCAGAGTAATACTCGTCGCTTCATAAGCTCCCAGAAAGAAAAACACTTGAGCAGTAATTTCGGCCAACGTTAGTGTGGTTTTGCCATCAAATCCGGGCATCTTAAGAAGATGATCGATAAGATCAGTTCTGCGACCAACGTAAGAAAATTCTTTCCGATGGTTTATCGTTTCTCGTACCACTTGATGAAACAGTTGCGTAAATTGACGAGAATACATTTTCAAGCGTAGTTTTCTCGCAACCGACCGATGGCACGTGGTCAGGAACTGCTTCCATATATTGGGCAATACGAACGCTTCGCGAAGAAGTGCCTCATAAAGACCGCTTTCCGGTGAGATTAGATTGTTACCTTCGATTCCCATCACAAAACGCATCGCAATATCCGTATTCAGTTGTCCGAGCAAACTCTTCAGTTCCACTTTCGCACCTTCTTCTAGTTGGACGTTCAAATATTCCCGAAACTGATCAAGCATTTGTAACATCACAGGGAAGAATGATTTTAAGCTTCCGGTGGAAAAGATTGGAGTTGCTGCGCGCCGTAAGACGGACCACCGTTTACCTTCACTGTTCACCATGTGGCCTGATAGGGGATCGTGTTTCCCATCACTATATCCGCCACGATCGTAGAAGTAACGAAAGTCACGCATCAACACAAGCCTCACCATGTCCGGATCGGTACACAGTGCGACTGGTTCGGTGAATTGGAACAGTCCGCCGAAAGGATGCTTTCCTTTCAGTTCCCGGTAGAGTTCTTGCATTAGATAAGATGTGTGCTGAATGTTTCCAAGCGGAAAGCGTGCCGGTAGGTAAGGAATACCCAAATCCGCCCAAAAGGCATATTTGTTTCGAATGTGTTTAACGCACAGTACAACGGCAAGCAGGAATGACACTGCTAAAAGAAGCCACACCACCATGATTGCACGAGCCAGCTAGCGGTCTGGGTCCACCGGATGACAAACTTAATGTGACGCAGATCAAACTTGAATCAAAGTGCATTTATACAAGGTTCTGCCACCTGCAACCTTGTAACATTACCACTTATGCACGAAACATTGCTACAAGGTGAACCTTGTAGGATACAAGTGTTCCTTGTTAGCCTTGCTTGTTATCTTTTCTTGTAGTAGCAAGTTCTTATTTAGCTCTACCACCGTTACGGGGTTTTGGTCGTAAAAGATCTGAGCAAGACGCAGGTGACATCCAGACAGAACAGGTGTTTTTGTTATTCTTATGCGATATTTAATTACTCCTAGTGCGTACCATTGTGTTTAATTACTCCGAGGGGAACCACCGATCAGATCATCATGCGACAGATCACTCCATTCCATCTCTTTCTAGACTTCAACGTCTATGATAAAAGACCCGCCTTTACAGACTTGTACGAATGACAATGCTCAACGTCACATGCTAGGTGATGTTAGAAAAAAACTCTAAGGGCTCATTACTACCTCCAAGGATCTGCGGTAACCTATTCAACCTAGCGCTAAAGAGCTTCGAGTTGGAAATTTTTGGGATAGATTGGGAGCTAGTGATAGATATTAAACTAAAAATAATTTTCCGAAACGCAAGGATTAACATTAGAGTTAATGAGACGGCACGTTGAGCGAACTATATGAACGTGATAAAGGATGAAAAAGTTCGTTCAGTTCATGACAAAGAACAAACCGGATTCGCTAACCGCTAGAACTAGATATTTAACCAACCTTAATTAACACATATATGGCTGTTTGCTGATAGTATACATAAAATTGGGTCTCCTATTCCAACTGTACATAAATAGTTATAGAAAACTTCGGGATCGGGCGCGTTAAACGCCGTGTCATAAATCGCCACAGTTACCGTGGAGCTATCGAAACTTACTTGGCTTTTTGTATAGCACATCACCCATTTTTGGGTGCAGCGGCGCTAATAGGTAAGATAGAGATACTTATATTTTCTTTGAAAACAAATATCGATTCAAGTTTATTCTACCGTTTGATAAGATAAAATTAAATCCATCACATATACATTCGA
Organism: Anopheles moucheti; assembly: GCF_943734755.1. Taxonomy (NCBI): domain Eukaryota; kingdom Metazoa; phylum Arthropoda; class Insecta; order Diptera; family Culicidae; genus Anopheles; species Anopheles moucheti. The sequence continues at coordinate 6,276,934 of NC_069141.1, read as the reverse complement.
CTGCATATCACTTACCAAATTTCTGGCGCGACTCTTAACGGCCAGAATAACAATCGCTTATTCCTCTAAGCTTGCAGCTTTTCCACCTTCAGCCACAGTCCACCTTCCGGCGTCAGTACAGCATGTCGGGAAGAAATGACCAACGGCACACTTGTCTTAGCACATCTGGAAAAGCTAAAGTGCATCAACAGCACCGATAGCCCAACCCGTGCTTCCAGCATTCCAAATCGAGCTGCTATGCAAATCCTTGGACCTTCCCCGAACGGGATGAAGCTGTACGGTTTCCTTGTTTCGCTTGCTTCCGGCGCAAATCGGTCCGGATCGTACCGTTCCGGGTCGGGATAGTGTTCCGGATCGTGATGGATGGCGTACACCGGAATCATCACGTTCATACCCTTCGGAAAGGTAACACCCGTGCCCGGTACACGATAATCTTGACTGACCTGCCGTATGAGATTTGCCCCCGGGGGGTATTTTCGAAGCGATTCTAACGAAAAGAAAGAATGGATTTATTAAGTGTAAACTTCAACACACGGATGTTTCTTACCGTTAATACACTGATCGATGTAGGGCATATCCATGAGTGCATCGTATGAAAGACCTCCGTGCTTTTTAACAGCATCCAGCACACACTGTCGTGCCCGCTGCTGTAAATGCTCGTTCAAGGCAAGCTCGTACAGGCAGTAGGACATCGTCGTCGAGGACGTCTCAAAGCCGCCGAGGAAAAACACGAACGCCTGTGCAACGATCTCGTTCAGGTTGAGCGTCCCGACCGTCTCGCCGCTATCATCCAACTGGCCACTGTTCTTCAACTGCATCAACAGATTCATAAAGTCGTTCCGCTGGACGTTGTGCTGCTCGCGATACTCGATCGTTTCCCGTACCACCTTGAAGAAGAACTGCGACACGTCCTCGCTAGTGCCCTTGATGTGGATGCGCCGCGAAAAGTCCTTGAAGGTGGCCATGAAGAAGAACTTCAGTATGCGACCCCGGGGCACTTCGAACACTTTGCGACCCATCCGTAAGAATTCGGCATTCGGATCGTTCAGACTGTTGCAGTCGATGCCGAACGCGCACGTCCCGATCACGTCCGTGGTAAACCGGGCCAGCAGTTCCTTCATCTCTACCACGCCTTCAATCGCGATGCATCGCTCCAAACACTCCCGGAACCGTCCACCAACGGACACGATCGTTGGACACATCATTTTCATCTTGCCGGAAGAAAAAGTTGGGATCAACTTCTTTCGCAGATTGGTCCACTTGGAACCCTCGATGTTGAACAAATGGCCCGATATGGGATCATCCTTCTCGTTGTAGTACACGCCACGGTCGTGGAAGTGGGCGAAATCACGCACCAGCACGTTCTTCACAAAGTCCAGCTCGAGTGCCAAAGCGACCGGATTGGTAAAGAAGTAAATACCACCGAATGTCCTCCCGGAAGATTTCATCTCGTGGTAGAACTTTGTCATCAGTTGGGATGAATGCATCCGTCTTCCGATGCCTTGAATGTTGCCGAATGGGAATCGGGGTTGCACGTACGGTACATCACGATCCGCCCAAAATGAATACTTTCGTCGGACATTCCAAACCGCAGCTGTCACAGCGATTAGCAGCAGATAGATCAGCATCTTGCACTGGACTGGAAAACGATCTTCGCAGTAGCCTGCTTTCCGCTGCTACGTATAATTATGATCACGTCGCGCACAAGTGCCACATGAGTCAATTATGTGATTGTAAATTATACTTATCTGCGCCCTTATCCCTCTCTTTTTTCTGCGCTATGCTCGTTTTCTTCACTGCAACGCTTCAACAAACCAACCAGTGTTCCAGATGAAACTGTTCTGATTGTTGTCTACGATTATCTGTCAGCTGGTGTGCGTAATGTTGACGGGAAATGAAAAAGGGCATTTGCGTGCGTACACATACACTACCAAGCACCGGTACTCGGTGTATTCGGTACGCACGCACAACGGTTGCTTTGTTTTGATGCCATGGTTGAGCAGGTAGTGGTAGTGAGATTCGCACGCTCGGTCAAGGTCATTTTGGTAAAGGGTGGTTTGTTATGTGCTGCGTTTGTTTTGAAAAAAAACCTACAAAACTTTTATTTTCCTAATTATTTATATAAAATTAACCATTGATGTTTATTTCATTCAATTACAACAACGGGCTTTACGCTTAATAATTTATTAGTGTTTCAGGTTTACAACTGGCTTCAGTCTTATTCGAAACATTTTCAAAATAAACGAGTCCTAACAACATTCTCATTCCATTCCTTCACGTGCAGATTCAAACAGGACTTCTACAGAACTAAAATTCCGTACGCGGGTAACTCTTTTGCGGCGACTCGTGTAGATCATATTTAGCCAACCGCAACCGCACGCCATTGACGGGCGTCAGTACGAATGCATGGGGAGAGTAGGTCAAGGGCACGTCCGTCTCCCTACAGGGTAACACTTGGAAATGCTTCAACAGTAGCGCCAACCCGATACGTGCCTGCATCATACCGAACCGCAACCCGATACATATGCGCGGACCTTCACCGAACGGTAGATATGCACACGGATCACGTCTGGCCATCCGATCGGGAGTGAACCGGTCCGGATCGTACGCGGCCGGATCGGGATAGTGTTCCGGATCGTGGTGGATGGCGTAGGCCGGAATCATGATCTTCATTCCCGGATGCAGAACGATGTTGGTGTCTGAGAGCCTGTAAGGTTTGGCAACCGTTCGCTCCAATATCGCCACGGGTGGGTACTTGCGAAGAGTTTCTGGAATATAGATATGCTTTGTAGAGCAGTCCACGATATTCACAGTGGCCTTGCCGACTTACCATAAATGCATTGATCTAAGTATAGCATATTCTTCGAAGATTCGTAGGACAGGACTCCATCGTGTTTTTTCAGCGCTTCCATGACACAGTCCCTGGCCCTCTGCTGCAGGTCTTGGTTCAGTGCCAGCTCGTACAGCGTGTAGGTCATCGCACTGGACGACGTCTCGAAACCGGCCGTAAAAAAGATGAACGCTTGAGCGGCAATTTCGTTCGTCGAAAGCCGGCCCACTATCTCGTTGGAGCCTTCCAGCGATCCCGTGTTCTTTAGTCTTATCAGCAGGTCCAGAAAATCGCTTCTCTGTGCACCGTGCCGTTCGCGATGTTCGATCGTCTGCCGGATGACACTTTGAAAGAAGCTGGCCACATCGTCATGCAGCAACTTCAGCCCGAGTCGGTTCGCCAAGCCACGGAACGTCTTCATGATGAACACCTTGAGCGGGTGATTGCGTGGTGTGTCGAAGTGCTTGCGACCAATCCGGCGGAACTCGTTCTGAGGATCCCGGAAGCTGTTACACTCCAAACCAAACGCGTACGAACCGATCACGTCCGTTGTGAAGCGTGCCATAAGATCGCGCACCTCCACCACGTCGCCGGAGGTGTACCGTTCCCGTAGGAAGTCACAGAACTGCTCAGCTATACCGAGCACCAGCGGGAATGCTGCCTTCATGCGACCACTCGTGAACGTGGGGGTGATCTTCGCCCGCAAATCCTTCCACCGTTGACCCTCGATCGCAAACAGATGAGCCGAGAGCGGATCATCCTTCTCGTTGAAGTACACACCCCGGTCAGGAAAGTGATGGAAGTCTTCGATCAGAATGCGCTTCGCCAACCGTAGATTGGTGACGAGCAGCACCGGATTCACGAAAATGTACAACCCAACGAAACCGGGACCATCGACACTTTTGTACTGTTCGTAGAACTGCTGACTTAGATGGGCCGGATGGATCGATTTGCCCATCTCTTTGAAGTTCCCGTACGGTAACTCCGGTTCCACGTACGGTACATGACGGTCGCGCCAGAAGGAATACCTGCGCACTACGAAAATGTACACACCCAGACAGAACGTCGCAAGACACGCGCCCAAACTGACAACCGATGCTAGCACGAGCTCCATTGGTGCTGTACTAACGTCGAGCTTTATCGCGACGCGTCGACCCCAGCCATGGACAGGTCCGTACTATTATCGCACGGTACAATCATGCATGGAGTGGAACCTACTTACAATGGGCGTATTGCCGAGGGGCGAACTGCCACTAGAAATGGCAACTACCGAGACCTGGTTTAGCGACGAACTCCGTTTACAGACACTTATCATCGGTTAGCATGCGCGCCACGATGCGATGAGACTCTAGAACGAGACGCGCTGACTACCGACTGGTGTTTTGTAATGTAATGGGGGACACGATGTGGTTTGAATTATGTATGTTCTCCCCCCATCGAGTGCTATGATTTATTTTCAACTGGCGTTGCGACGATCGGATCTGTTTGTTCGCGTTGTTCGTTGGGATATTATTACCTAGTGCGAGACACTTGTAAAACCATTGTTGTAGAATATTGGAGAATGAGAGAAAGAGGGCCTGTTAATAGTGGAATTGAAAAGAATTCATTATACTTGATGAAACTCCACCGTACGCATGCCAAACAAACACATGTGTACGAGAACTGTGATGATAACCACCGCGAGAAGAATCATCATCCTTATCATTCAGACCCTCCCAGAGCGTCATAGATCTTCATCTCAGGTGAGTTGCTAAGGCTAGCAACTTTACAGTGCTCTTCGTTCGAATCTCAAATCTCTAGCCAAAATTAGTCCCGAGGTTCGTCCTCAATTGTTCCTTAAAATTGTAAAGATTAATTTTCTACGAGTCGTTGGCAACAATTATCGATTTGTATAAACAACTACTCCTCGAAAGGTAGAAATTTAACGAAATTGGTTTCGATTGTTAAGTTTATTTTGTTTAAATCATTCAAGCTTCATTCCTAGAAGTAGGGTACTTAGGATAAATTATGGCAGAATCTCGGTGGTAACCCACTCCCCAATATGCAGAGACTTCTTAGACTTCTCCTATAGTACTTCTGCCCGCAACCAAACACCATTTGCCGGTCCAAGAATAAAGTTGGTACGCGAGTACTGTACCGGTATTTGCGTCCTTTCACAGGTACTAAACCGGAAGCGATCAAGCAAACTTGCCAGACCCATCTTTGCCTGAAGCGAACCAAATCGCATACCAATACAGAGGCGTGGCCCTTCGCCAAATGGCAGATAGCAGTAGGGATCGCGTTGGGCGACCTCTTCCGGCGAAAATCGTTCCGGTCGATACTGTTCCGGGTCGGGAAAGTGGGTCGGATCGTGTTGCATCGCGTAGATCGGTATCATGATCTTCTGTCCACGACGCAGTACCAAGCCACTGTCTGGCATCCGGTAGTCCTTATCGGCGTTACGCTCCAGTATCGCGACAGGTGGATGTTTGCGCAGCGTTTCTGCAATGGTACACAAGCACAAGAGATACAAAAGTTGTTGATTTGGTGGTCACTAAAACAAATTCGAGTCACAGATAGCTTCTCACCTACCATTAATGCACTGGTCGAGATAGCTCATATCGGACACAGCCTCGTAGGTTAGCTCTCCGTCATATTTCTGCAGCGTCTCCTTTACGCACTGTCGAGCCTTTTCCTGCACCTCCTGCTTTAACGCCAGCTCGTACAGCGTGTAAGTCATGGCCGTGGAGGAAGTGTCATAGCCAGCGGTGAAGAAAATAAACGCCTGGGCGGCTATCTCCTCGAACGTTATCCGTCCAATTTCTTCACCTCCACTTTCCAGCCGTCCGGTGTTTTTTAGCTTCAGAAGCAGATCCATGAAATCGTTCCGCACGATCTGTTCGCGTTCGCGATATTCTACCGTGTCCTTGACTACGCGCATGAAGAAGCTGGAAACGTCATCGTGTAGCTGCTTCATGCCCAACGCGTTCGCGTGCCTCCGGAAAGCTTTCATCAAGTACACAACCAGCGGCGAATGGCGGAGCTTATCGAACGCGATCTTACCGTACCGTCGGAACTCGTTATCAGGTTCCCGAAAGCTGTTACACTCGATGCCAAACGCGCACGCCCCGATGACATCGATCGTGTAGCGCGAAAGTAGATCGTGGACCTCGACCTCGCTGGAAGTTTGCACTGACTGGTGCAGATGATCACAGAACCGCTGGCACACTTCCATCACTAGCGGTAGCGTCATCTTGATGCGCCCGGAAGTAAAGGTAGGGGACAGTTTAGCGCGCAGTGTGCGCCATTTCTGTCCCTCGATGGCGAACATGTGCGCCGACAGTGGATCATCTCGCTCGTTAAAGTACACGCCACGGTTCGGGAAGTAGTGGAAATCTTTCACCAGCAGCGTCTTGATCAGCTTCGTGTCGAAGATGTAGAGCAGTGGCGAGGTTAGCATAAACACACCACCGTACGGGACGTTTAACTGCCGGAAATGATTGTAATGCCGTTGGGTGATCGGTGCAATGTGTTCCACCTTTCCGAGCGTACCAAAATTCCCATACGGAAACGCCGGTGCGATATAGGCGACGGAGCGTTCCTTCCAAAATTGGTACCGGCGCTTAATCCATGCGAAACAAGCAAACACGATCGCACACAGGATGCCCACCACTTGAAGGTACATGCTTCTGGACGGGCTTAAGTGTGAAACGAAACTGAAACTCTCCGTCAGTCATCGTCAGTCGCATGTTGGTTTGAGAGCAACCCTTTGCGCGTTCTTCGCCATCTTGAAGAATGAGCGCGCAGGGGTAATAAAAGAGCGAATAGTTCGCAGATTCTCACGGGTACGCGAGATAAGCGGATGGATCTGTGAGAGTACTCGGACAATTGAGGTTGCGTAGTGGGTCTTATGAATGACCTTGTTTGATAGCTTCTTTGACTTGACATATTAGCTTCCATGTGAAACCGGTTACATGCTCCACCTTTGGGCAGTTAGCAGTTATTCTTTTTAAAGAATTCATCAGGAACTCTACTGCTAGAAGCTGTCGTTATAGAATAATGTGATTTTTAGAGTATAATATTTTTGTATAACATAGTCAGTCGTACAGTTATGTGATATTATAAAATTGTTTTCAAACAACGAAAATTGTTGGCATCAATTAAATTGTAAAATTCCGGGTGTCGCTTTCTTTTTGCACAGCACTGTTTCAATTTATCTTTTCATTTTTTTTTCTAACTCGACAACCGGAACAGCAACCCTTAAATATGATTTTTTCGCTTCGTCATCATGTGAGCCAATCGCACCAACACTATGATTGAAATGTCGGTGGTTGTTTTTGTTGAATTACCTGGGACTCTTGCCGGATTAACCATTAGTCTTGCCCTGGAAAGTGTTGGTGAAGGTGGTTGAAATGTGGTTCCTCTCTATAGAAGCTCTTGTTGCGTTATTGGCGCTGTTGGGTGGACTAGTTTATTACGTCATACGGAAGCAATCCTATTGGAAAGATCGCAATGTACCTCATCCAAGTCCGACGTTTTTCCTTGGCAGTTTTAAAGACGCCGGAACGAAGACCCACTTCTCGGAATATCTGGAAAAGTATTACAGCATGTACAAGGGTAAACATCCATTCATGGGTGTGTACATGTTGATATCACCAGTTGTGTTACCTACGGATCTGGAGCTGATAAAATCAATCTTAGTCAGGGACTTCAATTACTTCCACGATCGTGGCTTGTACTACAATGAGAAACACGATCCGCTGACAGCTCATCTGGTCAATTTGGAGGGTCAAAAGTGGAAGAATCTTCGCAACAAACTAACACCCACGTTCACGTCCGGAAAGATGAAAACGATGTTTCCTACGGTAGTTGCAGCCGGAAAACAGTTGAAGGATTTTATGGACAAAAACGTCGAGAAAAACAGTGAACTGGAAATGAAGGACATTATGGCCCGGTTTACGACGGATGTAATCGGGACATGTGCGTTCGGTATCGAGTGTAATAGTATGCGTGATCCTGACGCAGAATTCAGAGCGGTGGGAAAATTGTTTGTAGATAAGCAACCATCGCATTTCGTCAATTTGTTGGTTCAGTTTTCGCCGAAGCTTAGCAAGCTGTTGGGCATCAGGCTTATTGATAAGGAAGTGTCGACCTTCTTCCTGAAGGTGGTTCGAGATACCATCGATTATCGAGTGAAGAACGGAATAGTGCGCAACGACTTTATGGACCTCATGATTCGCATGCTTCAGAACAAAGAAAATCCAGAGGAATCGCTCACATTCAACGAAGTGGCAGCTCAAGCGTTTGTATTCTACTTTGCCGGCTTTGAAACGTCCTCTACTCTGCTGACCTGGACATTGTACGAGCTGGCACTGAATCCCGACGTCCAGGAAAAGGGTCGTCAGTGTGTGAAGGAGGTTCTGGAGAAACACAACGGGGAGATGACGTACGAGGCTATCCTGGACATGAAATATTTAGACCAAATTCTGAAGGGTATAAACACGATTAAAACATCTGAAAATTATAATTTCAACTGATTTGTTTAATAACATTCCAGAAACCTTGCGCAAGTACCCTCCACTTCCGATGCACTTCCGAATGACGGCTCAAGATTATCCCGTACCGAACACGGATTCCGTCATCGAGGCCGGTACAATGATTATGATTCCCATCTTCGCCATCCAACGTGATCCGGATATATTTCCCGAGCCGGAAAAGTTCGACCCAGACCGATTCAGCCCTGAAGAGGAAGCGAAACGCCACCCGTTCGCTTGGACACCGTTTGGCGAGGGTCCGAGGGTATGCATAGGGTTACGATTCGGCATGACGCAGGCACGGATCGGATTGGCATATCTGCTGCAGGGCTTTAGCTTTTCCCCGTACGAAAAAACTTCCGTCCCGATGAAGTTTGTTTCAAATAACATTATATTATCTCCTAAGGATGGTTTGTGGTTGAAGGTGAACAAACTATGAATATTAAAGTAAGTCTAATGAACTACTGCAGATCAGGTGTGTATGGCACGCCAGTATTTGGGAACTATTGGGATTGTGAAATGCACTTAATTTTATGTTGAATACTCCTTGTATATTCGCCTGTTTATTCGGCAACAAAATTAAATATTACAGAACCAACTAAATGTAGTCATGAAATGAAAGTTCAACTTATTAATTTTGTATACCCATCTTGAGCATAATAATATTCTGAGTACTGGGTATGACATCTGGTTTCAAATTTTGATCTAGTAACGAACAAGGCCACCCAGGTATGAGAAGACATGAGATCTGATCAATTTGATAGCATACCTATTTGCAGAACATCATTCGTCGTGTCCAAATCCATTCATTTAATCTATAGCAGTAAATAAGCTCCTTCACATCCGGGGGCATAATATCCTTATTAAAGCGACAGAAATGTTAGGTACACAGCTAACAATAAATGTTATCTTACAAATTGAAAGACTTACGAACTCGTTGTATTCGTGCTCTTAAGAATTGTGAACTCATACAAAAAACTCGTAGAAGTGCTAGACCTGTAACGGAAATACCATAGAGATTCACGTATTTTTCTGTGAGGCACTGTCATTTACAACCAAACTTATTCGCGTCCGTTGAATACCCCACAAACACTACCATATGCGAAACGTAAATAAATATGTGCCTGAGGGTAGATATGAATGAAAAATAGAAAAGGGAGTGGAGTGTAGGAGTAATTTAGGGGTGGCGTTCAACAATCGATTTGAGTATAATGTTGCTTGGATTGTGTTACTCATACACACAACTGAGTAAGCCATGAGTAATTCAAATGCGCATCAAAACACTGATGATCTGAGTCGCTCTCTCTATTGCATTCATCAAGTGGTGAACTCAGTTAAGATGACCATCGATAATGGTGCGATGGTATTAGAAAATCTGAACCCAGTGTTTCGCCGATTAACCGACATTTTTTAGATCAAATGACATATATTCCAGACGTTATACATTCCAAAAATCTATATTTAATCCACCCCTTCCCCGGGAAAATGGTTATTGTGTCGCTTCAGTCGCTTCTTTACCTTAGCACCTTTTTTGGTACGGCAGTGTACTAACATATCTTATCGCCGTACTAACGCATCCGATGCCTCTCTTTTACCATATTCGGTGTAAAACGAACCTGTACTTAATCAACATCGCTTTGATATCGTGTAAATGGAGTACACCAATACAAATTTGGAGATGTTAATCTATAAAATATCTGGTAACTCTTGCCGCCATCGTTCGTTAGTCTTGCGCCGAGCGGTGTCAATTAAGGTAGCCGGGATGTGGTTCTTCTGTGTGGCAACTCTTTTTGCCCTTTTGACGCTTCTAGGAACACTAGTATACTACGTCATACGTAAACAAACCTATTGGAAAGATCGCAATGTACCTCATCCAACTCCTACGTTTTTTATCGGCAGTTTTAAAGATGCGTTCTCCAAGGTACACTTCTCGGAATATCTAGTTAAATATTACAACACGTACAAGGGACAACATCCGTTTGTGGGCATGTACATGCTAGTATCACCAGTTGTCCTTGTAACTGATTTGGAATTGGTGAAATCAATCTTAGTAAGAGACTTCCAGTACTTTCACGATCGGGGCACCTACTACAACGAGAAACACGATCCGCTGACAGCTCATTTGTCCAACTTGGAGGGTCAAAAATGGAAGAATCTTCGCAACAAGCTAACGCCCACGTTCACGTCCGGTAAGATGAAAACGATGTTTCCTACGGTAGCTGCAGCCGGAAAACAGTTGAAGGATTTTATGGACAAAAACGTCGAGAAAAACAGTGAACTGGAAATGAAGGACATTATGGCCCGGTTTACGACGGATGTAATCGGAACGTGTGCGTTCGGTATCGAGTGTAACAGTATGCGTGATCCTGACGCAGAGTTCCGAGCGATGGGAAAATTGTTTGTAGATCGTCCTCCATCGCAGTTTGTTAACTTTATGATTCAGGTTTCCCCGAAGCTCAGTCGAATGTTGGGCATCAGGCTTATTGATAAGGAAGTGTCGACCTTCTTCCTGAAGGTGGTTCGAGATACCATCGATTATCGAGTGAAGAACGGCATAGTGCGCAACGACTTTATGGACCTCATGATTCGCATGCTTCAAAACAAGGACAATCCAGAGGAATCGCTCACATTCAACGAAGTGGCAGCACAAGCGTTTGTGTTCTTCTTCGCCGGCTTTGAAACGTCCTCTACTCTGCTGACCTGGACATTGTACGAGCTGGCACTGAACCCCGACGTCCAGGAAAAGGGTCGTCAGTGTGTGAAGGAGGTTCTGGAGAAACACAACGGGGAGATGACGTACGAGGCTATCCTGGACATGAAATATGTAGACCAAATTCTGAAGGGTATAAACGCGATTAAAACATCTGAAAATCATAATTTCAACTGATTTGTTTAATAACATTCCAGAAACCTTGCGCAAGTACCCTCCACTTCCGATGCACTTCCGAATGACGGCTCAAGATTATCCCGTACCGAACACGGATTCCGTCATCGAGGCCGGTACAATGATTATGATTCCCATCTTCGCCATCCAACGTGATCCGGATATATTTCCCGAACCGGAAAAGTTCGACCCAGAGCGATTCAGCCCTGAAGAGGAAGCGAAACGCCACCCGTTCGCTTGGACACCGTTTGGCGAGGGTCCGAGGGTATGCATAGGGCTACGATTCGGCATGACGCAGGCACGGATCGGATTGGCATATCTGTTGCAGGGCTTTAGCTTTTCCCCGTACGAAAAAACTTCCATTCCCAAGAAGTTCATTACGAACAACATTTTCCTATCTCCCCAGGATGGTTTGTGGTTGAAGGTAAATAAGTTGTAGCTGAAGTTAGTCATGTAATTTCGCAATAATTTGTGAGTCAGTAAGGTTAGGTAATAAACGCGAATTAACGTTGATTACCAAAACTATCAATACATCGAACAAAGTAAAACATTAAAATAGAGATCTGTACTATGAAACACATATTGCATTGGCCCATTCGTTATAATTTGACCCGTAGTTGATGAGAATATACCCTAATAACATTGACTTGGAAGTTGATTGTTTAACGAAGTAGTTGTGTAATGTTGATGAGATATAGCTGTTGTATAGTTAAGCTCCACTTTATACTCGTTGCCTTTTAAGGTGTGACTGGTTTCCGTCGAGAGTGTTCAATTGCTTGACATCTCTATTAGTGATGTCAGTGCAATGTTATATAGACCTAGCGGTGACTTGATATTCTCTGGTTCAGTTATCGTTTTCGATGGTGAGTACAGTACAGCATTCTGTGGCACACTGACTCCCAATAAAACATTTTGATTTTTTCTTTTTGAAAGATAACACAAACATTGCAACAGTTTCTGTTGAGGAGAAGGGGATAAGTGTAGGAAACAGATCAAACAAACTTGCCCTCTCGAGAGTACTCCTTTGAACGTAAAATCTGCGTTAGAACCAGACACATTTGAATGTATACGTGCAGTGGTGGAAGTATCATCGATTCAATTAATCTTATCAATGTATTAACGCGTTTGATGCTCGCTTTTCCGTGCCTTCGGCGGATGGAATAACACGCTACAAACACGGCTAATAACGCGTCTCCACCGTCTGAACACACCAACACAAAGATCGCGATGTTCACAAATGGAATAATCTGCGTCTTTTTCCGTATTCGCAACTAGTCTTGCATTGAACGTTGTGAAGAAAGGTGGTTGAAATGTGGTTCCTCTCTATCGAAGCTCTTGTTGCGTTGTTGGCGTTGTTGGGTGGACTAGTGTATTACGTAATACGGAAGCAATCCTATTGGAAAGATCGCAATGTACCTCATCCAAGCCCGACGTTTTTCCTCGGCAGTTTTAAAGACGCCGGAACAAAGGTTCATTTTACAGAACCTGTGGAACAGTATTACAGCATGTACAAGGGTAAACATCCATTCATGGGTGTGTACATGTTGATATCACCAGTTGTGTTACCTACGGATCTGGAGCTGATAAAATCAATCTTAGTCAGGGACTTCAATTACTTCCACGATCGTGGCTTGTACTACAATGAGAAACACGATCCGCTGACAGCTCATCTGTTCAATTTGGAGGGTCAAAAATGGAAGAATCTTCGCAATAAGCTAACGCCCACATTCACGTCCGGAAAGATGAAAACGATGTTTCCTACGGTAGTTGCAGCCGGAAAACAGTTGAAGGATTTTATGGACAAAAACGTCGAGAAAAACAGTGAACTGGAAATGAAGGACATTATGGCCCGGTTTACGACGGATGTAATCGGGACGTGTGCATTCGGTATCGAGTGTAACAGTATGCGTGATCCGAATGCAGAGTTCCGAGCGATGGGAAAATTGTTTGTAGATCGTCCTCCATCGCATTTCGTCAATTTGTTGGTTCAGTTTTCGCCGAAGCTTAGCAAGCTGTTGGGCATCAGGCTTATTGATAAGGAAGTGTCGACCTTCTTCCTGAAGGTGGTTCGAGATACCATCGATTATCGAGTGAAGAACGGCATAGTGCGCAACGACTTTATGGACCTAATGATTCGCATGCTTCAGAACAAGGACAATCCAGAGGAATCGCTCACATTCAACGAAGTGGCAGCACAAGCGTTTGTATTCTTCTTCGCCGGCTTTGAAACGTCCTCTACTCTGCTGACCTGGACATTGTACGAGCTGGCACTGAATCCCGACGTCCAGGAAAAGGGTCGTCAGTGTGTGAAGGAGGTTCTGGAGAAACACAACGGGGAGATGACGTACGAGGCTATCCTGGACATGAAATACTTGGATCAAATCTTGAAAGGCATGAAAGCCACGTTTTTTATCTTTCAAGTTTACTGGCAACTGACGAGTTAAATTTCATTTTCAGAGTCTTTACGCAAATACCCGCCAGTTCCGATGCATTTCCGAATGACGGCTCAAGATTATCCCGTACCGAAAACAGATTCCGTCATAGAGGCCGGTACAATGATTATGATTCCCATCTTCGCCATCCAACGTGATCCGGATATATTTCCCGAGCCGGAAAAGTTCAACCCAGAGCGATTCAGCCCTGAAGAGGAAGCGAAACGCCACCCGTTTGCTTGGACACCGTTTGGCGAGGGTCCGAGGGTATGCATAGGGTTACGATTCGGCATGATGCAGGCACGGATCGGATTGGCATATATGCTGCAGGGCTTTAGCTTTTCCCCGTACGAAAAAACTTCCGTCCCGATGAAATTCATTATCAACTCTTTTATCCCAGCTCCGAAAGATGGTTTGTGGTTGAAGGTGAATAAACTATAACGGATATTTTCTTGCAGCTCTGCGTGTAAAATCTTAGAACGGCAAATTTTATAATTTTTGTGGAAAAGATGTATGGTATGGATATATGGTATGTTTTAAACGTTCACATTTTGTATTGAATAAACCAGTCGTGGATTAAACTAGTCAAACAAAACACTTCATCCTCTTGATAACAGATGAAACACAGTATTAATTTTGTCAATGGAAATTATTTTATAGTCTTCAATGTGAATATTGTTGCAAAGAAACTCAAATACAGTTTTGTTTTGATTTTTAAACAAAAATGATTATATTTTACGGCATTATAGGGTTTATTTCCCCCTAGTACATTGCAGTCATTTGATCTATATGTAAACGGTAAGCTGTATATAGGATTGCATGGTGATTATTAGCTACATTATATGATGACATTTTACGAAATGCAATAATCAGATAAGCCCATACACAAATTTTTTCTCGTCGTTGAACGTTGTTTATACACAAATCTTTTTACCGCTTGACTAGGAAATGTTCTTTACAAGGGTTGTAGCTGAAAATCGCTAGCTTGTCATTTTTTGTACAGCACTGTAATGTACCAGTGGCACATATACATTCGCATTGATTTAGTAAACAATTTGTTCAGGGTGTGAGCTTGAATGGAAGGGGAATAATATAGGGGAAGAAATTACGTCATCGAGCTCTCCGTTCGTTGCTGTGGTTTCCACTACTCCACGCAAATGAAAAGGAAAGCAACAAAATGTCAGGTTTGTGCAACCTCATTGCAAACATTATGTATATTAATAATTCTATTTTTTTGCATTTTCTTTTCTTCATACATTTCTATAGCCCAATTAATACTGACATCGATTGCATATCTTTTGGAGTATTGATTCTTAAATCTGATAAACTCTATTATATGAGTACAACAGTTTCTACAATAATTGTCGAAACGAAACTACGTTAGAAACCCTGCCTTTTCTAAAAATACGATTTAAAGAGCAGACATTTTAAAGTAATTTAACACTATTGTTTATCCTTTCGTTTCTTCGCTAAAGATCTTTATTTTTCAATGAATAATGACCTTAAAAAAGTTTCACTACATCTCGCAGCTTTGCAACCCATTTACAGCTTCTCCACATTTAACCAAAGTCCCCCGTCGATGGTCAGAATGGAGCTGGCGGGTGAAATCTTCAACGGTACGCTCATTCTGTCCTTTGCGAGCGTAAAACGGAAGTGCTTCAGAAGATATACCAGCCCGATACGGGCCTGCATCATGCCAAATCGAAGCCCGATACATATGCGTGGTCCCTCGCCAAAGGGAAGAAAGGCGAACGGATGCCGCTTTTCGCTCTGCTCCGCGGAAAATCGTTCCGGATCGAAACGGTCCGGATTGGGGAAATGTTCCGGATCGTGATGAAGTGCGTAGACCGGAATAGCAACCATGATGCCCTTTTGTAGTACTTGATCGGTACCGAACACTCGATAGTCCTTCTCGACTCTACGGGTAAGGGTAGTTGCCGGTGGATACTTTCGAAGAGACTCTGAAACGAAATGATATTCGATGCACGTAACCAAAGTCGTAAATAGACACCAATTTGCTGCTTTTCTAGATACTTACCATTGATGCACATCTCGATGTACTTCATCTCGTGTATTGCCTCGTAGCTAATAGTGTCATATTTCTTCAGCACCTCTGTAATGTTCTGTCGTGCCTTATCCTGCAGCTCCGGGTGAAGAGCCAACTCGTACAAACAGAATGACATCGTCGTGGAGGACGTTTCAAACCCGGCGAGGAAAAACACAAACGCCTGCGCCGCAATGTCGTCCATCGTGAGATGATCTTTCTGATCACCGTCAACTGCTCCACTCTCCACCTGTTCCTTCATCACCTTCATTAGCAGGGTCATAAAATCGTTACGCTGCACGTTGTTATTTCTTCTAAACTCAATTGTGTCTTTGACGACGCCCATGAAAAATTCCGATATGTCCGGAGGTGTTAGCGTCACGTGAAAGGCTCGCGCAATCTGAGGGAATTGTGCGGCTAGAAAGACCTTCATCGCACGATACCGGGACGCTTGGAACACTTTACGACCCATCACACGGAACTTTGCATCGGGATCTTTCAGGCTGTTACACTCCAGCCCGAACGCAACCGAACCAATAACGTCCGTGGTGAAGCGTGCCAGCAGATCCTTCATCTCCACCACGGAGCCTTGTCTGATCTCCGCCGCCATGCACTTGTCGAACTCTTCCGCAACGGCCGTTACGGTGGAGAACATCAGTTTCATTTTGCCCGACGTGAAGGTGGGTGTGAGCTTCGCTCTCAGGTTTCTCCATTTGGTACCCTCCATTGCGACCAGATGGCGCGACAGTGGATCGTCCCGATCGTTGTGATAAAGGTTACGATCGTGAAAGTAAGGGAAATCTTTCACCAGAACCGCCTTAATAAGATCCGGATCGATGAGAAGCGCCACGGGATTGATGAAGAAGTAAGTTCCACCGTAGGGTTTTCCGGAGCTTTTCAGCTGTTTGTAGCAATTTTGCAGAATTTCTGACATGTGGCTCTTCTTGCCTACGCCGGCCAAGTTTCCCTGCGGAAACGATGGTTGAATGTACGGAACATTGCGCTGCTTCCAGTAGGAAAAACGTTGCCGAACCCAATAGATGGCCGCCAGTAGCACTAACACGAGCAAATGAACCCACATCTTGTGATGATGCACGCTTGACTGTTGGAGAGCTACTGGTTGGTGGATTGAATACCTGCTCTACGACACTTTCGCGGTGCAAGCATGACTCGGTTATATTAGGCGTATAATTAAATGCTTGTACAGTGTCAGTGCAATTATCTGCGAAGGTGTCTTTTTTAACGGATTTCCTGTCAGATGCGGCGTCTGATGTTTCCCCCTCCTAGAGCTATCTAATCTGCTACGGGTTGGATGATGTTTGTTGGAGGCAATCATTCCGTGTAGAGTTCAGCGTTAATACACACTGTTGCATTTTCGGACAATACAACGGCATAGTCGCGATGAATAATCGTGAGCTAGCGAAATATTATCACTGAGATGCTGAGAGCAGTGTTATAGGCAGTAGATAGGAGTGTTGAAATGAATTTAAAACAAAAATCATTCAGATATAGTAGAAATGCAATTGAATGATGATTAAAACACAGCTCTCATTGAGACGCATTTTAGCGGTAATAGTTGAAAGAAGAGAGGCAACAAAATATAGATTTGAGAGCGCCCAACGTGGGGCTCGAACCCACGACCCTGAGATTAAGAGTCTCATGCTCTACCGACTGAGCTAGCCGGGCAGTTGTGGAAAGTGGGAACATTGATTCACACCACAGACACCTATTAACGCACATGGCAGGTATCCACGCGCATTCGTGTTGCGACGCATGAGCGCGCCGGCGCAAAGTGAACCTTTGTGATGCATGATTCCGTTGTGTAGTTGAGATTGTTGCTGTTCATAAATGAAATTGATAATTTTATTCTAGTACACCATGGCTATTTTTCGGCAGGAGTTCTATGTGGTGCTAGTATCGGTGGGAGTATATGATTTTGTAAGTCAATGTAATAATTTCCTTTAAGAGTTCATCTAGTAATTAGCAGATCTCAATAAGGCCCTTAATTTTAGTTGTAATAGACTATTGTTCCACATCAGAGAAGACGCGCCCCTTTTCTGACGTTAACTCTATATAGTGCGCATTTCGAATTTTGACGTATTTTTTACATAAATAAGTGAAACTTTTTATAGGAAAGCCCCTTTTGCTGAGCAGTCATTGACTTTTCTTATTTTATTAGAATTAATGGAAGCATATCTACCAACAAACAAATCAGTATTTCGTAGGCCTGAGATATAGGAAATTTTCTAATTTATTTAATTTATTTTATTAGTTCATGTTTTAGAAGAATTATCTGACCGTAAGGCTATCCGTGTATTAGCTACCGTAAGCATAAGTATTTGTATTAAAAAGTGTAATAAGGATGGGTCTCTGTTGTGCGTATAATTCGTTTATTTTTGCGCAAACCGGTTTCTGCCCTCGCCATCAATATATTCGTAGCCAAATCTATCGCCTAAACACGAAATTTTGTTTGTTTTGTTTACGCATTGTTTGGCACATTCCATTACATTCCACCATCCCTACCACTTTACTCACCCACATGCGACTTTTTTCGATTCATTGTAAGATTATGCTTATGTCATCGCGTCTCCCGTCTTTTGCGCTCCTCTATCTTGCGAGCTCTTTTTAAGCTTATCGTCGTTTATTTTTTGCTATCGAAAACAACAATCATCACAACCGTGGAATACACCTCGTGGGGCCTCGTGGTGGGCATGCTTCCTTTACAATGTACACACGCGTAAATTTATCTGCAACCACGGTGTAAGAAATAGTCAACTCATCCTGACACTCACGGAATGGAACGAACGCGCAGAAATGGGCGATAAGATTTGGGTGCAAGAGATACCAATTCATACGCAAGACAATCTGTATCGGCGTCTAAATTCGTGTATAAAGAGAACCGGTTCGGGAAGACTCAGTCATCAGTTTACGGTGGACACTTTAATCAATCGAACGTGTCGAAGTCTAGTGACCATGTTGAGCTTGTTCGATTTTGCATTCCTGGTGGCGGCCCTGGCGGCCGGGTTGTACTACTACCTCGAAAGGAAGCGATCCTACTGGAAGGATCGTGGCGTGCCGGGTCCAGAGGCAGAGCTGCTGTTGGGAAATTTCGGCACAGTCGGCACGAAGGTACACATTACGGTGCCGATGAAGAAAATCTACGATGAACATAAAGGAAAGCATCCGTTTGCTGGTATCTACCAGTTTATAAAACCGGTAGCACTGATCACCGATCTGGAGCTGTTGAAGTGTGTGTTTGTGAAGGACTTCCAGTACTTCCACGATCGTGGTACTTTCTATAACGAGCGTGATGATCCACTGTCCGCGCACCTGTTCAATCTGGAGGGACAAAAGTGGCGCTCGCTGCGCAACAAGCTCTCCCCGACGTTTACGTCCGGCAAGATGAAGATGATGTTCCCAACGATCGTGACAGCCGGCAAGCAGTTTAAGGACTTTATGGAGGAGACAGTGAAGCGGGAGAATGTGTTCGAGCTTAAAGATTTGCTGGCCCGTTTCACGACGGATGTGATCGGGATGTGTGCGTTCGGTATCGAGTGTAACAGTATGCGCAACCCGGATGCGGAGTTCCGTGCGATGGGAAGGAAGATCTTCGAGATCTCTCCAGGTACCTTCAAGACAATGCTAATGAATGGAATGCCGTCCCTGGCGAAGATGCTGCGCATGAAGCAAACCGACACGGATGTGTCGGACTTCTTTATGAACGCCGTACGGGACACGATCAACTACCGAGTTACGAACAAGGTGAAGCGCAACGATTTCGTGGACCTGCTAATCACGATGATGAACAAGGACGAATCGAAGTCTGACGATGAGTCGCTGACGTTCAACGAAATTGCTGCCCAAGCGTTTGTGTTCTTCCTGGCCGGATTTGAAACGTCGTCTACGTTGCTCACTTGGACGCTGTACGAGTTGGCGCTGAGCCCTGAAATACAGGAGAAGGGTCGTCAGTGCGTAAGGGAAGTGCTGAAGAAACACAACGGCGAAATGTCCTACGATGCTGTCGTCGATATGAAGTACCTTGATCAGATCCTCAATGGTAGGTTTTGATCATTTTTCCTACGTCCCAACTTGATTTTGGTTCAAAGGACTCATCTTGATTTATTTCATTCCTTTCCAGAATCGCTTCGCAAATACCCACCGGTTCCCGTTCACTTCCGCGTTGCATCCAAAGACTATCAGGTGCCCGGTACTAAGACAGTACTGGAAGCCGGTACAGCTGTCATGGTTCCCGTGCACGCCATTCATCACGACCCGGCCGTATTTCCCGAACCAGAACGGTACGATCCGGAGCGTTTCAGCCCGGAACAAGAAGCTAAACGGCATCCATACGCCTGGACACCATTCGGGGAAGGACCGAGGATATGTGTGGGGTTACGTTTCGGCATGATGCAGGCTCGTATTGGGCTGGCGTACCTGCTGGATGGGTTCCAGTTCGCGGCGAGCTCGAAAACTGTCATACCGATGGAGCTTTCTAAGGAGAGCTTCATTATGGCACCGAAGGGAGGACTGTGGCTGAAGGTGGATAAGATATAAGACATTCTAGTCGCTTAGGTTTTAAGATCTGCTTAGAAATAAGGCTTCGTTTAATCTGTTGCAAGAGATTACTAACTATATATGACGGTTTTAAACTAATACCAACAATCGATCACAGTGACATTTGATGACTTGCTTGTAACCGTTTTAATCTTAAGGGTATTTCAGACGGCATACATCTGATAGGCCATTAGGTGACAACAATCTTACTGTAATCAGTTGACACATTTAAACTGGCTCGAGATAAATGTTGATAAATGTAAAATGTTTGCGCTAAGATACGATGTCATGAATGCTATCTCATTTGAGGTGCGTTTTAATACTCGGTCATACAATTCCAGACTATCGCCTCTTATTTCTTTAGTAGGATGGGCAAGTCGTTAATAAAATGGCACTTAAGCTGTAATATTGTTTTGGTAGTATAAGAAATTTCATTCGGATACTATCCAGGGTCATGATGTGATATTTCTACAATACTTAGGCAAGTAACCGAGTCTACGTTTACAATAGATGTAGCAAATGAAGGTTTGTCCATCAGTTCTCTTGTTGTTTATAATTTTCAATGTTTTCACCGCCCATTTTCATTAAAATGGTCAATAAAAGCTTTTAATTATAATGGTAATAAAAATGGTCGTAAAATATTTTATAGTTTCTTAATTTGGAAAGTACAATCGGTACTGTTTGGCAAGGGGTAACCGTCTGCCTGAAGGGCTTATCTGCTTAAGGTCACATGCTGCACTGTAGCGTGACTCATACCCGTCGTTTTAAAGTGGAAACTCCGGTACCGTCCTTTTGCTCTAGGGAAAATTTTAATCAAATATATGCCTTGGGCTAACAAATTGTGGGATGAAGCTGGTGTCAAATTTCTCTGTAACAACACCAAACATAATAGATCATAACACTTAAACAATAAGAAAACATTTATTTTTATGGTTTATATTTCTATTTTACTGAAGCTGTACCATCTTCCAGCTATTTTATCTCATGCTAACTATCGCGTTGCTCTAGATCGCTGTTGTTTTCTGCGAATTGCATTGTCATGGTGAATGGTGGCACTCAAATACAGAACCATACTCTCCGCATTTACTCTGTTTACTCTAGCGTAAGTCTCGCGCAAATAAAACCGGTTGAGCATCACCACGCACGCGATAACAAATCATGCTGATCACGGTGGAGCGCGAGTATAGCGCATTACTATCAAGAGATGCGCTATAAAGTGACCAACAATTGGATGAGTGTCTAGCAGTCGAGAGATAGCTGTCATCGGGCCCGGATGATCATTCGGTTGTGTACGTTAGTTGTGGCGATGCAATAAAAAAGGAAAAGGGGAACGATAATTAGATTTCCGGTTATTGTAGCAGAGTGTAAGTTCAACGCTACGAAGCGCTAAAACCAAAGTCGGCCATCATGGAGCCGTTGGACATTTTGATCTCGGTAGTGATGCTGTGTTTCGGGGTGTATTTATTGATCGACAAGCAATTCCAGTACTGGACCAATCGTAATGTTCCTCAATCAAAGCCAGAATTAGTATATGGTAATGTTCGTGAAGTTAGCCGAACGATTCATCTAGCGGACAAGTTTCGGGAGATTTACAACGAGCTGAAGGGAAGACACCCGTTGGTGGGAGTCTATCTGTTCTTCAAGCCAGTAGCCCTGATCACTGACCTGGAGCTGTTGAAGTGTGTGTTTGTGAAGGATTTCCAGTACTTTCACGATCGGGGTACGTACTACAACGAGAAGCATGACCCACTAACGGCTCATCTGTTCAACATTGAGGGCCAGAAATGGAAAAACCTACGAAACAAGCTCTCACCAACATTCACGTCGGGCAAGATGAAGATGATGTTCTCTACGATCATTGCGGCTGGAAAGCAATTTAAGGACTTTATGGAGGATACCTTTAAGGAGCAGGTTGACTTTGAACTTAAGGACGTAATGGCTCGCTTCACGACGGATGTGATCGGTATGTGTGCGTTCGGTATCGAGTGTAACAGTATGCGTGATCCGGACGCAGAGTTCCGTGTGATGGGAAGGAAAATCTTTGCCCGTCCGCGGGGTAGAGTAAAGAGTTTGGTGATCAACTCGCTGCCACGACTTGCCAAGCTGATTGGATTGCGTACCCTGGATCCGGATGTGTCGGACTTCTTCATGAAGGCTGTGCGGGATACGATCAAGTACCGGGTGGAGAACAATGTGCAGCGCAACGATTTTATGGACATTCTTATCCGGATGCGCAGTGATAAGGAGACAAAGTCGGACGACGGTACGTTGACATACAATGAAATTGCTGCCCAAGCTTTTGTGTTCTTTTTGGCCGGATTCGAGACATCTTCCACCTTGTTAACGTTTACGCTGTACGAGCTGGCGTTGAATCAGGAGGTGCAAGAAAAAGGAAGACGTTCTGTGAAGGAGGTACTGGAGCGTCATAACGGAGAACTGACGTATGACGCTGTCATGGAGATGCACTACTTAGACCAGATTCTGAAAGGTAACAATAAGACATTAATACACACGTGAAAACATTTCTAGTGCGACTTTTTAACCAATAGTTTTGATATCATTCAGAGAGCCTTCGAAAGTATCCACCAGTTCCAGTACATTTCCGAGTAACATCCAAGGAGTATCAAGTGCCCGGTACTAAAACAGTACTCGACGCAGGCACATCCGTTATGGTGCCCGTGTACGCAATACACCGTGATCCGGAACATTTCCCCGATCCGGAACGATTCGATCCGGATCGGTTTACTCCAGAACAGGAAGCGAATCGTCATCCATACGCCTGGACACCGTTTGGCGAAGGTCCGAGAATTTGTGTGGGACTACGGTTCGGCATGATGCAGGCACGGATCGGTTTGGCCTACTTGCTTACTGGATTCCGATTTACACCAAGCTCCAAGACTATGGTGCCGATGAAGTTAGATATCAAGAGTTTCATTTTGTCGCCCCAAGGTGGGTTGTGGTTGAAGGTGGAAAAGCTAAGTACATGAGCAGATAACGTGATGGTTAAATATTTAGCAACAGTAAGGAATTTTCTACTACCAAAAGACGTTGAAGACAATATGTTTAAATAAAAGTTGCCATAAGGACCGATCTGCATAAATAAATAGTAAACAAGACGATTAACAATTTCCATGCCTCCTTTATTGCGACGTGAAACATATTGTAGTGCACTGTTTGATTTATCTGTAAGCAGATAGCTATTCCAGCTGATAACGACACCCTCAAAAGATGTTCCTAAGCGAACTACAAAGTGCCACGGTTAGATTAAACCCTCCTCAGAAGAGAATGTGTGTTTGATAGTGATAGATGTTACGATAATACTCCAGTGAAACGTGTTAAATTGTTGCATCTTAGGCTGATCAAGATGGAAATCTTGGATGTCGCAATTACTTTCGGGATGCTGTGCATAATAGTGTATCTGATACTCGTTCGCAAATTTCTATACTGGAAGGAGCGTAATGTACCACAGCTAAAGCCGGAACTGCTATTCGGTGATGTGCGAGAGGTGAACAAAATTTACCACTTGGGAGAAAAGTTTCGTCAGCTGTATAATGAGCTGAAAGGAAGACATCCGTTTGGTGGAATATACATGTTCACCAAGCCAGTTGCGTTAATCACCGATCTGGAGCTGTTGAAGTGTGTGTTTGTGAAGGATTTCCAGTACTTTCACGATCGGGGTACGTACTACAACGAGAAGCATGATCCACTGTCCGCGCATCTGTTCAATCTGGAGGGTCAGAAGTGGAAACATTTACGCAACAAGATCTCCCCGACGTTCACGTCCGGCAAGATGAAGATGATGTTTCCAGCGATCGTGGCTGCTGGGAAGCAATTTAAGGACTTTATGGAGGACACTATCCAAGGGCATGAGGAACTGGAGCTAAAGGATGTATTGGCTCGCTATACGACGGATGTGATCGGGGTGTGTGCGTTCGGTATCGAGTGTAACAGTATGCGTGATCCGGACGCAGAGTTCCGTGTGATGGGAAGAAAGATCTTTACACGCCCTCGTGGAAAGTTACAGCTGTTGCTCATGAATGCTTTTCCTAGTGTGGCTAAAATGGTGGGCATAAAGGTAATCGTTCCTGAAGTGTCGGACTTCTTCAGGAACGTTGTGAGGGACACGATCAAGTACCGGGTGGAGAACAATGTGCAGCGCAACGATTTTATGGACATTCTTATCCGGATGCGCAGTGATAAGGAAACGAAATCGGACGACGGTACGTTGACGTTTAATGAAATTGCTGCACAAGCTTTTGTGTTCTTTTTGGCCGGATTCGAAACGTCTTCATCATTGATGGCATTTACGCTGTACGAGCTGGCGCTGAATCAAGAGATACAAGAAAGAACCCGAAAATGTGTGAAGGAGGTCCTTGAGCGACATGGTGGAGAACTGACGTACGAAGCTGCAATGGAGATGGAATATTTGGATCGAGTATTGAAAGGTTAGAAACACAATAGAAACTCTTTATTGCAGAGCTTTACACTGTTTGTTGCTAATATATTACAGAATGTCTTCGGAAGTATCCTCCAATATCGGTGCATTTTCGTATAACGGCTAAGGATTATCTAGTACCAGGAACAAACTCCATCTTAGAAGCTGGAACATCCGTCATGATTCCCGTGCTTGGCTTTCATCACGATCCAGAACATTTCCCCGATCCGGAACGATTCGATCCGGATCGGTTTACTGCGGAACAGGAAGCTAAACGACACCCGTACGCCTGGACCCCGTTTGGTGAGGGTCCAAGAATTTGTGTGGGACTACGATTTGGGTTGATGCAGACTCGCATTGGATTGGTACATCTTCTCACGGGATTTCGATTTTCTTGCTGCTCTAAAACTCCAATTCCGATGAAATTTGACCTTAAGAATGCTATTCTATCACCGAAAGCTGGTATGTGGTTGAAGATGGAGAGACTCGCTGAAGTTTAGCATTAGATTTCATCGTATTGAGTGTGTGCCGATTGATAACTCTTTAGATTCCATTAGCATTTTGGGAATTCTCTAGCGCTGTGGATAAAACCTTCACTATGGTGGAAACTGCTCGGTTTCGGTGTCTGTGCGAATATCCGCTAGTGTTGCTCACTGTGCAATAAACCTATGCCGGTGAAATTATTACATTATTGATCAGAAGTTTCCTAACCTGAACGCAAAAACACATGAAGCACATTCAATTACCGTAGTTGCGTTAACGTTGGTGCAATTTTGTAGATGACTTTGTACTGATGGACTATTAGAAAGAAGCAACACACCAACGAGAACAGCACAGATTAACAACAATGGTTTGGTCATTTTAATCTTATGAGTAGTTTCACTAAGCAAACAGTTCCGCACCAAATGGTTGCGTGTCATAGCATTATATACTCGTTCTTCGACTCGCTTGAAATTACCTTCAACAGACAAAGCTCGTGGTGGAAATCTGTTTACAAGTTTAACAATAAAAATTATAGCTGTTCATTTTGGTTTGGGATATACACAAGAAAAAACATTAGCCTGCATAATAATAACGTTGTAATCACAGCATCACAATCGTGCTGAAATGGCAACAAGAACTGTTGGGAATTGAAATAGCGCAACAAAAAATGATTAGGCGTAAACTTTTCAACAATTCAAACGTTTCTCGTGAAATATTTCAGGCTGGAGAAGAAGAATAGAAGAATGCGCTAATCTCGCGAGCATTAACAAAGTTGTCAAGCAGATAGATACTTAAACTGATAACACACCCTTAACAGATGGTCATTAGTGAACTACAAAGTATCATGTTTAGATTAAGACCGCTTTAGTGGTAAAAGTTTTTTTTAAGTGACATAAGTTGCGGTAATTTTCCTACGACACGTGTCCAATTGTTGCATCATGTGGTAATCGGTATGGAATTTCAAAACTCTAATTCTGATGAAATTTAACTGCGAGAATGCTATTCTATAACCGAAAAATGCTAGGTGTCTGAATATGGAGAAGCTCCTTAAAGAATAAAACAGTTCTAAATTTCTTGTCGTATGTTGGGTTGTCGTATGTCCGCGTTGCCTCGGTTGGTGGTTTGGTTCTGCAACGAGTACTAATGGGTCGTTGCATGTTATACTCATTTCACAATTTGCATGAAACTGTAAATCCGACGAAGATTAGAATGGAAATCAGTTCACAAGTTTAACAATAGAATTGACGTGCCGCACAAAAAAATCAGGTCCGAAAAATGCTGTAATGACAGCATTAAAAATCGCACTGAAAAGGCAGCAAATACTGGAATTTAAACAGCGTAACAAAACGGGTAGCCGTAATCGTTTCTGCAATTCAAACGGGCCAAGTGAAATATTTCAAACTGGGGAAATGATTACAGGGTTTGCAGTAGCTCGGAATTATGTGCGGTTAGAAAAATTAAACATTTTATTTATAACTCTGACGTTTGTTAAATGAATAAATACAATTAAATTCAATTTCAACCATTTCTAAATCGTTACTTTGATTCAATCGTTGTACAAAAAACTAGGTGTGCGGGAAATTCACGCTCATTGCAATAAATTGAAAGCTGTCAAAAAGGACAGCAAACTCTTATTTATAGATACCCAAGTCTGTTCAAAGTTTTTTCGAATCCGGCAATCAGCTGCAAGAAAAGTAGCTCCGGAAAAGCAAGCACTCCGACTGCTTATCATAGAGTTATCATAGAACCATTAATATTTTATACACAGCGAGTTAAAACACTTAAAATTAGTATTATTTGTATTCAATGACTTGAATGATTGCTTTCCAAAACACACTCCTGTCAATAGTCATTGAATAATGTGTGATCGATGATACATAAGGAGACCTATTCGATGGATACATTTAAAGTGGAAATTTTAAGTACGTTCAAGTGAACAGAGACAAGTGGCACATTTCAACAGAAACTTTTATTGTGAATAGATGTGAATTACTGTTTTGATGGAACTGGTGATATGAATGTTCTAATCTGATTACTCTTTCACGACTATTTCATTCCAATGTTCTGAAATCATATTGTATCACTCTGAAGTAGCTAAAGAGGAAAACAAAAAAAAAGATTTTTATCTGGTATTAAAATCAACATAATTTTTTTTTCCGTACTCTTCTCTAGTTGCAATTTAATATTTTGCTAAAGTAAACCGAACGACACAGGTGCGAACGCGAAGAGTCGAAGAGCCCTCAAGAAATATTTATTGAACTGCATCTATAACATCGTCACTGTCGAACCCATCATTACTATATGGTTCTATGAGGCAGAATTTACTCTTCAATAGACACGCAGTGATGTAAGAATATCGAATCGATCTCCTTCCGGGAGCACACAAAACACACCGGTTGGCAAACAATACGCTGATTTTCCACCTACGCAGCACAGGCCGACATACTCAAAGTTGCAAGAAACTACGGCCGGAAAGAAAAACATGAGCGAGAAAATTAAAGAAAAACATCTGCATGATGCTCCGGAAGCGCAGGACACACGCTGTCGGCTGCAGGAAGTGGCAGTGCGTCCGTTCACCGAAGGTGAAAGTGAAACTCAAAATGAAGAAAATTTCCATGTAGGCCTCGTGTTGTGGTGCCCCTCTGCGGGTGTGTGTGTGTGTGTGTGTGTGTGTGTGTGTGTGTGTGTGTGTGTGTGTGCGTATGTTGTAAGTGAAGTTTTCGCACAGTGGGTGGGACAGGAGGTTACATACAGCCCACCGGGATGCGGCTGTAGCTTTTAGTATAATTTCATAAAAATAACACCGTCACGCTTGTGGGTACGCTCCGTACACGTCGGGTGTGTTTGGTCTTCCCTCTTTGCAATGTAGGCAATGTGCCCTGTTCCGCTACCCAATCGGTTTCAAGGTTTGTAATAATCAGAGCCAAACCGGGTATAAAACACCCCCGGGCGTATGCAACCCCGGCTGCGTGTTGAGGTTAGGTTTTATTTTGACTTTCCAAAAACTTTACAACCCACCACCATGTATGGTTTTTCATTTTTTTTGTCCCAGGAAAGGGATGTGTGGGTGTGTGTGATCGTATGTGTGAAGGTAGCGGAACAAATGATGCTCTGATGGGTTCGGGTCGATCGTAAATCCTACACCAGCAGCATAAGTATATTATTAACCAGCTCGTAAGCGAATAACGCCACGGCAACTGCTGCTGTGCCCGACCCCCGTTTCTCCGGGGGTTTGATGCTTCGTGCGTCTCCATCACAGTAGCAACGCGGTTGCTACGGGCAACGACAGCTGATTTTCCTTCGTGCGCCCGGTTCGAGCAGACAAAACTGCTCGAAAAGCTTCCCGGCAAGCTTTTCCGTACCGAACCGATTGGGGCGAAGCTTTTCGCCCCTTCGTACAGCATCCCTGCCGGGTGGGGAAGGCACGAAACGGGTGCGAACGGGCGTCCGAAAGCCGTTCGGTTTCGCAGCATCATGGAGCCTTGTGGTGGAGCAAGATTCGTCCTTGCCAGTCAGTCGTGCAGCAGGATACGCGTGTGAAGCACACAACACACACACTGTGCCCCAGTTTGGTTCACGCGCTCAAGTCCGGCTAAGGTGAGGTGTTTGCGCGCGCGTGTGCGGCATACGGTACGTGCGCCTGTATGTGTGTGCGTTGGTATGTGTGATTCGTGCTGCTAATTGGCGCTGCATTTAGCGTGGGTAAGGACACTCGATCGAAGTGTGCCAGTGGGCCAGTGAGTCAGCGAGCGTGATCGATGTGAAAGTGAAAGGATCCCAAACGGAAACCGTTGCAGCAGTGCAGTTGTCCTGCAGCATAAAACATGCCTGCCTGTGTGTGCCTGTACATAAAGAAGTGATTAAGGAATAATTGAGTTTGCCAAACAAGACAATTTCCCGTCTCGAGCGAAAGTTCCAAATCGAGTAAAGCGCGATACCGAAGGAGGCAACATTTTAAATGTTGCTGATCGAACCTACTGCCTTTAGGTGGCCCACATCCGTCGCCTGGGAAGCATCCTTCAAACCTCATTCCAACGCCAACCAAAGCGCGACAAAGAACAGAGAACTAAACGTCTTTCGGCGCGCCGCTTGCAAACGGATAACCTTAATTTTCGCACAAGCGTGCCAGGCAAAAGTTTGAATTCAATTACACAGACGGCTTATTACAAAATTTACGTGCTTAAGCGCGACGACTACACGCGGGAGTGATTTGTGCTCTGTGTGTATTATGTACGTGTGTGCCTGTGTATATGTGGTGCGTACGCGTGATCCATCGGAATTGGTGAAGCGTGTGTGATTTGTGCGACGGCTTTTAAAATTCCGCACGCAAAGTAAAGTGGTTGTGTGTAGGTTCGAAAAGGGAAACGGGGCGGTGTTTATGTGCAGTGTAAATACATCGCTAGTTCCTTTAGCTAGTTGTATCAGTTTTTGGTGGCGCTTCCGCCAAACAGGTTTTCGTTTTAACGGATTACAGCTCGCAAACGCTTTGCGCTTTTCGTCAATTAACGTTTGATCGCGCCTGTCGGGTGGAGGCTGAAATTTCATCGAAATAATTAATTTCCTTCGCTAGGGTTCTAGGGAAAAAGGGTCCTCACTTAACCATTGCTCCGTTTTGCGTGTGTGCTTGTGGTGTGTTTGTGTGTGTTTACGTGTATGTATGTGTGTGTGTGTGTGTACATATATGCTTGAGTGAGTGCGTAAATTGTGCGTACCGCCCGTTCGGGGAGTGTACAAATGAAAGGCTTATCCTACGCTTAGCGGTGCCGCGTTCGTTCGTAAGAAGTGGTAAAATTTTACGAAATCACTCCGTTGATGTGAATGCCGCTTTGGCTCGATTGCGATACGTACGAGAAGAATCGGTAACTGGCAACATACAGGCGAGAAACATCGAACACACGAGATCTTCCCAGATCGGAGCCCAATCCGGCCAATTCTTCTGTTGAAGCGAGCAGTAAGGTATGTCGACAATTTCGCAACTGTTTTCCATTCCTCGCGGGTTTTGCCGTGGGTTTTCCTTTATGGAAGTGGGGTAGTGGTGTTTATTTTGGCAGTTCGAGGAAATTTGATCAGAGATTGTGTTATCGTTAGAAATTCTTGGAATACATGTGTATCGTTTGTGAGTAATGCACATGTTGAATTTTTCGAGCAGCAAATATAATTTACATCGGTAACAATGCGCATTAGAATATTCGCAGTAATAATTGAAATATTTGATGTAGTGAAGGTGAAAAGAATAAAATTTCCAATGATGCTTAGAATAACAATGCCAGTGGAATGGATGGAACTTTATGGAGAAAAATAATACGCATGATATATGGTTTGCAATATTCAAAAATTGACTTCAGGGCACCTATAACGTGGCAGAGCTTTAGAGGAATCGAAAGGTACTTGTATTTCAGTGATGTTTCAATTTACATGCGTCATTTTCTTGGGTACTATAATTATTCATACATTTTTATGAATAGGCATCGCTTTGCCTAAGCTGTATTACGTTTATCAGAATCTGTTTAAATTTTTAATGGTTTTATTTTTGTAGAATTAAAAAATAATTCGTTATAATTTATATTTTTTTCATATATCAGGGAAATATGAATTTTATTTCTTGGTGGCTAACGGAACCAACACAAGAATCTAACCAACTATTAAAAACTGTTGTTATTTATCTGGTTCCTTTGGAAGATTTTTGAATAGTGTATTCTGTCCATTCTGGAAGATGATTCTGGAGGATGACGATTCACTTTAATTGTACGCTAAGCGCCTTTTCGATTGGAGGATTTCTGTTACATTAGAGAGTAGCTAAGTAAATCAGCGCACGACAGGATCTGGTTAGTCTTATTGAAGTTAAAGTTCCTGAATTTTTATCTCCTGAACATCTTCTAGTCCCGAGTTTGAAGAGGACATAGACGAACATCGTCGCTCTGGCAAATATTGTAGGTGACATTCAAAGGCCTTGAGAATTGTCCATTCATCTTTGCCTAGCATCGGATATTTGAAATGGGAATTCAATATTGGCGAGCATGACCTCGTTACATTAATGATGCTGAACATAGATTCGTGTAACATAATTCTACTCTAAAGGAGTCTCATGATAGTATCATATCAATAAATATTTATTTATATTTTAAATCGACATAGATTGAGGAAAATTGTACAACGTTATTTTCCAACGTCCTTTGGCGGGGCAATAACAACTACTACGCCCAATTTGTTTAACCATTAGCGTCCGTTTATCGCCGTACTAACAGCCGTACGAAAGCACAAACCACGCACTCCCTCGCAAACAGAAATCTAATCCAACTAAAAGCTAGTGCAGATCCGTGGGACGTATTGTTTTCCACTCAAGAGCAGGCTCATGTTTTCGCTTTTCCCATAGCTGTCACGTACAAGGAAGAAGGCGAGAAAACCCATGGCCACATGGCAGACACACATTAATCGGCAC
Source organism: Anopheles moucheti (assembly GCF_943734755.1). Classification (NCBI taxonomy): domain Eukaryota; kingdom Metazoa; phylum Arthropoda; class Insecta; order Diptera; family Culicidae; genus Anopheles; species Anopheles moucheti. Next base: position 6,245,320 of record NC_069141.1, on the reverse strand, counting down.
GGGTGTGAAAAGGCAATGGAAGGCCACATCATCCGTGGATCCATTTGCCGTTGAAACGAATGATTGTTGTTTGATGCCAACCGTTGTGCTGACACGGTGCATTGCAATCATGTCCTGCCGGCATCAAAGAGAAAAAAAGAAGTCCAATCCACACCGGTAACCCAACTTGGCAAGATTAATTATGATGGATATGGTTTGCTTCCCACTCGGTAATTGGATATCGTTTTTCACTGGACTGGAATTCGAGCGCTAGCATGTGTTGGTAGAGCCGAGGGACAGTGTTGATTCGATGTCCAACATTATGCCGCCGCTACATATGACCAAGTATCGTCAACAACGATGATGATGGTGATGTGTGCTGTTACTCGTTTTGTTTCGTGAGCTTTTGAAAAAAAACTGGGCATAAAAACGCCTCAAGAAAAGCTTACAAAAGAATGGAATCGTTCACGAGCGCAAACTAGGTTAATGATGTGTGTTTTTGTGCGTGAAAAGTCAAGGCAATGGGTGCAAAGCATAAGAAGCTGTAGCGAGCATCACAGAGAGCAATCGTCGGATGTCTAACGTCGGGAAGATAGCATCGAGCCTAATTTAATCTTAGATCTGCTATCGTAATTGGATAGCCAGAAGGTTTATGGACATGCCGTGGAAGGGGGGGTCGGGTGCCGAGGTGTTATGTAATTCCTTCCAGTTTCCAGCTTCGCACGATCAAACTGTCTGGCGCGGGATGATGCAGACAGCTGGACCTAAAATCCAGTTCAGCGCCCAAGGCTAGCCACAGGCATGTAAATGATACTGAAAAAAAACGAGGGGATTCGACTGAAAACGTGCACGTGCCCGAAGTTGAACTTCGGGATCGATTTCCTCTGCTGTGATTTCCCTGCAAAGAAACAGAAGGGAAAGCGCCGATAGAAGGTTGGATATATGAAGAAGAAAATTGTAGATTGAAAGGATGGTTAAAAAGCAGCAAGAACCGCAAGACTTGTCGCAGTTCTTTTTTTTTTGTACTTCACTTTTCGACTTCACTGGGGAGTCTGGTACGAATGGGTCAAAGGAAATAGGCCGTATCCGTACCAGTGCCACGATGGTGGACTTGGAAGACACTGTACTGTGGAATGCGCATTCCACCTCATGACACAAACGAGTGCCGAATGGATGAATGACCCATCGTACCCGGACGCTATAAAGCGTCCCGATCGATACGTGGCAAATGTATTCCAATTCAATCGTGTCAGTTTGATAAAGCGATCTGTATGAAGAATGGTCGGCGAAAGGGAACCAACCTTCCCAGGCAGGCGTCTCAAGTCGACAATACAGCGTACGAGCGAGCGAGTTTGCTAAAAGGCGAGACACAGGAAATAAAAAGGAAGAGAAGAAAATTGGGCGATACTGTGGACCGCCGTTGCGTAACGATGGATGGGTAAGGACGTCCATTTGCGTCCTTGCGGAGGAACGCGTCCGTAGTCCTGTCGTCACAAAATAATAAAAAAATATAACACGAAACGATGGGTCCACTAATCCCCGGACGCTAACGCCATACGAAAAGCATTATTGATCGGATCACATTTCAGCACGTTGGCCCAAAATCCCACCAATAACAACCCCGATGTTCGCTAAACAGGGCTGAACGATGCTGGCAGGAGTAATGATAAAATAAATACACTTTTTATAGGTCTCCGCCTCGGCACGTCCAGGCCGCGGAGCGAAGTTTAGTCCGGTCGTTTTCAGACCGATTTGTGTGTGTGTGTGGGAGAGGGAAATGGGCTCGATAAGTCTCATCCTCACATACACACACACACACACACACACCCTCCAGGGGAGGATATTTGAGTCGGGTGCGCTATTGGGGCGCCTTCAGGTTTGCGACAACGTTCAATACATTTACTGGCTCGTTACGTTGAAAATTAATTTTAATACGACCTTCTTTAGAACCGCTACGAGCCGGGGAGACATCGGAGACGATCGTTACCTTTACCCTGTTGAAATCCCAACGCCCCACTCGGATCATGGTAGATATCATCATCGTAATCATGATTCCGGGTTGTATATGAATTAAGGCTTTCCTAGAAGGGGCTGTACCTGCTAGTAGATAATTTTATTACTATCGTTTCCGGTAAGCTGCACGCTGGCACCTGATATAAATTAGAGACGATTTGCGATTTAACGCCAGCGTGCGTGCGCCGTCGGCCCCGTGCACACATCTTTGAACTTTCACTGGCCTCTCGTTAAGCGAATGCGGGCCGATAAAATGGGTTTGATAAGTTGAACTCATCCAAAATGGATACAAATTGATCCGGAATCATTTCGTACGGATCTGGTTTGTTGGCTTCATGTTTCGCAAACCGTTTCATCTTCACTCCAGGGACACATGCGTTTATTTTTTTTTTTGTGTGCGCCTAACTTTTATCGTTTCCATGAAGTTTGGGTGGAGCTTTCGGGTAGGGTAAAGGTTACAACCATTTACACTAACCCAATCGCTGGAAAAAGCCCCAAACGCCGACAAACGAGTGGCTAATGTAACTATTTATTCGTGTAGCAAAATCCAAACACACCCATGCACGCTCATTCTCTGAATTGTTGTGAAAAAGTTTCTGCTGTTTTTTTTATTGTTTTAATGTAAAAACGTTTATGGAATTTCCCTCTCGCTCTCACCATTCGGGAAATGGAATAACATCGGGAAAGTGAAATGTGCTTTGCTTGCCTTCGTACAATCGTCGGGTGTAATAAAAACAAAGCACCATTTTAAAAGCTCTTTACAGCGTAATGTAAACACGACTATTCCCGAAATTGGACCAATAAAATGGGGAAGATAATCGTGTGCTGGTAGTTTTGTTGAGCGATGGTATTCCAAAGTTCTTCCAAATTTGACTGGCGAAGGAAAAAAGATGTCTGTTGGAATGCAAACAAGTGTAGTATTTTACGAATCTAACTAGATGGCATGATACTTTTAGTACGATTACATTGTTTTTACATTTTCATGCATTTATAGGATAGTGTCTATCGTAAAATGCAGAAATGCATGAAGGGCGTTATTTATGTTGGGTAATAGCTCAAGAATCCTTAAAATTGTATACTGGAGATTTAAGATTTTCAATAGTGTGGAATTTTTAGGCTCAGTCTTTATTATTCACATCCTAATTGTAACCGGTTCCCTTCTCACTCAGGCCTAAAGGATGTTTCCGGAGATCTTTATTTCCAAGCCATAAGCCCTATTTCCATGTGAATTGGAAATAAGTTATCATATGTATTAGATGCAGACGATCGTTATTTGCGAGGAACTTTGAGAATTCAAAAATTCTTCATGTTATGAAAAGTCTCCAGTTTCTAAAATTGTACCCTATTCTATTTTTTGATTTATTGAACCACACGAATATTGATAGCTTCTTGGGTCTTGTGGTTCTTCAAATATAATAGCTTTAAACGTTGTATTTTTGGCCATATGAATATATCGCTCATTTCCATCACATTCAAATCAACATCACCACACATGCAACATCATTGCTCCGTATCAATCAAGCGATAGTTCCGAAAATTTACGCCGAGTAAGCAAGAGATTTAATTTTTCCGTACGCAACAAAGATTTCACTCCCCAACCGATGTTGGCAAACAAATGGAAAATACCGCTTCTACAGCGATACTGTCTGCTGGATTATCCCATTAACATAATTCCTGGCGCGTATCCGACCCGTAAGTGAGGCTCCTGCTCGATTCTCCAAAAAAGCGACGATACGTGTCGGAAATGAGCCTACGCCGTTTGGCACATCCTTTAATCCTGCGTGCGTGTGGTTATTGTCGTGAAAGTGGATCACGTACGAAGCAGGCTAAGAATCCGGACAAAAGTCGAGCTTTGGTCAACGGAATTCACATTCGATACGAACGTTGGTACGGTGTGATCGTTCCGATTAGTTTTCACACCGTTTGCAGCTTTGTGCCAGGCTGGGGTAGAGTACATGCCACACACGTGGCATAGGACGTATCATGCTGTATACGTTGGATTAATTAAAGTGAATCTTTACGGCACCAACGCTCGGATCGGTTATCGTTTCCTGCTCGGGTAGGTTGGTTTGAAGGTTCATTTCCTTCAACGGTGGCTTTCTTTCGAACGCAACAACATTGCTGTTAGAGGTTTTGCAGGAGGTTAATGTTTGCTCTTACCTCTTAATGTACCTCCCGGGTCTTCGTAGTGACTGTGTGGTTTAGCCCAAAAAAAAAATACGAAACAAAATGGTGGAACACTTTCAGCGCGCCTACAAGGTTACGAGGTTTGCTTCCGGTACGGAACACCTGGGGCACCGTGGTGGGTCATTTAGGTCGTCACTTCCTGGTCGTTTCTGGTGCCTTCGGCTGGAAGCTAAAATGTATACCACGAAACGAACCCCAACGAACCCCAGAAGTTGTGATTCGTTTGGTTTTTGTGTTTGAAATAAAATCACAAACTGCTCCACCGTTTTACCAGGGGGCCGGCGTGAAGCATCCAGAACAACAAAAGAAATGAGTTGGAAAAAGGATTTTAAACGCGCGTCACACCTTCACCTGGTGCGATTTAATGAGAGTGTGGTGAATAAAGCGCTAAATTGGAATTTCATTATCCTTGCCTTGCCGCTTCCACTGCTCCCGGCCAGGCGTAGAGCCGAGTTTTCCGCCTCAACACCGTGGAAGGTGCAAAGATATGGTGAGCTTTCCAAAACGATTCTTCCGAGGTGAGCCAGATTATTCCCTGTTCCGCTTCCGGGAGCCCTGCCGCCTTTTCCGTGTTGCATCGAATGAGTGGAATGGGCGGTAAATGAATGGTGTGTGAGAGCGAAATTCCTGATCCTGAAATTGTTTCGCTTTTTCGCCCTTCCCGTGTTCTGCGGCACACGCATACACAATGCCTTGGAGGTGAGGCTGAAATTTACCGGAAGCCGCCTAACTCAAGGGCTGGTAAGAGTTGGTTCGAGCACACATTTTTCGACTTCGGTACAGTGGTTTCGGAGTCCTGCAGTAGGTTCAGGTTTTTAGGATGGAAATAATTTGCATACCGTACAGGCTCAGGCCTACGGATCGTAAAAAAAGTGCGGAACGTTGGAATTCTCGCGTCCTGGTGGTTGGGTTTCGGTTTAGTACCAATAATACTGTCCTCTGCCATCTGAGGTGCGAGAATAGGTGTGGCAAATGAAGGCTTTTGGAGGGAGCGCTGTGCAAGTGGCTCAACATAATTTATCATCGCTGATACGTTTGCTGGTACGTGCATCCGGAACAGTACGTTCAGCTCGGTGCGTGTTAGAGGCATCGGCAGAATGGTTTTAAACGCTAACTGACGCACTGTTGCACAACTTGGCCGGTTTTGCTGGAACGCTCTACACATTCCAGTTGTGGTGCATCGTTTGGTAGGATTGATGATGTTTCGTCCAAGTGACATAGTGCGAGATCAAAACGGATATCCTTTCGGCACACCACGTGCACGTGCGCCAGATGCAGACGGATGGTGCTACGATAGATGGTGCGTAGGGGTAGATGGGATTCTAGCTTTTGAACAAGCTGTGCTTTGTTCGATGGCGATGGAATTTGGAAACCGTGTGACAGTCGGTATAATCGCCATCAATCATTCGGGAGTTGCGCCGGCATTAGAGGTGCTTTCGTCGAGTTATCGATTGTTGGAATGACGCGTTGGTTATATTTGGGGAAGGTGGGATGTTTTTAAAGCAGTTTAAAGTGCTAACTACATGTAGTTTAAGGATGAAGGATTAAGTTAAACATGAGGTACAAGAGTCTTTTAATCGTGGTGATACAGCAGCAGGTATAATTTATTATTAGCTACAATTACTAGATTGCTATACAAAAGTATATCAATTTGTATACTCTTGTGCGGGAATGTCTTCAGGAATTATTCAGTTAGTGAGTTGAATTTATTATCATTTCCAACAATTTTTAATCGTACAATAGTGATTGCATAAGTAAATTACCCTGTTAGCAACTTCGCTGATGTAATTTGACGATATCGACTATGTCGATTGCTGTCAGATGTTAGTATATCATTAATGATGCTGCTGATATTGTGTGATAAAGGAATCAATCAATTTATAAGAAAGTCTTGAGTTATGCATATAAGTTTTTATATGCCCTTATTAAAACTTATTAGATTTACTACTATTTGGTGTAATTTATTTTCCAAAGCACACTGCTTCCAATCTGAATCACATTCCAATGCGCAGTAAGTCACTGAACATGCGCCTTTCACGACTTTTTCCAATTGTCATGAAATTTAATTGCCTTTACCAACGCTTAGCTGCTACCAACCCTGGCCTTGCTTAGGCTCTCTTTCATCAATAAGAATCTGCCCGTCCCGCGATCGATAATTTGCACATTCGGCCATGTAATTGACATCGTCACGTGCTCCACACTTGTCACGCATGGAAAACTGCAACTTCGTAGCTCATCTGACGTAACCGTAGCCAGCGCCGCAAGGCACGGTGAAGATTCATCTCCCCAGTCCCGGCGATAGTATTCAACTACAGTGTGCGTTTATATATATGAACTCCCATCGCGTGGCTTCCGTCGATTAGCGACCCGCGTTCTGATTGGCGGCCCGGAAGGCGTACGTTACGAGCGTGCTAAATTGTTCCATCAGATTGCTGCTTTCGGGCTGGTCGGGAGGCTGTAGCTCAGATCAGAGCTGGTTGCTCGCATATACCTGAACCAATTTACCGTCTGCCATCTACTCGAACGTTCAAATTGACTTTGGCGGTGGTGTGTTGCTTGGGACCGCACACTACGAAGGATATTCGCCTTTTCCCCATCCCAAGTAGAAGAACGGATGGAAATGGAGGCGGATAACCGGTATCGCAGGATGTGATTCATTTTTTCGCGCACATAAGAGAGCGTGTAGCATGGTTTTTGTTTCCCTTTTTTCTGACATTACACAAACCAGATAGGCTGTTTCGTCTTGGTCCCGTTTCGAGGCAAATGAACCCCAAAAGCCAAATTGAGAAACGGAAGTTGCATTATCATCATCGCCCATCGTCATCATTCGCACCCATTTTGCGCTGAGTGCGTGTGTGTATGTGGTTTTTGGTCGAAAAGCGGAGTGAAGCGAACGCTCCACTTCGGAGCAAGTGTCGATCCTTTTTGGGTAGGTGAGCTTTGGGTATTGGAAGTTTTTTTTGGGAGGAAAAGAACCACGATAAGCATTGGTATCCTGCGGGTATCGTGCGTCAATGATGGCGTTCGGCCATAAACGAGATTTTCGTCTCGAGTAAACCCCTTTTTTGTGGGGATTTCATTTTTAGAACCCCGCGCACAGGGCTGAAGAAAAAGTTCGACGAAAGCTCGCGAGGTGTTAAAAAATGATGAGAATTTTTGCTTGGTGCCTGCGTACTGATAACGGAGTAATGACGTGGATTCATTATTATTTATGGTCGTGGAACAGTTAAGGAAAAGGATAAGAGATTTAGAAGTTATACTTCCAACGGTTGAAAAGGTCTGGCGAAAGCGGGAAATGTATTCATAATAGTATTATCGACAGACTCGTCAATTGAATTTTATTCCAATCGAATTTTTACCACAAAATCTGGAAAGAAATTTGACATTTGATTGAATTTTTTATATTTTGTATCTTTTCTCAATATTATCCCTCATCTTTGTTCATTATTAACTCCTATTCTTAGACTTGAAGCCAACCTTTGTATGGTGAAATTACTTATAGAGGTATCTTTGTAATTGACATTGCATTGTTTTGTCTACTAAACGCCTGCATGTATGTAAATGTTATATATTGTTATTAAACACATTTTGGGCGCATTTTTTATATTGAAAATCAACTCTTTCCGTGCTAAACGTGTTTAAATTGTAGCATTTTCTAAAAAAACCGTGATAAAGTAGATACAAAATTCTGAAAATCAGGAAGCGGTACATGGCCTTCCAGCATAGTAACTGTGTCATCGGTTTACTGACATAGAGAGTGTTGCTCCAGTTCCGGCTGATGAAATTCTATCCTTTAACAGTTACACATCATTTCGAAGCATCATCATAATACGTACGAGTGTCACGCCATCCGTTTTTAGCCCGTCGTCGCTTAACAGCAGATCCTGGTCGGTCCCAACAAACGAACAAAAAAGCATAGAAATGAATTGTGTGCGTAAATGTATTTTTTTTTCCTCCGCTCGTCTTGTCAATTCACGTTGAATGAAGATTTTGTCCTTGCAACGATGGTGCCTACATATTTTGTCGCTCACTCTCTTTCTCTCTCTTCGTGTACTCAGCTGTTCGTTGGATTCGTTTGCTTGCAATATTTCATCTTACTTACACGCGTTCTCCCCAGTGCTTATTGGCACATGCTGGATAAGCGGGGCACAGTTAAGCCACCAAAAAAAAGGTGTGTTCTTACAAACACCTACCAAAACATACCACACATACAACACCGATACATGGTACTCCAGGTCTGATTGATGTGCGGCTTAATTTCGCTCGTTCGTTAGCATGCTTTTCGGCCTGTCAATTCCATGTTCACGGAAGCGTGATGTCCTCCTTTTTTTCATCTTAGATGTTTGAGAAGCACCGTATCCCAGCATGATGTTTTCCTTCCCAGCGTATTTCTCTTCCATGATAAAGATACAGCCACCCATTTCGTTCCTTTCGACACCGCTTAACAATCATCCCGTGCTAGCCCGATGTTTTATGTTTTTTAATCATCGTCAACTTGCATACCTAACCGTGACAGAAAAATTCCTTCGGGAATTATGTCTTCCAACGGTTTCATGACAAAAATTTTACAAAACAAAAAATACAAGACAACGTATTGAAAAAAAGGGAACAAACGTTGGGCGATTAAACACAAACGACACTCTTTAATCATTGCTTTGAAATTGAACCGAAATGGTTTGCTTGTTGGTTCGGATTTTTACCACCGTCGATACAATGTGGAGCAAGTTTTTTTTTGTCCAGTTTGCTAAATGTTTGGCTTGCCTTACCCTGAAAGCCTCTAATTGTCGTCCAAAGGCTGAGTGAAAAATGAGCTAACGACTGTTGAAAGGAAGGAAAAGCTCTTCACGCTCAACGAGCATGATCCATTTAGGACGGAATGGGCGAAGGAAAATATGAACCTGACGGGATGAAACAAAACAAAACAAAAAAACGAACCAGCTTTAACGGCTTCACAAGGACCAGGACGAGAATCAAACGTGCCCGGGATAAGACGAGTTCGGAGATAGGATGGAGAAGAGAACAGGCTAAGCTTGCGCCTAAGCTGCGATGAAATTCCTAACGTTCTTTTCCCGGATATAATAAGTGTAACGGGCGTGTACCATTCACATTCCAGTGCCACCGTCCTTAGGACACGCGTTCATTTTCGAAGGTGTCCCTTTGGCAAGTTTTTATTTAAAGCTATAAAAAATTCAACAACCATCCCAAATGGACCCAGCGCGCCACGCTTTGCTTCGCGGATACGGATGCGACTGGAAGGATAGTGGTTGAGCTTAGCCGTGTTTTAAAAGCGAGCGTGAGGTTCGTGGTCCATTTCTGCTGGTTTTCTGGTCCCGATGGTTTATCCGCAGGACACTCTCGAGAGGACACTTTTCCTTCCGAAATGGGACGGCGAGCAGTTGAGGGAGAGTGGGTGAGAAGCGAGCTGGAAGAAAAAGGAAAGATTGAATGAAATATAAGCCACCTTTGCTGCTGGCATGTTTATGATTTCACATTTGCTCAATGCGCCATTTCATTTCTTTTCCTTTTGCTTTGTTTTTCATAATGTACCGCACGTAACGATACTTTCCCTTTTATATAGGTGCTTGCACTTTTCTCCGTAAGGATGGAGCCCATTGGCCAATAGGTGAAAACCCGGAAAGAGATACTGGATAGAGTGTATGGGTGACGAAGATAAAGTACATGGACATGCAAATAAATTTTCTCTCATCATGTCAGCACTGAAGCACGTGGCCTTTGGATGTGTACTTTGGTTGTGCTTTTTGTTTTCTTTTTTGTTGCGCCCGTGGAAGATGGGGGTGTAAGTGATTCTGGATGAAAAATTTTATACGCATGCCATGAATGGTTAATGATGAGTTCGGATTGAATCGTACAACTTTCTTGATGTAGAAATTCTACCGACTGCTTGCTTAATATGTTGAATGTAAAATGGAAAATTGACTGCAATGGAATAAGAAGAAAATGGTGGGACTGGTGTGAGGTATGCTATTATGAGTCATTGAGGCAATTTTAAATTTTAAATATTAATTAACATAGGTACATAGATATAAAATTACTTTTACAATAACTTTATTTTAACTTTCAAACAATGTCATCGTTTCCAAACTGTCACCTTAAAATAACCCTATCCATTTTGAAACAGTTCCCTATCTCAGTTCGATACAGTTGCGCGCGTTAATCGTTCACTGCGTAAGTTTCCACCTGCGAAGAATTTTCGAAACAACTTCAGTTCCACCGCTTTGAACAATAAATATTCGTACGTTTCAAAGCGTTTCCCCCATCCAACTATCAACCATCCCACTTCTTCTTTGAAACCGTGCCGAATTGATACGCGCGAATCATCCTTACGGGCGTTCAAACTTTTCGACTCGCGATAAAATGTGGCAAACTTTTCTCATTACAATCGCAAATACTTTTACGCGTCCCGGGCAGAAGCGCTTACATGACGATGACCCGGTGACGGTCTTGGAACCTGTCGTACCGCAACATACAACAGTAGTTGCTATCGGGTTGGATATTAATTTCTTTTCTTTTTCCTGTGGAGCTGTGTATTCGCGGTGGTCGTGGTTGTTGCCTGCTGTGCGGGTTTTCCCAGGCACCATTTACCACCTAGGGTTGGTTGAATAAGCGTGAGCCGCTGTGTGAATCCCGAACGGTAAAAGAACTTTCCATTCTCGCGGTGTGTTCTTGGAAGGTTGGCTTCGTATCACACCAGGACCATTATCCTTAGGATCTCATTTCGGTTGGCATTATTTCTCCCACTAGTCGACCTGTCGCGGGAACGCGTCTCCTCTGCTGGTAAGCGGCCCCGGACTATAATTTGTCCCAAACACCTGCACAAAGCAGAAACGAGTATGTGGTTAACCTCAAGGCAACTGTTTCAATGGTGGAAGCCAATTAGATAGGTTGCGGTTTGACCGGTGGGTCGCCCGTAGAGACCGATGTTCCTACCGGTGCCCATCGGTTCGGGAGAAAAATTGCTTTCCTGTAAATGTTCCATCCTTTATTTTTGCCTCGCAATCTACAAACGATCCGAAGCCACTTTCGAGGCTTCTGCTGGGATGTAAGTATTTTTAGTGCTTCTCACAGACGGCGTAAAATCTCATTATTTTATCGGTGGGAGATGTGGCCTTTGTGTTACAAATTGATTGGGTGGAGTTGGACGAGCACGTTGCAAACGATAGATGTTTCACCTCCTTGTGTTTTAATGAATTTTGTGGCAAATAATTGAAGTGTTCCAGGCACATGCTTTTCAATTAAAGCTTTATTTAAAGGGGTTTTAGGGAAAGTAGCTAAGGATATACATGACTCCGCCACTAGCGAACATGGCAAGCGAAGATTAAAGATACTTTATTGAGCTAATCGATTTAAGTTCTTCTAACATGTTCAAGGGTCTTCAAACATCACCGTAGAATGTGTAGCTTCAAGTTATTATTGAGAGTGCTTTGAAGTAGCTGACATGCTTGAAGAACTCCCTACAAATGGAAGTAGACATATGAAAGTTGTAGCAAGGTTAAGTTGTGTTGGAATGGAAATAAATTACGATGATTGAAACGTAACATATTGCTGCTGATCAAACTACGCTACAAATGTAATCAACGTCTTCTGTTATGCTTCGAAATTAAGCTCAATTTCGCAATTGATCATTTATGCGGAAAACAGCTGTCTTTCCATATGAATTGATCTCTCTGACGTGAAAGTAATCGAATCTGTCGTACAGAGAAGATTGCAAATATTGCTTCACGGTGCTTCGTCCAGTCCGTCTTACGCACGCTTGGGTGAGCCCTCAAGTTCATTAAAGCTTCGAGCGAAATAATAGTGTTGTTATTAGAAAAACAAGCTGTTTGAGTGATGCTTCACGCTACCGTGAGCCTATGGACAGTCCTGAAGCGACTCGTATTTTTATTTTGTTTCTGTGTCTTGCGTGTATTGTAGTCTTGTATAAATAACATTCTTAAACGGGATATTGGAATCCTCGTGCGTGTCAAAGTTTCGGTTGTTGAATAAATAAGTGAAGATATCATCTCTTTCACGAGTTGCCAAAAAACGAAAATGTTGATCAGAAGTCATCCGGTTGGTTAAACCATGAAACCTTATCCGCAAACAGCAACCCACACATGGGCGAGTTGGCAAATTCGTCCTGTTCCGTTGACCAAAGTCAAAGAAGTTTGAAGGCAAAACATCAATTCGAAAGGCGGCGAAAAAATAGAAGACAAACGAAAACGAGTTGACACAGAATTGAAACTTGTCTGTTGAGCTTAACAGTTTTCTCGATGATGAGTTTTTTTTTGCTGCTTCTCCTCTCCTTTCGACAGCGTTTTCCCCGGAGGAACGCTTTGACAATAGAAATGCTCCTGCTTTTTTCATTTGACGACTCACACGACACAGAACACACACACACACACATACACACATGCACTAACACACATCAACACCCACACCATCCTCCAGGGATCGTGTGCCAGAGCTTTGGACACATGGGACGTGCTCGAAATTAAAATCACCAACTGGGTCGTGCCCGAACATTCGCTGCGTTCGCTCGTTACGCGCTTAAGAATGTTGTAATAAAGATGGAAAATTTGACAAGATTCTTTACATCGTTCGCTGCGGGCGATCTTTGGCATTCACCGGCAACGGCACTGCGGTGGTGGAGAAGGTGGAATGGAAAAATCGTGGAAAATAATCTGAAAACTGATCCCCGTAGTGGTACGAATGGAGTTGACTTTTGGAGATTGTTTTTTTTTTCATTGCTCCCACTGCATGTTTCTTATTCTTTACGCTTGTTTAATTTTCTTGTTCTTATTTCTTCGCTCGTTCGTTCCATCCCCTCTGAGTGTTAGTGGGCTGGATTGCTTCTAAGGGAGATGTGTTGTGCCATTTTTGTTCCTCAGCGACAGGGGTGTATTCTTTTGTGTGTGTTCTAATAGAAAATCGATACCTGTGGATAGTTGAAAAGTTTTGATTCCGACAGGCGGATAGAAAGTTACAACATCCCAATAGGAGGGCCTGTCATGTGTCTATTTATTTTGCCCACATACTAGTTAGATGTAGCAATTATTTAGTTGCTTGCAATGTGAAATTTAGACTTGATCAAGCAATTGTTGTTAATGCATAGTAATTTAAAATAAAAAAACTTCGTGCTCCCTAAATGTAGCCAATTCACAAAACAAATTATTCATAAGGAAACATTTTAGACAATTTTATTTACGTTTATGCTAAACTTGCGTCACGCATCGGCTAAATAGCTTCCAGGCAATCGAGCTATCGCGTTGATTGTTAGCATCTGTGCCGCTCGTCCCACCGAAAATGAACCAATTTATATTCCATTTTAAAGCGATTTCTTTAATTAAATCAAAATTCAGCAGCAGATGAGCTGTTTCCCTTTCGCTGAAAGATACAGTGTCTGACAGTTCTCTCACCGCACGCCGCTAGTGCGCCCATTTACTCCACGCCAGTTTATTAACTCAGGCGGATGGGACCGAAGGTGTAGAAAGAGAAATCTTTTTCCCTCATCACGCACTTCATCAAGGACGGGATATTTAACAGAAGCACCCAAGGCTCGAAGTTTCCTTACGCAGAATAAACTTCTTTGAAAAACGCGAGACGAAGTTACGTGCCGGGTCTGGAGGCAAGTTTCCGTCCACAATTTTTGTTGTTTGTTGATCCCTGCTGGCCGCTGGGTTGCTTGCTGTGGGAGGAGGGCGGGAAAAGTTGCTACCGAGCGTAAAGATTGCAACGGTTTCTTCAAACACAAATGGCAACAAATATTTACCGCAAGGCTGACTCGGGGGTTGCGTCCCGTGGGATTCGTGCGGAAGTGTACGTTGAGTTGACGCAAAAGTTGAGCTGGGCTGGGAGTTGCTCGGAGACATTGAGTACACCGGAAGGGAAAGAGATAAAGGATGAAAGGCGTTTTTTTTTAAATGTTTGTTTTACTGTTAAGAGAATTATTTATTTTTCGTTTATTGTAACTCTTCTAAGACGCAGAGCTCACGTTATTCATAACGCCTCAAAGTATACTAGCATGCATGTACTTTTTATTACAACTTCGGAACGTGCTGCCTGTCATGTGCTGCCAAACGACTATTTTGTTTAAAACCCGCACTCGTGGAGAATAAACATCCGTGGAAAACCTTTCCCGTCACCATCCCGGCACTCACTTATTCATTGCCTATGCATATCCCAACAGCTGAAAGACCTATGCTAGGTAAATTAAAACTCTGTCATCAGCTAAACGCATCAAAAAGAATGTTTTACTCCCCCGAAGAACTTAGACCTTCTTCTCGACTGCGTTGGAGTTATTATTTTGATTGAGTTTTCTCTTTTTCCACATCTCCGCTTCTGCCATCTCTCCTTCAACACGCCAAAGTCACCAAAGTTCAGCAGTAACTTTTATCCCTGAACGACGGCGAGTCTCCGAGTGCATGGTGTGCCTGGCCGGCAGCACGATACGACGATCTCGGGCAAATGACAAAGCGAACAGAACTACAAACCACCTGCAGCTAAGCATACCGGAAGCACGGGACTGGCGGGTTCGCGAATTTGTTTCGTTTCAGTTTTGTTTGCTTCCTGTGGAAGCTGCCTGGGACGTTAGCCACCGGTGTCGAAAAGGGATGTGGGACAAAAACGCAAAAAGCACAGAGGTTTATCAAAAAACCGTTGAATTATTCATGGAGTGTTCATGATGATCCGCGAAAACGCCACCCGAGCCAGCACGGGCTGAGAGTCAGTCTGGTGATCATCGCGATAGTCGGTGACTACTGTCCCGGGAGAAGGTTTTGTATTTTTATAACGATCCGGAAGATAAATCTTGCTTAACTTCTCCCGCATTCCCGTATGTCCATTAGAGATCGTGGACGGAAGTTGCCACTAAAAATAATAAAAAGATTATCAAAGTAAACAGCAGATCAGAGGCATCGGAAAATGCAAAATTTTGTTTGCAATCAAATAAGACATACGGAAAAGCTCACAAGGGAGAGGTGGAATTACAGAAATAACTCTGTACGTCTCTTGTGTTTTGTGTCACAAGTTATGATTTCCACGTTTTCGAGAAGTATACGATTTATTTTAGGAATAAATAAATGTTTTCGACCCAAAAAAACTCAAACATAAGAAAAAAGTAAACTCCAAATGGAAAATTTGCCCTCAAGTATAACATAGTTTTGAATAACATCCTAACAATTTTCATATCTCGAGGCTGAAGTTGAGCAGACACACATCTATTTTTGACGCGTTCTGCTAAAACTGTACACCAAACCAACGTCGTTGTCATTGTAATTGTTGCGTATTTATGTACAGTCTATGAAAAAATGCACCATTCTCGCACGGTTTCATTCCTGGAAGCATCATATTATTACATCAAACCGGTTCTCCTCAAATGTAACAGAAATGTCCGGACGACTGACACGAAATGGCTGCAGCTATAAATAGTGCGCTCTCATTTAATGCTTTCTTGGAGCAAAAATGGCAAAACACAAAATGCCATCAAACGTGGGCAGGGTGAACCGGGAAGAGTTGATTCTATAAGGGTGAAGAATGCGGGGCGACGCTATGATTGGATCAAAGACATCATTTCCTGCAGGGAAAAATGATTTTTTTCCTTTCATACTTTTTGTTGCCCATCCTTGACCACACTAGTACCCTTTGATAAAGACAGCTAGCCCGGGATGGACAAAAATTCCCTCATCCCCGTCACGAGGCTTACCCAATCCCAAAAGTATCCTTTTCTCTGCCACAAAAGTGCCCCAGAGTTTGATTACAGCGTGGTGTTTATACCTATTTTCTGTAGTCTAGCAGCAAAAAAAAGAAGCATCAAACCTCAATGGAACTATTCCACCGAATGCTGCCGGAGTGGGTTTGGACGAAAGACTCCCGAGACGTGTACCCGGTAAATGGTCGAATGTAAAATTCAAAAGATCCAACCCCCTGGGTGGGTCCATCTTCTTCGCATGCGAGATAAAATACGGTTCCGATTCGTCGGAACAGTTTGTGTCGCTGGCAGGGTTGGATCCTTATCAAATTTCGACCACGTGTGGTCAATTCGGGATTGGGATGTTCCATTATGGAGGGACGTTGGTTCTGTTTGTTTGAACTGTACGAATGTGGAAAGATCCTTTCGCCTACGCATAATCCGGCACGGAATTTAATCCTTAAGTGTTTACGATAACATACATTCCGTTTATGGAAATCGGCTCGATCGTACTGTTGCTGTGCAAATGTTGAAATTCAAATTTCTTTATAATTTATGTTCAAACTGTTAATACAGTTCAATCCTATCCCAAACATATTCTACTGCTTCCAATTACCAACGGTCGATTTGAATTTTCCCCCCAAATAAATAATAACTTTTTGTTTCACTGCAAACGTCGTCTCCGTGCGTCGGTAAAGCTTCCCAACCACCCTATTTATTGTAGCAGAGAGCCGGGGAAAAAAAGTAAATAAATGTCGTTTCATTACTCCCTTAATGAAAGCCTTTATCGCCCATTATTATGTTCGGAGTTTGTTTTTGCAGCTTTATTTATCGTCACTTTACGCACTCCAACGGCTCCAGCTCGTCGATCGCAAACTGACCCTTGGCCTGAATCCAAGCATTTTACTAAAAAACAAAAGAAAGGATCGTTGTGCGGCAGGCATCACAATGGCGTAATGGACTTTCCACAGTTTGGGACAGTGGCGTTACGTTTTAATAACTCCAAGATATGTTTTTTTTTTCTCTCCTGCATTCATCCACCATCCGTGGGAGCGGACCAGCCGGATGAACTCTGTCCTTCACAAGTTGAACCGGTTTATAGCAAGTATTTTTTTTAAGTGCACCATCAAGCCGGTTAGTAACAGAACCCGTAGTCGCTTAGAACAACATAACAGGAACCCTTTTTGTGTGCACTTCAACCCAAACCCAAATCAACCGGCTCCGGGTGGTTGAGGCTCAAGGGATTTCACCGTATTATTAGAGAGTTGGTTCGAGCGAATCTTCAGCTTTTCGGTGACGTGTTCAAGATGGGTCGTTAAGCAGCATGTTGACATAGCATTGTTTCAATAATTCCACCTCTTTTCGGTATCGGTCGCGGGAGGGAAAGCTGTCACAAAAACCGGGACACCGGATCGTTGTGAAGAAGAAATTAAATAAACGAAACCATTCCTGTCCCAAGAGAGAGGGAAGAATAAATGTATATTTCCCCAAAATCGATTATTCCGCCACTCATTGGTAAAACGGTATTTGGGTATTAAATCATTCCTTTCTGGGCTGGGACTGGGAAGCATACAACCTCGTTCAAAATTTACACTTTCCAACAGCTCTCCGTTTCCTTGACGAGGTTCCGGAGGGCGCGAGAATACAACGGTCGGCCAGATTCCAAACAAGCCGCTGAATATTCCGCATGTTGCTTGCAAGCGTAAGTGAATCTGGCGTAAAATCTATTCTCGTGCTGTCTAGCTTTATCAACCATGCGGTTCAAACAATCTGTTGAAAGCTGAATGAAATAGAATAAGGAGATTTTAAGATACGGATGCGAATGGAATATTATGCACGCTGTACGTGTACTTACCTTTGTGCCTTTAGGCAAACATAACGCTTTCTGCACAAGAGGAGCACGCAGATGCATCTGTAAGGCATCCTTTACGCTGTGCTTGTAGACACTGTTCTTTGTCTGGTCCAGTTTGAAACGCCGGAAGTAGGGTAGCAACTGGGTTGCATGCCATCTTGTGGCTTCGATTGTTGAAAGCTGAACAAACAAGAGAAGCAATTGCATATGGATGATGTAAGAAAATATGAACAAAATGAAAATTTAGCTAAGCACACCTGAATCAGCCAGATCAGCCCCATGGAAGCAATTAGCCAAATGAGTTTAGCTTGCATTTTTTTACTATGCCTTTACTATACAATGAGAGACCTTCATCGAGACAACCATTTTTATCTGAGTTTATTTGTATGTATCGTTTGTTGTCGCAAGTGCAGTAAAGGAAGTTAAATGACCTTCGTGACAGATTTGTACATAATACTTGTGTAAACATAATGTAATCAATGCATAATGTTTTGTTTCTCAAATATAGGCTCAACTGCATTGTAATATATGTAGGATTACTGTAAATGTTTATTCTAAGCGAACTTATCTGGAGCAAACGGTGCGATGCGCTGAGTTGCGATGCGAAACGTTGAGCATTATCGTTACTATTGCTACTACTGCCCTACTAGTATATCCTTGCTAATTTTTATGACAAATAAATATTTCATGACACGATTCCATTGGAATATTTAACAGATTATTTTTATAAAGTAGGCAATTATAATCTTCTCGAAGAAAATACTTTTTAGTCTTGTGAATATTGACCTGTGAATACTTTAGTATACTTTTCAGTCCATGGCTGACAATTAGGCGAAAAACCGCAATTCTCAATAATGAAATAAATAAAAGAAAAATTGGCCATCATTAATTTGCTCATAAATGTGGTTGATAAACCTTTTAAAAACTTATTTGATTTGGCAAATGCATACCTCTATGCCTTTCGTTTATTGTGTATTGCAAATACAGACCTGAACACTTCTTCTAAAAAATAGGAGTAGTTTTCAGAATTGTTTAACTTTACTTTTACACGACCAATTTTACGATTGAAAATCACAAATTACTTCTATAAGTGATACTTATTGAAATGATTATGACGACTAAATTAACTATGATCAAAGCGCCTCGCAAGAATACATCATTTCCGAATATTGAATATACACCACTCGTGTAGGCTTGAACGATTTATTGAAGCAACAATTCCTTTATTCAATAAATTTATAATCCATTTCTGCGTCGTCTACTATTGCAGCAGACATTTCTCCGTCGCTGTAGCAAGATCCTGCAACCCATTCAAATATGCCGGTTCGGCCGCTTCGAGACACTCCATTGAATATTGGTCATGGTCCTGGCAGGCATAACTGAACCCGGCATAGAACGTATCCTCAAGATCATTTACCTTGGCGACCATTTGCTTCAAGCACTCGTCGGAAAGCTTATGTAGATACAGAAAAGGGACGAAAGATGGGAACAGAAAAAAATATATTTTGATCATTTTCGAAAATGAACTTGAGCAATTTAGAACATGGTCGTCCCGTTACGTACCTTGGCTTCATTTGGGAAAGAGTTTGCCTTCGTGCAGAGTGGATTTCGCAGCTGGTTCTGCACACCATACTTCGCTCGGTGTAGGTAGAAAGGTTTCTTCGACCAATCAAAGTCCAAATCTCGGAATAATTTCATTAGCTGTTTCACATGATTCGCGGCTGCCTCGGTAGGTGTTGTCTAGGGAGAGAATGTTAACCCAAGCCGAGTGCATGAATGATGAATTTTCTAAGGCACCCATACAGGGCGAGAGAATGAACTACTGACCTGTAGTAGACAGACGACTCCGAGGACAATCAGCGTGAAGACCAGTTTTAGTTGCATCTTAATAATAATCTTGCGAACTGAAGCATCTGCAGTGTGCTCTTCATATTTATACTCTCGTCGTAAATCTTGCCCGTAACGTGCCAGTGCTGATCGTTGTTTAGACAAGCCCGTCTTCGACCCGCTTGCATATGATGGAAGTAAAATTAAATTCAAACAGAAACTCCTCTGTTTGCACAATCAGCGTGGCGCATTGTTGTTGCACCTTGTCCGCTGGAAGCTGAACCGGTTGAGTAAATCTTGGCTGACTTTGATGAATATGGCAATGCATAACAACGAGTACCGAGGATGGAAATTGCAACTTCGAGCTGGGATGTTGGTCTAGCTGCAACCTTATTGCCTCGGGTGATGCCTCCGGCAATGTTGTACGGTTCGGGTACATGTAAATAAAATTACAACTTCTATAATCAGTTGTACTGTGTCTTGTTCGTTGCCCCAATTCGGGTTGCCTATACCTTCCCCGAAAATGTCCCCGAGATGACCGTGTGCAACCGGCGGTGCTAGGTGCTTACCTAGCCTCGGCACCCTGCCAACGAATCGGAAGTGTTTCATTTTTCCCAGTGCTTCCTAGCTAAAAACAAATAACGAGCAGGTGGATGGTCGGTACGGGACAACCCCGTAACCGGATCTTAATGCCTTTTCAGATTCAAACGAATCATGAATAAATTTGTACTTTATTGTCGCTACGTGCCACAGCGCATTCGGAGTTTCATCCCAAGGGCAGGCCTTGTAAATCAGGAATAATTTGGTCCTACGGAGCTACTACGGAGCTGCGGCGGGTTGAGGAGCGAGGTTACCAGTGCGAGAACATCGGACGTGCTTGGCGCTTACTATTCGAGCTTCCACCGCCCGAAAGAAACAATCGACAAAAAGGGTCAACCATGGCAACGGGTTGAGTACCATCGCTTGGGAAAACGGTCGCTTTATGGATTATGGAACTTTTGGCATGGATGCGTTCGTATTTGTGTATGAATGTGGGCTTGTTTATATTTGTTTGATTCCAGCACGGCAAACCAACACAATGCCTGGGGGCGATTGAGTGAGATGTGATGGGCGAATGTTCTACGCGGGGGTACCCGGGGCCGATTCATTGTAAAAGCAGTTCGAATTGGAATTTAATGTGAGTTACGTGATGGGGTTATGGGATGGTGCTTTAAAAATCTGAAATGGCGCAGGTAGTTTATGGGGTTTCGAGCCCCTTTGTCGAGAAGCCCTACATCCAGAACCTAGTTCGGAGAAGGTGTGATGACAGTCGATTTATTTTACTAAATATGAGTAATGCTTTGCAAAATCCTCCAGGACACATACATATTTCGTCAATTATGCATACTTATCGGTTATCAATGGCGAATAATAAAATTGGGGAGATTTGAAGAGAGATTTTATGCATGAATGTATGGTGTTTCATTCCTCTTTATTTCTCAATACAACTGTTTGTTTGTTAACACTAATTAATACGTGATTTAAATAAACCTGAGAAATGCAAACTTTAAGTTTTAAATGCTTCAATCTGTAGAATTTCTAATCATGTTGGTATAAAGACATATGAAGATGTATCACGGTAAGCTGATAAAAGAATTCAATTTACAGTTTAGTCACAGTCAATTTACAGAAGCGAGGATATTCTATGGTGTTCCAATGACTTGACCTACCGGAAACAGTTCTTGTACTATTTTGCCCAACCCTTCGCAACGATAGAGCAGTAAACAAAACTCAAAGAAAAAACAACAAGCAATAACACTTCACACAAATCACTCAAGCTAAAACAAATCGAATGCCCATCGCTTTCCGCGCCGGAAGGTGTATGAATAAATTTAGTATGCACGGCAGTTCCGTGGTAAGTGAATGGTGTGAAATATTTCACGATCATAAACCCACACGTTCGGTACTCCATCAAACCCGAACCCGTCAAACAGTGCCTTGAATTATGGAACGTTCGGTTCCTTTTTCCACACCATTGGGCACCGATGTGCAGCAGGTGGTATAAATCAAATATAAACTTCAAATTAACTTCTGTTTCGCTTCAAACATAGGCTACAATGGTGTTTTTTTTTGGAAGGCAAAAAACCGTGAAACATTTCACAGATTGATGCAAAGCAAACGGTACCGTTAGAGGTTTTGTGGAACCGTGGGTCAACAGACCTGTGTGGGGATGGTGCCTGCTTCTTGTAAATTTTCACGGTAGCACTGAAAGAAAAGCACATCTACGAAGGTACGATGTTAAAAGCGTACCTAAATCAAAACTGTTCAAATTGCTAGATGAAAATAAGACAAAAAGAAATAGCACGATGAATAAAATTCAACCGGGAGCTCTTATCGTCCGAAATGAGCCATATTTACTGGGCTCAAGATTTATTGGTCCAAATTTTTGAGCATAAATTTTCATAAAACTCTTGTCCGCATTACACCATTTCGGCTAGCGCATGTCGTGATAATTATTAAACAAAAATCAACAGCAAAGAAAAAAGCCACGAAATATCGCAGAACTTCCATTTTAGTCGATCGCAGCGAATGAGAAAAGTTTCCGCTTTCGGTGGAAAATCGGTGCTGGTCGTAAGCATTGGGTTACCCGTGCTGAGGTGCGGGAAATTCATTCCTCGGAAAGGACGGGAAAATGGGTTGGGAAGAGAAAATTAATGAGCTGTTGATTAGCTTTGAACCAGCGCCATTTTGTCGGATTGAATAAAACACAATGCTCAATGCTTAGACGATGAACGAATTGGAAATTGCGAACGCGAGTTTTCCACTTGTAAATGCTTGTTACGCCATACCTTTAAATGGAAATTTAAGCGTTTTTAACAGGAACGGTTCCTGCCGGGGCAATCATTTTATTGCCTACTTCATCACCCTCATTGCCAAATGGTAGTGGGTAGAAATTTAAGGGCATTCTTTAATCATTCTCTTGAAGGCCTTTTTTGCTTTACAAACGAGTTGTTCATTAGTTTACTGCCGGCATACGGTGGTACATGAGCATCAATCTTTTAAGCCCAGCGAATGGTGAATGATAGTCAGTGTCTTACCTGCTGGTGCGCTTGCTTTCATCAGCAGGAAACGGGGTTTCCGCTTAAAACAAAGGCTTCCACTTGCAAAGAAAACCATTCAGTACGCTGCCATTTTGCATGCTGAATTGTTTTCCAACGGAATCATCGTTACGCAAGAATCACCGCGAGCTTTATGCTGAGAGCGGCTTTAAGCTACCGTTCTCGGGCCTGTTCACATGCGTGCCCGACCGGTAGCCGGCATTTTGAATTCATAATTTGCTTTTCAATTGCTCGGGGCTACTTTCACGTACCACCTGTACTACAATGAACTTGTAGCTCAGTGCTGTCCGAAGCTAGCAGCCAAGAGATGTGAATAATAAACGGTCCTTCATGATGATTGTTATTCTTTGACCGGCAGAGGAAAACGAAACCGGTGCCGCAGAGCTGGTGTGTCTTCTTTCGTTGCGAGACTGCATCCGACCGTAGAGGGTTTATCATTTGCCAGTACGACGACCATTATACGCGACCGTTCACCTCTGGAACAAGCTGACCGGGCCGACCGGGACGACTCGACTTTCCCGATGGAAAAGTCCATCCAAGGGTTTAGCCTTGGGACTTTGGATGGAAATGGTAGGAGAGACAATAAAAATTGATGGCAATACGCCAACTTGTTTAATGGGAATAAGCTTTATCGTTGTTTGCGTTCGCCTTGGTGAAGCGGAAAGCGAGAAGCCTTTGGTTTAACTGGCGCCAGGAGAATAGGTTTTAAATCTGTTGTTTTCTATCCCTTGCCGGTTACAGTTATGTTTGCATCATCTCATCAATTTAATTTAAACTCAGCAAAGCCTCAAAGTGGCGTTTTTTGCTGCAAAGTTTGTATAACTTCAATTTGTTCTGTATTAAAAACTCGTTAAAGGAATAATTAAATAAAATGTACTAGACCAGATACAATGGAAAAGAGAAACAGATTAAATAATGTAGCCGCCTTTAGTTAATATCTTTAGTAAGTATTAAGCCGTTAAACTCAAAATAAAATGGTGATTGAAACCAAGAAAACAAACTATACAATTCAATCGAAGCGCTATGTGCAGGGATACGGTATCCTTCGCCTCATATCTTCATTGCTGTTTATTAAAAAATACGTTCACATTTCTCTTCCCATCTGAAAATGTTTCATCCTGTCACAACTGCATGCTTTCATCGTCGAGGCACGACAAAAGCCCCGTTAAGCTGCCAGGCAGTAATCATAGCCCAGGGCGAAAGACATATTCATCGAGAAATCGTGCAACTATAGGCACTCAATCATAAGGGATTAGGCATCCGCACTGTCTGCTGCCGGGCAATACGGTTACCAAATTTGTCATCCGGCGACCGTACCCGAAGAATCTGTTCGTACCGCCCCTGAAAACATTTCCCACTCCCGTGGGCTAGTGATTATGAAAAGTTGCCTCGCAAGTTCTCGGTGAACGTTGGTGCTTCCGTTGCTATGCTGACGATGCGAAGGTTTTTGCTAATGATTAATTTTTCAAACCCCCACTTCCATCCCCAGAAGCCCGAAAATGGACGGTTCTATCTGCGGTGTGGTTTTGCCACGCAGGCACCGATCTTTGTCTAACGTTGTCGAACATTTTATTCACCTCGTGCCACCGCCAATGTGGCAAGGGGGGTTGCTTCGTTGAATTGAGCTGAATAAGGGTTGGTGGGAAAATGAGGGTGGTAGGAAGGGCAAGGAATGTTCCATACGACACGATTCGTTTGGTTTCGTGCGCTTTAGTTCGAGCTGCGGAGGAAACTTTCCTAGGACACTGGCAGAACTCATCGGGATGTTACAATTTGGCAATAATACAGACACAAAGGGCTTATAACATTTGAATGTCTGGACAAAATGTAGTCAAACTTGGTTGATTTACTTGATTATGAGAATCGCGTGACGGTGTTCAGCCGAGAAAAACTGTCCAGCGTCATCCTCAGTTAATGACAGTTTTACAGATGACTTGACATGTTAATTATTCCTAAATCACAAATTTAAAACGGTGAAATTAGTTTTACAAAAGTATAGAAACTGATCTTGAAAGTATGAAGTTTAATATGAATTTATCCAGCAAGGCCGTTTTTCATGAATAAGAAAATCACGAAAACTTCCTTTATTAATTCAGTTATTATAGGGAAAACTAAATATTCCGCACAAAGAAAAGAAGCATAGCTGTACAATTTTAACCAATTTGCGTTCCTTTCAATTCCCACAGTGCGGCAGCGCACTAATTTACCTTCGCCAATGTTTCACGGAAGAAGAATTGGGAGCGTTCGTCAAGTAAATTATGTTTTATGAACGCCCAGTGCCTAAAGGGACGACCAGTATTCCGCCTGGAAGTAACACGACATTACTTGCTATCGGGCGACCCATTTCCGTTGTCCTTTGGGAGTGATTAGGACGGGAGGATGCATCTCGATGTAACGTCCCCACACACACACACATATGGCTTCCCGACGGTTGACACAATGATGTTCACGGTCGGCAAATAACAACATCGAAGCAACGTCGATCTACTGCATCCGCTCGTTTGTGGGCTGCTTCTCCCGTGCCTTCCAGAAACGCAGAAGAACTCATGCTAATGAAGTCGGAAGCATTTTCCCGGCACCATAATTAGCGTGCTTCGGGTGAAAAGCGTATCCTTCGGTTGTGGCTTATATCACTACAGCGCGAACATTCAGCCAGTTGTGTGCCCCCGGCACAATATGCACTGGAGCGATGTTCTAAGCTCGGTGGAAAGACATTCCGCACGGTGCGCGCGAAACTCGTTAAACAATTTTCCGTTACCTTTTACTGCATCAATCCATCATTTCGCCCACGTACCGGTTGCTTCTTACGAAACCTCATGCAGGAGTGAGCAAAAAAAAAACAGCTTTCCCCGAAACATCCGATGCTGACGTTGTGTGGCGGGAGAAAATGCCAAACCTGCCGACCATGGGCGGTTTGTTTGACTTGTTACGCCAAGGAGGAAAATATTCCGTTTTCTTGTGCTTCGGTTAGATTTCCCTTCTTGGCTGGTTTTTTTCCGTTGTTGTTGAAAACTTCAGCATTACCGCTGACGGCTCAATAACAGTTGTACATCTGCATTTAATATTACACCGATGTCTTCCTAGCAAACGTTTTTGTCGTGATGCTGTGTGAAATTAAATTATATTTTATTCTTCACTTTGCTTTACGCCTCTGTTCGCCTGCCGCATTCATCAGCTCATTGGCGTTTACTGCGTTACGGACGGATTCAGCATGTTTAACGCACCGACAGGAAATAAAAGGAAGTTAAAGTGAAGCCACCAAAGTCGAGGGCGAATGCTTTGAACTTTGGCTGGAAGCTTCTTCTTCTCTCTCTCTCTCCCGTTGGCGGTCTTCATCAGTGCGATGTAATTTTTATCAAACTCACCTCACTTTACACGCCGAAAGCCTCGAACGGAGAACTCGGTAGGAGTATGTGCAAAAAGTGGGCAAATAAAAGTGCTTCCGCCCGCAGTACTTCCAGCGTTCGCCGATGAATCCGTTGCACAAGAACGATGATTTAGAGGAGGAAATTTGAGCTCATTTAAAATTTATAGGCCGATAACGCCAAACGCTTCCGCTTTCTGTTCCACACGCTTTTGTCTCTGTCCTCTCTGCCGCTTCTATGATGGTGCTTTTGATAGGGCAGTAAGGAAAAAGCTTTCCAGTTCGATTTCCATCCAATCACAACCACTGGCGGAAGTTCTATCGCGCAGGTTGTCGGTTAAGTGCGGAGTTTTTGATTGCTCTCCGTTGTGTGTGAGAGTGTTTCTTTTGCCTTCGTTTGGTTTTCTTTCCACTTTGGTCACGAAACGACCGGAAATGATCGATGAAAACGGAAAAGCCATATTAGGAAGCTTAACATGGCAGGTTGGCCCCTGCCCTCCCGGGGTACATTCCGACCGGTAACGATGAGAGTGCTGTGAACCTGGGGCAGTGTTTCGCAGCAGGAAATTTGACCTTCCTCTCGGGAGTGATTAGGTGAAGGAGGAAAAAACGGGGAAAAAACTTCATGCAAAATCGAAGTTTTTAGGAAATTTGTTGTAAAAGGGTAGTGGAACCATTTTTTCGGTCCGAAATCATAAATAGATACACAAAATTGATCACGAAATTGCAAAACTTTAAGCAGTTTGTCACACGGATTGCATACCTTCTAGGCTGTTATGGATTTGATGAATCGACAATTTTATGAATCCCATCCATTCCGCTTGTTTATTGATTGCAAATATATAATCTTAGCATAAATCGTTTATTCATGCAAGCTGTTTCATTCTCGCCGAAACAACGGTATGTCTTTTCATGTAAGCTATAATGCCCGCAAATGAAGGAGTCCTAAACTTTGTTTGTATAAATCTCAATCATCAACCTTTACGGTGAAATGAATTTTTATGAGCTTCATGACTATTCATCGTATGATTTACCTTCTCCATAAGCAATTTACAGGGACATTCAACTACCGCTCAATGTTTATCCTCACCTAGCTTCAAAAAACTCAAAAATGTGACAAGATACCGTCGCTGGCATGCGGGTGGAAAGCTGTGAAATTGCTTCAAATAGAAGAAAAAGGTAATAAAACGATATTTTCTCCATTTCGAACGAACAGCAAACTAGGCCAATGTTGTATTAACCTTTACCAAAGCCTGGTGGATGCCCCCAAAGTTTACCATTTGAAACCGAATCTCATTTGCTCCGTTTCTACCTACGTAAAAATCAGCCCACCAGTGATTGAATCGACACGTTTCGGTGGGTTTCGGAGGGGGCCCACGTTTAGCGAGGCCCACATTGATTGACGGGACACTTTCGGCAGGTCGGAAAACAGATTTGGTCTGACCTGTCATCCCACCCATCAAAGCACACATAAATCCGGTCCAGAAGGGATGTGATGTTTGCTGGTGCACAGGCTACCTACCTTTCGGCACTGGGCAGGGCATTGGGACATGTTTGTTTAAGTAAAGGTTTCCGGTGGTATGGGATGTTCCAGATTTGGAGAAAAATGTCTTGCGGGTTCTGCTGGTTTTGGGTTAGATTGTGGTTTGTGCATGATTGTGGGCTGTCATTGAAGGGAAATTCAAACAATCTTTAAAAATGTAAATTAAGCAATCTGGAAATAAATTTATCATTGAATGATTTGTGAATAAAAAGAAATTTGAGTTCCTAGCAGTGTTATCGCTTTAAACTGGCTCAAACTGCATATAAATCAAAGACTACGGTATAAAATACAAAGCGTTCAATTTGTTCCGAAAATTGTTTACTGATAAGTGCTATCTTCAGCCATGTAATCACTTACACCTGTGACAACTTATCAGCGTCTTCAATTACTTCTCCTGGCACTAACACACCACCAACATCAATGACGAAAAGAAACTTCTCAAACGGTGACAGTGCATTTTTTACGAGGATTTTTCTGTCAATTCATGTTGTTGTTTACCCGGTGTCACGCTCCCAAGAGCTTCTTCAATCTGGCGAATAGAGTAAGATAAGGACGTTATCAGCCTGGCACTGTTTTGGGGGAACCTTTCGACAGGGAGTAAATAAAAGATTTAAATGTAAAAAAGTTAACAATTTCATACAAAAATAGACCATTTTACCTCACGAAATGTAGGACTGTCATTTCTGATTTTCTTTGATTTTATTTACTAGTAGCTGGACTCGTCCCGGATGGGATTCATAAGCCCGGTTGGGTGACCTTAATTAAACAATTTGCTTATCCTATTAATAACTGCGGTTAAACTTTCGACTGTTTTACATTTATTTCTCCGTTTTACTCCCTTCTATGCTTCATCCAAATATTTTTATTTCAGTTAATTTAAAGATTCTTAACTAATATGCCAAACACGGTCCGTAATAGAACTTGCATGCCTAAAACTTAATAAAGACTATTGGATACAATAAAGCTTGAATCCTATGTTTAAGAAGCAATTAGGTAAAAATGCTGTGAAGACTTGTCCGGCGACCATAGCCTACTGTTCAGAAACTTAGTTAAAGACACCTAAAGCAAACATGTTAACCTTCTTTTAGCTTCTTGTTACGTTGAACTGGCTATGAACTGCCTATCTGTGATGGTCAAAAAGTTATTGAATTTTATTGGTCTTGCCAACACATTCACAGAACAAAGTTAATCTTTTTCAGGTACTTCTTCACTGTTGACGATCGATTACTTCAACTTTTACACGCAAAACTTCTTTCAATTGGTGTTGCTCACATGCAGTTTGATCAAACGCTCTAAAACAGTTACCTTACTATTTCCGTAGAGACACATTCACACATTAACTGTTAAAGTTGTCAAATTTTGGTTGCATATAATAGAATAGCTACAAAATACGAAACAATGCTGGGTTCTCCACTTGGTGGCAGGAATTTCGAGTGACAAATCGTTACAAATTTGTCCTTTTTTTAAATGCATACGTTATATCACAATGCACAGCCCCGCGGATTACTTCCTGTGCTCTATCCGCATGGGTAAACCAGCCACCGGAGTAAGGCCCACATTGATGGCTGCAAACTCCACCTTGGCTGGAATTGTCGCTTGGAAATTGTACTTGGAGAGCAGTAATACTAGACCAATTTTAGTCACCAGTACACCTTGCCGAAGACCTGAAGAAATTGATCAATAGAAAACATCAACAGATTATAGCAAGTCGTGAAATATAAACGTTATTCAAAACTTACCAATACAGTTGCGTGGTCCAACACCGAACGGATAGTAAGCATCTGGTTCATAATTTTTCGTGGCATCATCGAACCGCTCCGGAGAATATAGTTCCGGATTCGGGAAGTATTTCTCATTCATAGCGATGCTTTGCAAAGGAATGACCATTTGCGTTCCTTTGGGAATGACAATGTCACTGTCCGGCACCGCATATTCGATCGTACACTCGCGGTTCAGAATCGGTAGACCCGGATACTTTCGAAGCGTTTCCTTCACACAATAGTCGATATACTTCATCTGGTTGATGTTTTCGTACGTGATTTCACCATTGTTCCGCTCCATCATTTCGTCAATTTCTTGCTGCAGCTTCGCCATCACTTCCGGGTTGTGAGTAAGTTCGTGGAGCGTGTACGAAATCGCCGCCGTGGACGTCTCTGATCCGGCAATGTAGAAAAGAAACACATTGGCCGCACACTGTTCGACAGATATGGCTTGCTCCCCATCATTACCTGCGTTACGGCGCAGATCAATCAACAGCTGCACAAAGTCTTTGCGGCTGATTTGATTCTTCTCGCGATGGTCGATCTGTTTCGTAATTATTTCCATGACGAAATTGATCAACTCCGTAGGCAGTGACGTCAGTCCGGTGAGTTTAAGCAACCCGGGACAGATAAACACACCGGACGTGCGGATGTTGTCGACAAAGCCGCGCCGTTTGTTTACCTGCAGCAGCGTCTTCATGAACGGATCGTCCGAGTCGTGGATACAGTTCGCTTCGAAGCCAAAGAACACGGAAGCGATCGTGTCGAGCACGAACCGTTGCGCGATGTCACGCATGTCCACGACCGATTTTTTGTCCGCCAGCGTGTTCATCCGGTCGAGCAGCTTACCACCGACGTCCATCAGCGTGGGCAGCATATTCCGCAGTTGCCCGGACGTGAACGTGGGCGTCAGCTTCGCACGCATGCTCTTCCATCGTTCGCCGGACAGGGCGAACAGATTGGCCGAGAATGGGTCACCCTTCTCGTTACAGTAGACGCCACGATCGTGAAAATGCTGGAAATCGTTGACCATGATACGTTTCGCTAGGTGCGGATCGCGAACTAGGATGGCCGGACGGAAGAACAGGTACACCCCTAGCAGACGGTCGGACGAACGGTGGTACAGATTGTTGATGGCGACACCGAACGATTCCTTCTTTTCCACAACCGTCCGCAGGTTGCCGTATGGAATCTCCGGCTTCAAATGTGGCAGTCCATACCGTTCCCAGTACGAATAAACGTACCGCAGCAGCAGGAAGATGGCGATCGGGAAAAGTGCAAGCGTGTAAACAAACATTGCGTCACTGTGCGAGGCGCGGTCGGTTATAACGAGTCGTCGAACGAAGCACTGTCACACTGCTGTTGGGTCAAGACGTAACGATGTACCACCTCGACCAAGGCCACGAAAGACATTAACCGTAAGCATAGCTTACCGGGGGTCTTTTATAGCATCTGCTTCTGATTCGAGAGGAGGTGTGCGTGCGTGAGTTTCAACCGCGGATAGTGTGTTTTAGACAGTGTGCATGATCGCAATCAACAGCAACAAATGGTTGTGTGAGTCGGAGACGGTTATTAGGCAAACCACATAGTGATGTGATGACGCGTGCTCTGGAAGATTCAAACCATCGCACAGAATGGTCTGGATGGATGTTTGTAAACATTGTGAAATAGGTTTGATGGTGGACACTGGTTTACACTGCGGCGCTTCATTTTAGACGTTGTTTTTTTTATATTCTCATCTCGGCTTTGCATTGATTGATAATGTAGACCAATTGGCTGAAAGGGGTGCCAAAACGAGCCGCGATATTTCCGTAGGGTGTTCGTCTTCAGCGTTATAGCATAGGTCGACTCAAAGATATGTGGCTATGGCGTCAGATTTCTATCAATGTTTTATCAACATTTCTATAAATGTTATGTAATCTAGCCACATAATCAAAATATAAACGTTATAATCGTTCTGTAATTCTGCTGTACAGTATTAACTATACACCTAGTTCGATCGTATGAGTGTTATATTTAGGAATAATATTTATTCTAGGCGATCGCTCAACAATGAATCAATCGTCAACGGTCATCAATTATCTTTAATTTCACAGTTAGTTTAGTTTGTCACTATCGCCTTTCAATCTTCATCGGAAGTCCTCCTTTCGGTGCCAGTGTGACGGCGACAGGTTCAAAGCTAAGCTTTTGCGGTATGGTGGCAGAAAAGTTGAATCTGGACAGCATCAGTACTAGCGCAATCTTAGACAGCAGAAGACCTTGTCGTAAACCTGCAACGATGGCGTTATCAAGTATGAAACATATCACAGACAAATTCTTCTACTTACCGATGCAGTTGCGTGGTCCAACACCGAACGGATAGTACGCGTCTGGATCATAGTTCTTCGTAGCCTCATCGAACCGCTCCGGAGAAAAGAGTTCCGGATCCGGGAAGTATTTCTCGTTCATACTTATCCCAAGTAGAGGAATTATCACTTGAGTGCCTTTGCGAATGACAACGTCACTTTCCGGGACCGAATAGTCGATCGTGCACTCGCGGTTGAGCACAGCAAGTGCAGGATACATTCGTAGCGTTTCTTTAAGGCACATATCGAGGTACTTCAGCTGGTTGATGTTGTCGTACGTGATTTCACCGTTGTATCGCTCCATCATATCATCCACCTCACACCGAAGTTTAGCCATCGCTTCCGGGCTGTGCGTTAGCTCGTGCAGTGCAAAGGAAATGGTTCCAGTGGAGGTGTCTGCACCAGCGGCATAAAACAGAAACACATTGGCCGCACACTGTGCTTCGGAGAGCGATTCTGCCGCATTGTTTCCCGCCTTGCGACGGAGATCGGTTAGCATCTGGATGAAATCGCGCCTCGTCACCTGACCCGTCTCACGCTGATGCAGATGCGAACTGATCACTTCCGTCGTGAACTTCTTCATCGCAGGCGGTAGTGAATTGATGCCGGTAAACTTGAGCAATCCCGGACACAGAAACACACCGGTCGATCGGATGTTGTTGAGGAAGCTTTCTGGGTTGTTGAAATCCTGAAGCGCTACGCGGAACGGATCGTCGGGATCGCCCAGACAGTTGGCTTCAAACCCGAAAAACACGGACGCGACCACATCGAGCGCGTAACGCGATACAATGTCACGCATATTCACAACCTGCTTGTCGGTGGCCAGATTCTCGAGATATTGCTGCAACTTGTGGCCCACATCCAGAAACGTGGGAAGCATGTTTCGCAGCTGTCCGGACGTGAAGGTCGGTGTTAGTTTTCCTCTCAAACTTTTCCAACGTTGCCCTGGAAGGGCGAACAGATTGGCCGACATGGGATCACCGTGTTCGTTGCAGTAGACACCGCGATCGTGGAAATGCTGGAAATCGTTCAGCATGATGCGTTTGGCAAGGTGTGCATCTCGGATGAGCAGAGCCGGCCGGAAGAACAGATACACTCCAACGAGTCGGTCGGTCGAACGAGCGTACAGGTTGTTAACAGCAATGTTGAACGATTCCTTCTTTTCTGCCAGAACTCGCAGATTGCCATAAGGAATTTCGGGCCTTAGATTCGGAATGCCATGCCGATCCCAGTAAGAGTAGACGTACTTGAGTGTAAGGAACACAACCGCAGCAAACAACCCGACGGTGTAGAGGATCATATTGAAAGTAAAATTGATTGTAAAACCATCCAGGAACTGCTGGCAGCTCTCCAACGAAACAAACTCAAGAAAACGGTCTGCCTTTCCTTTTATACCGCAATCCGGATCGTGCTACCGGAAAGTTATACTAATCGGTGGCGTGTAAATATTTAAAAACGCAACAGCATCATCGTAGCCTATCCCGGTATGGACCGGTTTACATGCAAGCCGACCGAGACCTCTTTCACTGTCAAGGGGGCGCAGTATCGCCGGTAACGGTTTCGTGACGACAGAGCCTATCCTTCTGTGTCATTATCAGGACGGGGCGTTCAACGAGTGCAATCGCACGATCACATGCGAGACGAACGTGGTAGTAAAATTTCGATTGTCATTGTTATTATTTTGATTTGTGTCTAGATGGTGGCTATTTACATTTATAAGCCGTTACGGTTAACCTATCTGCCATTATAAATCCTTCGGTATGTGTGCATGAACGTCTTTTGCTTACAATCAGAGATGGTGTGCAAGTAGTTAACATGCAAAACGTCAAAGGTGTTAAACGGGACAACATTTACCAAAGCAAGCATCTTCTGTGTTAAGATACGCGTTGCTAATTATATATTACTTATGACTTGTATGATTGTTTGGAAACAATCAAATATAAATAATGAACACATTTCAGTTGTGATTTTCTTCTCTTTGTGAGAGAGATTTAGAAATCAAAGCTGTGACCTTGTCCTCTTCTCAAAATTATCTTCATTGAAATAGTGTTGATAGATTAGGTCAGCTTTTGTTTATTTATTGAATAAACATCTTTAGAGATCATCTGTTTGAACCACATTCACTTGAGACATAATGCATTGTGTAGGTTTATGTCAACATTCAAACATTTGAGTTGCTTGTAACGCCAGCCTTTAGGAAGTAGAGCAAACTGAATTAAAATTTTCAAAGGCATCGCACTCTGATGAATATGGGGAACTATTGGACTATTGTATAATTGGAGCACTGTTTGCTCTTTCACGACGCTTCGACAGGCGCTTTGACGGAAGATCTAAATGATTCACAAACCAGTTACTAACTAGTTTATAAGACTTTATTAGTACGCAGTCGACGAGGTCTCTGAAATTTTCTTGCGAAGACTAATTACTGCGGTAATTATGCACAATTACAACAATAATGTAACAGTTGATGTTCAAGAGACTATGAAATAAATCCATCTCGTTGCTATTCGACCTAACAAATACTGTTTCTCAAATAACTAAAACCTCTAACAAGCCAGGTGGAGGGAAGCTTACCTTAAGCATGCGGTAGTAATGACGAAGTTTCTTAGTAACAAACTTCAAAATCTGAACTGTTTTCATGTGGGCTGACTTTCTGAGGAATCATGGTGCCATTGGAAAGCCGTTAATCGCCTTAGCAGTGTTTGAGGTTGTGATATTACCCTGCTATGGGGAATTATCCGGTAACAACGGAAGGATTTGGCACTACGAGTCAAAGCAACGGCAACAATGTTTGATTTCTAAGGAACAGAACTTGTTAGCAGAACCGTGGATCAAATATGAAAATTAATCTCCACTTGATGGCGGTGGTGCGAATTGGGTACACATCGATTTCAAAGAATTACACTACCCTTCCTAGAGGTATAAGCTGATGCTTAATTCGCCGACAAAATACGTTTGCAAATTTGGAACTGGAAACGAATGACAATTCAACCGTATGAACGTAATATTTATCACTATTAAGCACCCAACCAGTGTCGCAGTGGTGGGGTGACTCATCGACTGCTGCAGTTTAGTGTCGATTTCCCACAGATGCCGCTAGGGTCGTTTATCATTGGCAACAGACATTTAGGTGTGAGCCGGTATTCTGCACTCGAAATTGCCGTAATATTGGAGGTGATAAAGCCAAGCCTCGTAGACTTCACTGAGGGTGCTAACAGACGACTCGTTCAAGGGTTGATGGTGGCTGATTGAACGGAGGAGAGTAACGTTTGAAAGTGTCCAACGGCTCCATACAGGCAACAATTTAAACAAAACAGTTATGTGAAGGGTCAGTGGAGCTAAACAAACATCTTCTCCCTTTCATCGTCGCCAGTTACAGTGGTGGGAATAGTATTAGGACAAACAAGATTTCTTACAAAAATAATGAAGTATAGACAACTTATTTATTTGAAAGAAATTTGTTTGCTGAAGTTTGATATAACATTCTACGAACGCACATCCATTGAAACTAGCACAAGTGTCGGCAACTGTCGGCAAATTTGGTCACGCACTGTGATTCTTTCCGTTCCAACGAGTGGCAACTTGCTGGTGGTCACGGCGTGCGTAAACGGGCGATATGGGACAAACAAACGCAGCGCGTGTTTTGCGCTTATCTTTATACCGCCGATGCGCCTCTCACGATGTGTTGCTCGCGTGTGCGTGTTGGCCGTGTTCGAACGCGAGCAGGTTATTTATATGTTCGTTGATAATTTAATTAAACTTCGCTTCAGCGTTTGTTTTTGTAGCCTGTTTCGCGTGTGTCGACAGCCACACCGATGAAAAGGCAAGTAATCGGAGCCAATGGGGAGATGTTTCTGTTTTGCTTTTCGTCTCTCTCACTCGTTTGTGGTGGAGCTTCACATGCTGTCACAGATTTGATTAAGATTAGCACCGTTGAAGAGCAATCGGGCGAAATTGGTTGTATCAAAACAAAAGAACAATGATGTGCTCGAGTATAAGTGAAGAGAAGTCTAGCAAAATACAACAAATGCAAGCAAAAAAAAGCAATTCCTAATTGACCCCGACGTGATTTGAACACGCAACCTTCTGATCTGGAGTCAGACGCGCTACCGTTGCGCCACGGAGTCATTGTTGTGGGAGTGGAGCTAACAACATATCAGCATCAGCGCTCCTTATTTATCAACAATACATGAATGCAATGATCATTGTGCAAATACACGCACATGGCATGAGAGGCTAATGAATACTTCGGAATAATTATATTACATCGTTACTCTTCTAATCCAAACAATAAATAATACGGTTTAATTTCACAATCACAATCCTCACCATACACCTTCTTAAACCATGAGTAAATACTGCTTGAAAAGAATAATTGCATCCGCTGGTCTGCGTACCTAAAATCGTGCACCATTTTGCGCGCGTCGTACCATTTCGCAATAATTTTTCTACTTCTTGACTGCAAACTGCCACCGTTTTTTTTCGCCCGAGAAGGAGTAAGGAACGAACAAAATGTGTCACTGCTAGTGAGATACCATTAATTATAAGCTTTTTAGTACCCTTACCAACCTGCCGGGAACTCTTCCCTTCTGGTGCTGTGTACTTTCTTTCGTTCTGTTTGTACAATTTTTAAAGCATCCCTTTCACGTTTATCGTACTGGCACGGCCCACATTACCCATTATACTTGCCCAGGTTTCTGTTTGTTTGCCGTTGGACGGCAGATGTTTGTGATGTTTCTGCTGCTTTTTGTGCCCGTTTCACTCATCTGAAATGTTTAAATGCTGCTCTATTTTTCAATACAATAAAAAAATGGCTATAATTTTTCCAGATTACCATAATGGTCAGTTCTAACGCTCCCAGGGATGGTTTTGTTTCGAAATCTAACACATCTAGCAGCAAGGAAATGTGCTTTAAATGGCATAGCATATTCCAAATTTAACGACAACAAAATAAGTGTTATTGTAGGTTTTTATATTGAGTATGCGTATCATTTCTCTCTTCTCTTGGGCAATAAACCATACCGTTAGTTGTAATAAAGTACAGAAAATCAGCAAAACTACTTTGCCAACCAAATCAATGACCCATAAAGCCCCATACATCTTTACCGAGCGCTATTATCGAAAGGAGGCACATGATTTCCTTTCAAATGGACAGTGATTTTCTTAAGGATCGGTTTCTACCACGACGGTTCGCAATCGTATTGGCCGGTTTTTTCGCCTGTTCTTAAGCTTTAGTAAACGATGACCATCAAATTCCCCCCTCAAATGCCTCGGAAAATACGTCCGCCATCCCGGAAGAAGAAACAAAAAAACGACCTTACACGGAATCACAGCAATTCACTGCTTTATTGGTATGGTTTTGGAAACGTGCTGGAACGGAGCCAGGCATTGGTGGTTTAGCGTAATGTGATGTAATGCTTACATCTTAGAGCAGGGCACAGAATTTAGTGCTCATAAACTTCCCATTCACAACACACACACACACACAAAGCTCGATGGTGTCAGTTCTCGTTTGGATTTCGGGTCAGGTTGGGGCCAAAACATCCGGTAAATCATTGGGAAGGGCATCCAAGATTGAGCGAGTGCTCAATTTAGGGAAATGATCGATCGGCGTATCGATAGGTAGAAAATCAAACGCTAAATCAACTCACCAATTGGTAGGACGGCTGCACAGCTTTATGTTGATCTTTCACACTTCCCGTGATTGTTTTGTGCCGAACGGCCGACTGTTAATAATACTCTTTGGTAATGTTCTGTTTCTCTTCTCTTTTTCTCACCAAAGGATACGAACGCACAACGAACCAGCGAGAATTTGATTTCAGCGCAGAGAAAACGCTTATAGGGATAAAAGAAAAGGTTTTGCTACCCAATCAAACGGGCAGGAACGCTACTGCATACCCCGAAAATCCTACTGCAACGCCGCACCCACCGGAAACGTAAAGGATAATCAGCAAACATGGCGGCCACGCTGAGAACCGGAGGTAAGTGTGACGAGGTGCCGAGATTTATGAAACTCGAAACGGATCCACACGGTCCAGAAAGCCGTTCGGCCGATACCGTAGCAGGTCGGGATGATTTCCTGTTTGTAAACGGTGCTTGTGTAAACACTGTTTTGTGAAATGGAGTAAAATAGCACGCCAAAGCGAACGGTAACACGCAAAAAAAAAATAATGAAACGGACAAGAAATCATTGTGAAACCATTTCCTTTCTCTGTCCCTTACGGACAGGGATCGTTGATTTCCGATCCCGTCCAAGTGGTGGAAGTGGATGTGGATTTAAAAAAAATGGCTCAAATATTGAAACGAACGTGACGACCGAGCACATCCGACCGGAAGGATACCTTTGTTTTTCCGTCCCTTGCCCATCACACACCGTGTGCCAGCTCCGAACAGCATCGAACGCTGGAACTAAAACACATTGATCGATGATGATGATGATCATGCTGAAAAGGCCCTCTTCTCGGAGTGGTCACTTTTTATGGTGCAGTTTCCGGGGATTTCTTTGTGTTTTTATTTTGGTAGTTGTTGTTCTTGCTCGCAATTGTTTGTGCTTACAATTACATCATTAATTCTGTGCTGGCTTGCCTAGATAGTGGTGGTTTTGTGTTTGTTTTTCCTCGGTACGGATTCTTCCTCCGTGCCAGGTTGTGGATATGTGCGCGGCGTTTTTCTTCCGCCTGCTACGGCATGAGTAATGGGCCGGGAAGTAAGCGTTTTTCCGCTGACCAACTCTTGGGTATTGGGTGGATATTGTTTGTGCCTTTTTTACGCTGTGTGAGTGGATCGTTGTTGAGGAGGTGATTTTCTTGCAGCAGCTTTGATGGTCGGGAAAATTTATCGCCTTTATAGAAGGTAAGCACGCGTACCTGTGTATTACTCGCGTTTGAATGAGAACTTTGCTTTTGCAGGTGTGGTCATAATTTATAGGATGGAAAAAACCTCTGTCAATTGTGTTTTACGCTTCGGTAGCAGATGTATTTGGAAGTTTATGAGATGTAAAAAAGACACCTTTTTGTATTTCCCTCATTCGAAATGTGTGCATATGCAATTATTTGAGCTCGAATTACTTCTTTTTTTGTTTTGTCATTTTTACAGCATTAAAGTTCATAATATCAAAATATGTTCTTTCGGAACTGAATTAAAGAAACCGTGTGGCTTAGAAACTTTGTATTTGATTAAATAAACTTTAAAGTTTTTGCTATAAGAAATAGTAAGATTTCATCTTTTTTACTATTGTGTTATTCAAAACAAAATTTATTAAATTGTTGATTATTTACATACTATGTTTGTTTACTTATTTTCAAATTAACAATGATTTTTTTACATTATCTTATGATTAATATATTAATTTCACATCTGGTTTTGATATTTTTTTAATTATTGTAATGCCTATTTCAATTAATACGCTTTCAACGCTTTCATTACCATGGAAAGCTTCATACCCAAAAGCTCACTGCAGCGTACTGGTATCAACATGAACTTAGTCGTACAGGGACATAATGAGAATATGAAAAAAGCAACCAGTGTTCACACCCATACACACACACCCCAAGCCTAACTCGGTTGCTAACGACAACCTGATGAATGTGGCACCATCTCGTGTCAAATCGCATTAAAGTAGAACACTCTCGGCTTCGTTTGGCGTCCTTTGGCCACAAGCAAAATGAATCTGAAACAAACAGAAAAAAAACGCCCCGCACCATCGCAAATGGCTAGAACCGACAGAACGACAGAAGCATAATTTCACGCGCTTGCCAATTTCCATTCGGAGGGGTCTCGTTTGCCGGCGCAACGAAAGGATGTCATATCTAACTGAACGCAAACAGGGCGTATCATGAGCCGTTCTGCCGTGGCAAAGCCGACAGCCTCGATGGTAGGACCGGTTGGCAGTGTTTGAGCGCCATTGGACCCTGGTGTTGGGTCAGGTTCGTACCTGGATCTAATCCAGCACCGTGTACCGTCACCGTTCACAGCCGTGTGGACGATGTTTAACGACGAAACGCACTTGATGTGAGATGGGTGTTGAAAATTAGAAGCAAAAGCAGCATCGTTTGTTTGTTGTTACTTTAGTTGTATCTTTTTTTCGCAGTCCCTCCCCCCCCCCCCCCCCCCATACCCTGACGCGACTGCTGCTCTACCACCGATTCCAGGGGCGGTGCTGGTAATTAGGCTAATTAATGTTTCACGTACGCAGAAAAATTTAATTTCATCTCAAGCGCTACCAACGGCAGCCAACGGTCACCGTCCCAACAGTGTGGAGTTTGGGGGTGATTTTTCTCTCTACGGGGTGGAACTTGTTTTTATTTTTCACTTAATTCGCTTTTTTCTTTATTCGTTTTTTTGTGTTTGGTGTTGTGTGAACATGTTTGGTCAGCTAAAAGCATCCGGCGATCGTACTGCCATAAGCAACAGTGTGGCACGAGTGCATCAGGAGGATTAATGTCAGTGGCGATAGCGTTTAGGCCCGGGGCTCCCGACCCGGAGATCTCGAACGCCGGATTATATACGTGATGCTTTGATGCCCTGATGCTTGACCTTAGCGACGGTGTTCGTTTTTGGCACTTGAACCATCGCACAGGCAAGCGAAATAATTACCCTAATGAAGAGCCGAACACTTGACGCCCGGGGAGTAAGCCTCTTTAACAGGGCTGTAGTGTAGCTTGATAGCGTCAAAACCGTTTACAGCGCCACGTTCTCACCTGTCGGGGAGTTGTGACCCTAATAAAGGTCCTTCCTTATGCCCTAAAATGTTTATATGACTTTTTAAAACTTCATAAGTGGTGAAGCCGTCGCTTGTGCTCGAGATATAACTAAAACGTGCTGTCATTAAACTTAAATTATGAGACATTTTTAATAGTTTGGTTTCACACTGTGGATATTTTCAAGTGCTTTAAGAGCTGTATGTGTGAAAGTGGCAATTAACGTCACAAAGTTATACTTTTTGAATTTTTATTTTCGCTGATTTAATTTATTTTATTATTGAGAATTACGCCTCTTCGTCATATTGTCATCCGCATATTGGCAGAAGCAATATTCACACGCCATTTTCTCCTTGTCAATTGCTCTCTTTCGGGCATGCTCGGTTGGAATGAGCATTTAATTAAACGTATATTTTATAATCAAACCATGGCGTTAACATTTATCAAACCTTCATTTCACTCCCTGCACAAACTAAATAGAATCGATCGATCGACAGAATTCGTGCGCATCGCATCAAAAGCAAACAGTAGTTTAATTTGCTAACCACGTAATCGTGTCTCCCTGGGTGCAGTATCCCCAGGTCCCAAATCACACCGGTGCAGCGTGGAATGCAGTCTGTGGAAAATTAATTGCTTACACAAACGAAACGGAGCGCCCGAGCTTGATGGTGCAGATAATTAGCGACCAAATATGTTTTTGCTGTCCACGAGCAGCATATGCACACAGACGGTCTGGTGATAACAATTTAACGCACTGCTCCAGCACCCAATCCGCGGTAGTGAATAGTATCCTTTTGTGTGCTAACAATGGGGCAGATCATACTTTATGTTGGCCAGCTTAAGCTCAGGGATTGGGTTGTACCATTTTGAAGAGATTCCCGGGGGACATAGCATTTTGACCTAAAGAATGACATAAATGATCGTTTTTTTTTGCTAATCCAACATCTGAGGAAAATCAATCAATAATTAGACAATTTATTTTGGAACCGAATTTAATCAAAGCAATAAGCAAATATGATTATTTCAATGATCCTAAATCATAACTTTGTAAATAAAATAATTTAAAGGGAAAATCGTGTTTCAATAAATCACATGAATATGTTGATCCTATTTACTGTTTAAAGGAAATAGGAATTAACCTTTGCTTTACTTCTTAAGAGTATCTCAATCACTTTGGTCTCCATCAGTCAATATGGAA
Organism: Anopheles moucheti; assembly: GCF_943734755.1. Classification (NCBI taxonomy): domain Eukaryota; kingdom Metazoa; phylum Arthropoda; class Insecta; order Diptera; family Culicidae; genus Anopheles; species Anopheles moucheti. The sequence goes on along the minus strand of NC_069141.1, from coordinate 6,203,769 downwards.
AACTGATAATATTTAAACCTTCAAAAGTCAAAATCCATATTAAAAAAAATCAAGTCGAATGTATGATCTCCATCAACGTGCGTTTGCTTCAGAAATACTTCATAATATGCCAACAAAACCCTGCCAAAACTCTGTTTTTCTTTCATCGTTCCAGTAGATGGGATAATGAACGAGTTGGTAATCGATTTGCACACAATTTGAGTCTATGTGTGTCAATAATTTGCCTTCGTTTGGCTGTAATTTCCACACCCTGGCAGCTTCCTCTTTACCCACGTGGATGGGTCTTCGGTTTGGCAGTACACCGCTCACCCTACAGAGTGAGCGTATTGGCGCAAGTTGGTACTCTCGTTTATGCCTTTCTTCGAGTGTGCCTTTATAACAAAATCGATCTCGAGTGCATTGTATGTGACACTTAGGAGTATCGAAAGCGCATTCACGTCCGCATGCCAACTTCCAAACAGAGAGTTAGTTCCCTGCTGTGTCACGTAACGAAGGAGTAGCTCGCCAACCCGGACGCTTCCACTCGCAACGGTTCGCCTTCGTACCGAACGGGAGCTTGGGGCATACGAGGAACGCTGCAACGTCGTTCATTGCAGCTGTCGTGCAGTGGCGTACGTGCCGCAGTAAGTGGAACGGCTGTGAAAATGCTGATTATGCATCGATCCTTTCATTTCGATATCAATCGAGCAACCGGCTTGCCGCATTTGCATTGCCTCGCACAAACACAAACCACCCTTCCGTCCCTCAGCTATGGCGTCCTTTGGATGTGATGACGCAAAGATGGAGGACAAGCTATCTGGTAGGTTGCCCCACATAGGATCCCGAAAGCGCAACGACAATTTATTGTCTGGGGTTTTGGTTACGATTGTGAGCGTTTTGCTTGCGTTGTTCGCCTTTTCCATGTGCTTCGTTATTGCAATAATGCATCGGTATTTTACAATGCGGTGGAAATGTTTTTTTGCAACGGAAATCATTCCAACCACCCGCTGGTGGCCAACGCTGTAGCTCGAAATAGGGAAAATATCTGGTTTGCATATCGGCATTTCCACCCTGCTGGTGCGTTGCATTGTGATAGGTGCACGCTTTTATTCGTTGCCCGATCAGTCGATCAGACGCTTCGATGAAACGGAGCGAGCTGCCAGCAGGTTTTGACGAATGCGGTTGAACAATGGCACTGGAATGGATGGGTAAAGCCTTTAATGGGCTTTTGCAGGTGTGAAACGCTCTCTGTTGGCATTGTTCTAGATGAGTGCGCTTTTGCAGCGAATCTGCTCAACAAGTGCCTAGCGGATGGCAGAATGGTGCCCAGGTTAATAGCCTTTGAATTAGAAATTTTTTTTCTCATGAGTAGGGCAGTTTGTGTTGCGGTGGAACTATTGTTTTCAATTAGTGGAAATAACCTCGGGTTGAAATAACCAACAGAACGAAATCCAGTTGGATCACAGAGTGTTTTTTATAAGTTTCCGGTGGACAAATTCCTGTTATAGAACTGTTTTAGTATTTGTTTTAGAATTTCGAATAGTGGTTTCTTTCTAACGCTATTCTTTCTTGAAGTTGTTTAAGTTTTTCAAATAAACGAATCTTATTTCTTTTTAGCTTTTTCGAAGTTTGGACATATTAAAATGGTAATATTTTCAAATATTGAATGCCGTATGAGAAAAACATTTCGTCTTCTTTTTATGCTTGGATTTTGTTCAAATCGAAATTATTTTTCAGTTTTCAAATAATAAATTTAACATGATCTCGAAATTTATCTAATGAAATGGAGACGCCTGGTACCTCAACGAACAGAGAAATTTAGGATATTCGTTTATGTTTTACAGTACATATATTTATGCTATTCGACTTTTATTTCAACTTTCAGAAATTAATTTTATTTTTCAAAAAATCCTAAATAACTTTTAAGATTTTATGAACCATGCACTAGCTATTTAACGAAATGGAGACGCCTGGTACCTCAACGAACAGGGAAATTTAGGATATTCGTTTATGTTTTACAGTACATATATTTACTGCTTTTTTACTTATATTTTTACTTTCAGAAATTTGTTTTATATTTCGAAAAAATCCTAATTAGCTTTTTATGATTTTACGAACCATTTACAATGCAGCCTTTCTTCGCTTAGCTTCAAAAAGCCACAGCCACGAAGAACAGAAATCATCAGCTCACGGTGCTAGGTACGGATGCTGTTTGGCAACATTGCGTCTGCCTGTGTTGGTATCCGTTGGGTCTTTCCTGTTTTTCCGCTTCGAACCACGCGTGAAACAGTGTACGTGCCAGCCTAGTCCCAGCCGTTCCACGGGAGACGCTCATTCAATGAAGAAAACCGGAACACACGAACACACACTCACCTCCAACGGCATTCGTTGCCCATTTCCTTCCTTCGCTGACCCGTTTGGCATTGGCAAGGCAAAATAAAAAAAAACGAATACGAACCCGAACGAAACACCCGAAATAGCTCATCTGTTTTGAGGTGAGTTTGTTCGCTTCGCATCCTGTTGTTGCGTGACGGATGCTGTGCTCAGTGGTGAGTATCGTCCTACCTACCTTGGTGGCGGAGAGTAACACCAACTCACACTCACCATTGGCGCGCTGGTGTTGGTGTTAGCACGGCACGGGAGATTGAGTTTTTCGCTCAGCAAAAGCTCGTACTCACCGCCACCTCAAAAAAACCAAACAGGAGAAGAACAACATTGACAGAATTGACACATCTGACTCACAGGGCATGGACTGTTATTGTTTTGGGTTGTCGGGCTGTTTCGGTGTGTTTATGTGTGCGCATTGTGTTTGCTTGCGTGGATGCAAGCCAAACAAATGTTTGTTGGCTTTGCGTAGTGTACGCTCTCGTCAGCATGCTTTATCGCTCTCGTTTTTCTCGCGAATAATTTAATTTTTCTCTTACGTAGCTATGGTGTGTGGAAAACAGGCAATAACAAAAAAGCCAATCGAAAGAAGTCTTCTTTAACCCATTCGTAGGTCCACCGAGTGTGTGAGTGTTTGTGGAGGAAGTTCGTGCTAAGGGTTAATACATTGATAGTGTTGTTGAGTCGGAGGAAAAATATGTTTGGGAAATTGAGATACAGTCACATCCCTTCTTTTGCTGAATTCCAAGTGGAAGGATCAAAATATTAAAACATACTTTGGCCAGCTTGAATAAACCGGTTATACATTGGAACGCTAACTCTGGAGATGCCTCACATTTCTAGCGCACAGAGAGAAGCAACTAATAGTAACAAAAGCACTACGTGCGAGAGCATCCTTAACGAACTGGAGAAGCAAAACCTCCCGGAAAGAGCTGCACCTTCCGTTCGGGTGAGTCTCACGTGAGCTCATCCTCCTCGATGAGACGAATCATCGTCCGCTATCTCATGGCTATCTGTCTTCCCGACCCACCGAGATACAACTCACAGCATCGTTCTGCGTGAGCTCCGTCCCATCTCAGCAACCCTTGTACCAAACTCACCGCAGTGAGATGAACTGCTCACCCAGCTCCAAGAGCTTTCCCTCAGCACTCGGCAATGGACACATTGTGCAGTGGCAGTGGTTTTTTGCAGCACACGGAAGCGAAAAACCAGGCACACCATGTGCATGGTGGCGATATTACTACCCGGCAGGCATCCTTCTCGCGTGTGAACGTCTATACGTCGGCGGCCGTGTGTAAAGGATGAGTTTCCACTGTGTGCGTGGGCATGTGTGTGTATTGTGGTTGTTGTCTTCAGGCAACCGATCGTCCCACACACACGGTGTGGTGTTTCGCTGCGAGCGTGGCGCTTAGTGAGTGACGTCACGGCGGTCGGAATACACGTACCTATGGGCCATTCCTCGTGAGCGCAAATCGACGTGTCGTGCCCAAAAGTCGTGCATTCTGTGCACGGGGTTTGAAGTTTTTTTTTGTCCTGGAGTTACCACAACGCAACCGGTACGGTGGATAGAAAGACGTGCGTGCGTGTGTGTGTATCTATGTTGCAGTGAAGCATTGTTCCGGTCATTTTCCAAAGATTTTCTTCGCTCGTTCGGTTGGCTAGTTGCCAGAAAAACGCAAGACCAACAGTACGGCGTTATCTGTTGCCATACGTGAAGTGGAAAGTCTCGACCCGCGGTAGTGACCCGGGAAAAATTGTAACAAAGCAAGCTCGCAACGATTGAAATATTGTGCAAATACTGTGTATATCTAGATGTTCTGAGCTTCAGATAAATACGAAAAATGTTCTCTATGGCGATTAAACCATTTGAAGGGGAAAATGCTAGCGAAGCATGAAAAGATGCTCCCCCTTCAAATGACCTAATCGGTCGGCACTGTAAGAAGCTCCATTTTCACGGCTCATTTGGAAAAGCGGATGGTAGAAAACGCGCCCGAAAAGGGAAGGAAAAATGTTTTCCTTTCTACTGGGGCGGTCACACACACACACCTTCCCTCGAGGGTCTATTGTTTTTCTTCGCTGCGCTGTCTGAAGTCCCTGCGTACCTTGCGTAGTGTGAGTAGCGCTAGTTCGTGTTTGTGTCAACGGTTTTCCTCTGGTTTGGATGGATGAATTGTTCGCCTTGGTACGGTAGATATATATACGGAAAACACGGAAACGGACGCTTTGAGTGAAGGTTGCTGGGCCGGGAAAATTACAACTGAAGGTTAAGGAAAAGTCATTATTTTATGACGACATAAAAGTCTGTCAACATTTCGTCGCTCTGCATCTTCAAATATCACACGGTTTGATCATCTTCGGCGTAAGTTATGGGCCATTTTTGTGAAGGGATAACTTTCGTGAGTCTCCTTCCGCTAGCGCTGTGGTCCAGCACCGAGGAAAAGTGGGAAAATTGGCGAGATTAACTTTTTGATTCCTTCGTTCAACAATCCCGAACCCTTTTTTGCTGATTACTACTACTTCTGTGCCTTCTCTACCCACTGCTGGTAGACTACCGACCCCAGTTCCCTCTAACCGCACAATCAATTTTCGCCCCCGTCCGCTTTTTCCACCGTGGCATCGTCGTTCTGCTGGAACGAGTGTGACACCTTTCGGACGGGCTGACTGGTGGCTGCACTGAGCCATGGAGAAACGCCTGGCCTTGAACGCACTCCGGAGCAGCTGAGCTGACGATGAATTATTCATAAAAGTTGCTGGGAACATGGAGTGTCAAATATCTCGTTACGCCATGAACGGCGAACGTAGTGACTGTTGGACGGAGGGGGCATGCAGAAGAATGGGCATCAGAAAGATACCGTAAAGTTTATGGATGACGTTTTCCATTTTCCAGCGGGGAGGAAAAACAGGACACTCCGAATGCGTCGTGCAGAGGGAGATCGAGCTAATCTAATGACGATCGGTAGTGTTTGTGTTCGAGTGTGATTCCCCTTTACGGCATGCAATAGTGTACGGTTTCGGACGCATGGAAAAAAAGGGTGTTAAGATAGAAGTTTTTCATTAGGATTATTGAAATCGTTAAGCTCCGTGCCGACAGCTAGTTTTCATCAGCGATCAACGCCGGCCGCACACAATATATTCGTTGGGCGTCGTCTTGTGCGTGAAAGGAAGCGAAGTATAGCAGCTGTTTCACGATGGGATAAAAGAACCACTTTGCAACATACAAAGCAAAAGGACGAAGTTCTCCCGCGACAGAGCAGCTACTACGAACCCGGGCCTGGGTGGGTGAGTGACATCAGGTAAATTGTTTTCAACGCTTAGCCGGGGAGCATATTACATTTCCGATTTGCAGCGAGTGAAATTGCTGGAGCTTTGTTGCTTTAACTGTTTTATCATTGTTTTGGAGCTGTTAGATGTGAATGTTAAAGTATAGAAGCTTAGAAATAAGGAATGAAAATCACTTTCATTAAAGCTATACTGACAAATCATGAAGCATAGGTTGTACGGTATAATTGTTTATGTAAAACATTTCATTTTAGTCTTACTAATAGTATCCATTTAATCTTTACTTACTTTAATAGTTTATGGTTTTATCTTCAAAGAAACACTCTTTTCTCATGAAAGTGACGAACTGTAACACAAATTGCATACTTTCAGGATGAGATTGTGCGCAGGGCTATTGAAGTATGCAATCCGCATGGCATTATCGTACAACTTAACCATCGTTAAGCGAAGACTCTTACTGGATGCATTTATTTTTTATGAAACTTATGCTAAACGTCTATCAAATGGAGTAAATTATTCCGCTCACATTATAAAATCGTGTTTTATTGAATGTAAACTATTTTCTGCTTCTCATTACCCATTCGAAGCGATGTTGTGTAATTGCGATTTGATTTACAATCCGACATACACACGCACGCCCAAACACACTCACCAAAGCCAGATGGTTTGCGTGTTAAGCCCACGCATTGCATTGAGACGAATAAAACATAATTTATACGCAAAAACCGTACCGTACTTTAAATTAATTTGCATCATTTTCTCCCTCGTCACCGCAGTACCGAAGCAAGATTAATAATGGCCCACAGGTCGTAATTTAAATTTCAAAACTAAACCACCGTACACCGAAACACAGAAGGCGCGCCAGGCAAGAAAGCCCCCGACCGGTGTCGGGTTGGGATTTAGATGAAGCCAGCAACAATTTCATCGCGCGTAATAAACGCGCGTGTGTGTCCTTTCACTCTTCCGGCCGCCCGTTTCGGAGGTTGTAAAGGAAAACCCCTGCCCTTCTTCTACGTGCGTGCGGGCGGGTGTGCATTTGCGAAAATTGTTGTTGCGTGATGTTTTATGGTGCAATACATAATCGGTTACACCGTATATCATGCTGCGTTTATTTTTAATTTTTTTTTTTCAATATAAACCCGACACGGTAACCTCGTCCCGAAGTGAGCCATATCCCGACAAAGGGGCTGCGGATGCCATTTTTTTGTGAAGGCTCCCGATGCTGTTGGATGCGATGCTTTTATTTGTGCCTGCATGCGGTACTGTGAAGACAATGGGCCAGAATTACGACCCTCCTGGGAGCTATTCTTGCGTCTGTTTATTGGGTTAGTAGCAAACCATGGTGGCACGGTTCGCTTTCCAGCTTTCATGCAGTGCAGATATGAACTCCCATCTTTAGCCCCCTAATAATCACATATGGAGCAATGGAGGGGGCTGGGGGCATGACGGGCGTTGCAAGGGAGTAGCATTTGTACCCTTTACACCATCTCGCCAAAGGTTCTGCCAAAGACCTTTTCTTCGTGTCGGGAGGGAAATATAAAAAGGAAGTTGTTGTGACATGGCAGTAAAGTGTCCTCTATGCGATGAGTGATGATTGAAAGGGTCAAAGGTGGATGGGAAATTTATTTTTAATAAGAAATGTTTCAATCGTTACCGGGGAAAAGGCTTTACCAGTACCATCACATGGCAGTTCCGGTGTTATCTAATTCGATAGCTGTTCGAAACAAATAGAGCATACTTTAACAAGGCTAGAAATGGCAATAAATGCCATTCAATGTTATCGTCGAATACAATTACCCTTTGAACAGTATTTCAACACACACTTTAACGTTTCATATCCGAGGACGATTAAGTGTTCTCTTACCGAGACACAAAGATCATAACGAACCCGGTATCCCAATTTTATCCTGATCCGCTTTAGCCGCAGGAACCGCAAACCAATCTTCAGATAAAACTGCAACCCAACTAATTGGTGTGACACTCTCCGGGATGCGGTAATTCGATATGATTGACGGGACACTTGAGCAAATCGTTTTTGGGACGCTGGACGCTGGTGGTCAGTGCGGATCACTGTCAGCAGAAGGATTATAGATAAAGGGTCGTTGAAATGATAATCAATAAACGAAGAGGCGTTTTCAGGAAAATCAAGAGAGATGAGGGGATAACGTCAATCAAGTAAAGATGGAGATTTGAAAAAAGTATTGTAAAATCGTTTAATATTTTTGTACGTACTAACTTAAAACGGTTTGGAAAACAACACAATTGTATAAAGGCCTTTACAGTGACGGAAATATGTTACCCCATTTGATACCACCTCTATGCCCCCATAAATAATAACCAGAACAATAAAAGGATTTCCCTCATGATGACCTGGTTTGGCCATACGGTTCACCATGGAGCAGCCGTAACTCCCACAAAGGAAGTGTTAAGCACTGAGCAAGAATTTTAATGGTAGTGCAGGAATTTGGGCTCCCATACCAGTGCTGATACATTTCACCACTGGGAAAAAGAATCATCGCTAATCCTTACGAAATTATGTGTACTGGCTGCCGTAGGATGGTGCAAATTACAGCGTCCCCATTTGTCGCTCTTCTCGCTTGCACGTTGCAGTGAGTGTGCGTGAAAAAAATGCTTCCCACCAAACAGCGCTGGTGAGTGGGAAAATATTTTCCAAATGCCTCCTCAATAAGCATTCCTTCTCATGCGCCCTTTTCGGCTGGGTGGCAATGGGAAAGCCCCCCCAGGCTGGGAGGAATTTGTAGCTAGGGACTTTATAAGTGTTTTGAGGAGGAAAAAAATCCAAATCCAAAAGCCAAAAAACTCATCCGTTCGTGCTCGGCAAAGCAGTTGGGAGGATTGGAATTTTGTGGGCTGGGGAAGACACCCCCCAGCCTCGGCAGTGATTATTACCTATTCACATTTCCTTCCTTCTCTCCCTGGTGCAAATTGTACACTTTGTTCCAACTTTCATCACCTTCCATGTATTGAGACTTTCTCGGGACTATCGTAATAAGCGAGACGAAGGCTGACAGTGGATGATTTTCTATTGACTGGAAGGATCATGAGCAAGCGTTCCCGGGTGGAAAACGTTAGCCCCAGCGACAACGGCACATGTGCTCTGGTTTTGTCATTCCAATAAAGATTTTCTCCGCATTTCGGAAAACGGGCTTCGGTATCGGTACCAATGATCCAGCTGACAAGCTATTTCGTATTTCATTAAGCAATCCGAAATGAAACCATTCGTGTGTTTCGGGTGACAATGGGGGGGTGAAACGCAATGAAAGGCGGATGAAGGCTGCTGGCAAACATTGTAGCTTCGGACGACCTTTCTCCCAAGACCCACGTGACCGTGCGTGCGGTGGCCCTGTGTCGTAGGTTGGGCATGTTTGCCATCTGTCCACCCACTGGCAGACACTGTCTGACGCAGTCGGTTGTGAGACGGTGGACCTTAGTTCTTGAAGCACTCTTTGTCGAGGTGGGATGATGGTTGCCCTAAATAGCACCAACTGAAACAAACGAGGCGTAGTGGTTTGCTGAAACGAGGGATGTTTGAAGAAACAACATTGGCACGCTAAAAATAAGGCAGACGAGGTGTTAGATGAGTAGAATTCTTGTAGCCAATTTATTGCATATTGCTTCACATGGAGGGGTAATTCGCATTTACTCTGATGAACTTGGCAGTTTGTTCTGCGAAGCGCACCGTTAAGGCCCTGTGCTCTTAATAAGAAATTGTTAGTAATGTATTCTCGAGAACATTCCCTACCCTAACTCGCATTAAACTTTCAGCCGGTGCTTTACGGTGGAAAGAAATCCGATTCCGAGCAACCACATCCCAAAACTCGTCTATTTCCATTAATCATAATTTACGGTACGTGATTCATGGAACCAGGAGCATACGGTCGGTGTCGGCAAGGCGAGCAGAAGAAAAACCACACAACCACGCTCACCGACGATGACGTTGCGAATTTGAGGTTAATTTTAAAACCAGATTAGATAAGCCTTACAGTGGGGGCGACCTTCTCAGCCACGGTGTACATGTTTGCAGTAGTATGATTTTTAGTTCACTCAAAATGAACCCGCCGGTCACTGTGGGCGAAGGCACTGCGGATGCCTTTTTGGGGCTGGATCTGTAATTTATCATCGACTGACGACCGGGTGCACATTTTTTTGTTTGTTTGTTTGCTGTTTCTTGTTGTCGGTGAGCACGTTGACGAGCACGAATCAATCCATCATCCTTTCTGGAACTCGGTGTGTTGAAAGCTAACTTTCAAATCGTATGTTAATCTCTCGTGCAGTATCTTTATAACATTGGCCGGGAGATAGTGACCGTTTGCTTTCGAGATAAAAATATCATTTGATGAAGATAGGGTACGCTTGGGACGTTCCCTGTCCCAGATTAGCCGGTCCGTTGTGGGATGTCTGGCAAGTTTTCCTTTTTCATCGAGTGAGTGGATCGAGAGCTATGGTGAAGTGCTTGCTGGAATCTTAAAAAGGTTTAGAAGGCTCAAGATTATAAAGTGAAAATAGGGAGAATGGAGCGCGCTTTCCTTTGCCCTTAATGCTGTTTCCGCAAACGATTTTCGGATTGTGGAGTTTATTCACAATGGAAATATTCTAAAATGAAAATTATTTTTGCTTTGCTTGTTAAACTGAGTAAAATTAATATTTCCTAGAATTAATATACCTTTAAATTTCTTATGTTTTTTAAATCGTGCATTAAATCGCAAGCTTGTTTAATATCTGCAAAAAACTATTTTAATATCACCATTTTGACCTACGTTTTCCCATAGTAGGTCGGCAACCCGCTTTGAGGTTACGCCGTTTTGTGTAAAACTTTCTCTCCCATTCCATGGCGTTGACCAATCTGGTGTTGTGTCGCCTGGAATCTTTCATCCTTTCCGAGTGCCATCCGATGGGAAGATGTTGCACCGCGTGCGGTTTGCATGCAAATTATCCCAACCACCCAGTTTGCGGTGACACGGCCGCACGTGAGCGGTACGAGATTAATAGTTACTAAATGAAGCGGAAACCTTTACATCCAACCCTGTCCGGCAGCAGCGGCTCTGCTACGAAGGTTAAGGATGAGCTTTAATTGCAGGGTACATGGAAACAACGCAAGAAACTGATCCTCTTGATCCTTTTAGTTTACTATCGCAGAACGTTGGGCAGCAACAAAAAATGACCGTTTCGTACGGGAGTAATGAACGGGCGGCATGGAGTAATAACAATAATTAACCGACAATCAGGCTCTTTAGGATTAGGCAGGCATCGTTCTACCCGTGCAGAAAAAATGATAAGGGTAAGGATTTTCTATGAGGAATAACGTCGTATTTAAAAAAAACCCGAATCTTCATCCTGTGAGGGATGGATCCTTTTAAAGAAGAGAAAATATTCCTTCAAGATTGAATTTAATTTGCGCCATTATTTTAAAACCACTGCAACGCCTCCTGCAAAAAATCTTCCGTAATCGAATGGAGAAAAGAAATCAGATTTCCAACAAATAAATCCGCAACGAAATCGATTCATTTAGCAGACATTCCAATCCCGAACACGTCCACCGATGGTCATTCTATGCTGAGGGAACCTTCTTTACCCCGGAAGCCTCCGATATTTATTTCCTCTCTCAATGTATATTATTAATATTCATGCATTTCTTTTTTAGCCATTTTGTAAAAGCGATTCAATCTCGCACCTGGAATGGAAATGAGCATTTTTGTGTGGCTGTTGTTGAGAGCAATCAATCGAAAATGAACAGATTCGGTTTTTCTGACTTAATTTTCCATTCCCCTCGGGTCATAATACAGTGCTTAGTGGACGGTGATAATACGTGGGGAGGCACAAACCATACCTCCAACCATCAAAGCACTTCATTGGAAGTAACACTGGGTGCTGGCTGTTGGTCGTTGAGAGTGGAGAAATAATTGAATATTTTCTACATTATCTGGCAATTTTCTGGAGGCAGGCAAAAAAAGCGTTGATGGTATGAGGAGGAAAATTCGCTAGAAACAACATGTTGTTGCCGTTTGATAGTTTGATCAATTTAATTTTGATACCAATCTAAAAAATCCCTGCAGGATAATAAATCTAAATGGTTGTGAAGGCATAATAACGTTAAATGGACTGTTAAATTGATTTTTGATTCGATTGTAGCCCATTATTGTTCAAACGTCCATCATAAGAAAGCAGTTGGAACCAAGCAGCAGAGTTGGAAGATGATTGCAAAATGGATTCAAAGAGCCAAGATCAGCTGAAGATTTCTGTTTTCAAATGGTTATTATAACTCAATCATCATCGATCGTTGTGAAATCTGTTTTGATTCGTTATTTGGTTCAGCTTTATCTTTAAATCGATGCTCTTTAACATCCTAGCAGAAAGAGAATAGATCAGTTGCATCACATTGAACGCCGAGTAACAAACTTCCTGCAGCGATAATAATAGAGTTAAAGCAATAGCTGGCTCACAAATGGAGGTCAACAGTTCTCACTCAATCACAAATAAATTTATTGCCCTTCCGATGAATATGAGTTCACACCTAAAAGTTTACATCCCCAGTACCCACTGGTACCTCGATTAAATTAGCTTCATTTAGTGTTTGATGGCCTTTCCATGCTAGCACCAACTATGAAATCCGGTGAAAACCTTCTCGACATCTTCAACCCTACATTGGCCAGGATGCCCGGGATCTATCCAATCCCGGCAGCTGAACTTGAGCATAGGAGAGCGCTGACGGCAATATCATTCAGTTTTAATTACTGCTTAATTTGGTTTAATTCCATTTTCTTCGTGGAAGAAACGAGGTGAGGAAAAGTGGAAACTAAAGGGGTTAGCTGAGATGTGGCGAGCTTGAGTTCCAGAATTTATTCCTTGGTGAATTGACAGTAACAAAACGGAAATTGAAGAACTGTAGTTCCTGAGTTACCGACCCATGCATGCCTGTTTTGCTTCGGGGCTTGTGGGAAGAAGATTTAAAATGGTTAAAAATTCAGAAAATATTTCCTTATGGGACGCTTCTTTCTTAGACTCCCATTCCAGCTTATCGTTATTAGCAAACTATCCTTTCCTTCACCATCATCAGCTTCATTAATATGCACAAAACGTTGCACACTGCTCGGGCCGGATTTGGAGAGCAAACGAGCGAACGTATTAGGATCGGCAGAACCATCCCCTGCAAACGACTTATCGCTCCCAGCGCATCTGAAGCGATCCCAACCCTTACCCAACCGTACCATAGCTAATCACTTACCTCGTTAATGCAAAGAACAGGGAAAGCTTGTTGCCTTTGCTCGCTCAGCTTGATGAAAACATTCCAACGAGAAGATGCTCTCCTTCAAGTTTGTACTCCATCCCCTTCCTTCTTAGGCAAATAATCTCGCTTCGTCTTCCTGTGTCTATCGTTTGCAGCTCCCAGTGCCACCGACCAAACAACCACTGGAAACAGTTCCCTTTAATAATGCATGCCCGAGAACCGGAGCGCAAACATTAAAGGATTACGCTTCATTGCAACGTACCACGCTTGTCGCTTGGTACTGCCGCTGCCGATTCTTTCCTCCCCAGATGGCTGTTAGTGGCTGCAAGACGCCAGCAACGAGCACTAGTTTCGTTGGCAGGACACGAAAATTGGTCGTACATATTGCGCCGGGGGTCGAGTTATTCACACGTAACCATTCATTCACCCGGCACCCGGAGCTTCCTGCCACCGGCAGGCATTGCTTTCTCCAAATTGTCGCAGACGTTCAACGACACTCCCGTTGCGCAGCCAGCCCTTCCAACCCTGCCAGCCATGCCTTGCTGCCCGAGCTTTGCCTCAAGTGCATTATAAATATAGCAGGCGCATCTCGTAACTTGGTGCGATAGATGAGCGCTACCAGGCGCCTCCATCACACACGCGTTCGGGACGATACCGGGCCGACATCTTGAGACGATAGACGGTACGATCACATGCAGGCCGGTGCTGATATGTGGTGGAGACATTCACATGCATTATTATCGAACCGAAAGCATGTGCTTGAATTATTAACGTGCCTCCGTTTCACATCGCGTCTTAGGGTGCTGAATGCTTCGAGCCTTTTCGAAAACGATACACGTGACAATAAGGTAGGGGGTCGATGGAACACATGATTTACGTTTCGATTCTGGAAATTAATTGACGAGTGTACTACAAATTGAGCCAACTGCTGTCGTTACGATGGTTGAAGGTATTTCAACTTGATGATGATAAGATGCCCCGATGCGATTTTAACGATATTAAATAGTAAATTTGGTGAGTCTTTACTTATGAAACAGAAATTCTCATAACAGGGATTACTTATGTATATTTTCTTTGTTTGTTGCAAAGTTATGCAATTTCTGAGCACAGTATGACTATTTATTCATATCGTTCGCTTGGAAAGATACTTTACGCACCTGAAAGTATGCAACATGCATTACAAAACTGTGTTTTTATCGATCTCGTTTGTGATCGACTGTCTTCCTCCCGCAACAATGACAGCTTAAAGCTAACCTGTCTAAGCTCTTTTTCTTCCCATCCCCGAGACCAGCATGCTCAATAATTGTTATTGCTTTCATCCCCATGTACATAAATTTATGTCAAGTCGTTAAAAAGGAAAACTCTGTTCTACATTCTTTTGCAAAGACATTCCCCGGAGCCAGGCGGACCGCTGCACCAGAAGTAATCACACGCCAGAGCACAACGCCGCTTCTTAATAACCCCGGGACACGTGTTGCGGTCGGTTCTACCGCTCTGTGGAACCGCCAGGGCCTCACCGTCCAGAACCCCGGGTTCAGGTTGCAGATTAATGTTTGTTCGTGCTCGGGACGAGCCCGCAACATGACCTCGCCCTGCCTGCGAAAGGTCAAGAGCCCGTGGGTACAGTGTGCAGTGCAGAACACTCGTTAGAATGCGTCAGTACGTTCTGGCCGGTGCGTCCTTCTGGTGTGTGCTACATTTTTATGACTCCGCAAACAGATGGGACGATGAAGAAACAGACCTGTACGGGCTGTACGAGAGAGTTTTTTTTTGCGTAGAGGAGGCTAAATTTATGTGCGAGTGTGAGAGCCGGTGCTGCTGCTGTTGTGCATTCTTCTGAATGGTGGTCGGTATCACTTTTCACTGCGGTCGTTTGCAAAGTACCCGGTGCCCGGTTGCAGTGTGTCGTGCTTGGGCATAATTTACAAATTTTGTGTAATTGCTGGTACCAAGTGAGGGCTTGCACAACACAGGAGACACTATGTTTCATTTTGGAGAATCCGAAAAAAATATTTTTTTTGTGAAAAATGCCTTAAGTCATTAATACTTAGCTAAATATTGTTAAACGTTGATAGGAAATGCTGTACAAAAACACACAAAAAGGTTGAAAACATGAGATGAATTTTATAACATAATAAGAGTTCGGTGGAAACAAATCGTCTAAAACCATGTAAATAATTAGCATAGTAGCTTTCTTTAAAAGCGTTGCGTACATACGAAAACCCATAGCGATCATTACAATTTACCTGTATTGATAAAAATCGAGACTAGCAAAAACAGAAAATAAGCACTACTGGATTATAAAATTTATTTTCATGTAAACAAAATATGTTATCATTCCGTTTGCTTCTGTACAACAAAATTGATGGATTGATTCATGAATTATAAATATCGTTCGCTGTCAACCAATCGGATTATTGTAAAACAATGAACTATATCAGAGAAGCACAAAGGACACTCGTAGCTACAAGTTTCGTCCTTTCGCTGGTGTGATGAATGGAATATGTTGAGGCGAATGAAGTGCATAACATTATATCTATTCTTTCGTGAAATGCCGACAAAAAAAGCGAAACACAGAGAAGAAGTACAATTTGATATCAATTCATAAATCCATCGTCACGTCACCGACCCGGTATCGTTGTGTCATATTCAGCCCCCGGCACGGGACCCACCAGTTCATCACGTGCCACACTTGGGAGGAGTTTTAGATTGCAATTGGAATTTGATTATCATGCCCCACGTCCATGGTTCGGGTGCACATCAACAGAGACCACGGTGAATGCTTTGCCAAGGCAGAGACACAAGATACAAGGCACTTCTTGGCACACAAGTGTTCTCAAGCGATTCTTCTTGATTCGTCCAACAACACACACACACAAAGGGGTCTGACACTGTCTGGAAACTAATAAGCACTTCGTTACACCCATAAAGCGTCGGACAAAACGGACCGCAGCATCGAGACTTTGTATCACTGCTGGTAGCACCAAAAACTGTTGGCCAAGTGCCTAGAGTGGCCAACTGACACTTTGCCGGGTCGGTTCTATGGGGGAAATGGATTTTATTTTTACTTCCACTGTACCGTACCATTGTACGGTGTGTGTTTATTCTGGCCGACTTCTCTAAGCCACTTCTACCGTTGGCTGGCCAAAACTGCTGGGTCAATGAGGATAATGATGGAGAAGCGTTCGCTTTTTTACCGCCGGTTCGAACGGATTCCTGTAGAACGTGCACGGTACACGATCATCCCGGCGGGGCAGTGCCGAGTACGATTCACTCGGCAATTGAATCGTGTCCGTTTACGTTCAAGTGCCAGTTAAATCTAGCGGAATGGACTGCACACAGAATGGACGTTGGCCTGGGCATCCGAGGAGGGGGGCTCTAAAGACGAGTGCTTTTATTTTGAAATTGACAAAAAAAAACGTTCAACGTAGAACACGCAAAGTAAATCGAAACCCCATGCGGGATGTGGAGACAGTAAATCGTGCAACTTTTGCATTCGGTTCTTGCATTGGTTTGAAAGAAAGTAATACATTTCCGATCGTTAGCTTTCGCCTCCCAAAAAAAAGGAGTTATGTAGGTGTTTTTCTCCACACCGCACTGGATGAAGATTGGTTTAAGCTCGGTTCTCGAATCTGGCGTGCCCGTATGCCCAAAGGTAACATATTGCAGCGAACGAACGGTGCTTTCTTTTGCACCGTACCTTCCCATTGATGCAGAACACATATAAATTGCTTTCGAGCACAATGGCGTAATGGTTGCCCGGAAAGCTGAACCAGACAGATGTAGTGTCCGGATTTGCTAGATGCAGGTTGCAGCATTCGCTTGGAAGGATTTATGTTGTGCAAAGCGGGCAGCGAAAAGTAAGCGGCTCCCGTGCGGCAGATTTTCGGTGCGCATCTTTGGAATGAAAATCAATAGATCTTTTTGTAAATTCAATTTTCCAACCGATGCATTCTTGGTACGCTGGCGGTGTTCAACAGGAGGGAATAAATGGTCGAATTGGTCCCAAACGAAGAGGTACACTTTCGCTGCGCACTGGCGTTGGCAAGTTGGCGCTCATCTCCCATGAGCAATGAAGCTTCCAGAATTGGCTTTAGATAGTCAGGAAAAAAAGCCACCCCTAATGACACTTTACCGCGTGCAACATATTTTGCATCAAATTTACGCCTCGGTTGAACGGTTGAAACGATCAAAAGTTTATAATTTCGTTTCGCACGGAGTTGGCACTAAGTCCTGTCACGTTATGCAGATCCGGGGATGGTTGTGTACTTTCACGCGAAATTAAAATGTCTTCCCTGAGCGCAGCGCAGTGCTCGAGCGTGTCGAGAGTGTCTCGTTACAATTTTCACCAACCCTGAGCATGATGAACGGATGGCGTGTGTGTGCTGGAAAATCTCATTTGAGTCAAGCAGCAAATATACTTATTTTATTATATTAACGGCCTGTTTTCCTCACTGTGTACTCGGTTTTCCTAGCAGCACTTTTTGCACTTGGGAGCAATTTTTTAAAACGATGTCTCTACCGTAGAGTGAGAAGAGGGAACAAAATCATCACCTTCGTTGAATGTGGGCTAGACTAGGCTAGTGCATGAGTGGTTGGTCCTGTGGGATTCATTTTACCGACACGGTTGAGAGGACCAGCCAATGTGGTTGATTTTCCGTAGAGCTACCAAATACACACACATCCATATCATCAAGGAACCTCTCGTAACCTCATCCCAACCCCGAACATGGCGCGGTGTGCGCTGGGGTGTTATTTGAATTTCACACAAACACTGCACTTCGTATCGAAATTTCGCAATCACTAGCAACACGGGCGAATCGCACACGTTCCCAGGCACGTCCACACTTCATCACGGTGCAGCATCCCTACCCACATACGCTGCCTACATCCTGCGCTGAATGTTAGTAAATTATGTTAGGAAGGAAGTTGCCCCCACCAATCCACGTGGGGTTGCGGCACGTTGTTTGCATTCCGGCGAGCACGTTCCGCGTATCGATCGGGATCTATGAGCGGGAAGTCGTCTTTTCTTTCGTTCTCGCTCTTGTCTCCATGTGTCCAATGCGACCCGAAATTAACCTGCACAAAGTGGAAACACAAATAAAGCGTGCAATTTAGTGGTTCATTTCTATGTGTGGAATGTAATTATTTATCGGGCCGCGGAATATTGATAATGGGAATGAACTGCGTAGTATGGGAAAGGGACAACTGAGTAAGGCATTGACAGGAAGGTATGTGTCACTTTGATATATTTGAAGCTTCAATACGAACATACCAATTCAGTGGAAATGAAATTTTTAAAAGTTCGGTATAAACCCCGAACGCCGACCGGATAAATTGGAGCACACATAGCAAGAAAAGCCAAGAATGCATCAAATATCTTAACGGCAAAATTAAATAAAAATCAGTGGTGACTAGTAGAGTTTACTTGACAGAATCACTCGGAGGACAAAATTACTTGACAGAATATACTAGGTCTCATAACCCCATAAGGTACACAGGGATTATCAATTTGCGATGAAAATTTCGGAATTATGCTATCAAATTAGATGATACTTAAATGTTTTTTACTGATTGTTCAACTTATCTTTCGAAAAGAGGCGAGACGACTGTCGTAAACTTTGACTGCTTACTTTATGCAAATTAAGCAAATTTGGTTGATGATGTCTGCGACTTCGGTGTAATTAATTTTAATTACTTTCAATTAACCCTTTTCTTACAAAAAGTCACCAAGAAAGGTTAAAAGCATTATGAGTCAATTCGTGAACCAAATTCCTAAACGATCAATTATAAACGAAATTTTGCGCAGGTTCGTTATTCACTGGAGTTCAATATTCCTCGAAACAACAACAATATGTAATGCTTTTTGCATACTTTAAGGCGATTACTTTAGATTCAGAAATTTTGTATTTGTCACTGTTGCAGTGCTTTGCTAATGCACATATTTTCCCTACTCGAGAGGGAACAAAGAAACTCATTATAGAATGTGCAAATGAGCTCGAAAATAATTTTCAAATGCAAATCCGTACTTCGAATCTGTTTGATTAGCTGTCCCGATTCGACACCGAATATTAGCACCACATTGTAAGCATCCAATAGGCTTTTCATCAATCCTTCCCTCGTCCAACTCCGATTTGGCTTCCAACCGCATACACTATCGGCATGAACACGTTGTGTATCGTGCCACTACACGTACTCGTTGGGTAAATTCGAACGATGATGTAGCCGATAATTGCATGTTCGTCGAATCGGTGCCGCCAGCCTGTACCTAACGCGACACAGTAGTAGGTAGCATATGGCGGGACAGCACAATTTGAATGTATTAATATTTGCATTTACTCTTTCGCATTTGTGGCTTGCACCGTGTGCTTCAAACGAGCGCAATTTGATTACCCGTCTGTATGTGTCTGCAGGCGCGCACACGTAACGCATAATCGGGATGCACGAGCTTGAGAGGTTTCGAGCGATGCGGGATAATAATTTCATAACAAGCACCCATTGAAATGCCCAAAATCGATGGTTTTCAATTAGAGACCATTGCGAGGTTGTTGTCGTGGTTGGTTTGAACCTGAACACAATGCATCGCATTATTGCTCTGGGAAATGCATTCCTTCGCCACTCGGTTCTTTTAATAACGGGTAGTTTGGGAAAAGCAATCTGAAGCTGGTAGCTATGGTAACCCCGCTGGGGATTCTACAGGAAGCATAGTAACCCGTTGCTAACCACTTTGCTTTCAGCCAATCACGTCAAAATCAACACCAACCCCGCGTGGCAACATGGAGGAAGCGCAGGCTCAAATTGTTAGTGTTACATTGAAGGACGTGTTCCACAAAGCTCTCCCATCGCCGGCCGACCTTCTGCCCTGGTACATACCGAAGTGTTTTTGGCGTTCGCTCGTAGCTTCTCGCCAGATTGCTGCATGTGAAAGCATCCCGCTTCGACGACCGGATCCGTCGGCGAACGGCGACGATCAGTACTGCCCGGCGCAACCGGTACGAGACATACTGCTTCAGTGCGGCATTGCCCTAGCGCGCCTGCACAACGTCCAGCACGTCTTCGTCGTCAGCCGGAACGGTGGCACCGTAAGACGATTGTTGCAATTGATGAAGGTGAACACGGCCGCACTGCACGTGCTAGTGCTCAGTGATAGGATTTCCACGGTGGAAGAGTTCCGCGACGATGCCGAGCGAAACGTTTCCCTGCTGCGCTATGGAAGGGCAGCACTGGTGAATGATGGGCCGACTTCGAATCTTCCCACAAGCCATGCTATTGCTAGTGATGAGGACATTTTACAAGATGTCGACAATTCCCCGACCCGGCACGGACGGAGCAAGGAGCAGCTTTATGAAGAAAAGCTCATGAAACTGTTCCACAGTGCACGGTTGGTGCTGGAACAGATCCGGCCGGAAGTACGTTGGCGAGGGACCGAATGCAAGGTGCTCTGCCTGTACCGTTCCTTTCCAGAGGCAACCTTCGTAAACTGTTTCAAAATTAAGCGCCTTCGGTAATCTTTTGGTCGTCTCCTTTTTGTTGTATGAACATTGAAAGAAAATAGTGCTGAGGATGAAAAACGGGAATAAATGTTTACTGAAAATCGAACCACTCACTGGAACAGTGGTAGAAGAATACTAATCCCTTCTGCAGTGGGTACTGTAGAAGAATGCTGATCCCGAACTATTTTCCCAGCTGAACAAAGGTAAAGACATGCTGCAACGCTGTGGGTCACACTGGGCACCAACGGATAGAACAGCGCAATCATCGTCATTTTGATTGATCAGTGTAGCCCTCAGGCGCCAGAGAACTTTGAACGTGGGAACGCAATATACATTGCAGCAGCAAATTTGCTCTCTTTCTATGCTCCGTGCACCTTTGTTTTATGTTTCGCAGCAAATTCAAAGATAAGTTTTTACCTCCTTCATCAAGTCATTAATCTTCGAGATGCTGGTCGCCTCTGCATTTCTTGCTTATTATTCCGCTGTTCGGGCACACTGGTATACACCGATCGCATATACTCCAATAGCCACAGATCTGTTGGAATGCCGGGAAGCGAATGGAAAACTTCTTGATGCATTACGTTGCATAAGGGAACCGAAATATATTACCTTTTAGAATAGTGCTGAAAGTGACGATAATGTCTAACGACGATAACGAGCTTGATGAAGAAAGTTTTCCTCTCCGAAACAAACGGTGTACGGATGGATGCGAAGGTGTTATTGAAGCAAGAACACCCAAGAAAAAAAAAGACGCACCAAACCAAACTGCTCATCGATTTTTAATTTTCTTCTCCATCATCCTCCGGGTTCCAGGTCCGCTGAGCTTTTCCTTTCTTTTTTGTCCTCGATTTTTCCGTTTCTCTCTCTCTCTCTCCCTTTCTCTTGTTTTTCGCTATTTATTTGTCCCTTTTCGCCCAAACAAGATGAGTACCCTTTTTGCGGAAAATGAAGGAGAAAAAACTTTCCCAACCAACCGAACGGACACTGAATGATGGGTCTGAAAGATGGAAAGTTTTCTTTCAATTATGATCCTGCAAAGCGAATGCGAATCGATTCCACGCAGGGGTTCCGAAGCAGGGAGCCAAAAACGGTTCGTTTACTGAGTACCAAACCAACAAAAAAAAAATAAGCAGCATCTCCTTCAGGGCACGTCAGCGTTATCGTTGCCACTCCACTTTCCGTGCTGCGTTTTCTGACCAATCGGAGAACGACGATTTCCGGTCGAAGTAATGGATGTCGTATTTTTTGTTCTGGCGAATACCTCGAGCCGGTCTGCCATTGTCGGTTGGAAAATGAACGAAACGGATGGTGGAATTCTTACAAAACCGTTCCCAGGAGATTCCCGTCCGAGAGTAAATTAAATTACTTACCCCGATTGCAGATGTTGTTGTTTTTTTATTATTCTGCTGGTGGAGATGCTGTTCTTAACGGAGGAGCAGAAGCATGTGATGGGTAGCTTTATCTTCTGCTTTCCAGTTATAAATAAAACTGGCTCAGACACTCGAGGCACTATTGTGCGCTTTAGCGATCACAATTAATAAACTCACAAGTTTTAGATCGATATTAAAATGTTTAGTCTTTGTGATGTGAAGTCTGGGAAATAGACAAACCGTTGGTGGAGAATATTTTCCTGGTAAAACGTAGTACACAGAAAAAATTATATAGTATTAGTGAATGTCTGACCTTAACACATGTCTAGTCAATCATCGGGCCATATTTAACTGGTACGTGAATCTGAATTATCTGTTCTGCAAGAGCGATAAATAATCCTTTCCCACCACACACAATGCTGCCGTACGAATTTGTTTTCATATCCATGCAATGCTCAATTTCCTCCCCCACAATATCACTTCGTGAGTGTGTGATTCTTTGAGTTCGTTTCGTTAGTAGTCTGCAACTCCGGACCATACCATTCCAAACGATCAGGACAAAGCATCGCAACTTCGTTCGATTAGTGAGCTTAATCGAATTTTCCGGTCACGCACGGGCACGTTTTTCCGCGTGTTATTGTGCTGTGTTTGTTTGTAAATACACAACAGATATGCCGTTTGTTGCGATACGAAAGAAAAAAATACACCGGCACACCTACATATTACTCTTCGTTTTCCCGATGATGAAGGTTTGGTGCGTACTTCTTATCCGAATGAAATGAATCCCTGCGTGTACACGTGTCCAGTCCACGCATTGAGGTGGTGGGGAGCGGGTGAATAACGGAAAATTGTCGTTTTCATACGTAATACGTCTCGTTTAGCTGGAGGATTACGACCGGTACGTGACTCGTCTCTCGTTGAGAGCGGCCAAGTTTCGGAATGGTACGTGCGGCACGATAAAATTGCTTCTCCAAATTGTGTCCGTCCCGCGATGAATATACACCTGAGAAAATGTACAAGATGGTGTGCGATGGAAATTTAGCTGTTTTATAGATTTGAGTGAACGTGTGCCTTCCTTGCTGCATGAAGGCAGACTCTGGATGCATCCAACGTTTGTTCTATGCTCGTAGAAGCTTTTATCGTGTCTTGAAAGATCCTCTCCCCCATCTACCAAGAATTCGTAATGCATCCGGATAAAATATCATCACCAACTCTTAGCTCGTGAAATAAAATACATTGTTTCACAACGTTTCCCACTGAATAATCCCACTCGAAGGATATCGAATAGCGTTGAGTGGTGCGTTCTCTTCCGAGCTTAAAAAGTTCGGCGTCGAAAGGTATCACCACGCACACGCATCGTCCCGCCTGACGGGACCTCGCTCGGTTGCCTTGGAAACGGTCCACACAGCAACCTTCCCGTGTACATCTTTCAATGAAATAATGTAGACCGAAGGCGTTTGCTTTTAGTGGCACTTTGCAATAAATAAAAACACACAAATCTGCACCTGTCCTTTCGACGGGGCTCAAATCCTTGCCGTCCCGTTTTGCACACGATGGTTTCATTTTCTGCAACCATTTTGCTGTGTTTTGCCTTGTTTTGTGTCCCACCCCACACGAAACGAGTGTCTCGATTTCACATTATCTGTCCCAAAACACCATGTATGGTGGCGTGAATCGGATCACCGGTCTCTTTTCCTGGAAGTAACGCCAGACGGTTGTCTGCGAAAACATGTATTTATTGTTCGAAACAAATAGCCTAAATGGGCTGCAGATGTCGTAAAGCTAGCTGGATTATTCTTCGAGCCGTACGGCAGTCTGCGTCCTAGCAAGACACACGCCACCCATCTTGAGTATGAGCGTCCGAATGGGTCGCGTAACAACAAATCCGCCCGGCACTGATGGTGGGTTTTCGGGAAATGATGTCCCACCTGACGCTGTACTGACACCATTAGAGTTGGAGTGCAGTGAACTAGCTTATCGTATGGCATGTCGGGCGGAGCGCACATACGTGGGCCGATTCGAAACAACATTTGTGGGGTGAATTTTGCGAACGAACGAACATTCCATTCCGTTTGCTAATGATGTCGTTTGCTGGTTTTTTTTTCGGAAGCTTGTTATCGAGCATATTGATAGAAAAGTGTATCCCTGGGTTGGGTTTTATCTGGAGCGCGTGGGTTGATTACGATATTGTACAAACTGTTTCTTGTTTACCCGTGCATTGATTTTTTTCTCTCGCCCATTTCTCTTCCAGGTCTACACCACGCTTCGTCGCTGGGAAATATCGACACATCGTCGCAGGTAGGTGAACTGAAATTAAGTTATAAGGTTAATGAAAATTAAAATATGATCGGTTCTTATCAGTAAATAAAATGTATTTCGGTTCGAAATTGAATAAAAACTTTGAAAATTAAAACTTTAAGTTAAGGTACATGAAGAATATCGTCATGTTCTCCGTATTGCATAAGTTTTAGCGTTTTTCCATGTTTCGTAGATTTATAAGTTTCGCTTTTTATTACATTTGCAAGGTATGCTAATGACTATTAAGTATATTATGTATTTGTATTATGTATTGTATTGAGAAACTCCTATCTAATATTCTTGAAAAAAAGCATCCATTGATTTTGGCGTTATGGGACCAAGATCTATTTAAGATTTTAGATTTAGATTTTGCAAATATCTTATTTTAATCACGGTTTAAATCAATTTAGTTGATTCAACAACAGTCACAGTTACAGTTCAACAATAAAAAAAATATTTGAATAATACTAGGCTTTAGATACGTTCAAAACGCCGTTTCAACTCTAGTTTAATATATAAGCCTAAATGTATGCAATTTCGAGATGACATGAAAGATAGTTGTACGAGTTTACCAATAACTGTTTGCAATTTTAGACACATATGTGTCATACTTTCGCCAATCTAACTGACAAAAAGCAATTACCATGATTACATTTCAATTTTTAACTCATTATCGTTTATGTGTGAGCACCAACCTCAAACCAATAAATGGAACGATTGTTGTTTTAATTCCAGGCGAAGGTAAATTTTGCGGCCCGCAGTTACGACTCCGAAGATGAAAATATGGGCAGAAAGAAGGGACGGCCTTTTGAGACGGGACCCTGCTCGAGGGCTCCCGTCTACTCCAAGGGAGATATACGCGAGCAGGTAAGCGAACGATTTTCCCACCGCCGTGCGCAAAGCAAACGTGTCCGTAGGGAAATTTCTGCAACGGCTTTCTTAACAGTTAATTCGATTACCCAGCTACGTGGCCCGTTGGTCCCGCGCTGGTTCTCAAACAGTGTTTTCCCCTGTGTGCGATATTCTGCCGTGCCAACTTGCAGCGTTCGGAGGGAAACATGTTTGATCCAAAGCGCGAGCTTTCTCGAGATGGTCTGAGTGTATGTGTTTGTGTTTGTGTGTGGCATTAATATTCATTCGGCTGTAATACGTTGGCCGGCAGCAAAAAGATACGAATCGTCCAGTGGGCATCCAGCACAATACTGTTGACCGGGAGTCGTTGGTGGTCGCTTTGGGAGCCGGTTTCAAGCCACTCAAACCTGTTTAATGAGATTGCCATGCTGGAGTGGAAAAATTGTCGCCCGCTCGCCCCCATTGAGTGGAACCGTCAATGGGCCCACCATTATGCGCAATTATGCAAAATGGGCGCACACGGCCGGGGAAGGGATGTTTTATCGTTGACACTAAAGTTGTCCCTTTACGGAAGTCGCTGGAAAGGTTCGTTTCATAACGCAGGCATACGGTGGGCAGGGAAACGGCGCGGGCCTGAGGATGTTTGTGGAAAATTTTGAAAATCATGTTGAACCATAATTGATTGCGGAGTCGAGGAAAAGCAAACAACTTTAAATGGGCACCTTCTTTCTGCGTGCTTAATAGCTGCTTCTTTCGCTGTGCAGCTTTGCCGGAAAGCGACAGAAAGGGCGTCCGGAAAAGAATTCCCTAGAGCTGTTACCAATAGTGGCAACGCGCTGTGGAAGTCGACCGCGGCCAGGAAATGTGCCCGATCCGTAAATGAAAGCGAAGCAAAAAGAACCCTTGACCAAACTTCGCTAATGAAAGCATAGCAACGGATGGAAGGAAACGGAAGTTGACAATGAATACGCGAAAAGTTTTTCCTCTTCCAAATGAATCGAACTTCGCGAAGTTTGTGTCCGCCCTGCTGTTGGTCGTACATGCATCACCATGCTAGTGCGGCCCATCCCCCACCCCCCGAAAAGATCAGATCGAAATCCCTTGCCTGTCGCGTCGCTGTCGCTTTCTCCGGGGAAATTAATAGCTCCGCTCGCTTCAAAGCGTTACGCAGCCATTAATCATCGGCGGCGCGAATCATCCCGGTCGATGGAAGCGCTCAGGCGCACTGGCGCGGGCGCGCTCTGGACGTTAAAGGTTTGATTGTTTGAAGATTCCAGCAGATTACCGGAACAAACCGGTACACGATTTGAGTGATTGGGCGCATCCTGGAAAAGCCTCGGGCTTGTGGCCGGGAGTGCCTTCGCCCCCACGGCAACCAAACGGTTTGATCATTTCTCAATCGAAACGCTTGTTGCGTGATTGATGAGCACCCGGGACGTGAAGTGGGGTCGACAGGTGTGAAAGGAGTGAAACATCGGGCGGGTGGTGAAAATTTGCCCACCGACAACGTTATCGCACAATGTTTGTGTTGGTCCCGACCTGGTGAGGCACCCTTCGTCCGTATCGCGTCATGTATCCGAGCCCTTCACAGGTGAACGATCTTCGGCTGAGGGTGGTCTCGGTGACTTTGACATAACAATTTGATAGCGAAAACTTTTGCCTCCTAATGTCTTTCCAACCCAACCTAGGAGAGTACCCTGCAAGGAATTTGTTTGAGGAACAATTTGACGTGGTGTGAGTGTGGTTGGTAAATATGTGTGTATTATGGAAATAGGACACAAATGACACATTCTCGTGCCGCTTTATGGGAGTAGCACGGATTATTAATTCATGGCGTACACACACCTTCAAGCGCTTTTGGGTGTGTTTTATGTTTCCAGAAAACCATAAAATATTCAGCCAATTAGTAGGGGTTTGAAAAGTACTCCGGTTCAAATACATTGTGCCGTATTGTCATGGAAGTAATACGTGGTTACCTAAAAGAGGAATAAGCTGCAATACATTGACATGAGTTTATATTTCTTGAACACATTAGTTTCTGCTACGCTTTAAAGATAAATGGCCTTGAAGAAACAATGCTGCGAAAGCTTCAACGAGCAACAGCAAATATTTGTACTTTGCATCAAAGATCCAACTAAATTATTCCTTTCGATCTTCTTGTTTGTAGCCGATTGCCTGGAGCAACAGTCAAAATATTCATTTTACAATTTTTACACTGATTTCCACCTTTATTCAATTTCCTTCCAAAATTCCCGCACCGCGCCGTAATATGATCCTCGCGGGGCCTAACGAACGCTTGAGGTGTTTGCGTGATTTCTCGCCTCTAACCTCAACAATACACACACTCGCCGTCTGCGTCGCGGCCTGCTAGAATCAAATTTTCTTAGCCTTCGTCGGATGGCGTTGATTGAATTTTTCCATCCATTCCGGCCAGGATGGAATCGATCGCTCTCATTGCCAATTCCCGTTCCAGCCACTCAAAACGCTTCAAAACCAGAGCAAACAAATCGAACAAGTGCGTCGGTTGTGTACCGCTGGAAATGGAAAATGTCAACAGTGTTTGACATCCGGGACGCCTTTGGCCTTTTCTTCGTACCGGGAAATGGAATGGACAAACCGAAATCGAAGCAGTTGGCATTAGAAGAGACCGAAATGTGTTCAAACTGTTTCATCGTGAACATCATGTTTCAAAACGTATCTTAGCGGTTAATACTGATGGGAGAAATTGAGTACACAGGCTCACAACACGCTGTAAGAAAGAGAGCCGAATATATTGCAAACCATCCATTCTTTTCTGTACTTTACGTTGGAACTTTCACTAACTATTTCTCGTCTCATTGTTTACAGTACTGTCTGACGGATCGACAGCTCAACTCAATAGAGCAGCCACGGCGCGAGCGATTTTTTGGCTGCTGGTCAGGTCGCAATGCTCCCCAATCGTTCCTGGGCGTTTGTGTTGGACGTCGGGCTCCCTCCGACGAGAACCTCGCCGACTATGCACCGATGCAGCGTTACCCTAGGTAGGCGTTTATGACTGGATTGTACCCATTTCCTTATCCTACAGCGAAGACACTGTGCAGTGGAGATATGACTCCAGTCCGGACTCGTAATTTAGTTGCCTATTACCAGTTACATTTTATCTTCCCTTCCAGATATTTAGAAAGTTGATTCCATTATTGACGAACTAAATTACGCTCATGTTACTAAACAATCACTCGAAACCTTAACCACTTTTTACTGAATCAACACAAACTTTCAACACGGCGAAGAGTCGTTCCGTAAAAGCGAAGCTATAATTCTAAGAATGTTTCTCATGCCACCTCACCATCACACCATCACCAGGACAAGATCAATATAACTCTTCATTATGGATGCTGCGGGCACGTAACCATCTCAGGGATGACCTCCACGGGACCACACTGCACAGCTTTAAACGTGCGGTGCGGTAACCAGAAGCGAGCACCGCAACGTTCGTAAGTTTGCGACGTTGGGTAATTTTTATTCATTACCATTTGAATTATGCACAGTCATTTCACGAAGCCATCGGGAAGATTTCGTTGGGTTGCGTACGCGCCGTAAGCGGGACAGGATGACCGTCGTAACACAGTACCACAGTAATAGCCCGTACGGGCACGGGCTATTAATAGCTGTTCGTGCAACATCTCACACTCACTTCTTTCGCCCGGGTTCACTAAAGCTCTAATGGCGTTGCGTTGAACGGTCAGGTCAGCCTTGAAAGTCTTGCGGATGGAAAGTGCACTTAGCAAAAGGGAAACTTTTGCTTCCCAGCTCAACCCGACTCGACAGCGTTCGGGTTGGTTACAGACGCCGCGGCAACGTTTGGATGAAAGCCAGAGAAGATAATTTGAAGTTCAATAGGTACCGTAGTTGGTGAAATCATAAATTGCACCGCATCGACATCGTCCGTTGGCAGTCGTCCGTACTCGGCTGACGTGCAATGCCGAGATCGTGGGATCTCCTGTGGACAAACTTGTGTGCACTACCCTCGAAATCTGCTCCATATCTTCGTCACTCACTCACCCGACCATTATTCGGGCGATAACATCAGTGAGGCATTCGTCTCCCGTTTCCAACTCCCGATGTCTCACGAACTTCACACTGTTCGCCGTGTGTTCACCAACGTCCGAACGGCCAAAGTTGCTGTCGATTGTGTTACGGACGATTCTCAGCTTGATTCAGTTAATGTACGGTCTCCGGGTCGGTCTTGCTGGTCGATCGGAAAAACATGTCCATCGACCATCGGTTGTGGTCCGCAGAGGAGATGCCTGCACAGGAGATAACTCGCACGCCACCGGGATTGTCACTAAACAGTATGTCGTCGTCGTGGTCGTCGTCATCGACGTAGTTATCGTCCAGCGTGCAAACGGGTGACCCGATGGTGGTTTTTGCGCTGGCAAGTTCACATGCTCTTGCTGCCTTTGCTGCTACTCGACCAATTTATCTAGGTGAAGGCTTTCGGGTATCCTTCGCCATTCAGTGCCAGTTTGCACCGGTGTCAGTGGTAACGAGCACGCAGGGACAAAAACACAATCGGTCGGTGGTTCGAAATACTATTCCGTGGGCAGGATTGTGATGTTGCAGTAAAATGTTTTCACTTCTCACGTACGGACGCTGCTGTGTGCGAGAGGTCATTCGGGGTGGAATAAAATAGGAAATTGGGTCACACGATGGTACACCTACTTTCGATATCGTGTGTGAGTGTACGGTCAGTTCTTGGTACGGCGAAACATGTTTGGTATGAGCCAATAGTGAGACCATGTGCAGGTAGTGTTGCGTTTCGATCGCAGATAGCACAAAAGCATTAAATTTTGTTTGCAATGGTGCACATTTGATCAAGGGATTGGAAAGAGTATTGATTTTAGGTTCGAAACATAGTACACGCCACTGAATGGAAAGTTTAGCTACGAATGGGCTTTTTCATGGTAACATCTATTACATTGTTATCAATCTTTTGTTATCTCGATGGAATGGTTTGGGCTATCTGCAGTGATAGAAGCTAACGATTTATGGAAAATTCTCATTTTTATTTCCTATCGGTACTATTTCATCTGTGTATTACTGAATAGATGGATAATTTAAAGGATATTTTTGTACCTGTATCTTGATATGGATTAATGTATTAATATGGGAAATGTGGAATAATGTATGCGCATTGCAAATAGCATAACTTCTACGCGCATTGGTGTGAAAAGAATTCAACGATCGGAGTACATCGATAGTGAGCTCCGTAAAGTATGCAATCCGGAGTACAAAGTATGGCATTTAGCATTTTACGGCATTGATTGTTAAATTTACAAAAATAAATTAGAAAATAAATATGCTGAAGTTATTTAGCAAAATAATCTGTTTCACTTTATTGAAAAATTATGTTACGCCCTGAAAGACTTTTGCCGTAACAAAGGCATTTGATGATTACATGATTACATTTTAAAAACTCATTCACATGCGGAAAATCCTCTTATCAAATCAAGAGGCATAACTGAATAGAAATTGTTTCAAATGTCACCGCATTCATCGTAACACACTTCCCATTCAAATTCACGCCACGATGGAACACTTGCGCCATAGAAAGGCGTCCATTAAAATAAATAACTGCAATCTATGCGAACCACTTGCGTGTCCCTTTCGGTCTGAATCGCCGCCAAACAAAAACCATACAAAAGCATTATTAACACCAATGGTAATGGGGTAATCCACTACCTGGGGATCATTTGCTCACCTTTCCTCGGTGGAGTTTTATGTTTACGTTTAAAAACCAAATCTTCTACCTCAGCCCGGGGAAAATGCCGCAGCGCACACTGACGAACCCGTGAGCCGGAGGTTTACGGCAAGAAATACATGCAAACATGATTCTTTCAACCGTTATTTCTATGGCTTCCATACGGGTAATCTCATCTTAGCCGGGCTAATTCAATTCAAAATGCCTTTTCCGTTACACCTTTACTACGGGGCGGCACGGTTCTTTCGACTGTTCTGTCATCTGCTGCTTCACCGGCATCACGTCCAACTGCTCCCCCACCGAGGGTATATAAACGATGAAATATTTGTCACGGAAGTATGCGTTCGCACCCCATCCCGCAAGATGCTCCAGGTACGGAACATGATGAAAATTCAGCACAAAGCTCTAATCCTTGCTTGCGCGCTGGGTGAAGGTAACCCGCGTCTACCCGTCGCTGCGCAAAAGGTAAAAGCCGGTACATGCATAAAATATACTTTTTTATGATAATTCGAGCTGAGCGAAAAATGAATAAAAGAATGTGACCCATCTTCCATCAACGGCACCCGGTGTTGGCCTTCGTTTGAACCCATCCGACATGGGGTGGTGGGAATCCGTTTTTTTTTCGTCTTTTGTTTCGTGAAATACAGATCGCAACACCTTTTTGCACCTCGTTCATTCTCGGGGCCATTATTAAAGGTTGACCTAAATCCTAAAGATGCCTCTCCGTGGACAGCTGTTGCGTAATTTCCCCCGTACGAGGGGTGCGTTTGTGGTGACTTGAGGGCAGGTAACGATTCCAACAAAAAAAGGCCAACCAAGAGCAGATGGTAATTTTTACGAATCTCATATTCATGATTATCAGTTCCAAAAAAAAAAACACGGTACGTGGGTTCGTTTTACTTCTTGCTGGTCCTATGGCGCGGGAAATGTGTAGTGGTCGTTTTTTTTCTCATTCTCGGAACGGAACATCCAGTTCCACACGTAGCATCCTCTAGCTGGGTCGAACGTTGAACTGATTCGGGTTGCTGAAATGCTAATGGAATTCAGCTACAACTCATGATTGAGCGCTGGTGGGATTTTGCTGATGCAGCACAGCACAAAACCATTGGTGAGTTATCCTTAAGCAACGGATCGGCTTTTAGGGCAACCGCTCGCGGTAAATGGAACCGAAACGAACCGATTTCGCCGACCAAAGACAAATGGTACTCGCGACACGAAATGATTATTATGCAGCTCACAAATTACAACCGCCGTTTGCTTGAGAACGCTGGTCGTTGGGCTTTGTGGATTGAAATGGCTTCACGTCGATCGTTTCGGTGAAATGGGGCTGCAGGTGTGAAATTTTAATTCAACCAAGCGGTCGGTACACTGGCTGGCGGAGCACGTACTTTGAAGTTGCCCCAATCAACGCCGGGATGGGTGCGTTGTACTGTGAATGAATTAATTTTAATGAAAATATGTGTTTGACCCACTTGCGCGATGTGCTTTAAACGTGGTGAAATATGATGAAACAGTTTTCGTTAAAGTAGTTTGAAAATGCTGTTGGCACACTGCAAATTTCTAACATTTAAATACTCTTAAACTATTTATTTATATATTTATGCGCATTGGGTCAAATTGAACAGTATATTGCATAAGGTATGGTGTTAGATTATTTGTTTCTGTCTAACATATTTCTTACTACAAATCATCACATAATGCTTCCGATTTAAAGCTTATGTGCATCATTTTATTTCTCTCGAAAGTACAGCAATCTTGAATAACTCGAATGAAATAGTAACCGAGACACAAAACAGTCAGCGATAGTCGAGACTTTATGTACCGGCCAATGGATTTTATCTTTGCTGCGTTATAATGAAAACCTTTTCACCAAAGAAAGTGATCTCCATTGCTTTCCTCACAATTGACTTCCAGTCCCGTAACGCAGACAGTAAATTAAACCCCTCTGCCGCAGCACGAAACACAGCTTGGCCAAGTTTCAAACTGCTTCCAAGTGCCGATATCATCTTTCCAGTCCGCTTTTACACCACCGGCCACAGCTCTCACTCTCCGCTCTGCTCGTTCTCGTTCCATGCTTTGCTGCAGGTACATCAATTCCGGCCCGATAGCGAAATCCATCCTGCAGCAGTACGATGACGACATGGAAAGCTCGTACTTCCGCCGAAAACCGACCTCTTTTTTATCGAACAGCGGCAACACGGGCCCAGCCGGCGGTGGCGGTGGCGGCACGGGTTTAATTATAGGGAGCAGCGCAACACTGCCCGCTGGAGGTGACAGCAAGCGGTACGGCGGTTCCTGGCTACCGGCAGAGGACGAAGCAGTACGGTTAGAGGGTCCAAGGTAAGTGTTGTGGGTGACTTCGGGGATGTATCCGCACTGCTCAAAATGACCTTCAACCGTAGCACACACACACACACTCCAAACAATCATAATTTTCAAACTCGCCGGTACACAAGTTTTGCGACACAAGATAACACATTTTATTCGTCTGACCTTTCGCCTTTGGTATGTGCGTGTGTATTTGAGTGTTTGGCTGTATGTTAACTGTGTATCCGTTTTTTCCCCCATTATTAATGAACAGTAGAAGATTTGTTGAATGGTGTTTTATACTATACAAGTACCTTTGTCTTTGTCCAAATCGTTTCCCCGGTGTATGTTTGCCTGTGTGTCTTGTGTGTTATTTAGACCCAGTACTTTATACCATTATTCCCGGTGTTCATTCCTCGTAAATCCAATGTACAAATTCCCATTGTTGGTACGTTCGTATTACTCGTTTCTACTCCAAATAAACTCACCGTTTGTGCCTGCTGTGAAGCTGTAAGCGGAAAGGCTGTAATTTCATACTAATTTCCATCCCACTGCTGATCTCGCCCGCATTGTTTTCCACTTCTTTCCATCACATATCACCGACAATAACCGAAGCCGGGCCCGGAGATTCCATTATTGTTGAAACAAACAAATAATCTCCCCCCGACATCATTCTAGCAGAATGACTGAAGCTCCCATTTTATTACACATCCCTGTGGGGTTGGTATTTTGTATCGGTAGCACATCTATGCAGACATTTATTTGCACTTCCTGGTGAAGAAAACAGAGACAACAACACTAAATGCTCGAGTCTCGTGTTCGGTTGCTAAATGGATGAACGGGTGCTAGAAATGGTCGTCATCGGGCAACCTCATACGCAGCCTCCATCCCCAACAACTGTCTAGCAGAGTGAAAGGTTTGATCTTGAGCTTCGCTTGCTCGATTTCATACGCCACATTTGGCATCCTACACCATGCCACATACCGTTGCTATAGCGATAGTGTTCTGCATACTACAGTACCGAAGCCAGCTTCAATGGAGGCGCCTGGTGTTTTGTACAATTTTTAAAGAATTATCTTTTATTGTTAACGCTCGGCTCCTTTATTCTACAGCCACCCGTGCAAACTGCAGCGCCGACACAATTATGGTGTTGTGCATGAATGTTTCGTTGCATAAAAGTATGCCATCATATTCCACACATATACGCCTTGCTCTACACGAATGCAACGAAAGCTTCGCTTCACTCCAATCCGCCCTCGTAATACTGACTGTTTCCATTTCTATGGTGCTGATGCGAGGGGACAAAAAACAACCAGTACCGTCTCAAACGGCAAAACCTTTTATGCAGAAGCTACAACAGCTTACCATAACAACACTCGGGTGGGTCGTTTTCTTTCCTTCCTTCTCGAGTGAAGTACTGTTTCTTCTCAAACAGACGTGTAGTGTATGTCGACGTTTGTGACATTTCGTACTTTTTATACGTCATACAAACATACACATACACAACACTGCGAGTGGTCGGCTAGTGCCAAGGCCAAGAAAAGACAGTTTAAAGACAGTCTTGTGCCAAAGGCTCAAGGATAAACTCCGGGTCGTTTGGATTACAGTTTACGTACTTCGTTTCATTTAACGCGAGAGAGAAGGCATAAAACGAAACTAGGACTATTGCTTCCAGCCAGCTGGGCTTGGTATCGTGCAACATCTTTAAAGAAGGAACTAGTTTTTCCTCCTGTTTTGTGCGTTCACCGTTTTACGCACAAGGGTTTTCCGCAAGTCGATGACGACGGCTTTACTCACGGCAAGGAAGACATTCTTACCGAAAGCAGGCTTATAGCGTGAAAAATGAGCCAATCAAGGAAGTGTATGCACCAAAGCGTACATCGGTGATTGAGAGGGTATTACTGCTATGGCATTAAATGTGAAGTACAGTGCGCTTGTATGGAAGTTGAGCAGATTGGCAGGAAATTACAAATGTTAAGTCATTGTTCCTTTGCTATCGATGCAACGAGCATTATTTATGATAATGAGAGCACTTTGTTATTGTAGGTATGGAAGACAACAGGAGTATCAAGATCGTATGATATTGTGTACCTATGTATAATGAACAGTAGTTCGAATGAAAATCATATACAAAGGAAATGACATAAAATATAATTCATTTATCTGTTAGCCTTATGATGGTTTGTCGAACTTAAAAAAAAATTTGTTGTCTATTTTTTTTAAATGGAAAACTAAAATGGAAACCCGGGTGTATTTGGCCAATCTTGCTAATACTTAGTTCAAACATTCGTTTTGCATACTTTCAGGCTTTTTTGAGCCTCGAGCTATGTGTGAGTCAAATTACACATATTGTTCAAACTATGGTAGAAAATCATTTATTCTGGTTCATCAAAGATTATGTTTCGAAACATTTACCATTTACCATTACCAAATTTTCGAAACATTTACCATAAGTTTCCTAATTTTCACGAGCTTCGATAAACTGATCCTAAATTCATCATTTGACCAAAACTGAAACGTTTAATGAAGTGTGAAATTAATCCTTAGACAAGCTTCCAAGTTCAACCTTTCAGCGCTCATCACTTCACAATCTGTTTGTGCTGTGAATTGAATGGTACTGACAGCTTTTGAAGCTGCCTGGAAATGTGCGCTTGAATTGATTTGCCCGAACTTTTGAACATAGTGCAACACGTTCATCCTTCACCACACACACGCATACATGCTCGCTTCCCCACTTGTGTGGAACCGTGGAATGTGATTGGGATGAGAAGTTAAAAGCATCCCTCGGCTGTTGTGCCATTCCATCTCGGGCAGTTTCGAATTGGATCGAAACGGTGCCAAAGTGCATCGTCGAGGTGAAACTTAAGCCTGATCGTTTATCAGTCGTCATGGTGCCAATCGATCAGGGCCCACGAGGTCTATGTACCGAACAGGGCCGACGGAATGAAGCGAATGTGTATTATGCTTCCTTACGGACTTGTGACACCACACGGCGACGCAACGCTAGTCGAGGTGAGGGTTGGAAAATTGGTAACGTTTTAGCACTAATTGAAAGATAATACTAACCTGTCATTGGTGCGCTACGGTCCGAGGTTTGCGGCCGGAGGGTTATCCAGCACAACCTAACCGGAGTCGTCGGTCTTGTCCATATGCCAAAGGTGACATGGCATACTGCGTGGGTGGGTTTTGTACAGCGAAACCAAACGAGGAAGCAGTGCGGGATCGCTGTGATTTTCACTATCGAAATGTCAACAGCGTGTCGGAATGATAGGATTTCAGCTTTCGTACCGGTTCGTCAACATGGCATCAACCAACCTAAGCCACACGAAATAGATAACAGAATCGAAATCGAATTATTTATTCAATGTTTTGAAGTTATGGCGAGGAAAGGTAAAAAAGGCCGGGAACCAACCTAGAAATTGCACAAACAGCGTGAGTAAATGTTGTTTGATGTTTCGGTATAATTAAATGATGATTTAGATAAAAGTGGAGCTGGATGGACTATTTTATCCGAACTTGTAAATTCTGTTCCGTCGACGACTTCGCGTAAATGGCTAGTTGTTAATTAAACTCTGATTGATTTTTAAATTTTTGCAACAAAGTAGTGATGCAGCTTATATTTTCTTGAATTAAGATTTTATTTATTTTTGATTTTATTTTTGTACATAATGTAATATCTTGTAAATAATAGCTATACTTAATAATACTTTACTTAACAAACTTTTTTCAAAAGATTGTCATAAAATGAATTTGTAATAGTTCATATTGTTTCCTTCTAGTTAAAACATTCTATACCAAAAAAAGTAAACATGTTCATCAAACCATATCAATCGGTTGGGTACATTCATACCTTCATGGTGTAAAATTTGTGTATTTATTTTTAACTCACAGACTATTGTAATTGTTTGTTTTCATATTGTAATTATATTCCATTGTCTAGCGATGTTTTTCTTTAATTTGATTCAAGTTCAATCGAAATACAACAAATTATATACCATCTGGTGAAGAAATTGTTATGAGTAATTGTTATTACGTAACATTGTATCTTATTGATGTATACCTTTATAACTTTATTAACTCTCAAACAAAACCACACATATAAATATATTACATGCCAGTTGTAACTTATTGTACTATACAAATCAGTATCGTGTCCCTAACGAACTATAAATACGTTTCTAAATTCTTTAATTTAAAATAGCGCAACTAATATTTTCTTGACACTTTGAGTGAACGTTTTCTATCTCGTTTTCTTGCATCTTTCCTTCTCTTCTATTGCTGTTTCATTCTGCTAACACCACTCAATTTTCATAAAACTATGTAATAAAAACCATGCCTTAATTCATCTTGGCGTCGCGATTATTATGCACGTTCCACACTGCACATCGACGCCAATAAAACGCATCCACAATGGCTGACCCGCAAACCCGTCGGTACACCGGGGCAGCCTTTATCGATGTCCAGCTCATAACGATCTGCTACCGCCACCACCACCACCACCGAACATTGGCCTTATCGATGGCATCCCGGGCGGACCACCAAGGTTTGTTGGAACCAATAAAGAACCATATTAACAATGTTTAGGAAATTTAGAAAGTTAATACTAAATATGCTAAGTTATGAGAAAACAAGTTCACTTTACTTTCTTTTCTGAATTTCTTGCGTACTGTAAACTTCAACATCTGGTTTTGTTTCCTTTGCCTTGACCTCAACGCACACTATGCACACTGCGCAAACACTCCATTACGCAATGTGCATTTATTGCTTGGCATACTTCCGGCGACCACTGATACACGATAGAGCACATCGAGGACATTGCAGGGCCCGTGACACTGCGGAGAATAAATTGTCCCACCAGACTCAACAAGCTGCTCTCCGTCTTTCTGTCCCTTGGGTCACATCCAAGCCGCCGGTGAGCGTATTGGTGAAATGCCAACTACGCCATCATCATTGGACTCATTCAGCAGAGGATTCCTGAAGCTCGATCGATCGAAAGCGAACGAAGAACAAAAATTGCAACATGTGGCAAAGCAACAACACTCACAAACACACATTAGCACAATGCTTTCTCCTCAATTTCATCTCTGGCTTTCGACGAGAACTGCATCGCTGTGTGTGCAGGAGATATAATCGAACGAATTGATATCAATTAAGCTTCATCCTACGGGGCAATCGCATCGATGCATCGAGCAGCGAGAATGGAACGTAATTAGAAAGGAAGATTCCTTCATTAATCCTCCCTTTCACTCGCATCGCGACACACAATCCGTCTAATGAGGAGCACTGTTTGCTTTATTGCCGCTGGTTGGTGGCCACGTCTCATCTCTAAATGTTAATTTAATCAAATACTTTCGATTCGGATTGGATGGAAGAGACGGTTCCTCGGAGTAGCATTTGGTGGGGCCAGGAGTTTGGCAAAGGACGTAACCGAAGCGCTATGATGAGTTTCCCATCCTTTCTTCGTGATGAAGTTTAGCAATCGTATTACTGCCCGGTTGTGTATAATGATTGGCTCGGTTGCCTGCTCAACCGCTCATAGTGAACGGTGAAATGCGATCATTAATTAGTATTAACGAACCTATCATAATATTGCCTTTGGGGTGGAATGGATGCGAGCGTGCACGTTACGATGAGAAGATTATCCTATAATTTAATTGTTTTATTCTTATACTTGTGGAATTGGGCAACGAAAGACTTACGTGTTTCTTCGTGAGCACCTTGCAGAAATTAAAGATTAATTGCATGTTGCATAATGTATTTTCCCATGACGATGTGCTTGAATGTGGACAAAGAAGAATTATATAAATAATTTTTTGTTTTACGTATTATAATTTGCCCTATAAAAATACGAATTACGACTCAGATTAATTTGCAATTTAAATCAGTCAATCAGTACAATCTAATTGAGATTTAGTAAGTGTTTACGTACCCATCAGAAAAATAAATGTAGCAATATCAAAGACTGCATTACATTATTTACTAAAGTAAACACATAGCTACTTAGTTTCTTATTACTAAGTCCCTTTTATTCCTTCATTTATTCAAACTCATTTTGTCTCGTTTAATTTACTCAATTGCTTTTAATTAAACATTCGCACACAAAAGCACGAGATAAATTTCACTTGCAACCAAGTTCCAAATTTATGCCATTAATTATTTCCGATCCATAAAACTAGCTGCCTCGTGCAACAGCCACTCACATCGTTTTAGGTCCAATTTTAAATAATGCCATTTCCTTAGCAACCCTTAGGTGACACACTGCACGCAAATAAACGAACGGTATGAGTGTTTTCCCTGCATTCGCCAATAAATTGTCATGCTCGCTGCACAATTGCGTACCACCAGCGCAAACAAAGCCCTTAGCCTCGCTTGCCAAAATTATTTGTCTGAAGCCAATTCAAAGCCCACGGTCGGGATTGCGCCGAAGCAGCAATCAAGCATGCCGTTTGAAGAGAGCTTTAATGCTCCTGTCCAAAATCACCCAAACAAACAGCATTGATGGGAAGGAGCCGGTAGAGTGCAATTCCTTATCAACAGTTGGTGCCTTATCTGTAGGGCGAAGGAGGAAGCGCGAACGCTCTAACGCTTCCCTTACTGGCGATTGTCTTCCTAGGCGTAGCTTCTCATTCATATTTGATATCTTCTTCGCGGGAGATCATCTCGTGAGTGATGTGATTTTGTTTTGTGTCTTGCCAGCGTGGCAGCACCTTACACAGCGAAAGCACGAACCACCAAGCAGGTGATTGCGTTTGTTTCCTTGTTTCTTTCTTCTGCTCCGGCAAGATCAAACAAAACATGGAACGGATAGGACGCTGCGATGGGAGCTTTCTCGTGCA
Organism: Anopheles moucheti; assembly: GCF_943734755.1. Lineage (NCBI taxonomy): Eukaryota > Metazoa > Arthropoda > Insecta > Diptera > Culicidae > Anopheles > Anopheles moucheti. Next base: position 6,163,984 of record NC_069141.1, on the reverse strand, counting down.
AGAGTTGAATCCGTTGTCTAATCTGAAGCTGTTGGTAATTTTTCAACTGCCGACAACTGTCAGCGGGATGGATATTGCTTGTGCGGAGGCAAATTTTCGCCGCATGCCGCTGGGGCAAGGTAAGATTATGAAATATTCCCACTTGCCCGAAATATGGAAGCAAAACAAACAGCTCAGCTGGAAGACAACACGGCCGAACAAGGCTGACGGCTTAAAGAAGACGTTTGTTTGCTTATCTTGTTCGGCGCTTTGAAGATGCAGCACGTTCTCCGGCAGCTTTTCACTCGCTGGCCCGCTGGAACGGAGCCGGATTGCATAAAAGGAGTGCATATTTCATAATGTGATATTGGGTTTCTTGGTGGGGATTTATTTGCGAACGTCTTGCTCTTCTTAGAACATCAGCGTGAGGATTTGTTTTTCGTGCAGATACAGCCTTGTGCTTGTTTTTAACTGTTTCGAACATAATATTAAATCTCCCAAACAATAAGCCGCACAAAAACAAAGCTCCAATTTATACTTTATCCTTCCGTTGGGAATTGTTTGGGAACGCGAAACTACTGCCAACGATAGCGAGAGCTCCAATTTCGCCTATCGCTTAAAGATGATTCACCCACTAAAACCACAACTGCCGAGATTGTTCTGCTTTATGGAAGTCAGACAAAACAGCTTGTACTTTTTGGTGGCAAATCGGGACCAACAACGAGCTCTCCATCGTTGTTCCGTTTCCGTCCTGTCAGTCAGGATCGTCTTTTGTTTAACAAGCACTAGCTCGCAACAAAGGCTAGCAACGGTGCGGTGGAAATTCAAGTATCTCCTTTCAGGTGCTTTTGATTTTCCACGAATATTCCGACATGGGCGAAAAAAGCGCACTTGACAGCGTTTGAAGAGCTGTGTAGTAAAAACAATTCTCCAAACTACCCTCAACATGTAACTAAATCTGCTTCCACTAGCATCGTTTGGAATGCTTTTGATTCTGCTTATGTTTGGACATGCATAGCAACACTGGGATGGAGTGTTTGTTATCTGCGTGATCGTGCTGCAACGTCGTCAACATTGTAGCCGTTTTATATTATCAGCCGTCTTTACAACGTCATGATTATCGTTCTAAGTGTCGGCCAAATTTTGAACAATGCACAAAAGGTGCATTAGGAAAAAAGTTTATACTTTCTGTATTTCAGTTTGCATTGAAGTTGAAATCATATGACATTAAGTCTTACAAAGTTCATCATTATTTTTTCACTACTTACACTACCATAGTTCTGTAGAAACTATATAAAAAATCGTAATGAGTGCTAAATTCAACTATAATAAGTTAGGGTCTACAGAGCGGAATCGATAAGAAATTAAAACTGTCAATCAAAAGTTAACAATAGATATGCACCACTGCTACTTCAACTATTATTATGTCTACCACTGCTTGACTCTGGTACAATATGCCTGGATTATTTATTTATATTTAAACGAAACCGTGAACATTAACGTGTTTGGATTTTTTTTCTCGTTCCATTACATTTTAAATATTGCAAAACCAATATAAACCAACAAAGTTTTAAATACAATTATCAAACCATCTGCTTCCCGGAACTAAAACATGATTGAATCAACTGTCTAAGTTTTTTTCCATTACCATTTTGCTACCAATTTTTCCCATGACAAAAGAAAAAACATTTTTCGACTAAAATTTCTTTCCATCACATCACACAATGCAAAGTTTCAACGCTTCTGGCGGTTCATTTGGCTGCACTGTGTCGTTTCCTCTGGAGCTTTCATTGAATGAATTAAATTTGATTTCATTTTTCCCTTTGGGCGTTGGAAAAAAACGTAACTCGCAGCATGTGGAGAATTCCAGTTGCGGGTCGTTTCCATCCCAGCAATTGTCACTCACACTATGCGGTGCTTTGCCACGAGGAACAATTTTATAACACAATTGCAAGAAACATCCTTCGGGGCAAGTAGTTTGAGCTTGAGGAGCACATTTCCACCAGTGACAGTGACAGTGACATTCATATTTAATTTAAATTTCAAATTAACAGCGCTTGCTGTGTTGGTGTGTATTTCATTTCATAATAGAGACGTTGTGCAATTTGCGCTTTTCTGTCTTCACGGCTCTTTGCCTTTGGGTTTGAGGCACACTTTGTTCCAATCTGATGTCTTTGTTTGTAAGGATTTCTTTCGAGCTGAAGGAAAAGTAAACTATAAGTCGAATTGAAAAGCATTTGATTTAATGGTATTCAATCAAACTATTTCGCAACCGAAATCAGCGAAAAAACGAAAATGAAATTGAGCCATTTAATTACTTTCGCTCCACCTGGACAACTTTGCGCTCCAGTAGGCAACCATAAAACCAATCACAAATGAAACGAACCGTGTCTTCAAATCTTCACCACCCCATTTCCCTGCCATTCGTGACCTGTCCGTGTGCCCGCAATGCTAAAAGTTTGTGACCCAGCGACCCACGCACAGCCTAGTCCGTGAAATTGTTTATTGATCTGTTGACTTGTAAGCGCCTTAGCGACTGTGGCCACTTCGTATTGCCCCCAACAATTTCAAGCGCATACTGTTTCGAGCCGTGTCACAGAGAAATGGAACTAATTTTGTGGGCTGATTCCACGAACGCCATTCACGTGGAAAAATATATGTGCGGATTGGTTGCACAAATACAAATAATCTTTGGTGTGCGGCCAAACCATTTGTCTCGTTTGATGCTATTTTTGGCAGAAATTTGAAAAAGACCAGGCGCCTCCATTATGAAGCAGGTTCCGTGAGGGAACGACATTATTTGGGAGACGAAGAAATAATATCTCTAAAACATCCGGCACGTGCTGTAATCTTTAAAAATAACGTTAACAATCTGGTGCTGACAAGTTGGCAAAAGGTTAAAAAATGGGAAAACTGTTGCCAGAGAGGAAATTGAATGGTAATTGAAAGGATTTCATTTGACACATATCAAATATTCGTATATTGTAAATGAAATTAGATTCAAAGAATTGAAATATCAAATAGAAGTGAATAGATTATTCATTTATAATACTGGGAAAAATCAAGAAAAGCTAGAACCTAGTCATCTAACTGAGGATTTTAAATAATATAAATTAATTAAAAATCGTAAAGCGATTTCTGCTTAAGCAATGGAACTTGATCTGAAATAGTAACCATTCTAGCATAGTTGGCAAACGATTCAGTTTGGTTTTTTTTTGTTCGGTGAAAGTATTTCAATTTCCTCCAGATGGAACTTAATTTTCAGCTCTGTCAAACGCGAAATTCAAACCCACATTGACAATGCTAACGAACTCGAGTATCATCTGGAGTCTTCCGATACTGTTCAACTTCTGTCCAAAGTGAAATTGTTTCGCAAATTATCCAAGCGTATCTGCAAGCGTGAATCTTGCTTCGCAGATTTGCTCTGCAATAATTCGTGGAATTTCTGCATCGGTGTAATTTTCTTAACTGTTGCCGTCGAAAACCCGTGCCATGAAATCGTAATCGATTTGCTTTCATTCCTTCTCTCCCATTCGAACCGTGTCGCCGAATCGCAGGACGAAGCATGTCAGCTTTGCCCGTTCCTACACGCTCACCTCATTCGACGAGGCGATGGGTAGTCGACCCCTGTCACGGTTGGCAGCGGCCCGTAGCCAAGAAAGACTGATAGGCGGAAAGAAGCCTACCATCACGCTGGCCCAGCACACGGCCACACCGTACGCGGGTGCACCGCTGCACTCGATCCTCACACAACCCACCGCCCAGCAACCGCTGCTGCCACAAGCCCTCCAAAAGCAACCCCTGTCCGTGCCGCAGAACCCGAGCCATAGCCAACCTCAGCAGCAGCAACAGCAGCAACACCAGCAACAACCGCAGCAGCCTCAACATGTGCTCATCCAGCAGCAACCGACATCCCATCTACATCAGCACTTGCACCAGCAGCATCTGCAACACCTGCAGCATCAACAAGCGGCTCTGCTTGCCCATCAAGCACACCTTCAGCATCAACATCAGCAGCAGCAACAACAACAGCAGCAGCAACAGCATCATCATCAGCAACACCAGCAACAACAACAGCAGCATCAAGCAGCACAACTCGCTGCGCAGCAACAGCAACTACAGCATCAGCAAGAAATGGTTGTGCTGGAGAAAGTGAAACGTAGTGCAATGAAGACGCAAGCAACGCAGACGGAAGTGTACTTGGGGAAGAAAGGGACTGCACCACACAATCTCTCCCTTAGTCCCAGAACTATACATCGGGTGAGTACAATTTTCATTATTTATGAACCTTTTAGGCCTTATTAGGACCTAATTTTCCTATTTATTGAAAACATTATATGTAAGTTGACAACATTGAGTTATGATTCAGATGGTTGATGCTTGAGTAAACTGGGAAAATGTTATATATTTTCGAACAGATAAACTACTCTCGTACTACTACACTTCATACTCGCTCCACTCATCCACAATGCCACTTGTCGCTGGCATAGTTCATTCGAGTGTTCTCCACGACAGCTGTGAACACAGCATAGGACAGCAAAAATATAAAACATTCTCCACTATAAACCAACCGTCCCATCCAGAAAGTGAGAGCGTGGGGGCGGGTCTTTGGGTCGATTTTACACCAAACACCATTGGCCCAACTGCGACAGCATGATAACAGGGCATAAAATTACTTCTGCCATAACACGCTCCCGGGGCACGCTCCGGAAGCACACTTACACTTCTGCTTCAGGCTGGCCAAAGAAAACGCCTGCTGCCATGGAACACTTCAGCCTGACACAATAACAATTACGCCCGGGAAAACTAAAGTGCTCTTGAGCGCATCGAATTATTTATCCTCGGCGCGGTGGGTTGGGTTGCACTAGCTGTGGGTTGGAAAAGTTTGGAAATCTCTACCATCCCTACCATGAATCTCTGCGACGAGACCACCGAGTTCGGGGTACTCGTGGGTGGTCAGAATGCATAACTCTTGCACTCGTGACTTGCCGATGAGCGGATGTGCCCTTGGTTGCCTTCGACTGTTTTACCAGTACCGGTGAGGCAACTTAAGACGAAATGTTTCGAATACCTGTCTATTACCGGTAACGAGCATGCAATGGATTGAACGTGACAGCGAGATGCTAAACGTTCTATTGGATGTGCATCTTATAGTAACTTACACACACACAGCCACACCCACACGAAAGTTGCTCATTTACAATGTGCTTGCCGTAGAAGTGCCACTTGCAAAGATGATGGGAATGGTAATGATTATAGCAACGGAAACCAACTACCCGCGAATTGGATAAAGCTAGTATTGGGTGCAATTCCGGAAGCAGGTTAATAGGTTATCATTTAGGTAGAGCATTTAGCAGACAATTGCTGACAACGAGCTAATTGGGTTGGTGGAGTAGTAGAATATGTTCCCAAAAGGTATGAACTTGGAGAGAAAACTCAACGGAATGAGTACTTTAACGTTTGACAAGTAATTTTCTATATCACATTGTACATTATGCTCCATTTTTTCATCAAATCCCTAAAAGTTTCATAAGATAGATCAATTTTATTCCAACACTTTCGCGACTTATCACAATTCGACTTATGAGATCCCTGAAGTCATAAAATTCCGATTAATATAATCACCAAAAATTTAATAACCAGCATCCAATCGTCCAAGCACATGGATTAAAATGGCGCATTCTTATCCAATCGGCACGAAACCAGTCTCGTGATGCCTTTTGCCGATTCTTTTTCATCCCTTGCTGTGTCGTAAATCTGGTGCAAATGAACCATTACACAGCTGTCGATAGAAGGATTATAATTTTAATCACCTTTTTTCCATTTAGCTGCATTTGACAAAAAACCTTCTGCTGAATCGAACTTCTGTTTTCGTTGCATCCATTTCACAACTTTTCGAGATGACCTCCAGGGTTTTTTTTGCATATCTAACAAAAACTCACTTGAATTGTAGAGAGTTTTTTTTCGTACACATTAACACTCCATATCCATGGGCAGAGCAATCAGGTATACCCCTTACACGGACACAGTTCATTTGTATGTAGTTTTGTTTGAGAGCCTCACATTTGTTTTTATTCCCTACAAATTGCTCACCAGATTGCAAGCAAAAGACAAACGTGGAAGTTTTTTTCCGGATATCAACCAATTGCACTTGTGCGCTCGTTCAATTGGAATGGAACATGAAAGAGAGATTAAAAATATACTTTGAATAGTTTTCAGCGCTCTGATTCGTTTATTTTTGGTGCTCCATTTTTTGTCCCCATTGGACGAAAGTACTTTTTCCAATTCCGATTGCCCAATGTTACGCAGCTGGATGGTACGATATCGAAATAATTGTCATCCTGGTTTACGCCTGGTGCTATGCAATGCGCCGTACAGGAAGAGCGTAACACTTCTATCGTACCTTTTCAGTTACATTTTTATAAAATGCTAATTGAAAATTTGATTTTTTATTGATTCTTTGATAAATGGGAAAAAGAAAGATGGCACTAAACGATTTAAGAATCAATATTTTGTAAACACGATCATACTTTTGCGGATATTCAATGCATACATTAAAAAAGGCTTTAATCAACACACGACTTTATGTCAACAAATTGCCCCTAATCATCACGATTCGCCTTCGAAAGAAACAATCACATTCATCACAAACAAATTCCAACTCAACCTCAATTACCGCATCAGCTTACCGAAATTAGGTTGCGAGGCAATTTCCACAATCCTTCGGGCCGGGTTCATTTTCTTTTTCTCATCTCTTCATTTTGTTGCTGTTGGGAATGCATCTTCTCTACCGAAAACTGTACGGTAAGAAACATTCTTATTTTTAGCCCTCCCACATTGCTTGGTTCGCGTACCAAACCACTGGCTTCAGATTTCTGGCCATTCGTTTTCTGGCTGCCTCGTGCTTCCGTTCAGAAACTAAAAATGGCAAAAAAGGCATTTACCAACCAACCGACTTGTCTGTGCTGCACGGATAAATGGATAAACTTGCTTCTAATTATGCTGCAAACTTCATCAACAACAGTGCCACTCACAAAAAAACACTCAGGGTAAAGAAAAGCTCTCCAGCTGGTAGCAGCTGGGGTGTGGTTGGTTGTGGGTAAAAGTATAAAACGGAAGTGAGCGAGTTCTCGGATACTGTTTGAAGGGAAATTTTCATTAAAGCTCAGCGTGGAGCCATGGATTTACGCTCCAACAAGGATACAACACGAATGGAGGTGATAATTTAGGACCGTTCCACCGTCTCTCGTACATTGCAACGTGTAGAGGTGAGAGTACGCACGGAAATGTTTTGCTGTTTGTTCGCAGACAACTGCATAATGCGATGAACAAATATATCACGAATGTTTGGAGCCGGAAGATACGAGATAAAGTTTTGCCTGTATATCATGCAAGATCTTCTCCATTTAACAATTTAATTTATCAAGTCGTTTCCAACAGTCATTGACACTTTGTATTCCGTGGCATGACGATTATGGTTCCTGGGGATGTAATAATTTCATTACTACAAACACTGACTACATTTGCTTCAAGACTTTGACCTTCATAGCTTTTTTCTACGTAAGCCGGCATGGAACATACTTTTACTCTCAGTTGCTTCCAATTGTCATGAGAATCGAAAGACTGCCGCACTGAATCATTATTCGCCATCGAACAACTCACGACCTTTTACGAGGTCGAAGCACAAAACTGGGTCACTTCCTAGCTGGCTTCAAAACGAAAGCGACAGCTGGTGACAGTCTGAATCTCATAAAAACTTCCTCATCTCTGCTCACACTAACAGGATGACACACACTCTACTTCCTTTGCACCGAATATCGATCCCGTTGTGACCATCTTTGCAAAGAATTTGCATCGAAGAAACAAAAGCCGCTATGGCAACTGTGCCTGCGCAACGAAAACACTGAGATTTCTTTTTATGAAGGCACTAGGATCGTGCACGGAACGTATGAAGCATAAAATCTCCATAAATTTCGCAGCTCAGATTTATTGCATATGCCGAATCCGGCCCATGCTGTGGTTGAAGCTTGTTGTTTTTCCCTTAAGCCCTCGTTACGGATCATGAAATTGGAATGCGATGGGCGTGGGTTCGATAATAAACAGAAAACAAAATCCTGTTCCCGAAAGTCAGGAACAATCTATTTTGTTCCGTTTATTTGGAGCTCAACAAAGTGCTGCGAGCATTGCTAATGTTTATGTAAACATTAATTTATATTGTTTCCTAAACATTATTTTCTTTCAACACTGTTCTAGCTCAAGATGTCCTGAGTGATAATTTACTTTCTTTCGATAAATCCTTATTTCTACTGCATCATGTATTATCCATTGGACCACATTTCATGGATTTACTCAATGTTTTTAACATGTTTAAAACTTACCATAACTAAGACTTCTGATTCCAAGACGAAGTATTTTTTATTTAAAACGAAAGATAAAGAACAACCTTAATATTGTAATGCGAAAAATGTCGTGCGAATTGCATACATTCTGACGTAATATATCTTTGAGATTATTTCGCGCATAAATCAAGGTGTATTACATACGGGTTAACAAACATACAAGGATAATTATATCACATGCATCCAACTTGAAAGTGTTTCAAGTAACATTAAATTCGTTTCTTTTAACACCTTGCATTTGTTCAACATAGAGTTTTGTATTAAAATAAAATACAAATGTTCGACTATTTAAGTGAGATCAACCAATCCATCTTTCGTCCTTGTCACAGGTAAAAATGGTTTCCCAAGGTGCCCAAACGAATGGAGGACTCAACGGAGGGGGCCGTAAGTTAACCAAGAGTCTATCGGAAGCTGGCGATCGTATCCAGGAGAATGGAATCGATCCAAACGTAATCCAACCTGTCGACACGGGAACGTAAGTATAGCCGAATGAGTGGCTTTTTCACGTACTGACATAAATATCTAAAGGCACGTTGCTTACCAATGCTCTCATGCTTGCACTTGCTCTCAAGCATCATGAACATAGCAGGATACATTCGTTTTTCGGTAAATACATTATGCCTCACCTGGTTCCATACGTTCTCGTTTCATGTTATCGCTTTGAATTTGCTTTCGCGCTTCATAAATCCATCGGACGGTCTTAAAAACGCATAACGCACATAGCAGTCCGAATGTAAACTTCGATCATGAGCTGCTGCATCGCACGCAATCGGAAGAACCACCGAAATCCCCATTCACCATCACGTCACCGCCCGCCTCCCATGTAGGGCCACATTTCGAGCTACCATCGTCACGTACATCCTCACAGTTGAGCCATTCCGACGGTACGCACCTGACGCACTCGCGAAACCACTCGCAGGACAGTGCCACCTCCTACCGCTCGACGGACGGTTCACGGACGTCCTATGAGACGGCTTCCTATCCGTACGACGCTTATGACAGTATAGTGCTGCCGCGTCGTGCTAGCCATGCCGCCGAACCGACATTCCAGTTCTTGCGTAAACAGGACCTAGAGCAGGTGCATCATCACCATCAGCAGCAACAGCAGCAGCAGCTCCAACTCCAACCGACGCCACATCAGTCACAGTACACGCACGGCTACGAGAATGGCTACGTACCGTTCGAGACGCACAGTTTGCCGCGACGAACCTGCATCCACCACAAACCGGAGGAGTTCCACACGCACACACTGCCACGGCGTGACCTCGGCCACGCACATCACCATCACGAGATAGTTTATCGGGATCAGTCACACCCGACGCTACCCGCCCCAGAGCATCTCATCCTGTCCAACGGAAGCGTTAATCAAGATGTTCGATCTTTTGACAGCACGCCTTCGGTGACGACCCTGAACCGACGGATGTCGGCCCACTCGATTGTACTCCCTCCCGAGAAGCAGCAGCACTCGACTGGACTCCCGCTTGTTCAAGGGCTTCACCAGCAGCAGCAACAACATCAGCAACATCAGCAGCAGCAACAGCGGCGTGCATCCTACGCATTCGTAACGCCGGACACACACGCGCTGGCCAAACGGAACTCCATTCCACATCAGCAAATCCAGAAGGTGCAACCGATAATGCAGGCACAGTTTGCCACACCGGTAAAGACACAACAACCGTTCCAACCGCTGGTCAAACCGCAACCACCCGTCCTACCAACACACTACACCTCCCATACCGCCCCACCATCCTGTCCGGTGACTCCGCCCAACATTCAACCGCTGGACATGCAGGACGACACAAAGTCTTCTTCCGAGGGCAGCTGTTCGACGTGCGAGTCCGAGAGCGAACCGGAGCTGGACGGTCCCGGTGAGGAGCGGGAGATTTTCATCGACTTTAAGCCACGCGTTTCTCCCGTTCCTTCGCCGGGGGCGGTCAAGAAGAAAAAGCTCCAGAAGGCACAGTCCGAGGGTGAGTTGGCACACGCCGAACGGCGCAAATCGAGTACGGGAGATGGCGACGGTGGAAGCTCTACCGTGCCGACCGCCAGCGACGATGAAGGGCGGTCTACGATGCGTGAACAGTGTGTACCAGCACTACCGAAACCGGACTATCGCGATGCAAGTGAAAGCTCCGTTCCGGACGATGAACCGCCGGTGATGGTGGATCGACGAAAGGAAAGCTTCCGCAAGCGTTCGGTTAGTCTGGACCAGCCGACGAGCTGCGAGCAGGAGGACGATGAGCTGCCTGAGGCACCCATCAAACAGCATGCTGGTGGAGATGCACGATCTCATGGGCACGCTGCACAGAGGATGTCGTCTAGGTCTAGATCAATAGGAGCAGCGATAGGATCCCGTCATCTTTCCGCACCACCATCGCCCCAGAAGGAGGATCGCTCCGCTTCGACCGGGAAGCTTCACCGAGAGGCTTCTCCCTTCCACTCATCGGACTCGCTGGCGAACGATGTCACACGGGATACATCCGATGGGAACTGGAACGAGTCACAGGCAACGATTATGACTACAAGGTGAGAGGAATTCGTAACCAACGTATTCTTGGTTAACTGGAAGTTAATGCCAACTCGCTTTCTATTCGCAGTCTTACGGACAACGGGAAACTGACACCATCATCGAGAAGAAAGAACCTTCTTCTGCAACACCAGCAACGGAGTTCTATGGATACGGATGCGCTGGATATGGAAGACATTGCTGATCAGGTAATATTAGCAACATCGATCTACTCTGTTTCGTATCTGCAAGGGAAATCCCATCGAAAAGACGAGAATTCAATAGAATGTTTGCTGTTTGTCTTCCAAGTTGTACAATTCCAGGATCTCTGGAATTATGTTTGCAAACCATATGAGATGGAAAGCGTTTTATGCATTTTATCGAAAACCTGGAGTCTTTTTATTTGTCTTCGTTCCACAGCACAGACTTTTGAAGCCCAGTAATTCTAATGATTCCTAACATTAATTAAATAAGCAAACAGTATTAGCAGTCATCGTTAAATTCTTGTTTTCCGTTTATTTTAATTTTATTGGTCAATAATACATTTAATCGAAACCGTCTAACCGCTCGGTCGATGAAATCGAAAACGAAAGGGTTTCTCCAGCAGGAAATTAAATCCCTGGTGAAAGTATCCCTTACCTCAGAAAGTGTTGATGAAGGTGCTGTCGGATTATTTATCTCCAAATAATTTCCCAAATGTTACCTTTCGTTCGTGAAACGCGTCGCGCAAAACAAAAACCAAAAGGCAAACATTTAGCTTCCCAACGAAATTAAGCCTTTTTTTTCCATCCTGATTGATTTTCAGTATGTTTTCGCTGTATATTTCCTTCGCTTGAAATATTGCACCGGAAGCGACTGCGGATACTTTCACCTTTCGTTTTTTTCTTCTGTATCCTTCTACGCGCAGTACGCGAGCAAACACTTTGCTAATTAATAATTTCTACACCTCGGCTCGGTTGCCCGAAACCATTTCGAAGCCAGCATTTGCTCGCCCGCACTTTGGCATATTTCACGGAAAAGACTTATTTCTGGGAACAGGCCCGCTGTAACGCCACCGACCGGAGGCGCCCCATTTTACGCCCCAGCATTGTTTACATCCCTTCAACTATAGTTAGAAAGCACCGGATAAGCCCAGCATGAAATTTACACTGTTCATGGCACATCATGAGCCTACTCCGGGGATGGTGACTCATCCATAGTCAAGCGATCCGAACGAATATTTGCTATCGAGACGATTTTGATGGAAATTTGACATCGAATTTGAAGCTTAAATCACGGTCACGTGCACCAGTATTCCAAAAAGCTGAAAATTGAATTGTATTTTATAAATTAGAACCACGCTGGGAGGGCGGTTTTACGATCGATATACGAATATTTTAAACTCCTTTGAATACACTAACAGATAGCTGCATAACGTTTTCTATACAGATTTGCAAGATAACAGAATGTATGCTCGGTTAGCTTTGGAGCTACGGTTTTAATAAAATTCGCATACATAATCCCATAAACCGGTGGGATGAGATTGTACGTACTGTTCCAGCTGAGAGTGGACTTTGTCTGCTATAAAACATTACTTTCGGAAACAGGATTCACTGCCATACCGAAGCCAACAGCTCGATTTCTAACTTACTGTGACGGGTGGTTGCAATGTTGCAGATGCCGCCTGGCCTCAAGAAAGAAACGAAGGGCGATGATTTAATTTTATGTTTTAAAACACGCTGCAGTGCATCGCAAGCCGCATAGCTCGGTGGTGTGCATTTTTTCGGCACTGCATCCATATTCCACATAGCCATCGTCATCGAGGATGGTTTTATTTAATTTTAACCACTCCCTGGCCCCGTTAGCGGATTAAACACCAGGATTTGCGAAGGATTCCGAAATGTTTGGTCTGGTGCAGTCGATGCTCGTAGCTATTTTTTGTGTTCAAGCGCATTTTGCTTTGTTCTATGCTTTTCAGCCACTGCCACCGCTGCCTGTAACCGTGGCCACTACTGCACTGCAGACAAACATCGTGTCGGTGCCCAGCACGGGCCATCAGCAACAACCGAACGGGACGGCCATTCAACCGAGCGTGGCCGGCATCGGTATTGTAAAGCCCACGACCCCATTGATCGCCGTCATTCCGTCGCCGAGCATGGAACGTGAGGAACGTGATCTGCAGTGGCAAAAGTCAGCCACCCTGCGCCGTCCTTCGCGACCCTTGTCACCTACCAAGCGAGCCGCCCGGAACGAACAACAGCAGCAGAAGCAGCAAAAGTTGCAGAAAATCGAACCTTTAATCCATCGGTAAGTGCGAGAGCTGTATTAATGCAAAAAACTCGTAAGCTGCTTCGTGTCGATTGATTTTGATACCTTTAACACATTTATGGATGTTTTATGCAGCTTGAAATAGATTTAAAAAAAACCTTCGGGCTATATCCATGATTTCACCGCACACTTTACGCATATGCCATGCAAATAGCATAATTTTAGGCGTTTTTCCTCGTTTTTCTATTATTATTTATTTTCTTTGTCATTCTCTTAGTTACTTCTTCATTTTTGGAATTGAAATTGAAAGGAAATGTTATGAAAATTGAAATAACACATTTTTCCGCATAAATACTTCATTTCAGTTCCGCCGACGCTAGTGACCGTACCGGTAAAACCGATTCCAGTCCGTCATCCTCGATGGCTCCCGGAAGTGGTGGTTCCACGACACCTCAGCAACCAATCCCTTCCTCAGCCAAGCTACCCCACCACCACCATCCAATCACGGTTACCACACCGGTGGCCGCACGGTTCACCAAAGGTTCGCCCGGGAACGGTGTCGATCTGCTCAAGGACCATCCGGTGCTCTGTCAGGAGCCAACGCCCGGTGGCGGTGGTGCTGGATCGGAGGGCAGCACTACCGAAGACTATGTCACGTGCACCGAGAACTCGAAGCGCGGTGCTTCGGGAGCTAAAGGTACATACAAAACGGTCCACGCCACTAGACCGACCAAGCAAGTAACAGGTTCGAAATGTCCGATTCTTACACACTCGCACGCACTGTTCGTTCGTTCCCTGCCAAATGTTTGTTCTATGTACACTCCCAGACTGTGTTGCGTTTTGTGGTTCGTCTCCTTCGTTACCTGCTCCCTGTGTTCTATGTGTACGCTGTGTATATTGTTTGCAACACTGTTCGTTTTGTTCCCATTTGTTCCCATAAAACCATACAAAAAAAACACAGATCTCATTTTCGTTTGTTATTCCAACGGTCGATAATTTGCCATCAACTCATCAATTAACGTTACGAATGTGTGAACAAAATCCACATACCATGGTTGTACATAAAAGCATGTCGTATGAAAACACAACATGAATTACCTTTTAATTAAACCGTTGCGGTGGAAAAAAATGCACTTTACCTAATTACAACCCTCAACGGGGCCACGTCAAGTTAACAATGATGGGCAAAGCTTTATTTGATACCTGAACCCTACATAAAGTCCAGTCGAGGTATAAAATACGACAATGCTATCATACCTGACCTACGAGCTAATAAATGAAAGTTAATTATTCCGGCATATAATCACGTACAATATGCCGTCACGTGCTAATTATCATTTAATTAATTATAGAAAACATATAAACGATTCGTTTGCATTTCAGATCGAATATCAATAATTTTGAACTAAACCATGGCTTATTAAAGTTGTTATTGTTTAAATGCTTTATTGTCACATGACCCGAAAGTAAGCAATTTTTGTCCAATGCACTTTTAGTGATTGTGTTACACTGCACTATTCGGCGCAGTAAATATGGTTTATGTGTAACCTAGACTATCAACGATCGAAAATCATCATCACCATCATCAAAAGCATTGATCCTTCGATCTCTCAAACTGTGCCAATATTGTCACTGGGTCACTTCTAGAAGCATGGACAGAAAATATTCTTGAAACAAAATGTCATTTTGCTTTTCGCGAATTAACTTGTCAACTGTCGTTTGAACATTAATCAATCATCGTTAGCGCTTGTTAAGTCCGAGTGTATAATTGCATTGGTGATTCATTCAATGTGCTTCCAATGATATTCGCTCAAGCCAACCACCATTTTCCATTTATCCAATCCCGGTAATCAACGGTTTATCTCCAATGTACCTTAAAGTCGGTAATGAGCTAAGAAAACCCTGCCCTCATTAAACATAAGCGATCCCAGAGAGTAAACAATCCCACCCACCTTAATGTTAATCCTCCACATCCCGATGCAATCGTTGTTAAATGTTCATGAAAGGAGCTTTCGAAGGATGTTAACGCTGTTTTGATTATAGCTGCCGTTTGCTTTTATTTTCCCGGAACATTTTCCCCCTCGATGGAGGCTTGTTGCTGGTAGACGTTACAGTGCAATGCACCGTGCAGTGGTGAATAAATGATTTCATGTTTATTTGTTACAACCTACAGCCACCACACAGGACGGATCATCCTTTGAGAGTGCGTCCTCCATCTACAGCCTTGCGCGGGTCGATGCAGTGTGCGAGGAGACGCCTCCAATCGAGGAGAAATCCGTTTCGCCACAGATCCCACCGCCACCGATCCCGAAACCCTCACCGACGCACTCCGTCAGCAGCAGTTCGAGCGATAGTTTCAGTGTCAGCAAGAAGAGTTCACCTTCACGGCCCGCCCTACCGAAAGCGATCGCTGGCAAGGTGAAACCCTCGAAGCCGCAATCACTGTCAGACGACGAGCGGAGCGAAAAGAGGTATTCTTCTTCGCATGATGAGAAGGAGGCCACGCCGAAGGTACCGTACTCTGCCTCCGCAACCGGAACTATCGCCCGAAGCGCTCGACGGGGTCGCGACTGGAACGAGGAGGAACGGCGCAGGAAAAAGAGCACCTTCAAGCTGGAATTTGACAAAGACTCGATTAAAACCTACACCACACCGATGCTCCGCCAGCCGAGTCCGGGCTTCAAGAAACTTTCGCCTGAGGACAAGAGTGCGCTAAACGTGTTGGATGGAGCGAGTCCCAGCAGCAAGCAGAAACGTTTCCGACCGAAGACTCGCAAGTCTCCGCGTGCGCGTAGTGCAGTGCCGGAAGAAACAGCAACGGCGGGAACAGTTGGACCATCAGGCACATTACCACGACGTAGTAAAACACCTCTGGTACGATCGCCTGACAAACCGATCACAACGACGACGGCAGCGCCTACAACGGCGGTGGTTCCGGCAACACCCCAACCAACCATTGTTACTACCGGCACGAAACTCAGCCCCTCGCAGTACTACTCCCAGATCCGAAGTCCACCCACCGGGGGATCTCCTCACAAGCAAAAAATATCTCCCGAGAAGCGTCTGCAAGCGATCTCTACCGAATCACTGCGATCGGTGTCACCCGGTTCGGATTCGGTATTTTACAGTGAAGCAGACGCGTTGTCTCATTGCGAACAACAGGTAAATGAACATCGTAAGACTTCCTGCTCTCAGTATATTACGTTCCGTAACGCGTTTCATTTCCCAACTCTAAACGAAGGTCCATTGCTCTCACTGTGGTAAGGAGGTCGAGGTGGCCAATCTCCCAGGCGAATCGGAGGAGTCGATCCTTACGCTCGATTCTACGGATAACGATCGGCCGGACATTGTGCAGCCGCCGGAGGGGTTCGCTGATTCACCGGACTGCACCAAAACGCCGCACCATACGCGACTGTACAAGAAGATGGACAAACGCTTTCGCTCCGAAGATCGGCACGTCGATCGGCGACACTTCAAGAGCCGGCAGGAGTACCGCGCCAAGGTAAGCGGTTAGTGATCAACTCTGCCGTTGTTGTGTGCTCTGGGTAGTTGTGCGTATGAGTGTGCGAGGGGAAGATTCGTTCGCCTCAGTGACTGTTTTGTGTAAAGTGGCAAGCAAGCCTGTCTGTGTTCAGAGATTCGCCTGAAAGTATGCAATACCCTAGACAGAGTATCAGTTTCTACGGAAGTTTCTGTTTCACTGTCAATGTTTAGTGGCTGTGTTGAAAGTATAGAAAATCTTGTTGTCTCATGTGTGCAAGCGACATGATAGCTCACATCCTAATGAAGTTTCACCACCTCTCACCTCACGTTTCCAGAGCGAAGAGCGTGGCAAGGAGGAGATCGAACAGAATAATCTTCGTCCCGCCGGATCGTCGCCCTGCGTAGCACCGGCCGGCCAAGGATACATCGATACCGCGTCCGAACCAGAACAGGGCATTTATCATGGGAACTATAAGGCCGGTCTGTGGATCTGTATCGCCGATCGAGACGTTTGGCGACGACACGAGCTACCGGACGGGAGTTTTGATCGTCCGAAAGATGCGACGCTCGAGCGGCGTGGTTCCACCGATTCGGAGCGAGATTTTCGTAAGAAATATCAAGCAATCACTCATCGCCTAGTACACCGAAAGTCATGCGTCGAGATGTACCGACGTCAAAATAGTAACAGTTTCGGTAAGCTATCTCCGCATTGGAGAATGCGTTGAAGAATTTCACTTAACTAGCTATTTCTATCTATAGACACCGATAAAACGGTGGTCGTATGCAGGAAGTCTGGCGAGTTCGGATTCCGTATACACGGCTCGAAGCCGGTCGTCGTGTCCGCGATCGAACCGGACACGCCGGCCGAAACTTCTGGCCTAGAGGTAGGTGATATTGTACTGTCGGTCAACGGTATATCGGTGATCGACAAAAGTCACTCGGAGGTTGTGAAAATTGCCCACGCTGGCAGCGATACGCTCGAGTTGGAGGTAAGTTGAAGACGAGTACCTAGACCCATCCTGACTAGGAGCTACATCTTGGACCACACCTTATGCCATCACAGGTCGCTCGTACGATTGGGATGCTGTCCCCCATGGAAGACATCGCCTCGCATCCCTCGATCTACACCGGATTCCTGTGGAGGTATTGTGCCAGCGGTGGTAAATGGGTCCGACGATGGTTCTCCCTTCGACCAGACCATTGTCTATACTACTATAAATCAGATGCGGTAAGACATATACTACTCCTCATTTCAGTAATTATTACCGAATACCAACTGCCTATTTGAAAATCGCATATTTACCCCTGAAAGTATGCAATACTCAACACAGAATATTCCTTTCGATGTATCCTACACTAACAGGATAACCAACCGATCGGTGCGATCATGCTGACAAACCACACGATCGAACGCATCCCGCTTGAGCCGATTACACGCCCGTACAGCTTTGCCATCGACACGGAGGATGGCACCAAGGTGCAATTGTCGGCGGATTCTGATGAGGCTGCCAGCCGATGGATTGCCATTATCAGTCACGCCGCTCAGCAGTGTGATCCATGGTTGGAGAATAGGTGATTACTGCAAAAAATAGACAAAATTCGTTGTTTCATCATTGAACTATCGTCCCTTTCTTTGGTGTCAGTGCGCGTAATCTGCGTCTTGCAGCCACGGGCATCAGCAAACCAGACTGTAGTGGACCTCTGACCAAGCTGGGCAGCAAATGGCGTTCGTGGACCAAACGGTACTGCGTGTTAAAGGATGCGGTGCTTTACTTCTACCACGACGGCACCAGCAAGAGTGCTTTTGGTGAGCTTGTTTGGCATGTACTGGTACACATTGGGATGGAGTTTAACGTACTGTTTCATTCTCTTCATCGAAATAGGAATGGCCTGCTTGCAAGGTTATCGGGTACAGCCCTCTTCGGCTGGTGGTAAGAAGTATGCGTTTGAGATAGTACCACCAGAGCTAAGCCTCAGACACTACTACTTCCACACGGAGACCGAGATGGATAAGAAGCGGTAAGTGGTGAAGAATTCATTTCATTATCTACATGACAAAGATATGCTCTCCTTTACGTTACGGAGAGCGTAGAGCTCTTTAACCCCGAATAAGAAATATCTGTTTCCTATTGTGAGTTGGTATTCATCCATCTTTTATTCGCCCAACTGACGTTGCATAAAGCAAAGCGACAACCATGCACCATAAATCCTGCACACTGGATCACATGCAAATTTTTATTGAAAATATCGCAACAGCTTCTTCCGGTTAGCGTGACCTGTTATTGTTGCACCGCAGCGTGCTATAAAAGCAGATCCCACAAGAAAAAACACAAGCACGATGGCTATTTACACCGTACCATTCCCTCGGACAAGGATACAAAGCGCGTCCATTCATCGCAATAAAGCCATCAATTGGAAATTTAATTTTCTTTTCCCCTCGCTTTCCGATTTCCACTTTCTCGTTCTCGCTTTCTCGTCCGGAATCGCTTTCTGTTCACGTCACGATATTTTTCCCATTATCCATTCGCCCGGAATGGTGGCTCGTCCGTTCATCGTTCGCATCGCAATACATTTTCCGCCTGTCCTGACCTCGCCGCTAATCGAACGGTGCGCAGCTGGGTGGCCGCCCTGGAATATTCGATAGACCGGTGGATGAGAGCCGGCTGAAATAACCTGAAACGCTACGAGCAGCTCGTATAGTACACAGCAACTGGCCCTACGTTTCGCCAATCTCCGGTCGGGTGCATTCCTTCCTGCCACGAGCATCAACATCAGCAGCACCGGCCGCGCACGCCACCGTGCGATGGTCGTGCTGTGGCAGCATAAACAAAACACAGCCAAGCAAAACCCCGGTAATGGCTGGCTGCTTCGGGCGGTTTCGGAATATGTGGACGGTAGGTATACAACAACACGCTTCACTACAAACCCATCCTACACAAGCTGGGAGTAACAACAGTTTCATACACAACAAAACACCAACCCCATCGCCATCGTCCATCGTAAAAATCGGACCGTGATTGCGGTGTGCCTACCTTTCAGGCGTTATGCGCATGTTGATTGAAAGGCGCTGCGGAGACGCTGCGGGGCGAATCACAGTGCCGACAATTTGTGCATGCATGCTGGACACGTGAACGCAAATAGCCCACGGTCACGCTTCAATTACGAGCCCGGCCTGCAAGCTGCAGGCGACACTGAACGCCAAACAAATCAACCGTGCCAAATTATGAAAGCAGAGCAATGTGTCAGAGGACGAAGAAAAAACTACACACTGGCACGTTACGATGGGCGATTTTGCCTAGTGGTGTAATATCAGTCTGCTCCGTGCCATTGGTTGGTGCCATTTTGTGTCGTGATTTTCACCCATCCAGCCCAGCATATCACTGCAGAAGGAGCCTTTCTTGATGGTGGTTACTTGTTTTCCGGCTTGTGTTTCGCTCTATCTTCTCCCAGCGGCGTCTGACCTTTTGTTATTGACGTTACGTATACAATTTATGCTGCTGGTTGAGGTAAACACTTGCGCCATGGCTTTCGGGACACCCATCCCCACCCGGACTACCGTCCCGCTTTTTCCATCCGGAAGCGTTCAACGTCAGATCCAAACGGTGGCTTTTCCCCCGTAGTAGGAAAAGTGTTTCCCCTCCTCCATTTCCCACAGCAAACGCTTCCCGGGAAAAAGTTTCTCTTGCCAAACGTCCCCCGACGACGTCACTTTTCACCCGCGCGCGCCGTCTTTTCTTCTGGCACCCGAGAGCGGGCGGCCCACTTTTCGACGGGGGAAAATTGATGAAAATCTCTCCCGTTCCAGCACCAGCACAGCCAAACTGGGCTGGTGTGCTGGAGAACCGTTTCATGTAGCAGGTGTTTTGGCGTGGGTAGCGAAGCGATGGTTTGACACCTTCGATAAGGATTTTCAAACCGCACAAGGACACCAAAACTTCCGGGATATTTACAAAAAAAAAGATTTAAAAACAGACACACACACACAAACTGCTAGCAAATAGGTGCGAAACGAGACCAACTTAACGAAGTGAAAGCATACAAAACACGGGGCCTCCTAGAGCTGAGTCGTAGCGTTGTTTCATCGGAGATCGAGGGATGGATCGTGCTTTTCGTAGCGTAGTATTCTAGCGGCGAATGTTTAATAGCATATAATAGCGCACAATGATGCATCAACATCAACTGTATTGAAGCACGTCGCGTCAAAGTGACGTCGATTTGATGGAAAACGTGAATGTGTACGTGGTATGTTAGATGTAGTGGTAAACATATTTATCTAGAAAACCAACCGCAAATGATAGCTTTAAGAGTATGCTGGAAAACGCTCGTTAGCAGTGTATTGAAAAAAGAGATTTTGTGAAGCTGACCGCATGTTTGCTTCGTTTACAGCCTTAAGAAGTAATGGTGCCCCCGCAACTATGCAACCCGCATAGCAAAATCTCTTTTTTACAGCACAATGTGAACAGCTTTTTCCACTCTTTAATGGGAACTTTGTCAAACGGGAAGGTTTTTGCTGGCCAAATTGAATGGAGCAGGTTGTTTTGTTTTGAATGAGATGAATGTTATCATGAATAGAATCACAGATAGACACCAGATGCTAGAATTAGCGTCTTAATAGTTGAAGGATCTAAGTAGTATTAAAAAAATATATTTCTAAGCGTAAATTAAAATATCTGTTATCTAGGACAAAGCAACTGTACAAGAGCTGATGCGATCCCATGTTTGTAAACCAGATGAAAATTGGTCGGATCGTTTCTATGGCAGACGCAGCACAAACTGTCTACTGCAAACAGAGTTATGGATAAACAACGAAACATACCACAACTTTTCAATTGTATTTTTATGGAGAAACTTACAAAATTCTCCGACGGTGTACAGACGGTGCACTTCTGTCATAAAAGTGGTCTTTTTGAAAACTTTCTCTGGATGGAAAAATGATTCCGGTACCGTTACTACCATTGTAATGTTTTTAAGAAACACTGGTCTTTACAAGAAACAGTCGCTTGACGTCTGTGCCCTTTTGTGTACATCCCAACTTTCCCTTGAAATTAGATAGGATAGAAAGGCTTAAGCAAGTACGCTTGTGTCACAACCGATCGTTGTTCCGAATACTATAGACCGATGTTTCCCACAATGAAAATAAACCGCAACAAAAATGTATGAAGAAAATAAACACTATAGGACCCACGTGGAAATGCAAAAAGTAGCATCGTAGAGAACAGAACCGTGAAACGTACATACCGTGAGCAGGAATGCCTACACCGTAGAGAATGAGATAAATGTTAGAGCTTTAAAAGTTTATCCAACCGGACAGCGGAAACCGGAAAATTGCTCCGGAAGCAGTGGCTCTCGGATGAAATAAAATCACGAAAAGCGACCATCTGGATCTTTTCCTTTTGTGCTGGGGAAAGCCATTCATGCATACACGGTAGCACTTAGCAGGAGAAACGGAAGCGGAAGCAGCAGTCGTAGAAACTTAGCAACAAATGATCGGTAGAGTAAAACCATATCAGTATATTTGTCGGCCGTAGAAACACTTTAAACCTAACCATCGAGTAACTAACTAACGGATAGTGATAAGCGGAAAGCAAGGAGACACGAGATAGAACCAGCGTTAAGAGCCAAGGAGACTATTTTGTGGTTCTCGATTCGATTCGAAACATTGGTTTTCGATTTCTTGTTATTGGTTTTCAAAGAGTGCGATACTTTATCGTGAAACGCACCCGGCAGTGCGGCTGGGCAGTTTAGTTACAGGTTTGGGTAGATATGTATATGTTGGCTAGTTAAATGGTAGTTAAAATCGGAAATAATTAAACAATGCGAATTATAAACTGTAAGCGAGTAAAAAATTCAATAACGACACGACCGGTGGAAGACGAGTAGTAAATTTAACACATTAAATAAAATCGAACTCCCAGTGCCAAACGAACGAAACGGATAATGTCCGCATCGGTATGCAACAGTTGCTAAAACGATTTGGTAACCAACCACACTTGGTATCATTTAACTGTGTTTTATTTTACTTCACTTTGTCACTTTCCAAACTTTATATCGGTTGTTCACTGTATTTTTTATCTCTTACTCACTCGTGAGCTAATTATAATGGCCCAGAACTGATATCAATACGGGTATAGGGACGATGGCGAACAAATTATTGACCGATTTTGGAACACTTCTTCTCTCGGCGCAAAGTTTCTCTGCACTGTTTTCACTGCTAAATCTTGTGCATGTTTTACGGCTTGCTCTCGTACTTGTTTGATATCTAATCTCAAAGAAAGTAAGCAAAAAGTATCATTGTCAACTTCTGCTATATTTTATTGTGTTCACCCCTAAGCGTTGGTTGCCAAAGACATGTTGTTGGATCCTCTCGGTAGGAATCATTCTTGTTATGATATCGCAGTCACAAAGCGAATAAAAAGACACAAATACACATGCATACTCACACAATGAAGCGAAAGAGCAGCAAACGCAATAAATCTTTACTTCATACGACAAATAACAGAACCAGAACAGCATCCAGAAAAGCGATAATTTCAGCATTTAGAAGGGATAAAGCGAGAAAAATCAAATCCAAAACACAGAATATTAAATTTCCACTAGTGCTTTGTGGTCGATACGGTCGAAATGGACATGATTTTTAAACAGCTTAGCCTTATAATCTTATGTTTGTAAGCACCTTTTAACCCACGTTTGATTAATTCTTTATAAATTTCTAAAAATCCACACTACTGCCCACACACAAAATCCACACACAAAACCACACTACTGCAGTTCTTTTATTTTAGATCACTTTCAGTTATATAAACAACGCCAAAAAGTATGCAATTCGGTTGACATCATTATACTGTTGGAGCAATAAGGAAACTATAGATGAATCGATTAATTTTGTTTGACCACTACACTTACACAACATCCTCCACACTCACACAAACACTTATCCTCCCCTCAAAGGTTTCCTTGCTTTCTGAAAAGCAAATGCCATTCGCATAATGACAGACACCATCAAGAGGAATCGAAAACAAAAAGCTGTGCGCACCGCAACACCTCGACATACAATGATAGGTTTGTTTATTCAACAAACGACACAAAAAGAAGAAAATTACAAACTACACAAAGCAAAGCACCACAAAACCATCAGCCTGGTGAAGCTGGCGGGAAATTTATTAAACCAAAAAAAATATTTAAAAAGAGAAACGTTTTTTATAAACGGTAAAGACTATAAACAACAGAGATAAATGTAAACAAACAAACAAAATGAAGCAGATGGCGCTGAGGAGAAAATGCTGTAGATTAGCCCAAAATCAACCAAATTTACTTCGATGTTGTACGCGAGATGTGCAAGTCACAAGGTTATATTTTTTCGCGTACGAATGAGTTTGTCTTACTGTTAAGGTACGGTTTGATGGAATGCGGTAGCTTTAGAACCCGGTATCGTATTAACGAACCAGCGATCGTTAACTCACAGCTCGCTGTAATGGGAAATGGACGAGAGAAAAGTAATTCAAAGTTTTATTTGAATTTTGCCATTACGTTCCAGGACCCTGTTTGTACTGCAAACGGGTTGGAAAACCAATTTACTTGGCCCGGTAAATGACAATGTTGTGAACAAGTTAGGGGAAAAAAACCAAACCCGAGCAAAGCTCCATTATAGAGAGTTTGCCAGTGATCGGCATGAGTTCTGTGCTGCCCACAGCATGTTTGGTAGGTTTAAGTTAAACACAAAACTCCGGTTCGAATTATGCTCGAAGCACTGCCACAAACTGAACTAACTACCAGCAGAATCCGGCAGTGAGCGTGAGTCCAAAACAGCCAGACGAGTCAGAAAGAGATTCCATTTCCACTGGCTATATCGAACGACAAGTGTTGGATGGTCAGGAAGGGAAATAGCTTTGAATTCAATGTAAGTGTTTAGTGGATCAAATAGAATGCCAAAATTGCGTCTACCCCTTGCGTAAAGGGATCAACTTGTTGAAAAAAAAAACACATTTGCAGAAAAACCATACAGTGTGTGACACACAAAACCACACAAACGATCAACGTTAGCCGCAAACGTAGAAACGTATTTAGAGCGTTTCATAAACCATTTTTTCAACGGGAAAATATGATACAAATTATATACATACATGCATACATACCGATTTACACACAACCAACGCATATTCAACCCCCGTCAACACATAGCCACGCTCAAAAAGTGCTACAGCTACACATTGTGCTGCTAAGTAAACGCTGCAAAAGCGAAAACAAAAATGAAACAAACCCACAACACAACCGTAGACCAAATTGAGCCCAAATCACCAAACGTTTAAAATGAAGGCAAAGAAGCTGTACGGCTCAATGCGAACGATTGTAGACAAAAACCAGAGAACCAAAACCCCATTTTTCGTGCAGCTGTGTGATGTGAGTGGGAAACAGAGGAACTGTTGAAGGATTAATACAATGTAAAACTTACAATGTGACATACATTATCAGCGAATAAAAATGGAAAACAACCCTTATCGGAACGATTGAAAGCATGCTGTATTGTTCTTTTTATATGTTTTCCACAATATCACAATAGATGTTTCCTATTTTTTCGATATATTTTTATAATGGTATACATAAGTTTTCGTATATCCAATCATTTCTGACCAGAAAGCATTTTAGTTTCTAACCTGTTTAACACGTTTTAATAAGGCTGTCAATAGGGAATCTTCGACACAAAACATAAACGCCTAAAGGTATGCAAAATGAGTGTATTGTCTTAAGCTCCTATGCTTACGGTACAGTGAGGCACATATACCCTTTTTATATTGTGGTTTAATACAGGCCAAAGGTTTGTTCTACTAAATTTAATATTTGGAAACATATCAACAACAAATAAATTCACTCTTGCATGTATTTTGATAATTTCTAATAATTATTCTTTTGAACTATCGGCAACCTATCTTCTATTAAAATTTATTCCAGATAACTTTACTAAACTACAAACTAAAAAACACCTTACCAAATTTCTACCCAGTTATTACAACTAACTAATCGTTACTTATCGTCAAGTAACTTCACAAAAACATCAAATAAACTATTTTCCGAAGTTGCCTTCGTATTAGTATGAATTGAAGTTTTTCTTCGCTCCTAAATCTTTACCAAAACCTTCAAAGTCCTGTAAACACGTGTTTGCCAAACATTCAACCCGATGCAATAAGATGCAACGGCAACAAATCACTCAACCAAATTCCTCTGAAGGGATAATCCATCCCAAAAAAATATAGCATCTCCCTCATCACCCATTACCATCCTTGAGATGCAATTCCTTAACCTTCACCTCGTTCGCCCACACGCTGGGAGGTCAGTTGCCCTTTTTTTGCCAGCAAACAGCCACAAGCACTCACGCACACAAAAACATCAAGCCGTGCGTATTCTTGGTCGCTGGCTGCACTCACGTCCGGATGCTGCTACATCACCTCCCGGAGCACATAAATCATTTCGCATCGTTTTTCGTTGTCTTTTGGCCCGATATCCTTTTCTTTCCGCTGCATTCCATCACATAGCAAATCCGACAAATGGCAAGGGGACAGGCATGGCCATGGGCAGCAGGAAATCTATATCTTTCCGCTTTAGTGCCAAAAGCGAATGTAGCGAATACGGCACAAACGAGGATAAAATGCAAAAACTCAATCCCGAACAGGGTAAGGTTGCAGACCGAGGGAATAAAGATGTAATCCGCTTAAAAAATCAACTTGCTTTAATCGTCTCACTCCCGAATCCCGGCGGCCAACGCGAATCGATTCCCTCGCCCTTGCCAATACGCGAGGTTGTCCCGGTTGCCAATACGTTCGGTGAAAGCGAGACAGCAAGTGACGTGCATGGGGCATCTGAGAAGAACAAGACCTCCTCCAATCCTGAAACCTTATCGCACCGACGGGATACGGTGGACGGAAACTTGACCGGAATGTAATCGAATCGGACCACGGCCCATGGACGGGAAAACCCGTTCAATCTGCTTCACGGTTGCGGACGGTAGCAGAGAAATTAATCCCTCCAGCATGAATATATTTAATTTCTGGGATAGCTTCAAACAACTGCGTGTCCCTTTTACCTTTTACCTGTCCCCAGATATGGCTACCGATGGCCAGCTCTACTTCAGCATCTTAACGACATGAGGACCGTTTAGCTAGGACCCTGAAGAAGAAGCGGAAAAAACGGAACCATCTCACTAAAGCAATCCCTTTCCACGGCTTACTGCGATGGAGCAGAACGGGTGAATAGTACAAAACCTCTACACCTAACTGCACTCGATTGAGCTTCGGTACGGCTGAACAGGTTATTGGAGCTAATAAAGTAAGTGCTTTAGTTGCCGAGACGCAGCAATCCCATGTATTGACTACGGCATCCGAATTATTAGATCTGCAAGACTCACGGAGCGATAAAGTAAAGATTATGCAAATGTCACCGTTTGGAATCCGATCGGTTGGTCATCGAACCTATTCCACTGCAGCCTACGCATCTGGGTCCGGTCCGGATCTGGGCAGATCTTATTTCTGACTCAACTCGTTTAATAGACGCCAGATAGTGTACCCGGTGGTGCTGTTTGCATGAGATCATTCAACAGTAGCAAACTAACCTGTCCAACTCCCTTTACGGGCTCGAAATGGACACTTTAGATTCGATCTGGCTAGCGCTGGCGGATGGAACGGGTAGCTATCCAGTTGCACCGGAAATGAACACAGTTGGGTCGCACACACGCGCGTTTCTTTTGCGTGTAATACAATCCGCGGATGAGCATTTAGAGTGTGTTGGAAGTATTATTTACAAGACATCCGGTAGCAGCAGTAGACACCATTACGACGGCCAGTGATTGACGCATAAATATGACTTCTGCTAATGGTGATGTTTAAGATGGTTAGATTGTTACAAAATTACATAGAAATTAACCATCGACATCCCCGGCATTTAAGTCAAATCAGATTTAGAGGAATATCTCAGAAGTGGTGGTCACGAGGTTTTCAAAACATCTTTCGAAACTCTAAAACTTTTAGTAACAAAGTGACAGGTGCTTTAACTGATCGAAAACTCCTAATCGAAGCAAGTATCTTGAGAATTGAGGCGACAATTTATGTTATATTCTCCTCAACAATTCCGGTTTCAGTATTGGTTTACAGAAATAGCTAACAAATATTGAAAGACTTCTTTAAAAACTCCAACATTAGTTCACAATTATTCCTCTTGACAGAGAAGGTACTTTAACGAAGTCACAGTTTAACTTCAAGTTCATGAACAATTGTTATGAACATACTCCATGAACAAATTGAAGCTGATGAGATCTTCGTCACAATGATCATCTGCTGCTTTGCGCTCTTCGCAGTTTCTTGCCCATGCCGGTCGTCGGTACATGCATTGCAACAGTCAGCTTCATTTCCTCCAGCACGATCGACGATGGCCGTCTCGGGACATAAAGAACCGATCAGTTTGTTTATTTCTTTTCGCTCAGCCGCTCTCCGTCCATCATGTGTGTCCTACGCTACGCACATATGGTCCTGTAGCGTGTTGTCCAGCTTGCTTCTGGATTCTGCACAGAAGCTCACACAGACGGGTGTGTGCAGTAGCACAATAAAATCTTAACATCCATCCAGTCAACCTATTGGAACTGTCGGGCTTTATGTCTTCCGTTTTTCGTTCCCCGCGATCTGGCAGACGCAATCGCATGAAGATTCTGCTTGTCTAGCAGGTTTAGCTACAACTCGGCTTTGCTCTCCCGCCTGAAGGTTGCACCGCCTGCAGCGAAAAAGAAAGTCCATTGCGTTATCGGATTGCTTTTTAGACTTTATTTCATGGCCAGCTCTTCCCATTGTCTTCCCGATACGGTCATTCTTTTCAAACGTTTGTACGTTTTCCTGCAAACCCCGATGTGTGTTTTCTTTTCTCCGGTGCTTTTCACAAAACAGAGTGTTGTCCGCCGCTTTCCATTCGCTGCACCCAAAATAAAAAGGGATCGCTCAACGGGGAATGATTATTTCGTTGTTTGAAAAGGACCAGCTAATGGATATTTCCGCAGGTAGCACTAAAAGCCCAAGAAGTGAGAAATAGACAGGTTCCCTTTTTTTCCTACTGATTTGGTAGCACTCCCGGGGCTGTCCTGACGCTGCGTGGATGAGGGTGTGAATTAGGCAAAGCAAAAAAGTAACTTTTCCCAAACAAATGGAAGGGATTCAGCTGGTAGCAGGGAACTATGATGCTGCCAATGAGCGTGCTTTTTTATCGTTTTATCTTCACTTTCTGGGACGCTTTAAGGTAATCGTTAGATTATGAAGCATAAAGCACATTACAAAGGACATTATTACAAGCTCAGTGGGGTTTTACATATTGTTATGAGGCTGGCACTGGTCCGTGATCTTCGTGTTATGGTTAGGTTCTAGAAGATACATCATGACTTGTAGTTTTGAGAACATTTTTGGTACTCTTATCTAAACGAACAAGAGAATCTGAAGATCATTTTCTAATGTACAGAGCTTCAGATTCGGTACGCAAGAACATTGCCCTGGTAATGTTCTTCACTAAAGCACTCTATGTACGATATCGATAAACGTGTATCGAATTCTCTTCCCGGTACGAAATGCTGGGTTTCTTCCAACCATCTCACTTTCTTCTATATTTATCACAAAAAAAAGAAAACCATACGCTGCCAAAAGACTCCCGGGGGGTTTTGTTTTTTCTTCAATATCTTTTCATGCTCGAACGCACAAGAACCAAAGTCAAAGCGCATCATGATAGGAAAAATATATTTAAAAAACCCATCCCATGTCTATTTCCTCCTCCTTTCGGGATGAACAGTACCAAAACAAGACAAAAAAACCTGTCGAAATTCGGGGACGACTCGACGATAACAAGCGCAAAGTGAAACAAATTGAACAGGAGCCGATAGCTCCTAGAAACGGCCGGGCATACACACACTCCCGGGCAGACCGTATAGAGTCGAAGCGAGAAACCCGGTGGCAGAACCGATAGGAGAAAATGACTGTTTTCTTTTGTCCATTTTCGGCAACAGTGAAAAGCGGTAACGGAAGTGGGAGAAAAAATGCCTTCCATTTTCCCGGAAATGTTGTTGCCACGTCATTGTCGCTTTTTTAAAGGGGCGGCTAAGACTGCCCATGGTAAGGTTGTTGTTTAGGATTGCATAAGTATTGTGTGTATTAAAAAAAGCATAAGTGACGGATTTCCAGACATCTATTCACGCTATCAAGATGGTACGCAATGCTTTTTTTAAGTATTGACCAGTTTTTATTCACAAGAATTTTTGAGTAAGATTTAAATTTAGGAAAGGGTGATCAATTTTAATATTCTATTACTCATTTTTTAAACACAGTCATACACAAATCACATATTAATACACAACAAATAAAATGTCTCATACTGATTCCAATCACCCTTTCTCAGATTCGCATAAATATCAGACATTTTGTAATCGAAACAGTAAACTGACAACAGGTCAAACGATCATCGATTTGCAAACATTGGCAAACAAGCAGACACACGGTTTGGAA
The DNA here is from genome assembly GCF_943734755.1 of Anopheles moucheti. Lineage (NCBI taxonomy): Eukaryota > Metazoa > Arthropoda > Insecta > Diptera > Culicidae > Anopheles > Anopheles moucheti. Next base: position 6,133,853 of record NC_069141.1, on the reverse strand, counting down.
AATGGCCACATGCATGCCAAGCCAAACTGCAATCCGTACGAGAGCCGCTTCGTGTGCAGCGGAAAAGCCCAAGTCCTAACAATACACAAATCTTCCTGCAGCCATTATGCCAAGCGCCCTGTTTGCTGGGGGAAAAAGTGAGTCAAAAAAGAAAACACCAGCGTAAGAAGTAAAAGCACGGCTCAGCTCAAAACAACAATAAATAGAAGCGGACGCACACATGCTTGGCAAAATTTCCTCGCGTACAAGGCAGAACATATCTGCGCGCTGTGTGCGAATGTGATACAGATAAAAGTGCTTTTCTTTTATACTTCGACACTGTCTTTCTCCCTTCAACTCGATCGTTTGCTATCCCGTCCACCAAGTGACTTAAGAAACCTTAAATCTTCTCGATCTGTCCAGTTTCCTGTTCGGTGTGCCGTTCGATCCTGCCTGGTTGTTTTTTTTCTTCCTTCTCTCTGCCACCAAGGGCATCGAGCGGGTTTTTTTTGTGTGCCAGTGTGTGTGTGTGTGTGTGTATGTGTCGGTGGTTGTGTGTGGGTCTTTTCGGTGCTTCTCCTGCTGTTCCTTTACTGCTGCTGTTAGTGCTGCCGTTGTGCGTCTTTCCAAATGCCGCCCGACGCACCCGCTTGTGTGTTGCATTCCCTCCCAGAGCAAACCCAAAAACGCAGCCCGGGCTCGGGATCGAGAAAATAACTTTTATAAATACATTACACCAAACCTTCTTCCCCCAGTGCAGCATCTTCGCCGGTGTCGTGGCCACAGACACGATGCTCCGGGACATATACACGTACGCCTTTTGCGGTTTGTGGTGCGCTTTTCTGTCTTGCTTCCACTGCCTGCGTATGGGCTTCACTCCCGTCTGATGCTGTTATTGTTTGCCTTTACGTCACCATTTGCATCTCCAACTCTTCTCCCCAGCGGCTTCCCACCGAAGACGTCAGCCATGGTTCAACCAGAGAAGAAAAAACGCTACAACACACAACGTCGCATCCCCAGCATCCCTGACTCGAACGAAGCAACAGACAGAAACGGAGAAGAAGAGAAGGAACAAAAAAAGCTCCATCGGCGTAAACGTCGTCCCTAATGATCGAACGGAGGCAAACGGTGTGCTTGATCACCGACCACCTCCGAAACCTTCGCCAAGCCCGCCGTACACCACGAGCACCCAGTTCTTCACCTGCCGATCACCAACACCAAGGTCTGCGTCTGTGAGATAGCAGAGACGGCCCCAAAAGCCGTACGAAACGTAAGGCAACAGCGAGAAGCAGAAGACGGGAGGGAGGGTGAAAAAATACAGTCAACCCCTTTAGGGGATGGGCTCGATCGTCAAAATGGTGCGAAGAGAGAAAGAGAGAGGTTCGTGGCTGGTGGTATCGTTGAAGTCTTTAGTCTGCACCTTTCTGCTCCAACGCTGTAACATTGCGTCCCCCTTTTGCCAAACCATTCCCAAGCCAATGATCGATCGGCTTTGGCATCTTCCAGTTCGAGCTCCACATCTTTCCTCCGTTTGGGGCGATCTGGCAATGGCTCTTGGTGGTCAGGATCGCGATGCTGTGGTTGCAAACGGGAGGGAGCTGGCAGGGCGGTAAAGCCGAGCGGTTGCTGAAGTAGCCCGCTGGCAGCCGGAGACCACTTTCCTACTACATGCAAGCGACATACCTACCAGACACCAAAGCCGCCTCGTTCGATGAGTCTTGAGCTCGTTTCGGAACTTGGCTAACGGCTGTCAGATCACTATGGGTGAATGGAGCTGATTTCCTGGTCAAAACACTAGAAATCCTTCTTAATGATTCAGCTTTCGTGGTTCTATCATTTTGTGTTAATTTAATTGAGGTAATGCAGTGAATTACATACAAGAGAATATTTAATATCAATGTCAGTATTGTTTGCTCCCCAGAGATTTTTGCTCTACTCCAAACAGGTTCCAATCTTACATTATTGATTCTAGCTTATGTTGTCTAATGCTACTCAAGGAAGTAACAATTCTCGTCTAATCCCACAGTGCCCACACCAACCAACGATCCATGCGACGATCATGCGGCACGTACAGTGCGATCTCGGCTGTCAGTGGGTTGAAAGAGCATTTTGTTTCGCATTTCGTTCACCGTCCAGATGCTCTCCATCCAGCTCGGGTGTCTTGTTTTTTTTTGCTGGTTGGTCCTACCCATTCCACTCGGGAAGTCTCGTCGTCATGTCGCGTACACTCCGCTTACGTTTAACGTCCATTTTTTATTATTATTATTTCGGCAAGCTCGCCACGGCCCTACCCGACCCACTGGTCACTGTGGCTCGGGTGCCGGGTGAATTTTCTGCCTTAGATTGTTCCTTCGCCGAGCGGTTTGAACTCTTTGAAAAGCAACCCCCTCCGGGATGGATACCATTAGAGGACGCCTCGTCCGTCTCGATTGTGCCATTACGGGGTGGTATGGTGGGCCCTTTTTGCTGTACGCTAGAAGGAATTTACTACCTCTTCACTGAAGGGCCCTGACAACTGTCCGACCTAGGTGGGGTTATGTTTGCTCCTAGGTCCGGGGGCGCTTTCATCAGGCACAGATAGGTTTGTTTGACGCTGGCCTGACGGGCGTCAGTGCGGGTGGAGTGTTGTACGCGGTGCATTAGAGGGAAGCAAAGGCATGCGGCAGGATGGCGCAAAAAAAGCAACACGAAACAATTTCTCCCCTTTGGCTAGGCTCTGGTTTACGAAAGGAGAGCAAGAGTTCACTAACCCAGGTCGAGTATGCTATCGGACGGGAACTCGTTTTTATGCTGCTGCCGTTGCTCCCGTGGGCCTGACGATGCGATGCGTGCGTACATGATCTGCATGTGCGTGTACGTAGATATGGATTAGATCGCGGAGATCATCTAGCGAAGAAAGCAAAGCAGTATTAGTTTCAGTACTGCTATTTTATTCGACGAAAGAAGACTGGGTAACAGATCAACAGTGCATTAAATAGCGATTGTTCGTCCGCATTCTGGAGAGTATTGGTGCCTGAAATGAACTGGTTGAAGCAAAAATCTATACGATCTCTACTAAAAGATCAACAATTGTTCAAAGTAAGGATCTTTTTCTTCATGTAATGCTTTCCCAAAACAACATTAATTTGATTATTCTTCATGACTGCAATTATCAATTTGCATCAAACCGTACGTTTCCTACACATCAACAAATTAATTACACCTCCGCGATAAAATCTTAAGTGTCTTCCGTTCATGATAAATGCTATCATGCGGCGTGCAAAAACTGCCTCCAACCAGACAGTCAGTCACGCCGACTTCTTATCTTAAACACAACAGTGCAATTAAAATAAAGCGGCGGCGCTACTTCAACTGTCGCGACTGACCGATTCCAATTCATTGTTGTCCCTCTTACGTGTGCACGTGCAAACACCGATCTCGCTGCAGATCGCTGCAAACGGTGGCGGATCACACACGTATCGCACACGGTTGCTCTTAATGTTATCAATGCAAATGTCTGCTCCCTCGTATGCAGTGCATTTTAATGCATCATACAGCAGAAATGCATCACGCCGAGAGAAGGTCTTTAAATCCACGCAAGAACTTCAGTCGAGCCTGGCATTGGGTTTAGGGGTAAAACGTCGAGAAAGACACCAACAAAAAAAAACGAAAGAAACGATGCGAAGAAGAATATTACAATAGCTGGTCCACACTTAAGCAGGACTGTGTCCAGTAAGCGTAAGCGCTCACACATACTGTGGTAGGTTCAAGCTTAAGATGAAATTACTACGTTCAAGACGTTTCATTTTGAAAAACACGCATACCAATGGGAAGGTGCAGACGAAAAAAACCGGCTTTTCTTGTTTCCGCTGTGTGCCGAAGCGGGTTTTGGGGTGCGTGGAACAGTGTGTGCGTGAGCTTTTGACATTCTTTCGTCGGCGGAGGGTTTGCTAAGGGTTGAAGCACCTGCAACAATGCTCAAGGAAGGGTGAGACGCACTATGGGATGTTTGGTGGTGTTTTACGATACGATACGAATTTCTGACGCCTTTTTTTCGCGAAATAATACAAATAATCAGTCTGTGTTACGATGAATTAATTTAACAAAATCTGAATAAACTAACTTATTAAATAAACTATCTTCTTCTTATAATTGAAGCTGGCTAACTGCTAAAGCAAATGAAAAAGAACTTAAAGAAAAGTTCAAATTTTCCCAACGAAAGCATTCATTGCGATCACTGTGTAGCTCCTTCCCTGTGTACGTTCTGGCAATGGCCACCCGCGCTGGTGTGCGTACGATCGTGCAAAGCTTCTGCGCCAAGGCGGGCTTGTTGTACAACAATGCGATCGGGAAAGCGTTCGTTTGCTTCGAGATACCGTGGCCGCATGACGCTACGCACCTGTGCACCGTCGTCACAGTCGCTAACCGCTGAAGAAAAATCGCAAAACATCGGTCCGCCTTAACCTTCCGAAGTCGCGAGGCGGGTTTAAGTTCGTCTCGCCTGTGCTCGCATCGCAAGATTACCGTGAAATGCGTTCGGTGCGCAAAATGCCGTCGGGAGTGTAGTTCGAGGGAAGAAATGGCGCACCAGTGCATGTGAAAATAATTAACACTTTTCAGCTTGCTTTTTTTATTAGCAAAAAAGTAAATAACATAAAAGTAAATGTGTGAATGAAATAAAAATGTTAAATGGTATGTGAATTGTGTACAGAAATAGCAACATTGTAAAGATAGATTAGGAGCGATTACATACAGCAGTGAAAAATAAACGGAAAAGTGCTTGGTGACTTGGTGACTTAAGGAAGGTGACTTAAGTCAAGTTAATCACACAAAAGTGAATTGATGTGCAAAACAAAACAACACACACGCAAAAGAAATAAGCCAATGAATCGAAAGAAAGGAAATATGAAAGGATAACGCATCAGTGAGAAGAAAATAAACCGAAACGAGAAGAGATTAAAAAGTTAAGCGCATTGTGCGTTGTGACGTGCGAGAATAAAGGAGGGTGGCAGATAAGCAGAGGAAAGCATGCAGTGCATAAAGTGGGAGATGGCCACAGAGGCAGCAAACGAAATGTCGAAAGAATAACAAACAACCCAACCATCTCAGAGCACCGCAGCGCATACACACATGCACCGGTAGAAGTCCGCAGAGTGGGTCCGAGAATGCAGGCACTGCAATAAGCCGCCCCGTTGGCAGCGAGTAGCGAATGGAAGGTGAAAAGTGATGTGTGGTGCACCGTACGGGATTAAACTGGCGATGTCCGAAGGCCGCTGGGAAAGGCACACGGGATGCTGTTGCGATATATGATATGCTGTGCTGTGTAGTTCATTTGGGAGGTCTTTAAACCGTTTGGGGTTGGGTTGAAACCGTTGCGACGACAACTGATTCGCCTCCCTTCCGTTTGCTGTTTGTGCGTAGCAACTGATGCTGTGATGCTGTGTGTGCAACCGAATATCGTTTCTCTGTGAGTTTTGCTAAAGAAGTTGCTGGAGGAAGGCAGCATTTTACACAAAAAGTGACGAGTGTTTCGAGTTAAACTGGGAATAATATTTGATGGAAGTAGTGGCCAAAACGGCACAGTAAGCTAAGAAGGTGGATGTGTGTATGTTTTCTGTGTGTGTAGTGTATTGACGTCGATTACTAAAGCAACACTACTGCATCCAGTTTTGTGCTTCATCTGTGTCAAAGCAAACGGTGCGTGAAAGTACGTCGTCTACAACGAGACGTAGGCTAAACCGACAATTCAGGCTGGGCTTGGCTAAAGTGGTAAGTGTTTCACTAATGACTGTTAATTATTTTAATAAGGGTGCTGTCGTACAAATGATGGCGAACAACTGAATCATACCATCTCAGCGAGTGAATTGTAATACGTTTATAGTACTTATATACATTGTAATCAACCTGTTTGTATCAAACATATTAGGCATTCCTGTAAGTTTCCAGAGCATTCTTCGTAAAGTTGATTGCTTTCCTTAATAGTTTTTTTTTCATCCATTGTAAATCAGAAATCATATTAAAAAACCAGACCAAAACAAATTTGCATTTCTCTGAGCCCAAGAACAACTCATTCCAATTTGTGATATTCTCGGTTAAAAAGAAGTATGTACCGTCTAAGATCGGTAAAGGCATTCTTCAGCAATCGCTACTAGTGTTGGATTAATCTGCGTATCTATTTTCGTATTCTGGTCATTTTTATTTCAATGTCCACTGTAGCGGAATTCGTTGGGTTCTAACCGGTCACACAAATGATAGTTTGACCACTCGGAAGCAGTTTGATGCATATGAAATCCTTTTGAACCCAATGGTGGACAACGGTTTTCAGTGCATATATATTTTAATTTCGCATTTAATAAGTTAACGCATTGAGTTTTGTGTAAGTAAAGTGTTTGAATATTAGCCATCAAGATATTTTAATGGGCAATTGTAACACAAGTTTGCATGAAATGTACAAGTATTCCATTTTAAATTTAAATTATCAATTCTCTTTTCGGGACTCATGTTATCTCATTCCAAAGCCACAAAGATCAATCAATATTAATATAATCAGATTTAAATCATTCAATCGTTCATGCTTCCTGTGGAAAACGACTTTTATTCCATCTCGCCAAACTACACTCATCCTGTGCTGCATATTTACCCCAGATATTGAAGTTAATTTACGATTATCGATAACTCATCTCACCACCATTTTTCGGTTCACTGCGGCTGGCCTGTAAACGGCCATACAGAACAAAACCTCCGCCATTCCACCGTTTTGTGCAATCACTGTTGTCGAAAGGGTGCAAACAATTTACTTTACGCGTGTACGCATCGGTGCGTTTATAAAGATCGGTTCATAAATTTCACTATCAGGTTTTATGTGCCACTTCTCTGCGCTTTGAGGTAGTACTCATTAATATTATTGACAGTGATAGCAGATAGAGCGAAGAGGTGTTGGGGTTTCTATTGATTTACTCGGAACCGTTAAAAGAGTGTTCTAGTGGGTTGAATATTTTCTACCAAGCGATTATTTTTTATTCAATTTATTTCAATTTTTCAAGTCAACATAGAAAACGAACCGATTTTGTTGATCTACTTCCTACGCGTACACCAACATGATTTATAGCTTCCATTCATATTCAATTCTTTTTTTTTTTTAGGTTTTTTTTTTTTAATTTTACTACGCTTCCCGTAACACTTCCGACCCGGTTTGGATCCGGAAACCCATACGGGGTGGGAGTGTAGGGGCAAAAAGCAAAACTTTTAATACGTGACAAGTGGCGACCTTATCCGGCGCGGTTAAGGAGGAAGCCACATACACCCGAACTGGTAGCTAACGGATGCTACTCATCCGACAGCACCCCAAAGCCTCCGGTGTTTTCCACTCTCTTTCTTTCTCCTTCCAACTGTCTCGCTCCATCTCGCTTCGTCCCACACGGAACAGCTGCGATTCCAATAAAACCAGAGGCCTACACACCTTTATTTACAAAATGGACACAATTTCATTAGCATCGAAAAGCCATAACTCAAAAACTGGCTCTTGTCGAATGCAAGAAAAGGAGAAGAGTAGAGAGAAAAGAAGCACACTTACACACACTTTCGACACAGCCTAGTTGATGGTTTGAAACCAACGCCATGTTTTTATTTTTGGGGATCGCTTTAAGTGAATGAAATGAGCGTAAAGGCGACGAACGTACGATCGGTTTCGTTTTGTTCGCGGATTGGCATGGCTGTTTTTGCGCCGTGCAAAAAGACGTTTGAAAAAACACTTTCTAAATTCGCACCACCTCTTACCTTCTAGAGGTGGATGGGAAGAGGAGTTGAAGCTGAAAATAATACTAATGAGCATTCATTACCGCTTGCCATTAAACGAAAGATTTAACATTGAGGACATTTTTTTTCAAGCACACTCATTTAATACTTCATAATGTTGGCTGTCCATTCCTAAGCGATATGTTCAGCTAATCGAACGGAATTGATCATCCGCTACATTTAAATGTACAAGCTTCCTATCACTACCAACAACAAATCCACCATCACCACCACACGGCAGCACCGCACAGCAGCACCTGATCGGAAACTGGATGGTGGTAGTGGCGATTATTAATGACGCTTAAAGGCGTCGTTGGCTGTCGTGGCTTCATTTCGACGTTTCGACTCGTACCACGCTCGATTGCTACGATCCGTTCCAAAAGGCCCGTACGATCTCACGATCGGCTCCGCGGCCATGATTCACCGTGATCGGGGATGAAAGGGTGAAGGGGATGAAAGGGAAGCGGAGGAGGATGGAGCGGTGTGCGCGGTACGGTGGGAGACGAAACAATCATTTAATTTATTGAAAACGAATAAAACTAACAATAAAAACGATCGTAACGTGCTGCGCTCCATCCGCGATCATGCTGTGTTTGGGGTGGTTGGAGATTTTCTGTTTCTTCTTCTTTACCATCCTTACCGCGGGAGGATTCATTCGTGAATGAGTATTGCAGTTTATGGATGAATTGAGCTAATATTTAGTTGTGAAGGAACTTTTATTCACCTTCACTTTTAAATAATGAACTTTAGTCGCTTCTACTAATCTCCCGTCTTATGTGAATTTTATTTAAATCAATGCTTATTTCACTGAACTAATTCGAATACTCTTCCACAATCGCTTCGAATTCGTTCGAAAGATTCACATTCGACCACAGGTAACGGTCGTATTTTACGCTTTTTTATTGCCTAACCCGGTGGGATGCCCTTCGAAATTAGTCCTATCCCATTCCGAACCGGAAATAAGACCACATACGCGTCAAAACTTCCCAAACTAGACGCAACAAGACGCGACAAATGAATAAACAAAGATCGATAGTTAAAAAATAAGCTGGCAGTCGTTTAACCTTAGCTAGCATCGGCAGATAAACAGCAGCACGAAAATATCGCTAATTTAATCAGTAGCCTCTGTGTTTTCCTTGCTCATTTTCCACCGGTCCGTTCAACCGCAACGTTTTCCCTTCCTATCGGTAGCTGTTTTTAGGAGATTTTTCATACCATCATCACTTTATTGTTTATTGTTTGCTTTTTTACTGGCGGGCCAGTCTGTCGTGAACTCTTCCTTCTCTCCGCCGATCTATTTCTTTGCTTAGTTTAGTTTGTTACGTCCTTTAATCATGTTGGCCTGTCAGTAAGATCGTTTCTGCTTGCACTGCAGTATTTCATTCCAGCAGTTTTGGGAGCCACGCTTGTTAGGCCACTTTTGGCCTTTTGTGCGTGTTTTATCTGCTTTGTTTTATTTTTCGATGGAAGGCTTAGCGATTTTTTTGTTTGCTGCCTCCACTCTCGGCAACACTAATTTGCAGTGTTTTCCCAATCGAGAAGGTTAGCTTTTCGTCCGCTAGGCGTGGGAAACAAACGAGCTCACACATCCATCTCCTGCTAACGCTGTACGGTGGACGGAGGAATGATGGAACGTTGGTGGTAATATGGAAGCACTCGAAAAATCACCTGCTCTCATCTCTGCACCCGGGCACACAGCAGTGGCTGTAGGAAGAGGCGCCAAGAAAAAAAAAACCGGAAGGAAAACCGACGGTAGCGTCTCGTTGGGGTAGTTGCTTTTGCTACCGTTCGTCTGTGTTGCTTTGTATTGCGCTGGAGTCGTTATGGTTTGCAGCTTCTGTTCCATCTTGTGTTTCAGGTTGCAGCTGCAAGAAAAATAAAACAACAGCGCTTGATAGCATTTGCCTCATTAGGCAATGTGTTTTCGCTTTCCGGGAGCATCTGCCAACTAGCAAGGTAGTTGATTAATAGCCACACAACCCGATATAGCCGGTCTGGCAAATTGTTCGAACCAGCCCGGTTTTGCGATCGGTTTGGTGTTTATTGATTTTTAAACATACCCACTTGAAAGATTAACAACCTACCGGAAGCATGTTCGGCCAGGGTTCCGGGCAGTACAGTGCGACTAACTAATAGGCTTATAGTTCGCCTACGACCACGTTCCATTGCATTGCAAATGAGCACCCCGGTGCGGCGTGTTATTATTTCGGTTGATTAAAAGCTTTTGCTTGTTTTCAAGGTCCAGAAACACACCCTCCCGAAAACAAAACATCACACAAATCACCTGTTACAGGAAGCATCATTATCACAAGAAGATGTTTAAAAACTCCGTTATGGTCTTGTGGTATAAAACATCTCCCCTCGCTAGCGCTGGGTTGAAATTTTCTCCATCAATTTTTCCACCCGAAAAGAAATCTCATGCCATCAACATAAAACGAAACGCCTACGCTACCACAGCCGGGGAAACAATCCTAGAACATCAGTCACACGCGAATCGATTGTAATGGGGTCGGATGAAATGGACCAGGGACGGCAACCCGAAGCAGAGAGATGAGGGAAAAGCAATAACTATAATTTAACAGGCTCATAAAAGTTACCATAAAATTATAAGAATTGAATTTGATTTAAAATATATACGCTCGGCCGTGTTTGCTTTGAACGCCCTTCGTCCGCTGCATCATCGATCCGGACTGATTCGAGATGTCCATTCCGTCTGCCGGCCTCATGATGCACTCACACAGCACGCTAAGGTCGCAGCAAAACTGACCCACAGAGACATGTGCAGTGTGTCTGAGTGCTGGCTGCAGTCGAAGCCATTCCACGGTAGTCGAACACGGTCCAACATGTCCACCGAGCCGGAACGAAACTGCTTCTGACAGTGGCGATCCTCGAACCCGACCCGGTGCCCGGTACCGGCAGCCTGACCGAATGTTCGCTTGTGCGACTTTATGTCGCACTCGGTAAAGTTTCTCAAGTGGAAATTTACGACCATGAAAGCATCATCCGTGCTTCCCTTGAAGTCCTTTAGAGAGAGAGACCGAGAGAAAGAGTGGGGAGGTGAGTGGGGCAAGAGAAAAGGGCGTCCAAGAATCGCAATGTTTGCCTCATGTTTTATTCATCTTGCTCTTGGTGTGCTTCGCGCTGCTCGCGTATGATTTACACGCATCGCCTCGGGTGGTGACCGTGTACTTTCGTACGGCACCTACCGGTAACCCTGCTGGAATTCCCAACAAAAAACGCGAACCATGTCTCAGGTGGACACCTTCAGCTAGGATGGTAATTTTAATTAATGGGAGCAAAGGTGAGCTTAATTACGCGCAATGCAGGCGTGGACATGCTGGAACTGGCAGTAGCATCATCGTTCTGGCCCGCTACACCCAGCCAGTTCCACCATAGATTCAGGTCACCAAAACATGTCTCAAAAAATGTCCATTATTGGAGAATCTTCCTTTGAGGCTCCATTCCCAAACACACCCGACTCGAAACGCAATCACACCAACGTGCCTGTTTTGCCATCCTATCTATCACCTCTAATTAATCTCACCCGGTTGTAAAAAAGACCCTCAAATTAATCACCAATTTTTATAGCGGCACCATGAATAACGAATCAAGCGCCTTGACGGATGCGTGCGAGATGTCGCCGACGGCTGTCAAAATCGCGGCTTTCCGTTCGGATTCGGTTTTATTTCTTTTCTGGCATCAATAAACCAAACAAAAAACGTTCTTTTTACGGGTCATCCTCAATCCTTCGATATCGCGATTGAGTTGCTGGGACTCTGCGTAGACTTGGTGGTCAGCAAATAAAAAAAAACGATGTTCAATAAAAGCTTAATTTAAAATCAAAACCCTCTTTCCCATCTCGGCCACTTCGGTGTATGGGGACAAAAGGTAAAGCATAAATGGGAGAAGGTGTCCATCATGCCGATCAGTCAAAACTCCCTCGCCTAACGAACGGTTTTGATGGGTGATGGGTCTATAAAACTCAATGCTCCAGGCACTAAGGTAAAGCGTTCAACCCTGCTTTCAAGCCATAAACCTTTTGATTAGACACTATTGGTGGTTTAGGTGATTGGGCGCGTAGGATCGCGTAGGCAAACGCTTACTTCTAAGACTGCTCCTATTGCGTCGACTGTTCGGAAATGGAGGCGATTCCAACCACAAAAGACGCAAACGTGCTGCTATCAATGGGTAACGCACGGTTCCGTAAATCCGGTGGCCATTATTTGGTCTACTTATGTCAGCGCTGCTCAGCTTCAAGTAGCGTTACTGCTGCTATATGCACAACCAGTCCGGAAAGCATTCCTGTGTAGCGTTTACCAAACAGTCGAACCGGGCAAGCGATAAGATTGAAGTGCTTTTTATGACGTTAGCAAACAGCTTTCTGATTTAAAGCTTGAATATTTAATTAGGTCGACTTGTTTGGCATTTCTAAGTAGTACAGGAAATTTACGACCCTAAATACATTAAGATCTGCAATCTTGTGGTATGACGATCGCTCGGTTTCACCTCTTTCCTACGATCAGCTTCTTCGGCAGCTAACAATTCTTAGCCTAACGAGCGCTAACTCCTTCTGTGCTCGGTTTTGCAAGATTCAACTGGAGATACCACGCATACCGAGACGCGCAAGACACACCACAGAGAGACACTGGACAGCATTAAAAATGCATGCAATTCCTCCTACCGTTCGCCATTAAAATCACTTCACGTGCTCACCGTGCTTTTCCTGTGGCCGTTCACCCGTCCACTAACGAGGGCGCGAAAGACCCATCAATGTTTGTAATTAAAACTTCACATTTTTGCTCCCTTTGCTTTCGAGCCAGTCCAGAAAGACGGACGACGGGAATGAGCGAGTTAAGAACAAAAACAACAAGGGGTCTATAATTTTACGACCCCGCAGGAAAACGGGGGCGTTCAAGATCGCGCTCGCTCGGCCAGTTAGCAAACGCTGCGTGAAGAAGGTTTTCCTACTTTAATTTTTATGGTATCGTAAAATTATAAAAATTATACCGATTTTGTCTGCTTTTTGCTCACTTCTTTCCAATGCGTGGTGCGTCGCGAAGGGTGGAAACTTTTCCTCGGAAGGTGAGCTGTTGATACTTTTGAACTAGTTTTCCTACGTCGCGGGAACACACTGTTGCTGATTACTGTTTTATGGTTTGGTTGGGGCTTTATCCCACCGAAGAATTTCCCGTCAACCTTCTAGCGTGGGGAGGGAAAACCCTTGCCGTCATTTCCCGCTAGCAGTACCAGTTTAAATTAATTTATTTTCAAAACTATCAAATTACAACTTTACGTCAACTGCGGTGAGGTTACGTTTAGGCAGGTAGATTCGTAATCGGACGCTTATTTCTACACATCTTTGGCTTTCTTTGATAGTTTTCCTCGCTATTCAACGCGATTAAAAGGGGGCCCTGTTTCGGACAGTTTGATGGCATCGAGTAGGCACTCTGTTTCCCCTTTTTCGAGCACTTTGATTTGTGATCTGCACTGCAACTGTGTGATCTGACCGGTACCGTTAAAGAGATCCACGAGGTGGTTGAAATGGTTCGCATACCTTTATTAAGAATCTCGCCAACTAAAAAAGGGAAGCTCATCACGGACAGCATAACACGCACACTTTGATCCTCCCTCGTGTCTGTCAAAGCTCGAAAGGTAGTTGCTGGTTTGCGCTTATCTTGATCCTGGTCTATTACACCAACGAACGACGATACACCCACTGTGCGCCCTCTTTCCTTTCCATCCCAGTCCATCGCCATTGCCGTTGTTTTCATCTTTCAAAACCTATCATTTGCCTCCAACTTTTCACCCACAATCCGGACGACCGTTCCGAGCGGCACGGGGTTTATTTTTCTTTTCCATCTCCCCGTTGTTGTTTTCGGTCCGCATACCAATCAGGCGGTAATAAATTGAAAAAAAATGTTAAGATAACAATCAGTTTTATTTTACTTCCCCCAATATCATCGTCATCGCCACCACCGACAGCCATTGAAGCATAACAAAGTATTTGGCAGTACGCGACCGTAAAAAAAGGGAGTCATGAGGTCGGGAGCAGCAGCATCGAGTTCCCGTCAAAAGGAAGGCTACTCCCAGTGTGCCCTTGCCTGCCGGCACACTGGGCTGGCTGCCGTTGGGCTTCTCGTGATCGTTCTGTTCGATGTTTGAATTCGTTGAACTTCTCGGCTCTCTCACTCTCCTTCTCTCTTTCTCTCTGTTTTATTTTATGCTGACGCATTCCTCGAGTCGCCATTCCGTTTCATGATCGTGATCCTTCCCAGTGAGACGATCTCACCGAAACGCAACGGCATCCCACAAAACCACAATGATCTGTTGCTTCAGACGTTGGTCTGATCCACCAGCGATCTCAAAGCCCCTTCAGAACCGGTACAGCCGGGCACAGCATCTTATCGGATCGAGCGCATCTCGCGCACCATAACAAATGCGACTTCGTTACGTGTCCAGCGCTCAGAGGAATCATTTTTTCACGGCGCGAGCGCGCACACACACACGAAAAAGCAAGAAGGAAAGAAATAATAAGCCACCGAGATCTTTGAGTTCCAAGCAGGAAAGACTTCAATCTTTTCTTTTCCTTACCGGAGAGAGAATTTAATCGGATTGCTTCAGAGATAATGGAAGCGAAGGAATCGTCGTCGGAAACAACGACGAATCCGAAAATATTTTAATTGTAATTTATGATTTTCCACTAGCGAATTAATTGTTTCGTTCGTACGCCGGCCAAGTGTGATCGGTCCGGAGTGATCACGTGCGTTGTACGTTTGGGTTGGGTTTTTTTTATTGAATTAAATTCAATTTCCTTTCATGTATGCGCGAATGGATGGAAACGATAATTGACAGATATTCAATTAAATGCATGCAAAGGAAAATCTTATAAAGCGATTACGACGAATTAGCGTTGAAATTGCTTCACAAAATGGGAAACCCTGCAGTAGGGGTTTGGAGTTTTTTGTTGTTGCAACCTTAATATAAATCAGTTCATGGTTTTTGTTAACCTCAAACCAAAAAATTAAATTTCTTTCAATATTTGAACGATAATCAATCATCAAAGTTGAGGCCAATCACCAAACTTCTCTCGGACTCGTGTAAACATCCTTCGTAAATAAAAGATTCGAACAAAACAGTAAATAACGAAATAAAATTAATCAATCGCAACACGAGCATAAACCATATGCACAAACACGGTAGTAAACGTACTGTTTCCCTGATGGACATCGCTCACCGAAACTTTGCTTCCGTATTGATGCGTTAATCCATCAAAAAACAAGCACGTCCGATTTAATGTCGCTCGAGGGTGAATTATGAGCGCGCTGTCGAACTCGTCTACCGTTCGTACCAATACCGACGTACAACCGTACCCAAGAGGGATAGCTGAAAACAGAATGTATGCCGTGCCGTATTTTTACAGCCAGTGAGGCCATTTTGAAAACACTCGCACACAAAGTAAAATCGCCTCGAGGATACTTCATTTACTGCTTCGAAAGTGCTCCACGGTCGTACGGTGTGGTCTCTTGTGGGATTTGTTTCTTGTCCCGAACGTTTCTCGTGGACGAACTTTGGTACTGGTCGGAGTGTTACATTGGACTCGTTAAAAAACGGCCCCTACCAACTTCATGACAGTGTCCCGGTGACAAAGAGCACAGATGGTAGTTGTTATTGTCTTTTTCACTGACTTTTGGGGACGAGGATGCCGGACTTTGATGGACCTTCGGCGGATAGCTAAAGGAGTCTGTTGTGCAGCCACTTGGAAGAAGGTTTTGTGGGTAAAGTTCGGTCTAATATCGTCTAGTTTCACCGGGTCCTTGGCAGTTTCCTTCAAAGAAGGTTAGAGTTTTTAAGTGGCTCTTTGAAGGAGGCTTTCGTGTAGCCGTACTTATAATTTATCATGCTTCAATGTTCTACATAGTTTATCTTGATTATTTTTTAAACAAAGCTGCCCAACATGATACTCACCGATTAAATTGTAGAAGCACATTAAATTCCAAAAAAACACATGTCCCACACTCCGGAGGTCTTCGACAATCTTGCATCGCTGAACGTCGATACACAATTCGTAACGTTTATTTAAACCGACTGACCACCAGTGTAGAGTTAACCGAATGCATGTCTAATAGCACCATTCGTTAGTCCATTTCGATGGCATCAAATTACCGCTGGAAGGTTCCCGATAGGAGCCGTATGTTATGTGCGAGCAGGCCAAAGAACAAAACAACGCATAAACACAACACGACACCAACATTGTTGCCCGTTCGAGTAGCATTTCTTGGTGGATGGAAACCGAGGGTGGTTGAAGCTCCCTTAGAACTTCTGCCCATGTTCGGAATGAAGTCATCAAACATACGGGAAAGGCTTGAGATGAATCGATGCCATTGTTTGGACAGCTTCCATTGGAGCGAGCGTTACACCCTACCGTGGTGTAATAAATCGTGGTTTCGTGGTTTGTTCGTTGTGCTCGTAACGGGTGTGCTGCACCGAGGGATGCTCGTACTGAGTGACATCATAATTTTTGCACATAGGTTTTACTCCTCGGAACATGTTGCTCTCAACAAAACACCACACACCAACAGAGAAAAATAACGCGTTATTTATTCGGAACCCATCAAACCAAAGAGAAGTTCCTCACAGGAGGTGTTAGGAAATTTGCCCTTTTTACTCCACTACATCATGGAAGTTTTTGGTTAACCGATTGATAAACGAGCATCATCGCGTTTCTTTTGCACTACAACGTCATTTGCATCTTGTGCTCTCCACATTTTACGAGCCACTTGGGCGAGGTAATGCTTCAACAGCTCTCCAGGTCTTTGTGAGTCTTTGAGCCTTGCAGTTCAAAGAGTCTTCGGTGAAAGTTTGCCCACTGAATGACAAGGTGTTGATTGTTTTATGTTGGCCAGTAAAACATTCAAATAACACGCCTCGTACCACACGCAAACTTCATTTGGTGCTGTTAACTGCTGCTATAAATTTTAAATATTTGGCTGTAAAGTCGCCCTTACCGCAGCGCAAATCATTTCGTACGTTTTATTGTACCCCAATTCCTTTTATCAGAAAAATCCTTCCACTCGTGAAGGTAATTAAGCAGGGAAAGATTTTCCATTCGCGATTTTGTACCAGGCTTCATGGCTTCGCCGTGGCGGGTTTTTTCTTCCTTCGTTTATTTGCTGTGAGAAACATCTGTGGCAGAGGGCACAGGTTCATGCCGCCTTTTTGTGCCTGACTGATTGGCTCAGCACCGACCGCGGGACCTGAAACAGACCTCCGCGTGGGGTCACGTTAAAATCGGACGAGCGAGCGTTTGATACAGGCAAATTTGACGAGAGAAAAAAACACAAAAACACCTTGCCTCCACAGATGGAGGATCGAAATTCCTTTCCCCCCCTCTATGAAACGGACCACCAGGGGCGAGCGTACACCGTGGAGGAAAAACGTACAATCAGTTTGATTGAATCGCCGCGCGCGATCGCGCGAGAGATGCGTTGATTTATCGAAATCTCAAACCCAACGTAGCAACGGGCTTCAGCGACAGATGGTGGGCCAGCGAGCTTTCGGGCATGGTGGATCAAATCATGCTGACCATAAATCACGCGCAAAAGTGGTTGAAGAAGGGTAGCAAACTGGGGTGGAAAAGTCTGGTCCGGTCCACCGACAGCAGGTACGATCTTGCTAGAGAGCCGTGTATGGGTTTGTAAATCTAATTTTTAATTTGGAATTGAGAATAAAATCTGCTTGATTAAATTAAGACAGGACCAATCATAACAGGTTTGGAGCTTATCGGGCAGTATTTTTATAAGTTTTAAAAATGTACATCAGAAAGCGAATGAATTACTTGAAATTGTTTAAATATTTTTTCCGTTTTTCCTAACAGACACTCTTCCGCATTTCGAATATGTTAATAGAGGACATGGAAAAAATGAATCTTTTTGAACAAACCACGTTACAATCAATTTAATGCGTGTGAATATTGTTCAATTTCCATTCTGAAAAGTACTGAAAAGTCGCCAGTTCGATCAGCAATTACCTTAACGTACAACCCCAAAACATTCCAATCATCTTCCTATCTCCGATGAAAGAACTCGTGTAAAACCAAAGCTCTACTTCTAGCGCTGCTTTGTCAGCACCACGGCCTGCAAATAGCTGGTTGATACACTCCATTTCGCTCTACTACGCCTTTCCCATAAATAAGGCGCGATGTTGTGCACGATGCTTCTCGGAACGAAGAAGCGTAAATCGGATCCCATCAACATAACATGCGAAACGGCACCTAGGCAACGAAAGAACAGAAAAAAACGCTAAATGAACGCAACCGGTGATGAACGTAAATGAGTTCATTCCAGTCAAGTGTCATAAAAATAAGATAAAAAGTAGCAAAAGCGGAAGATTGTGTAGCTGGTTGGGTACCAGCAAATCTAAAAAAATCTTCCGATGGAAGGTAAAGATGGAACTCTTTCCTTTGCTGTGCCAATTTTTATTGGCCTGTTGATGGTAGGGGGTCGTTCGTTAATTTTTGTGCGTCTGTTGTTGGCAGTTATGTTTTTGTTTTGGCAGTTTTTTTGAGAAACGATGCGATGGTTTCGTTGAATGAAGATTGGCTTAAAGTTGTTGCTTGTGTTCTCTTTGTATAATATATTTTTCAGAAATATTTAATTCAAATTAGAATGTTTAAGACACTTGGTGTATTTAAGAATATCTCAAACAACTGCATTTAACCTCCGAATTTAGCTCTTTCTGAGGCTTTCAGATTTAAAGCTCCGAAATAAAGCTCAGGACGAAATAAATGAGTACAAATTTTATATTCCTTAAAAAGGAGAAAATAAAATTTCATCCACAGGAGTTCAATACCACCTTGATATGTACTTCATGAACTGTGTATACGATTTTGCTCTGTCCTTCATTCTGCTACCCATATGAAAAACTTTAAACCTCTCTCATAAAATATTTACCAACATCGAATTCACTCATCCAGGGATATTATTACAAACTTCTGTTTCACCGGTAAGCGATCAGTGACACTCCATGTCTCTTCTCCAATGAGGGTAGTTACGAAAGGTCCACATAAACTTTTTTTCTCCCCTGAGCGTTTTTTTGTACTTCTATTATTTGAACTCCAGCAGCAGAATTCTAATCGGTAACAGCAGCACCCAGTGGCCCGTTATCAAACCTGGCACCGTGGGCAAACATTCCGAGTCGCGTAACCAAATGCGCAACCCCGCAACTGGAGGTGTTCAAATAAGATAAGAAAAGCACACGCCGCACTATCATCGAGGCAGTCTTCCAAGCGGACCCGGTCCCAACTGCAACCCAAATGTAGGCCAAAAAGGGGTGGGATCCCGGTGAAGTCGAAGCGTTGGTGAAGCAGAACTTTGGAAAAACAGTGCCCAAACACACATACACAAACGCGCGACGGCTTTTTTTTTTGCTTCTTGCTTATGCTGTGGTGCAATGCATATATGCTCTCACATCCCGCAGACGTAAGAGGGTGCACTTGTATGTAGGATTCCCCACAATTCCCTGTTCTCTGTGTGTTTGTTTGTGTGTGTCGGTTGGACATTTTTCCATCCGTTATCGAATGCGGGTAAAACACTGGGACCCGATGTTCGCCCTCTTGCCTTCGAGCTATGGCAAATGGTCCGGAATTCTGTTGACCACCGTTTGCAGAGAAATGATGCGATTGTTCCACCTTTTACAACACCGTACCCCATCAATATTCGTTTGCTGGCAAGCGGCAGGTTATGGGTTCGGTTTTTCGCTAACAGGCAAAAGATGGAAGATGTTGGAACCATTGTGCGATGGTGGACGAAAAGTGCATCGAATGGGGGGTGGATGGTGTTACATTACAATCCAGGCAATGCATTGCAATTGTACCAGCAAATGGTGTGCATTTTATTCTGCTGCCTGCTTACCTTTCCTTCCCGATGGGATGGATGAGTTTTTGAGCACGTACGGTAGATTTTATTGCAAATTTAGCTGGTCTTGTGTTTGCTCCATTTTTTTTCGTCGGCTTTGTTTGATGAACCCCATTTCTAGACACCTGAGCCACAACCATCTCCATCCAGGTGGGTTTCTTTTTTTACGTTTAAAGTTTCTGCGTGCGTTTTTTTCCGCAGCGTCAGCGAGGTTTATCTGTGGCATAAATTTTAATAAATAAATAAAGAAATGAGAAATTTCTCGCCTCAACTACAATCAGGGGTGACGTGCTACCAGGTGGAAACGAAATTGATGTACTACCGACCTAACAGCGGCGCTGGTATGAAATGAATTAAAATGGAGCGAAAATGCATGTTTTTGCTGCTGTGCTTTTTTGCTTGTGCGTACACCTCATCACAAACCCCCCCACGCCCAAGCCAAACGCACGGCGACACATGAACATCAACAACAAAAAGGCACATAACGTCTCACGGTTGAGCTGGGAAATGATTTATCGGAAGATTCGGAAGAAATGGTTTGCCTCCCAGACCGGTGCCTTTTCGGCATCGGCACTGTTGTGTCGTTGTGTTGTTTTACCTTATTACTAATTACTAATTCATTCGCCACCGTGACCCGGCCGTGTCGGCACGGCATGTACCGAGGTGTTGGCCGTAAATTTGTTTCCATTTTTATTTTCCACCTCCACGACGCTCGGCGCGTTCCCCTTCCCACCGCTGACAGGCAGCGAACGCACGGCACACAACAAGTGGCAAACAGCATAGGAGATAGGATGATATATGAAAATATGCGCCAAAAACCGTACAAACGAAGACGAGTAGGAACGCGCCCGGTAGCCTGGGTCGCTCGTTGTATAGTTACTGTGCCCAAGCGTTAATGAGGCGTGAGGTAGCTAACAGGTTGATTTATACGCAGCTCCATCCGCACCGTCCCCGGGCCGTGCCATTTAGGGCCGGGGTTCCGGTGGTCGATCCCGGCAGACACACTTTCGCCCCCGGGTTTTCCCTCGCATCGGATGGCTTGTTGGTAATTAAAGATTTTAATTTAACTACCGAACAACGGCTTGTACTTGATAGCAACACCGATGGCGTGGAGCATGTTCGACTTCCCGTTGTACTACAATAATTTCAAATGCTTCTGTACCTGGGGTGTTCGGCTAACGTTGTGCTGTCATGTTCGTACCGCTTAATGTGTGAATTAATTTAAAGTTTTCCCCTTTTCCATATCAGCAGGATTGCTGGCGGTGCTTGGTGCCGTGACCAGGAACACGTTAATTTTTGAGAATTTTTGTCTGTTTTTAACAATTAATGGTCATACCAGGATACGATAAACAAACATTTGCAAGGTTCTGTTTTCGTCCCTTTCATTAACCTTTAGGAAACTGAATAATATTTATGTAAATATCCCAAATTTCACGTACAACAATTTTTCTTAAAGACACAACTTTTCGCTTATGGCAGAAAAGCTTTAAAAACAATTCTGGCCTCACATTCGATATCAGGCCAAACGCAGGCCCTCCGAACAGTGTGTGTGTCTCTTTGCTATGGGAATTTTGTTCGCCGACGAGTTTCTGTGTGCGTTTAGGTTTTACTCTAACAAAACACTTCAACACCGCACAATGAGCGTGTCTGCCAGCCCGTTCGGAAGGATTGGGTCACGTTTGTTTGTCCACTGTGCTCCATGGTATCGCGCTGTAGTTCTTTAATTCTTTCCCAATTTTACTCTGCCCTGCCATTCTGGCGGGGCGAACCCGAAGGCGTGCATGGAACGAAAACATCACACCAAAAACATTCCATCGCACCGGGCCTAGTGCCTATGCTTTCGAGTAAGGGCTGGTGTGTATGTGAGGATGGCTTTTTCCTCTTTTGGCTTTCGTTGCCCTCTTGCGGCAATTGTTTACTTACTCTCTTTCTTTTGCCGAGCTTATCAACCGTTCTAGCGCTCCGGTAAGGACGAATCCGATCCGTGCGGGAGGAAATGTTTATGTTTGGCCAAAATATATTCAAGCAGCTTTTTTTCCCCTGCTTTGTTTCGGCCGGACACGCACCAGACGATCGCGGAGGCAATGCGGAAAAGGCAACAATCTTGCCGTGTTCGGTGGGCAAGAACGATCGGCCCGAAGAATGGAGCAGAACGAGTGAATGAACGAAGGCCAATATTTACTCAGCACCCCTCAAGGCAGCAGAGTGCACACCGGGAGAAGACCGGCTGGTACAGGGTGCTGACGAAAAATGCAAACGAAACACCCCATTTCTCGTGACCCGTGCAAGCAAAATGAAACAAACCCACCAACAACACGGAGGTTCCATAAATCATTGGTAGGCTCGCGATCGTACCACGCCCGACGACTTGTATTTGTTGGAAGGCAAACGATATCTTTCTCACACATCGGTGCGGGTGTTCCAAACGTTCCCCGCGCTCGCATATCACTCTTCATCCCTTCAGCCCGTCCCCATTGGTTAGGGGTTTTTCATTTCGGGACGCTTATGCAATTTGTATGTTGAGCTTGAGTTTTAACTTAAAGTTTTATTTTTCCCTCCTTCCAGACACGCCACAATGCCCACCGAAGGACCAACATTGGACGACCGCGGTCTCGCGACACTTTCCCGGTCGTCGCGAATTGATCAATTTCTGGCGGGAAATGGTGGCCCACCAACCTCACCCACCATCCGAGGATCTTCCGGTGGTTCCGGCAGTGGCAGTGCTCGGACGCCTTCGTCCTCCTCCAGCGGGTACGAAAGCCAGCTAGCGTTCCAGCATCACATGATGGCGTCCGGGGGTGGACCACCGCCCCAGCACCATGGTCGTGAAAGTTCCGCCTTTGTGCCTGTGCTGCCCTCGAGAGCGCTCAGGCCCAGCCTTTATCCGGGCGTTTTGGACGGTCCGCCGGATGGCCTTTCGAAGGAGGGCGTGCCGAAGCGTGGTTCCAGCTACGAACTGATGGCCATGATGGCCGACAAGCGAAAGGAACTCGCGCTCAGAGAAGCGGCCGCGGCCGCCATGCTTCTACCCCGCGGTGGACCACCGGTACAGTCTCCTTCGGGTATTTATCCACCACCGGGTGCCTTTCTGGGTGGACCAGGGCCTTCGCCTACGTCGGCCGGTACGTTCACGTTTCCACCGGCGGGTGTTGGGCTATATCCACCGGGCGTTCCACCCGGCATGCATGCCGGGCTCGATCGAAGGCTGCTGCGAGCACCCGGACGTGCATCGCGACCGAAGAAACAGTTCATCTGCAAGTTCTGCAACCGCCAGTTCACCAAATCGTACAACCTGCTTATCCACGAGCGGACACACACGGACGAGCGGCCCTACTCCTGTGACATCTGTTTGAAAGCTTTCCGAAGACAGGATCACCTACGCGATCACAGGTAAGCTTCTGCCGTCACCAACATATCAATTTTACTCTCCAAAAATAAAACCCACCAACCTTACGATACTTTGCGGCATTCGATCGATTGCAAAAGCATCCTTTTTGCTCTCTCATCATTATCTTTTGCATGTCCCCGGGCATGGAACAAGCATTTTTGCAGAATAAAACAATTTATGATGATTTATTTGCCCATTGCGGAAACAAAACCCTCAAGCATTGTGGGTTCGTGAGTAGATTTCCGTTCGGCCCAATGCGTTAATGTATTCTTGCCCATTTTAAAGTGTTCTTTTAATTGCTCGCCTAACAGCGAAGCTTTCTCACGAGCAGTTCGCTTTCGCAAAATCCAACCCAGGACGTACCGCAGATTGCGTGCTAGATCGATTGATTATAATTGTTTCTGCCCGCAATTCCTGGAGCTGGGACTCGAGCGGATGACAGACGATTGCGTGTGCTCGTGTAAATGTCACTGTGATTTGCGTTCCGTGTAACTCATCCTCGCGAGGTTGACGTTCGTGCGGGTGGGTCTGCGTTGTTTTAACTATTTTTGTTGTTGCTTTGCGCACAAGACAAATGGCAGCCAATTGAGCGAAAGGGGCGGTTCGGTTGCGGTTGTTCGATCGGATCGGTTTGAAGTGTGGTGTAGAAGTGGAAGCGGTGACTTTAATTGTGCGCCCCGATTGCGTGCCGAGCGGCTTACCGCTTGCGGTTAGATCGGTGAACACGGAAACATCATGTTAGAGGTAGCGTGTTTGTGCTGAAACGGTCACGAACACGGCGAGATTTATGCAGTTGGACATGTGAGGAAGGTTTGGTTCTACCTTCCTGGGAAGAAGCACTGTTATTAATAAGCGTCTTGTCGCTTATAAATTAGGATAATTTAAAATGAGCAGCTACAGACAGTAGGAAGCAGCAGATTAAATTAATTTTCATTTTAAATTGGTTAATGTTAGTCATTACCAAAACTTTGCTTGTTAGTGAAGATTTTGTGATATTCAGTATTTAAAACGCTTTTTTCTCTACTCTGCAAATCAGCAAATCGAACTATCCCAAATTAATTATGTTTCGGAATTGGAGTTGGATCCACAGAATAAGGAATTTTGGTCAATTACATTACTAGCTCAAGTGGACTATCAGTTGGAAAAGTAAATAACCAATGAAAATACACGTGGAAAACCCCTCACCAGAACAAACAATGAAACTCGCAGCAATGATAGCATTTAAAACATTTCTTCATCGTTCTTCCGTTAAGTGCAGCGTAACCACCGGAAAACCGGAAGCAACGCAAGCGAAACGGTTGCAATTGTTAAAATTAAACGAACGGCGAAGAACCTAAGAATGGGAAAAAAATGCTCTGACGCGCTTCCGTAAATAACGACGAAGCGTTTATGCAAAAGCGAAAACCTACAACAAAGGCAACCATTCCATGTGCAGACGATCGCACACCTCAAAGAAAACTATCTAAATTGATCAAAACGTGCACCGAAACGAGGGAATAAATTGTGGAGCTCGGTTTGGTGCAGTTCTACATTATTCAAGCACTCTCGTAGTTTTATTTTGTGCCTCCAACCCGAAGGAAACGTGAAGGAATCGAACGAAACCCATCACCGATCACGTCTCGATCCTTATCTTCCGGTTGGACGTTGATGCAGTCCAACCCGTCGCTGTCCCAAGGTGGAACGAGAAATTAGCGTAACAACAGGTGGTTATGGTTGCATTTGTTTTCATTGCGCATTGCTTTGTTTTTTATTCTTCGCTCCTTTTATTATTCCAATTTCGAATGCTGACGATTGAATGCGCTTTTCTTCTCACGTTCTGGCTCTGTCCGGTGTGCCTTGCGTGGCAAATGTAGGGGATGAAAAGAAAATGATGGTCCCTGGCCCGATTGTCCATGGCTTCCGTTGAGCGTTTGTAAGTGTTCAACGGTGTAACGATCGATTTTGCAATCATTTCGCTTCATTTCCGTTGCCGATGAAATGGTTCCGGTTTGCTGAAACTGAAGGTGGTAGTAACACCGTACTCTGCACAATCATTTTACCTGTAAAGACCAAATCCCCCGAAGAAAGGGAGTTTTTCGTATTTATTTTTAGAAGGAAGATTAAATTTATCTCCTTATTCCATAATCCTAATTTAATTCACACTTCGCTCAAATAGCTTCATCTCCAACTCCTACAACGGATACTTCTGCAAATGTAAGCTGCATCGTACCACAAAGTGTAGCAGCCGCCCGAAATTGAAACTGTCTCTCATTATCGAACCCATTTACTTCGTAGCAGCACGTCAACATTTCATTAAGTGTTGCCAATTAATGGTCACCCAAAAAAGGTACCAAAATAGCACACAAAAAACCCCCAACTTGCACCTGATCATCTGTTGCATCTCTACCGTTGTTGGACGCCTTTCGGAAATATGTTTGAAAATGTAGAGGATAAGCGAGAGAGAACGTGAAAGATGCAGCAAAAAACTAAAGTGAAACATTGCATGCAGTTCGGCCATTTTCAACTTTTAGCAATTTTCATCATTTTCAACTTTCATCCTGGCAGTCACTGACTTTAATTGAGTTTTGCAACGGGATATCCCAACCCGGCTCGAAATCGCTCGGTGCTGGGCAGGATCACATCCTGCCGCTCATTAATATGCAAATGGGTAGTCGCCCCCGGGGGTATGCCCCAAAAAAAGAAAGAAGAACCAAACAAAACGCGCACCACGTCCGGTGCAGGATGCGTTTGTGTTTCGCTGAAATTAAACCAAGAGAAACAGACGAGCAGAGAACAGAAGAAAAAAAACAGGCATGCTGCCTCAAATGCACTTTGCCGCATGTTGTGGAACAGTGGTACTAAAGGCCATTCTTCCTGTTCGCCCAACATGGAGTACCTCTTATCGGAGTTAATTTATCAAGCATTTACCGCCCAAAGGAAGGAAGAAACACAACAAAGTGAACGGAATCGAAAATCGCACCTCTCGCTTGTTCGGTTTTTTTGGGGTCTTCAGGAGAGCTTGTGTGAGCTTTTTCCCCCCTTGCAAGATATCTGCCGGAACAAAAAAGTGAGAATGCTGTGTGCAAAAAAATATTTCTATCAAAGGACAGTTTTCTTTCCCATTCCACAACAATTAATCACCATAAATAAAACTAACCGTAATGTAGTCCTTTAATTGACCTCGTATCCTGTTTTGTTTTTTTTTGGGGGAGAAGTATTAAGTTCCGTTAATTAAAAGAGAAATATTGCTTTCAATTAAGCTTTCAAAGAGGCACGATATTTTCTTTTGCTTTCACAAGATATTTTAGTTGGAAGTAAAGAG